>NC_140995.1:224531707-225754207 GCF_052327205.1 Somniosus microcephalus
CCCCCCCCCGCCCTCCCGAGCCCCGGCGCCCCCCCCCCCGCCCTCCCGAGCCCCGGCGCTCCCCTCTTCCCTCCCGAGCACCGCCCCCCCCCCCCAAGCCGGCTTGAAGACCGCCAATTGCGACTGGACCTGTGCAACCACGCTTTGTGTCTTGGGCTTGAGACGCCGCCTGGGACTGGAGGGAGGGAGTGAGTGAGTCAGAGCATGCCCAGTTACACCCTGAATGCGCATGTGCAGCACACACACAGCATGCTGGTAGTTGTAGTCGTTCCTTGTCACGTTGGACTGAGGCTTCCCTGGTTACTGTTGCTAGGTGACGTGAAAAGGAGCCGAAACGTTTTTATTTTTTTTAAAAAGATAAAACCCCGAGAGAAATAAGGAGCTATGAACAGAGAGTTTATTTATATTTTTAAGAAAAAACTGAAGTAAAATTTTTTAAAGTGGTTAATTAAAGCGGGGAAAAATCCATTAAATGTTCTCCCCCCCACCCCCCCCCCCCCCCGTCTGCCTCCGAATGAAAACCGCGACGTCTTTGTCGGAAAGCGCTCCCTGGGTTTTGTAAAAAATAAAAAAAGTTGATTTCCAATGCAAGTGTAGAGGAAATGGCCGAAATGTTTGTATTTTTTAAAAAAAAGATAAAACCCCGATGGGAAAAAGAAAGGAATAGTTAAGAATCAAGATGGCTGACACTCACCTCAGTTCAGAATGATTAGGCCCGCCCACACACGCACCGATTGGTCAACCATCAGGTCACTGAAGTGTAGGATTGGTCAATCGTCACGTCACTCAACTCTAGGATGGCCCGCCCGCACACGCAATGAACCCGCCCCCGTGACGCAGCGATTGGTCGACCGTCGGGTCGCTCGGCTGTACGATTGGTCAACCTTCACGTCACTCGATGTTAATGAGCGGATAATGAGCAGAATTTTGAACTTTTTTGTATACCGTCGGCACAATTTTTGTCCAACCAAAAAGTAAATATGCCTATGAGAGTCCTCTAATGATAAGCTTTCTTTTGATATAACATATGTGTAGGTACGCTGTATAACTTTTGATTGTATAGCCGGACAGACAGACAGAGAGACAGACAGAGAGACAGCCAGAGAGACATACTTACTTATATATATAGATTAAAATGGTGTGTAAAATGGGTGAAAATGCTGGACTTCATGCACCACGGAAACACCAGCAACATTATATGGAGAGGGCCACTGTGATTGTGGCCAGCTCGACCAATCGGAATAACCGCTCCAGGCCAGCAGCAGAAAGAAAGCCTAACCAATAACGAGCGGCTCCAACAGGGCGTTGCTATGGCAAAGGGCAAGCAACATCCAACCATATTCTGGATGGCGAGCAGGAGCGGGTCTGGTACGTCTTGTGTGAGTCAACATTGTCAGCAATGAAGTCAAAATACCACTCACAACATTTAGACAAAAACCTAAAAGCTGAACTAAGATGAGTTGTGTCCGATAAATTCATGCCAGAATCCCGAACTTTTGTGAAAGAGAAAGGTGAAAAGTTTTGCACTGAATGGTGGTAGATGTTTGTTGAGTAAATATACACGTGATATACATTTACCTGTATCGTCTAAGGCATTTTCTACTGAAATTAGTGTATATGCTGCCTGTATCCTAACTCACACCATGTCCCGTTCACCCATCACCCCTGTGCTCGCTGACCTACATTGGCTCCCAGTCTGGCAATGCCTCGATTTTAAAATTCTCATCCTTGTTTTCAATTCCCTCCATGGCCTCGCCCCTCTGTATCTCTGCAATCTCCTCCAGCCCTACAATCCTCTGAGATCTCTGCGCTCCTCCAATTCTGGCCTTTTGCGGATCCCTAACTCCACCATTGACGACCGTGCCTTCAGCTGCCTAGGCCCTAAGTTCTGGAATTCCCTCCCTAGCCCTCTCTGACTCTCCTCCTTTAAAACGTCCCTTAAAATCTACTTCGTTGACCCACCTGTCTTAATATCTCCTTATGTCCTACTCTCTGACACGTCTTCCTTAAATGTCTTCGCCTTGCTATTTCTCTTTCTAACTTTACTAGCCTCCTACAAACCTATACTTTTAATAGCACTTTTCCAGTCACCTCTCCCAACACCACACACTCCCATGTGAAGCCGTTGATTTCCTTTGCTTAATCCAAAGAGACGAGGCCCCAACTTCATCCCTAGCTGAAGACAGAATAGGCACTGACCCTGGGATCTTCCTAGTTAATATTGCTCATCTACTCATCAGGTAACCTCACTGAGCCACCCGAGTTGCTGGCTGAATCTTGTATTTAATAACGTATGTGTAAAATAGTTGGTGTATTTGACATGCCTCCAAGCAAATCATTTACTCAGTATCAAACAGTAAAATATATTTTTTTAATTCATTCTTGGGATGTGGGTGTTGTTGGCAAGGCCAGCCTTTATTGCCCATCCCTAGTTGCTCTGAACTGATTGGCTTGCTCGGCCACCTCAGAGGGCAGTTAAGAGTCAACCACAGACTGGAGTCACATATAGACCAGACCGGGTAAGAATGGCAGGCTTCCTTCCCTAAAAGACTTTAGTGAACCAGTTGGGTTTTTTAATGACAATCTGACTATCAGTTATTGGTACCAGCGTTTTAATCCAAATTTATTTAAAATCTGAATTCAGATCCACAATTTGAATTTGGATTTGAACTCACATTATTCATCCAGGCCAGTAACATAACCTTCTTCTTCTTAGGCAGTCCCTCGGAACCGAGGATGACTTGCTTCCACATTAAAAATGAGTTCGCAGGTGACGGATGAGTCCAATGCGGGACCTACAGTCTCTGTCACAGGTGGGGCAGACGGTGGTTGAAGGGGTGGGTGGGTGGGGTGCTTGGGTTGACGTGCGCTCCTTGCGCTGCCTGCGCTTGGCTTCCGGCGAATTCAAATCCACAAACTACCATGGGGAGATTTAAACTCACATTATTCATCCAGGCCACTAGTCCAATAACATAACCACTCCGTTACTGTACTCAATAATGTAGGAGTCACCGGACAGCATTGCTACTGATGGCACCATAATGTGATTAATAACCTAAACTAGGCTGAAAAGATGGTTTCCCCTGGCTTCTGTGGCAGCAGCAACTCCACGGGGGAGAATGTGAATGATGCCTCCGGCTGACTGGGCCATCTTGTCCAGATTAGGGTCTACCTGTAACAAGGCAACAAATATAGATTCATGCTTACTGATCGTACAGACCTTCCTCGGCCTCTGTGGAAAGCCTTGCGGCCAGAAAATAACATCGACATTCATTGCTTTTGAACGACCGTGCAAGAAGCTCGAGTGGTGCTGGGAATCCGCACCTGTCTAAATGGGACACGTTCCACACCAGCCCTCTGGGCTCCTCCTGAGCCACTTCTTCTTGAAGTAATTTTAATGGAGACACAGCAAAAGATTGGAATGTGTTACAAGGTAAGGCTACATCAAGGGATTCAAATTCTCAAACAAACTGCACAAGAGTGCAGATCAAAGGTTCATCGATCATATTTCAACTCTAATATGTGTAACTCCCTTGAAACAAACTGCTGCCCTGTTATTGATTTTATTTTCTCTCTCGCTCTCAATCTGCAAATGATTGCTGGTGATCTTAGCGGTCAGATGCTTAATGCATTTGTAAAACATTTTCTGTCTGCTGTTTTAAAGGAAATGTTAACCTGGTTATTTTACTTTTAAGAGTTAACACCTGCATCAGAATAACAGATAGAGAATGCCATACAACCACGTTGGCAGTTTGTTCACTAATTGCACCAACAGTAATTTCTAGGCTAACATTCCTGAAATGATTGATCAATTTGAAAAATTATCAATCAGTTAATTGGCCGATATGGATGAAACAACCTCGCAATGTGCTTGCAGTTTATGACATCACCTCAGTATGTTACTATCCTAACTATGTGTAATCATCTGTCTAGCACGTTCCACAATGTTACCTTACCTTCTGCCTGTGTATTATCATATGTGTAACACTCTCCAGCCTGTGCCATTCTCTGTGTAATTCTCCCCACCCTGTATTTTATAACAACAACTTGCATTTATATAGCACTTTTAACATAGTAAAACATCCCAAGGCGCTTCACAGGAGCGTAGACAAAAATTGACACCGAGCCAAAGAAGGAGTCAGCCATGGCTCAGTTGGTAGCACCCTTGCCTCTGAGTCAGAAGGTTGTCAAGTCTCACTCCAGAGACTTGAGCCCAAAAACCTAGGCTGACACTCCAGTGCAGTACTGAGGGAGTGCTGCACTGTCAGAGGTGCCATCTTTCGGATGAGACGTTAAACCGAGGCCCCATCAGAAGACAGCCAGACAGAGTGAATACACACGCTGAAGATGGGCTGCTGAATTTTTAGTGTTTTTAGTGTTTAAAGTGGGGGAAAAAAAGGTTCATTTCAAGTTTAAAAAGGTTTTAAAGTTAAATTTAGTTCTAGTTAAGTTAGTTTAGTTTGTTTAGTTAAGTTTAAGTTTAGTTTAGTCTAGATTAAGTAAGGAAGGAAAAGACCACCAAAGAGACCACCAAAGGAAAAAATACCAGAGGAAATTAGAAAAAAAAAGCCAAAGAAAAAAAAAGAAATAAGGGAAAAAAAAATATACAAACCAAAGAACAGCGGCCGCACGGGGCCACAGCAGCAGCAGAAGCGAGGTGACTCGGCCGCATCGGGAACCGAGGCGCGAAGGCCGCACGGAGACGCAGCGGCAGCCGGAGCGAGAAGACTCGGGGAGGCCGCTTCGGGAAACGAGGCGAATCGGGGAGGCCGCACGGAGACGCAGCGGCAGCCGGAACGAGGTGACTCGGGGAGCCCGAGCGGCGAACGAGACACGGCCCGATCGGCGGCCGCAGTCCAGCACCTGAGCGACGACCGCAGTCCAGCACCCGAGCGACGGCCGCAGTCCAGCACCCGAGCGACGACTGCAGTCCAGCACCCGAACGGCGAACGAGGCACAGCCCGAGCGGCGGCTGGGCTAGAAAGCCCGGGAAAGGCCCGAGGAGCCAGGCCCAGAGACCTCTGAGGAGAAGGGGAGCAACCAGAAGGCTTCCAGAAGCAAACCAAGACTGTGAGTACAGGGCCCAGGGAGGGAGACTGAAGCCAGGGAAAGGCCCGAGGAGCCAGGCCGAGACAGAGGCACAGAGACCTCTGAGGGGGAGGGGAACAGCCCGAAGGCACCGGGAAACAGCGGCTCACAGACCCAGACCTGAGAAGGGTGAACCCAGAAGCCGAGGCCCAGGGACCACGGGGTCGGAGAGGGGGACCGGGAAAGTTCGCGAACAGGGAGAGGGAAACACCAAACCCGGGGCCCCAGAAAAGCTTATTCTAAGATCAACAATACTTTACCAAAAATGAGCGAATCAGAAGATCCACAACAGCCCCGCTTCCAGATTCCCCCCAACACCGCAAAAAAAGCTATAAAAGCGATCAAGCATGAGCAGATGAGAGAAAAACCAGAAACACTTTTTGCTGACTGTTACAACAATGGGACAAAAAGTAACCTCATTTTCTACTCAGATCAGCCAGTGGCTTGGATCACAGCAATAAAATCACACTATACCAATGTTAAGCTAGAAAATACCGCAAATGGGTCCATAATGAAAATTAACACACCAGGAGACAGTTCAACTACGACGGTCAACGCGTACAATACCGGAACAATATTAGTGCAAGGCAACCTCGACAAATTTGCAACGGCCTTCAGGACACTGAAAAAATTAACTAAGGGGGGAAGGAACAGCCCCAGAGTGGCCCGCACTCCCCCCAACATTGACAACTTACCAGGAGAAAATCTGCCTGGTCAGGAGGTGAACGAGCCACACAGTTCAAACCAGACACTAACCCCGGGGAACCACAGCCACACGATACAACTGACAAACCCCAGCATAACTACCAGGGAGGAAGCCACACATAGTCCCCCTACCATTCCCAGCTCACCAAGAGAAGAGCAGCATAGCCAGGAAGTGAGTGAGCCCTCCAGGGCCGACCAGCCTAGCCAGGAAGTGAGTGAGCCTTCCAGGGCTGACCAGACACATACCCCGGGATCACACAGCCAGATACAACCAAAAGATAAATTTAATCAATTAGAGATAGAGATGGTTAAACTTAGAGAGGACTTCCTCAAAATGAATGACGATCAAAATCAGGAGAGGGAGAGACACAAGAGAGAGCTGAAGCTACTTGAGAACCAGGTGAATATACTTAGGAATCAGGTGAAAGAGCTGCAGGAAAAAGAAGAGAGCCATAGAGGAGAGAAAACACCATTAGACCAGCAACCAGAGGCTAGAGATAAGACAAGACAGAGCCAGACGGAACGGCTGCACTCCCACACGGAAGAAAAGCAACAGACACACAATACAAGGGGTGCCACACAGACCGACCAGCATACTGATTCGCAATCTTCCCCCACCACCGTGGAACCACAAGCGGGCCGCTCACAAGAGGTACGCACACACCAGACACCCCAGCCCAGCACACACACTATGAGTCCAAGCGAAAGCCACCAGACAGTAAACACAAACAAGGCTGACGTCGTAATACTCATAGACTCAAATGGGAAATTTCTATGGGAGAAAAAGCTATTCCCTAGAAGTAAAGTAGAAAAGATCTGGTGCCCAACAACAAACAGAGCCATGGGATGGCTGACCAAAGCCAGATTAGGCTCCCCCCAACACATAATAATACACACGGGCACAAATGACCTAAAGACCCAACAGAAAGAAGTAGCAACATCGCTCAGAGCAATGATTAGGAAAGCAAGCAGTACATTTCCAAACACTAGAATCACTGTTTCCACAATATTGCCAAGAACAGACTTCAACAACAACACAATTCATGAGATAAATGCCAGCATAGCAAGAGACTGCGAATCAAACCACAACGTACACCTGGCCCAACACCCCACCCTCGATGAGGAATGTCTTTACGACCACGTCCACATCCAAAGGCAAAGAATATCGATCTTTGCTAAAGCCCTGAAGGACGTCGCTTTTAACCGGGTCCATACCCAGACTCCAAGAGGACCCCCCCCCCGACCACCAGAGATCAGCGGGGTACATATCAGGAACACTACAAGGACCACCAACACACCAACCGAGACCAGAGAGGATCCCCATGCAAAACAACAATATCAGACCTGCACCACTCCTGTCCCACAGGGGAATAGGACTGCTCCCAGCCAGACAGAGGGAGAGATGCACAGGACGTACGCAATACCTCAGACAGAAACAATCCATTAAGAGACAATAAGCAGATGTGCAGCAGCATCTACTTCCGCCTTATGGATCAAGGACTAATTAATAGAAAGAACTGTAACCAAATTGTATTAACTTTTGTAGACAACTGATGTGATCTTTTTTTTCCCACACTTAGACACGACAAACACGTACCACTCTTTAACCTATCATAGTAAAAGATCAAACTTAACATGAAATCCTTATATATTTCGACCTGGAATATCCAAGGTCTACGCTCTTCACTGCGAGAAGTGAAAAGTAGGACCCCAGAGTTCATAGATGAAACTAAAGACCTAGATATTATCATTTTACAGGAAACTTGGTATAAAGGAAAAGGACACACTGGCTGTCCCCAAGGGTACACTGAGCTGGTGGTCCCCTCCAATAAATTACCAAGTGTAACCCAAGGCAGAGACTCTGGAGGCATACTGATCTGGTTTAAAACAGAACTTAAGAATTACATCAAATTTATAAAAAAGGGCGAAAACCATATGTGGCTCAAACTTGAGAGGGAGATTATCTCAAACACCCAAGATGTTTACATTTGCGCACTTTATATCCCTCCAATCGATTCCCCGTACTTTAAAGAGGACACCTTCTCCAACATGGAGGGGGAAATTATCCAATACCAGGCCCAGGGGAACGTGTTGATCTGTGGGGACCTCAATTCAAGAACGGGCGAAGAACCAGACTTCACCAATAATCAGGGAAACAATTATGTTTTCGGGAATAACCACTTTGACATCCCTTCCCTTCCATACAGGCATAACTGCGACAAGCAGTCAAATACCAACGGAAAACAGCTACTACAGCTCTGTCGAAACCTGGGTCTGTACATTGTCAATGGTAGGTTCATAGGAGACCTCCTAGGAAGATCGACCTATTGCTCACCTCTTGGCTGCAGCACAGTAGACTATATGATTACAGACTTAGACCCATCCTCTTTCAGAGCATTCACAGTCAAACCACAAACAACACTGTCAGATCACAGTCAAATTACTATGTTCCTCAAAAAGACAGAAACAAACAACATAGAAACACAACCCAGTAAACTGTACAACACCAAAAAATCGTACAGATGGGCCAAAAACGACACGGAAAAATACCAGAAAACAATTAGCAATGCATCAACTCAAGCTCTCTTAGACACCTTTCTGGATAACATATACACTCACAATAAAGAAGGCGTAAACCGGGCAGTTAGTAAACTAAACAATATTTTTGATAATTTGGCAACAAATGCAAACTTGAAAGCTCGCAAGAACAAACCCAAAACAAAAAACTATGAAAAATGGTTTGACCGAGATTGCCATAACATGAGGAAAAAACTTAGAAAAATATCAAACCAAAAACACAGACATCCAGAAAACGAGGAACTACGCCTTACTTATTGTCAGACACTAACACAATACAGAAACACACTCAGAACCAAAAAAGAGCAATATATTAAGAATACACTCAGCTCCATGGAGGAATCCATTGATTCCAATTGTTTCTGGGAAAACTTGAAAACACTACACAAAAAACAACACGACGATTTGGCCATTCAAAATGGGGACACATGGGTAAACCACTTTGAAAAATTATACCAGAAAAACACACTAAGACCAGAGCAACGCCAAATATGCAAAAAACTGGAAAAGCTAGAAATGGCCATAAAAGATAACCAAAACCCGCTGGACGCCATAATAACAGAAAAAGAACTTCTTGAAAAACTCAAGGACCTGCGACCAGGAAAAGCCTGCGGGACAGACGGCATACTAAACGAGATGATTAAACACACAGACAACAAAATGAAACTGGCTATCCTAAAACTCTTCAACTTGGTTCTGAGTGTCGGTTATTTCCCTGATATCTGGAACAAAGGACTCATAACGCCCATATACAAAAGTGGGGACAAAATCGACCCAAACAACTATCGAGGCATCTGTGTAAACAGTAACCTGGGGAAGGTATTCTGTAGCATCATAAACAAAAGACTTATAAACTTCCTTGAGGAGCACAATGTCTTGAGTAAAAGCCAAATTGGATTCCTGCCAAACTATAGAACATCCGATCATATCTTCACCCTACAGACCCTAATTGACAAACACGTTCACCATAACAAAAGCAAAATCTACGCATGCTTTGTAGATTTCCAGAAGGCTTTCGACTCCATCTGGCATGACGGTTTATTCCTGAAACTTATCGAAAGCGGGGTAGGAGGGAAAACATATGATGTAATTAAATCAATGTATACAAACAACAAATGTGCAGTTAAAATTGGAGACAAACAAACAAAATACTTCCCACAGGGGCGGGGGGTGACGCAGGGCTCGCCAATCTCACCGACACTCTTTAATATTTACATAAATGGATTGGCAAAACTACTTGAACAATCTACAGCACCCGGCCTCACCCTATATGAATCCAAGGTTAAATTCCTCCTCTATGCAGACGACCTGGTTCTGCTGTCACCTACTAAAGAGGGGCTACAGCAAAACCTGGACCTGCTGGAGTCGTACTGCCAGACTTGGGCCCTGACAATAAATCCCCAAAAAACCAAAGTCCTTGTGTTCCAGCAAAGATCCAAGCATCAGGGACCCAAAATAAATTTCACAGTAGGAACAACCAAAATTGAACAAACCACTAACTACACATACTTGGGCTTAAAAATCAGTTCTACGGGAAACTTCAAACTGGCTGTGAATGAACTGAAAGAGAAAGCAAGAAGGGCTTTCTATGCCATCAAAAAATCAATCCAAATAGAAATCCCAATTAGCATTTGGCTCAAAATTTTCAAATCAGTAATTGAACCAATTGCACTCTATGGCAGTGAGGTATGGGGACCGCTAACTCAACAAGAATTTGCAAAATGGGACAAACACCCAATTGAGATCCTACATGCAGAATTCTGTAAAAGTATCCTCCGGACTCAAAGGAAAACAGTAAACAATGCATGCAGGGCGGAACTAGGCCAATATCCATTAATAATCACTATCCAAAAAAGAGCCACCAAATTTTGGAATCACCTACAAATGAGCAATCCCCAATGCTATCACTACGACGCCCTGAAATGCCAAGAGCTGACCATAAAGAAGAATACCCTCAGTCAACTAGTCCTGGGACTCAGTGAAGTAACTACTAACAATACTAACAATAACCAGCCCCAGGACAGTGACAGGGTAACACAAAGAATTCGACCCAACACAATCGTCGCTAAGCAAAAGGAAAAATATCTGACATATTGGGCAGAAACAACAAAAACCCAAAGCAAACTCAATTGCTACTTGGCCCTAAACAGACAATACAACATAGCTGATTACCTGACCATGGTAAAGGATAACAAACTGAGAAGAACCTTGACAAGGTACAGACTTAGCGAACATAGCCTAGCGATCGAAAAAGGCAGACACAGGCAGACCAGGCTGCCAAGAGAGGACAGGATATGCTCTCACTGCAGTCAGGGAGTGGTGGAGACAGAGATGCACTTCCTCACAGCTTGTGGAAAATATCAGGGCATCAGGGAGAATTTCTACCAAAAATTCTCACAAATATGCCCTGATTTCAGAAATCTGAATGACAACCAAAAACTCCCATTCCTACTGGGAGAGGAGAGAAGCTGTATAACACTGGCGGCACACTATGTTACAGCTTGCCATGAACAGAGGGACAACCAGTAAACTAAGAAAAAAATATATATAAACAATGCGAATGTATATTTATACACTCAGGGATATACCTGTTTATACACTGTATGAATAGAACTGCGTTTATGTGCTAAACCATAAATGTATTTTGATGCTTTGGCAACATAAGATGTAACTTATCATGCCAATAAAGCGATTTGAATTGTGAATTGTGAATTGAGTGCTGCACTGTCAGAGGTGCCGTCTTTCGGATGAGACGTTAAACCGAGGCCCCATCTGCTCTCTCAGGTGGACGTAAATGACCCCATGGTACTATTTCGAAAAAGAGCAGGGGAGTTAGCTCCCAATCCTCAGGCTTACTACACTTTTTGGCAGCATTATAAGCCTCTTCCTTTGATCTAATACTATCTTTAACTTCTCTTGTTAGCCACGGTTGGACCACTTTTCCTGTGGGGTTTTTGTGCCTTAAAGGAATGTATATTTGTTGTAATATATGTATTAATTCTTTAAATGCTAACCATTGCTTGTCTACTGTCATACTTTTTAATGTAGTTTCCCAATCTATCTTAGCCAACTCGCCCCTAATACCTACATAGTTTGCTTTGTTTAGATTTAAGACCCTAGTTTCGGATTTAACTAAGTCACTTTCAAGCTCAATATAAAATTCTGTCCTATTATGGTCAGAGGTACTATGTAACACACTTCAATCTGTGATTTAGTGATTACCTGAGAACTTACAATTGATGTCACAATATATTCGCATTGGATATTCTTGGCATCCCATGTTTGGATAATGTTAGATACTATACATTGGAGTGGCATCCTGAAATTATAGTAGGGCAAATGTAAAAAAGGTAAAGTTTCTTAACATGCAAATACCTAACTCATTGTGACAAAATGGGGTATTTCTGACTACAGGCACACTGGCCTAGAAATTCAGTTGGTTGCGCCAGCCGTTAGCGCCTTAAGAGAAGTGAATTTCGGGCGCTATGCGTGTAGCGTCCGGGCGCATCACGATCTGCGCCTCACCCCAAATTAAGTAGACATTTAGCACCGGCGCAAAGTCTTAGCGCGCGCTCACCTGCGCGCGCAGAAAATGACGTCATATCCTCGTGCAACGCCCTTTGCGCGCCCCGATCCAGAACTTCAGTGGGACCGCCCCATTGTGCGGCCGGCGGCCCGCACGCTTGTTTAGTGGAACACAACAGAGCCGATGCGGGCCCCGGGGAGCGTAAATTAAAGGGCACTTACCCTGCACTATAAAGGGCAGCCATTTTGCAGCAAACACTCTTGTGCAACGGATTTCTGGAGAGAGACCAAGGAAGACAGCTTTCTGGTTTGGGCCAACACTAGCTCAGGTATTTTTGGCTTCAGGCCAGAGCGTTGCAAGTGGCCTCTTGGATATTTGACTGTTTGGCAGCATATTATGGGGGCTGTATGGGGTGCCAACGCTGAGTTTCAGCGTCATGTCCGTAGGGCTCGCAGACGCGGTGTGAGAGGGGCAGCCCTGGCTAGACGCAGAGGGGGCAACAGGCGTCGGCAACATAGGCCTTACCCAGTCAGGGCATACCGCCAGCAGCGCTCCTACCTCAACATGAGTGGCGCGCGATGTGTAAAAAGGCTGAGATTCTGAAAGGAGGTGGTTGGAGAGATCTGCCATCTGCTTCAGAGAGATCTGCGTCCAAAGCTCAGGAGCAGGACGTCTCTGTTGGTGGAGGCGAAGGTGACGGTGGCCTTGAACTTCTATGCCACCGGCTCCTTCCAATCCACTGCTGGGGACATTGCTAACATATCCCAGTTCGCCGTGCATTGCTGCATCCGCCAGGTGACCGATGCCCTTTTCAGAAGGAGACGCCAATTCATCTCCTTCCCCGTGGCCCTGGAGAGGCAGCATCAGCGTGCACTGGGATTTGCAAGATTCGCGGCCTTCCCCTTGGTGCAGGGCGCCATTGACTGTACGCATGTGGCTTTGCGGGCACCTGTGGAGCATGCCGAGGATTACCGCAACCGGAAGGGCTACCATTCCCTCAATGTGCAGCTGGTGTGTGACCACAAGCAGCGCATCCTAGCTGTCAATGCCCGCTTTCCAGGCAGCAGCCACGATGCCTTTATCCTGCGGCAGACAACTGTGCGTGACATGTTCGAGGCACAGCCTCCCCCAAGAGGATGGCTTCTCGGGGACAAAGGCTATCCTTTGTGTACCTGGCTCATGACCCCGCTCCGCGCACCCAGGACCCCTGCTGAAGAGGCATACAACGAGAGTCATCAAGCGAGCAGGAACATAATCGAGCAAACAATTGGCGTCCTCAAGCAGCGGTTCCACTGCCTGGATCGTTCCGGCGGATCTCTGCAGTATTCCCCGGACCGAGTGTCCCAATTCGTCGTTGTTTGCTGCATGCTGCACAACCTGGCTCTCCGCAGGACTCAGGCACTGCCACCTCACGTTGGACCACCACCTCAGGAGGAGGAGCAGGAGGAGCATGAGGAGGAGGAGCAGGAGGAGGAGGAGTACCATCCCAGGAGGGAGCGAGAAGGTCCAAGGGCCGTCCGTCGGCGGCTTATTGAATGTCACTTCTAAGCCCCCTGTCAGGGAATGCCTTGTGGCCATGAAGGAACATGAACGCAGCCGCTCCGCAAGCCCTCAGCCGGCGAAGGCAACAAACACTTACAGCAACAAACATGGACACTCTCTGAATAAAGAGAAATCTTTATTTTAGACCAATGAAACCCCTTCCCACATGAAACCCAGAAACATTCAACGGCCCCAAAAAACAGTACATCAAATGACTCACTCCCACAACCTGGGGAGGAATAACTGAACATTTGGACAAAAATGGCCTTCATCCTCGGCCTTAACCCAAAAAACATCCCCAGAAACAAAACAACCATCCCCAAAAGAAACATAGGCATCGCCATATAAAATAATACTTGGCCACACCGTCTACTTATTGGGCCGCGAGGGCGAGACCTTGTCGAGCCTTTTGGGGCCCCTGCCCGGCCTGCTGCTCCTCCGCAAGCTCTGCCCAGTGGCTGCTGCGAGGCTGGGGGAAGGCTTCTGAGGGTCAGATGTCCTTCCGGCAGATGCCCTTGGGGGGTGGCCTAGACGGGGTTTGGCCCTCGAGGGGCCGGCTGGTGATTGGCGCAGCTGTGCCTAGCCAACATCATTCGCAGCCGCTTGCCGTTGAGGCGCCACTGGGGGAGTGGCGGTGACGGCTGGAGGAATGTGTGCAATCTGGCGGATGGTAGGCGCTGGCTGGTGATGTGGCACTCTGGCACTCGCCCGGGCCCGCACTGCAGCATGCGCATCAATCTGCCGAAGGGCAGCCCGCTGTGCTGCTGCAGCGCGGCGGGTGTCCAGGCGATGCCTGGCTGATGCAGCGCGTGTGGCAGCAGTGAGTGCCCCTGTTGCCCTGGTCTGCGACCGCAACAGAGCAGCCACTGTCTGGACGGCATCACTGATCAGCCGGCCACTCACGGCATGTGAGGCCCCGAACTCGCGCACACTACTAGCCAGGGACTCGATCGCCTCAGGCATCCGTGCCACTGCCCCCATCAGCTCGGTGTGCCGGCGATCCGAATCCTGGGCCATTTGATCGAGGTGGCCCGCCTCCTCTGAGTTGAACGTGGCCGGACTGGAGTCCGGACTCGCCTGCTGGGGAGCAGGGGGCAGAGCTGCCCGACCCTTGCCACGTTGCCGGCGTCGACTGGGCCCAGCAACTGCACTCCCCTCCGATCCTTCCCCCCTCTGGGGGGAAGGCCGCGGACCAACCGCAGCCCTCCTGGGTTGCTGGACGCCACTGGTCCCAGCAGCTCCACTCCCCTCCGACACTTCCTCCAGGCTCTCCTCCAGGGAAGACGTGTCCACTACTTCGGCATCTGCAGCCGGACCTGAGTGCTGCCCTGATGGTCCGCCTTCCTGTTCCTTCTCCTCCTCCTCCTCCTCGGAGGGGCTGTCACTGGCAGCTTCAGGGAGCTCCTCGTCACCAGCTGAAAGCAGGAAGGCACAAGAGTAGCTTTAGAGTGAGGAGAGGGCGTCAGCGAGGGAGGCATGACTGGTGGCATTCAGCGCATTGGTCGGACAGTGGCAAAGGAGGTAGATCGGATGCGCAAGTGCGACGAGAGAGGTCCAAAAGGTGATGTCCATACCATTGCGGCCCAGAAGAGGGTCGGCATCTCCACAGGCGACGGGCCCAATCACCCGGGCTCCCATGAGGCGACTCACGCGCTCCTCCAGGGGAGTGAGCTCCTGGATCTGGGGGCGGCCTCCTCCGGTCTCCTCCTGGTGCCTTCGGTTGTTGGCAAGTTTTGCCTGCAAGAGAAAGGATGGCCTGTAAGTACGGTGTGTAGCCCTGATGTGGTGTGCACTGCCTCCCATGGTGGAATAGCTTGGCCAGTGTGTAGCCCTGATGTGGTGTGCACTGCCTCCCATGGTGGAATAGCTTGGCCAGTGTGTAGCCCTAATGTGGTGTGCGCTGCCTCCCATGGTGGAATAGCTTGGCCAGTGTGTAGCCCTGATGTGGTGTGCGCTGCCTCCCATGGTGGAATAGCTTGGCCAGTGTGTAGCCCTGATGTGGTGTGCACTGCCTCCCATGGTGTAAAGTGCAGAATGTGCAATTGATGTTCATGACTGTCCCATAGCTGCTGGCTGAGGGCTGGCCATTAGGGCTTTCAGGTCCCTTTGCCCATCATGTCAGGTGTACATGCAAGGATGAGGAGGAGACTGGAAAGGGTACTCACCCTGACAATCCTGGTTAGGTCATTAAACTTCTTCCGGCATTGGACATTGTCCCTGGGGGCATCGCCGGTGGCCGACACCCAGCGGGCGACCTCCCTCCAGGCTTTCCTATAGACGCTGGTGGGAGGCTTCCTGCCAGTGTCCGGGAACAAGATGTGCTGTCTCTTCTCCAAGGCCCTCACCATCACCTTCAAGTCATGGGCTGAGAAGCGCAGGGCACGCTCACGGGCCTTCTGTACCGTTGCCATGGCTCCTTCTGATCACCAGCAGTGTTCAGGCCTAGCTGGAAGGCTGCAGTGTGCAGGCCGTTGCAGCAGACCAAGTCGACCCTTCCCCCTTTAAGAGCTGGCCGGCGCCACGGTGTCTGCTGTCAATCAAGAAATGACCGCACCTGCGCTGCGCCCGGCCTCGGCGCTATCCCTCAGCACCGCCGGCTTAGCGCCTAAAGATAGGCGTGCATCGCCAGTTTTAGCGCTCAAGCAACCTCTTAGGGCGAAGCTACTGAATATCGGCGAAGTACCCTTGACTTTGCGCCGGGCGCAAACTTTAGCGCCCGCCCGACTTTACCGCCCCAAAACTGGCTATACTGAATTTCTAGGCCACTATCCCTTATCTGAAAGCCTTGGGACCAGCTGAGTTTCGGTTTTCGGATTTCAGAAGGTATTATTATAAGACTGGGAAATTTGTATTTAATATAAATTTTAAAAGTTCAGGCTACCTCTTGCGACTGTTCCGTGTCTCATTCCCCTTCCTGCTTCTCTGGAAAGCCGGATATCGGCTGACTCCTACTAAGCTGGCCCGCAAATCAGGTCGGGGGTCGGGTGGGGGGGAGAAAAGAATATTGGACGGGCCGCGGTTCAGGTCGGGGGGGGTCGGGGGTCGGGGGGGAGAAAAGAATATCGGATGGGCCACGGTTCGGGTCGGGGGGGGTCGGGTCGGGGGGGGTGTCGGGTTGGGTGGGGGGGGGAGAAAAGAATATCGGACGGGCCGCGGTTCGGGTCGGGTCAGGTGGGGGGGGGGAGAAAAGAATATCGGACGGGCCGCGGTTCGGGTCGGGTCGGGTGGGGGGGGGGGGGGGAGAAAAGAATATCGGACGGGTCGGGGGTCGGGTCGGGTCGGGGGGGGGGGAGAAAAGAATATCGGACGGGCCGCGGTTCGGTTCGGGTCGGGGGGAGAAAAGAATATCGGACGGGCCGCTGCAGCTATCGGACGGGCCGCTGTATTGTTGGGTTCACTCTCCCGGTACCTCCTTCACACTGCCTGGCTCGGCCTGCAATCTCCTACCCAGGAGGGAACTCTGTGACCCTCTGCCCTGCTCAGCGTAAGTCGTGCACATGACATGACCAGAGTGGCGTATGACTTACGCTGAACGAAAAAACTTTCGGTTTTTAGAGGTTTTCGGTTTTCGGAAGTTCGGATAAAGGATAGTCTACCTGTATATTTTTTATTTGTGTTTAGACTGGGTAAAAGTTGATTTAAAAATTTGCATCAGCCAGCATATATCTGAGGGAATCTCATTGCTTTTATGGTTGGTCAATACACCTAACCAACCAGATCCTTGTGCATCTTCAATAAGAAGTATTTGCCTCGAAAGTGTTGTTATATTATTGTCTTTGTTTGTTTTCTGGAATTAATTAACAGTTTGCTAGATGGCTAGGGCATATTCTTTGAAATGCCACTAACAACAGACCAGGGAAATAGGTAAATTTAATATATCTGATGGCTGAATCACTAAAGGAAATGTTTGGGAGGAAGATTGTAATGTCCCATCATCAACTGCTCGCCTTATAAGGTAAGGATTTACTGAATGTTTAGGTCGCTGCTTAACTTTTAAAGAGTGTTTATGAGATGAAGGACTTCCCATGTGAATAAATTACAGCTGTGTGCTATTTAGCTCCAGTTTTATCTAGAAATCTGAATTCTGTGGATTGGTCATTTGCATTATTGATGTTCAACTTCACATTGTGAAGCTCCACAAAAGACTGTCCCTTACTAGTGTTTGAAAAGGGATACTTTGATTCATTGTGGATAGATATTGTGTTAAGCATTATGCTTTAAGTGGCGTGCTGTGTTTTACTGCTTGTGTGTGTTCTATTTGTAAATAAATCTTGTGTTTTTGCCTATACAATTTGGTCTGACAGTGTGCTATTTTCTGCCTTTCAGAGAAGACTGGAGAATGTGGTGGGCATCCCACGTGATCGTCAGTGGCCAGAATCACAATATAAAGGGTAATTGTTAACCGTGGGCACTCAGATACAGCAGGTACAAAGGAGCTGGCTTTGGTTTCCAGGAGATTTGGTCTGCTTAGGGAAACCACCTTTTTGCAGTGAACACAAAAGTGCTGGAAGAAAGCATGAGCTTTGACTGTAATCATGGTTGCTTTTATTCTAGTTTCTCACAGATGTTACTGAGAGTAATATTTACACGTTGCATATTCTGAGAAAAGTTTGCAATTTCTAAACCCAGAAGAAGCCTGTGGAACAAGGCAAGGGAATACACAATGAATGGTAGGACCCTAGGTAGGACAGAGGATCAGAGGGACCTTGGTGTGCATGTACATAGATCCCTGAAGGCAGCAGGACAGGTAGATAAGGTGGTTAAAAAGGCATATGGGATACTTGCCTTCATTAGCCGAGGCATAGAATATAAGAGCAGGGAGGTTATGATGGAGCTGTACAAAACGCTAGTTAGGCCACAGCTGGAATACTGTGTGCAGTTCTGGTCACCACACTATAGGAAGGATGTGATTGCATTGGAGAGGGTGCAGAGGAGATTCACCAGGATGTTAACCTGGGCTGGAGCTCTTCAGCTATGAAGAGAGACTGGACAGGCTGGGGTTGTTTTCCTTAGAGCAGAGAATGCTGAGGGGGGACCTGATTGAGGTGTACAAAATTATATGGGGAGTAGATAAAAAGGAACTTTTCCCCTTAGTAGAGGGGTCAATAACCAGGGGCCATAGTTTCAAGGTAAGGGGCAGGAGGTTTAGAGGGGATTTGAGGAAAAACTTTTTCACCCAGAGGGTGGTTGGAATCTGGAACTCACTGCCTGAAAGGGTGGTAGAGGCAGGAACCCTCACAACATTCAAGAAGCATTTAGATGAGCACTTGAAACACCATAGCATACAAGACTACGGACCAAGTGCTGGAAAATGGGATTAGAATAGACAAGGCTTGATGGACGGCGCAGACACGATGGGCCAAAGGGCCACTTTCTGTGCTGTATAACTCTATGGGCTCGATTTTCCAAGCCCTGAGGAGGTGGGTTTGGAGGCGGGAGTGGTGGGAAAATTGCAGAATCGGGGGGCAGGAACCCATCCCGCCCCCAACCCGCCTCCGTGCCAATGTCCCAGGAGGCGGGTATCCGACCTGTGCTGGGAGCCACCTCCCCGAGGTGGGAAGGGGATTAGTGCCAATTAACTGCCTGTTGACAGGTAGTTAACAGACAGTTTTTTGCCTAATCACTATTTTTAGCCCCGAAGTGTGGGCTGTCCGACGGCTCCGAACCACGCCAAGTTAGCGAGGCGGACCGTCGGTCTGCAGGGGTTGGAGGGGTCGAGATGTCCGTTGTGCAGGTGAGTGATGGGTGCATGTGTGCAGAGGTAAGTGTGTGAGGTAAGTGTAAAGTGTTTGAATAAGTTTTACTTACCTTTACTTTCTCCTACAGGCTTCCTTCCTTCAGTTCTCGGGAGTCCCTCAGCTCACCGGCACAGAAAGCAGAATGGCCGCTGAACTGTCAAAAGCTGCAGCCTCTGCTTTCTGGTCTGGAGAGCTCTCTAACTGTGTCTGAGTAGAAGGACTCAAGTTAGAAGACAGATTGTCAGTGTTTGACAGCTTCACAGAGTTGTCAAATGCTGATTTTTCATCTGTCAAGAAATGTCAATAGCTGACGTCACCAGTAACCAGGTGTCCCTTAATTGGCCTGCTGAGCCCATTGGGTCAATCAAGGGAAAATAGAGTGGGTTGGCCACAAGTCGATGGAGGCGGGACTACAACCCAAAAAGTGGGAGTCCCGCCTCCAAAAGCTCCCCATTGACAAAATCGAGCCGTATGACTCTATAACTCTAAGTCTTTTTCATCTTTGGATGGGAAAATTAGAGATATGCTCAGCACTTTGCCAGAGATTGGTTTTGATCTATTCCAGCTACCCTGGCCTGTGAATGACTACCTTTTCTTCCCCATCTTTTGAATGTTAGTTGGCTGCGGGACAGCCCTTGTATAGAGCTGCCAATGCTTTCCAGCATATAAACTGAACATTCTGTTTCTTTACTCTTCCGTTAGAAGGCCTAGAAATTCGAGAAGGCCGGAAACCTGCCGGAAACCACAGTGTGGGTCAAGGCTAACTGCTGCCTGCAGAGAGAGCGCGGGCAGCACCGGTACTTTGGTGTTGCCTGCTAATTTACACGAGCGGAGCGGAGAATCTAATCTCAGTCGGAGGCTGAAGGTCGCGTCTGAAGGATTCTTGGGCAATGTGCTGTGTTGAGTCATTTGGTGACGGCTCCTGGGTTTTGCTGTCGAGTCCGATAATGGCCCTTGTACGGATGGAGCATTGTGCATTGTGGCACATCACGAGGCATTTGTTTGTCCACGGCTCCCCTCTCACTTGTGCGGACATTTGTCTGGGTCTTGTGTGGGGTCCACAAATGGGTGCCAGACTGCCTAGAAAACCCTAATGTACAAAATTTAAGGAAATGCAGCTTTGATTTTTCCTGAGATTACTACAACTGTAGTACAGTACCGTTTATTTTAATAGTATTTACCTCTTATCTTCTTCTTAGGCAGTCCCTCGGAACTGAGGATGGCTTGCTTCCACACTAAAAATTCGTTCTCAGGTGACTGATGAGTCCAATGTGGGACCTGCAGTCTCTGTCGCTGTTGGGGTTGTCCATGAGGGTCCTGACGTTCCAGGTCCCGAACTTCATTTTAAAGGGTGGAAGATGCCTGTGCGTGAATTCTTTTAACGTGGGGTGGCCGTTGCACACCAGCTACCACACGGGCTTGACAGAGCAAGGTCTTGGTCCAATGGCAAGGGGATCCAAGACAATTGGAGACCAGGCTCTGCTACATCGGCCTAGCACACACACACAAACATACTCCAACTGTCCTCCTCCCCGCAGGTCCTCTCTGCCTGGGTTTCATAGGCTATAACCCTGTAGTAACAAAGGCATTAAACATTAAAAGATGCATTAAATGTTAAACTCAACCAGGTGCTTCTTGTGGAGTCCAAAATAGTATCATCTCTTTCCCACCCCACTGCACCCCCCAACCCACCCAATCACCCAAAAATGGGCAACCCTCAGCATCTTAATAGCTCCAGTTTCATCTGATAGTGTGTGTAACTCCATTATTTAATATGATTTAACTTGAATTATACCCGTGCAAGAAATTGAGCATCCTATTCTGCTTGACTGACCGGGGGGAGATGTGATGTATCTCAGTGGAAACAGTTTTCACTCCAATTACCTAGTCTGAGCTCTCCATAGTTACCAGTTATCCCAGCAGCTGTTTACTGTATGGGTTCTAGCTCACTGCCACTTTCTCCTGCCTCTCCGTGCTGTCAACGGCTGCATGCACAGGTGTGCTTTGGAGAGGGCAGTAAGAGAAGCAGTGAGCTCCAAAATGGATGAGTGTGCGTCAATCTGGCATTGCATGCCGATTGGAGTCACGCTTCTGTTAATTAAAATACTTGCCGCGAGCACAGGCAACGGTAGCATTGCTGAAAATGGCGACCGCCGCGGGACCCGCCGGAAGCGGGCATAAGTGAGGTGGCTGCCATTTTTTTCAACAAATCAGACCTTAATGGCCAGTGCTAACACCTCCAATTTCTAGGCCATAAAATCTAACAATCCAAAAATCCTTTGAGGGAAAAAAAACACATCAGCTAAAGGTGCGATTCTTTTATCCTACTGAGAAATTACACAATGGAGGTGTCCATGAAGATTGTATCCCACCTACCACCTTCTGTAAACTTCAGCTATTCCAAAACTCTGCTGCCTGTATCCCAACCCGCACCAAGTCCTGCTCATCCATCACTTGCTGACCTAAATTGGCACCAGGTCTGGCAACGCCTCCATTTCGAAATTCTCAACCTTGTGTTCTTTTCCCTCCATGGCCTCACCCCGCCATATCTCTGAACCCTCCTCCAGCCCTACAACCCTCAGGGATATCTATGTTAAAAGCTCTGTATAAATGCACGTTGTTGTTGTTGTACGATGCGGATTTGCCACAATCCTTTATTCTGTAGCACCCCAACTCTATGGGCAGTGTGGAATGAAATGATGTAGGGATGAATGCCACGGCAAGTTTAAAATTATAGCCAATCTGGAGGGAAAACTTTAGAAAATGTTTAATTTTTTTCCCCCTCAAATCTGGGAAAACTCATTTTATTTCCTTACCACTTTCAGGAAATCTTCCCCTTGATAAAGGTGGTGTAATCACTATCAGCAGTTGGGTACTCTCTGATAAGTGGCTCACCTCCTAACCCCTCAAGGCTGCTCTACCATCTACAAGGCTCAAGTAATGACTTTGATGGAATACTCACCATTCGCATTAATGGGTGCAGCCACAACAACACTCAAGAAGATCAGGACAAGATCAACACCATCAGGATAGTGCAGTCCACTTGGTCGGTACCCGTGTCACTGGATTCAATGTCCCATCCTTTCTACTGCCGGCGCATTAAGTACTATCTACAGGAGGCACTGCAGCAATTCACCAAACTCTATCACCAGGAAGGACAAGAGCAGCAAGATCTTGGGAACTCCATCACCTCACAGTCACAGGGCACCCTGACTTGGACATATACCACCATTCCTTCATTGTTGTTGGGTCCAAACCTTGGAATTCCCTACCTAACACCATTGTGTGAGCACTGTCAGCAGTTCAAAGAGAAGGCCCACCACCAACTTCTCAGGGCCACTAGGGATAGCCAATGAATGCAACTTTGCAAGTCACCAACATCCTGTACAACGAGTGAGAAAGTGAGACTTGATGTGGCCCAACTAGATCTGGTGATGGATGGCTAAACCAGTTGTGCTTAAGATAAGCTAATGTCTGCACCCCTTGGACTTGAGGGAGTGAAGATGGTGGTGGTGGTGGGTTGGGGGGGGTGGGGGGGAGGGGTACGGAAGTGAGAGAACAGGGGGAATTACCTGGATGGGAGACAATATAAGTGCTTAATAGTTAAAGCCTGCTTTGCTAAAACAAAACTCAGGATAGCTTCCAATAGCCCGAATTGTTCATATGTTCATAGTGCGCTTTACATCAGAGTCTGGGGACCATGAGCTGAATCAGATCTCTTCACCATAAGACTTGGTGCTACGCTCATTACAACTATAACATGGTATAGACCATTAACAGGAAAGGAGTGTCGAATGTGTCCTGTACTTCAGTGGGTTGACATGAATCCTTGCACTGTATGCTACTCACCAACTAGATGCGTAGTATGACGAAGTTGGCATTGGAATATATTAGGAAATAAAAGGGGAGCAGTGATTGAAACAAGCTTCTCTCCACATTAGGAACCTGCCATTAAATGGACCAGTCCAAGTTGCTAATGGGAAATATTTAAAATTCTGACAAGTGATGAGCTCCTTATTACAATTATGACACTTAAGCCTTAAAGTCTTAAATGTACTCCTTCAGTTTTTGGGCCAAATTATTTGTCATGTCTCTTACACTCAATGAAGAATTCCATTGATGATGATATGAGTTGAATCAAAGCCAAAGCTAATATGAACCCAAGACGTTAGCCAATGGAACAGCTTATAAAGAAAAGAGGGGAGCCGCTATTTTTGGCAATAAAATTTGCAGCATTGATTTAGGAGTTTGAACTTCTGAATGAGTCAGTCAGTCAGTCAACATAAGCATAACCAGGGTGGTCACAGATGCCTTAAAGCCTTGCCATTATTCTCTACCCCCCTCCCCTCCACTCCCAGCCAGCTCTCACAGCTGTCTGCCTGTTATCACTCATCCATTCAGATCTTTTCAATACACAGTCCCACCATGACAGCTTTAACCTCCCATGAGGTCCTTTCCTAGCTGGGACCCATTCTGACTTTCTGAATGTTTTGATATTCAGCTATGTGCCTTTTGAATGATGTTTTTAAATTTTATTAGGTATTTTCAAAAATTGATTGCTGAATTAATTAATAGGATAGAATTCATGGAAATGTATCTATAGAATCTCTGATGGCCTGGTAGGTTGCAGCACTAAGCCAGAAGACCTCATTTGTGATTCCAGGTCTGTAACACAAATTTCCATACATAATTCAATATTACCTCAGCCAGTGCAGAGATTGGAATACTGCAATTGGTTTCAACACTCCTCGACTGGGGACAAGAGAAAACAGTTCTCAGTCCTGACTGTTATCTAGTTACTCCTGAAAGAAAATGTGTGTGTGGATGAAGAAGTGCGGACCGGATTTGCTTTGACGAACCCAATGGGTGAGTAGCCGACACACATTGTCTGGACTCACACAAGAGGAATTACCACTTGATGAGCTGGTGGGGTGCCCATGGATCTGGACCACCACAAGAGTCAGTGCCTTCAGGGGAGTTGAAGGGAGCACAGTTGCAAAAAGAGAAATCTAGCAGTATTTTACTTAAGAAGTAATAGGTTTGTGGATGCTAATTTAACTGCAATAACAGCAATGTGAGGAGATGTAACCATATTGTATACAGCAATACCTCCAAGAGAAATGTCCCTACATGACAATTCCTACAGGTTTACAGAAGAAAGATGTGAAGACTGTTTCAATCAAAACGCAGGACTTTCCCTCAAGGCATTGGACACATTGCAAATTAGCTACCAATATGCAGGAGGGAAACCTAAAATCAGAAAGGAATACATTAACTCAAAACTAAATAAATTATGACCCATCGTAGCTACTTAATTTTTTTCAACATGTGGCAGGTTCAAAGTTAATATATTTACAGTATTAATGAAGCAGACAATAATTTTAGGTAATGGTTGTGCTAAAATAAAATGCCAGTTCAAAAAGAGCAAGGAATAATGCCGTTTTACATATTGAAGTGTATTTCTTTTTATGACCATATATATAATTTTGTGTCACTCTTCCAGTTGTAACACAAATTTCCATACATAATTCAATATTACAGCTCTAAAACCAACCCAATATAACACTTTATATATAATTCAGTATACCACTTTGTATGCAATTCATTCAATATAACAGCTCTCTATAAAACTCCGTATCCTAACACTCCATACACAATTCATTCAATATAACAGCTCTATGTATAACTCAGTATAACAGTTCATATATCATTCACTCTACATTGGTATAACATTCCACCTGCCACTCATTCAATATACCAGCACTAAATACAACTCAGTATAACACCCGAAATACAGTTTATTTAATTTAACAGCGTTATATACAATTCAATCAATATAAGAGTCTATGTACAATTCAGTCTAACAGCTTTGTATCAAACTCATTGTAACACGTTAGATACAATTAAGTATAACACTCTGCAACATAACGTAACAGTATGTGCACAACTCAGTATAACACTAAATATAGTTCAATAACAATTCCATATACAGCTCAATATCACACTATAATACAGGTTGATGTAACAGTCCATGTGCAATTCAAACTAATAGGGCTACTGATAATTAAATATAACATTTTACATACAGATCAATGTAATAGTCTAGATAATCAGTATAACATTTTATGAACAATTCCATCCAACAGGTCTATCTATGTACTACTCAATATAGCACTCTATCTATAATTTAATCTAACTGCTCTATTTATAATTCACTGTATACAATTCAATCTATGACACATCTGTGTGCAACTCAATACAACAGCTCTATATACAACTCAATGTAACAACCTGCATTTATATAGCACCTTTAATGTAGTAAAACATACCAAGGCGCTTCACAGGAGTGTAATCAGATAATAAATTGACACAGTCAAAGGAGACATTAAAAAAGGTGACTAAAAGCTTGGTCAAAGAGGTAGGTTTTAAGGAGCAACTTAAAGGAAGAAAGAGAGGTAGAGAGGTTTAAGGAGGGAATTTCAGAGCTTATGGCCTAGACAGCTGAAGGCACGACCACCAATGGTGGGGCGAAGGAAGTCAAGGATGCACAAGAGGCCAGAATTGGAGGAGCACAGAGATCTTGGACGGTTGCAAGGCTGGAGGAGGTTACAGAGCTAGGGATAGGCAAGGCCATGGAGGAACCTGTTGCAAATTCGAGGAGTTGGTGGGCATTAGCTCATGAACGCGAACTGGTCAATTTCCCAGCTGTATCTATAACTCAATGTAACACCATCTATTTCTTCAATACAATAGCAAAATACTGCAGATGCTGGAAATTTGAAATAACAACAAAAAATGCTGGAAATACTCAGCAGGTCAGGCAGCATCCGTGGAGAGAGAAACAGAGTTCTATCTATTCCTTCATTGTCGCTGGGTCAAAATCCTGGAACTCCCTACATAATAGTATTGTGAGAGTACATTCACTACAGTGGTTCAAAACAAGGCCCACCTTTTCCAGGGCAACTAGGGATGGGGAACAAATGCGGTCCTGCCAGTGATGTCCACATCCCGAGAATTAATAAAAATAATTGTATGTAGAGCTGCTACACTGAATTGCATATAGAGCTATTATACTGAATAAATGGGATATGGAGTGTGATACGATGGGGGCGATTTTGCCAATGGGGGCGTGTTGGAGGCAGGACTGCTGCTTGTCGGGTTTTAGTCCCGCCTCCATCGACTTCTGCCCAACCCACGCTATTGTCCCCTGATTGACCTTGTTCACTTAGCAGGCCAATTAAGGGAAAGCCGGTTACAGAGAACGTCAGCATATGACGTTTCATCTGTCAAAAATTTTTGACAGATGAATTGTCATTGTTTGACAGCTCTGTGAAGCTGTCAAACACTGACATTCTATGTTGTTTGATGAGTCCTTGTATTCAAGACTCATCAAACCTCTTTCTTTAGCAGAAATTAGATGGTTGTTGCATTGGAGAATACAGCAGCCATCTGTCATCTCTGCCGGTGAGATGTGAGACTCTCCGCATCCCCAACTGTTGAAGCCTGCAGGAAGAAACAAAGGTAAGTAAACATTTTCTATCACTTTCCACTCACCTCACATACTTACCTCTCCACACTTGCACCCATCACTTACCTTCACAGCGCACTTTTGCACCCCTCCGACCCCCGCAGACCCACTGCTCACCTCGGTGACCCTGGCGGGGTTGGAAAAATGGGGATAGTCCTCTTAACTGCCTGTTAACTACCTGTTAACAGGCAGTTAAGTGGCTGTAATCCCCTTCCCGACCCTGTGCGGGTCGGCTACCCGCCTCCTGGGAAGATGGCATGGAGGAGGGTTGGGGGCGGGATGGGCACCCGCCCCCAGATTCTGCCATTTTCCTGGCAGTCCCACCTCCAAACTTGCCTCCCCAGGGCTGGCAAGATCGCGCCCGTAGTCATATATAGAGCTGTTATATTGAATTTTATATCATAGAGTCATAGAAAGTTACAGCACGGAAGGAGGCCATTTCGGCCCATCGTGTCCGCGCCGGCCAACAAAGAGCTATCCAGCCTAATCCCACTTCCCAACTCTTGGTCCGTAGCCCTGTAGGTGAGAGCATCCCAAGTACTTTTTAAATGTGGTTAAGGTTCCTGCCTCTACCACCCTTTCAGGCAGTGAGTTCCAGACCACCACAACCCTCTGGGTGAAGAAATTTCCCCCTCAAATCCCCTCTAAACCTCCCCCCAATTACTTTAAATCTGTGCCCCCTGATTCTTGACCCCTCTGCTAAGGGAAATAGATCCTTTCTATCCACTTTATCTATGCCCCTCATAATTTTATACACCTCAATAAGGTCTCCCCTCAGCCTCCTCTGTTCCAAGGAAAACAGACCCAGCCTATCCAGTCTTTCCTCATAACTAAGATTCTCTACTCCCGGCAACATCCTTGTAAATCTCCTCTGTACCCTCTCTAGTGCAATCACATCGTTCCTGTAATGTGGTGACCAGAACTGTACGCAGTATTCTAGCTGAGGCCTAACTAGTGTTTTATACAGTTGAAGCATAACCCCCCTGCTCTTGTATTCTATGCCACGGCTAATAAAGGCAAGCATTCTGTATGCCTTCTTAACCATTTTATCTACTTGGCCTGCTACATTCAGGGAGCTGTGAACATGCACTCCAAGGTCCCTTTGTTCCTCTACACTGCTCAGTGACCTACCATTTAATGTGTATTCCCTTTCCTTGTTAGACCTCCCCAAATGCATTACCTCACACTTCTACGGATTGAATTCCATTTGCCATGGTTCTGCCCACCTGACCAATTTATTGATATCTTCCTGCAGTCTACAGCTTCCTTCTTCAGTATCAACCACACAGCCGATTTTAGTATCATCTGCAAACTTCTTAATCTTACCCCCTATATTCAACTCAAGATCGTTGATATATACCACAAAAAGCTGAGCCCTGCGGAACCCCACTGGAAACAGCCTTCCAGTCACAAAAACACCCATCAACCATTACCCTCTGCTTCCTGTCTCCAAGCCAGTTTTGAATCCAACTTGACACTTTGCCCTGGATCCCATGGGCTTTTAACTTCGTGACCAGTCTGCCATGTGGAACCTTATCAAAAGCCTTGCTAAAGTCCATATACACTACATCAAACACAATACCCTCATCTACCCTCCTTGTTACCGCCTCAAAAAATTCAATCAAGTTTGTCAGACACAACCTTCCCTTAACAAATCCGTGCTGACTATCCTTGATTAATCCGTGTCTTTCTAAATGAAGATTTATCCTGTCCTTCAGAATTCTTTCCAATAATTTTCCCACCAATGAGGTTAGGCTGACTGACCTGTAATTACTCGGCCTATCCTTTTCTCCCTTTTTAAACAAGGGTACCACATTAGCAGTCCTCCAGTCCTCTGGCACCACACCTGAAGCCAGAGAGGATTGAAAAATGATGGTCGGGGCCTCTGCAATTTCCTCTTTTGCTTTGCTTAACAGCCTGGGATACATTTCATCCGGGCCTGGGGATTTATCCACTTTTAAAGCTGCTAAACCCCTTAATACTTCCTCTCTCACTATGTTTATTTCATCCAATATTTCACACTCCCCCTCCCCCCCAGATAGCAA
This sequence comes from Somniosus microcephalus, assembly GCF_052327205.1. Taxonomy (NCBI): domain Eukaryota; kingdom Metazoa; phylum Chordata; class Chondrichthyes; order Squaliformes; family Somniosidae; genus Somniosus; species Somniosus microcephalus. The sequence goes on from NC_140995.1 coordinate 224,560,457, forward strand.
TGTCTGCTTCGCCCCTCTTCTTTGTGAAAACAGACGCAAAGTATTCATTAAGAACCCTACCGACATCTCCTGCCTCCACACACAGATTACCCTCATGATCTCTAATAGGCCCTACCCTTTCTTTAGTTATCCTCTTACTCTTAATATATTTATAAAACATCTTTGGGTTTTCCTTGATTTTACTTGCCAAGAATTTTTCATGCTCTCTCTTTGCTTTCCTAATATCATTTTTAATTGCACCCCTGCACTTTCTGTACTTCTCTAAAGATTCTGGAGTATTTAGCCCTCGGTATTTGTCATACACCTCCCTTTTTTTCTTTATCCTACCCTGTATATCTCTAGACATCCAGGGGGGCTCTAGATTTGTTAGTCCCACCTTTTTTCTTTAAGTGCACATGTTTGGTTTGAACCCTCTGGATCTCCTCCTTGAATGCCTCCCACTGCTCTGACACTGATTTACCTTCAAGTAGTTGTTTCCAGTCCATTATGGCTAAATCCCCTCTGAGCTTAGCAAAATTTGCTTTCCCCAATTTGGAATTTTTATTCCTGGTCTATCCTTGTCCTTTTCCATAGAGAGCAAAAAAGGACAAGGATAGACCAGGAATAAAAATTCCAAATTGGGGAAAGCAAATTTTGCTAAGCTCAGAGGGGATTTAGCCATAGTGGACTGGAAACTACCTGAAGGTAAATCAGTATCAGAGCAGTGGGAGGCATTCAAGGAGGAGATCCGGAGTGTTCATACCAAACATATGCCCTTAAAGAAAAAAGGTGGGACTAACAAATCTAGAGCCATCTGGATGTCTAGAGACATACAGGGTAGGATAATGAAAAAAAGGGAGGTGTATGACAGATACCGAGGGCTAAATACTCCAGAATCTTTAGAGGAGTACCGAAAGTGCAGGGGTGCAATTAAAAATGACATTAGGAAAGCAAAGAGAGAGCATGAAAAATTCTTGGCAAGTAAAATCAAGGAAAACCCAAAGATGTTTTTTAAAATATATTAAGAGTAAATACCTTAAATCTAACAGAATTATAGTCACTAGCACCAAAATGCTCCCCCATGGTGTTAGTGAATTGTATATAGAGCTATAATATTACACTGTATAAGGAAGAAAGACTTGCATTTTTATATAGCGCCTTTCATGACCTTAGGATGTCTCAAAGCAGTTCACAGCCAATGAAGTACTTTTGAAGTGTAATCACTGTTGTACTTCATTGGCTGTAAAGCACTTTGAGGCGTCCGGTGGTCGTGAAAGGCGCTATATAAATGCAAGTCTTTCTTTTAACCTAGAAGAGTTTTATGTAGCTGCATTGAATTAATTGTATGGGGGAGTGTTACACTGAGCTAAGTTTGCATTGATTGAATTATATGGGGAGGGGGGAGACTGCCACCCTGAGCTAAGTTTGCATTGATTGCATTATATGGAGGTGGGGGAAACTGCCACACTGAGCTAAGTTTGCATTGATTGCATTGTATGGAGGTGGGGGAAACTGCCACACTGAGCTAAGTTTGCATTGTATGGGGGGGCGGGGGAGAGACTGCCACACTGAGCTAAGTTTGCATTGTATGGGAGGGGGGAGACTGCCACACTGAGCTAAGTTTGCATTGTATGGGAGGGGGGAGACTGCCACCCTGAGATGAGTTTGCATTGTATGGGAGGGGGGAGACTGCCACCCTGAGCTGTGCTGCACGCTGTCCTTTCCCAAGGCTTCGCCTGCTCCAGGCTCTAGCTCGTCGCGTGCCGCCTCCAACTACCGCCAAGCACTGCATGCGCCGCCCAGTCCTCCCTGGCAACCAATCAGCAGACACGATACTCGGAGGTGAGTCTCCGGCCGCCGCCAAGGCAACCAATGGCGGCGGGGGTTGCAGCGAGTTTACCTGTTGTGGTTGTTAGGGGAACGGAGCGAGCGAGTGAGCTCGGAGACCCGGCGCGGCCGCCACTCCCGAGCCATGGTCAAACAGACCATTCAGATCTACGCGCGGCTCCGGCCCACCAAGAAGCCGATTGCGGTGAGTATGGCAGAGCGAAGCTCTCAATGTCGCGTGTGCGGATACCCGGGCCGGACCTCCCGGTTAAACCCGTCGCCCCGTCCCGAACAATCAGCGCCCGGCCCCGCCCGCGGTGCGGGACGGACCAATAGGAAGGCGAGGAAAAGACCAGCTGACCCCCCCCCCCCCCCCCCCCCGGCACGGTGCGACTTCTGCACCTCTCCCTCTCCCTTTAAATCTATGTATTTCAAATGTCACTTGTTAGATGTGGGCTTATATCCCCATTGCTCAAAAAGTTCAACCAAGTTGAGCCAGACACCATATTCTGATTCTCCAATAACTCCATCTCTGTCAAGGTGCTCATACAGTGTATCTCTGATGTTCCCTTCTAGCAATTTGCCTCTAACCAAAGCCAAGCTCATGGACCTGTCATTTCCTGGTTCTGACTTACTGCTCTTTTTAAATATTGGCATCACATGGACCTCCCTCCAGTCCATGGAACTCCGGTGCACTGTTAAGTATATGAGCAAGGGGCTCATTTTTTTGAGTACCCTAGTGTGAATGCCGTCAGGGCCAGCAACGCAATCTGTTATGAGATCCTTTCATCTAGCCAGGGCTATATCCGTTTCCAGTTTTCCACTTTCAACTTTAGTATCAACCCTATGATATATTATTGGTAACGTAGCATCATCATCTGTCGTGAATACCGATGCAAAGTAGCCATTTAAAATCTCTGCCATATACTGGGAGTCCACCCAAATCTGCCTTGAGGAATTGATTAATGGTCCTCTGACTCCTAACTTAACCGAAAAAGACCTTGCTATTAGTACCACAGTAATCCGCAATCATCATCTCCAATGTCCAAATGGCTGTTTTGATAACCGCTTTCGTTGCCTTTAATTGAGGTTGATACTATTCTCCCGAGAACTATTTTCTTTAAGGCTGTAAAATTATTTTTGCTTGTCTGATTTGTATTTGAACAAGACCTGTTGGCCTATTTGGCTTGGTTTTACCATGTGACTTTTTTAAAACTCTAGGGACATACATAGCTTCCTCTTCCATTAAAAGGGCTTTGAAGAAATTCCATCTTGTTCATGTTGTCCACATAAGATTTAATTGGCTTAAAGTAATTTCTCACCTTTATAACACTAGCCCTCTCAAAATCTGGGACTAGCATAAAAAGTTTCAGCAGCTTTGGTCTGGCTGATTAAGTTTAAATAGGGTTGTGGTCTGTATCTCACTCCTTCATTGGAAATCGTTGACATTTCCCAGAGTTCAAGGCACTGGGAACACAGGCTGTACAGAGTCAGCATAGCCCCAGTCTTCTTTCTTTTCCATTGGCTTGTTTTTTCCACTTGATGGATTCCTATGTTGACTGTTTTATCCTCCACTCCTCCCCTCTCCACTCCTTTATTACTTCTCTCTCCCTTTCATTTCCCATCTCACCTCCTACTCCCTCTCCCCCTCGCCCTCAACTTTTTGCCTCCCTCTCCCTTCTATTCTCCTCTCCTCTCCTTCCTTCCTACCCTCACCCTCTCCTCTTCTTGTGGGTTCAACTCCCACCACAGGACTTGAGCACATAATCTAGGCTGACACTTAAGGGAGTACTGCATTGTTGGAGGTGCCATCTTTTGGATGAGCTGTTAAACCGAGACCCCACTGTTTGAAGAAGAGTAGGGAGATCTCGGTGTTGTGGCCAACATTTATCCCTCAACAAAAACCATCAAGTACAGATTAACTGGTCATTCATCTCATTGCTGTTGGGATCTTGCTGTATGCAAATTGGCAACTGTATTGTTCAAACAATGGTAATTCATTGGCTGTAAAGCACCTTAGGACATCCTGAGGACGTGAAACGTGGAATATAAATGCATGTTCCTTTCTTTTCATGTGATAAGTATGCTGGATCTGCGATTATCCAGAGTGTCTGTCTTTTGTAGCTTTACTCATTAGCTGAAGATAATGGAGGCCCAGTGTTGGAGTATGTCGTGCCACATGATGCAGCTGACGGATTTATAAATAACAAACGAGAAAGCTATAAATTTAAGTAAGTACCATGTATTATTTATCCTTCCTGTATCATACCACTCAGTGGTAATCATCCTCATAAACTGTGGAAATCAAGGCATTTTTATTACCATTGGCTGAGATGTGGCAAAAGCTTTAGATTTTTAACTTTATATTTATAGAGGGTAGCTGAATTAACCATAGGGATAGTGTTTTTTGAGTTGGAGGAAAAACTGTCTGTATTTTTTGTTGTTGTCCTCTTCAGGTAATTATATATCCCTGTTTTCTCACCCAAAAACGTGGGCAGGTGGGCCTACTATGGCCCCTGCCACTGTAAATCTTCAACTGACACTAGGTACTGTGTGAGAGCAGAGTGTGGCATCTATTTTGAGACTTATCAGTAAATATCCCCTTGGATGTACTTTTCTTTCTGGTGGTGCGATGACACTGTAGGTTGGAAGTTTTGACATGTTTTGCAACACTGTGTCAGGTTGTGAGTTTGCCTCTGCAGTACTGCACACTGTGTTTTTGATTTCCGCTACACTGCTGGGCAGGTGACGAGTGGAGGTAGAGTTGCTTCAGGCCACTCCGAGCGGTCGTTTTCAGAGCTGCACACTCCAGGAGCGGATGAAGCAGATGCATTGCCTGGTATCTGGGACCACATTGCCTGTCTGCTTCATTGTCCTGGAATGGTGGGCGGCACTAGGAAACTTAAAAAGAGTAGATGAAGTTACACGCAAACCATTGGCTCATGATTTACATACACTGCTATTATGGTGTGTTGTGAATGCTGCTCACCCACTTGGTTTATTATTATTCATGACAGTCTCTGCCCTTGGGTGTACGGCTGCCCCCTAGCTTTGGGCATAGATTTCAGGCTCCGGTTTACCTCCATCACTTGATTACTCACTTTTATCAGGCCGCAGTGGGTGGATTTGAGAGCCAGCAATGCCTATGTCATTATCTTTGCTGTTAAGTAATTAGGCCATTGAGGCTGTCTGCAATTTGGGTGTGAAATGGAGACCAGGGACTGGCTGACCCAAGTGAAAAGAGTAAGGCAGTATCCAGAGGTGAGGGCTGACTGGTTCTCTTTCTTTGGAATTGATTGGTTCATTTAATGTAACTTTTTTGTTGTTGTTAAAGTCTCTTGGCAATAGTGGGTGAGAGTGTGAAGAAATTTGGATTTGTTGGCAAAAGAGGGTGAGAGTGTCAAAAAATGAGGGTTCAAGTGGCACTAGTGGGTGAGGGTGTGGAAAGTCAGGATTTGATTGTCAATGGTCGGTGATGGGGTCAAAAAAATTAGGATTTTCAAAATTTACAGGTATGTTTCAAAAAACAGGCTGAATAGGCGAATTGGTTTAATTAATATATTCTATAAAGGATCATAAAATTTAGTTTAAAACAATTTCTTGTTTTACAGATTCCAGCAAATCTTTGATCTAGGTGCAAAACAAGAGGAAGTTTTTGAAAGTATTGCCAAGCCTGTTGCTGAAAAGTGAGTTTTATTTTGATTTATCTTTTTGGATCTAGGACTGAGAATTTGAATTCAGCTTCGACGGTGTCAAATAGAGGACCTCCTAAGTCTGAAATCCAGTTTGAATATGAACATATGTTACGACATGGTGAAACATAGAAGATAGGAGTAGGCCATTCGGCCCTTCGAGCCTGCTCCGCCATTCAACGAGATCATGGCTGATCATCCAAACCCTAGCACCCGGTCCCTACACCGACAGCCATCCCACCCAAGCCCTATCCCCATAACCACATGTATTTAATCCCCCCTAACACTAAGGGTCAATTTTTTTTTTTTTTATCATGGCCAATCAACCTAACCCGCACATCTTTGGACTGTGGGAGGAAACCGGAGCACCCGGAGGAAACCCACGCAAACACGGGGAGAATGTGCAAACTCCACACAGACATTCACCCGAGGCCGGATTTGAACCCGGGTCCCTGGCGCTGTGAGGCAACAGGGCTTACCACTATGCCACCGTGCTGCCCCTCTCGCCACTCTCGCAATCATTGTGCAAAAGTAGTTTGACGAAAATCCGCTAAGCTTTCAGTATTCCGTAGAGTACTGTAATCATCGAGAGGTCCACAGCTCCACCTGAAGAATGTGCTTATCGTTGTATGGTCATAACATTAAAAATGTTGAACAATCACAGCAAGCCAGCCAGCATCTAAGCCTACATAGAAACATAGAAGATAGGAGCAGGAGTAGGCCATTCGGCCCCTCGAGCCTGCTCCGCCATTCAATGCGATCATGGCTAATCATCCAAATTCAGTACCCTGTCCCTGCTTTCTCCCCATATCCCTTGATCTCTTTAGCCTTAAGAAATATATCCAACTCCTTCTTGAATACATTTAATGAATTGGCGTTTACTGCCTTCTGTGGTAGAGAATTCCACAGATTCACCACTCTCTGGGTGAAGAAATTCCTCCTCATCTCTGTCCTAAATGGCTTACCCCTTATCCTTAGACTGTGACCCCCTGGTTCTGGACTCCCCGACCATCGGGAACATCCTTCCTGCATCTAGTCTGTCTAGTCCTGTTAGAATGTTATAAGTTTCAATGAGACCCCCTCTCTTCTAAACTCCAGCGAGTACAAGCCCAATCGACCCAATCTCTCCTCATACGTCATTCCTGCCATCCCAGGTATCAGCCTGATGAATCTTCGCTGAACCCCCTCCATGGCAAGAACATCCTTCCTCAGATAAGGCGACCAGAACTGCACACAATACTCCAGGTGTGGTCTCACCAAGGCCCTGTACAACTGTAGCAAGACATCCTTGCTCCTATACTCGAACCCTCTCGCTACGAAGGCCAACATACCATTTGCACTACAATTGTAGCACTGCTGCATTTCCACAACACACCAGCATCTCAAGAGGGCTCATTCTGGAATCTGGCAGGGACTTGGATTCATATTTACACTGCAGCTTCTTAGTGTTGGTACGAACCCAAACTGCTTCCTCCAGGGAGTTGTCACTGTGCATCACTCCAGAGTCGGGTTAGGCCCTGACTTCAGATTTGCACTACAGCTTCTTCGTGCAATGCAAAATCCAATCCGACACAATTTGCAGTAACTTCCTGGTTTCCTGTACCCTCTGCAGTACAACAATCCCACTGGGGTCGGGCAGGAGACAGTCCGTGAAAGTAGCAATGAGGCCTGGGGGTTAAAATGGCCCAAGCCTCACGCCGGCATGGCCGTGCGGGCTTGTTGCGCTCCCTGTAACCCCTCCCTCTATGCCCCACCTGCACCCCAAGTTAAAATCGGGGCTTACGAAATTGATAAAAGAAGTGTGTAAGTAGGGTTCCTTTGAGACTTGCGATGCAGTGACTTTTTGTTCTGCCTGTGGTCGGTGCTTATTTTTAGTTGGAAAATGACCCATTGTGTATGCCAGAAATTGCAGAGCTATGGGGAACTAGAAGTTTGTGGTTGATCTTGGATAGTGAAAAATATTGTTAGGGCAGGTGGTAATGATCAACTGTAGGCGTACGAGTAAACCCTCCCAGCAGTACGTCTCCAATACTGGCTTGTTTAGTTATCTTGGTTTGGGTTAAATATTTGTGTGTCCTCAATGTGCTACCCATTGGCTTTGCATCTGGCACAGTATTTATTTACGAAGAATATTTTTCGAGAATGTTCCATTTTAGTCTTAATGCATTTGTGAGAAGGCTCGGGTAGCCTTTATGTGAGTAACCGGATGGCTAGTGTCAGGAAGCTAGCACTTTGCTACTCTGCTGGCATCCCAACTAAAGCCCTGTCCTAAATGATTAGAAAAATGAAGCCTATGTTTGACCTATACCTAGTGTGTCCTTTCCCCTTACTTTTTTAACCTATTTTTTACTGCTGGCTTCCATTTATTCAGATTATACATTTTTGCAGCTCAAACTACTGACCGGCAATTACATAGAAACATAGAAGATAGGAGCAGGAGTAGGCCATTCGGCCCTTCGAGCCTGCTCCGCCATTCAATGAGATCATGGCTGATCATCCAAATTCAGTACCCTGTCCCTGCCTTCTCCCCATATCCGTTGATCCCTTTAGCCTCAAGAAATATATCCAACTCTTTCTTGAATATATTTAATGAACTGGCCTCCACCGCCCTCTGTGGCAGAGAATTCCACAGGTTCACCACTCTCTGGGTGAAGAAATTCCTCCTCATTTCAGTCCTAAATGGCTTACCCCTTATCCTTAGACTATGATCCCTGGTTCTGGACTCCCCGGCCATCAGAAACATCCTTTCTGCATCTAGTCTGTCCAGACCTGACAGAATTTTATAGGTTTCGATGAGATCTCCTCTCAATCTTCTAAACTCCAGTGAGTATAAGCCCAATTGACACAATCTCTCCTTGTACGTCATTCCTGCCATCCCAGGTATCAGCCTGGTGAATCTTCGCTGCACTCCCTCCATGGCAAGAACGTCCTTCCTCAAGTAAGGTGACCAAAACTGCACACAATACTCAAGGTGCGGTCTCACCAAGGCCCTGTACAACTGCAGCAAGACATCCTTGTTCCTGTACTCGAACCCTCTTGCTACGAAGGCCAACATACCATTTGCCTTCTTAACCGCCTGCTGCACCTGCATACTTACCTTCAGCGACTGGTGCACAAGAACACCCAGGTCCCTTTGCACTTCCCCTTCTCCCAATCTATTGCCATTCAAATAATCTGCCTTCCTGTTTTTGCCACCAAAGTGGATAACCTCACATTTATCCACATTATAGTGCATTTGCCATGTTTCTGCCCAATCACCCAACCTGTCCAAATCGTACTGGAGTTTCACGACATGCTCCTCACAGCTTACCCTCCCCCCCAGCTTTGTGTCGTCTGCAAATTTGGAGATATTACATCCAATTCCCTCGTCCAGATCATTAATATATATTGTGAACAGCTGGGGTCCTAGGACCGATCCTTGCGGTACCCCACTAGTCACTGCCTGCCACTCGGAAAACAACCCGTTTATTCCAACTCTTTGCTTTCTGTCCGCCAACCAGTTCTCTATCCAAGTCAATACCTTGCCCCCAATCCCATGTGCCTTAATTTTGCACGCTAATCTCTTATGTGGGACCTTATCGAAAGCCTTTTGAAAGTCCAATTACACCACATCCATTGGTTCTCCCTTATCTATTTTACCAGTTACATCCTCAAAAAATTCCAGTAGATTAGTCAAGCATGATTTACCTTTTGTAAATCCATGTTGACTTTGTCCGATCCTGTCACTGCTTTCCAAGTGCTCTGCTATTACATCTTTTATAATAGACTCTAGCATTTTCCCCACTACCGATGTCAGGCTTACTGGTCTATAATTCCCCGCTTTTTCTCTACCACCTTTTTTGAATAGTGGTGTAACATTAGCTACCCTCCAATCCATGGGTACTGTTCCAGAGTCTATCGAGTTCTGGAAGATGACCAGCAATGCATCTACTATCTCTAGGGCCGCTTCCTTAAGTACCCTGGGATGTAGACCATCAGGCCCTGGGGATTTATCGGCCTTCAGTCCCATCAATTTTCCTAACACCATTTCCCTACAGATACTGATTTCTTTCCGTTCCTCCCTCTCATTAGACCCTATGTTCCCCGGCATCTCTGGGAGGTTATTTGTGTCCTCCTTTGTGAAGACAGAACCAAAGTATGTATTTAGTTGGTCTGCCATTTCCTTGTTTCCCATTATAAATTCCCCTGATTCTGACTGTAAGGGACCTACGCTTGACTTCACCAATCTTTTTCTTTTCACATATTTATAAAAGCTTTTACATATTTATAAAAGCTTTTACAGTCAGTTTTTATGTTCCCTGCTAGCTTACTCGCATATTCTATTTTCCCCTTCTTAATTAATCCCTTTGCCCTCCTTTGTTGACTCCTAAACTGCTCCAAGTCCTCAGGATTATTGCTTTTTCTAGCCAATTTATATGTCCTCTCCTTGGATCTTATGCTATCCCTAATTTCCCTTGTTAGCCATGGTTGAGTCACCTTTTTTGTTCTATTTTTATGCCAAACTGGGATGAACAAATTCTGTAGCTCATCCATTCGGTCTTTGAATGTTTGCCATTGCCTATCCACCGTCAACCCTTTGAGTGCCATTCCCCAATCAATTCTACCCAACTCACTCCTCAGACCATCGTAGTTTCCTTTATTTAAATTGAGGACCCTAGTCTCCGAGTCAACTACTTCATTCTCCATCTTAATGAAGAATTCGATCATATTATGATCGCTCCGACCCAAGGGGCCTCTTACAACAAGATTGCTAATTAATCCTTTCTCGTTACATAATACCCAGTCTAAGATGGCCTGATCTCTGGTTGGTTCTTCAACATATTGGTCCAGGAAACCATCCCGTAAACACTCCAGGAATTCCTCCTCCACAGTATTGTTACTAATTTGTTTGGCCCAATCTATATGTAGATTAAAGTCACCCATGATGACTGCTGTGCCCTTATTGCACGCTTCTTTAATTTCCCTTTTAATTGCTGCATGGTTTTCTTTTATTCGACCAATTCAGCAAATTGTAGCAGGTATAAAACTCCTTCAATTTTGGACAGTCTTTGGACAAGAAATTGTGCATCAGAAAAATTAGTTGTTGAATACTTTGACAGCACCTCTGTCTCCTGCAACCTCTATCACCAAGAGGAACAAGAGCAGCAGCGTCATGGGAAGACTCCCCTCTGATTTCCCCTCCGGGTCACATGCCATCTTGATTTGGATCTATATCACTCTTTTCATTGTTGCTGGGTCAATATCCTGAAATTCCCTACCTGACACCATGTGTTGGGGTTACCAGTACCACAAGAATTGCAGCAATTCAAGGAGAAGGCCGCCACCACCATCTTGGGGCAGCTTGAGCAATAATTGCAGCGTCACTCAAATCTTGAACAGAATTTTTAAATACTCAGTATTTATTCTTCGTGAACATATTATCTAAATCTAGTATCTCGATTAGAATATACTAATGTAACAAAGGATGGGCTGAGAGAAGGCCATTTGGCCTGTTAGTCTGCCTTTCCATCGACCATACTCAACCGTGAACTCTTCCCCCACCCACTTAATCTACTGAGGGAAGTTTCTCAATTAATAGTCCCTGACCCCCAAAGATAAAAATTATGCCCCCAATTTTCTTTATTCAGACCTGGCCCACTACCCTCCACTGTCAGTTTCTCACCCCGGCTCCCCTCCAACCCAGCAGCGTATGAATTATTATTGGGGGTATTGCACCAAACAACTTGCACCTTAGCTGCTATTCTTACTTTTGCGGTTGAGCCAGAGTACCTTTTATATCCATTCCAGTTCCAGTAAAATCAAATAGGAAACTAGTTTGACCTGAGGAAAAGGGAGAGGAAGAACAGAGAATCAAGAAGAATATTTTGAATAGATAATGACGATGATAATGATAGTGGTTAGCACTGTTGCCTCACAGCGCCAGGGACCCGGGTTCAAATCCGGCCTCGGGTGACTGTCTGTGTGGAGTTTGCACATTCTCCCTGTGTTTGCGTGGGTTTCCTCCGGGTGCTTCGGTTTCCTCCCACAGTCCAAAGATGTGCGGGTTAGGTTGATTGGCCATGATAAAAAATTGGCCCTTAGTGTTAGAGGGGATTAAATACGTGGGGTTACGGGGATAGGGCTTGGGTGGGATGGCTGTCGGTGTAGGGACCGGGTGCTAGGGTTTGGATGATCAGCCATGATCTCGTTGAATGGCGGAGCAGGCTCGAAGGGCCGAATGGCCTACTCCTGCTCCTATCTTCTATGTTTCTATGAAAACTAAAAAACAATGGAAATAAGCGATAGATCATAGAAAGCCCCATACACAGCAATGAGGTGAATGTTGATTTGATCTATTTCCAGTAGTGTTGAGGCAGTGTTGATCAGGACACCAGGGTTGAATTCCTGTTCCATTTGGGTGAGAATTCCGCCTGCCCATCTGACACCGTTCAAACCCCCACCCATTTCCCTGATTGGGGTTCACCAGATACACTAAACGGGCTCCTAATTGATCGCAGCCTCCAAGACAGAGCTCGCCATTGACTGGTTGTAAAATCCTGGCAGTGCTGCAGTACCAGTAGATCTAGGGGTACCATTAAAGGGGCAGAATTTCCTCGAAGATCATACCACTGAAGGCTTCAGCTAAGATTGGGACCTGAGGAGGGCAAGTGCTGGGGTGTAATTGAGGGATAGAAGGCTGGTACAAGCCTCCTCCCTCTATTGGTCTCCTCTGGGCCATTACTACTGCTTCCTGGGACTTACTACCACTCAACACTGCCCATGGTGGCCTGAGAATGCAGCCATAACACAAGTGGGTAGGAGGAAAGTCTGCCGGAGAACTGTGCTCTGCACCCTCCCAATCCCTCCCGCTCCGACTGCTATTTATATACTGCGGAAGGGGAAGGAGAGGCCAGCGACAGTCCCAGTGAGGGGTGGGGAGCGAAATATAGGTTTGGCAACTCGCTTGCCACGACCATCCCCTTCCCCGACCACCTGCTGAGAGGGAACCAGACCATGTGAATCTTTGACATCTTGTTTTATCCACAGATGTTTACTGTTGACCAATAGCCTCCATTACATAAGAACATAAGAAATAGGAGCAGGAGTAGGCCAATCGGCCTCTCGAGCCTGCTCCACCATTCAATAAGATCATGGCTGATCTGATCCTAATCTCAAATCTTCTATCACTCTCCATCCCACCCGAACCCATGTGATCTCCCGGGAGAGGCGAAAAACCAGATAAAAAACCCACTGGCCAATTTGGGAGAAAAATTCTGGGAAATTCCTCTCCGACCCATCTAGGCGATCGAAATTCTTCCAGGAGATCACTCTGTCCCTATATTTTCTACAGTACTTACCTTCTGTAAAGGCGATCTCCACCCCAGCCAGGAACAGGAATAAAACCATCTCCTGAAATCTAACACAGAATTAGAACACAAGAAGTAGGAACAGAACCAGGCTACACGGCCCCTGGGCCCGCTCCACTACCCACAGGGCCATGACCATTCCGAACCTAGCCTCTGTCCAATTTCCTGCCCGCTCCCCGTAACCCTTAATTCCCTTTACTTCTAGGAAACTATCTATTTCTGTTTTAATGATGTAGCTTTCTGGGGCAGCAAATTCCACAAACCTACCACCCTCTCAGTTTTGAAAGAGCAGCCCCTTATTTTAAGATTATGCCCCCTAGTTCTAGTTTCACCCATCATTGGGAACATCCTCACCGCATCCACCCGATCAAGCCCCTTCACAATCTTATATGTTTCAATAAGATCGCCTCTCATTCTTCTGAACTCCAATGAGTAGAGTCCCAATCTACTCAACCTCTCCTCATATGACCACCCCCTCATCCCCGGGATTAACCGAGTGAACCTTCTTTGTACTGACTCGAGAGCAAGTATGTCTTTTCTTAAGTATGGACACCAAAACTGTATGCAGTATTCCAGGTGCGGTCTCACCAATACCTTGTATAACTGCAGCAATACCTCCCTGTTTTTATATTCTATCTCCCTAGCAATAAAAGCCAACATTCCATTGGCCTTCTTGATCACTTGCTGCACCTGCATACTAACTTTTTGAGTTTCGTGCACCAGGACCCCCAGATCCCTTTATACTACAGTACTTTCCAGTTTCTTGCCATTAAGATAATAACTTGCTCTATGATTTTTCCTGCCAAAGTGCATAACCTCACACTTTCCAGTATTGTATTCCATCTGCCAAATCTCTGCCCACTTACTTAGCCTGTCTATGTCACTTTGCAGGTTTTTTATGTCCTCCTCACTCACTACTTTCCCTCCCATCTTTGTATCATCTGCAAACTTTGATATGTTACACTCGGTCCCCTCCTCCAAATCGTTAATATAGATTGTAAAGAGTTGGGGACCCAGCACTGACCCCTGCGGAACACCACTAGTTACTGATTGCCAGTCTGAGAATGAACCATTTATCCCAACTCTCTGCTTTCTGTTAGAGAGCCAATTCTCCACCCACGCCAGAATATTACCCCCAATCCCGTGATTTTTTATCTTGAGCAATAATCTTTTGTGTGGCACCTTGTCAAATGCCTTTTGGAAGTCTAAATACACTATGTCCACTGGTTCTCCTTTATCCACCCTGTATGTTACTTCCTCAAAGAACTCAAGCAAATTTGTCAAACATGACTTCCCCTTCATGAAACCATGCTGAGTTTGTCCTATTAAATTATGTTTATCCAAATGTCCCGTTACTGTCTCCTTAATAATGGACTCCAACATTTTATCAACCACAGATGTTAGGCTAACAGGTCTATAGTTTCCAGCCTTCTGCCTACTACCCTTTTTAAATAAGGGTGTTACATTAGCAGGTTTCCAATCTGCCGGGACCTTTGCTGAGTCCAGGGAGTTTTGGAAAATTATTACCAATGCATCCACAATCCCTACCGCCACTTCCCTCAAGACCCTGGGATGTAAGCCATCAGGTCCAAGGGATTTATCCGGCTTAAGTCCCATTATTTTACCAAGTACCACTTCCTTAGTGATTTTAATCGTATTGCGCTCCTCTCCCCCTAGAGCCCCCTGTTTGTCCAGTGTTGGGATATTCTTAGTGTCCTCTACTGTAAAGACTGATACAAAATATTTGTTCAGCGTTACTGCCATCTCCATGTTTCCCACCATTAATTTCCCAGTCTCATCCTCTAAGGGACCAACATTTACTTTAGCCACCCTTTTTCTTTTTATGTAACTATAGAAACTTTTGCTATCTGTTTTTATATTTTTTGCTAATTTACTTTCATAATCTATCTTCCCTTTCTTAAATCAATCTTTTAGTTATTTTTTGCTGTCTTTTGAAGACTTCCCAATCTTCTATCTTCCCACTAGATTTGGCTACCTTATATGCCCTTGTTTTTAGTCGGACACTATCCTTAATTACTTTACTTAGCCACGGATGGCTATCTTTTCTTTTACACCCTTTTTTCCTCAGTGGAATATATTATTTTTGGAAGTTGTAAAATAACTCCTTAAATGTACACCACTGATCATGTACCGTCTTACCCTTTAATCTATTTTCCCAGTCCACTCTAATCAATTCCGCTCTCATACCTTCATAGTCTCCTTTATTCAAGCTCAGCAAGCTTGTTTGAGATGCAACCTTCTCACCCTCTACTTGAAAATGTAATTCAACCATGTTATGGTCACTCATTCCAAGGGGATCCTTTACTAGGACATTTTTAATTAATCCTGTCTCATTACACAAGACCAAATCTAAGGTTGCTTGCCCCCTGGTCGGTTCAGTTAAATACTGCTCAAGAAACCCATCTCTAATACACTCAATGAACTCGTCCTCAAGGCTGCTCTGCCCAGTTTGATTTGTCCAGTTAATATGATAGTTAAAATCCCCCATAATTATAGCTGTTCCCTTATTTACAAGCCTCAACTATTTCCTGATTAATACTCTGTCCAACAGAGTTGCAACTGTTCGGAGGCCTATAGACTACGTCCACTAGTGTTTTTTTCCCCTTATTATTCCTTATCTCTACCCAAACTGTTTCACTATCCTGCTCCTTTGACCCAATATCATTTCTCTGTATTATAGTGATTCCTTCCTTTATTAACATAGCCACCCCACCTCCCCTCCCTTCCTGCCTGTCCTTCCTGATTGTTAAATAACCTGGTATGTTTAATTCCCAGGCATTGTCACCCTGCAGCCATGTTTCTGTAATGGCCACAAGATCATACCCATATGTAGTTATTTGTGCCGTTAACTCATTCATTTTGTTACAAATGCTATGTGCATTCAGATAAAGAACTTTCAAATATGTTTTGTGACACTTAGTTCCTGTTTTTTCCCCTTTTACTACTTTACCTTTTACTCCATACCTTCTGTCCCTTCCTGACACGTTCTGTTTTTTAATTTCCCCACTGCTACCTAAGTCTATGACCTTCTCCGTTGTCATTTCTGTTATTTGCTCTCTAGAAACCTCCCCCCCACTAATTAGTTTAAAGCCCTCTCTACAGCCCTAGTTATATGATTCGCCAGGACTCTAGTCCCAGCACTGGCCAAGTGGAGTCCGTCCCAACGGAACAGCTCCCTCCTGTCCCAGTACTGGTGCCAGTGTCCCAAGAAGCAAAACCCATTTCTCCCACACCAGTCTTTGAGCCACGCATTTAACTCTTTAATTTTATTTATCCTAGCCAAATTCGCTCGTGGCTCAGGTAATAACCCAGAGATTATTACCCTTGAGGTTCTGTGTTTTAATTTGACCCCTAGCTGCTCATACTCCTTTAATTTAACAGAACCGGCTTCCTTGTCCTATCTACGTCGTTTGTACCAACATGGACCACGACAACTGGACCCTCCCCCTCCCACTCAAGTTTCTTTCCAGCCCAGAAGAGATGTCCGTAACCCTGGCACCAGGCAGGCAACACAGCCTTCGGGACTCCCGCTCTTGACTGCAGAGAAGCCTATCTATCCCCCTAATGATACTATCCCCTACCACGACAACATTTCTTTTTACTCCCTCCACTTGAATGGCCCCCTGCACCACGGTGCTGTGGCCAGGTTGCTCATCCTCCCTGCAGCCCCCGCTCCTGCCCTCACAGGGAGTAAGAACCTCAATCCTGCTTGACAAGAGCAAGGGCTGCGGCTCCTTCAACACTACATCCTGGATCCCTGTACCTTCCTCACTCGTAGTCACACCGTCCTGTCCCTGACCACGGACTACATCTGCAGTAATTAATTTCATAGGTGTGACCACCTCCTGAAACATAGAGTCCAGGAACTTCTCCCCCCTCCCTGATGTGTCGCAGCGTCTGAAGCTCAGTTTCAAGCTCTTTAACATGGAGCTTGAGTTCCTCTAGCAGCAAACACTTATCGCAAATGTAATCACCGTGAGCCTCAATGGGGTCCACCAGCTCCCACATTTCGCAACAGTGACACATCACCTGTTCACCCATACCTGTGTAATTAATTAAATTTCTTATTATTAGTTATGAAGACCCTCTGCCCCGATATAGATGATAATATTACACCACTATTTAATAGGACTTACCAACTTAAAGGTATAGAAGAGAAGGAAGAGGACCTGCCAACCAGCTGATCACCAACCTCCCTCGTGGAAGCTGTCTGGGGGACCTATCCGGTTGAATTGTCTCACTGCTCCACGTCCGCAGTGTTGGATTAGCCTGAGAGAGGGAAGCAAAACAGAGCAACAAGCACCCCCTCACCTCCCACTTGCCCGAACTCTGCCACTTACCAAACTCTACTTACACTCAATGCGACCGCACTCAGCGCTAACGCACTAAGCTTGCCCCTTTTTATACCCGGATTCTACTTCCGGTTTCAACTCCCCAGCAGCTTAATTTACTCTATATAAAAAATAAAAAAAAATTAAACTTACTTCAAATAATTCACTTATTTACTCACTAAAATTCAGTAAATGCACTTAAAAGACTTTTTCTGCCACTTAGCAAAGTCTGCTTAAACTCAATGCGATGCTGGTCTTGCTGTCAGGTAATTCCATGGATCAGATTTTGAGCAGTGCTTGCCATAGAAGGTCCCAGGTGAGATTGCTGCATCTATTGGTGAATTGCAAGCCTGCCAATTAGTGCTAAATCTAAGTTCTAATCTCCAATCTCTTCAGGCACCCAAAGCTCCTAATATTACAGCTGCTTTAGGATGGCCACGTTATTTAGTTTGTGGTTCTTTTTGGTCCGTTCTGAGGTTGCTAAATAAAGTTAGCCCTGCAGTTTTTCTCATTGCTGTTTGTGGGAACTTGCTGTGTGCAAATTGGCTGCTGTGTTTTATATCCTACAATTGCGCCTTCATTTCAAAAGCACTTTGTTGGCTGTAAAGTGCTTTGGAAAGTCCCAAGGTCATGAAAGGCACTATTTAAATGTATGTTCTTTGTTTCTTTTCCACCACATTTGCTTGTTGCTTTGGTAACCACCAGCAAGTTCTTCCAAGGGCTCAATGTGTTAATTTGGACCCTTTTACTTATTTTCAACTTGGTGCTTAAAATACCTAGTTGTTCCATTGTGGTCAGTGAAAACGTTTGCCAACTGTCTTTAATAATAGTTGTGTTTTGTTTGGAAGTATTTGTTTAGTAAATCACAATGGCTGAGAAAGGGTGGTGGGGAACAGGATAGAAAGAGTTAGTAAGAGAATGACTGGAATGCAGAAGGTAGGGGTAATTCTTTAATGTGGAAAGAAACTATAGCAAAATAACTATAGGCTATAGACAACTAGAAAGATTGCATAATGTCTAAAGACAAGATGTTTTAAGTCTGAGGTTATCCTGACCGCTACAATGAAATTTGCTTTTTTTTAAATGAATAAATGCCAGAACAATGAGTTGCAGTCCTGACTCCATTCATGTCCCATTGTACTGTGCAGTATGTGGGTTTGGGTTATATTTATATAGTATTTCCAACAAGGGGACTTTTTTTTAAAAGCATGATGCTTTTTTGTGTGCATCAATTGTAGTAGTTCATGGAAAATTTGCTTGACAATTTGGACTCGCCCAAATGTTTATCATATTTAAAGTAAGTGTTGAGCCACGAAAAACTTTTTTGAAATATCAATTACAAGCTACGTGGATAACTAAAACTCAGAGCACAGAGAAGGATATCAGTTGAAGGAACTATTTGCTAGTTGTATGACCGCATAATGCCTTTTTTTCATGAACAATACAATTTAACCTTTCACTAAGTATGGCTGATGGGGAAATGCCCTGCAATTGCTTGTAATTACCTGTAATTCTACTTGATTTATTATGCAGCAACTGAAATTTGACAGAACACCAAAAATGATACAAAAGAATTGTGTTTTTGAAGCCGCAATGTTTGGGGTTAAGCTGGAACAATTATTAGAGGAAAATTATTTCCAAACTTTAGAGTGGAATAAATTGTGAGATGGGAAGGGGGAAGAATGTGTGTGTAATGTGTTTGTTATGGGTGAGTTCAGGGTAACTGCATCTGCAGAGTTGACATTTAGGGCCTTGTTGCCCTAGTGATGCTGCATATTTTGAATTGGGGAATCTAATTGCCATTTACAAAGTGCAGTCTAACCAGCACAGTTTACCTTCAAATTGTCCGCCATTGGAAAAGAAAATTGGCAGAGTGTGAAACAAGCTGCCAATTAGCTTGTTTTGCGCTATCGTCGAGCAATTTCATCCACATTGAGTCTGGAGATGACAAAGGAATGGATAAGGATTTCAGCGATACATAGACTAAGATGGGGATTAAGACAGTCAATATTATGGACATGGAAGTAAGTGGTCTTTGCAATGGAGAACATGTGAGGTCAGAAGCTCAGCTTGGGATTGAGTAGGTGGCCAAGATTTAAACCTTCTGAGACCATGGTGAGGGAGGGGATTGTTGTCGGTGGTGACGGCAAGGAATTTGTCACAGGCCAAAGACAATGCCTTTGGCCTTCCCAATGTTTAGCTGGAAGAAATTAGATGTACATCCAAGACTGGATGCTGAACGAGAGGGGTAGTGCTGGGTATTTTTATACGTTTATGGGATGCGGGTGTCGCTGGCAAGGCCAGCATTTATTGCCCATCCCTAATTGTCCTTGAGAAGGTGGTGGTGAGCCACCTTCTTGAACCGCTGCAGTCCGTGTGGTGAAGGTACTCCCACAGTGCTGTTAGGTAGGGAGTTCCAGGTTTTGACCCAGCGACGATAAAAAATCGGCAATATACTTCTAAGTCAGGATGGTGTGTGACTTGGAGGGGAACGTGGAGGTGGTGGTGTTCCAATGCGCCTGCTGCCTTGTCCTTCTAGGTGGAAGAGGTCGCGGGTTTGGGAGGTGCTGCCGAAGAAGCCTTGGCGAGTTGCTGCAGTGCATCTTGTAGATGATGCACACTGCAGCCACGGTATGCCGGTGGTGGAGGGAGTGAATGTTTAAGGTGGTGGATGGAGTGCCAATCAAGTGGGATGCTTTGTCCTGATGGTGTCGAGCTTCTTGAGTGTTGTTGGAGTTGCACTCATCCAGGCAAGTGGAGAGTATTCTATCACACTCCTTACTTGTGCCTTGTAGATGGTGGAAAGTAGATGGTGGAAAGTCTTTGGGGAGTCAGAAGGTGAGACATTGCTGCAGAATACCTAGCCTCTGACTTGCTCTTGTTGCCACAGTATTTATGTGGCTGGTCCAGTTAAGTTTCTGGTCAATGGTGACCCCCAGGATGTTGATGGTGGGGGATTCAGTGATGGTAATGCTGTTGAAGGTCAAGGGGCGGTGGTTAGACTCTCGCTTGTTGGAGATAGTCATTGCCTGGCACTTGTGCAGCACGAATGTTACCTGCCACTTATCAGCCCAAGCCAGACGTCTTCCAGGTCTTGTTGCATGCGGGTATGGATTGCTTCATTATCTGAGGAGTTGTGAATGGCATTGACCACTGTGCAGTCATCAGCGAACATCCCCATTTCTGACCTTATGTTGGAGGGAAGGTCATTGATGAAGCAGCTGAAGATGGTTGGGCCTAGGACACTGCCCTGAAGAACTCCTGCAGCGATGTCCTGGGGCTGTGATGATTGATCCTCAACTACCATAACCATCTTCCTTTGTGCTAGGTATGACTCCAGCCAGTGGAGTGTTTTCCCCCCGATTCCCATTGACTTCAGTTTTACTAGGGCTCCTTGATGCCACACTCGGTCAAATGCTGCCTTGATGTCATGGGCAGTCACTCTCACCTCACCTCTGGAATTCAGCTCGTTTGTCCATGTTTGGACCAAGGCTGCAATGAGGTCGGGAGCCGAGTGGTCCTGGCGGAACCCAACTGGGCATCAGCGAGCAGGTTATTGATGAGTAAGTGCTGCTTGAAAGCAATGTCAATGACGCCTTCCATCATTTTGCTGATGATTGAGTGTAGGCTGATGAGGCGGTAATTGACCGGGTTGGATTTGTCCTGCTTTTTGTGGACAGGGCATACCTGAGCAGTTTTCCACATTGTCGGATAGATGCCAGTGTTGTAGCTGTACTGGAACAGCTTGGCTAGAGGCGCGGCTAGTTCTGGAGCACAAGCCTTCAGTACTATAGCCGGGATGTTGTCGGGGCCCATAGCCTTTGCAGTATCCAGTGCGCTCAGCTGTTTCTTGATATCACGTGGAGTGAATTGAATTGGCTGAAGACTGGCTTCTGTGATGGTGGGGACCTCAGGAGGAGGCCGATGTGGATCATCCACTTGGCACATCTGGCTGAAGATGACAAATGTGGAGAGGGTCAGTGATTTTGATCTGCTAGTGGGGCAGGGGTAGTTCGGGTGAATGGGACAGGAAGTAAGTTGGTGAGGTTAGAGCCTAGTGGGCGTGCTGAGAGAGGAGAGAGAGGTGAATGAGGCATTTTGGTTATTGCTTTTAATGAACCAGTGATCGGTACCATGGTGGCCCTTCAGAGAATGCTGAGAAAGGCACACAAGGTATCTGTGGACTTGTTCAAAGAGGATTTCAGCAAGGGATGGCAGCAGGAGAGAAGGAAGGCTGAGGGGTAGTGATACGCTGGGTTAGGGATTAGTGTTGGGGTCCAATGCCAAAGAAGAGAGAGATGAAAGATCGCATAGCCAAAGGAAAGGGAGGGACAGAAAATAAAGAGATAGAGGGCTCGGGTTAAGAGCAGTAGCCAAAATACGCACGTGAATGGACACAAGAAATTCAAATGTCATAGGCATGGCAGAGATTAGGCGACACCGAAAGCAGATGTAAACTGAGGGTGGGGAGGAGATGATATGAAACCGTCCAAAGTTGAAGTCTGGGGGCCAACTGTGGGGTGGGGGTGGGTGGGGAAATGACTGCTGCTTACAGACAGCGTTAACTTGGAGAAGCCTCTTCGAACAAGCCCACCGATACCTTTTGTGCCTTTCTCCGCATTCTCTGAGGGGTCACTGTGGTACTTGTCACTGGTTCATGAAAATCCTGATTTGGACATATACTGCTGTTCCTTCATCATTCGCCAGTATCCTGGAATTGCAGCCAACACCATTGTAGGAGTGCCATTAGCATAAGAACCACAGCAGTTGAAGGACAAGGCCCACTACTGCATGCTCAGGGCAACCAGGGATGGCCAATAAATGCTGCCTATAACCCAAGAATTTTTTTTAGTGTCCTTGCAAATATGTGTTTTTCTACATTAAAGGAGCTGTGTAGCTTAGTATTTGGAATTATTGATAGCACTGAAAATATCAAGTAGATTTGGATGAAATCTGGTCCATTTGATCTCATCCTTCCAAACTACCTGCTCTACTGTATTTCCATTATGATGTCAGTTTCGTAAGTGAGATTTGGAGGTCCAAGTATAGAAATCACCAAATGCTGGTGGCGAGGTACAAAAAATAATTAAAAAGTCTAATGGAATATTGGCCTTTATCTCAAGAGTGCTGGAATATAAAGAGGAGGTTGCAGCTGGAGAGAGCTCTGGTGAGACCCCACCTGGAACATTGCATTCATTTCTGGGCACTGCACTCAGGAACGATATATTGGTCATGGAGGGGGTGCAGTGCAGACTCGCCAGAATGATACCAGGGCTAAAAGGGTTAAATTATGAGGACAGGTTACATAAAATAGGCTTGTATTTCCTTGAATACATAAGAATAAGGGGTAATCTAATTGAGGTGTTTAAGATGATTAAAGGAATTGATAGGGTAGACAGGGAGAAACTATTTCCTCTGGTGAGAGTCCAGAACAAGGGGACATAACCTTAAAATTCGAGCTAAACTGTTCAGGGGTGATGTCAGAAAGCACTTCTCCACAAAGGGTAGTGGAAATCTGGAAAGCTCTTCCCCCAAAAAGCTGCTGTTATAGGTCAATTGAACATTTCAAAACGGAGATGTCTAGATTTTTGTTCGGCAGAGGTAGTGAGGGTTACGGAACCAAGGCGGGTAGCTGGAGTTGAGACACAGACCAGCCGTGATTTAACTGAGTGGTGGAACACGTTCGAGGGGTTGAATGGCCTGCTCCTGTTCCTATGAGTCTAGTGTCCCGGTCTCGAGCACCCTTCCTGGCAACCCAATACAGCTGTTGATCACTGTGTAAAGAACGATTTTCTGAACATGTGCCCTATTGCTTTGGACAGCACAAGTTTTGTAATTACCCTGGAGTTGTATGGGAACTGCCTGAATTAGCAGTTCCTGCAGTTACCTATTTTGTCAACTGATTGTTTCTTAAATGATTCCAGGGTTTTTGCCTCCGCTGTGTCTGGAAGCCCATTCTAAGCATCGACCATGCTGAAGAATAATCAGTCCTAAATTTACCGTTGTTAGTTCTAACCTGTGTCCCCTAATGCTACTCTAACAATTTAATTTAAACTAATATTCTGTGTTTACCTTTTCCATAACTTTATATTACTTTATAAGCTCACCTCACAGGTGCCGACTTTCTAGGCTGAAAAACCTTTCCTCAGACCTTTGACACGAGGGATCAGCCTCGTGGCTGTTCTCTTCACTGCCTCCCGTGCCTTGTTTATCAGTGAATGGAACTAGACACAGTACTCAAGGTCTGATCAGAGTGTTCGACAGTTTGATCACAACTTCTTGATGTATATTCTACTGTTTGGAAATGTCGTTCAACATTTTTCTCTGCATTGGTTGGATATGTTAAACATCACATCTACTAGGTGTCAGCCTTAGCACCGTGGCTAAGTAAAGAAATTAAGGATAGTATTCGACTAAAAACAAGGGCATATAAGGTAGTCAAATCTAGTGGGAGGATAGAGGATTGGGAAAACTTTAAAAGACAGCAAAAAATAACAAAAAGATTGATTTAAGAAAGGGAAGATAGATTATGAAAGTAAATTAGCAAAAAATATAAAAACAGATAGTAAGAGTTTTTATAGTTATATAAAAAGAAAAAGGGTGGCTAAAGTAAATGTTGGTCCCTTAGACCGGGAAATTAATGGTGGGAAATATGGAGATGGCAAAAACACTGAATGAATATTTTGTATCAGTCTTTACAGTAGAAGACACTAAGAATATCCCAACACTGGACAAACAGGGGGCTAAAGGGGGGGAGGAGCTAAACACGATCAAAATCACTAAGGAAGTGGTACTCGGTAAAATAATGGGACTCAAGGCGGATAAATCACCTGGACCTGATGGCTTACATCCTAGGGTCTTGAGGGAAGTGGCGGTAGGGATTGTGGATGCATTGGTAATAATTTTCCAAAACTCCCTGGACTCGGCAAAGGTCCCGGCAGACTGGAAAACTGCTAATGTAACACCCTTATTTAAAAAGGGCAGTAGACAGAAGGCTGGAAACTATAGACCGGTTAGCCTAACATCTGTGGTAGGTAAAATTTTGGAGTCCATTATTAAGGAGACCGTAACAGGACATTTGGATAATCATAATTTAATAGGACAAAGTCAGCATGGTTTTATGAAGGGGAAGTCATGTTTGACAAATTTGCTGGAGTTCTTTGAGGAAGTAACATATAGGGTGGATAAAGGGGAACCAGTAGACGTAGTGTATTTAGACTTCCAAAAGGCATTTGACAAGGTGCCACACAAAAGATTATTGCTTAAGATAAAAAATCACGGGATTGGGGGTAATATTCTGGCATGGATAGAGGATTGGCTATCTAACAGAAGGCAGAGAGTTGGGATAAATGGTTCATTCTCAGACTGGCAATCAGTAACTAGTGGTGTTCCGCAGGGGTCAGTGCTGGGTCCCCAACTCTTTACAATCTATATTAACGATTTGGAGGAGGGGACTGAGTGTAACATATCAAAGTTTGCAGATGATACTAAGATGGGAGGGAAAGTAGTGAGTGAGGAGGACATAAAAAACCTGCAAGGGGACATAGACAGGCTAAGTAAGTGGGCAGAGATTTGGCAGATGGAATACAATACTGGAAAGTGTGAGGTTATGCACTTTGGCAGGAAAAATCGTAGAGCAAGTTATTATCTTAATGGCAAGAAACTGGAAAGTACTGAAGTACAAAGGGATCTGGGGGTCCTGGTGCACGAAACTCAAAAGGTTAGTATGCAGGTGCAGCAAGTGATTAAGAAGGCCAATGGAATGTTGGCTTTCATTGCTAGGGGGATAGAATACAAAAATAGGGAGGTATTGCTTCAGTTGTACAAGGTATTGGTGAGACCGCACCTGGAATACTGCGTACAGTTTTGGTGTCCATACTTAAGAAAGGACATACTTGCTCTCGAGTCAGTACAAAGAAGGTTCACTCGGTTAATCCCGGGGATGAGGGGATGGACATATGAGGAGAGGTTGAGTAGATTGGGACTCTACTCATTGGAGTTCAGAAGAATGAGAGGCGATCTTATTGACACATATAAGATTGTGAAGGGGTTGGATCGGGTGGATGCGGGGAGGATGTTCCCGATGATGGGTGAAACTAGAACTAGGGGGCATAGTCTTAGAATAAGGGGCTGCTCTTTCAAAACTGAGATGAGGAGGAACTACTTCACTCAGAGGGTGGTAGGTCCATGGAATATGCTGCCCCAAAAAGCTGTAGAAGCTACATCATTACATAAATTTAAAACAGAAATAGACAGTTTCCTAGAAGTAAAGGGAATTAAGGGTTACGGGGAGCGGGCAGGAATTTGGATATGAGTCTAGGTTTGGATCGGTCATGGCCCTGTGGGTAGCGGAGCGGGCCCAGGGGCCGTGTAGCCTGATCCTGCTCCTATTTCGTGTGTCTAATTCTGTTAGATTCAGGAGATTGTTCTGTGATAGTGGATTGGCGGTTAGGATCAGATCAGCCATGATCTTATTGAATGGCGGAGCAGGCTTGAGGGGCCGATTGGCCTACTCCTGCTCCTATTTCTTATGTTCACACTGGTTGCACTCGCCTCTGAGTCAGAAAGTCATGGGTTCAAGTTCCACTCCAGAAATTAGAATATAATCTAGGCTGACGCTTCAGTGCAGTACTGAGAGAGTGCTGCACTGTTGGAGCATGATTAAGAAGTTTGCAGATGATACAAAAATTGGCCGTGTGGTTGAGAGTGAGAAAGAAAGCTGTAGACTGCAGGAAGATATCAATGGACATAAGAAATAGGAGCAGGAGCAGGAGCAGGAGTAGGCCATTTGGCCCCTCAAGCCTGCTCTGCCATTCAATAAGATCATAGCTGATCTGATCTTGGCCTCAAATCCACTTTCCTGCCCGTTCCCCATAATCCTTGACTCCCCTGTAGCTCAAATATCTGTCTATCTCCGCCTTGAATATATTGACTGATTCGGGTCACGGACTGGTCAGGTGGGCAGATGGAATTCAGTCTGGAGAAGTGTGAGGTAATGCATTTGGGGAGGGCTAACAAGGCAAGAGAATACACAATAAATGGCAGGATACCGAGAAGTGTAGAGGAACAGAGGGACTTTTGAGTACATGTCCACAGATCTCTGAAAGTAGCAGGACAGGTAAATAAGGTGGTTAAGAAGGCATGCAAGTTACTTTCCTTTATTAGCCGAAGCATGGAATACAAGAGCAGGGGGGTTATGCTAGAACTGTATAAAACACTAGTTAGGCCTCAGCTAGAGTACTGTGTACAGTTCTGGTCACCACATTACAGGAAAGTTGTGATTACACTAGAGAGGGTACGGAGGAGATTTAGGAGGATGTTGCCAGGACTGGAGAATTTTAGCAACAAGGAAAGATTGGATAGGCTGGGGTTGTTTTCTTTGGAACAGAGGAGGCTGAGGGGAGACTTAATTGAGGTGTATAAAATTATGAGGCCTAGATAGAGTGGATAGGAAGGACTTATTTCGCTTAGCAGAGAGGTCAATAACCAGGGGGCATAGAATTGAAGTAATTGGTCGAAGGATTAGAGGGGAGTTGAGAACTTTTTTCACCCAGAGGGTGGTGGGGGTCTGGAACTCACTGCCTGAAAGGGTGGTCGAGGCAGAAACCTTCATTGCATTTAAAAAGTACTTAGGTTCCTGCACTTCAAGTGCACATCTACAAGACTGTGGAGCAAGAGCTGGAAAGTGGGATTAGGCTGGAAAGCTTTTTCAGCCGGCACAGAAGGGCCGAATGGCCGCCTCCTGTGCTGTGGTAAACCTCTATGATTCTATGGAGTTACCGCCTTTCGGATACGATGTTAAACCGAGGCCTCATCTGCCCTCTCAGCTGGGCATAAAAGAACGCACAGCACTATTCGATGAAGAGTAGGGGAGTTTTCCCAGTGTCCTGGTCAACGGTTATCCCTAAACCAGCACTGAAAACAGATGGTCTGGTAATTTATTTAATTGCTGCTTGTGGGTGTTAAGTCTGTGTGTTCTAGTTATTGTTAATAAGAATCACTGCACACAGACCACAAGAATAAATTCAACAGGTCTTTACTAGTCGAAGGTCAGGCTGAACTGCCCAATAAATCATTACACAGCACTTATATACCGGTGTGGTCACCACCGGTATTACAGTATACAGCAGCCAAGATAAAGTAGTGCATCTCTTAAAATAGTTCTCTTAAAGGTGGAACGGTTACATACACCACAATCCTCCCTTTTTAGCTTAACAGTATATATTCCCCATTTAACATACATATATACACAACTTCATGTAAAAACAGTTCACAGATTCAGTCTCTGAGGAGGCCTCCTGATCTGAGACGGATAACGCCTTTCAGGGGTCTCTGGTTCTCGTTGCTGGGGTGACTCATCTAGTTGATCCCCTATGGATAGGACATCATCATCAGGTATATTCACTTCTGAGGTAGATGCTTCAGGTTCACTAACTTCCTCCACGGTTGTCTCTGTCGTAACCATGGGCTCGACCCTTGTTCTCGATCCCACCAGTTGGTCAGCATGACGTCGCATTACGTTTTCACCAACATCTACCGTGTACATCAGTGGTCCTTGTCTGGCCCGAATTGTTCCAGATTGCCATTTCTCGTTTTTATAGTCCCTGGCTAACACCGGTTGTCCTATTTCAAAACTCCGAGTGGGCTTGTTATTGATATGCTGGAACTGTTTGTTTTCGACTTCCCTCCGCACATTTGGTTTTAACAAGTCCAACCTGGACCGCAACCTCCTGTTATAGAACATCATGGCAGGACTTTGGTTTGTTGTTGCATGGGTGGCGTTTCGATATGCCAGTAGGAAATTGTCCACCTTGTGCTGCAGTGGAATCTGATCTTCGCTCATGGCCTTTACTGCCTTTTTGAACGTCTGTACAAACCTCTCGGCCAGCCCATTTGTAGCTGGATGATATGGGGCAGAGGTATAATGTTTCACCCCATTCTTCTTCAGGAATTTCTGGAATTCCTCTGACAAGAACTGTGGTGCGTTGTCTGAACATATTTGCTCTGGCAATCCATTTCTTGCAAATATCGTTCTTAGCACCGTGATCGTCTTCTCCGAGGTAGTGGTAGTCATTTTAATCACTTCTGGCCATTTAGAATGTGCGTCCACCGCAATTAAAAACATGGAGTCCATGAATGGACCAGCAAAGTCAATATGTACACGTTGCCATGGGGTTGAAGGCCATTCCCATGGATGCAGCGGTGCAATTGGAGGTGCATTTTGGACTTTTTGGCACCCTGAGCAGCTTTTCGTCAGATCCTCTATCTGTTGGTCGATACCCGGCCACCACACATAAGCCCTAGCAAGGCTTTTCATCTTGACTCCCCCCAGATGACCTTCATGTAGTTCTTTTAGAACTCTCTCTCTTAACTTAGGAGGGATAATCACCCTTGTTCCATACATCAATGTTCCCTGACAGATGGACAGCTGTTCTCGTCTTGCTGAGAATGCCGGTAACAGTGGATCACCATGGGCTGGCCATCCCTTTACTGTCAATTCGTAGACCCGGGACAGTGTCGGGTCATTCCTAGTCCTCCCTTTCAATATTTGCATTGGTGACAGGTAAACATTCGATGATGGTCGAGTGAAATAACTCCATCGGGTCAACCGTCGGTGCCTCCTCCTCAGTAGGTAGTGGCAGGCGCGACAGCCCATCAGCATTACCATGCTGCTTTGTACCTTTGAATTCTATCTGATATTGATGTGCCCCTAGGAAAAGGGACCATCTCTGGAGCCTCTGTGCTGTCATCACCGAAACACCCTTCTTAGGGTTAAAAATGGATACCAACGGCTGGTGGTCTGTCAGCAGTGTAAACTTCTGGCCCTGCAGGTAATGATTAAACTTCTTTACTCCCCACACAAGGCTGAGAGCCTCCCTATCTATCTGAGCATAGTTGCGCGCAGCGGTGGTCAATGATCTGGATGCAAATGCGACTGGCCTTTCCAAGCCATTTGGCAACTTGTGTGAGAGTACTGCTCCAATACCATAAGGAGAAGCATCACAAGCTAAACGAATAGGTAGCGTTGGGTTGAAGTGAGCCAACACTTCCTCTGAGATGATCAATGCCTTGCTTTTGCGAAAGGCCTTCTTACAGTCCTCGCTCCACTTCCATGGTACTTCCTTCTGCAAAAGAGCGTTCAGCGGGTGCAGCACCGTGGATAGATTTGGCAGAAACTTATGGTAATAGTTAATCAACCCTAGGAACGACCTCAACTGGGATACATTTTCCGGAGCGGGAGCCTTCACAACAGCTTCGATCTTGTCAGGTGACTTGTGCAGCCCCTCCTGGTCAATGACATGACCACAGTACGAGATCTGTTTCTGAAAGAACTCACATTTCTGGCGATTAACTCGAAGTCCATATTCCTTCAATCTGGTGAGCACCAGTTTCAAATTTGCAAGGTGTTCCTCATTGTCATCTCCTGTAATCAGGATATCGTCCAAGTAACATTGAGTGCTTGGAATTCCCTGTAATACCTGCTCCATGGCCCTCTGCCAAATTGCTGGAGCCGAAGCCACTCCAAAAACCAGTCTATTATATCGATACAAGCCTCTGTGCGTGTTGATTGTGAGATACTGGCGCGACTCTTCCTCAACTTCCATCTGTAAGTACGCTTGCGCCAGGTCGATCTTGAAGTGTTTCCCGCCAGACAATGAAGCAAAGATATCCTCAATCCGCGGAAGCGGATATTGCACCGTGTGAAGCACCGGATTAACCGTGATCTTGAAGTCTCCACAGATGCGGACCTTCCCCGGTTCCCCTGGCTTGTTACTCGATGAACGCGTCATGACGGGAACAATGGGCGTGGCCCACTCACTCCAGTCCACCTTAGACAGTACTCCTGAACGTTCTAGCCCTTCCAGCTCAGCTTCCACAGCAGGTCGTATAGCTTTGAAAAATTTGGGGTTTGCATGTTCTGCAATCTTGATTTTTGCCGTAATCCCTCTGTGTTCCCAGTCCCTGTTGGAACACCTCTTTAGCATCATCCAATATTCTGGACAATCGTTCAGGTTTGACATCTTTTTTTCCGGAATCTACCATTATTGCTTTTAGGGAGTGCCAGTCCATATTTATTTTCCTGATCCACTCCCGTCCCAGAAGTGGTGGACCTCCCTCAGGTAGTACATATAAGTCCATTCCTTGGTGTTCTTTGCCCTTGTGTACCACCTTGACTTTTATCTTTCCGATGGGGTATACTCTTTGCCCCGTGTATGTCTGCAATATTATCTCCGTATCCCGTAGGGGAATATGTGTGAATAACCTTTTGTAATCTTGCTTATTCATGACCGTCAACGCCGATCCGGTGTCCAATTCCATCTTCACTTGGACTCCTGCTATCTGAAGTGTGACCCAGATAGTTTGTAGGTCAGCTTCCTTACTCACATTGTGAATTCTCAGACTACCCAGTTCCTTGCTGTTGGAGTCTGAATCCGAATTCTGTTCATCCGAACTCTTCTCAGCCACCTTATGTACCTTTCTACACTTTTCCTGCGGTGACTTTTTGTTGCTGGTCTTCTTTCCTGACCGGCATACTTTAGCTATGTGACCAAGCTTGCCACATTTTCTACATTCCTGATTTTTAAACCAGCATTGGTTCTGATCGTGTGTTGTCTTTCCACAACGATAACATTTCGCTGTACCCAAAGCCATTTGATCTACGCTGAGTACCGCTGCCTTCAGCTGCATTTCCGCAGTGCCTCTCGCTGCGGCTTCGTGCGATGCTGCAATAGTGACAGCCTTATCAAGTGTAAGATCATTCTCTTCAAGCAGCCGCTTTTGTGTTCCTTCTTTCGACAATCCACACACAAATTTGTCTCTCAGTGCCTCTGTCAGTCTTTCCCCAAACTGACAGTATTTCGCTAGCTTACGCAGTTCAATTAAATACTCCGCGTTGCTTTCCTCTTTCAGTTGCGTTCTCGCATAAAATTTAAATCGTTCCGCTAACATCAGCGGTGTGGGGTTCAAATGATTTCTCAGGACAGCAACAATATTAGCGAAAGCCTGATCCGCCGGTTTAGCTGGTGATAGAAGATGCTTCAATAGCCCGTATGTCTTCGCACCCATTGAGTTTAGTAAGGTTAGTGCTTTATCTTCATCTGATATTTTATTTGCCTTACAATAAATCTCTATGCGTTCTACATACGTGGCCCAATCTTCAACATCGGCATCGAAATCGTTGATGTTACCACGCTTAGGCATCCTTGCAATCTTCTTGAGAAACAAAAAGAAATTTTTCTTTTATTTTTTTTTTCAAAATGGCGGTTTCCCGCGCTTGTCTTCTTCCCCCGCCTATGAAAATGGCGGCTTCCCGCGTTTGCCTTTCTCCCCCGCTGGCTGTAATGGCGATTGCCGTATTGCTGCGTTCGCCCTCCCCAGCGGTTCTCAAATCGTGCCTCCCAGCCCCTCTTGCAGTCCGGTCCTTTCCACCGGCTGCGGCTGAGTTCTCCGCGGTTTTAAAAAAAATTATTTTTATTTTCTCCCGCGCCTCGCGGCCTCGGTAGCTGCCCGGCCTTTTTCCCCGGTCGCGGTCGAGCTCTCTCTCGACGCTGTTGCGTCTCCCAGCCCGCTTGCAGCCCGGTCTTTTACACCGGCTGCGTTTGCATTCACCGCGGCTCCTGTGCCTTACGCTGCCCTAGTCTCAGCGCCTCTGGCCCCGACTTCTGTCCGGCTCTTTTCCCCGGCCGTGGTCGAGTTCTCCGCCCTTATATCCTCCGTTTTTCCCTCCCCTACTTCACAGCCAACGTGGCCGACTTGCTGCTCGTCGCTGATCGGCTTACCCACCACCTGTGGTAGAAGGGATGATCACTGCCTGTTGCTGATGGAAGGCTTCGTGTCAGGATTTTTCCTTGCTCTTCAGACCCGAGTCTTTTCTCAGCAGGATGATGAGGGCGGATGCCTCTTCTCGACGCCCGTTAAACTGCCTTGGATATATCTCTGCCGCAGGGTAAGATCGTCATCGTCGCCACTGTTAAGTCTGTGTGTTCTAGTTATTGTTAATAAGAATCACTGCACACAGACCACAAGAATAAATTCAACAGGTCTTTACTAGTCGAAGGTCAGGCTGAACTGCCCAATAAATCATTACACAGCACTTACATACCGGTGTGGTCACCACCGGTATTACAGTATACAGCAGCCAAGATAAAGTAGTGCATCTCTTAAAATAGTTCTCTTAAAGGTGGAACGGTTACACACACCACAGTGGGTGCTTACTTTGTGCAGATTGGCTGTTGTGTTTACACTTCTACACCTGTGTTTACACTTCAAAAGTACTTCATTGGTTGTAAAGCTTTTTGGGAAGTCTTGATGTTGAGTAAAAGGTAAAGTAATAAAAAGGGCAATAGCAGGAACTAAGTGTCACAAAACATATTTGAAAGTTCTCTATCTGAATGCACATAGCATTCGTAACAAAATAGACGAGTTAAAGGCACAAATAGCTACATATGGGTATGATCTTGTGGCCATTACAGAAACATGGCTGCAGGGTGACAATGCCTGGGAATTAAACATACCAGGTTATTTAACAATCAGGAAGGACAGGCAGGAAGGAAGGGGAGGTGGGGTGGCTATGTTAATAAAGGAAGGAATCACTGTAATACAGAGAAATGATATTGGGTCAAAGGATCAGGATAATGAAACAGTTTGGGTGGAGATAAGGAATAATAAGGGGAAAAAAACACTAGTGGGTGTAGTATATAGGCCTCCGAACAGTCGCAACTCGGTTGGACGGAGTATCAATCAGGAAATAGTTGAGGCTTGTAATAAGGGAACATCTATAATTATGGGGGATTTTAACTATCATATAAATTGGACGAATCAAATTGGGCAGGGCTGCCTTGAGGATGAGTTCATTGAGTGTATTAGGGATGGGTTTCTTGAGCAGTATGTAACTGAACCAACCAGGGGGCAAGCAACCTTAGATCTGGTCCTGTGTAACGAGACAGGATTAATTAAAAATGTCCTAGTAAAGGATCCCCTTGGAATGAGTGACCATAACATGGTTGAATTCCATATTCAGTTAGAGGGTGAGGAGGCTGTATCTCAAACAAGCGTGCTAAGCTTGAATAAAGGAGACTATGAAGGTATGAGAGCGGAATTGAGTAAAGTGGATTGGGAAAATAGGTTAAAGGATAAGACGATACATGATCAGTGGTGTACATTTAAGGAGTTATTTTACAAATTCCAAAAAAAGTATATTCCACTGAGGGAAAAAAAGGGTGTAAAAGAAAAGACAGCCATCCGTGGCTAAGTAAAGAAATTAAGGATAGTATTCGACTAAAAACAAGGGCATATAAGGTAGCCAAATCTAGTGGGAGGATAGAGGATTGGGAAAACTTTAAAAGACAACAAAAAATAACAGAAAGATTGATTAAGAAAGGGAAGATAGATTATGAAAGTAAATTAGCAAAAAATATAAAAACAGACAGTAAGAGTTTTTATAGTTATATAAAAAGAAAAAGGGTGGCTAAAGTAAATGTTGGTCCCTTAGAGGATGAGACCGGGAAATTAATGGTGGGAAATATGGAGATGGCAAAAACACTGAATGAATATTTTGTATCAGTCTTTACAGTAGAGGACACCAAGAATATCCCAACACTTGACAAGCAGGGGGCTATAGGGGGGGAGGAGCTAAATACGATTAAAATCACTAAGGAAGTAGTACTTGGTAAAATAATGGGACTCAAGGCGGATAAATCACCTGGACCTGATGGCTTACATCCCAGGGTTTTGAGGGAAGTGGCGGTAGGGATTGTGGATGCATTGGTAATAATCTTCCAAAACTCCCTGGACTCAGCAAAGGTCCCGGCAGACTGGAAAACTGCTAATGTAACACCCTTATTTAAAAAGGGCAGTAGACAGAAGGCTGGAAACTATAGACCGGTTAGCCTAACATCTGTGGTAGGTAAAATTTTGGAGTCCATTATTAAGGAGACAGTAACAGGACATTTGGATAATCATAATTTAATAAGACAAAGTCAGCATGGTTTTATGAAGGGGAAGTCATGTTTGACAAATTTGCTGGAGTTCTTTGAGGAAGTAACATATAGGGTGGATAAAGGTGAACCAGTGGACGTAGTGTATTTAGACTTCCAAAAGGCATTTGACAAGGTGCCACACAAGATTATTGCTTAAGATAAAAAATCACGGGATTGGGGGTAATATTCTGGCATGGCTAGAGGATTGGCTATCTAACAGAAGGCAGAGAGTTGGGATAAATGGTTCATTCTCAGTCTGGCAATCAGTAACTAGTGGTGTTCCGCAGGGGTCAGTGCTGGGTCCCCAACTCTTTACAATCTATATTAACGATTTGGAGGAGGGGACCGAGTGTAACACATCAAAGTTTGCAGATGATACTAAGATGGGAGGGAAAGTAGTGAGTGAGAAGGACATAAAAAACCTGCAAGGGGACATAGACAGGCTAAGTAAGTGGGCAGAGATTTGGCAGATGGAATACAATACTGGAAAGTGTGAGGTTATGCACTTTGGCAGGAAAAATCGTAGAGCAAGTTATTATCTTAATGGCAAGAAACTTGAAAGTACTGAAGTACAAAGGGATCTGGGGGTCCTGGTGCACGAAACTCAAAAGGTTAGTATGCAGGTGCAGCAAGTGATTAAGAAGGCCAATGGAATGTTGGCTTTCATTGCTAGGGGGATAGAATATAAAAATAGGGAGGTATTGCTTCAGTTGTACAAGGTATTGGTGAGACCGCACCTGGAATACTGCGTACAGTTTTGGTGTCCATACTTAAGAAAGGACATACTTGCTCTCGAGTCAGTACAAAGAAGGTTCACTCGATTAATCCCGGGGATGAGGGGATGGACATATGAGGAGAGGTTGAGTAGATTGGGACTCTACTCATTGGAGTTCAGAAGAATGAGAGGCGATCTTATTGAAACATACAAGATTATGAAGGGGTTGGATCGGGTGGATGCGGGGAGGATGTTCCCGATGATGGGTGAAACTAGAACTAGGGGGCATAGTCTTAGAATAAGGGGCTGCTCTTTCAAAACTGAGATGAGGAGGAACTACTTCACTCAGAGGGTGGTAGGTCCATGGAATATGCTGCCCCAAAAAGCTGTCGAAGCTACATCATTACATAAATTTAAAACAGAAATAGACAGTTTCCTAGTAGAAAAGGGAATTAAGGGTTACGGGGAGCGGGCAGGAATTTGGACATGAGTCTAGGTTTGGATCGGTCATGGCCCTGTGGGTAGCGGAGCGGGCCCAGGGGCCGTGTAGCCTGATTCTGCTCCTGTTTTCGTGTGTCTAATGCTGTTAGATTCAGGAGATAGTCCTGTCATAGTGGATTGGCGGTTAGGATCAGATCAGCCATGATCTTATTGAATGGCGGAGCAGGCTCGAGGGGCCAATTGGCCTACTCCTGCTCCTATTTCTTATGTTCTTATGTTCTTACTATATAACTTCTTATCAAGACATCTGGGTCTCTTTCAGCTATTCTAACACTATTCACAGAGTACATGTATTGCTCATTTGTCCTTCCGATGTGCTGTACCTTGCATATTTCTACCCTTTTACAATTGCAATTATTTCACATATTTGAATATTCAGCTCATTATTTTGGTAACACTGCAATTGCCAATTGCACCTGAGAATCCTGTTTGCCACAGACATAAGAAATAGAACATAAGAAATAGGAGCAGGAGTAGGCCAATCGGCCCCTCGAGCCATTGGCCTACCCCTGCTTAGACATTGCTTAGTTGATTATGAATGACTTGGATGGTTTCCATTCTTCCCCTCAGAACTTTGCATGTTCAGCAAAGGCTGCTGACTTCATGCAATTTATTTGCTATTAAAGAATGCTGGTTAGATTATCAAGGTGAAGTTGCATTCAGACAATCTGCTCATACTGTTATTGCTGCCAGTGGGATTGGAAGCTGAGTAGATGGATTGAGAATAGGATTGGCAAACCTCTCGCATTGTCCGCGAGTCTCCTGGAAAGCAGTCCAGGAGAAACCACAGAAAGTTAACCTGCAGATACAGCAAGCAGTTAGGAAGGCAAATTGTATGTTGCCCTTTATTGCAAGGGGGTTGGAAGTCATGCTCCAATTATATAGGACTTTGGTGAGACCATGCCTGGAGTACTGTGTACAGTTTTGGTCTCCTTACCTAAGGAAGGATATACTTGCCTTGGCGGGGGTGCAACGAAAGTCACTAGATTGATTCCTGGGATGAGAGGGCTGGCCTTTGAGGAGAGATTGAGTGGAATAGGCCTATTTTCTCTGGAGTTTAGAACATTTCCTCTTGGAGGTAGTTTTTTTTTAAATTAAAAGCTATTATTAGATAAGAATTCATAACAAGGGAGGACAATTTTACCAAGGCCATTAAAGTGAGATCTTTGTTCTTTGGAGAAGACGGGCTGAATGAAGATGACTACCACAGTGACTGCTTCACACAGCCTGAACAAGGTGGAAGATTCCAGGGCTCCATGGAGAAACACCAAAGAATATTAGTTATGGAGAAATTGTAAATACCTATCTCTAATGGTATTTATCCAACTGTTAGTGTAATTTTGAGTTTGTAGTTTCCCTAGAACCCATGTGCCCTGCACCATGGCTGTTGGCCCTCTCTGTAAATTTAAATACAAAAGACGACAACAATGCAGCACTGTGCTGCTCCTGCTATTCACCACAGGATGGCTCTTCAAACTTGGGGACAGATATTGAGCAGCGAACAATCTCTTTCCTGAAGAATTTTTTTTAATGGATTATGAGTCATCCAAAACTGCTCTTTGGCTCTTCTGATTGCTATCCAGTACATTTATTTTGGAATGGTGCGTGACATGCAGGGGCGGCATAAACAGTCTGTAAAATGGGACCAGATCCATTGCAGTGCTATGGGGACGAGCCGGGGAGTGGGACTAATTGGATAGCTCTTACAAACCCTGGCACAGGCACGGGTGCAATGGGCTGAATGTGCCTCCTTCTATGCTGTATGATTCTATAAGATACTAGATTTATCTTGCAAAATATGATTTTAATTTGACCTTCAGGTCCCATGTCCTCTTCTTCCCCAGTGTGTTCCATATTTATTTGGTTAATGAGGAAAAGGCGTCTGGATTAGATTTTGGATTCCACTCATATCATTGAGGTGATGCAGCAACATCTGATGGCTGGTATGGGAAAATTCTAGTATGCGGGAGAGGAATCCAATATCCAGACTACAAAAATATTAATGTTCAGCCATTTGAAAAATCGACATGATGAATGGATTAAAGGCCGGTGTGTATTTAGAGAGATCACCACTATAATGAATTGATAATGACCATTATTTGTTTAAACTACTCAGTTATATCAATAATAATCTGATTCTGTTTATTAAAAAAAAAAAAAATCCTTTAAATCGTTTCCATGTGACTATATAGTGACCCTGCTGGAGTGCTCTTAAAGCTATATGCTCAGTCTCCAAACCTCCTTTTCCTAAGGACGATGTTCCATCAGTTTTTTGGCATTCACTAATTTTCAGCATTCTATTTGCCCTTGTTTCTATAAAACACAAGACTGGGGTCCTTCCTCAGACTGATGTTGAAAGGTTTTCATAATACATTTTTACGTGTTCTCTTTTCATAGTTTTACCGCCAAACAGTCCATACCAGAGGTCTACTGTTGGACTGGCTGGTGGATTTGGAACTCCTCACTGATTAGACTGCTAAATTATGGGTTGTTTTCTGCTGTGGCCATACACCTACCAGGAAGTACGTTGACATAATCCACGCAGCCTAACTCAATTACTCACTTAATACCATAACTCATAGAAGAACTAGGGGACATAGTCTTAGAATAAGGGGCTGCTCTTTCAAAACTGAGATGAGGAGGAACTACTTCACTCAGAGGGTGGTAGGTCCATGGAATATGCTGCCCCAAAAAGCTGTAGAAGCTACATCATTACATAAATTTAAAACAAATAGACAGTTTCCTAAAAGTAAAGGGAATTAAGGGTTACGGGGAGCGAGCAGGAATTTGGACATGAGTCTAGGTTCGGATCGGTCATGGCCCTGTGGGTAGCAGAGCGGGCCCAGGGGCCGTGTAGCCTGATCCTGCTCCTATTTCGTGTGTCTAATTCTGTTAGATTCAGGAGATGGTTCTGTGATAGTAGATTGGCGGTTAGGATCAGATCAGCCATGATCTTATTGAATGGCGGAGCAGGCTCGAGGGGCCGATTGGCCTACTCCTGTTCCTATTTCTTATGTTCTAATGTTAAGATAGGAGCAGGAGTTGGCCATTTGGCCCTTCGAGCCTGCTCCACCATTCGATGAGATCATGGCTGATCATCCAATTTCAGTACCCTGTCCCTGCCTTCTCCCCATATCCCTTGATCCCTTTAGCCTCAAGAAATATATCCAACTCTTTCTTGAATATATTTAATGAACTGGCCTCCACCGCCCTCTGTGGCAGAGAATTCCACAGGTTCACCACTCTCTGGGTGAAGAAATTCCTCCTCATTTCAGTCCTAAATGGCTTACCCCTTATCCTTAGACTATGACCCCTGGTCCTGGACTCCCCGGCCATCAGAAACATCCTTCCTGCATCTAGTCTGTCCAGACCTGACAGAATTTTATAGGTTTCGATGAGATCCCCTCTCAATCTTCTAAACTCCAGCGAGCATAAGCCCAATCGACACAATCTCTTTTCATACGTCATTCCTGCCATCCCAGGTATCAGCCTGGTGAATCTTCGCTGCACTCCCTCCATGGCAAGAACGTCCTTCCTCAGCTTTCCATCTCATTAGTCTAGGCTGGATTTGTAAGTGCAGTGTGCTAACCCACTCCTTCACCCAGTCCTACAAAGTGCTGTTTTGTGGAGATCAATTTTTTTCAAATCTTTCTGATAGTACTGGTACTCTTATTGGGAAAACTGGATTTGAATTTCTGGGTGCAAGAGCACTGAATTAATATAGACTGTGGAAATTATATTAACAGCACCTGTAGCCCCCCTCCCCCTCCCCCCCCCCCCCCCTCTCCCCCCCCCTCCCCCCCCCCCCCCCCCACCCCCCCAGGCAGTAGGATAAGAAACTTAAGTGTTTCTTAAAGTAAGAAATCGGCAAGTATGGAGGGTGGGGAGGGGTGGGTGGTGCTCGATTGAATAATCACACACTGACTCTGTATGGAGTAGGCTTGATGCCACAAACCCTGCGGTATCCTTAGTTACTGACTACTATTACTACTACTACAACGGCTTCCCCGGTAAGCCTTGGTTAAAATAACATTCTGGCCCTGATGATCGGATACTGATCTACTTGTTTAAAGAAGGACCCTGCTGGTTTCCAGCAGGTGTCCCTCTCGCCTGCTTAGAAGGGCGGGTTGAAATCGGAACCCGCAGGATGATCGTTGTGGCAGGTAAGTCCTACGGGTGGGCAAGGTTAAAATTGCCCCTTACCTCTCCCTTAATAGTAAATCCAGCTCCTTTTTACTGTCAGCAAGGAACTAGTTAAAGTTACTGAGGAAAAAATGGCAGTCGAAAATTCTTTTAGAAACTGTTTTGACTAGTTTGATTGGTTTACCTTTTTTTAATTGGTAAGTTC
Source organism: Somniosus microcephalus (assembly GCF_052327205.1). Taxonomy (NCBI): domain Eukaryota; kingdom Metazoa; phylum Chordata; class Chondrichthyes; order Squaliformes; family Somniosidae; genus Somniosus; species Somniosus microcephalus. The sequence goes on from NC_140995.1 coordinate 224,600,196, forward strand.
TTCTGATTGTTCAACCAGGATTGGTAGTGTTCTAGCCAATTTCCTCATTTTTGATAGGTCCTGATTTGCTGCTGTCTTGCTTTTGAGTCAGTCAGCAAAGTGTGATAGATAAGTCATAGAGTCATAACGGCACAGAAGGAGGCCATTCGGCCCATCGGGTCCGTGCTGGCTCTCTGCAGAGCAATTCAGTCAGCCCCATTCCCCCGCTCTATCCCCGTAGCCCTGCAAGTTTATTTCCCTCAAGTGCCTATCCAGTCTCCCCTTGAAAACATTGTGTGTCCACTTCCACCACTTCTGTCGGCAGCGAGTTCCAGGTCCTCACCACTTGCGTAAAAAATGTTTTCCTCACATTCCCTCTGAATCTCCTAAATCTGTGTCACCTAGTCCCTGTACCATCAACTAGTGGGAACAGCCTTTTCCTGTCTAGCCTTTCCACTTTCCAATCCTCGGGCACCTCCCCCGCATCTAGGGAAGATTGAAAAATTATGGCAAGCCCTTCCACTACCTACTCCCCCAATTCCCTTAGCAACCTGGGATGCAAGCCATCTGGACCAAGCGACTTGTCCACTTTAACCCTTTCTAGTACATCCTGTCTATCAATTTTCACCCCTTCCATTGCTTCTACCTTTTCCTTTTGATATTTTGTCAGCATCCACCTCCTTAGTAAACACCGATACAAAGTACTCAGAGTATTCTAGCCTTGCCCTGCGCCTCTAAGCATATAACACCTTCTTTATCGCTAATAGGCCCCACCCTGCCTGTTGCTACCCGCTTACTGTTTACATGCCGGTAGAAGATTTTTGGGTTCCCTTTTATGTTAACCGCCATTCTACTCTCATATTCTCTCTTTGCCAATCTTATTTTCATCTTCACTTCCCCTCTCAACTTATTGTATTTGGTCTGGTTCTCCCTTGAAGAATTCACCTAACATGCATCATGCACCCTCATTTTTGTTTCATCATCTTCTCTATCTCCCTCGTCATCCAAGGAGCCCTTGCTTTGGTTCCTTTACCCTTCCCTCTTGTTGGAATGTACCTAGCCTGTACTTGGAACATCTCCTCCTTAAAGATCACCCATTGTTCGTTACAGTTTTTCCTGACAGTCTTTGGTTCCATTTTACCCTGGCTAGATCCTTTCGCATCCCATTGAATTTCGACCTATTCCAGTTTAGAAGTTCCACTCTAGATTGTTCCTTGCTCCTCTCCATTGCTAATCTAAATCTTATGATACGATGATCACTTGTACCCAAGTGTTGTCCCACAGACACTTGGTCGACCTGGCCCACCTCATTCCCCAGCACCAGATCCAGCAATGCCTCCTTCCTACAGGAAACTTTGTGATATCCGGCACCGACGGGACCGAGCTGTTGCCGATCTATCAAAACTGCTAGACATACAAAGTTAATGTTGAAGCATACGGAGGTTTTCATCTCCGTATCTGACAGCAAACACTGTTGCTTAGCAACAGCTTCTAAACAGTCGGCTGCAGCTGCAAGCGTCTCTAGCTGAAGCTGTTGCTATAGCTACAGATCTTGCAGTGCCTGACTGGGGGAAAAAAAAGCAACGAGAACTAAAAAAACTTATAGAAAACGGCTCCTGATTTTTGCCGTTAGATCGAGTATTCCGGACATATAACCTCCGAATAAACCAAAGTTTCCTGTAGTTGGGCCAAGAACATACTGGTCAAGGAAATTCTCCTGAACACATTTCAGAAATTCCTCCCCCTCCTTTCCCTTTACCCTAGCATTATCCCAATCGATATTTGGGTAATTAAAGTCCCCTAATATCACCACTCTATAGCTCTTGCATATCTCTGCGATTTCCCTGCAGATTTGCTCCTCTACCTCCCTCTCACTATTTGGAGGCCTGTAGAATACCCCCAATAGCGTGATCATACCCTTTTTGCTCCTCAACTCTAACCAAATGGATTCTATCCTTGTCCCCTCAAGAACATCCTCCCTTTCCAACACTACAATGTCTTCCTTAACCAGCACTGCCACCCCACCTCCCTTTTTCCCTTCCCTATCTTTTCTGAACACCTTGTACCCTTGAATATTGAATGCCCAGTCCTCACTGTTTTTAAGCCACGTTTCCGTTCTTGCCAAAACATCAAATTGCCACACGGCTAATTGTGCTTGTAGCTCACCAACTTTATTTACCACACTTTGTGCATTTACGTACATGCGTTCTAAACACATTTTTGAATTTTTCGTATTCTTAGTCTGCTCCTATCCAATATGGTACTACTTCCGCCTCTAATACTACTTTCTTCTCTAGTACTATCCAACACTCTCACTCTTTTATGCACCTTATTCCTCTTTTCTGCTCCTATATGCTGGTGCCCATCCCCCTGCCAAGCTAGTTTAAACCCTCTCCAACAGCACTAGCAAACCTCCCTGCGAGAATATTGGTCCCGGCTCTGTTGAGGTGTAACCTGTCCGACTTGTACAGCTCCCACCTTCCCCAGAAACAGTCCTGATGCCTCAGGAATTTAAAGCCCTCCCTCATGCACCATCTCTCCAGCCATGCATTCATCTGTTCTATCCTCCCTATTCCTGTACTCACTAGCATATGGCACTGGGAATAATCCGGAGATTACTACCTTTTGAGGTCCTGCTTTTTAATCTCTCTCCTAGCTCCCTAAATTCTGTCTGCTGGACCTCATCCCTCTTTCTGCCTATGTTGTTGGTACCGATATGGACAATGACCTCTGGCTGTTCACCCTCCCCGCCCCCCCCCTTCCCCCCCCCCCCCCCCCCTCAGTGTCCTGCAGCTGCTTAGTGACATCCTTGACCCTGGCACCAGGGAGGCAAGATACCATCCTGGAGTCACGTCTGCGGCTGCAGAAACGCCTATCTGTTCTCCCTAACTATCAAGAGTGCGACAGGAAGTCAGTGATACAGTAGTTCCATGAAGTGTGTGCTATGTGCAAGGCTTTTAATATTCTACTTGTAGATCTCCCATGGTGTTGCACATAGTGGGTTGTACTGAAGTTGCTGTCCTATTTGTGCTCATAGGAATTGCATGGAATCTGCAGCACATAGAATCAGGCCATTTAAAAAAAAAATCATTTGTGATGTGGGCGTCGCTGGCAAAGCCAGCAATTAGTGCCCATCCCGAATTGCCCTTGAGAAGGTGGTGGTGAGCCACCTTGAACCGCTGAAGTCCGTGTGGTGAAGGTACTCCCACAGAGCTGTTAGGTAGGGAGATCCAGGATTTTGACCCAGCGATGTAAGAATTCGCAATAATTTACAGCTCCGAAGATTAATTTCTTTGATTAAAGAATCCCTGGGTGATGTGCCTTTAAAAGATTTCAGGGATCAAAAATGGCCGTCAAACCGCATGGCTGAAGACAAAGGACTTGGAAAACCGCTTTCTGTGTCTGTGAGGAAAGGTTCAATGGCAGTCAAATCTGTCATTCAAAGGGGAGTTTCCCCCCCACCCTGCAGCAGGACAATCGATGCCTGTTTACAGAACGTTATACAATGTTGACTCTAAGATCAAGTGCTTGAAATTGCCAGCATGAACAAAGGAACTTTGTTTGCTAAGCACTCAAGACTGTCAATCAATTGCAGTTTCAGATGACCACAGGACAATGCTTTGTTTACAAAGAAATTGAATGCTATTAGCATTTGTTTGTATATCAAGTGGACACATCCAAACTGAGGAGAAACCGTTTAAACCCATTACTGGACAATGGGGCAGTTGGATCCCATTTGTTTTAGCCCAGAAACATCCGGATCTGGGTGGGCCCCAAAAGGGGGTATAAAAGATAGCTTCCCAGAAGCATCTCTCTCTGGCCTCGCCTCCGTGTCCCTCTACAGCGTGGGAGTCTGCCTGTAGAAGCGAAACACCAGTAGTTTACTTTTAAAACACTGGGGTGTTTTTCACTTCAGGGCAGTGAAGATCTAAGTTCACAGGACACAGAGCAGGCATTTCCAGTGGTGAGCATATATTTTTCTGGCCTTCCACAAGGCAACTTCGAATAGGTATAGGGGTGGGAGTAAAGTGGGAATTTCATTAGAATTGTGATTTTAGTCGATTTCCTTCGCTGTGTCCGTTTCTACTCCCCTATTTAAGCAAGACAGTGTTGCACCTAGCAGAGAAGTGCTATAGTGAACATTGAATTTGGTATTTAAAACTGTATTAAAAAGGAGTAGCTGTTTTAAAGTACTGTATGTAAAACTGTTTTAAAAGGGGTGTTGCATCAAGCTGTAGTGCTGTGGTGAACACTGTTGGCTGTTTTTAAAGTAACTGTAATAAAGTGCTGTTTTTAAGTAAAAGCCACTAAGCTAGAGGTGCTGTAGTGAGCAAGGTGTTTCTATTTTAAATGTGTTGTATTTAAAATAGAGTAGTGTTGCACTGAGCAGGGAGCCCTCCAGTGGACACTAAGTGTACTGCGTTTAAGCAAAAGTGTTGTACCAGGTATAAGAGCTATATCGATTTTCCTAAGTTGTTTCTTTCTTTTCTTTTCAATAAATACTGGTCTGTTTTGCACCCAAACCACGAGTCACGGTTTTTTTCTGTCTACATCGCTACCGAATAAGTCCGGCGGTCAGAACTCGGGAATAGGGGAGCGCTTCGAAACCGCAAGGGGGTCCCTGGAGCAGCTCAGAGGCTTCTGACTGGCCAAAGACAAATAACCCCAACCCCGCTAGCGTGTGCTAATTCCTTACACGACGATGAAGGATCGGCGATATACTTCTAAGTCAAGATGGTGTGTGACTTGGTGCTGGTGTTCCCGTGCGCTTGCTGCCCTTGTCCTTGTGGAAGAGGTTGCGGGTTTGGGCGGTGCTACTGAAGAAGCCTTGGTGAGTTGCTGCAGTGCATCTTGTAGATGGTGCACACTGCAGCCACGGTACACCGGTGGTGGAGGGAGGGAATGTTTAAGGTGGTGGATGGGGTGCCAATCAAGCGGGCTGCTTGTCCGAGATGGTGTCGAGCTTCTTGAGTGTTGTTGGAGCTGCACTCATCCAGGCAAGTGGAGAGTATTCCATCACACTCCTTACTTGTGCTTTGTAGATGGTGGAAAGTCTTTGGGGAGTCAGGAGGTGAGGCACTCGCCGCAGAATACCTAGCCTCTGACCTGTTCTTGTTGCCACAGTATTTATGTGGCTGGTCCAGTTAAGTTTCTGGTCAATGGTGACCCCCCAGGACGTTTATGGTGGAGGATTCGGCAACGGTAATGTCACTGAATGTCAAGGTTAAGTGGTTAGAGTCTCGCTTGTTGGAGATGGTCATTGCCTGACACTTCTGTGGCGCGAATGTTACCTGCCACTTATCAGCCCAAGCCTGAACGTCGTCCAGGTCGTGTTGTATGTGGGCATGGACTGCTTCATTATCTGAGGAGTTGTGAATGACGCTGAACACTGTGCAGTCATCAGCGAACATCCCCATTTGTGACCTAATGTTGGAGGGAAGATTATTGAAGAAGCAGCTGAACATGGTTGGGCCTAGGACACTGCCCTGAGGAACTCCTGCAGCGATGTCCTGGGACTGTGATGATTGACCTTTATCCACCACAACCATCTTCCTTTGTGCTAGATAGGACTCCAGCCAGTGGAGCGTTTTCCCCCCGATTCCCATTGACTTCAGTTTTACGAGGGCTTCTTGATGCCACACTCGGTCAAATGCTGCCTTGATGTCACGGGCAGTCACTCTCGCCTCACCTCTGGAATTCAGCTCCTATGCTGCTGCTTATACTCCACAACTCTCTATACGAGCCTCCTCCTGCTCTAATTACCTCTTGTGCCAACTGTATGTTTGCCAGAGCCTGCTGGATGTTGTTCACCCTGCCTAAAGGCTTTTGGTAGCAGTTTAAAGTGTGCCATGGGTTGCTGATGTTGGTTCCTAAATTGTTCTGTAAATATTTTGAGTGCTGTTTGGTGTTGGTCTTTCTGTCTTCTTTCTACAGCTGAAGGTTTGGAGAAGTGATTTGTGTAGCTAGTTTGTGGCTGGGACTTGTGGTTGGTCTGTTGCCCTTTTTTGACACATTAAAGCTGTCTTGTGTTCTCCTGTTGCTCGCATGATTTAATTTGCCTACAGGTATTTATAGCTATTGGTGGATTGTTTCGTGCTGAGCGGAGTATATTGCTGTTTTTGGGATGTGCAGTGGCTGTTTTCTGCTGCAGCGGCCCTGAATTATCTTTGCCACTTTTTTCAGCTGCCAGCCTGCAGCTTGCTACCCTTGCGACAGATAATTTTGCTAGTTTTACTGATATTTTACTACTGAAAATTCTGAGCATTTGCCGACTATACCAAGGAGTATAATATGACAATATTGTCCAATAGAGATAAATGTACTTCACACGTGTATATTTATTTAACAAACCTCTACCACCATTCAGTGACTAAGGAAGTTAAGCACTCACCGCGATCAAAAAACATTTGCACACTCTGCTTTTCGTCTTGCGAACAAACACATAAGTAGGTTAAATTACACGTATGCACTGTGTGAATATGAGCACTGAGATCACATGCTCAATGATGGCAGATATTACTCATTTTTTATTTACAAATCAGAAATGGAATTCGCCACATCTGTATTCCCAAGTCACCACATGTGGCTAGTATTTGGAACAGCAGTACATTAAAAGCACTGGTACCGCTTTCAGCAGCAAAGTGTTGGTGAAACTGGCAGTTGTGTCAGGATGCAGTGTGCTGGCTGCGGGAGAAGCTGGGCAAGTTGAGTCAGGATTGCTGGGACAGGAAGCCGAGGGCTAGTGGCGGGAGGTGGAGAAACAAGAAAGTAGGCAGTGCAGGAGAAGGCGAGCACTATAAATGACAATAGGAAATGGAGCCAGGATGCGAGTGGGAGCAGTCAGGCCAGTGGGTCCCATAAATGGAGAGAAAAAAGAGGGAGTGCAGGAGAAGAGGAGCCGCAAATTCATGGCAGCAAGGAGTGGAGAAGATAGTCAGGGAGGGTAAAAATTTTGTGGCTTGGCTTTGAGTGTTGAGGGCAGTTTTAAATAAAAAAATAAAGTTTGCTAAAAACAATGGTCCTGAAATTCATTGGGGGTTGTACTGGTCTCCAATGTAATTCGAGCAGGCGATGGGTTGGGAAATGGAGAAGACCCAGTTATGTCAGGTCTTTATTTAGTTTTCTTGTTACCTTGAAAGGGGGCGTAACTTTAGTCTGCTCTGCACAAGGCAAATGATAGGCCGGTGCTTCTTTGCATTGGTTGTTCTTGTCTCTCTTGGCTTTTAGCTTTATTTCTCTGGTTAACTTGTTGTATTTGGTCCTCGTGTTAGGATTTGCTTTTATGCTCGCCTTAAGCTTTCTTCGTTTTTCACTCCACTCCAGGCTTATTCCGTTATCCATTTATGTTTCTTAGTGTTGCTTTTGAGACCTAATACTTGTTTTGCAGTTCTTAATATTTCATTTTGATGTTCCACGTCTCTTCTACATCCATTTCTTCCGTTATTTCAGGTACAACACTTCTCTCTACAACTTAGAACCTGACATCAGAAACAAGCACATTCAGTTTGTCCAGATCACAGATTTTTGTTTTAAATGCTTCTCCAGCAGCTCTTGTTCTCAACCTTGTTGATGCCGAAACTTAACTTATGGTCAGAGCTGACATTGTTTGCAAAGGATCTGCATGACAGAAAATTTGATTTCCCTCTTCTGTTTGCAATAATGAAATCAATCATATTTCTTGTCTGTCCATCAGGTGACAATCAAGTCTACTTTTGGCACCATCAGATTGTTACTTAGATAGAAGGAAAGTAATTGTTCTCCTCTTGTTTTTCTCACCAAATCCAAACTTTCCTAAAGCTCCATCCCATACATTCCAGTTAGATCTCACTTTCGCATTGAAGTTTCCCATTATCAGCAACATGTCTTGTCTTGAAGCTTCTTCTGTTACTGTTTGGAGGTCTTTATAGAATGAGTTGAGTATAATTTTAGTATAATACACAGTGGCATTAACAGCCAAATTCACATGAGGGTTAGGGACCAGTGATCATAAGTGTATGAAAATATGATAGTGATTTTAGATATGCGCTTATTGATGTTTATATCAAATACTGACCGACTGATCCAAACTCAGCATTGTGTTCACCTGGTTGAATAATATCAAAATGGGAGCTCTGATCAGTAGCTGTATTTTGTATTCTGGCTGATTCAGTTGCAGTAGCGAATCACGAGTTATTTTCTTTTTCTTTGATTATTCTGCATGACAGACCACCTTCAACTGAGATGGTAAATCTGCCAGTGCCATTGAATGACTGTGTGTGAACAGCCAGGTCTCCACATGCCCCCCCCCTGTAGTGTCCGTGTGTTGATAAAGACACTGAAGACAGGAGTTGGTTCATAGGTATTTACTAAGCAAGTCTGGGGGGGGTTTCTAAAGGATATACACAATACACAGGCTTATATAGCCCAAGTGGCAATTACTGGCATTACGTACACCTGGGGCTATTAAAGGCACATACACCACAATTGCTCTTAAAGGCACATACACCACAATTCCTCCCCTTCTAGCTAACTAGTACATCATATTTTAAGCAATTATTAATTACATGTTATATGCAAAATAATATACATTGCTGTATTAATTAATTATAAGTTAGTCTCTCAGGAGGCTTCCTGACTCGGTCCGGATAACGCCTCGCGGGTGTAGTAGTTTCTGGTGGTGTAGTAGGTTCTTCTGGCAAGGCTGATTCGGCTTGAAGGCCAGTGTCGGGTTCATCGGGCTCCAGTATCACCGGATCGGAGGTAGATATGGGTATCTCTACTTCATCGTTAGATGTATAGAGTGGTGGTGTAGGTTGTCCCTTTTCGGATGACTTGATGATTTGGTCAGCATGGCGCCTTATTATGCTATCTCCGATGTCCACGGTATACATCAGTGGTCCTAATCGTGTGCAGATAGTTCCAGGCTGCCATTTCTCGGTACGGTAGTCCCGGGCCAAAACCGGTTGGCCTATCTGGAAGGCCCTAGTTGGCCTTTCATTCATGCCCTGAAACTGCCGGTTCTCCACGTCCCTTCGGATGTTGGGCTTGACCAAATCCAGCCGGCATCTTAGGTTTCTATTGTAGAACATCATGGCGGGAGTTTGGTTAGTAACCATATGCGTTGCATTCCTATATGCAAACAAGAAGTTATCCACCTTGTGCTGAAGTTTTATGTCTTCATTACCCATGGCCTTGATGGCCTTCTTGAAGGTCTGGACAAACCTTTCAGCCAATCCATTGGTGGCGGGATGGTATGGGGCGGACGTGTAGTGCTTTACCCCATTGTTCTTTAAGAACTTTCTGAATTCTTCGGACACAAATTGCAGTCCATTATCAGAACATATCTGTTCCGGCAGCCCATTTCCTGGCAAATATGGTCCTTAATACTGTGATGGTTTTTTCCGTGGTGGTGGAGGACATCTTTATTACCTCCGGCCACTTGGAGTGTGCATCAACCGCGATTAAGAACATTGAGTCCATAAATGGACCAGCAAAGTCGATGTGCACCCTTTGCCAGGGAGATGAGGGCCACTCCCATGGATGTAGAGGGGCCTGTGGCGGAGCATTTTGGACCTTCTGGCATCCTAGGCAGCTCTTGGTCATGTCTTCGATGTCTCCATCGATACCTGGCCACCATACAAACGCCCTAGCTAGGTTCTTCATTTTCACTCCACCCAGATGCCCCTCGTGAAGCTCCTTTAGTACTTTATCCTGGAGTTTGGGTGGAATCACCACTCTGGATCCACACATCAAGGTTCCTCGGCACACTGACAGCTGTTCTCTTCTTTGCGAGAATGCTGGCAACAGTGGTTCGCCATGTGCTGGCCATCCCTTCACTGTTAAATCGTAGACCCGTGAGAGAGTAGGGTCATTTCTTGTCTCCCTTTCAATGGCAGAATTTGTCGCCGGTAGACATTCCACTATGGTAGAGTGGAATATCTCTACTGGGTCTACTGTAGGTGCCTCTTCTATCGTTGGCAACGGTAGGCGTGATAAACCGTCAGCATTCGCATGCTGTTTTGACCCTTTGTATTCAATGTTGTATTGGTGTGCCCCTAGAAAAAGGGACCACCTCTGTAGTCTTTGTGCCGTCATAATGGGGACACCTTTTTTAGGGTTGAATATGGAGATGAGGGGTTGATGGTCAGTCAGCAAGGTAAATTTTTGTCCGTGTAGGTAATGGTTGAATTTCTTCACTCCCCATACCAGGCTGAGTGCTTCCCTGTCTATCTGGGCATAGTTACGCTCAGCTGAGTTCAACGAGCGTGACGCAAAAGCTATCGGCCGTTCCGAGCCATCAGGGAATCTATGGGACAATACCGCTCCTATGCCGTAAGGGGATGCATCGCACGCCAGTCTGATTGGTAGTGATGGGTTGTAATGAGCCAAAATTTTCTCGGATGTGATTAAGTCTTTACATTTATGGAAGGCACGTTTACAGTCTTCGTTCCATTTCCAAATCACTCCTGTCTGTAGAAGATCATTAAGAGGGTGTAGAATAGTTGATAAGTTCGGTAAAAATTTATGATAGTAATTTATTAATCCCAGGAATGACCTTAATTGTGAAACATTTTCAGGTGCTGGGGCTTTTATAACTGCTTCAATTTTTTCAGGTGACTTATGCAACCCTTCCTTATTAATTATGTGGCCACAATATGATATCTGATTTTGGAAAAATTCGCACTTGGGGCGATTTGCTCGTAGGCCCCGTTCTTTCAGCCTAGTGAGCACCTGCTCCAAATTGGCAAGGTGCTCATTGTCGTTTTCTCCTGTTATAAGGATGTCGTCTAGGTAGCATTGAGTCCCCGGAATCCCTTGCAGGACTTGCTCCATAGCTCTTTGCCAGATAGCTGGGGCTGATGCTACTCCAAAAACCAGTCGATTGTACTGGTACAGGCCTTTGTGTGTGTTTATTGTGAGATACTTTTTAGAGGTCTCCTCAACCTCCATCTGTAGATATGCCTGTGCCAAGTCAATTTTTGTGAAACGTTTCCCTCCGGATAGTGAGGCGAAAATATCTTCTATCCTCGGAAGAGGATACTGTACCGTGTGAAGGACCGGGTTTACAGTCACCTTAAAGTCCCCACAGATGCGAATTTTTTTCTGTTCCTCAGAGTTATTTTTCAATGTTTTTTTCATGACTGGAACGATGGGTGTTGCCCATTCGCTCCAATCTATTTTGGATAATACGCCTGCCTTTTCCAAATTCTTCAGCTCTGCCTCGACTGCCGGACGTATTGCGTATGGCACCGGTCTTGCCTTAAAAAATTTTGGAATTGCTGTATCTTCCACTTTTATTGAGGCGGTGATGCCTTTCAAGGTTCCTAGTTTCTCTTGAAACACTTCTTTGGCGTTGGCCAAGATGTCTTTTAATCATTCAGGTATGATGTCATCATTGTTTTTTTCCTTACTGGTCACCGTCAGTGCCTGAATGGAGTGCCAGTCTAAACGTATCTTCCTTATCCATTCACGTCCCAACAACGGTGGACCACCATCTTGTAGAATGTATAAATACAACTTTTGTATTTCTTTGCCGTTGTATACCACAGGCACCCTTATTTTTCCTTTGGGGTAGACTTTCTGCCCCGTATATGTTTTTAAGATAATGGATGTGTCTTTTAGAGGTATATGCGAAAATAGCCTCTCGTAATCTCGTCGATTTATTACGGTTAGAGCTGATCCTGTATCTAGCTCCATTTTAACTGGGGACCCTGCTATTGTGAGGGTAACCCAAATGGTTTGGTAATCCTCTTTGGCAAGTACATTATGTAATTTGAGACAGCTTAGTCTCTTGTTTCCGGAGTCGCTATCGCTATTCTGGTCTTCGGAGCTATTGTCCGTCATCATTTGTACCTTCCTGTACTTTTTCTTTATTGATTTTTTGTTTTCTGTCAGTGGATTTATTTTGTCCAGATTGGCATACCCGTGCAATGTGTCCAATCTTACCACATTGCCTGCATGCTTTGCCCTTGAAGCAGCAGTCCCTCTGGTTATGGGTGGATCTGCCGCAGCGATAACATCTTCCGAACTCCTGTGTCATTTTATGGGTGCCGAAGTCCTGTGTCTCTTGTTGTATCTCTGCAGCTCCTTTTGCTGCTGCTTCGTATGATACAGCCATACTGAAAGCTTTGTCCAATGTTAAATCTTTTTCAGAAAGCAGTCTTTTTTGTGTTCCTTCACTTAAGGGACCGCAAACAAATTTGTCTCGAAGATAATCCGATAGTCCTGCTCCGAATTGGCAGTACTTTGATAGCTTTCTTAATTCGGTTAGGTAATCAGCGTTACTTTCATTCTTGTGTTGATTTCTCGTGAAGAACTTGAATCGTTCCGCTATCAGCAGCGGTGTTGGGTTTAAATGCTCCTGCAGGGTATCAACAATTTCTTTAAAAGTCTTGTCCTTTGGTTTGGCTGGAGTGATTAAATTTCGTAACAGCCTGTATGTCTTCGCGCCCATTAAGTTCAGAAGTACTGAAGCTTTTTTTTCATCTGTTATTCCATTTGCAGTGCAATAAACCTCTACTCTTTCCACGTATGTGGTCCAACCTTCTATTTCGCCATCAAAAGCCTCAATATTACCAGATTTAGGCATTTCAGACAAGATATGGCGCTTCCCGCGCTTTTTTTTTTTTCTGTCTGTAGCAACGATATGGCGCTTCCCGCGCTTTCCCGCCGCTGCTACCGATAACAACGCTGTTTTACTGTGGTTTCCGTTTATTCACTGTTGGAGACTCGTTCCCGACGGAGGTCTAAATGCTGACCTGCTTGCCGCGCCGGCTGTCTCTCGAGTGCACCCTCCCAGTCCGTTATTGCTTGCCTCCGATTTCGCTGCCTGTCTCCGCTGTAGAGCCCGCCGCTGGATCTCCAGCCTGACGCCCAGGAAGGATTAGCGCAGTACCTGTCACCAGCTTGGCCAGCTGGTGAAACCACAGTTTCTCCTACTTCCTTGAGTCTTCTGGACGCAGGAGGAATCGATGTCCTTGAGGTGCTGCCGAATTGCAGGTAAGTCCGTTTCCACTTCGTCGCCACTGTAGTGTCCGTGTGTTGATAAAGACACTGAAGACAGGAGTTGGTTCATAGGTATTTACTAAGCAAGTCTGGGGGGGGGGGGGGGGGTTTCTAAAGGATATACACAATACACAGGCTTATATAGCCCAAGTGGCAATTACTGGCATTACGCACACCTGGGGCTCTTAAAGGCACATACACCACAATTGCTCTTAAAGGCACATACACCACAATTCCTCCCCTTCAATTGGAAAGTGCTTGTTCTTCAGTTCCCTTTCCCTTGCCCAAAACAATGTGACTAAAATCTCCTCTACATTGGGGAGACTAAACGCAGATTGGGTGACCGCTTTGCGGAACACCTCCGTTCAGTCCGTAAGGGTGACCCCGAGCTTCCGGTCGCCTGTTATTTTAATTCGCCGCCCCATTCCCACTCGGACCTCACTGTCCTTGGCCTCTTGCATTGTTCCACCGAAGCTCAAGGTAAACTTGAGGAACAGCACCTCATCATCCAATTAGGCACTTTACAGCCTTCCGGACTCAATATCGAGTTCAACAATTTCAGATCATAACCTCGGCCCCTATTACATTTTCACTTTTTTTATCCACACCTTTGTTTTGGTTTTTCCCTCCCCACCTTAAATAAGAACATAAGAAATAGGAGCAGGAGTAGGCCCCTCGAGCCTGCTCCGCCATTCAATAAGATCGTGGCTGATCTGATCCTAACCGCCAATCTACTATCACAGAACCATCTCCTGAATCTAACAGAATTAGATGCACGAAATAGGAGCAGGATCAGGCTACACGGCCCCTGGGCCCGCTCCGCTACCCACAGGGCCATGACCGATCCAAACCTAGACTCATGTTCAAATTCCTGCCCGCTCCCCATAACCCTTAATTCCCTTTACTTCTAGGAAACTATCTATTTCTGTTTTAAATTTATGTAATGATGTAGCTTCTACAGCTTTTTGGGGCAGCATATTCCATGGACCTACCACCCTCTGAGTGAAGTAGTTCCTCCTCATCTCAGTTTTGAAGGAGCAGCCCCTCATTCTAAGACTATGCCCCCTAGTTCTAGTTTCACCCATCATCGGGAACATCCTCCCCGCATCCACCCGATCCAACCCCTTCACAATCTTATATGTTTCAATAAGATCGCCTCTCATTCTTCTGAACTCCAATGAGTAGAGTCCCAATCTACTCAACTTCTCCTCATATGTCCATCCCCTCATCCCCGGGATTAACCGAGTGAACCTTCTTTGTACTGACTTGAGAGCAAGTATGTCTTTTCTTAAGTATGGACACCAAAACTGTATGCAGTATTCCAGGTGCGGTCTCACCAATACCTTGCACAACTGAAGCAATACCTCCCTATTTTTATATTCTATCCCCCTAGCAATGAAAGCCAACATTCCATTGGCCTTCTTAATCACTTGCTGCACCTGCATACTAACCTTTTGAGTTTCGTGCACCAGGACCCCCAGATCCCTTTGTACTTCAGTACTTTCCAGTTTCTTGCCATTAAGATAATAACTTGCTCTATGATTTTTCCTGCCGAAGTGCATAACCTCACACTTTCCAGTATTGTATTCCATCTGCCAAACCTCTGCCCACTTACTTAGCCTGTCTATGTCCCCTTGCAGGTTTTTTATGTCCTCCTCACTCACTACTTTCCCTCCCATCTTAGTATCATCTGCAAACTTTGATATGTTACACTCGGTCCCCTCCTCCAAATCGTTAATATAGATTGTAAAGAGTTGGGGACCCAGCACTGACCCCTGCGGAACACCACTAGTTACTGATTGCCAGACTGAGAATGAACCATTTATCCCAACTCTCTGCCTTCTGTTAGATAGCCAATCCTCTAGCCATGCCAGAATATTACCCCCAATCCCGTGATTTTTTATCTTAAGCAATAATCTTTTGTGTGGCACCTTGTCAAATGCCTTTTGGAAGTCTAAATACACTACGTCTACTGGTTCTCCTTTATCCACCCTATATGTTACTTCCTCAAAGAACTCCAGCAAATTTGTCAAACATGACTTCCCCTTCATAAAACCATGCTGACTTTGTCCTATTAAATTATGATTATCCAAATGTCCTGTTACTGTCTCCTTAATAATGGACTCCAAAATTTTACCTACCACAGATGTTAGGCTAACCGGTCTATAGTTTCCAGCCTTCTGTCTACTGCCCTTTTTAAATAAGGGTGTTACATTAGCAGTTTTCCAGTCTGCCGGGACGGGACCTTTGCTGAGTCCAGGGAGTTTTGGAAAATTATTACCAATGCATCCACAATCCCTACCGCCACTTCCCTCAAGACCCTAGGATGTAAGCCATCGGGTCCAGGTGATTTATCCGCCTTGTCCCATTATTTTACCGAGTACCACTTCCTTAGTGATTTTGATCGTGTTTAGCTCCTCCCCCCCTTTAGCCCCCTGTTTGTCCAGTGTTGGGATAATCTTAGTGTCCTCTACTGTAAAGACTGATGCAAAATATTCATTCAGTGTTTTTGCCATCTCCATATTTCCCACCATTAATTTCCCAGTCTCATCCTCTAAGGGACCAACATTTACTTTAGCCACCCTTTTTCTTTTTATACAACTATAAAAACTCTTACTATCTGTTTTTATATTTTTTGCTAATTTACTTTCATAATCTATCTTCCCTTTCTTAATCAATCTTTTTGTTATTTTTTGTTGTCTTTTAAAGTTTTCCCAATCCTCTATCCTCCCACTAGATTTGGCTACCTTATATGCCCTTGTTTTTAGTCGAATACTATCCTTAATTTCTTAGCCACGGATGGCTGTCTTTTCTTTTACACCCTTTTCTTCTCAGTGGAATATATATTTTTTGGAAGTTGTAAAATAACTCCTTAAATGTACACCACTGATCATGTATCGTCTTACCCTTTAATCTATTTTCCCAATCCACTCTACTCAATTCCGCTCTCATACCTTCATAGTCTCCTTTATTCAAGCTTAGCACGCTTGTTTGAGATCCAACCTTCTCACCCTCTAATTGAATATGGAATTCAACCATGTTATGGTCACTCATTCCAAGGGGATCCTTTACTGGGACATTTTTAATTAATCCTGTCTCGTTACACAGGACCAGATCTAAGGTTGCTTGCCCCCTAGTCGGTTCAGTTACATACTGCTCAAGAAACCCATCCCTAATACACTCAATGAACTCATCCTCAAGGCAGCCCTGCCAATTTGATTTGTCCAATTAATATGATAGTTAAAATCCCCCATAGTTAAAATCCCCCATAATTATAGATGTTCCCTTATTACAAGCCTCAACTATTTCCTGATTGATACTCCGTCCAACAGAGTTGCAACTGTTCGGAGGCCTATAGACTACGCCCACTAGTGTGTTTTCCCCCTTATTATTCCTTATCTCCACCCAAACTGTTTCATTATCCTGATCTTCTGACCCAATATCATTTCTCTGTATTACAGTGATTCCTTCCTTTATTGACATAGCCACCGCACCTCCCCTTCGTTCCTGCCTGTCCTTCCTGATCGTTAAATAACCTGGTATGTTTAATTCCCAGGCATTGTCACCCTGCAGCCATGTTTCTGTAATGGCCACAAGATCATACCCATATGTAGTTATTTGTGCCATTAACTCGTCTATTTTGTTACGAATGCTACATGCATTCAGATAGAGAACTTTCAAATATGTTTTGTGACACTTAGTTCCTGCTTTTGCCCTTTTTATTACTTTACCTTTTACTCCATACCTTCTGCCCCTTCCTGACACGCTCTGGTTTTTAATTTCCCCACTGCTACCTAAGTCTATGACCTTCTCTGTTGTTATTTTTATTATTTGCTCTCTAGGAACCTCCCCCCCACTAGTTAGTTTAAAGCCCTCTCTACAGGACTAGTTATATGATTCGCCAGGACTCTAGTCTCAGCACTGGCCAAGTGAAGCCCGTCCCAACGGAACAGCTCCCTCCTGCCCCAGTACTGGTGCCAGTGTCCCAGGAAGCAAAACCCATTTCTCCCACACCAGTCTTTGAGCCACGCATTTAACTCTCTAATTTTATTTGTCCTAGCCAAATTCGCTCGTGGCTCAGGTAATAATCCAGAGATTATTACCCTTGAGGTTCTGTTTTTTAATTTGACCCCTAGCTGCTCATATTCCTTTAACAGAACCGGCTTCCTAGTCCTATCTACGTCGTTTGTACCAACATGGACCACAACAACTGGATCCACCCCCTCCCACTGCAAGTTTCTTTCCAGCCCAGAGGCGATGTCCTTAACCCTGGCACCGGGTAGGCAACACAGCCTTCGGGACTCTCGCTCTCGGCTGCAGAGAACTCTATCTATCCCCCTAATAATACTATCCCCTACCACTACAACATTTCTATTTACTCCCCCCTCTTGAATGGTCCCCCATTCCACGGTGCTGTGGCCAGGTTGCTCATCCTCCCTGCAGTCCCTGCTTCTGTCCCCACAGGGAGTAAGAACCTCGAACCTGTTGGACAAGAGCAAGGGTTGCGGCTCCTCCAACACTACCTCCTGGATCCCCGTACCTGCCTCACTCGTAGTCACACCTTTTTTTTTTCTCTCTCCCACATGGCAGCTGTCTCCCATTCTGCCAGCGCATTTCACACCTAATCCAGAGCTGTCTTTTGTCTCCACTAGTCCATCTCGTCTCGTTTTGAATACCTCTTAATGTCTCTTTTGTTCTCTCCCAGCCTGGCCTCTTAATCTATTTCATTCCCTGTGCCTCTTTAGTCTTGATAAAGGGTTTTCACCCGAACTGTTGACTCTAATTTCTCTCCACGGATGTTGCCTGGCCTGCTGAGTTTTTGCAGCATTTTCTGTTGTTAAGACTGAAATCAATAGTTCACAGAATGCTAAAACTGAAATGATAACCAAAATCTCAGCAATATATGTGGTAAGAATTTTTGCAATAATGCAAGAGCACCGAGCTACTGACTTCCTCAGGATTTAAATAAGTATAAACAGGTAATATTTCTGGAATCCAGGGCACACAGTAATCATATAGTGGCCAGCAGGCAGAGGCTTTCAGGAAGTAATATTGGCTAGCAGTGTAGTACTGATGACTGCCCACTGATGTCACATCATAGAAATTTGCAAAAAGTTTATTTTAACTTGATTAGCATGGTGTATCACTTGAATGGTAAAAATTGCTTCACTTTAGTAGAAATCAGTAGCAAGGATGCACTCCACCATTAAAGTGTCAGGATAGTTTTCTGGTCCTTGATTTTTAGAATGCTGCAGAAAAATCAATTTCACTCCAAGGGTTTAGTAATAAAACAAGGATTGATTGAAACATTTGGTTCTGTTACCTCTTGACTTCCCGGAGCAGTTTTAATTTGGACGTAAGAACACACTCTTTCAGTTCTGAAATCTTTAGGTCTATAGCCAACATTTAAAACTCTCAATTGTAGGCACCACAATCCAGGCAATATATTTGTTTGATAATGTGAGGGATAGTTCTCGCTCTGTTGAAAGTGATAGCTATATTTGAATGAGAAAGAAAGAGTTGCATTTATATAGAACCTTTGAAAGAGGTGGCTATAGAGATGGTGGATGCCTTGGTTGTCATTTTCCAAAATTCCATAGATTCTAGAACAGTTCCTGCAGATTGGAAGGTAGCAAATGTAACCCCACTATTTAAGAAAGGAGGGAGAGAGAAAACGGGGAACTACAGACCAGTTAGCCTGACATCAGTAGTAGGGAAAATGCTAGAATCTATTATTAAGGACATGGTAACAGGGCACATGGAAAATAATAATAGGATTGGGCAGAGTCAACACGGATTTATGAAAGGGAAATCATGTTTGACAAATGTTAGAATTTTTTGAGGTTTTAACTAACAGAATAGATGAGGGGGAACCAGTGGATGTGGTGTATTTGGATTTTCAGAAGGCATTCGATAAGGTGCCACACAAGAGGTTATTAAACAAAATTGGGCTCATGGGATTGGGGGTAATATACTAGCATGGAGTTGAGTATTGGGTAATGGACAGAAAACAGAGTATATAGGAATAAATGGGTCATTTTCGGGTTGGTAGGCTGTAACTAGTGGGGTACCGCAAGGATCAGCCTCCGCTATTCACAATCTACATCAATGATTTGGATGAGGGGACCAAATATAATATATCCCAGGTTTGCTGCTGATACAAAGCTGGGTGGGAATGTAAGTTGTGAGGAGGATGCAGAGAGGCTTCAAGGGGATATAGACAGACTAAGTGAGCGGGCTAGAACATGGCAAATGGAATATAATGTGGAGAAACGTGAAGTTATCCACTTTGGTAGGAAAAATTGAAAAGCAGAGTATTTTTTAAATGGTGAGAGATTGGGAAATGTTGGTGTTCAGAGGGACCTGGGTGTCCTTGTACATGAATCACAACGTTAACATGAAGGTACAGCAAGCAATGAAGAAAGCAAATGGTATGTTGGCCTTTATTACAAGAGGATTTGAGTATAAGAGTGAAGACGTCTTACTGCAATTATATAGGGCCCTGGTGAGACCACACCTGGAGTATTGTGTGTAGTTTTGGTCTCCTTGCCTAAGGAAGGATATACTTGCCATATAGGAAGTGCAACGAAGGTTCACCAGACTGGTTCCTGGGATGGGGGGATTGTCCTCTGAGGAGAGATTGAGTAGACTAGGCCTATATTCTCTAGCGTTTAGAAGAATGAGAGGTGATCTCATTGAAACATACAAAATTCTTACAGGGCTTGACAGGGTAGATGCAGGGAGGATGTTTCCCCTGGCTGGGGAGTCTAGAACCAGGGGTCACAGTCTCAGAATAAGGGATCGGTCGTTTATGACTGAGATGAGGAGAAATTTCTTCACTTGGAGGGTGGTGAATCTTTGGAATTCTCTACCCCAGAGGGCTGTGGAGCTTCAAGTCATTGAGTATATTCAAGATAGAGATCAATAGATTTTTGGGTATCAAGGGATATGGAGATCAGGCAGGAAAGTGGAGATGAGGTAGAAGATCAGCCATGATCTTATTGAATGGTGGAGCCGGCTTGAGGGGCCGAATGGCCTACTCCTGCTCCTATTTCTTATGTTCTTTCACAACCTCAGTCCAGAAGTATCATTGTGATACCTTTTTCTGTTGGGTTATGCACTGGAGGTCAGATGAGATATCCATTGTATACTACTGATCTCTTTGGGTGGTAAATTACCATGGTCTCGGACCATATAATCAACTGCAAACCAGATTTATTATAAGTTCCACAATTTTTTTACATATCGCCTTAATTAGCTATGGTGTGGAGATGCCGGTGTTGGACTGGGGTGGACAAATGTAAGAAATCACACAACACCAGGTTATAGTCCAACAGCTTTATTTGAAATCACAAGCTTTCGGAGCGCTGCTCCTTCGTCAGGTGAAGTGGAGAGATGCATAAAAACACAGCTTATATAGTCAGAGAATAATGCCAGATGTTTACAGGTAATCTTTCTAACTGCCATTTATCACACCTCGGCAGAGAGATAATCACAGCAATCAAAGGTGTAAATGGTGTCCAAACAGGTCAGTCAGGAAAACATTACATCAAAGAACAATGAGGTGGGGTCACAAGGGGTCAAATATTGCAGATGCTGGGGTCTGTATGAAAAACAAAAAAACAGACAAAAAACTTTTTTTTTGCTGGAAATCGCAGCAGGTCCGACCGCATCTGTGTGGAGAGAACAAGCTAATGACGACTCAAGTCTGGATGACCCTACGTCAGGTGGGGTTACATGTAGCGTGACATGAACCCAAGATCTCGGTTGAGGCCGTCCTCATGGGTGCGGAACTTGGCTATCAGTTTCTGCTCGATGATTTTGCGTTGTCGTGTGTCTCGAAGGCCGCATTGGAGAATGCTTACCCGAAGATCGGAGGCTGAATGTCCTTGACTGCTGAAGTGTTCGCCGACTGGGAGGGAACACCGCGCAACAACCGCCAGGCAGGAGTGTTCCCTCCCAGTCGGGGAACACTTCAGCAGTCAAGGACATTCAGCCTCCGATCTTCGGGTAAGCATTCTCCAAGGCGGCCTTCGAGACACACGACAACGCAAAATCATAGAGCAGAAACTGATAGCCAAGTTCCGCACCCATGAGGACGGCCTCAACCGAGATCTTGGGTTCATGTCACGCTACATGTAACCCCACCTGACGTAGGGTCATCCAGACTCGAGTCGTCGTTGGCTTGTTCTCTCCACACAGATGCGGCCGGACCTGCTGTGATTTCCAGCAAAAAAAAAGTCTTTTGTCTGTTTTTTGTCTTTTTTTTTGTTTTTCATACAGACCCCAGCATCCGCAACATTTGACCCCTTGTGACCCCACCTCATTGTTCTTTGATGTAATGTTTTCCTGACTGACCTGTTTGGACACCATTTACACCTTTGATTGCTGTGATTATCTCTCTGCCGAGGTGTGATAAATGGCAGTTAGAAAGATTACCTGTAAACATCTGACATTATTCTCTGACTATATAAGCTGTGTTTTTATGCATCTCTCCACTTCACCTGACGAAGGAGCAGCGCTCCGAAAGCTTGTGATTTCAAATAAAGCTGTTGGACTATAACCTGGTGTTGTGTGATTTCTTACACTAATTAGCTATGGTCACTAATTCTCAATTGTTTTCTTACCTCCGGGTTACTTGCTTGAGCTGCTTTATTACCCAGAACCAGATCTAGCACTGCTTCCTTTTCTGTTGGCCATGCAACATGCTGATTAAGGAAACAGTTCTGAATGAATTCTAAAACTTTCTAAAAACTCCTCCCCATTTTTCTCAAACTTCTGTCTTACCGTAGTTTATCTCTGGATAGTTAATGTCCCTCATAATTACAACTTTGTCACTACTGGAAATCTTTCTAAATTGCCTATAATTTTCATCCTTGATTTCTTTCCCACATTCGGTGGTCCATAATGCACTCCCGATATGGTTTGATCCCTTATTATTTCTTAAGTCATCCCAGACACTGTCTGAGTACAGCCATCAAATAAACCTTTTTTTTTTACTATGACTGGAATTATGTCTTTAATAACACTAACCTCCTCCCTCTTTTTTGTGTCTCCTGAAAATTTTGAAGCTGGCAATGTTTAGTTCCAAGGCAGCAGCAACATTCTAATTGGTGACTCTAGTTCCCTAACATTATTTCTAATGTCTAGGTGTCAGCCTTGGCTCAGTGGTAGCACTCTCGACCCAGAAGGTTCACGTTCCACTCCAGAGACTGGAGCACATAATTCTGACTGACAATTCAGTGCAATAGTGAGGGAGTGACTGTCTGAGTTGCTGTCTTTCGGATGAGATATTATACTGAGGCCCCACCTATCCTCTGCAGTAGACATTAAAGATCCCATTGCACTATTTGAAGAAGAGCAGGGGAGTTCTAACAGTGCCTTAACTCACACCAAGTCCCATTCAACCATCACCCCTGTCCTCGCTGACTTACATTGGCTCCCAGTCAAGCAATGCCTTGACTTTAAAATTCTCATCCTTTGTTCAAATTCTTCCATGGCCTAGCCTCCTTATCTGTAACCTGCTCCAGTCCTCCAACCCTCTGAGATACCTGTGCTCCTCCAATTCTGGCTTCTTATGCATCCCCAATTTCCTTCCATCCACATTGGCGGCTGTGCCTTCAGCTGTCTAGACCCTAAGCTCTGGGATTACCTCCCTAAACTCTATACTGCACTGTTACATCTGGTGTCACCTAAGGATCTTCTATGACTCCCCTCCTTTTCCTCATCTAATCATGACCCTTCTACTGCCTCTGTGCTGGCAGATTACTTGTCCAATATCCAGTCTTGGATGAGCGTAGTTTCCTCCAATTAAACATGGGCAAGACTGAGTCCATTGTCTTCGGCCCTAGCCACAAACTCCATCCTCTTGGCTAGTTCCTCTTGCATCTCCCTGCCCTGGCTACTGTCTCAAGCTAAACCAGAATGTTTGCAACTTCGATGCCCTATTCAAAACTGAGCTGAGCATCCAACTCCATATCCTTTCCATCATAAAGGCCATCTACTTCCACCCCTACATCAGCCCATCTGTTGCTGAAACCCTCATGTATGCCTTTGTCACCTCCAGACTCAATTATTCCAAAGTTCTCCTGGACGGTCCTCCATCCTCCACCCTCCATAACTTGAACTCATCCGACATTCTGCTATCCACATCCTATCCTGGTCACCCATCACCCCAATTCTCGCTGACCTGCATGTGCTCCTGCTCCTTCACCTTTCCAATTGAAATTTTTCATCCTTGTATTTAAATCCCTTCATGGCCTTGCACCCGCCATAGCCAGAATTTTCCCGTTGCCGTGTATGCGGGTTTGGAGGCGGGTTGGCTGTAAAAATTGCAGCAATAGGCAGCGTGTGGGGAACCCACTGTCATCCCGCCTCCTCGTGCCTTTAACTCGGGCGCGTTTCCCAGTGTGCTACGGACCCGATCGGCAGAAGCGGGCGACCTAATTCAACTCATTAAATGCTTGTTAGCAGACCCGCGAGGATTTTTAACTGCAGCTTCTGAATTTAATGCATGAGCACGGGAAGCCCACAGCTTGGGTACCTCGCCTGTGAAGGGGAGGTGGAAGCTCCGTGACTATTATGCGAGGGCATAAATTGACTGCTGGGAATACTACATAAATACACACACCTTGCACCTCATTAGTTGCCTAAGGGAAAGGCTGTTGCTGACTCCATTTTGTGCACAGCTGTAGGTTTCTGGAGTTTGCAGGGCATTTCTGCAACCTCGGAAGCCACCCTCCGCACATTGCTAGTCAGTATTAGAACATTGAGGGGTTGGTTCTCGGAATCGGACCAATATGAGCCGCAGCAACCACAACCGCAACCTTCTTAACGGCCTGATGCTCCACAAGAGAGAGGGCGACACCACAGGGCTGCAGTGCGCCAGAGGCGATACACCCAACACAGGGTATACAAGCAGAGGATGAGCTTCCTCAACATGATTGAGCAGCAGTGCTTCAGGAGACTCAGGCTATTGCGCCAGGTCGTCTCCGAACAAGACCTGCTGCCCAGAGGTCCTGGTGGACAATCCTTACCAGCAGCTGTCAAAGTCACCAACACCCTCAACTTCTTCGCCTCAGGCTCGTTCCAGGGATCTGCAGCAGACATTTGTGGGATCTCGCAGTCGGCCGCCCACAGATGCATCACACAGGTCACCGATGCCATGTTTCACAAGTCAGCCAATTATATCAACTTTGCCACTGAAGAAGCCAGTGTGACTGAGCGGACTCTCGGCTTTGCAGCTATGGCTGGATTCTCACAGGTGCAGGGCATCATCGACTGCACACGTGGCCATGAAGGCACCCATCATCACCCAGGAGTGTTTGTGAACTGCAAAGGCTTCTACTCCCTCAATGTGTAGCTCGTCTGCAACCATAAAAAGATGATCATGCATGTGTGTGCTAGATTCCCTGGCAGCCGTCATGACTCTTTCGTGCTGCGTCAGTCCACTCTCCCTCAGCTCTTCGCACCTCCAAACACACTTGCCGGCTGGCTGTTTGGAGATGAAGGCTATCCACTGAAGACGTGGCTCATGTTACCTCTGAGGAGGCCAAGTACTGAGGCCGAGGAGCCTTATAATGAGAGCCACATCTCCACCAGATTTGTCATAGAGCAAGCAATGGGCATGCTTCAAAGATGCCTTCACAGATCTGGAGGAGCCCTTCAGTATGCACTAGCCATTGTCTCCAGAATCATCGTTGTCTGCTGCGTGCTTCACAACATAGCACAGCAGTGAGAATTGGAGCTGCAAGAGGAGCATGGCGCACAGCCCCTTCAGAGGAGGAGTAGGAGGAGGAATCTGAGATGCAGATGTCACCAGCAGTGGTGCACATGGAGGCCCGGGATGGCCAGATTTACTTAACTTGCTCTAATTCAGCAACATGCCTGCCATATGCTATATACTAAGTTTTTTAAAATTCGCTTATGGGATCTGGGCTTCGCTGGCAAGGCCTGCATTTATTGCATCCCTAATTGCACTTGAGAGCCTTCTTGAACCGCTACAGTCCGTGTGGCGTAGGTACTCCCACAGTGCTGATAGGGAGGGAGTTCCAGGATTTTGACCCAGCGACAATGAAGGATCAGCGATTATACTTCTAAGCCAGGATGGTGTGTGACTTGGAGGGGAACTTGGAGGTGGTGGTGTTCCCATGCGCCTGCTGCCCTTGTCCTTCTAGGTGGAAGAGGTCGCGGGTTTTGGAGGTGCTGCCGAAGAAGCCTTGGCGAGTTGCTGCAGTGCATCTTGTAGATGGTACACACTGCAGCCACAGTACGCCGGTGGTGGAGGGAGTGAATGTTTAAGGTGGTGGATGGGGTGCCAATCAAATGGGCTGCTTTGTCCTGGATGGTGTCGAGCTTCTTGAGTGTTGTTGCAGCTGCCCTCATCCAGGCAAGTGGAGAGTATTCCATCACACTCCTTACTTGTGCCTTGTAGATGGTGGAAAGGCTTTGGGGAGTCAGGAGGTGAGACACTCGACGCAGAATACCTAGCTTCTGACTTGCTCTTGTTGCCACAGTATTTATGTGGCTGGTCCAGTTAAGTTAATGGTGACCCCCAGGATATTGATGGTGGGGGATTCGGTGATGGTGACGCCATTGAATGCCAAGGGGTGGTGGTTAGACGCTCGCTTGTTGGAGATAGTCATTGCCTGGCACTTCTGTGACGTGAATGTTGCCTGCCACTTATCAGCCCAAGCCTGAACGTCGTCCAGGTCTTGTTGCATGCAGTTCCGCCGCGCCCCAACAACACCATAAAGCATCCCTACAATGACCAATCCATTGCTCTCACCCAAAGCCCCAATACTCAAGGTTAAATAATGTGTCCCCGTTCACTCCAAGCGACAAAGCTACTTCCAAGTTTTGAGGCAAAAATGGACAAGACCTGAAAGTGGTGCAAAGTAAAAATTTGTATGTAATCAAAACAGCTGAAACTTAGCACTAATATTTTTTTGATACACCCTTGTGCATCTACTTTTGTGTCATTTTTCTTTTGCGAGTGCTTCTATGAGGTGCAACCTCTGTGGCTTCAGCAGAGGTAGTTGCAGGCTGCTCACTTTCCTGCTGCGACTGTGTTGACACTTTTGGCGGATGTCCTCTAGGTTTTGGAGCCTGTGATGGCCATGCCAAAGTCTGCTCCTCCTGCAACTGTGCAGGGGCAGACTTGGCCATCGCAATCTGAGGAAGCATCTGGGGCTCTGACTGAGGGGCAGGCAACGGGGGAGAAGTGGGAGTGCTTTGAGAAGAGCCCCCACTTCCATGTCCCCTCTCGCCATCATCCTTCTTGTGGACCACCCGCACTTTCCTGCTAGCAAGGAGCTGGCGTGCATCTTGCTGCACAGCATTGGGGCGATGAAGGCCCAAGTCGATGTTTACATCCCTCCTTGAGAGGATGTCTATGAGCGCCTGCCATCTGTTGTCCACAGCTAGCACGTGCCCCATGTGAGTGGCGCATTTGCTGCTCCATGCAGATGGCCATCCTTTCCATGGAAGAGCACATTGTCGTCGTTGCCTGCAACAAGGTGGTGCTCATGTTGGAGATGGACTCCTCCCATTCTCTGCACATTTGCAGACATCGCGGCTGCAAAAGATGCCAGAGTCTCATGCAATTGTTGCTGCCCCTTCAAGATCGCCCTTTTTCTCAATTGCCCTCGAGGCTCAGTGTCTGCATGCAGTTCAGCAGAGCTTGGAGCGTCCTGCACCCTCCAGTGAGGAGTCTCCAATGCTGTCCCTGTCAACACCACCTACTCTTGCTCACTTGTGATTTGTGAGATACCAGGTGATGCAGCGGACCCACCGAGTTGTGTGGATCTGCGCTGGTGTTAGCCACGCTTGGGTCTGCTGACGTTGCACCCTCAGAGGCTGGAGGTTCCTCTGAGGAGTCATATTCCACCTCCAGCTGGACAGTGGTGGGGGTGGGGTGGCAGTTGATGGACCTGTGAGAGAATAAAGAGATGAATTAGAAGTGTTATGGGTAACGTTACCATTATGCACATGACATTTCACTGGCTGCTGACATCAGTCACCATATGGGTGACTGTTGTATGCCATGTGACGTTATCAGATGTGATTCTGTCACCAGGTTGCTGGGATGTGCCCCTCTCTCCGTCTCCCACCGCCAGCATCTCTCGAGCCCCTGAAATTTCCAGAGCCGCCACCTCTGCTGCTGTGAGATGTGCAATTACTGGAGGGCCACTTCCGGTTCTTTTCTCTTGCAAGGAGGGAAAGAAGAGAAGTTTGAGTGAGAGTGATAGAATAAGGAATAGATGGGGTAAATCTGTGGAGGGTGATTATGAGGGAGTGGGGTGCCAATGCCAAATGGCCTCCTTCTGTGGTGTTACTTGCTACGATCCAGGTACATAGGTCATTAAAATGTCACAACAGATACAGAAAATAATCAAAAAGGCTAATGGAATGCTGGCCTTTATATTTAGAGGACTAGAATACAAGGGGGTAGAAGTTATGCTTCAGCTATACAAAACCCTGGTTAGACCACACCTGGAGTACTGTGAGCAGTTCTGGGCACCACACCTTAGGAAGGATATATTGGCCTTGGAAGGAGTGCAGCGTAGGTTTACCAGAATGATACCCGGACTTCAAGGGTTAAGTTACGGGGAGAGATTACGCAAATTAGTGTTGTATTCCCTAGAATTTAGAAGGCTAAGGGGTGATCTGGTCGAAGTTTTCAAGATATTAAGGGGGACAGATAGGGTAGATAGAGAGAAACTATTTCCACTGGTTGGGGATTCTCGGACTAGGGGGCAGAGTCTAAAAATTAGAGCCAGACCTTTCAGGAGTGAAGTTAGGAAACACTTCTACACACAAAGGCTCATAGAATCTATTCCACAAACGGCAATTAATGCAAGATCAATTGTCAATTTAAATCGGAGATTGATAGCTTTTTGTTAACTAAAGGTATCGAGGGATATGGGCCAAAGTAGCAGATTAAAGTGTAGGACCTCAAAGGTTGTAATCTCTGGATTACTCCCGGTGCCACGTGCTAGTGAGTATAGGAATAGGAGGATAGAGCAGATGGTGCAGGAGGGAGGGCTTTAGTTTCCTGGATCACTGGGCCTGCTTCTGGGGAAGGTGGGACTTGTACAAGTCGGACGGGTTGCACCTGAACCAGAGCGGGACAAATATCCTTGCGGGGAGGTTTGCTAGCACTGTTCGGGGGGGTTTAAACTAAAATGGCAGGGGGTTGGGAACCTGAGCAGGGAGACAGAGGAAAGGGAAACGGGGATAAAAGCAAAAGATAGGAAGGAGAAAAACAAAAGTGGCAGTCAGAGAAATCAACGGTTTAAATCAAACATGGCCACAGTAAATAATAATTCTAATAGGCCTAAGAGCGTTAAAAAAACAAGCCTGAAGGCTTTGTGTCTTAATGCGAGGAGCATTTGTAATAAGGTGGATGAATTGGCTGCGCAAATAGAGGTAAACAAATATGATTTGGTTGGGATTACGGAAACGTGGCTCAAGGATGGCCAAGACTGGGAACTCAACAGCCAGGGGTATTCAATATTCAGGAAAGATAGGCAAAAAGGAAAGGGAGGTGGGGTAGCGTTACTGGTTAAAGAAGGGATTAATATAATTGTAATGAAGGATATTAGCTCTGATGATGTGGAATCTGTATGGGTAGAATTGAGAAATACTAAGGGGATAAAAACATTAGTGGGAGTGGTATATAGACCTCCAAACAGTAAGGCGGAGGTTGGGGATGGCATTAAAAGGGAAATTAAAGAAGCGTGCAATAAGGGCACAGCAGCCATCATGGGCGACTTTAATCTACATATAGATTGGGCCAACCAAATTTGTAACAATACTGTGGAGGAGGAATTCCTGGAGTGTTTACGGGATGGTTTCCTGGACCAATATGTCGAGGAACCAACCAGAGATCTGGCCATCTTAGACTGGGTATTATGTAACGAGAAAGGATTAATTAGCAATCTTGTTGTACGAGGCCCCTTGGGTCGGAGCGATCATAATATGATCGAATTCTTCATTAAGATGGAGAATGAAGTAGTTGACTCAGAGACAAGGGTCCTCAATTTAAATAAAGGAAACTACGATGGTCTGAGGAGCGAGTTGGGTAGGATTGATTGGGGAATGGCACTCAAAGGGTTGACAGTGGATAGGCAATGGCAAACATTCAAAGACCGAATGGATGAGCTACAGAATTTGTTCATCACAGTTTGGCATAAAAATAAAACAAAAAAGGTGACTCAACTGTGGCTAACAAGGGAAATTAGGGATAGCATAAGATCCAAGGAGAGGACATATAAATTGGCTAGAAAAAGCAATAATCCTGAGGATTGGGAGCAGTTTAGGAGTCAACAAAGGAGGACAAAGGGATTAATTAAGAAAGGGAAAATAGAATATGAGAGTAAGCTAGCAGGGAACATAAAAACTGACTGTAAAAGCTTTTATAGATATGTGAAGAGAAAAAGATTGGTGAAGTCAAGCGTAGGTCCCTTACAGTCAGAATCAGGGGAATTTATAATGGGAAACAAGGAAATGGCAGACCAACTAAATACATACTTTGGTTCTGTCTTCACAAAGGAGGACACAAATAACCTCCCAGAGATGCTGGGGAACATAGGGTCTGATGAAAGGGAGGAACTGAAAGAAATCAGTATTTGTAGGGAAATGGTGTTAGGAAAATTGATGGGACTGAAGGCCGATAAATCCCCAGGGCCTGATGGTCTACATCCCAGGGTACTTCAGGAAGTGGCCCAAGAGATAGTAGATGCATTGCTTGTCATCTTCCAGAACTCGATAGACTCTGGAACGGTACCCATGGATTGGACGGTAGCTAATGTTACCCCACTATTCAAAAAAGGTGGTAGAGAAAAAGCGGGGAATTATAGACCGGTAAGCCTGACATCGGTAGTCGGGAAAATGCTAGAGTCTATTATAAATGATGTAATAGCAGAGCACTTGGAAAGCAGTGACAGGATCGGACAAAGTCAACATGGATTTACAAAAGGTAAATCATGCTTGATTAATCTACTGGAATTTTTTGAGGATGTAACTGGTAAAATAGATAAGGGAGAACCAGTGGATGTGGTATATTTGAACTTTCAGAAGGCTTTCGATAAGGTCCCACATAAGAGATTAGCGTGCAAAATTAAGGCACATGGGATTGGGGGCAAGGTATTGACTTGGATAGAGAACTGGTTGGCGGACAGAAAGCAAAGAGTTGGAATAAACGGGTCGTTTTCCGAGTGGCAGGCAATGACTAGTGGGGTACCGCAAGGATCGGTCCTAGGACCCCAGCTGTTCACAATATATATTAATGATCTGGACGAGGGAATTGGATGTAATATCTCCAAATTTGCAGACGACACAAAGCTGGGTC
Source organism: Somniosus microcephalus (assembly GCF_052327205.1). NCBI lineage: Eukaryota > Metazoa > Chordata > Chondrichthyes > Squaliformes > Somniosidae > Somniosus > Somniosus microcephalus. The sequence continues at coordinate 224,630,512 of NC_140995.1, forward strand.
GGAGGGTAAGCTGTGAGGAGGATGTCATGGAACTCCAGTACGATTTGGACAGGTTGGGTGATTGGGCAGAAGCATGGCAGATGCAGTATAATGTGGATAAATGTGAGGTTATCCACTTTGGTGGCAAAAACAGGAAGGCAGATTATTATTTGAATGGCAATAGATTGGGAGAAGGGGAAGTGCAAAGAGACCTGGGTGTCCTTGTGCACCAGTCGCTGAAGGTAAGCATGCAGGTGCAGCAGGCGGTGAAGAAGGCAAATAGTATGTTGGCCTTCATAGCGAAAGGGTTTGAGTACAGGAGCAAGGATGTCCTGCTGCAGTTGTACAGGGCCTTGGTGAGACCACACCTTGAATATTGTGTGCAGTTTTGGTCGCCTTATCTGAGGAAGGATGTTCTTGCCATGGAAGGAGTTCAGCGAAGATTCACAAGGCTGATACCTGGGATGGCAGGAATGATGTATGAGAAGAGATTGGGTCGATTGGGCTTATACTCACTGGAGTTTCGAAGAATGAGAGGGGATCTCATCGAAACTTATAAAATTCTGACAGGTCTGGACAAACTAGATGCAGGTAGAATGTTCCCGATGGTCGGAGAGTCCAGAACCAGGGGTCATAGTCTAAGGATAAGGGGTAAGCCATTTAGGACAGAGATGAGGAGGAATTTCTTCACCCAGAGCGTGGTGAACCTGTGGAATTCTCTACCACAGAAGGCGGTTGAGGCCAAGTCTTTTAATATATTCAAGAAGGAGTTAGATATATTTCTAAAGGTATCAAGGGATATGGGGAGAAGGCAGGTACGGAGTACTGAATTTGGATGATCAGCCATGATCTCTTCGAATGGCGGAGCAGGCTCGAGGGGCCGAATGGCCTACTCCTGCTCCTATCTTCTATGTTTTTATGTTTGTATATCTTTGTAACCTCCTCCAGCTCTACAACCCTTCTCCTGAACACTCTGTTCCTCTGACTCTGGCCACTTGTGCACTCTTCCTACCCTTCGCTCCACCATTGGTGACTGCGAAGTATATACTATATAATTTCAAGTTGTTGCTGTTACTATCGCACTGCAACATGCTGGAAACCCAGCGTATCCCTGGTGTCCAGAGTTGCTATGGCGAGCAGGATGGGATTTGAAGTTTAAATTATAGGCCGATCGATTACATTTCTGAATCTGCTTAGTTTTAAAAAATTTTAAGAAGTGGCCATTCCCTTCAACTGACTCAGTGGCAGCTGCTCCTCTTCTGCAAGGCTGCAGAACCTTCAGCAGCCTCATCCACTCTTTTCTGTAGACGAACTCTTGACCACAGGTGGAGATAACACTGGGAGCACACTAAAAATATTATACAAAAGCAAAATACTGCGGATGCCGGAAATCTGAAATAAAAACAGAAGGGCCATCGACCTGAAACGTTAACTCTGTTTCTCTTTCCACAGACGCTGCCTGACCTGCTGAGTGTTTCCAGCATTTTCTGTTTTTATTAAAACTATCATAATTAGGCTGACCCAGTGAACACTGACAGGGTCAATGCCGGGATAAACATGTGGGTAGAAAACCTGTCATCGTTCTGGCAGGATTCCTACTGAAGGGGAATATCTAGGCCAAGGGGGGAATTTTAACTCGGGTGCAGGATGGTGTCATGTTATCTGAATTTAAATGGATGTGGGAGATTGATGCAATTTTAACTGAATTGGCCAATTGATTTCCAACGTGTGGGAAGCCTTTGCAAATGGGTTTTTCATGCCTGAAAGTCCCCTCCGATGACGTCATCATTGCTGCTGCATTTAAGGTCCACAGCAAGCTTTGCTTCTTCTGCAGACTGCCAAGCTTCTTGACTGTGCAGTGTGAGGGAGCTGCAGCAAATATGACAAGCGGGAGGGCCAGAGCAGCTCCTCGCTTTGACGAGGTGGCACTGCAGGCATTAGTGGATGGGGCTAGGGCCAACAGGGAGGTGCTCTTCCCTTCATCAGGGAGGAAGAGGCCTCCCACTCAGACCAAGGCAGTGTGGATGCAGGTGGCTGAGCAGGTCTACTCCTTGGGAGTCTCCCGCAGAACCTGGATACAGTGCAGGGAAAGATTTCATGACCTTCAGCGCACTGGAAAAGTGAGTATGAATTTCCCATCACCTTCAATCTGATCCCCATTGCCTTTCCTCACCAGCACTCAGCTTTAGCAATCTCTTCCTCCACATCCCACTTGATACTGACATCCATGCACCCTTACCCATTCCCTCTCTCTATGCTCACATTCACATAACTATTCGACCATGCAGCCCTCACACTCCCTATCACTCTGATGCTTTGAACACGACTGACAGCACACAGGGAGGGCCCTTGGTCTTGCAGCCTCACTCCACCTTTGTCTCCTAAGTATCTATGCTATGCAATCTCTACATTCACTCCTTCATTCTCACTCAACCTCCACTTGTCTCTCTCATTGCAGGCAAAGAGAGCTCACAACAAAAGAGAGCGAGGCAGGACATGAGGGACAGCCTCAATAGCCCACCTGACCCCCTGGGAGGAGGCCGTCCTGGAAATAATGGGAATAGAGGATGATTCGTGCGTGGGGGACGGACAGACGGGTGTAACACAGCAAGCTGGTGACAGAAAAGTTTCCCATCTCTTTGACATTGCATGAGTCGCTGACAATGATTGTGAAGCTGTAACAGATGGACTTATGAGCATTTGCAAAAAGCTATGTGCCTGTAGCCTTTGCATCACATCTCTGACTCTTTCCTTTACTCCCCCACAGGACCATCACAAGCATCCGACCCCCTAGCCAGGAAGAAGAGGCTGAGCAGCCTGACTCCTCAGAGGAAGCTGCAACCTCTGAGGGTGCAGTGTCACCAGAGTTCAGCGCACCCAGCACCAGGCAGACACTCACACCTCGGTGGGACTTTTGGGACATAGAGTAGTGTGATACACCAGGTGACAACAGCTCACAAGTGAGCATCAGCAGATTGTGGAGACAGGGACAGCAGTGGAGAGTCCTAGTCAGAGGGCGCAGGACGCTGCCAGCTCGGCTCAGCAGCATGTTGACCCTCTGCGTCCATCCATAAGATCAGAGGTGATGGAACTCCAGGCACAGATGCAGGAGTCTCTGGCAGGTTTTGTCTCTAGGGTCGCTGCGAGTGTGGAGCGAATGGAGGAGTCCATAGCGACCATGAGCAGAGCCTTTGTGGAGTCATTGGCGCATGAACGCATCACCACGGAAAGGATGGCAACCTCCGTGGAAAGAATGGCTACGGTAGAGGAGAGGATGGCTACGGCCATGGAGGAGCTTAGTCGCCAGGGTATGGAAAACATGGTCATTGTTCAGAATAGAATGACATCTCTTGAGGAGCGATGGGCATCTATTGAACAGAGAAACCAGACCTTCATGGAAGTCCTTCTGAGTAGGACTGCCATTGCAGATACGGGTCCCCATGATGTGCAGCAAGGTGCTCTCCAGCTACTTCCAGGCGCTGACCCCTTCTGGCCTGTGCAGCTTCAGGTGGGTGAGCAGCAGCCTGGCGCTCTTGCTGCTGCTGATGATGTTGGTGCTGCTGTTGTTCCTGGTTCTGCTGCTGCCGCGGCTGGTGCTCGAGCTCCTCTAATGCCCAGATGGGAAGGAAATAAATGGCTCCCAAGCGCTGAGTGAAGGTGGCGAGAGGGGTTTCCCAGGAGGCCACACTGGAGATGGGTGTGAGGCTCCAACCTTCCAGAGGTGTGGTTAAGCTTTCTAAAAGTTGTCCCAGACCTGAGGCCACTAAGTCCTGCCACCTGCAAATGATGGCTGATCAAATCTCTTTAATGGTTGACCTGCAGTTGATAGTCAGCAATCCAGTAGTGCTCCCGCCAGGTTTCACATTCGTGTTTCCCACCATGCGTGTTTTACATGGGAAAAGGGTTAAATTTGCACGGGCCTGTTAAAATAGGATTATAGAGGCCATTTAGTGGTTATTAAGGGCCTTTAAGACCAGTCCCGCCTGTGGGATGCGGGACGGAGTCGGGACCATCAGACACGCCCGAGTTAAAATTGCTCGGAGTCAGGAACCAGGCGGGGAGTCCCGCCCGCCAGTTTTTGCGATTTTAACCCCCCGCACGCCTCCAAACCCGACTCCACGACTCAATGAAAATCGAGCCCTATGGGTCTCGACAACGTCTTGCTGAAAACTTGTGCTCCAGAACTAGCCGCGTCTCTAGCCAAGCTGTTCCAGTACAGCTACAACACTGGCAGCTATCCGACAATGTGGAAAATTGCCCAGGTATGTCCTGTCCACAAAAAGCAGGACAAATCCAATCCGGCCAATTACCGCCCCATCAGTCTAATCTCAATCATCAGCAAAGTGATGGAAGGTGTCATCGACAGTGCTATCAAGCGGCACTTACTCACCAATAACCTGCTCACTGATGCCCAGCTTGGGTTCTGCCAAGAGCACTCGGCTGCCGACCTCATTACAGCCTTGGTCCAAACGTGGACAAAGGAGCTGAATTCCAGAGGTGAGGGGAGACTGACTGCCCTTGACATCAAGGCAGCATTTGACCGAGTGTGGCATCAAGGAGCCCTAGTAAAACTGAAGTCAATGGGAATCTCGGCGGGGGACCTCTCCACTGGCTGGAGTCATACCGAACTGGACCAGCCACACATACTGTGGCAACAAGAGCAGGTCAGAGGCTAGGTATTCTGTGGCGAGTGTCTCACCTCCTGACTCCCCAAAGCCTTTCTACCATCTACAAGGCACAAGTAAGGAGTGTGATGGAATACTCTCCACCTGCCTGGATGAGTGGAGCTCCAACAACACTCGAGGAGCTCGACACCATCCAGGAACAAGCAGCCCACCTGATTGGCACCCCAAAAACCACCTTAAACATTCACTCCCTCCGCCACAGGTGTACTGTGGCTGTAGTGTGTACCATCTACAAGATGCACTGCAACAACTCACCAAGGCTTCTTCGGCAGCACCTCCCAAACCAGCGACCTCTTCCACCTAGAAGGACAAGGGCAGCAGGCACATGGGAACACCACCACCTCCAAGTTCCCCTCCAAGTCACACACCATCCTGACTTGGAAGTATATCGCCGTTCCTTCATCGTCGCTGGGTCAAAATCCTGGAACTCCCTCTCTAACAGCACAATGGGAGTATCCTCACCACACGGACTGCAGCGGTTCAAGAAGGCGGTTCACCGCCACCTTCTCGAGGGCAATTAATGCTGGCCTTGCCAGTGCCACTCATATCCCATGAACGAATTAAAAAAAAAAAATGATTGGGATAGCAGTGATCAGATACAATTTATGTTAAAATGTGTGGTTACAGTTATCTGTAATGTGTTTCTAGTTCTGCACACAAATATTTGTTTGTCTTCCTTTCCAGTGTCCTTGCAGGCTACAACGGCACTATTTTTGCTTATGGGCAGACGGGCAGTGGGAAGACATTCACTGTCACAGGAGGGGCCGAGCGGTACAGTGACAGAGGCATCATTCCCAGGACACTCTCGTACATGTTTGGAGAGTTTCAGAAGGTAACGTGTCTGGTCTGTTAGTTTCAACTTACTTGTGTTTATAATCCTAAAACCGTAGGGGGTTTGGTTACGGTTGCAAGGGAAGTAGAGTGTTGTCCAAATATTGAAATTTATATAAGTAGTGAAGTGGAACTTGAGGAAATCTGTTACTGCCATATAACATAAATTAGCTTGTAAAGAAAATACAGTAGTGAGAAGAGGGGGAAAGAATCACTACAGGAATTCAGACCATACCAAAACATTTAGCTTGCTTTCGATTTTTACTTTTAGATTTAATGTTTTCGAAAGAAAAAGGTTGAGCAGAAAGGCATCAAACCTCCGTGGTCATGCGTCCAAGTCTCAGCTGAAGCTTGAATCTTAAACAGTCTCTAAACCACATCTGTGGAGAGTTTCATCAGCTAAGTCAGCTTGCTGGTTGGGGCATTGCCATCTGGAAGAGGAAAATGATGCACGTCTAACTAATGGTCCTATTGAGCTTTTGTGTTTGTTCTTTACCTGGCCTAGGTGTCTTAGCAGGGGACACAGGAAACTTAACAAAAACAGAGCTGGCAGAGGTCCCCTCCTGTGGGGTTCAGTTTAGTTATCTTCTCTTAGGCAGTCCCTCGGAACCGAGGATGACTTGCTTCCACATTAAAAATGAGCTCACAGGTGACTGATTAGTCCAATGCGGGACCTACAGTCTCTGTCACAGGTGGGGCAGACGGTGGTTGAAGGGGCGGGTGGGTGGGGTGCTTGGGTTGACGTGCGCTCCTTGCGCTGTCTGCGCTTGGCTTCCACTTGCTCCCGCTGAAGAGACTCGAGGTGTTCGGTGCCTTCCTGGATGCTTAGTTATGGAAAGCCATTAACTGCTGTAATTATCCCTGTGGCAGCATCTTAGTCCTTCACTAAGTTCCCGGCAGTTAGAGCAGTTCTGTTTGTTCACTTTTGCTTTCTGTACAGTATACCCAATATAAAAGGTGACTGGTCGACATTTCGAATGTATGTTGTCCATGCTGTACAGGAGCTTTAAATCATTTGTGCTGGATACAACATGCAATGGAGATGCATGCCATTTTATAGGTCTGCTGTACCTGTCTGACATGCTAGGTAAATTCTGTTTGTCCTCCAATACCAGCGCCAGCTTCATTGCTGTTTAAATCTCAGCTCCTTTGCCACAATGGATGAACAATGTCAAGCTACACAGCTTAAAGGTGACAATTCACTCATGTTTCACCTTGTATGACTTGCAGACACCACTGCAGCACCTGAAAATGCATATGCAAGTCGTCTTCTTCTTGGGCAGTCCCTCGGAACCGAGGATGACTTGCTTCCACATTAAAAATGAGTTCTCAGGCGACTGATGAGTCCAATGCGGGACCTACAGTCTCTCACAGGTGGGGCAGACGGTGGTTGAAGGGGTGGGTGGGTAGGGTGCTTGGATTGACGTGCGCTGCTTGCGCTTGGCTTCCGCTTGCTCCTGGCGAAGAGACTCGGTGTTTGGCGCCTTCTCGGATGCTTCTTCTCCACTTTGTGTGGTCTTGGGCCAGGGATTCCCAGGTGTCGGTGGAGATGTTGCACTTTTTCAAGGAGGCTTTGAGGGTGTCCTTGAAGCGTTTCCTCTGCCCACCTGGGACACTCTTGCCGTGCCGTAAAGGTGACAATTCACTCATGTTTTACCTTGTATGACTTGCAGACACCACTGCAGCACCTGAAAATGCATATGCAAGTCATACAAGGCGAAACATGAGTGAATTGCTACCTTTAACCAGGTGTTATAGATAACATTTATAGATAAAAAGCATCTGCATTTTGCTTTTGTACACTCCTAGATGTTGCTGCTGAGAAAAGCTTAACTTATTTTCTCCGTGTCCTCCTTCTCCCCACCCCCCTGCTCTCCCTCTTTCTCCCCCCCCCCCTCAGCTGCAGTATGATTGTCCCCGATTTGAGAATGCAGACAGGTAATCACCCCTTGATCTGCCTTTGCTGCTCTGAACCCACCAAATGGGAAATACACATATGCACCGTGGAGTGATCATCAGGAAGGGAAAACACCTTGTCACCTGATGTCCTAGCTGACATCAGAGCCTCACTCTAAGAATTACTGGGAAAAGAGCGGGAGAATGGTGGAAATCTAGGGGAAAAAAATGAGTGGTGAGGCCTATTGCAGTGTATCCTCCTCAACCTCTCTTTCCCTCCCTCTGTCCACACTAGGACACCCGCCAACTGTGCTTTTGCTGTCTGCCACATGTAGCTGCTAAGGGGGAGACAGGACCCAGCAAGCCTCCCATTTTTGCTGTTGTTTTCACCAATCTTGGGGACCACTAGAAGAAGGGTGATGGTAGTCCTTAGGGTAGTGGAGAGAAGCCCTTAAGTTGCAGGATGAAGGCCTAGTAGTGGCCTCCTTTGTCTTCACATATGCCCCAACCAACATTTTAGGCCTTTGCTAAGTCCAAGGCCTAACAAAAATTGATTTCTTGATCGTCGGGCCCCTTCCACCTTTTGTAAATTTCCTCCATATCTTCAGAATTTTCTGCCCTTGAAGTGGTGGGGATCCTGCTGGGCCCCAACCCAGGAAAATGATTTGGAGCTATAGCGGGTTCAGTGCGTTTGGCAAAATTCACTCCCCGCTGGAGTACTGCCAACGATAGAAAAAACAGGCCCATGTCTTGCCCCTGAATGAATCCAGCATGTTTCTGCACCTATCTGCTGTACGACTCTGCTGCCAACGCTGGACCACGCAATGCCATTGCTAGCTTCATTGTGTGGGACGGTAGCACCTTGTACCGCCTGAAGCTGGCTAAATGAGAAACCTAGCCCTCGTTTTTTTTCCCTTGCGTGACCTGTTGAATGAAAGGGGTGTTGCCCAATCTGAGATTTAAAAAAAAAAAAAAAATTTGTTGGAGGAAACTGTTGAGCTGAAAACTTGATATGAAAATGTAAAACTGTCGAGTTTGCCATAATAAATTATACACCCAGCCATCTGTATCTGGGCTCATTTGCTATTTTTATTTTGTTTGAATTCTTTTGGTGCAGGACAGCAGCAATGTCTACACAACCCTCATTTCCTACTTGGAAATTTACAACGAATGTGGTTACGATCTTCTTGATCCACGTCATGATGCCTCTAAACTTGAAGACTTGCCGTGAGTTCAATTAATTTCAGCTGCTCTTTCCCTTGTTCATCTCCCTTCCTGTCTCTCACAGAAACAGTTCATTTGAGGAAAAGCATTTATAAACTGCAAAAAAAAAATTGAATGGGATATTTTAACATATTTACCGTCCACAACAACAGTTGCATGTTTATGTCTTTGAAATCCTTCGTTGACTCATTGTTTCTGAAGAGTTCCGATGATGGCTTTGAGCTTCTTGTGGCCATGTGTTTTTGTTTGAAATCAGCTTTTGTTTATTTCTCACATTTCTTTAAAGTAAAACTTGCTAGATTCTCCCAGAAGAATGAACAGCCACCAAGTCACTGTAATAGACTACTTGAAAGTATGGAATGAATTAGGGAATGATAATCACTTCAAATAATTTAACCTTCCTGCATAGTAGAAATGTTACTGAAGGGGTAGTGTTTGCTTGAAGACAAAATCAAATTTTCCCACCTTTTAGTTGCTATTTCTTATGACCCACAAGATATACCTGTTTAAAAAAACAAACTGCCGGGATTTTTGAGTGATCGCTAGCCAGTATTTTATGAGAAACTAATAGATTTCCGATGGCATTGCTCACGGATTGTGAGGTGGCTTGCCTCATGGTTCTGGGATCTGATTAATCCCTGAAGGCAACAGACAGGTGATAACACATGGCTATTTGGACCAATCAGAAATCAATTAAGATGCAAAACCTTTTATTAATTAGATTGTGTTTCTATTCAAATAAAGTTGAGTTTGCAAGGGATTCTAGGAACTGCCATGGGTGAAATTACTCTTGGGCGGTCGTGCAAAACAGGCGATAGGGAATCGGAAGCCCGTTGTATACGCTGCCCGATTTTTCTTTTCCGTTTACTTCAATTTTGCCCGTGTAGATTTTTTTTGTTTAAAATTAGGTCCTAGGAAAAATGCCAACAAGCAATTAAAATGTTTCAATCTGCACAGAGCCAGGGGTATTTTGCATTCTAATGAATGCTCCTTTCTTCTTCCTTTTTTTTTTCCTCTGGCAAATTAAAAAATGTTCTGAAAAGATATCACAACTGGATTCGGCATCCTTAACTGTGAATGTGAAATAATTCAAATTTAATGGGTGTTCTTAATGTAAATATATTCCTTTACTTGTCTTTTCCTTCAGATTTGACTGCAAAAGATTTGTATTACTGCACTGCCTTCCTCCATGTGCACCAGTGTTCCTATACGATGGAAATCCATTTTCCAACCCAATACTCAGGATGTAAAATGGCCGAAATGCCATTCCACGCACATTATTTATTTCAGTGTAATCTAATACTATAACATTATTACATGTAATAGCAGTTTCATCTTCAGTTTTATTAATTCTAAAGATTTTATCCTACCAAAAGTTACTGATAAAACCCTCAAACACATTGTTATCACTCTGCTCCATATTCACCTCATCCACCAATTCCTGTTTGAATCCCTTCAATTCAGTTTCAACCTGGTCCACAGGACTGAGATGCCCTGATCAGTTATCAGTGACATCCTCTGTGACTGTGATGTGCTATCCCTCCAGGAGCTCTGCGAACACGTACCCCCCCGCCAAACAAATTAGAGGGAACATTGTCTGCGAGGTGTTCAATACTGTCGACTGCTCCACTATCTCCCCTCTATGATCCATCTCCATGGCACTGTTGATGGTTCGTTCCACACCTACCTGTTCCAGCATATCTCCTACAATATCTTTTCCTCTCACATTGTCACCTCGGGTGAGCCCAAGGCTCTATCCTTGGCTCTCTCCTCTTATTTATCTATATATACTGGCCCTTGATGCCATTTTCTGTAGACATGGGGTCAGCCTCCGTAGATGTGCTCTACTTCTCTGCTCCCACCCTCAATTCGATGATCACCATTGTGTTGCCTGACATCAGGTAATGAATAAGCCCTAATGTTTCCAAATTATTATTGATAAGAGCAAAGTCATCCTGTGTGGCTTTCAGCAAAAACTCTATAACCTAACCACAATCTCATTACCCTTTTCAGCAGAATCTGATAGTGTATAATCTGTGTCCTATTTCACTCTGAACTGAGGAATTACTAAGACTGCCATTTCCTTGTCTCCAGTATTTTAATCCCCCACCTTTATCTCACTCTCGCTGCTGCTGAAACTCTCACCTGTGCCTCATCCTGTCCTCCACTAGGTCCTGCTCGCCTGTTACTGCTGTTTCCTGACTGCCATTCAAAATCCTCAACCCCATTTAAAATCCCTCCATGTCCTCGTCACTCCCTAACTTCATGACTTCCTCCAGCTCTATGTACCAACCAGTGTGTGCTCCCTGCTTTTCTGACTGGCCTTGTTTGCGGCCCCCCTTGCTTCCTTCCACCTTCAATGACATTGCCTTTAGCTATCTTGATTCTACACATGGAATTCTCTCCCTAAACACCTCTGCCTTGCTGAACTCTCTCGCCATTTTCAGAAGCCTTCGGTCAACTCCCTAATGATGCTCAGCATCTTTTTTACTTCCTTGTTAAGTGCCTTGGGATGTTTGCTACTTTAAAGGCACTATACAAATAACTTCAACTTGTTGGGTAGAACTATTGACATAAAACACTCAGTTTTGCTGCTTGTGCTTAATTTGGTTGGGTCCATTCATTGGATAAATGTCTATCCAGTCGATTTATAACATTTATGCTTTCAATATGCACACTTCACCTGCCGTGACATAAAAGCTGGTATTTTCCATAGAAATCCAAATGACTGTCTACAAAAACTGTTGCTGTGCTGCCTTTGTTCAGTTTATCAATGATATTGTATAATCTGAAGAGCTCCCCTTTGGAAAAACTCGCCATACTTACCTTCGCTTGAACTTTAACTGGAAGAAATACATCCTAAAGAGTATATTCTCAGCAAACTACATGCTGGGCCATGTGAATAGAAGCATCCCCCACCTCAGTAGTTATGAATGTTCACTGGAATCTCTCATTTTCATTCTCATCCAGACTTTTTGTCTGAATCGTAAATTACATTTGCAAGCTGTGCTGTTCTGTGAATTCACCCCTTTAACTTAATGGTATTTTTAACATAAATTATACCAAGATTCTCCCATGATGGCTTGATTAGAAATTCCAAAACTTGAAGTTCATTTTAAATCGATTGGAGGAAATATACCTTAAAAGTCATCAATAAGCATTTTTATTCATTTGGCAGAATTTCCTCTGAGCTGTTCCTGCTCTGTCGCTGTGAAAACCACAAGTGTGGTTGGAGCCCCCGTTTACACCAGTAAATAGGATTTCCGTTGCACTTCCAACAAAGTTACAGGGTGGAGCAGGGGCTCTGAGGAAATTCTAGGCATATGAATCTGTACTGAGATTTATGCATTTAGGACTCCCTGTAACTCTACAAGAAGTGCACAGGCATTGATCCTAACCTACCAGCATCCTGGTTGATTCTTCCCCTCCACCCCAAGATCTAGTGCTTGTACTTTTCCCCTCTTCCCCATTTTGATCAAATCAAATGTGTATGTTAGGAATGTCATTGTAGTGTATGGTGGCAGAAGGTGAAGTTCAGGGGAAAGTGAATCAGATTCTAATTCTATGTAAACATTTTGACAATGTTAGGCTGTGGTCGAGTGAGTAAAGTCTATATTCTTAGTGTGTACACAAAGTCAGGTTTTTTAAATTTACACTGCTATCATAAGGAGGAGACCGTGTCACTGAAGCTGAAAAGCTCTGGTTGCAAGTACTTTCTGCACCATATAACAATCTCTGTTAACATATTATGAATATATTTTAGCATCTATTAATGCATGATACTTTACAGTGATCCAGTCCATAACTGATGGAATGCAAATGTCCTCTGTCTGCTGGCAGTAATGATCCTGTGTCAAATGAGTTTATGCATTTTCATTCTGGTTCCTATTGGGCATGGACTCAAAGCACAAAACAATCCTTAAATCAGTAGTAATTTGGTACTATCAGGACGGCTGGTGTTGGAAATAGAAATGTCACACTGGTTTAGTAGGGGTGTTCCACTGAACCATATTTTGGGGCAAAGTAAACCGAGCATCTAATTATGCTATACTTGATCTGGAAATGATTGATACTGACTCTGGATGCCTAAAAATAAGAAACCGTCCCTTTCCCCCGCACCAACATCGCTCACTTTGAAAAATACTAAATTCACCAAAAAGTTAAAAGCAAAAGCACAAATGTTTAGAAAACCTTGATAGGCTTGCACGCATTTCTAAAAGTAGAAGTTATACTCAGCTGAACATGATGCTTAAATGGTTCATGACCTTCTAACTCTTAACAGTTATAATTTAGGTTCAGTTACCCTTGAGCCAAGGTTTAATTGGCTTCTCCTGGCAGATGATCAAAGAACCCGAACATAGAACTACTTAAAAAAGAAAAGCAAAGTGGGCATCTGCAACTTTAAAAGAAATCAAACTGCTGATTGTACCAAATACACCAAGACACAAATCCAATAATTGTCAAGAAGTAAGACGTTAGTCATATGAACAGTTAACTAATTGCATTCTATCTACTACTTCAGTTGTAAGTACACCCCTTGTTCCTGTTTTATAAAGAGTAAAGAGCTGATTTTCTTCAGCTTAACTGGCCTGTTTCTGGGGCATTAAGCAGAGGAAATTGAAGCGGCAACTCATTATTCCTTTAAGCCCTTTTGCGCATTTGCTGGAAGATCCTTTGAATGAGGCAGGAAGCACTCCAAAATAAGTGAGGCCATTTAAATTATATGGGCGTGGCATGGGAGTGACATCAAAACACTTCCTGCATCATTTTACTAGGTTTCTACCTGGCATCAGCCAAAGAAAGTGGCCGTCGAAAGGTTGCAGCAAGCCCCTTCAGATTGGAGGATTTGAAAAAGAGGTTGCAGCAACCTCCTAACACCACCAGAAAAGTAAATTGGGAGTTGTAATGGGCCAGCAAGGAGGACCAGCGGGCTGGAGGCCATCTGGCTTCTGTTTGACCCTGGGAATGGCCAGGAATGTTTTTGTGCCCAGGTGAATTCACATGCAGCTGCCTGCTGGTAGGGTGCTGTGTGGCAGGGGACTGTCCAACTTAGCGACGGAAGGGGAAGGAAAGTTGGCCGTTACAGATTTTAATAAATATTCAATTCGATTATTCAAAATAGCTATCAATTCATTAAAACCAGCCCATGAAGAGTTGGCGTTTTTAGCAAATATTTGCAATTTGTATTATAGAAAACCCTCTAAAGAAAAAAAATGACAGGAATATTGGATGCAATATTAAAAACGGCTATTTTTTTCAAACTAGGTTTTTTCAGTTCTGGGCACCGTGCCTCAAGAAGGATATATTGGCCTTGGACGGGATGCAGTTTAGATTCAATAGAATGATACTGGGGTGAGAAGGGTTAAATTATGAGGACAGGCTGCATAGAATAGGCTTGTATTCCCTTGAATATATAAGATTAAAGGGTGATCTAATTGAGGTGTTTAAGAAGATTAAAGGAGTTGATAGGATAGATAGAGAGAAACGAATTCCTCCGGTGGGAGAGTCCAGAACAAGAGGGCAGAACTTTAAAACTAAAGCTAGGCCATTCAGGGGTGATTTCAGGAAGCACTTCTTCACACAAGGGTAGTGGAAATCTGGATCTCTCGTCCCCCAAAATGCTGTTGAGGCTGGGGGTCAATTGAAAATTTCAAAACTAAGATTGATAGATTTTTGTTAGGCAAGGATATTGAGGGTTACAGACCAAGGCAGGTAGATGGAGTTGAGATACAGACCAGCTATGATCTAATTGAATGGCGGAACCGGTTCGAGGGGCTAAATGGCCTACTCCTGTTCCTATGTTCCTGTTACATTAGTTCCGCAAAATTAAAAATCACATACTTCCAGAACTGCATAACTTAATGTTCAGAATCTTGAAGGGAAGGGCTTTGTTGAGTAATAGAAAATTTCTAGCTCCAACAACTTGTTTGATCTATGGATCACTCTAATATCTAGTTACTTATCAATGTGTTGTGCTTATAGTTTCATCGACACTGTAAAAAGCATTTCCGAGTGACTTTCTCCCTCACTAGGTAGCAGCCATAAATGACTGAAGAGACCATCACTATTTTGCCTCCAGATAATATGCTTGCTACTACCAGCTAAAGTTCGTAGAGAAATCTTCACAGATTGTTACATATTTTATTAAAACATTATTTTGATTGTGATTAACTAGCATTTTTAATAAACATCCTGCAAACTGCCAAAAAAAATGAAAAACTAAGATTGAAAATATCAAACACCTAATTTCTGAAATTGAAGCCACGAGCAATCCAAGAAGAAAAATTGCAGATGCTGGAAGTCTGGAATAAAATCAGGAAATGCTGCAGTTGCACAGCAGATCCATGAGTATCTGACAGACAGAAGATAACTAAGGTTTTGGACAGATCCCTTCAAGAGAATCATAAGCAAGCAGTATGACAGGTTAGGTTGCAGTTGTTGCCAGTTGCATGATTTTCGCATACTAGGATCTGGTGGCATAAGAACAACATAAAAGGTTAAGAGGAGAGTTCATAGAGAGAAACAACAGTAAATGATATGGAAAAGGGAAATCCAGGATATTGCTTCTATAACTTGTGACAGTTGGACAAGATGAAACTTCAGTATAGATAAGTGTGAGGTGTACATTTTGGTAGGAAGAATGAGGAGGCCACGTACTCCTTGGAAAATGTGTTAATGGGGTAGAGGAGCAGAGGGATCTGGGGGTGCAGATGCACAAATCACTAAAAGTAGCAACGCAAATTAATAAGGCCATTTAAAAAAAAAATTAAAAAAAAGCAAACAAAGCACTGGGGTTCATTCTAGAGTGATATAATTGAAAAGCAGAGTTTATGTTAAACTTGTATAGAACCTTGGTTAGACCACACTTGGAGTACTGTGAACAGTTCTGGTCTCCATATTATAAAAAGGATATAAAGGCACCAGAGAAGGAGCAAAAAAGATTTACTAGAATGATACCAGAACTGAGAGGTTATAACTATCAGGAAAGATTGAACAGGCTGGAGCTCTTTCGTCTAGATAAGAGAAAACTGAGGGCTGGCTGTACTTAAAGTGAATAAGACACCAGGACCGGATGGGATGCATCCTAGGATGCTGAGGGAAGTAAACGTGGAAATTGCGGAGGTACTGACCATACTCTTCCAATCCTCCTTGGATACGGGGCTGGTGCCAGAGGACTGGAGAATTGCAGATGTTGCACCCTTGTTCAAAAAAGGGTGTAAGGATAAACCCAGCAACGACAGGCCAGTCAGTTTAATCTCGGTAGTGGGGAAGCTTTTAGAAACAATCGGGGACAAAATTAAGTCACTTGGACAAGTGTGGATTAATTAAGGAAAACCAGCATGGATTTGTTAAAAACAAATCATGTTTAACTAACTTGATAGAGTTTTTTGATGAGGTAACAGAGAGGGTTGATGAGGGCATTGCGGTTGATGTGGTGTACATGGACTTCCAAAAGGCGTTTGATGAAGTGCCACATAATAGGCTTGCCAGCAAAGTTGAAGCCCATGGAATAAAAGGGACAGTGGCTGCATGGATACAAAATTGGCTAAGTGACGGGGAACAGAGTAGTGGTGAACGGTTATTTTTTGGACTGAGGAAGGTTTACAATGGTGGTCCCCAGGGGTCGGTACTAGGACCACTGCTTTTCTTGATCTATATTAATGACTTAGACTTGGGTGTACAGGGCACAATTTCAAAATTTGCAAATGACACAAAACTTGGAAGTATAGTGAACAGTGAGGAGGATAGTGGACATAGACAGGTTGGTGGAATGGGCGGACACGTGGCAGACGAAATTTAAAGCAGAAAATTACGAAGTGATACATTTTGGTAGGAAGAACAAGGAGAGGCAATATAAACTAAAGGGTACAATTCTAAAGGGGGTGCATGAACAGAGAGACCTGGAGGTATATGTGCACAAATCGTTGAAGGTGGCAGGGCAGGTTAAAGAAGGATATGGGATCCTGGGCTTCATAAATAGAGGCATAGAGTATAAAAACAAGGAAGTTATGATGAACTTTTATAAAACACTGGTTCGGCCTCAACTGGAGTCTTGGGGTGACTGCTGCTTGTCTGGTTTTAGTACCGCCTCCATCGACGTCCGGCCAAGCCACGCTATTTTCCCTTGATTGACCATGTTAAGCTTGCCCAGCGGGCTTAGCAGGCCAATTAAGGGAAAGCTGGCAACAGAGAACATCAGCGTATGATGTTTCCTCTGTCAAAAATTTTTGACAGATGAATTGTCATCGTTTGACAGCTTTGAGAGGCAGTCAAACACTGACATTCTCTGTTGTTTGATGAGTTCTTGTACTCGAGACTCACCAAACCTATTTCCTGAGCAGAAAGCAGAAGGCTGTTGCATCGGAGAATGCAGCAGCCATTCTGTCCTCTCTGCCGTGGAGATGAGGAGCCTCTGGATTCCCAACGATTGAAGCCTGTAGGAAGAAACAAAGGTAAGGAAACTTTTTCCAAGACTTTTCACTCACCTTACATACTTGCCTCTCCACACTTGCACCCATCACTCACCTCCACAGCGCACTTTTCGCCCCCCTGCAGACCCACTCCTCGCCTCGCTGACCTTGACGGGGTTTCCCGATGTTGGGAAGCCCGCACTTCTTTTAGAAAATGGGGATAATCCTCTTAACTTCCTGTTAACAGGCAGTTAAGCGGCTGTAATCCCCTTCCCGCCTCGAGGAGGCGGCTCCCAGCACGAGTCGGGTACCCGCCTCCTGGCTGGCAAAATCACCCCCGCCTTGTGTCCAATTCTGGGTACCACACCTTGGGAAGGATGTGAAGGCCTTAGAGAAGGTGCAGAAAGGATTTACAAGAATGGTTCCAGGGATGAGGGACTTCAGTTATGTGGATATACTGTACAAGCTGGGGTTGTTCTCTTTAGAGCAGAGAAGGTTGAGAGGAGATTTGATAGAGGTGCTCAAAATCATGAGGGGTCTAGACAGAGAGAAACTATTGCCATTGGCGGAAGGGTCGAGAACCAGAAGACACAGATTGAAGGGGGGCGATTTTGCCAGCCCTGGGGAGGTGGGTATGGAGGCGGGACTGCCGGGAAAATGGCAGAATTTGGGGGCGGGTACCCAACCCGCCTCCATGTCATCTTCCCAGGAGGGGGGTAGCCGTCCCGCACCGGGTGCCGTCTCCTTGGAGGCAGGAAGGGATTAAAGCCTATTAACTGCCTGTTAACAGGCAGAAAATAGGATTATCCCCTTTTTGCCCCCTCAAGTGCGGGCTTCCCGAAGGCTCCAGAACATGCCAGCTCAGCAAGGCGAGTACTGGGTCAGCGGAGGTCGGGGTGGGGTGCTAAAGTGTGGTATGAAGGTAAGTGATGGGTGCAAGAGTGTAGAGGTAAAAGTTTTTTAAAGTGTACAGTACTTACCTTTGTTTCTTCCTGCAGGCATCAGTCGGTTTGTATTTGGAGACTCTCGGACCTCCGTGTTGCAGATGAGAGATGGCCGTTGCATTCTCATATGCAACAACCATCTAATTTCTGTAAAAGAAGGCTGATGAGGTCTTGTATGCAAGACCTCATCAAACTGCAGAGAATTTCACTGTTTGACAGCTTCACAGAGCTGTCAAACGATGACAATTCATCTGTCAGAAATTTTTGACAGATGAAACGTCATACATTGAGGTGCTCTGCAACCGGCTTTCCCTTGATTGGCCTGCTAAGCCCGCTGGGTCAATCAAGGGATAATAGCGTCAGTTGGCCACAAATCGATGGAGGCAGGACATTGACCCGACAAGCAGCAGTCCCGCCTCCAACGCGCCCCCATTCACAAAATCGCCCCAAAGGTGATTGGCAGAAGAACCAAAGGCGACATGAGGGAAAACTTTTTTAAGCAGCAAGTGGTTAGGATCTGGAATTCACTGCTTGAAAGGGTGGTGGAGGCAGATTCAATTGCGGCTTTCAAAAGGGAATTGGATAAGCACCTGAAGGAAAAAAAATTGCTGTGCCACGGGGAAAGGGCGGGGGAGTGAGACTAGCTGAAGTGCTCTTGCAGAGAGCTGGCACGGGATTGATGGGCCAAAAGGCCTCCTGTACTGTAACCATTCAATGATTCTATTCTATAACCTGATGGAGGTCTTTAAAATTCTGAAAGGGTTTGATAGGGTAGACAAAACAACTTGCATTTATATAGAGCCTTTAATGTACAAAAGCGTCCCAAGGCACTTCACAGGAGCATTATAGATCAAAATTTGACACCGAGCCATATAGGGAGATGTTAGGGCAGATGACCAAAACCTTGGTCAAAAAGGTAGGTTTTAAGGAGCGTGTTAAAGGAGGAAAGAGAAGTAGAGAGGCGGAGAGATTTAGGGAGGGAATTCCAGAGCTTAGGACCTAGGCAGCTGAAGGCAAGGCTGCCAATGGAGGAGCGATTAAAATCGGAGATGTTCAAGAGGCCAGAATTGACGGAGCTCAAAAATATCGGGGGATTGTAGACATAGAACAGGTGTTTTCACTTGCGCGGGAGACCAGAACTAGGGGCCATAAATATAAGATGGTCACTAATAAATCCAATGGGGAATTCAGGAGAAACTAGAGACTGGTTAGAATGTGGAACTCGCTACCACAAGGAGTCGTTGAGGTGACTAGCATAGATGCATTTAAGTGTAAGCTATATAAACACGAATGAGAAAGGGTGAGGTTAGATGAAGGAGGGTGGGAGGAGGCTCGTGTGGAGCATAAACACCTGTTGGGCTGAGTGGCCTGTTTTTGTGCTATAAATACTACGTAATACTTTGTAAGAGGGCAGAGGTCCAACTGGTGAAAGGGAAACTTGGGCCTGATCACTTTTTGTCTGAAGAAAAACATAGAAACATAGAAGATAGGAGCAGGTGTAGGCCATTCGGCCCCTCGAGCCTGCTCCGCCATTTAATGAGATCATGGCTGATCATCCAAATTCAGTACCCTGTCCCTGCCTTCTCCCCATGTCCCTTGATCCCTTTAGCCTTAAGAAATATATCTAACTCCTTCTTGAATATATTTAATGAATTGGCCTCAACTGCCTTCTGTGGTAGAGAATTCCACAGGTTCACCATTCTCTGGGTGAAGAAATTCCTCTTCATCTCAGTCCTAAATGGCTTACCCCTTATCCTTAGACTGTGACCCCTGGTTCTGGACTCCCCGACCATCGGGAACAGCCTTCCTGCATCTAGTCTGTCTAGTCCTGTAAAATATAAAACTTAGTGACAACACTTGGAATGGACTTCTGATAGTGGAGGCAAAGCTCAGGCAGTTAGCAACCAGTAGGAATTGATGCTAGGGCCCGAGCTTTTTAATTTCTGCTTTTTAAACAAACCAGGTTATTTGGGAATAGAACGGAATATATGTATAGTGAAATGTGAAGCTGACACCAGAAAATTGCAAATGCACATAGATTAAACTGCATCTAACACTGTTCCGCTCCTTCATTTAATCTTAAGTATGAGGTAGTAAACCTCGGACATGAGAATGTCAGACAGAAAAATGTAAATGGAGAAGCACTAGAGAGAGTGTAAATGAACAAAGGGATTTAAGGATCTTGGGAATATATAATACAGGAAACTTTCGATTTTACCGGCACCTAAATAACCAGAAATCTCGGTTAACCGGCAAAATTCAGGAGTAGTTTCAGGTAAGTTTTACTTCGTATTCTACTTGCCTTCCTCGATCTGTTGCTGTGCAAGGGTGTGGCTGCAGCTGTTGCTAAGCTACAGAAACGCTTGGAACTTGTGGCCATTGTTCTGAACCTGTTGCTAAGCAACAGGGTTTGTTGCTTTATACGGAGCTCTTCGCTCTCACTATCTTTTACTATAGCGTTCGGTTATCCGGAATTTTTGATGAACCGGCACCACGTCGGTCCCGTCTGTGCCGGATAAAAAAAAAAAGTTTCCTGTATAGGAATTGCTAGATGAAGAAAGACCACGGTCTGATTTGACATCTGGTAGTTGCATGATACAACAATAATGGAGCTATTGACTAATCATGGTAATCAATCTCTATCACTTAGTCTACAACAGACACAGACATGAGGTGAGGAAAACCCCCAGTAGTTGAAAGAATTAGGACCTATAGGTCCAAAGTCACTTGTTCCTCCTAAGCATGATACACTTACCATATTTCGTGTCTCAAATTACTCATTATATCCCAGAATATTATTTTCTGAAGGAAGTCTGTCTAATTTGAATGAGTCAACACTTTCAGGTCCACCATCTCCCTAGGGAGTCTGTTCCATAGATTTATCTCGCTCACTGAAATAATGTTTCCACAGATTCTGTATTTACCCCCTTCAAGCACAGATTCCAGGTCCATAATCATTAAAAGCTAGCTGGGTGTTAGACCTGCTATATCTAATGCAGTGGTGGAGCAGGCTGCAATGACCTACTTCTGTTCCTGTTTCCTATATATCTTCCAGTATAATTATTTAAGGAATAAATAATTGGCTGCTCTGGTTGGAGGACTGTAGGTTCTTGATGGATGAGGTAGAATGAGTCCAATGACCTTCCTCATCCATATCTGGTGGTCTATATCTAGGCTGTTGCTCTCTATTGTGCTCTAAAAATTATGCACTTTATTAACCGTCTGACATTTTATGTCCTATTCTTTTGGTCAATGTAATTCACGTTCTCTGCTTCATTTGTTACAATTTTTATATTGGGTCTTTTGGAATGATTTTTGCCAGCAGATCTTTAGAGACCCTATTGCCAAGAATCCGGAGTATACTCGAGTAAATATATTATCAGGGAAGTGAAAGCTGCTGGCTGTTTCTAAAGATTCCATGGGATAATGTCATCATTATGGTATTTTGTCTTCCTTATATATTGAAATTCAGACTTTGTTTATTGCTCTGAAGTACAATTTCTAACCTAAAGAGAACACAGGGCTGATTTTCGAATTACGTGCTGCTGGCAGAGAATATTGCCCGCTGGCTGTGCACTTCGGAAAATCACGGGCAGCATATATTCTGGGAAAAATTGACCTCTATATTTTTTCATTGATTGTATTCTGTCTAATATTTAGCACGCAACATATTGGCAATTTAAGACAAGCTCTTTTTGGTACTGCTGAGAAATGAGAGGATGTGGCAACAACTGTCAAATTCATGAAAAATTGATGAACTGCAGGGATTGATGAAATACCAGCTGGACTGCTAAAGTTAGAAGAGACTCATTCCAGACTGGCGCTTAATGTTCTTTCACGTTTTTCTCGTACACACTACTCTGTGGTTAGTCTGGTTTTGTATTGTATATTTCTTCCTAAATGTGATTCGAGACTACAACGGTTCAAGGAACATATTGCTGTTAATCTGTCGAGCAAAGTGTTTTTCTCAAACAGGCAGAGAAATTTTGAGAACCGAAAGTAGGTTTTCAGGAGACAAGTGGTACAGTGGATTAACATATCTTCCTTTCACATTTAGGAGCTGGTGTCTAATTCAGCCAAGAACGGATGTTGCCTGACCTGCTGAGTTTTTCCAGCATTTTCTGTTGTTATTTCGGATTTCCAACATCTGCAGTATTTTGCTATCGTCCTGGTAGGATGAAGGTTTTTTTCTCTTTCTCTCCTGCCAGTTAGGCTCTTAAGTGAAATGAGCTGAATCCAATTCTGCTCCATCAATCCACAGGAAAACATTTTCCACAAATCAACAATCTTATTTGGAGTGAGGAGGAAATATTCACATTGATCCAGAGTGCTCTTCAGGGGTTATGGGATATCATTATAAGAGAGTAGAGGGAGCTTTGTTCTGAATCTGGAAGTGCTATGTTGACCTTGGAGTCCTGAAACTGAAAGTGAAACCGAATTTATTCTCCAGCACTGACATTCATCACCTCAATGAGCTTAAAGAAAATGTTCTGGTCTTAGTCAGTATACCGCCTAGCTTTTTATCATCTAAAAACCCTCATTCTCTCTTATTCCCAAACAGCCTAGGTCATTTACACAGAAGTTAAAAAGCTGGGGCTCCAGCATCAATTTTCTCTCTCTCTTAAGCCAGTCTTTCTTTTCTTTCCCTCTTGTATATCTTTCTGTATCTAATTTCAGTTTGATTCTCCCTCTTTCCTTCTCTGTCGTTCCCCTGTTTCTTTTTCGGTTCTTAATCTCATTGGTTAAGGAGATAGACTTTTGGTCCCGTTGTTCACCAAGGTCTCAGATGCCCTGTTGACCTCGCCACCTTCAGCAATTTGGGATACAAAGATTTTTTGAGCTGAAGGGTGAGGAAAAATAATCTAACAAACTGGGCACGCTGCGAGATGCTCTGTTCCAGTAAAATCTGGACAACAGTCTTGAGTTCAAAGAATATCTAGAATAGCCTTCTGGCTAGAGTTGTGGAGACAGAAACCATTCCAGGAGTAGTTGTCTGCTGTGACAGGTGAACGTGGTTCCTCTGGAAGGATGCACTATATGGGCTGATTTGGCCCCTCTTATTTGTACTTATCTATGTCATCTATCTAACCTCTTAGTTGCTCTGAGGATACCTCTTAAAGGAGAAGGGAAACATTTTTTTTTAGAGAGAAACCGGCTCTTTATTCTATTTACACCTGTGGACATGCTACTTACAGCTCTGGCTCAGTGGAGCAAGATAAGAAATCTAGAGTTCAATATAAAAGAAAATATTTTTTAACAAGGAAAGAACTTGCATTTATATAGTGCCTTTCGAGTCCTCTGACCATCCCAAAGCACTTCACCAAAGTGTAATCACCCTTTGTTATGTAAGGAAACGCGGCAACCAATTTGTAGACAGCAAGGTCCCACAAACAGCAATGAGGTAAGTGGTCTGATGATCTGTTTTAGGTGGTGTTGGTTGAAGGATAAATGTTGGCCCAGACACTGGGAGAAATCCCCTGTGAGTAATTTATTGGGATATTTTACATCCCCTGAGAGGCCTGACTGTGCCTCTGTTTAATGTCTCATTGCAAAAGACAGCACCTTCAACAGTGCAGCACTCTCAGTACTGCATTGAGATGATAACCTAACCTTGTTTCCGATTGTTGCAAAATTGGAATATGAATAATGGCCGTCTCTCCGATAATTCTCAAGGGAAGTCGGCTTTACTTGGTGATGGTCTCTTCTGTAACCTATACTAGAAAGCAGTTATTTCATTGAACACCGAATTCCCTACATTGCAACAGTGACTACACTTCAAAAGTACTTTATAGACTGTGAAGTGCTTTGGTACATCCAGAGGATGTGTAAAATGCTATATAAATGCAAGTTTTTTTATTTTTTTATTACAACATTTGCATTTGCAGCTGGTTGAAGAATTGTTCGTTAATTTTGCTTACAGTAAAGCTACTGCATGGAGGAGTTCTCGTCCTGTTCTCCCTTCCGCCCCCCCCCCCCCCCCAAAACCCGGTATCATTCTACACTTCGTATGATATAGGTTTGTTCTTAGCATACATTTGGTGAAATGTGGTTTTCTTAATAGTTGTTATGTGATAATATTGGCAGTTGAAGTATAAAGGAAAAATATATCTAAATTTAAATTCTGTGTTATACGTCCTGTTTCCAGTAACCAAATAAATAATTCAATTAATTACATGTGGTGCCAATTCTAGGCATACACACTACTCGCCAAATGTTTTGTAACAGTAAACTCTCTAGTTCTCCATCCTCCTGGGTGGCATAAATACCCACAGAAAACTTGTGCACAGCAAATGCTGAATCTGTGTGGCATTCTCTGACTAAAGTGCATTAGGGACAGATGAAATGGAATCATTTTTTGTAAAGTCTAAAAGAAATGAGAAACCATAAATTAGAACGAAGGATCTGAACATATTTGTTTTTTCTGCCATCAGGTTTTGTTGGACTTTAGTTGATTGCAGATGAGGTTCTGCAGTTTTTCTCAGTTGCTCAGGCTCACCAAGCTAATGTGTGAGCAATCCAAAACTCCGCATTCTGCACACCCCGAGATTAAGGCATAACTGAAAGGCCTATTGAGCTATAGTGAGAGATTTTGACTAAAATAAATGGGTTAGTCAGTTGGCTACAGACCCCATATCCATATGCTACCAGTTGCAACTGGCGTTTGTATGCATATCAAAAACACCCTATTTTGAACGGTGTCTCCTTTCAATATTGCGAGCAGTAAGGAGGTAAGCAATTGATTTCACAGGCAAAGTGATTGTATTCATGCTTTTTCTGAATTGTTTTCTTTTCTCATGGAATTTTTCAGTTCTTTTTTGCTCAAGGTGAAGAATGCACGTACTGGGATGGAGAATATTTTCCCAAATTTTGCCACCTGATACTATCATCAAGCATATCCAGGCCACACATAGACCAGAGCCTGAATAAGAATTCTTGGGATTCTGGGCCTCTCTGCACCCCTTGCATGCCCTCCCTCTTGATCCATTTAATCATAAACGTGTAGTAAAAAGTGTGAAAAATTAGGCCTGTAGAATATTTATCAACTGCATTAATAATAAAGTAAATCATACAGTATCACAATATACTATGCTTAAATGAAACTGTTTAATTTTGTGTCACACACACAACAAAATAAAATAGAATAACTGTTTGCTTTTGGAAAAATGCTTGCCAAATATACAACGATCGCAAACACACATGTGCATGTATGTGTCTGATAGAAATTCCCAGCGTTTTTAGTAATATCATGATAAGTGCGTAACCAAATATGAAAAAATATAAAAGCATAAATAACATGAAAATGGTTGTCTTTACCTTTTTAAATGGTTGGTTTCGTCTTAGTTTTAAGGGAGGAACAATTGTGATTGAAGTCTAGCGGGGGGGGCCCCATAATTGGTTGGGGCCCTTGGACACGGGCCTCAAAGACCTGTACATTAATCTGCCCCTAGCACAGACAGTGACAAACTAAATCTCCCTGTAGTCTACTCCAAAAACTCAGAAGAGCACTCTTTACCCCGTATTAATTAGCCAGTGTTCATTTTTTGATTTCTGACACAAGGCTTCATTAATGTGAACCACCAAGTGAGATTGCAATTTTAAGCCCAGTAAAATTGAGGTCGAGAGTTCTCGAGGTCACTTCATGTAGGGTCTGTACAGCCTATCAATCTAGGCAGGATACAAATTCAGACTCCAGAACTGAAAAGACAGCTGTGCCATCCAGAAATCTTAGGTTGAATTTTAACTCACGGATGGGAGGTTTCATTCAATTTTAAGGGCGGGGCCTCGTTTACATCCCGCTAGCCCGGTTTCTGCCTGAAATGGGCAGTAAGAGGATGCTGGCTGGCTTTGTACAGATCAAAATTGCGGGTCCCGGAGGCGGCCCGCCGGCATCAAGATTTGTCGTAAGGGGTTGGAATCGGGGGAGTTTTGTGGATGAGCAGGGGAGGGAGCCGGAGCAGTAGATGCCCAGAATTTCCTTGTTGGGCCCAGAGGAGCACCCCTGCTCCGAGTGACCCGACTAAGGAAAGCTTTTGCTTCACCTTTTCTTTCCCATTAGACATTACTGAGCGGGCTGCTTATAATGGGAGCCCTGCTTAGTAGACCGTCAAAACGTCATGGGGTTCCTTTGGGTGTCCTCAGACCCTGATTAGTAAATGTTAACGAGGCTTCGGCCTATGTCAGGCTGGTGCCTCGGCGCTTATAAAAGACGGTGGCGGGCGGGAATCAAGCCGGAATTGGGCAGTAAGTATTTTCACAACTATTTTAACTGTTCTCCCACCGCATTTCCACCAGGAGGGGTGGATTAAAATTGGCCCCTTATTTCAGTTGGGAGAAGTAACTCAAAAAAATTGCATTAGGTTTTTAAGACTCTGTTTCATCAATCCCTTTGCAGTTTGATGTAACTAGCCCCAAAATGAAAGAAAATAGTTGCAACAGGCTATTTCTACCCAAAGCCACCACTTCTAACAAGGAAGCTGAAAACTGACTGCAGCATTTAATTTAGTTATGGTTACATTCCCCCCCTTTAATCATTTAAAGTATGCCTGAATAAAAATTAAAGACATTCAGGTTGAATTTTTTCCTGTTCATTAAATATTTAATCAGAGGCAAGTGTTTTTTTTGCCTCTGAGTATTTATACCTTAAAAAGCAGTTGGAATTTTCAGAGAGAACATTTTAGGACAATAAAAATTAGGTCTGAAATCCCAGTCACTGGTTAGGTTTTTCGTGGTGTAACAGTTTTGAGGCAGAATGTAAACCATATGTTAAATTGGCATTGTCTATTTTCAGAATGCTTAATTTATGCTAATTAAAAGATTGAATAAAAAATTGCACCACAAATGAAGATAATCACGGGAAAAGACGACATAACATAAGTTGCGTAAGTGCAAGGAGAATTTCAGGCAAGACATCACTTATGTTTTCCGGGCATCATCTTGTTTTTGTTGCATGGAAGCTAACCCCTAGAGAGCAGTGGAATCTACAGATTATATCATAAATGAGAGAGGCTGAATAACTCTCAGTTTAGCTCTGCACTGGCAAATTATTTCTGGCTCATAGGAACAGGAGTAGGCCATTCAGCTCCTTGAGCCTGTTCCTCTACTCAATCAGATCATGGTTGATATGTACCTCAACTCCATTTACCTACCTTTTCTTCATATCCTTTGATACCCTTACCCAACAAAAAATGCTCAAATCTCAGTCTTGAAAACCTCAATTCACCCAGCAGCCACAGCCCTTTGGGGAAGAGAGTTCCAGATTTCCACTGTCCTTTGTGTAACAAAAAAAGTGTTTCCTGATTTCACTTCTAAATGGCCTAGTTCTCATTTTAAGATTGTGCCCCTTGTTCTCAAATCCTCACCAGAGGAAATTATTTCTTTGTACGTACCATATCGAATCTCATTATTTTAAAAAGCTCAATTGGATCACTTCTCAACCTTCTAAACTCAAGGGAATACAAGGCAAGTTTATGCCTTTAAGCCCCTGCCTAATTTTGTTGAAACTACGCTGCACCCCATCCAAGGCCAGTACAGGAAACTTTCTGGTATCCGGCACGGACGGGACCGACGTGTTGCCGGTTCATCAACAATTCCGGATAACCGAACGCTATAGTAACCGCAGGTAGAGGTTGGACAGGAAGAAAGGGAATGGGTGACCAACAGGCAGAGTACTAGGCGCAGGCAGGTAGTGCAGGGGTCCCCTGTGGCCATCCCCCTCTCCAACAGATACACCACTTTGAGTACTGTTGGGGGGGATGGCTTATCAGAGGAAGGCAGCAGCAGCCAACTTCCTGGCACCAGGGGTGGCTCTGCTGCACAGAATGGGAGGAAAAAGAGGGGTAGAGCTATAGTAATAGGGGATTCAATTGTAAGGGGAATAGATAGGCGTTTCTGCGGCCGCAAACGAGACTCCAGGATGGTGTGTTGCCTCCCTGGTGCAAGGGTCAAGGATGTCTCCGAGCGACTCCAGAACATCTTGGAAGGGGAGGGTGAACAGCCAGTTGTCGTGGTGCATATAGGCACCAACGATATAGGTAAAAAGCGGGATGAGGTCCTAAAAGCGGAGTATAGGGAGTTAGGAGATAATTTAAAAAACAGGACCTCAAAGGTAGTAATCTCAGGATTGCTACCAGTGCCACGTGCTAGTCAGAGTAGAAATAGAAGGATACTTCAGATGAATACGTGGCTAGAGGAATGGTGCCAGGGGGAGGGATTCAAGTTCCTGGGACATTGGAACCAGTCCTGGGGGAGGTGGGACCAGTTCAAACCGGACGGTTTGCACCTGGGCAGGGCTGGAACCAATGTCGTGGGAGAGTGTTTGCTAGTGCTGTGGGGGAGGGTTTAAACTAAAATGGCAGGGGGTTGGGAACCTGAGCAAGGAGACAGAGGAAAGGGAAACAAGGATAAAAGCAAAAGATAGGAAGGAGAAAAACAAAAGTGGCAGTCAGAGAAATCAACGGTTTAAATCAAACATGGCCACAGTAAATAATAATTCTAATAGGTCTAAGAGCGTTAAAAAAACAAGCCTGAAGGCTTTGTGTCTTAATGCGAGGAGCATTTGTAATAAGGTGGATGAATTGGCTGCGCAAATAGAAGTAAACAAATACGATTTGGTTGGGATTACGGAAACGTGGCTCAAGGAAGGCCAGGACTGGGAACTCAACATCCAGGGGTATTCGATATTCAGGAAAGATAGGCAAAAAGGAAAGGGAGGTGGGGTAGCATTACTGGTTAAAGAAGGGATTAACACAATTGTAATGAAGGATATTAGCTCTGATGAGGTGGAATCTGTATGGGTAGAATTGAGAAATACTAAGGGGAAAAAAACGTTAGTGGGAGTGGTTTATAGACCTCCAAACAGTAAGGCGGAGGTTGGGGATGGCATTAAAAGAGAAATTAAAGAAGCGTGCAATAAGGGCACAGCAGTCATCATGGGTGACTTTAATCTACATATAGATTGGGCCAACCAAATGAGTAACAATACTGTGGAGGAGGAATTCCTGGAGTGTTTACGGGATGGTTTCCTGGACCAATATGTCGAGGAACCAACCAGAGATCAGGCCATCTTAGACTGGGTATTATGTAACGAGAAAGGATTAATTAGCGATCTTGTTGTAAGAGGCCCCTTGGGTCGGAGCGATCATAATATGATCGAATTCTTCATTAAGATGGAGAATGAAGTAGTTGACTCAGAGACAAGGGTCCTCGATTTAAATAAAGGAAACTACGATGGTCTGAGGAGCGAGTTGGGTAGGATTGATTGGGGAATGGCACTCAAAGGGTTGACAGTGGATAGGCAATGGCAAACATTCAAAGACCGAATGGATGAACTACAGAATTTGTTCATCCCAGTTTGGCATAAAAATAAAACAAAAAAGGTGACCCAACCGTGGCTAACAAGGGAAATTAGGGATAGCATAAGGTCCAAGGAGAGGGCATATAAATTGGCCAGAAAAAGCAATAATCCTGAGGATTGGGAGCAGTTTAGGATTCAACAAAGGAGGACAAAGGGATTAATTAAGAAAGGGAAAATAGAATATGAGAGTAAGCTTGCAGCGAACATAAAAACTGACTGTAAAAGCTTTTATAGATATGTGAAGAGAAAAAGATTGGTGAAGTCAAGCGTAGGTCCCTTGCAGTCAGAATCGGGGGAATTTATAATGGGGAACAAAGAAATGGCAGACCAACTAAATACATATTTTGGTTCTGTCTTCACAAAGGAGGACACAAATAACCTCCCAGAGATGCCGGGGAACATAGGGTCTGATGAAAGGGTGGAACTGAAAGAAATCAGTATTTGTAGGGAAATGGTGTTAGGCAAATTGATGGGACTGAAGGCCGATAAATCCCCAGGGCCTGATAATCTACATCCCAGGGTACTTAAGGAAGTGGCCCTAGAAATAGTAGATGCATTGCTGGTCATCTCCCAGAACTCGATAGACTCTGGAACGGTACCCATGGATTGGCGGGTAGCTAATGTTACCCCACTATTCAAAAAAGGTGGTAGAGAAAAGGCGGGGAATTATAGACCGGTAAGCTTGACATCGGTAGTGGGGAAAATGCTAGAGTCCATTATAAAAGATGTAATAGCAGAGCACTTGGAAAGCAGTGACTGGATCGGACAAAGTCAACATGGATTTACAAAAGGTAAATCATGCTTGACTAATCTACTGGAATTTTTTGAGGATGTAACTGGTAAAATAGATAAGGGAGAACCAGTGGATGTGGTGTATTTGGACTTTCAGAAGGCTTTCGATAAGGTCCCGCATAAGAGATTAGCATGCAAAATTAAGGCACATGGGATTGGGGGCAAGGTATTGACTTGGATAGAGAACTGGTTGGCGGACAGAAAGCAAAGAGTTGGAATAAACGGGTCGTTTTCCGAGTGGCAGGCAGTGACTACTGGGGTACCGCAAGGATCGGTCCTAGGACCCCAGCTGTTCACAATATATATTAATGATCTGGACGAGGGAATTGGATGTAATATCTCCAAATTTGCAGACGACACAAAGCTGGGGGGGAGGGTATGCTGTGAGGAGGATGTCGTGAAACTCCAGCACGATTTGGACAGGTTGGGTGATTGGGCAGAATCATGGCAAATGCACTATAATGTGGATAAATGTGAGGTTATCCACTTTGGTGGCAAAAACAGGAAGGCAGATTATTATTTGAATGGTAACAGATTGGGAGAAGGGGAAGTGCAAAGAGACCTGGGTGTTCTTGTACACCAGTCGCTGAAGGTAAGCATGCAGGTGCAGCAGGCGGTTAAGAAGGCAAATGGTATGTTGGCCTTCGTAGCAAGAGGGTTCGAGTACAAGAACAAGGATGTCTTGCTGCAGTTGTCCAGGGCCTTGGTGAGACCACACCTTGAGTATTGTGTGCAGTTTTGGTCGCCTTACCTGAGGAAGGACGTTCTTGCCATGGAAGGAGTGCAGCGAAGATTCACCAGGCTGATACCTGGGATGGCAGGAATGACGTATGAGGAGAGATTGTGTCGATTGGGCTTATACTCACTGGAGTTTAGAAGATTGAGAGGGGATCTCATCGAAACTTATAAAATTCTGTCAGGCCTGGACAGACTAGATGCAGGAAGGATGTTTCTGATGGCTGGGGAGTCCAGAACCAGGGGTCATAGTCTAAGGATAAGGGGTAAGTCATTTAGGATTGAAATGAGGAGGAATTTCTTCACCCAGAGAGTGGTGAACCTGTGGAATTCTCTGCCACAGAGGGCGGTGGAGGCCAGTTCATTAAGTATATTCAAGAAAGAGTTGGATATATTTCTTAAGGCTAAAGGGATCAAGGGATATGGGGAGAAGGCAGAGACAGGGTACTGAATTTGGATGATCAGCCATGATCTCATTGAATGGCGGAGCAGGCTCGAAGGGCCGAATGGCCTACTCCTGCTCCTATCTTCTATGTATCTATGTAAAAGATACGGAGCTCAGAGCTCCGTATAAAGCAACAAACAGCTTCAAAACAATCGGCACAAGTTGCAAGCGTCTCTGTAGCTTAGCAACAGCTACAGCAACAAATGGAGTAAAAAAAGTAACTAAAAGTAAAAAAAGTTACCTGAACCGACTCCTGAATTTTGCCGGTGGATAGAGCGTTCCGGTTATTTAGGGGCCAGTTAATCGAAAGTTTCCTGTATATCCTTCCTGCGGTGCCCAAAAATTAGCTCTACTCCAGATGGGGTCTGACAAAGACTGTACAACTGAAGTATCACTTCCTCCCCTTTCTATTTCAGCCCCCCTGAGGTAATGGCCAACATTCGATTAGCCTTTTTGATCTTTATACCTGTGCACTAGCGTTTAGTGATTTATGTACATGGACACCCAAATGCTCTTGCTCCACCACAACTCCTAGTTTCTCCTCATTAAGAGAAGATCTTTCTTGGATCCAAAGTGGATGACCTCATACTTTCCCATATTGAACTCCACCTTCCACAGTTTTGGCCACTTAATTAATTTGTTTACATTTTTTTTGTAACTTCCTGTTCCCATCTACACAACTGTGTTTTCTATCTTAGTGGCATCTGTAAACTTGAATATACAACTCTCTATTCCTTCATCCAAGTCATTAATAAATATGGTGAAAAGCTGAGAGCCCAGTGCGGATCTCTGGGGAATATCACTTGTCACATACCACCAATCAGAGAGCAATCCCTTTATCCATACTCTGTCTCCTACCTCCCAACCAATTACCTGCCCATGTCAAGAGGCTTGTCATTTCAAAGCATGCAACCCCAATTCAGCATTCAAACTCAACCATATATAGTGTGTATATATACACTAGAGACTGTCACGTGGCACTGCTTATGGTGAGTCAAAGGTTACACGTTTTTATCAGGACAGGAACACACCAGGCAACACACAATATATTGCTGAAGTGTTAGGTTACATCCTCATAAGAATATCGTCTGATCAGCTGCACTATAGAGAGCATCCTGACAAACTATCACAGTATGGTATGGCAGCTGTAGCTACTATGACCGGAAAGCCCTGCAGCGGGTAGTCAAAACTGCCCAACGCATTACCGGCACCCGGCTACCGACCATAGAGCACATATACCAGAAACGCTGTCTACGGAGGTCACGGTCCATCATCAAAGACCCTACCCACCCCAGCCACAGTCTGTTCACCCTCCTGCCATCTGGGAGACGCTACAGATGCATTCGCACCCGTACGACCAGATTTAGGAACAGCTTCTTTCCCAGGGCTGTCATCCTACTGAACTCCACAAACAAACTCTAAAGCCTGCACATCTGCCAATGCACTTTATTATGGTTATGTTATGTTAATATACTACAAGCCAAATGTATGTTGAATGTTTAAATGTCTTAATCCAAATGTACACTCCCGGGAGCCGCAAGCCTACATTTCGTTGTACTGCAGTTGTGCACTAACAATGACAATAAAAGTTGATTTGATTTGATTTAAACATTGGGTAATTTCATACACTGTCCATTAAGAGGTTGCAGATATTGAGGTATAAATTTGTCTTGGGCGGTAGCGCACAGCAAGCAAAAACAAATCGGTAGCCAGATTGGAAGTCAATGGAAAAGAAAAGCGGGCTGAGTGTAAAAGGCAGCCGATTCACTATCACCCGTTTTGTGCTTCCACCCAACACAAATTTATACCTGATTGTCTCTCCAGATTGTTCTGTGCTGGAGAGTTTGTTTGTGTGTTCTTTTTTTCTAACCATGAAATTTGTATTCGACTAAATGTGATGCCTGAAGTGTAACGGACAGGACGTATGTGCATATGTGAAGTTCTCGTGTATTCCTCGATATGGTACATACAAAGAAATAATTTCCTCTGGTGAGGAATTGAGAATTAAGGGAAAGCCGGCGACAGAGAATGTGGAATCTACAGATTATATCATAAATGAGAGATCATGGTTGATATGTACCATAAACTCCATTTACCTACCTTTTCTTCATATCCTTTGATACCCTTACCCAACAAAAATGCTCAAATCTCAGTCTTGAAAACCTCACAAGTTACAAAAAAACGCTACAAATCAAAAATGGGCAGTCAGCGAAAGCTACCAATAAAATAAAGGAGAAAATGAACCAATTAAATCACTTTCTTTTTGAATATTCTGTCAGCCACCATCCCAACTCTCACTGTGAGAATCTTACAACTGGAAATAAGGATTGCAACATAATTTTTCACTTTTGTGTCAATTCGCATGAGAATGTTCAAAATTACAAAAAAAAAATAGAATGTTGTGTTAAAAATGTGTCTTTCATTCTGAGGCCTGTGTTTCTATTAGATTCCTAGGTTTTGGGTCAATATTTTTCCCACCACAATCACAGTCAGTTGAAGGGACTTAACTATCTGAGCATATACCCTGTGGAGAAATCCTTTGGCATGCATCATTACAATTTTCATAAGCTAATCTTTGCAGTGCAACACAAAGCTAGAGGCTATAGTCATAATTCTGTTTGTTTTTCCCCCAATTGCCTTCAAAATAAATAGTGTATGAACTATGAAACATTTTTGACTGGAAAACTATTATCAAAAGCTTATTTTTGTTTCAGAAAGAGAGACTGACAGTATGGGTGTGAGGGAAAGAAAGACATCGATAGAGAAAATGAGAAAGGTAGAAACTCTCAGATGTGCAGAAGAGAGATCACATCATGGGAAGCCTTGTATAACCAGCGGCCTGTTTTAAAATACCCATGTTATGCCTCTTTCATCCCACCTCATATTGAAGGTGGTTTGCATGTAACAGCTAGTTGTACAGTTGCTACGAGTTTGAAATTAGAGTTTGGATTAAATTCTGGTAAGTGGAACCCGTACCGAATGTCTGAGCAGCTGTTGGAGTAATCAGCTGGAAACATCCTTAGGCTGGGAGAGGCGGAATACCAACACTTTTAAACAGGCTGCTGTTTAAGATTAAAGTTACATGGTATAACGCTCCTGTTACTTTGAATCAGCACATGCTCTGAGTTACTGTACCTACCCCTCATCTGTTACAAATCAAAGCGTTAAAATTATATTAAAAAAAAAAGTAATTTCTTGATCGTGTTTCTGAACTTGATGGCCCAGATTTTCCTGGGGACTTGCGCCTCTATGGGGTAGGGACCCTTGAATGGCACAAAAGGAAGAGGAAATGATGGACTTACGCCACCAACAAGAGTTGATGAGAATGGACAGAATACATTTTCTTTAGAAAAAAACTCCAGCTATGGTTCAGATGTAAGTTATATACAGAAAGAGAGAAATAAAACTACCCCAGAAAGATGCACAGTAGAGTCCCAGCAGGGTCAGGTTTCTGAATAGAGTTGATCAGATATACTACCCGATTCAAGAATGCAATTTCAACTTCCCATTCAGATCCATTGTATTGCAATGAATTTCCAATAATGTGAAGTTTAAACCCTAATCCGTTTTAAACCAGGAACGTTGTCCAACTGTAATTAGTGCTCCCCTCGACATCATTCGCTCTATCAGATGTCAGTGTTAATAAAATCAGCTCCCTGAGCAGAGTACTGCAGTTTCATATCAAGAAATTAAATTCCCCGGACAGACTTGAATAACTGAGACGACCAGAACTCGGAGACGAATAGAAGTAGGTATTTTGGGAAGTTATCTATCTCAGAAACTGAGCAATTGATGGGGATTATTTAATTACTGTCTCACAAACCGTACACCGTGAGTCATTAAGTAAATTTTGCTGACCTGTGTGCGAATTATTGATCTGATTAATTACTGTTTGTGCGCCGTGAGAGACATTCATCTAATTACTTTATGTGCCGCTTCTGATTAGCCACTATGCTCTAATTTTTCCAGTAAATTTTGGAGTAAGCGAGATCTACGGTGTACGTCGGCGATCTTGTTGTTTCAGGAAAATCTGGGCCGATAACCTGGCCTCTACTCAATGACAGGAGCCAAGTAATTCCAAGTAGCTGCCAATCTACAGAAATGCCTTTTCAGAATTAGCCTCTAATTATCCCGAGATTTGTCTAATCAGCCCACTTCTGTATAGGGGAGTACTTGAGCAGTGGCCTTAAAGGGACAGGCCAGGTTAAAGCACAGCTCCATCTTAGCAGCTAAACATCACTGCCATGCTCCAAATTCCAAACTACCCATGAGTAATGCTACAGGAGATCAGTTATTTTTTTTAATGCTGTAATTTTTGGTGTGCTCGTACTACTACGTACCATAAGGGAGAAAAGCGAAATCAAAAGTTGCTGTTTAGGATAAATTGTGGTCTATTTCTCAAGCATAAAGAACTTATTTAGAAGAAAGTGTAATGAAGGCTCCACATAGATTACATCTCAGTGAAGTGGTTTCAGCTTCATTGGAAGGTGTTGGTGAATATGAACTTGCAGTCGGTCCTTAGAGATGCTCTGTTCACAGTATATGTCAGTTTGGAAGTTGGTGCTGAGTAATCTACTTTCCGATGTGGTACACAGATGACTACTTAAATGAATCTCTGCTAAGTGATTTGAAACTAAAAACAAATTAACCGATCAACTGGCAAGATCACGCATGGAGTACAAATTGCACAGCATCTGTATTTTCAGCAGTCTACAAGATTACAGCACATTAAAAGTAATAACCATATAAAATACTCCCGTAATAGTAAAAACCCTGTAAGAAATTGTGTAACACAAATCTATTGCTAATATTCTGTTGCATATGCCTTGTGCGTGAATAAAATGCTCTGAAAGACACTTGAGGGTATCCTAAGCCTCTTTCACTGCTGATACTGAAAAAGCTGCTTGGAAGTGTACTGTAATATCATAGAAATTCAATCATGGTAGGAAGCCATTGCAGTCCATTGTGCCTGCACTGGTGCTAGCTCCAAACAGAAGCTATTCACTCTAATCCCATTTCTGTGCTCTTTCCCTGTAGGGAAAAGGATATTTTCCCTGCATCCTTTATTTTTCTTCTCCAGGTGTTTATGTAACTCCCTCATAAATGTTGTGATTGACTCAGCTGCAGTTGCCTCTTGTGGTAATATATTCAGTATTGCAATAATCAGTGTTTGAAAAATATTCTTCTAACCTTTCCCTTGATCCTTCTAGTGCTATTTCTAATTTTATGCCCTCTTGTTACTGACTAACCAGTGGAAATAGTCATTCACTACTTACCTTCTCAAACCCTTTCATAATTTTGGACAGTTCTATTAGATCTCCCTTAACCTTTTCTGCTCTCGTGAATACAGCCTTAGTTTTCCAAGTCTGTCAAAATTGCACACAGTACTCTGACTATGACCTTACCAATATCTTGTGTGGATTCATCATAATCGTCTTGATTTTGTATTTAGTACCCCTTTATATAAAACCAGAATCACATGTATACAGCATTGTTTACCTGTAGATTTGCTTTTAAAGACCTTCACTCCTACATCTCTATTACTCTACATTGAAAATGTTACCATTCGATGTGTATTAGCATTCTCTCTATTTTCCCCAAAAGTTACCACATTTATCTCTGTTGAGTTGCATTTGCCATATATCTGCCTCATCTCCATACCTTATATAGAGGTATCCTGTGGTGATCTGACCAATAATTTTCCTATTTCCTTTATGGAAGCCTGCTATTTTCTCAACATCTACTTCTGAAGGAATGTGCAAGATCAGGGACTAATGAGGTTTGGGAATAACAGTTGTGAATCCATGGCCTGCTACATTGTGTGAGCTAGCATGTTGGAGCTACAGTTTGCTGTGACAGTAGAATGCCTTGTCCTTGACCTATAAGGAGAAATCTTCAGCTCTATTAAAGCTGCAATTTGCAAGAATTTGTAGTGTGAAAATAAACAGGTGTGATAAAATAGTAACATTTCTGAGAAATCGCTCTGATTCATTCTGTTGTCATTTAGAAATATCAATACTTGTAATGAAAGATGCGTACCATCTGTTAAGGCTGTCTGCTGGTCACAGATGTTATCATGGTGTTCCCTCTTCTATGATGTAAACAGTGTCAGCATAGAGGGGCAATCCTGATCTCTCACTTTCACTTCTGTTACAAATTGTGGAAATCTGTCCGTGTACTTATAAGTCTTGCGTCTTGCATGTGTCTGTCACACTTCGAAAATGTCATGCTTGAAAGGATTACACATGTAAAGTGCATATCCTCAAATCCTCAAATATCATATAAAAGAGTAACAAACTGCAACTGAGCAGGTAGGGCTCTTTCTATTGAACAACGAGCAGCCAAGTACAACTGCCAATCAAGAAGTAGATTGATTCAGTGAACAGCTACCAGTAAAATAACTCGCAAGAGGAAAGAATGAAGAACTTGCATTTGTATAACATCTTTTAGGATGTCCTAAAGTACTGAATATCCAACACTTTACTTTGAAATGCAGTCACTTAAGTGGATAACACCACAGTCAATTTGCACACAATAAGGACCCACAAACAGCAATGACCAATTGATCTGGTTGCTGAGGAATGCTGGCCAGGACAGTAGGAAAACTCTCTGCTCTTCAAAGAGTCCCATGGGATCATTTACATCCATTTGAATCACCAGAAGAGGCTGACAGGGTCTCAGCGGAAGGATAGCAACATCAAAAAGGCAGCATTCACTCAGAATGGCACTTAAGTGTCAGCAAAGATTCTGTTTTGAAGTCTTGGAGTGGGGCTTGAACCCACCAATATTCAGTCTGTGTGCTATGAACTGAGCTGAGGAGACAATTGCCAGAAGGAGGTGGTGAATCAATAAAATCATTCTAACTTTTTTTAAATTCTGCCTTTTTGGTTTGCCAGTATCCTAAAATAAGGCTTGTAACTTAATCTCATATTTCTTGAAAATATGAATGCAGGCAGATGAAGCCACAAAAAAAACCAAAAGGCAATTTGGGTTTTATAGGTAAAAGGAAGAAATCACATGCATTTGTATACCACCCTTCACACCCCAAAGCACTTTACAGCTAATTAAGTACTTTTGAACTGGAGTCACTGATTTAATGTCAGGAAATGCGATAGCCAATCTGCACACAGCAAGGTCCCACAAACTGCAACAAAATGCCAAAATAATTTATTTTCGTGGTGTTGGTGGAGGGATAAATATTAGCCAGGAGAACTCCCTTGCTCTTCAAATAGTGCCACTGGATCTTTCTCATCCACCTGAGGCCTTGATTTAACATCTCACCCGGAGGATGAACCTCTGACAGTGCAGCACTCCCTCAGTACGACACTGAAGTGTCAGCCTACATTATGTGCTCAAGTCTCTGGACCGGACCAACCCTTGGGAAAAGATGAGCTCCAGTGCCCTGCTTAATTTTGCTAGGACCCCTGCTGCCTCAGTGTAATGCAACACTTTACACACCATCTAGTAAGCATTCAGCTTGTTGACCAGGAATGACTGGCTCTGTCACCCAGCATCCTCACTCTCATGAGTAGAACTGTATAATTATTATGACAATTATTGGATGCAGCTGCATAATTATTATGACACTGGATGTAGCGGCAAGTATCGTGAAACTTCTGTCTTTCGGATGAGATGTTAAACCGAGGTCCCGTCTGCTCTCTGTTGGTTGTAAAAGATCACCTGGCACTATTTCGAAGAAGAGCAGGGGAGTTATCCCCGGAGTCTTGGCCAATATTTATCCCTCAATCAACAACACTAAAACAGATTATCTGGTCATTATTACATTGCTGTTTGTGGGAGCTTGCTGAGTGCAAATTGGCTGCCGTGTTTCCTACATTACAACAGTGACTACACTTCAAAAAATAGTACTTCATTGGCTGTAAAGCACTTTGGGACGTCCAGTGGTTGTGAAAGGCGCTATATAAATGCAAGTCTTTCTTTCTTTAACTTATATTCTATCGTGCTCTATATTTGATGAAATATAGGTTTCATGATAGTTATAGCTACATAGAACGAGAATGTGTGTAAGCTTTTTGTGCCTTTTTTTTTTAAAGATTGAATTGTTCAATTTGTTTCCTGGAGCACCAGCCTGAGTTCTCTGGCTCCCAGTTCCTGGAATTTCCCCATTCAATTTAGAAATGATTAGAAATAGTAAGTTACCCAATGCAGGAGTACATTTTTTTTTTAAAGCACAATTATGGGACTTCTTTGTTCAGTCCTCATTTCGATGACATAGACCAAGAAGATCATTGTGTTTTGTGTTTAAGTCAGATTGTCTCTTCACAGACCAATCACATGCCTATTTTTAAAATAAAAATTCTTAATCTTTGCCACTGATGCAATGGTGCAAAACTAGTGTAAAAAACCTTGCCCTGCAAACATTGGTTCTGCACAGATTAAAAAGCAAACCTTGAAATTAGAAGCCTGACATAAAAGCAGAAAATGTAGAAAATACACAGCAGCCTAGTCCGCATCCATAAAGGTTAATGTTTGGCTTGAGACCCTTCATCGGAAAGCCCTTCAAGAATTAAAACAGACCCGTTTCTCTTTCAGATCCTGATCATCTTGCTATGCATGTCCAGCTCTTTGCTAGTTTTATACCTTATTAACCTTAAATTGGATCAGTTCTCTTAAAAGTATAGGTGGGTACAGTGATATGAGTCTGATATTTTTAAAAGCAGGCTTACGCTCCATACTGTTGGGGTGCAGTTTTCTGGTCACTTCATTGTTTTCTGCGGCATAAACGCCAATGATTCAAAGTTATTCCAGTGTAGTATGACCAATATTATATTGGTTTACAACTCTCAGTTTCTAGTATAAAGTTACATGGTGTTTTATTTTGATGGTATTTATTTCCATCCATCAGCAAGGTGACCATCATGGAAGATACCGACCAGCACATTCACCTTAGGAATCTCTCTCTTCACCAGGCGAACAATGAGGAAGAATCTCTCAACCTGCTTTTCCTGGGAGATACTAACCGAATGATTGCAGAGGTGAGTACTTTTAAAACCCAAGTTCAGTGTTACTTCAGAGAGTTCTTCACAGAAAGAATGATCAACACATAGGAATGGACCTCCAGTAAGGCCAGTGGAGAGAAAAACTATGGAGTCTTTTAAGAAACCATAGTATGCTGTGATGGAAGGACTATAGTTTTTTTTCTGGATGGATGAATGAAAATGGACCAAATAGCCTTCCTCCTGCAAAGCTATCTTGTGTTTACTACTTCCTGATTTCATCTCCTGTTCATTTCAACTTCAGTGCTCATCTTGCACTAAGGATCATGCCACTTCTTTCAGTCAGTATTCAAGATTCTATGAGGTGTTGATGAATTGAACCCCAATAATATGTCTGGTGTAATCACAAACTCTGTAACCATGAGGTGGGGTCACAGACTGGAACTTAGAAGAGGGAAAATGAGCAGGCAGTTCAACTTTTAATGACTTTACTCAGAGAATAGCGAATTTATGGAGCCGACTGTCAGGGGAGGAAAGGAACAGGATAGTGTTGAAAACTGGATAGATATTTCACAGAGAAAGTAGTGTTTGGTACTTTCAAACTGTGGGGCTAGCCAAATGGACCTCAGTGGTATCTTTCTCTACGTATCCATGCTTGTAGGACCCTCTTATTTTCATAATTTCCTTTGCATCCCTTAGCCAAGCGCCATCTGTGGCAGAAACAGAAAATGCTGGAAACACTTAGCAGCTTTAGTAGGTTCTGAGGAGAGAACATGTGTGTTGATATTTCAGGCGTGAATGCTTCATCTAGAAAAATTACAGATGAACAGCATCCTCCAACATAGTACACTGTATTCACTGCTCATGGTACAATCTTCCCTACACTGGATAGATCATACTCGAGCAGGCTCGAGGGGCCAAATGGCCTACTCCTGCTCCTATCTTCTATGTTTCTATGAACGCAGGAATTGCTAGATGAGAAAATTTCACAACTGACCCAGACACGAAGCAAGGAAAACCCTCAGTGGTGGAGAGCTTTGGGATCCATGGGTCCAAAGTCACTTGTTCCTTCCAAGCATGCTACATTTACCATATGTCACATCTCAAATTACTCATACTGTATCCCAAAATATTGGCCCAAACTTTGCTGCCAAAATAGCAGCGAGTTTAATAGCGCTCGCTGTTATTGTGAAGGAGAAGTACCCCATGAATTACGAATTGCCAAAAGTTGCTGGACGATTTATTGTTGGCCAGCGTTAACCTCACGAAAACGGCAGCTCGCCCTTAACCACCCCATGAGTTTTGTGAAGTTGCTGCATTTTCACATTAATTGTTAATTAAACTCGCCACGGAAAGTTAGGGCTGGTAATTAACAATGTATGTACCTTTTTAATGAAGAGATTTATGTTCTTGAAATGCTAATTAACCTCTCCGGCCCAGCAAGGAAACAATTGAAACTGCGGACTCTAGTTCTGCAGGTCGTAAATTATTGTTGGAGCGTTTTTAAATTTTAAATTTCTCAATTTTTTTCTTACTTTTTAAAATTCTTTTCCTTTCTGTCTCTTTTTTTCCCTCTCTCGCAATCAATTTTTCTCTCCCATTTTATTTCTCATTCTGTACCTGATTTGACTCTAATTTACTCTTCTCTGTTGTTCCTCTGGTTCTTTCTCACTCCTTAAATCTCATTGGTAAAGAGATTCACTGTTGGTCCTGTCGTTCACCAAGGTCCCAGATGCTCCATTGCCCTCGCCACACCATTATCAGCTTGCACTTACAGCAATTCACAGGGCAAAAAGTTTTCGAACTGAAGGGTGAGGGAAAAAGTGTAACTAACAGGTGACGCTGCGAGATGCATCGCCCCAGCAAACTCTGGGCTATGATTTTCTGAAAGAAATCGATCTAATTTGCCTTTGAATAATTAACTTCCACTGTCAACACAAGATCAAGGAATAGCATCTTAACTTTCTATTGGGCATTTTGCAGCCCTCTGATTTTAATAGTGAGTATAGTAACTGCAAACTTTAACTATAGCTCCCACAGGCAGTGCTGCTAGTGTGGGATTGCCTTCGACACTGTCAACCATGAGGGATTATGGAGTGTCCTCCTCAAATTCAGCTGCCCTTAAAAGTTTGTCACCATCCTCCGCCTGCTTCACGACGACATGCAAGCCTTGATCCTGACCAACGGTTCCACCACAGATCCAATTCACGTACGAACCGGGGTCAAGCAAGGCTGTGTCATCTCACCAACGCTCTTCTCGATCTTCCTTGCTGCAATGCTCCATCTCACCCTCAGTAAGCTCCCCACTGGAGTGGAGCTAATTTACAGAACAAACGGGAAACTGTTCAAACTCCGTCACCTCCAGTCCAGATCCAAGGTCGTCCCATCCTCTGCCGTCGAATTACAGTATGCAGACGACGCTTGTGTCTGCGCTCACTCGGAGGTCGAACTCCAAACCATAGTCAACACCTTCACCGAAG
Source organism: Somniosus microcephalus (assembly GCF_052327205.1). Lineage (NCBI taxonomy): Eukaryota > Metazoa > Chordata > Chondrichthyes > Squaliformes > Somniosidae > Somniosus > Somniosus microcephalus. Next base: position 224,673,244 of record NC_140995.1, read on the forward strand.
CATATGAGAGCATAGGCCTTACACTAAACATTCGTAAGACAAAGGTCCTCTACCAACCTGCCCCCGCCACACAGTAATGCCCCCGATTATCAAAATTCACGACAAGACCTTGGACAACGTGGACCACTTTCCATAACTCGGGAGCCTACTGTCAACAAGGGCAGACATCGATGATAAAGTCCAACACCGCCTTCAGTGTACCAGTGCAGCCTTCAGTCGCCTGAGGAAGAGAGTGTTTGAAGACCAGGACCTCAAACCCGGCACTAAGCTCATGGTCTACAGAGCAGCAGTGCTACCCGCTCTGCTGTATGCCTCAGAGACATGGACCATGTACAGCAGGCACCTCAAAGCACTGGAGAGGTACCACCAACACTGCCTCCACAAGATCTTGCAAATCCATTGGCAGGATAGGCGCACCAACGCCCGTGTTCTCGCTCAGGCCAACACCCCCAGCATCGAAGATTTGACCAAGCTCGATCAGCTCCGATGGACTGGCCACATCGTCTGCATGCCCGATATGAGACTCCCAAAACAAGCACTCTACTCGGAGCTCCGACACGGCAAGAGAGCCCCAGGTAGGCCGAGGAAACGCTTCAAGGACACCCTCAAAGTCTCCTTGAAAAAGTGCAACATCCCCACTGACACCTGGGAATCCCTGGCCCAAAGTGGAGGAGAAGCATCCAGGAAGACGCCGAACACCTCGAGTCTCTTCGCCGGGAGCAAGCAGAAGCCAAGCGCAAGGAGCGCACGTCAACCCAAGCACCCCACCCACACTCGCCCCTTCAACCACCGTCTGCCCCACCTGTGACAGAGACTGTAGGTCCCGCATTGGGCTCATCAGTCACCTGAGAACTCATTTTTAATGTGGAAGCATGTCATCCTCGGTTCCGCGGGCCTCAGAAGGAGAAGGAAGGTGGACCGGCATTTCTTGGAGGGGGTAAGGCTGGTGCTTGAGTGGCAAGGTGGTGTGCTCTGCTTTGCCATATTTTTGTGCTTCCATATCTACTTGCCTTACCCCACCTCATCTTGTTCTCACATTCTCTGGGTCTCATAAATCTCTTTAATTAATTTCTCTCAATAGGCCTCCTGTTGTCTCATGTTAATATCACTTCTGCCATTTAACCATCTCGTTTTATTCTCATCACTTAACATGTCTTACTATTTCTTCTCTCTTTTGTGTGTGTGTGTGTGGTTCCACTCCTGATGCGCCATCAATAACTCCAGAAGACTAAGAGTTAAACTTATAACAAGTAGACTTTTATTAACAAAAGAATACGAGCATGCCTCTGCTGGTAGACCGATCCTTAAAGCCAGGGGGACTGGAGGTCAATCACCTTTATACCTGGGCTTAGGGGTGGAGCCAGGGGCGGAGCCAGCTGAGGCATGCCCAGACATGTTCTGTACAGGCAGATTAGTGGTTTACCACATTCACCCCTTGTTTAAAATGAGTCCGGCGGGGTGAAGTGTCTCAGAAGTTCGTATAGGCAAGTCTCTCCGGGGGTCTTGTCTGCCGTAGTGATCGTCGTGGTGCCGGCTGCGGCGGTTCTTTTCCCGCGGCCGTTTCCCACGTGGGCCGGAGCACCGGCGTGTCGTCTTCGTGGGTGCGGGGTCGGTGGGTGTATAAGGGTGGGTCACAGGGCCCTGGCGTGCCGTCTACTTGGTTTCGATGTGGATTCCCTTCTAGGGGTGTGTCGTGGGTAATGGTAGTGGGTAATGGTAATGGGTAGTGGGTAATGGTGTTTTCGGTGGCACCTGAGGGTGCGAGGTCTCGTATGGAGACCGTGTCCTCCCGCCCGTCGGGATACGCCACGTATGCATATTGTGGGTTGGCGTGGAGGAGGTGGACCCTTTCGACCAGGGGGTCTGTTTTATGGCTCCTCACGTGCTTCCTGAGCAAGACGGGCCCTGGAGACGTAAGCCATGGCGGTAGCGATGTCCCCGAGGTGGATTTCCTAGGGAAGACGAACATTTTCTCGTGAGGGGTGGCGTTTGTGGCGGTACAGAGTAGTGACCGTATGGAGGGAAGCGCATTGGGGAGGACTTCTTGCCAGCGGGAGGTTGGGAGGCCTCTGGACTTTAAGGCTAGCATGGCGGTTTTCCACACTGTCGCGTTCTCCCTTTCTACTTGTCCGTTACCCCGGGGGTTGTAGCTGGTGGTCCTGCTCGTGGCTATCCCTTTTTCGAGCAGGTACTGGCGCAGCTCGTCACTCGTGAACGACGAGCCCCTGTCACTATGGATGTAGCTGGGAAAACCGAATATGGCGAAGAGGTCATTGAGACATTTGATGACTGTGGCGCTGGTCATGTCCGGGCAGGGGATAGCGAACGGGAAACGGGAGTACTCGTCAATGATGTTGAGGAAGTACGTGTTGTGGTCAGAGGAGGGGAGGGGCCCTTTAAAATCTACGCTTAGGCGCTCGAAGGGGCGGGTGGCTTTTATCAGGTGCGCCCTGTCTGGCCTATAAAAGTGCGGTTTGCATTCGGCACAGACTTGGCAGATCCTGGTCATGGTCCTGACCTCCTCGATGGAGTAAGGCAGGTTGCGGGCCTTAATGAAGTGGAAAAACCTGGTGACCCCCGGGTGGCAGAGATCGTTGTGGAGGGCCCATAGCCTATCGACCTGTGCGTTGGCACATGTTCCACGGGATAGGGCGTCCGGGGGCTCATTAAGTTTCCCGGGCCGGTATAAGATATCATAATTGTAGGTGGATAATTCGATCCTCCACCGCAATATCTTGTCGTTTTTGATTTTGCCCCTCTGCTTGTTATTGAACATAAATGCTACTGATCGTTGGTCAGTGAGCAGGGTGTAGCGTTTACCGGCCAGGTAATGCCTCCAATGCCGTACAGCCTCCACTATAGCCTGGGCCTCCTTTTCGACTGAGGAGTGTCTAATTTCAGGGCCCTGGAGGGTTCGTGAAAAGAAGGCCACGGGTCTCCCCGCCTGTTTAAGGGTTGCGGCCAGGGCGAAGTCAGACGCATCGCTCTCCACTTGGAAAGGGATGGACTCGTCCACGGCGTGCATTGTAGCCTTTGCAATGTCCTCTTTTATGCGGGTGAAGGCTGCACGGGCCTCTGCCGCCAGGGGGAAGGAGGTTGACTTGATAAGGGGCCGGGCTTTGTCCGCGTAATTGGGCACCCATTGGGCGTAATAAGAGAAAAACCCCAGACATCTCTTCAGGGCTTTGAGGCAGTGAGGCAGGGGTAGTTCCAGAAGGGGGCGCATTCGGTCGAGGTCGGGGCCGATGACTCCGTTTTCCACTACACAGCCAAGGATAGCGAGGCGGGTGGTGCGAAACATACATTTTTCTTTGTTGTATGTCAAATTTAAGCGCTGGGCTGTTCGGAGGAATTTTTCTAGATTGGCGTCATGGCCCTGCTGGTCATGGCCGCAGATGGTGACATTGTCCAGGTAGGGAAAAGTGGCCTGCAGCGCGTTCTGGTCAACCATCCGGTCCATCTCCCTTTGGAAGACTGAGACCCCGTTGGTGACGCCGAAGGGGACTCTGAGGAAGTGGTAGAGGCGGCCGTTTGCCTCGAAGGCAGTATACTGGCGGTCTTCAGGTCTGATAGGGAGTTGGTGGTATGCCGACTTCAGGTCAATGGTAGAGAATACCCGGTACTGTGCAATCTGATTGACCATATCAGATATGCGGGGAAGGGGGTATGCGTCTAATTGGGTATACCTTTTGATTGTTTGACTGTAGTCAATGACCAGGCGCTGTTTCTCGCCGGTCTTCACGACCACTACTTGGGCTCGCCATGGGCTGGTGCTGCCCTCGATAATCCCCTCCCCGCAGGAGTCTCTCTACTTCTATTTTAATGAAGCTTCTATCCCCGGCACTGTACCGCCTGCTTTTTGTTGCGATGGGCTTGCAGTCGTGGGCGAGATTAGCAAACAACGGGGGGGGGCTGACTTTCAGGGTGGATAGGCTGCATATTGTGCGCGGCGGTTGTTTTAAATTTTGCCGGCTGCAGACTGTAAGTGGGGGCAGGGGCCCGCCGTACGCCATCGTGACACTCTCTAGGTGGCACTGGAAATCCAGTCCCAGTAGCACAGCAGCGCAGAGCTGTGGCAGGACAAGGAGTTTAAAGTCTTTGTACTCTGTGCCCATTACTGTCAGGGTCGCTACACAGTAGCCGCCGACGTCCGCCGTATGGGACTTGGAGGCCATAGAGACCCGGTGGCGCGTGGGCATGACTGATAGGGAGTAGCGTCGCACCGTGTCGGGGTGGATAAAGCTCTCCATGCTCCCGCAGTCAAATAGACAGTTTGTTGCGTGACCGTTTACCTTGATGTCCATCGTGGACCTGGCCAGTTGGTGAGGCCTGGATTGGTCCAGGATGATGGAGGCCATCGTTGAGGTCGGTGGGTCGCTGTTGTACTCGCGCGAGGCAGTGGGGGGGAGTCAGGGGCCTGGTCCCAAAGTGACGTCCAAGATGGCGGCCCGCACCGCTCACACGCGGCTGGTGATGTCCAAGATGGCGGCCCGCACGGCTCACACGCGGCTGGTGGTGTCCAAGATGGCGACCTGCACGGCTCACACGCGGCGCTGCTGGAGTTGGTCGGTTTTGCCCTGCACACTTTGGCATAGTGCCCCTTCTTTCCGCATTTGGAGCAGATCGCGTCCTTCGCCGGGCAGTGTTGTCTGGGGTGCTTGGCCTGGCCACAGAAATAGCACTTTGAGCCTCTGGACATCGCAGCTGTAGTTGGGCTGCAGGTGGGCCGTGGCGGTGGTGGCGTGGCGCAGGCCTGTGGCCTTACCGTGTCCCAAGATGGCGGCCCCCGCGACATCCACGGGGCGGGGAGGGCCGTATGGTCGGGGGGGGTAGGCATCCATGTTTCGGAGGGCCACGTCCAGCGAGTTAGCAAGGGCCACAGCCTTCTGCAGGTTGAGCCCACTTTGCTCTAGCAGTCTCTGTCGAGTGTAGCTGGACCTGATGCTGGCGACGTAGGCGTCTCTGATTAGGTCATCAGTATTTTCCGCGGCCGTCACCGATTTGCACTTGCAGTCCCGGCCGAGGACTCTCAGTGCCCGTAGGTATTCGTCACCCGATTCCCCAGGTCGCTGTTTGCGGGTAGCCAGGAGGTGTCTAGCGTAGACCTCGTTGACTGGCTTAGTATATTCTTTTAGTATCGTGATAGCGGCTGTGTAGGATACAGCGTCTCGGATAATCGAATATACTTGGTGGCTCACCCGTGAGTTCAGTACTAGCAGTTTGTCGGCTTCGGTCCTGACGGTAGTGCTGGAGGCCTGCAGGAATGCTTCGAAGCAGCTCAGCCAGTGCTCGAAGTTATTTGATGCATCCGCCGTTTGAGGGTCCAGTTCCAGGCGTTCCGGTTTCAGGATTTGCTCCATTTCAAAACCTTTTGTTAATAAAATTGATGCGCCATCAATAACTCCAGAAGACTAAGAGTTAAACTTATAACAAGTAGACTTTTATTAACAAAAGAATACGAGCATGCCTCTGCTGGTAGACCGATCCTTAAAGCCAGGGGGACTGGAGGTCAATCACCTTTATACCTGGGCTTAGGGGTGGAGCCAGGGGCGGAGCCAGCTGAGGCATGCCCAGACATGTTCTGTACAGGCAGATTAGTGGTTTACCACAACTCCTTTGTTCAATTCCTTTATTAAATGCTGTTCATCTTTAATATCTTCCAATTCTGATGAAGGTTGCACATCTGAAGCATCAACATTCTCTTCCCTCCACAGATGTTGAGTGTTTACAACATTTTCTGTTTTTGATTCAGATTTCCAGCATCGGCAGATTTTTGTTTATAACATCTATGCCAGTGCAGCTGAACAATCTATTCCCAAACTTCAGCCTGTGCTGGTGAACAATCTATTCCCAAACTTCAGGCAGTGCTGGTGAACAATCTATTCCCAAACCTCAGCCTGTGCAGCTGAACAATCTATTCCCAAACCTCAGCCACTGCTGGTGAACAATCTATTCCCAAACTTCAACCACTGCTGGTGAACAATCTATTCCCAAACCTCAGCCAGTGCTGGTGAACAATCTATTCCCAAACCTCAGCCTGTGCAGCTGAACAATCTATTCCCAAGCCTCAGCCTGTGCTGGTGAACAATCTATTCCCAAACCTCAGCCTGTGCAGCTGAACAATCTATTCCCAAACTTCAGCCAGTGCTGGTGAACAATCTATTCCCAAACCTCAGCCTGTGCAGCTGAACAATCTATTCCCAAACCTCAGCCAGTGCTGGTGAACAATCTATTCCCAAACCTCAGCCTGTGCAGCTGAACAATCTATTCCCAAACTTCAGCCAGTGCTGGTGAACAATCTATTCCCAAACCTCAGCCTGTGCAGCTGAACAATCTATTCCCAAACTTCAGCCAGTGCTGGTGAACAATCTATTCCCAAACCTCAGCCAGTGCTGGTGAACAATCTATTCCCAAACCTCAGCCAATGCTGGTGAACAATCTATTCCCAAACCTCAGCCAGTGCTGGTGAACAATCTATTCCCAAACTTCAGGCAGTGCTGGTGAACAATCTATTCCCAAACCTCAGCCAGTGCTGGTGAACAATCTATTCCCAAACTTCAGCCAGTGCTGGTGAACAATCTATTCCCAAACCTCAGCCTGTGCAGCTGAACAATCTATTCCCAAACTTCAGGCAGTGCTGGTGAACAATCTATTCCCAAACTTCAGCCAGTGCTGGTGAACAATCTATTCCCAAACCTCAGCCAGTGCTGGTGAACAATCTATTCCCAAACCTCAGCCAGTGCTGGTGAACAATCTATTCCCAAACCTCAGCCAGTGCTGGTGAACAATCTATTCCCAAACCTCAGCCAGTGCTGGTGAACAATCTATTCCCAAACTTCAGCCTGTGCAGCTGAACAATCTATTCCCAAACTTCAGCCAGTGCTGGTGAACAATCTATTCCCAAACCTCAGCCAGTGCTGGTGAACAATCTATTCCCAAACCTCAGCCAATGCTGGTGAACAATCTATTCCCAAACCTCAGCCAGTGCTGGTGAACAATCTATTCCCAAACTTCAGGCAGTGCTGGTGAACAATCTATTCCCAAACCTCAGCCAGTGCTGGTGAACAATCTATTCCCAAACTTCAGCCAGTGCTGGTGAACAATCTATTCCCAAACCTCAGCCTGTGCAGCTGAACAATCTATTCCCAAACTTCAGGCAGTGCTGGTGAACAATCTATTCCCAAACTTCAGCCAGTGCTGGTGAACAATCTATTCCCAAACCTCAGCCAGTGCTGGTGAACAATCTATTCCCAAACCTCAGCCAGTGCTGGTGAACAATCTATTCCCAAACCTCAGCCAGTGCTGGTGAACAATCTATTCCCAAACCTCAGCCAGTGCTGGTGAACAATCTATTCCCAAACTTCAGCCTGTGCAGCTGAACAATCTATTCCCAAACTTCAGGCAGTGCTGGTGAACAATCTATTCCCAAACTTCAGCCAGTGCTGGTGAACAATCTATTCCCAAATCTCAGCCAGTGCTGGTGAACAATCTATTCCCAAACTTCAGCCAGTGCAGCTGAACAATCTATTCCCAAACCTCAGCCACTGCTGGTGAACAATCTATTCCCAAACCTCAGCCACTGCTGGTGAACAATCTATTCCCAAACTTCAGCCAGTGCTGGTGAACAATCTATTCCCAAACTTCAGCCACTGCTGGTGAACAATCTATTCCCAAACCTCAGCCTGTGCAGCTGAACAATCTATTTCCAAACTTCAGGCAGTGCTGGTGAACAATCTATTCCCAAATCTCAGCCAGTGCTGGTGAACAATCTATTCCCAAACTTCAGCCAGTGCTGGTGAACAATCTATTCCCAAACCTCAGCCTGTGCAGCTGAACAATCTATTCCCAAACTTCAGGCAGTGCTGGTGAACAATCTATTCCCAAACTTCAGCCAGTGCTGGTGAACAATCTATTCCCAAACCTCAGCCAGTGCTGGTGAACAATCTATTCCCAAACCTCAGCCAGTGCTGGTGAACAATCTATTCCCAAACCTCAGCCAGTGCTGGTGAACAATCTATTCCCAAACCTCAGCCAGTGCTGGTGAACAATCTATTCCCAAACCTCAGCCAGTGCTGGTGAACAATCTATTCCCAAACCTCAGCCAGTGCTGGTGAACAATCTATTCCCAAACCTCAGCCTGTGCTGGTGAACAATCTATTCCCAAACCTCAGCCAGTGCTGGTGAACAATCTATTCCCAAACTTCAGCCAGTGCAGCTGAACAATCTATTCCCAAACCTCAGCCAGTGCTGGTGAACAATCTATTCCCAAACTTCAGCCAGTGCTGGTGAACAATCTATTCCCAAACCTCAGCCTGTGCAGCTGAACAATCTATTTCCAAACTTCAGGCAGTGCTGGTGAACAATCTATTCCCAAACCTCAGCCAGTGCAGCTGAACAATCTATTCCCAAACTTCAGGCAGTGCTGGTGAACAATCTATTCCCAAACTTCAGCCAGTGCTGGTGAACAATCTATTCCCAAACTTCAACCAGTGCTGGTGAACAATCTATTCCCAAACCTCAGCCAGTGCTGGTGAACAATCTATTCCCAAACCTCAGCCTGTGCAGCTGAACAATCTATTCCCAAACTTCAGCTTGTGCTGCTGAACAATCTATTCCCAAACTTCAGGCAGTGCTGGTGAACAATCTATTCCCAAACTTCAGCCAGTGCTGGTGAACAATCTATTCCCAAACTTTAGCCAGTGCTGGTGAACAATCTATTCCCAAACTTCAGGCAGTGCTGGTGAACAATCTATTCCCAAACCTCAGCCAGTGCTGGTGAACAATCTATTCCCAAACCTCAGCCTGTGCTGGTGAACAATCTATTCCCAAACTTCAGCTTGTGCTGGTGAACAATCTATTCCCAAACTTCAGCCAGTGCTGGTGAACAATCTATTCCCAAACTTCAGGCAGTGCTGGTGAACAATCTATTCCCAAACTTCAGCTTGTGCTGGTGAACAATCTATTCCCAAACTTCAGCCAGTGCTGGTGAACAATCTATTCCCAAACTTCAGCCAGTGCTGATGAACAATCTATTCCCAAACTTCAGCCAGTGCTGGTGAACAATCTATTCCCAAACCTCAGCCAGTGCTGGTGAACAATCTATTGCCAAACCTCAGCCAGTGCAGCTGAGCAATCTATTCCCAAACCTCAGCCAGTGCTGGTGAACAATCTATTCCCAAACCTCAGCCAGTGCAGCTGAACAATCTATTCCCAAACCTCAGCCAGTGCTGGTGAACAATCTATTCCCAAACCTCAGCCAGTGCTGGTGAACAATCTATTCCCAAACCTCAGCCAGTGCAGCTGAACAATCTATTCCCAAACTTCAGCCTATGCTGCTGAACAATCTATTCCCAAACCTCAGCCAGTGCAGCTGAAGAATCTATTCCCAAACCTCAGGCAGTGCAGCTGAAGAATCTATTCCCAAACTTCAGCCAGTGCTTAAGAGATAACTGTGTTCGACAGTGACCTGGGCAGGTAGTTTCCCATCAGATTTGTTGCTCTGATAATGCGTTACAGAGCTGTAGATATCTCTCATTGCTGCACATATACTGATTTAATTTTGCGTGGTGGGGTGGGGTTTGGCGGGTGGAATAGATGAGAAAAGATTGTAAGGGTTATTATTGCTTGCTGCTTCCACTGGATGGTTCAACTTGGTCCAGCTCTAACTTTATTAATGCTAACTCTGAGGGGGACAAAAACAGAGAAGGAAGCTGTGGCCAATTTCGGGAAGAACTTTAAGAAATTCCTCAGCAGCTCCATATGGGAATCAAGGAAAGAGCAGGGGACCCATTATCTAACCCATACACCCCGATAATATCAATTTCTGATATTGGAAAGGTTGAGCCTCTGGTTGGCACTTAACTCAGTTGGGAGGTGGGATAATCAATAGTTAATCGATTTCATGTCACTCATGGTTCCCTCCCAGTAGCCTTAAAATTATATATCATAGCATGGTTACAGCACAGAAGGAGGCCACTCGGCCCGTTGAGCCTATGCCGGCTCTCTGCAAGATAACCTCAGCTAGTCCCACTCCCGCGCCCTTTCCCTGTAGCCCTGAAAAATGTTTTCCTTCAGGTACTTATCCAGTTCCCTTTTGAAATATATTTTTTAGATATTTTATCCCCCCCTTGCCCCTCCTTAGCTTCCCTGTGTCATGCACAGCCCCCAATCAAGAAGGTGGGCAACAACCGTGGAGACTTTTGTCAAAACTACTCTGTAACCATCATGAAATTGCCCTGGGGCGACTCACCTTTTTGCTGTCTGAGGTGGTGTGTGGGGGAGATTTAATCTTCTAAACTTGGTGTCTACTCCATGCCACCTCTCCCAGCATGGCAACAGAATGCAGAACAGCACTGCTACTCAGGCTTGAGGCCATATGTTGTAACATGATGAGTTTGGATCAAAGCTGTTCTGTTAGAGATATCACAAGGAGGGTGGAAAGATCATTCTGTATCCCTACAGAGCAACAGTTGCAGACAATTGAGCAGGCCGCTGTTCACAAGAAAATGACTTGGAAGCGGGGGACAAATTTGCAGATGACGCAGGACTGGGAGGAGCGGCAAACAACAGGGAGCAGGCTGATCAAATGCAGAAGTACCTGGATAGATTGGAGAGTTGTGATGGCAAGTGGCAGATGTCATTTAATTTGGTCAAATGCTCAATCATGAGATTAGAAAAAATAATAAACAGTGGCAGTATGTGCTAAATAGTGTTATCCTGCAGACCTGACCCAGGAGAGTTTTGCAGGTGCTGGGGAATGGATCGCTGAAACCGTCAGCGCAGTGTGGATGCAGTAAAGAGAGAAAATAGGACCTTGGGCTGTACAGCTGGAGGAATAAAGCACAAATTTCAGGAAATTATTCTGCGCTTGTACAGAGCACCAGTGCTGCCTCATCTGGAGTATTGTGTACACTTCTGGACAGTATGAGAAAACAATGGAGAAGGTGGAGCAAAGAGCTACTAAACTGACAACTGCGACTAGGCACCTGAGTTATGAGGAGAGGTTGCAGTTGCTAGGAATGTTTACAATGGGGGAGAGAAGGCTCAGGGCTGATCTTGTACAAAATCCTAAAAGGTGTAGACAAGATGATCATCAGTATATTTAACACCGCCACAGATTACAGAGCAAGAGGGTGGTGAATGTATGGAATGGACTGCCAAGGGAGGCAACGGGGACTGATTGTACCAGCAACTTCAGGAGAGAGTTAGATAAGTATATGGAGAAAAATAATGAATAGGTATCGTGGGGTATGATAGTTCCTAGAGACTGGATCGGGAAAATGGACCACAGTGGTCTCATCTAGTCCTTTACATTCCTATGTTCCTATGTAAAAGGGAATGAAAGAAAACAAAATGCAGGTGGCAGGCACCATCTTCACCATAAAATGTGGTTTGACATGAGGCAGAAGAAAACAGCTTAAAAATAGAGGAATAACAACAGAAAATGCTGGAAAAACTCAGCAGGTCAGGCAACATCCGTGGAGAGAAATTTGAGTTGACGTTTCGGGTTGGACCCTTCTTCAAAACTGGAAAGAAAGTGGAACAAGGTTGAAGAGCCAAACGGAGATCCCGTCGAAGAGAAGAGCAGAACTTCTTCAAGGTAACGTTCCACTTGTTCCACTTTCTTTCCAGTTTTGAAGAAGGATCCAACCCGAAACGTCAACTCAAATTTCTCTCCACGGATGTTGCCTGACCTGCTGAGTTTTTCCAGCATTTTCTGTTGTTATTTCGGATTTCCAACATCTGCAGTATTTTGCTATCTTAAAAATAGAGGAGTTTCTTTTGTCTTTTTACTTCCAAATTAATCAGCCATGATCTTATTGAATGGTGGAGCAGGCTCGGAGGGCCAAATGGTCTACTCCTCCTATTTCTTATGTTCTTAAGCAAGACCTGTGAGTAGACTGTCAAAACAAAGGCTGACTAAGATGTTGAATGATGATCTTTGCCAACTAAAAAGTGCTAAGTATTAAAATAGTGACTAATAAAGCAGAAATATCCAGAAATAACTTATCTCCGTTTTAAGTCTGTTGTTTTCCAGGGCCTGGTTGAAGTGATGTTGTTACATCGTTATATTATTACATCGTTAAATGGAACTACTTGTTACATCGTTATATGGAACTACTTTGGTTAGTGTATTTATATTGCTATGTGGCACACTGTGAAAGACAGTGCAAGGTCGGACATCTTGTATCACTCCACACCATGCGGCAGCAACATCATTAAAGCAAGAATACAACTGAGTGAAAGTGGTAAACTAAATGAGAAAAGTGTCTGTATTACATAGTAATAAGAACACAAGGAGACGCAACATGGTGGCAGCGGTATAAGTGAGTACAACTTGTGCCATACGAACTATGAATAAGACGAAAAGTGAATATATGAGCTGATCGTGAGTGCCGGTGTCTGTGGTGATTGAGCGTGAATCGTACGGGCAACTAAGATGGCGGCTGCCGCTGCACTGACTGCGCAAATGCAACCCCTCATGAACTGGGAAGCCGACGATATAGTAGAGGCATTCCGCAAGTTCAAACAGAAATGTGACCTTACATTCAAAAGCTTCCTGAAGGGTACTGCCAACGAAGAAAAGGTTAGTTACATTCTGTTGTGGACAGGAGAAAAAGGTCTAGATTTGTATAATAGCTGGAGTTTGACTGAAGAGGAAAAGGAAAACCCTGCGACAATCAGCAACCATCTAGAGCCTAAATCCAATCACCGTATACACAGATACAAATTTCAGAGTCCAAGACAGGAATCCGGTGAAACAGCTGACAATTTCCTGACAAGGCTGAGAAATGAAGCCAGCAAGTGTGCATTTAAGAAAATGGAGGAAAGGCTTGTGGACCAGCTGATATGGGGGTCAGCGCATGCAGAGGTACAAAAAGCCCTGATAGGGAAAGAAAAGCTCGAAATAACAGAGGCTATAGATACTGCGAGAGCTCATGAAGCCATGAAGCAGCAAATGAGAACGCTGATTTCTCAAACGGCTGACATGCGGACGGCTTCTGAGACGGACAACAGAGTGGGTACAGTGAGAGAAAAGTACAACACACAAAGCCATGCACATGACAACGGGAGAAACGTGCAGAAACTGTGGAAGACCGCACGATTATACAGACAGGAGGAAATGTCCAGCATATGGAACAAGCTGCAATGCATGTGGCAAACTAAACCACTGGGAAAAGAGGTGTAGAACAAAGAAAGAAGGAACATACATCAAAAACAAAGGCGGACAGCAGAACCAGAGAAAGAAACACAATATCCATGCCATGGATGAACAGGATGATGATGATTATGGTCATGACAATACACTAAACATCGAAACCATAAAGGTACAGCTTCACAAGATGCCTGACCTTGCACTGTGCACTGCCTTTCACAGTGTGTCACATAGCAATATAAATACACTAACCAAAGTAGTTCCATTTAACGATGTAATAACATAACGATGTAACAGATGTTATGAGAGTTGTTAATTTAAGAAAATCATTACCTATGTTCAGCACCATCTTTTTTTTATTTCTTTCACTTTACAACCTTCCAGACTCAAAATTGAGCTCAACAATTTCAGATCATAACCATTGCTCCCATTTTCTGAGACAGCAGGTGCTGGTAATGATTCTGCTGTTGCCACTTACAGCTCATCTGGACCCATCTTTTGTTTCTTTACTTGTCCCATTACCACCCCCTTTTGCCTTGAACTCTCATCCCTATTGTTATCTGATCACTCCTGCGCTCCACACAGACCTTGCCCTTTGTTTATTCCTCCCCACCCCCTTTTCCCTGGCTCTGTACTTGCTTATAAACTATGAAAGGTCATCGACCCTATATGTTAACTCTGTTTCTCTCTCCACAGTTGCTGCCTGACCTGCTGATTGTTTCCAGTATTTTCTGTTTCTATTTCAGATTTACAGCATCCACAGAATATTGTTTTTGTTTCTTTTATTTGAGACCGACAAAATGACTCCCATCTGTTCCGAAGGCTTTTTGGTTATCTTGTCAGCTGTTTGCCTGTGTCTGGCTTATTTTTTTCATTACTATATTAAACCACAGTCAGTCCATCTGGACACATTGTGGCCCCTGAGCAGCGTACTTGTGTTTGAAGTTTGTTTGAATGGCATGATGTAACGTAGGGACTGGAATACCAAGTTGCAAAGTAACCACTTTCAGACAGTTATGTTTTCCCACGTAATGTTCCAGTGTTAATGTCAATTGACCAACTTTGCTACCATCTTATGGACTCTAAATTTAACAGGTTCCTGCAAATCAGACCATCACACACTTCAAACTTCTCTGAAGAGGCAAGAGTGCTATATGTATTGCAGATTTCCAAAAATTTGGTTTAAAAACAATTATGGATACATTTTGGGCAGTGTGTTTTGTGATTGTGACTGAAAAGCCCCACTATTAAACTAACCGATTTATTTAAGTCTGTAATTGTGTTCCCTTGTGAAATGCTCCAAGATGTTTTCCTACTTGAGGGACACTATATAAATACAAGTTGTTAATATTGTTGTTTGTTAGAGATAAACTGGAAATTTGAAATAAAAAAATTGAACTGCATGGTAATCAGCATCTGAAAAAGAAAGTATTTTCTGATATAACCCTACAGAACTTCAGAGTCACACTGAAAATACAATCCTATCTTTCTCATTCAGGTGCTGATGCTATGAATTACCAGCATTTTCTATGCCTGTTAAATAATTGAATTTTCAGTATCCATAACTTAATCTAGATCAAGTAAGTAGTCAAGAAACTACACTGTAAACGAAGTTGCCTAATTACAAATTTAATTAAATTTAATTAAATAAAACAAGGTCATATAGGGATGGCAGTACAGGTGGTGTGCCGCAACTGCAGCATGTGGGAGTTTGTGGAGAGCATTGTGATCCCGGACAACCATGTTTGCAGTAAGTGCCTACATCTTGAGGAACTTCAGCTCAGAGTTTTTGAGCAGGATCTGAGGTGCAGACATTGCGGGGCATCAGGGATGGGGAGAGTTACCTGGACACTTTGATCCAGAAGGCAGTCACACCCCTTGGGTTAGGTAGTGGTGCAGGTCTGGTTAGTGGTCAGGGACAGGAGGGTGTGACTGCAACTCAGGTAGGTAAGGGGACCTGGAGGAGCCTCAGCCTTTGCCCTTGTCCAACGGGTATTAGGTTCTTGCTGCCTGTGTGGATGAGGGAAAAGCCTGCAGGATGGATGAGCAAGCTGACCATAGCACCATGGTGCAGGAGGCCATTCAAGTAGGGGGAGTGAAAGGGAATATAGTTGTGGTAGGGGACAGTATAGTTAGGGAAGAGTGACCATAATATGATAGAATTTTATATTGAGTTTGAAAGTGATTTAGTTAAATCCGAAACTAGGGTCTTAAATCTAAACAAAGCAAACTACGAGTTGGCTAAGATAGATTGGGAAACTACATTAAAAGGTATGACGGTAGACAAGCAATGGCTGGCTTTTAAAGAATCAATACATAAGTTAAAACAAATATACATTCCTTTAAGGCACAAAAAACCCACAGGAAAAGTGGTTCAACCGTGGCTAACAAGAGAAGTTAAAGATAGAATTAAATCAAAAGAAGAGCCTTATAATGCTGCCAAAAAGAGTAGTAAGCCTGAGGATCAGGAGGATTTTAGAATTCAGCAAAGGAGGACAAAGAAATTGATAAAGAAAGGGAAAATTGAATATGAGAGTAAACTAGTGAGAGACATAAAAACAGACTGTAAAAGCTTCTATAGGTATGTAAAAAGGAAAAGATTAGCGAAAGTAAATGTGGGTCCCTTACAGGCTGAGACAGGAGAAATTATGATGAGGAATGAGGAAATGGCAGAGAAATTAAACAAATACTTTGTGTCTGTCTTCACTGGAGTGCTGGAGAAATTAATGGACAGAAAGCCACTAAATCCCCTGGACCTGATGGCCTACATCCTAGGGTTTTGAAAGAGGCGGCTATAGAGATAGTGGATGCATTGGTTGTCATTTTCCAAAATTCCATAGATTCTAGAACAGTTCCCGCAGATTGGAAGGTAGCAAATGTAACCCCACTATTTAAGAAAGGAGGGAGGGATAAAACGGGGAACTACAGACCAGTTAGCCTGACATCATTTGTTGGGAAAATGCTGGAATCTATTATTATTGATGTGGTAACAGGGCACTTAGAAAATAATAATAGGATTGGGCAGAGTCAACACAGATTTATGAATGGGAAATAGTGTTTGACAAACCTGTTACGAGTTTTTTGAGGTTTTAACTAACAGAATAGATAAGGGGGAACCAGTGGATGTGGTGTATTTGGATTTTCAGAAGGCATTCAATAAGGTGCCACACAAGAGGTTATTAAACAAAATTTGAGCTCATGGGATTGTGGGTAATATACTAGCATGGACTGAGGATTGGTTAACGGACAGAAAACAGAGAGTAGGAATAAATGGGTCATTTTCAGGTTGGCAGGCTGTAACTAGTGGGGTACCGCAAGGCTCAGTGCTTGGGCCACAGCCATTCAAATTCCACATCAATGATTTGGATGAGGGGATCACATGTAATATATCCAAGTTTGCTGATGATACAAAGCTGGGTGGGAATGTAAGTTGTGAGGAGGATGCAAGGAGGCTTTAAAGGGATATAGACAGGCTAAGTGAGTGGGCAAGAACATGGCAAGTGGAATATAATGTGGAGAAATGTGAAGTTATCCGCTTTGGTAGGAAAAATAGAAAAGCAGAGTGTTTTTTAAATGGTGAGAGATTGGGAAATGTTGGTATTCAGAGGGACCTGGGTGTCCTTGTATGCGAATCACTGAAAGTTAACATGCAGGTACAGCAAGAAATTAGGAATGCAAAAGGTACGTTGGCCTTTTTTACAAGAGGATTCTAAGTATAAGAGTAAAGGCGTCTTACTGCAATTATATAGAGCCGTAGTGAGAGCACACCTGGAGTATTGTGTACAGTTTTGGTCTCCTTAACTAAGGAAGGATATATTTGCCATAGAGGGATTACAACAAAGGTTCACCAGACTGGTTCCTGGGATGGGGGGATTGTCCTATGAGGAGAGATTGAGTAGACTAGGCCGATATTCTCTAGAGTTTAGAAGAATGAGAGGTGATCTCATTGAAACATACAAACTTCTTACAGGGCTTGACAGGGTAGATGCAGGGAGGATGTTTCCCCTGGCTGGGGAGTCTAGAACCAGGGGTCACAGTCTCAGAATAAGGGGTCAGCCATTTAGGACTGAGATGAGGAGAAATTTCTTCATTCAGAGGGTGGTGAAGCTTTGGAATTCTCTACCCCAGAGGGCTGTGGAGGCTCAGTCGTTGAGTATATTCAAGACAGAGATCGATAAATTTTTGAATATTAAGGGAATCAAGGGATATGGGGATAGTGCAGGAAAGTGGAGATGAGTGAGAAGATCAGCCATGATCTTATTGAATGGTGGAGCAGACTCGAAGGCCAAATGGCCTACTCCTGCACCTATTTCTTATGTTCTTAAGTCCTTAAGTCTATGTAAAATAGCCGGTTGGTCATGATTATGGCAGTATTTCATTGTCGCTGGGTGAAAATCCTGGAGTTGCTTACCTAACAGCACTGTGGGAGTACCTTCACCACACAGACTGTAGCGGTTCAAGAAGACGGCTCACCACCACCTTCTTAATGCCATTTAGGGATGGGCAATAAATGCTTACCTTCCAGCGACAGCCACAACCCATGAATGAATTTTTTTTTAATGAGTTGACCTGTGCAAATCCTTGTTTTGTGAGCTGATTGTGCAGAAGATAGTATCATAGAATGGTTACAGCACTGAAGGAGGCTCGGCCCAAGGAGCCCATGCTGCGTCTCTGCAAGAGCACTTTAGCTCGTCCCACTATCCCGCCCTTTCCTCGTAGCCCTGAAATTTGTTTTCCTTCATTTACTTATCCAATTCCCATTTGAAAGCCACATATAGATGACCAAACTACCAAAATATTTTCATTTTTCAATCATGCTTAATTTAGTTCAGCAACTTTGTGGAGGAATTGTTCTGGTACGATCGCGACTCCATGATGGTATGTTGCCTCCCTGGTACAAGGGTCAAGGATGACTCGGCTGCAGGGCATTCTGGAGGGGGAGGGTGAGCAGCCAGTTGTCGTGGTGCATATAGGTACCAACGATATAGGTAAAAACCGGGATGAGGTCCTAAAAGCTGAATATAGGTAGTTAGGAGGTAAATTAAAAAATATGACCTCAAAGGTAGTAATCTCAGGATTGCTACCAGTGCCACGTGCTAGTCAGAGTAGAAATAGAAGGATATTTCAGATGAATGCGTGGCTAGAGGAATGGTGCAAGGGGGAGGGATTCAAATTCCTGGGACATTGGAACCGGTTCTGGGGGAGGTGGAACCAGTACAAACTGGACGGTTTGCACCTGGGCAGGACCGGGACCGATGTCCTAGGGGGAGTGTTTGCTAGTGCTGTTGGGGAGGGTTTAAACTAAAATGGCAGGGGGCTGGGAACCTGTACAGGGAGACAGAGGAAAGGGAAGCAAGGATAGAAGCAAAAGACAGGAAGGAGAAAAGCAGAAGTGGCAGTCAGAGATATCAAGGGTTTAAATCAAACATGGCCACAGTAAATAATAATTCTAAAAGGTCTAAGTGTGTTTAAAAAAACAAGCCTGAAGGCAATGGTCTAGAAATTCAGTTGGCTGCGCCAGACGTTAACGCCTTAGGAGGAGCAGATCTCGAGCGCTAGGCGCTTAGCGCCTGGGCGCAGCGCGATCTGCGCCTCGCCCCAACTTCAGTAGACATTTAGTGCCGGCGCAAAGTCTTTGCGCGCGCTCAGCTGCGCGCGCAGATCATGACGTCATTTCGTCGTGCAACGCCCTTTGTGCGCCCGGAACCGGAACTTCACTCGCGCCGCCCCATTGTGCGCCTTTCGGCCCGAACGACTGTGAAGTGGAACGGTACACAGCCGAGGCGGGCCGCGGGGAGCGCAAATTAAAGGGCACTCCTGCAGTAGAAAAGGCAGCCGTTTTGCAACACTTTGTGAGAGACAAAGATGGTGATGATGGAGATGGAGATGGAAGAGGAGGAGGAGGAGGAGGAGGAGTTGTTGTTGTGCCGGTACCACATAACAAACTGATGGAGAGAAGCCCTCCCCAACAACACAAATACAGCAGTCTCGGCCTTTCAAATAAACAAATTCACCCTCCCCCTTTAAGAGCTCACCGGAGCCAGAGTGTCTGCCGTCAATCAGCAGCTCGCCGCACCTGCCCTGCGCCCACCTTCCGGTGTTAGCGCCCGGGCCACCGGCTTAGCGCCTAAAGAGAGCCGTGCATCGCCAGTTTTAGCGCTCGAGCAAACTCTTAGGGCGAAGCTAATGAATATCGGCGAAGTGGCCTCGAATTTGCGCCGGGCGCAAACTTTAGCGGCCGCCCGACTTTACCGCCCCAAAAGTGGCTATAATGAATTTCTAGGCCTTTGTGTCTTAATGCGAGGAGCATTCGTAATAAGGTGGATGAATTAGCTGCGCAAATAGATGTAAACAGAGATGATATAATTGGGATTACGGAGACATGGCTCCAGGGTGACCAAGGCTGGGAATTCAACATCCAGTGGTATTCAATATTCAGGAAAGACAGGCAAAAAGGAAAAGGAGCTGGGGTAGCATTGCTAGTTAAAGAGGAGATTAACACAATAGTAAGGAAGGATATTGGCTCTGATGATGTGGAATCTGTATGGGTAGAGCTGAGAAATACCAAGGGGCAGAAAACATTAGTGGGAGTTGTATACAGACCCCCAAACAGTAATGCTGAGGTTGGGGATGGCATTAAATGGGAAATTAGAGACGCGTGCAATAAGGGCACAGCAGTTATCATGGGTGACTTTAATCTACATATAGATTGGGCTAACCAAATTAGTAACAATACTGTGGAGGAGCAATTCCTGGAGCGTATACGGGATGGTTTCCTGGACCAATATGTTGAGGAACCAACTAGAGATCAGGCCATCTTAGACTGGGTATTATGTAATGAGAAAGGATTAATTAGCAATCTTGTTGTGCGAGGCCCCTTGAGGGGAAGCGATCATAATATGATAGAATTCTTCATTAAGATGGAGAGTGATGTATTTGACTCAGAGACTAGGGTCCTGAATTTATATAAAGGAAACTACAATGATATGAGGCGCGAGCTGGCTAGGATGGATTGGGGACCGTTACTTAAAGGGTTGACGGTGGATCGGCAATGGCAAACATTTAAAGATCGCATGGATGAACTACAGAATTTGTTCATCCCTGTTTGGCATAAAAATAAAACAAAGAAGGTGACTCCACCGTGGCTAACAAGGGAAATTAGGGATAGCATAAGATCGAAGGAGAGGACATATAAATTGGCCAGAAACAGCAGCAAACCTGAAGATTGGGAGCAGTTTAGGATTCAGCAAAGGAGGACAAAGGGATTAATTAAGAGGGGGGAAATAGAGTATGAGAGCAAGCTTTCAGGGAACATAAAAACTGACTGTAAAAGCTTCTATAGATATGTGAAGAGAAAAAGAGTGGTGAAGTCAAGCGTAGGTCCCTTGCAGTTAGAATCAGGGGAATTTATAATGGGGAACAAAGAAATGGTTGACCAAATAAATACATACTTTGGTTCTGTCTTCACAAAAGAGGACACAAATAAACTCCCAGAGATATCGGAGAACATAGGGTCTAATGAGAGGGAGGAACTGAATGAAATCAGTATTTCTAGGGAAATGGTGTTATGGAAATTGACGGGATTGAAGGCCGATAAATCCCCAGGGCCTGATAATCTACATCCTAGGGTACTTAAGGCAGTGGCCCTAGAAATAGTAGATGCATGCTGGTCATCTTCCAAAATTTTCTGGAACAGTTCCCATGGATTGGAGGGTAGCTAATGTAACCCCAATATTCAGAAAAGGTGGTAGAGAGAAAACGGGGAATTACAGACCGGTAAGCCTGACATTGGTAGTGGGGAAAATGCTAGAGTTCCTTATAAAAGATGTAATAGCAGAGCACTTGGAAAACATTGATGGGATCAGACAAAGTCAACATGGATTTATAAAAGGTAAATTGTGCTTGACTAATCTACTGGAATTTTTTGAGGATGTAACTGGTAGAATAGATAAGGGAGAACCAGTGGATGTGGTGTATTTGGACTTTCAGAAGGCTTTCGATAAGGTCCCGCATAAGAGATTAGTGTGTAAAGTTAAAGCACATGGGATTGGGGGTAAGGTACTGACTTGGATAAAGAACTGGTTGGCAGACAGGAAGCAAAGAGTTGGAATAAACGGGTCTTTTTCCGAGTGGCAGGCAGTGACTAGTGGGGTACCGCAGGGATCGGTGCTAGGACCCCAGCTATTCACAATATATATTAATGATCTAGACGAGGGAACTAGATGTAATATCTCCACGTTTGCAGACGACACAACGCTGGGTGGGCGTGTGTGCTGTGAGGAGGATGCCGAGAAACTCCAGCATGATTTGGACAGGTTGGGTGATTGGGCAGATGCATGGCAGATACAGTATAATGTGGATAAATGCGAGGTTATCCACTTTGGTGGCAAAAACAGGAAGGCAGATTATCTGAACGGCAATAGATTGGGAGAAGGGGACGTGCAACGAGACCTGGGTGTCCTTGTGCACCAGTCACTGAAGGTAAGCATGCAGGTGCAGCAGGGGGTTAAGAAGGCAAATGGTATGTTGGCCTTCATAGCGAGATGATTCGAGTACAGGAACAAGGATGTCTTGCTGCAGTTGTACAGGGCCTTGGTGAGACCACACCTTGAGTATTGTGTGCAGTTTTGGTCGCCTTATCTGAGGAAGGATGATCTTGCCATGGAGGGAGCGCAGCGAAGATTAACCAGACTGATACCTGGGATGGCAGGAATGACGTATGAGGAGAGATTGGATCGATTCGGCTTATATTTGCTGGAGTTTAGAAGAATGAGAGTGGATCTCATTGAAACTTATAAAATTCTAACAGGACTAGACAGACTAGATGCAGGAAGGATGTTCCCAATGGTGGGGGAGTCCAGAACCAGGGGGTACAGTCTAAGGATAAGGGGTAGGCCATTTAGGACAGAGATGAGGAAGAATTTCTTCACCCAGAGAGTGGTGAACCTGTGGAATTCTCTACCACAAAAGGCAGTTGAGGCCAATTCATTAAATATATTCAAGAAGGAGTTAGATATATTTCTTAAGGCTAAAGGGATCAAGGGATATGGGGAGAAAGCAGGGACAGGATACTGAATTTGGATGATCAGCCATGATCACATTAAATGGTGGAGCAGGCTTGACGGGCCGAATGGCCTACTCTTGCTCCCATCTTCTATGTTTCTATACACCCCAGGGCAAAATCTGCTGGATAATTATCATTCAGTTGCTCACTCCCTGTCACACCAGCTGCAATTGACGCTCCAGAAGTAGGCTTTCTGCTGGCCTGAATTCAGAGGTACTGTGGAATAATGTTAACCTGAGCACGAGCCAGCATCAATGGCATCTATTCATTTGTTCTTGAATGGAACTTAACTTAGTAGTTAGACACGAATTCCCATTGCTTCATAACAATTGATTCTATTGTCTATCGAATTGTTACAGAATATCAACACCAGATTTAGTGCTGTGAGCTGTAATATAAATGTTGAAAACTGATTTTACTATTGAGATCACAGTTAAATTATTGATGCTGGTATCTGATCAATTACCAGATTATGAGATACGATAAATTACAGATTTCATATTGCAATTTCAAAGCACTGAACTTAATCTTGAAACACTAGTTCATTGCTCTGGAAGTGAAAAACACCTGATTTTTTCGGTGTCCGATCATCTTATTACTATGACTATGGACAATGCTAATTAATATTACAACACCCCGAGAGCCTCATCTTCATAGGTCACTGAGGGATAAACTGTGTGAAAAGTATGAACACTGAATTCTCCTACAATTGAAAGAAAGAGGTTTAGTTCTAATATTCAATAGTACTTAAGAAACATAGAAAAATGGGAGCAGGAGTAGGCCATTTGGCCCTTTGAGCCTGCTCTGCCATTCAGTATGCTCATGGCTGATCCTCCATCTCAATACCATATTCCCGCACTCTCCCCATACCCCTTGATGCCGTTTGTGTCTAGAAATCTATCTCCTTCTTAAATATATTCAGTGACTTGGCCTCCACAGCCTTCTGTAGAGAATTCCACAGGTTCACCACCCTCTGAGTGAAGAAATTTCTTCTCATCTCAGTCCTAAATGACCTACCCTGTATCCTGAGACTGTTACCCCTCATTCTAGAGCCCCCAGCCAGGGGAAACATCCTCCCTGCATCCAGTCTGTCTAGCCCTGTCAGAATTTTATATGTTTCAATGAGATCCCCTCTCATTCTTCTAAACTATAGTGAATATAGGCCTAGTCGATCCTATCTCTCCTCATACGACAGTCCTGCCATCCCAGGAATCAGTCTGGTGAACCTTCGCTGCACTACCTCTATGGCAAGTATATCCTTTCTTAGATAGGGAGAACAAAACTGCACACGGTACTCCAGGTGTGGTCTCACCAAAGCCCTGTATAACTGTAGTAAGACATCCTTGCTCCTGTACTCAAATCCTCTTGCAATGAAGGCCAACATACCATTTGCCTTCCTAACTGCTTGCTGCACCTGCATATTTGCTTTCAGTGACTGGTGTACAAGGACACCCAGGTCCCTTTGTACACCAACATTTCCCAATCTATCCCCATTTTAAATAATACTTTGCTTTTCTGTTTTTCCTGCCAAAGTGGATAACTTCACATTTATCCACGTTACACTGAATCTGCCATGAATTTGCCCACTCACTCAACTTGTCTAAGTCGCCTTGAAGCCTCTTTGCATCCTACTCACAACTCACAATCCTACCTAGTTCTGTGTCGTCAGCAAACTTCAAAATATTACATTTGGTTCCCTCATCCAAATCATTGATATATATATTGTGAATAGCTGGGGCCCAAACACTGATCCCTGCGGTACCGCCTGCCACCCTGAAAAAGACCCATTTATTCCTACTCTCTGTTTCCTGTCTGTTAACCAATTTTCAATCCATGCCAGTATATTACCCCCAATCCCATGTGCTTTAATATTGCACACTAACCTCTTATGTGGGACTTTATCAAAGGCCTTCTGAAAGTCCAAATATACCACATCCAGTGGATTCTCCCTTGTCTATTCTACCAGTCACATCCTCAAAAAACTCCAGTAGGTTTGTCAAACACGATTTCCCTTTCATAAATCCATGTTGACTTTGTCTAATCAGGTTGATATTTTCTAAGTGTCCTGTTATCACATCCTAGATACATAGATACATAGAAGATAGGAGCAGGAGTCGGCCATTCGGCCCCTCGAGCCTGTTCTGCCATTTAATGAAATCATGGCTGATCATCCAAATTCAGTACCCTGTCCCTGCTTTCTCCCCATATCCCTTGATCCCTTTAGCTTTAAGAAATATATCTAACTCCTTCTTGAATATATTTAATGAATTGGCCTCAACTGCCTTCTGTGGTAGAGAATTCCACAAGTTCACCACTCTCTGGGTGAAGAAATTCCTCCTCATCTCAGTCCTAAGTGGCTTACTCCTTAGACTGTGACCCCTGGTTCTGGACTCCACCGCCATCAGGAACATCCTGCATCTAGTCTGTCTAGTCCTGTTAGAATTTTAAAAGTTTCAATGAGATCCCCTCTCATTCTTTTAAACTCTAGCGAAATAAGCCTAATCGATCCAATCTCTCCTCATACGTCATCCCAGGTATCAGTTTGGTGAATCTTTGCTGCACTCTCTGCATGGCAAGAGTATCCTTCCTCAGATAAGGTGACCAAAACTGCACACAATACTCAAGGTGTGGTCTCACCAAGGCCCTGTACAACTGCAGCAAGACATCCTTGCTCCTGTACTCGAATCCTCTCGCTATGAAGGCCAACATACCATTTGCCTTCTTAACCGCCTGCTGCACCTGCATACTTATCAGTGACTGGTGCACAAGGACACCCAGGTCTCATTGCACTTCCCCTTTTCCCAATCTATTGCCATTCAGATAATAATCTGTCTTCCTGTTTTTGCCACCGAAGTGGATAACATCGCATTTATCCACATTATACTGCAATTGCCATGCATCTGCCCAATCTCCCAACCTGTCCAAATCATACTGGAGTTTCTCTGTATCCTCCTCACAGCACACACGCCCACCCAGCTTTGTGTCTTCTGTAAACTTGGAGATATTACATCTAGTTCCCTCGTCTAGATCATTAGTATATATTGTGAATAGCTGGGGTCCTAGCACCGAACCCTGCGGTACCCCACTAGTCACTGTCTGCCACTCGGAAAAGGACCCGTTTATTCCAACTCTTTGCTTCCTGTCTGCCAACCAGTTCTCTATCCAAGACAGTACCTTGCCCCCAATCCTGTGTGCTTTAACTTTGCACGCTAATCTCTTATGCAGTAACTTATCGAAAGCCTTCTGAAAGTCCAAATACACCACATCCACTGGTTCTCCCTTATCCTTTATAATAGACTAGCATTTTCCCTACTACTGATGTTAGGTTAACTGGTCTGTAATTCCCTGTTTTTGCTCTCCTTTTTTAAATACAGGAAACTTTGTGCTATCCGGCACCGACGGGACCGAGCTGTTGCCGATCTATCAAAACTGCCGGACACTCCAGCGTCAATGTTGAAGCATACGGAGCTTTTCATCTCCGTATCTGACAACAAACGCTGTTGATTAGCAACAGCTTCTAAACAGTCGGCCCGTACCTTGGAAGCGTCTCTCTGAAGCTGTTGCTAAGCTACAGAGACTTTGCAGAGCCTGACTGTTGAAAAAAAAGCCACGAGAAGAAAAAAAAGCCACGAGAAGAAAAAAAACCTAACAAAACGGCTCCTGATTTTTGCCGGTGGCTCGAGCTTGCCGGACATTTAGCCTCCGGATAACACAAAGTTTCCTGCAGTGGGGTTACATTTGCCACGCTCCAATCTACAGGAACTGTTCCATAATCTATAAAATTTTGAAAGATGACAACCAATGCATCCACTATTTCCAAGGCTACCTCTTTTAGTACTCTGGGATGCAGATTATCAGGCCCTGGGGATTTATTGGCTTTCAGTATCATTAATTTCTCCAGCACTATTTTTTTACTAATACTAATTTCCTTTAATTCCTCCTCCTCACTAGACCCTTGGTTCCCTAGCATTTCTGGGAAGTTATTTGTGTCCTCTTCCATGAAGACAGAACCAAAGTATTTGTTTAATTGCCTAGCCATTTCCTTGTTCCCCATTATAAATTCTCCCGTTTTTGACTGCAAGCGACCTACATTTGTCTTCACTAATCTTTTTCTTTTTACATACTTGTAGAAGCTTTTACAGTCTGCTTTTATATTCCTTGCAAGTTTACTCTCATACTCTATTTTTCCCCTCTTAATCAATCTCTTGGTCCTTTTTTTGCTGAACTCTAAACAGCTCCCAATCCTTAGGCTTGCTACTTTTTCTGGCAACTTTATATGACTCATCTTTGGATCTAATACTGTCCTTAATTTCTTTTGTTAGCCATGGTTGGGTCACTTTTTCTTTTGTGTTTTTGTGCCAGAAAAGAATGTATAACTGTAACAATTCATGCATTCGTTCCTTTAAATGTTAGCCATTGCCTATCCACCGCCATGCCTTTTAATGAATCTCCCAATCTATCATAGCCAACTTCCTCCTCATACCTTCGTAGTTTCCTTTGTTTAGATTTAGGACTCTAGTTTTGGATTGGACTACAGGAAACTTTGTGGTATCCGGGACCGGCGTGTTGCCGATCTATCAAAAGTTCCGGATGACCGAGCGGTTTATCTACCCAGGCTATTTTTAACAAAGAAAAATTTAAAAATCAAGAAATGTGCAATATACAGTAATTGGGTACTCACCTACAGAATGTGTTAAATGGATGGTGAAAGATGCTTGATTAAGTACAGTACTGCCAGTTGATGGTAATCCATAACTCTTTAATTACTTAACAGTAAAACAAAACTTATAAACGACTTAACAGTACTGTAAAACAAATCTTATAAACGACTTAACAGTAAAACAAAACTTATAAATGACTTAACAGTAGTGAGTGAGTGAGGAGGACATAAAAAACCTGCAAAAGGACATAGACAGGCTAAGTGAGTGGGCAGAGATTTGGCAGATGCAATATAATGTTGGAAAGTGTGAGGTTATGCACTTTGGCAGAAAAAATCAAAGAGCAAGTTATTATCTGAATGGAGAGAAACTGCAAAGTGCTACAGTACAAAGGGATCTGGGGGTCCTGGTGCATGAAACACAAAAAGTTAGTATGCAGGTGCAGCAGGTGATCAGGAAGGCCAATGGAATCTTGGCTGTTATTGCGAGGGGGATGGAGTATAAAAACAGGGAAGTCTTGCTGCAGTTATACAGGGTATTGGTGAGGCCACACCTGGAATACTGCGTGCAATTTTGGTTTCCATATTTAAGAAAAGATATACTTGCTCTCGAGGCGGTTCAGAGAAGGTTCACTTGGTTGATTCCGGAGATGAGGGGGTTGACGTATGAGGAAAGGTTGAGGAGTAGGTTGGGACGCTACTCATTGGAGTTCAGAAGAATGAGAGGCGATCTTATCGAAACATATAAGATTGTGAGGGGGCTTGATCGGGTGGATGCGGTGAGGATGTTTCCACTGATGGGTGAGACTAGAACTAGGGGGCATAATCTAAGAAAAAGGGGCTGCCCTTTCAAAACTGAGATGAGGAGAAACTTCTTCACTCAGAGGGTAGTAAATCTATGGAATTTGCTACCCCAGAGAGCTGCGGAAGCTGCAACATTAAATAAATTTTAAATGGAGATAGACAGTTTCCTAGCAAATAAGGGAATTAGGGGTTACGGGGAGAGGGCATGGAAGTGGACGTGAGTCTAGATTCGGATCAGCCATGATCCTATTCAATGGCGGAGCAGGCCCGAGGGGCCGTATGGCCTACTCCTGCTCCTACTTCTTATGTTCTTATGTACACCAAAACCTATAAACGACTGTACAGTACAGTACTGTACGGTGGTTGACTGTACACTTATTCCAAGCCAACTGGTTCATCAGGAATATCCATGCCAGCTGGGTCATCAGGATCATGCACTTCAATAGATTCTTCAGGCACTTGCACTGCTCCAACTCTTTTGGAAGCTTTCTTAAACATGTCCCGGATGTCTGCTTGCTTAGTGGACTCTTGCCTTCTTTGTAGAAAGGTGGAATGCAGAATATGGAGGTGCATAACATCTTGGGCAGAATAGCAAGAATGGCTTTCAGCAAATTTAAGTAATGAAACAAAATCTTCTGCAGCTTTAGCCCAAGAAATCTTGTTCTCTTCAGAAATCTCATCCTCTTTATTTTCCATCACACTTTCCTTTTCTTTCTTTGGATTCAAAACATTCTCCATTATTTCATCATCACTTAGCAAATGCACAACAGCAACTTCTCTATCTGCATCAACCCACTGCTCAATATCACGTTCACTGAGGTGACGTAGAGGGTTTGCTGGGCCTACATTTTTCACCATGCCAGCCATTTTCATTACTGCAGTCCTCCGTGGACGAAGATTGAACCCATGAAATTCCTCCTCTGAAGAAGAACCTTCAACAAACATTACAGAAGGCCACAATTTGCACCAGGCTTGTCTCAAAGTATGACCTTTCACCAATTTCCAGGAACATGCAACATTAAAGATGGCATCTTTAAGATTGTATCCCTTCTGAAATGCGTGAATACCTGTACTGTCATCTTGGCTTATCAGTTTACGTAGGAAGTCTTTCTTGTAATGACACTTGAGATTTTGGATAACGCCCTGGTCCATGGGTTGTATGAGAGAAGTTACATTTGGTGGCAAATAAATGGTGAAAATATTTCCAGAAACCAACTCGGATTCATGCGGATGGGCTCTACAATTATCAAGCAATAAAATGCATTTGCTATCTTCAGGTTTCCTTATTCTACGGAAATGTCCCCTCACAGATGGAACAAAAATATGATGGAACCAATTTGAAAAGATTTCCTTATCCATCCAAGCATTTCTTTGAGCTTTGTACTGAACAGGTAAGTGCTTCACATTCTTAAATGCACGGGGATTTTTATACTTCCCAATGACGAGAAGTTTAACCCGGTGTGATCCAGCAGCGTTCGCACATGTTAACATGGTTACACGATCTTTATTTTTCTTGTAACCTGAAGCATTAGCCTCACTAGCCCCAGCAAGCGTTGATTCTGGCAAAAACCTCCACAATAAGCCAGTTTCATCGGCATTGTATAGCTGTGCTGGCGACAAATCATGTTGCTGCACAATCCGATTGAAATAATCGCAGTATTCTTCTGCGGCGTCGTGATCAGCTGATTTCTTCTCCCCGGAAATATCGAGTCGTCGTATCCCGTGCCGTACCTTGAAGCACGTTAGCCATCCATCAGAGAAAGCACACTTGTCAGTGAGCTCCATCTTTGCGTAGAAATCCTTCGCTTTTTTGATTAGCATGGGTCCGGAAATCAGAACACCCTCTGAACGCTTAAGAGAAAACCACTCATAAAGCACGGTATCCAGCTCTTCAAGCTTAGGCTTACGAAGCATACGCCGTTTCTCTACACTCTTAGATGTCTCCGAGCTTGCATAAAACTTGAGCAGCTTATCCTTCTGCGCTTTGATGTCGTAGATTGTTGACGAACCGATTTTGAATTCATTCATAATGTTCATACGCTTCTCTCCCCTTTCTAGTCATTGGCATATATCGATTTTCTGTTTTAAAGTTAACACCACTCTCTTCCTTTTGGTTGGATCAACTTTTGGGATTTCCATAATGCAATCCAATGGCCTAGAAATTCACTTGGGCGCGGGCAGCTCGCTCGCGCCCAAAAGTTAGCGCTGGGCGGGGAGGCATTAGCGCACGCCGTATATTCGTCTTCTGCGCCCCAATTCGGAAGCGGGCGCTATACCAGGGTGTGCCCGCCTCCGTTTGGGGCGCTGCAACTGAATATCGGCGCGCTAGTTGCCGCAGCGCCACCCGATGCGGTGCGGCAGGCTGCGGCACTGCAGGCCTCCTCCTTCTCTTAAGGGGGAGGTGCCTGCAACGGCCGGAGCCCCGATCGCGAGTGCCGGCAAAAGAGCCCGGCACAACGGAGAAGTGCCGGGCTCCCCGAAACCAGCCGGCAATGCCGCGGGGGGGTGGAGGAGGCCGGGGAAGGAGGTGCGGGCAGGCGGCCGCCGAAAAAGCAGCCGGCCGCACCTTCCGCTTTAAAGCGCCCCACTATGGCAGCAGGACGGCCCCGTTTTCTGGTCGCTGTTTGCGCCCGCTTCGGAGGAGGCGGCCGCAAATAAATATGGGGATCGGCGCGGTTTCGAGGCGTTGCGGGCCACCGCGCACACCGATGACGTCATCGGTCCCGGCGCAGCGCTAACGGCTACCGCCGCCAATACCGCTGCACTCAATTTCCGCGCTACCACCCCGCCGACGCAAAAGACCTCTTTAGGCGCTAAGTGGGCGCAAGGCCCACTGAATTTCTAGGCCAATGAGTTCCAACAGCGTTGGAGACACACAGTACTGGAACCCCGAAAAATGGCGGATCAGAAGAGGCTACCGGCAGCGTGGGAGAGTCAGACTCCTGATGCAGGGTTTCTGAGGTGTTCCGACTTCCGATAGTGCCAAGAGGCCGAGTAGTGGCAGTTTGGAGAACTACCCCCACTAACTAACTCGGCAACCGTTGGAAACTCGGACTCGGCAACATTGCCAGTTATTGAGGTGTTGTTTTCGGAGCCAGAATTTTGCCGGTGGATAGAGCGTTCCGGATATTTAGTTGCCGTTTAAACGAAAGTTTCTTGTACTTTACTTTCCATCTTAATGAAGAATTCTACCATGTTATGCTCACTCTTCCCTAAAGGACCCTGCACAACAAGATTATTAATTAACCGCTTCTCATTGCACAATACCCAGTCTAGGATAGCCTGTTCCGTAGTTGGCTCCTCAACGTACTGGTCTAAAAAACCATCTTGTACACACTCCAGGAATTCATCCGCCACAGTATTATTCCTAATTTGGGTTGGCCAGTTTATATGTAGATTAAAATCACCCATGATTACTGTAGTATCCTTGTTACATGTATTTCTAATTTCCTGTTTGATGCCATTCCCTACATTACCACTACTGTTTGGAGGGCTATAGACAACTCCCACCAATGTTTTCTGCCCCTTGGAGCTTCTTAGCTCCACAGAGACTGATTCTACATCTTTATTTTCTGAGCCAATATCCTTTCTCACTATTGCTCTGATTTCATCCTTTACTAACAACGCCACCCCACCTCCTTTCTAAATATCGAATATCCTTGGATATTCAGCTCCCAGCCTTGGTCACCCTGCAGCCATGTCTCCGTAATCGCAATTTTATCATATCCGTTTACATCTATTTGCGTTGTTAATTCGTCTACCTTATTACGAATGCTTCGTGCATTCAGACACAGTGCCTTTAGATTTGTCTTTTTAACATTTTTAGACATCTTAATTTTTTTTGTACTATGGCCCTATTTGTCTTATTACCATTTTTTCATACCCGGACCCTATTTGTTAGTGCACTCTTTTGTTTGTACTCTCTACCCTTCCTGACACAATCTGGTTATCCTTACCCCAATCACTTTCCTGCACTGCTTCCTTGTCTTTTCTCTTTAGCGTTCTAGATTTCTCTCCACGGGGACCCTCCCCCCCCCCCCCCCCCACTTATTTAGTTTAAAGCCCTATCTACCTCCCTAGTTAATTGCAGTTCCCTTCAGCTATCCAGTGCTCAATCCATCATTTTAGACAAAAGTAGGGAGATAACGTGCCCTAATCAGGATTTCTTCCATTAGACGTTCTTGATGATGTAGCAAAATAAAAGCATTGCCTTTTCACAGCAGCTCTGCTTTGGAAGAAACAAATATCCCAACAAAGACTATGTGGAAGAAATATCTGTTGCGCATGGCTCTGTTTGAATGGATATGTATTGACTGAAACACCGCATTGCAAGTCTTTGTTTGGATAGTTTGATAGATCAGGCATCCTGATATTTTTCTGCAGTCTGGGTCAAATACTCAGGAGTTTCAAGGTGGCTCTCAGAATCATTTGCCTAGGTTTGGCCTCAACACCTATTACCTATACTTTTGCATAATTTGATTTATTTGGGGGGTAGAGTCTGAATGTGATCCCATTCAGCAAGTGTCTCTCCCTCAGTCCTGTGATCAGAATATTGCTATTGAAAGCAGTGATGATGATGGAATTTTCTTCACTGAGCAAAGTCCCAATGCAGGCTAAATTTGTGGGGTATATAACATGCTTCCAAACAGTTCTCTTTAATGGTTCAGAACTCCTAGACATGCAATGGAAGGGTTTTTTCATCCCATGTCTATCATCCAGGACCAACCTGTTAGGTGGATTTGTTGCAAAAATAGGGTAAATGGTTGATAGGTTGGAGGGCTCAGAGGTTAGAAGGCTCAGGTCTGCACCAACCTGCCACGAAGTATCATTGGACTTGATGTCTAGAACATCGAGGTGGCTGACACATCGCAAGCTGTTCTGCATTGGCCCTTCCACCGTGCTGAAGTCTATTATATTGCTGATGACCTCTGAGACGCCACCTGCTGGAAAGTATTAATAGGACGAGGTATGAGAACACACATACCATATCCAGGGTTTGGTGCCCACTATGATTGGTTTGTAGGGAGGCAAGCTGCTGCTGCTGCAGATTTGCACCATTGTATGATATGTGTCCATGCTGTGGTCGCAAGAATGCTAGCAGTTTGCTCCTAGATTTGGTGAGTCCTGTTGTTGCTTGTGAGGAATTCTCCGTACCAATGGCTGAAATCGTGCTTGTCAGTTATTAATCACTGACTTTTTTTTCATTCATGGGATGTAGGCGTTGCTGGCAAGGCCAGCATTTATTGCACATCTCTAATTGCCATTGCCGTCTTCTTGAATCGCTACAGTCCGTGTGGTGAAGGTACTCCCACAGTGCTGTTAGGGAGGGAGTTCCAGGATTTTGACCCAGCGACGATGAAGGAATGGCGAGATGTTTCCAAGTTAGGATGGTGTGTGACTTGGAGGGGAACTTGGAGGTGATGGTGTTACCATGCGCCTGCTGTCCTTGTCCTTCTAGGTGTTGCCGAAGAAGCCTTGGCTAGTTGCTGCAGTGCATCTTGTAGATGGTACACACTGTAGCCAAGGTACGCTGATGGTGGAGGGAGTGAATGTTTAAGGTGGTAGATGGGGTGCATGTCATCGTGAAGCAGGCGGAGGATGGTGACAAACTTTTGAGGGCAGCCGAATTTGAGGAGGACACTCCATAATCCCTCACGGTTGACGGTGTCGAAGGCCTTTGTGAGGTCAAAGAAGGCCATGTACAGCGGTTGGTGCTGTTCCCTGCATTTCTCTTA
Organism: Somniosus microcephalus; assembly: GCF_052327205.1. Lineage (NCBI taxonomy): Eukaryota > Metazoa > Chordata > Chondrichthyes > Squaliformes > Somniosidae > Somniosus > Somniosus microcephalus. The sequence goes on from NC_140995.1 coordinate 224,706,660, forward strand.
TAGTTGACGCGCAGTGAAGATCATGTCCATTGTGCCCCTTAGTGGGCGGAATCGCATTGCGACTCTGGGAGGAGCTCTTCAGCCACTGGGAGAAGGCGATTGAGGAGGATTCTTGCGATGACTTTCCCTGTGGCAGACAGCAGGGAGACTCCTCTGTAATTACCGCAATCTTTCTTGAAGAAGGTCACGATTACGGCGTCTCTGAGTTCCCCATGCATGCTCTCCTCCTTCCAAATAAGAGAAATGAGTTCATGTATTCGCGGCAATAGTGCTTCTCCGCCATGTTTTAGTGCCTCGGTGGGGATTCCATCTGCTCCTGAGACCTTGTTGTTCTTTAGTTGTCGGATGGCCTTTTCAGCCTCATGCCGGGCTGGGGTTGTGTTGAGGTGGTGGCGAGTAGCATACTGCGGGATGGAGTTGAGGACACTCGCGTCGAAGACAGAGTCTAGGTTAAGGAGATCTTCGAAGTGCTCCTTCCTGCGGGCACTGACTGCCTCTCTGTCCTTGATGAATACCTCTCCGTTCTTGGCCCGCAGTGGGGTAGGACCTTGGGTGCTTGGGCCGTAGGTGGTCTTGACCACATTAAAGAATCCACACATGTCATGGTTGTTGGCTAGCTGCGGGATCTCCTGTGCTTTATCCATCCACCATCTGTTCTTTAGGTCGCGAGTTTTTTGTTGGATCTCGGTCTTCAGTCCTCTGTAGAGCTGCTTTCTTGCTCTCGAGTTCTGTTGCTGTTTCCAGATCAGGAATGCCTTGCGCTTGCAGCTTATTAGCTCCTGGATCTCCAGGTCGTTCTCGTCGAACCAGTGTTGGTGTTTCCTGGTCGAGTGACCGAGCGTCTCTTCACAGGTGCTGATTATGGAGGCCTTGAGTGCAGACCAGGCGCTGTGGACACTCTGTGTCTCTGAATCACTGGGAGTCATCTGGTTGGTTGTGAGGCGCAGGCTGAATAGGGCTTTCTTAGCAGGGTCTTTGAGTGCTCCAGCGTTGATTTTCCTGCGGCATTGCTTCTGTTGCCACCACTGTTTTGGGGCTACGTTGATGGAGATGACAGAGCGGATTAGGCGGTGGTCTGTCCAGCAGTCATCAGCTCCTGTCATGGCGCGGGTGATGCGGATGTTCTTATGGTCCCTTGCTCGGACGTGATCCTGACCAATGGATCCACCACAGACCGAATTCATATACGGACCGGGGTCAAGCAAGGCTGTGTCATTGCATCAGCGTGCTTCTTGATCTTCCTGGCTGAAATGCTCCATCTCACCCTCAGTAAGTTCCCCGCTGGAGTGGAGCTAATCTACAGAACAAACGGAAACTGTTCAACCTACGCCACCTCCAGTCCAGATCCAAGGTCGACCCATCCTCTGGCATCGAATTACAGTATGCAGACGACGCTTGCATCTGCGCACACTCGGAGGCCAAACTCCAAACCATCGTCAACACCTTCACTGAAGCATACGAGAGCATGGGCCTTACACTAAACATCCGTAAGAAAAAGGTGCTCTACCAACCTGCCCCTGCCACACAGTACTGCTCCCTGATTATCAAAATCCACGACGAGGCCTTGGACACATGGACCACTTTCCATACCTCGGGAGCCTACTGTCAACAAGGGCAGACATTGATGACGAAGTCCAACACCGCCTTCAGTGTGCAGCCTTCGGTCGCCTGAGGAAGAGAGTGAAGACCAGGACCTCAAACCCAGCACCAAGCTCATGGTCTACAGAGCTGTAGTGATACCCGCCCTCCTGTATGCTTCATAGACATTTATATTTACAGCAGGCACCTCAAAGCACTGGAGAGGTACCACCAACGCTGCCTCCGCAAGATCCTGCAAATCCATTGGCAGGATAGGCGCACCAACGTCAGTGTTCTCGCTCAGGCCAACATCCCCAGCATCGAAGCTTTGACCATGCTCGATCAGCTCCAATGGATGGGCCACATCGTCCGCATGCCCAATCCGAGACTCCCAAAACAAGCGCTCTACTCGGAGCTTCGACGCGGCAAGAGCGTTCCAGGTGGGCAGAGGAAACGCTTCAAGGACACCCTCAAAGCCTCCTTGAAAAAGTGCAACATCCTCACCGACACCTGGGAATCCCTGGCCCAAGGCCGCACAAAGTGGAGGGGAAGCATCCGGGAAGACGCCGAACACTTTGAGTCTCTTCGACGGGAGCAAGCGGAAGCCAAGCACAAACAGTGGAAGGAGCACACGTCAACCCAAGCACCCCACCCACCTGTGCCTTTAACCACTGTGTGCCCCACCTGTGACAGAGACTGTAGGTCCCTGAGAACTCATTTTTAGTATGGAAGCAAGTCATCCTCGGTCCCAAGGGACTGCCTAAGAAGGAGATGGGGTGCTTATCAAGTTTGCTGCTTTGTCCTGGTTGGTTGAGCTTTTTGGATTTGCACTCATCTAGGCAACTGGAGAGTATTCCATCACACTCCTGACTTGTGCCTTGTAGATGGTGGAAAGGGGAAAAGGTTTTATGAAAGGGAAATTGTGTTTCATAAATTTATTTGAGTTTTTTGAGTATGTAACTAACAGGGCAGATAAAGGGGAACCAGTGGATGTAGTATATTTGGATTTCCAAAAGGCATTCGATAAGGTGCCACATAAATTGTTGCTACACAATGTAAGGGCTCATGGGGTTGGATAGAGGATTGGTTAATGGACAGAAAACAGAGAGTAGGGATAAATGGACATTTTCTGGTTGGCAGGCCATAACTAGTGCTGGGGCCTCAGCTATTTACAATCTATATTAATGACTTAAATGAAGGGACCGAGTGCAATGTATCCAGGTTTGCTGATGATACAAAGCTAGGTGGGAAAGTAAGCTGTGAGGAGGACACACAGAGCCTGCAAAGGGATATTAACAGGTTAAGTGAGTGGGCAGTAAGATGGCAGATGGAGTATAATGTGAGGTTATTCACTTTGGTAGGAAGAATAAAAAAACAGGATTTTTTTAAATGGTGAGAAACTCTTAAATGTTGGTGTACAGAGAGATTTTGGTGTCCTTGTACAGGAAACACAAAGTTAGAAAGCTGGTACAGCAAGCAATTCGGAAGGCAAATGGCATGTTGGCCTTTATTGCAAGGGGGTTGGAGTACAAGAGTACGGAAGTCTTACTTCAATTGTACAGGGCTTTGGTGAGACCACACCTGTGCGGACGCGCTGCTCTCTGCCGGTCCCACGCCACCCAGCACCGGCTTTTGCAATGTTAAAGTTCGCGCGTGCACGAAACTATGAATGGACCAAAAAAAATTACGGGGAACATTGGTTACCAGTGCTGTTGCTAGTACTCTGTGTGATTTTAGTTGGTTAGACTCCAGCAATACTCTGCACACTTGGGATTCTAGTGGGGTACTTCCCAAAAGGGAGAGAGTTTGTACTCTGCATTGAGAAAACAGAAACTTGTTTTAGGGCTTCCTAAGCATGGTAATGGATTGCCATCATGCTAGACACCTGACTGGCCAAAACAAAATGGGTATTTATGTGTATTAAGGAACGGTACAGCTCCCTCTATTGGATGTAGTGACTAGAACTCTGGAGAAAGGCTATTTTATGCAGATAAGGGAAATATAACCTTCACAAAGGAGGACACAAATAACCTCCCAAAGATGTCGGGGAACATAGGGTCTAATGAAAGGGAGGAACTGATAGAAATCAGTATTTGTAGGGAAATGGTGTTAGGGAAATTGATGGGATTGAGGGCTGATAAATCCCCAGGGCTTGATAATCTACATCCTAGGGTACTTAAGGAAGTGGCCCTAGAAATAGTAGATGCATTGCTGGTCATCTTCCAAAATTCGATAGACTCTGGAACAGTACCCATGGATTGCCGGGTAGCTAATGTTACCCCTGTTGTGTATGTACCTTTAAGAGAATAACTGGTCTCAGACTGCAGTACCGGCAGTGACCACCCCTGTATAAAAGGCGCTAGAGAGCCTCTGTTGGTTAGATTCGTTTATGCCTTTCACCAGTAAAGATCGTTTTGTTTCCTCTCCTGCTAGTCCGTGTCTCAATCATTCACGGACTTAACAACCCCACTGTTCAAAAAGGGTGGTAGAGAGAAAACGGGGAATTACAGACCGGTAAGCCTGACATCGGTATGGCAGAGCACTTGGAAAAAAGTGACCGGATCGGACAAAGTCAACATGGCTTTACAAAAGGGAAATCGTGCTTGACTAATCTACTGGAATTTTTTGAGGATGTAACTGGTAAAATAGATAAGGGAGAACCAGTGGATGTGGTGTATTTGGATTTTCAAAAGGCTTTCGATAAGGTCCCGCATAAGAGATTAGCGTGTAAAATTAAGGCACATGGGATTGGGGGCAAGATATTGACTTGGATAGAGAACTGGTTGGCAGACAGAAAGCAAAGAGTTGGAATAAACGGCTCTTTTTCCGAGTGGCAGGCAGTGAGTAGTGGGGTACCGCAGGGATCGGTCCTTGGACCCCAGCTATTCACAATATATATTAATGATCTGGACGAGGGAACTAGATGTAATATCTCCAAGTTTGCAGACGACACAAAGCTGGGTGGGCATGTGTGCTGTGAGGAGGATGCCGAGAAACTCCAGTATGATTTGGACAGGTTGGGTGATTGGGCAGAAGCATGGCAGATGCAATATAATGTGGATAAATGCAAGGTTATTCACTTGGTGTCAAAAACAGGAAGGCAGATTATTATCTAAATGGCAATAGATTGGGAGAAGGGGAAGTGCAACGAGACCTGGGCGTCCTTGTGCACCAGTCGCTGAAAGTAAGCATGCAGGTACAGCAGGCAGTTAAGAAGGCAAATGGTATGTTGGCCTTCGTAGCGAGGGGGTTTGAGTACAGGAACAAGGATGTCCTGCTGCAGTTGTACAGGGCCTTGGTGAAGCCACATCTTGAGTATTGTGTGCAGTTTTGGTCGCCTTATCTGAGGAAGGATGTTCTTGCCATGGAAGGTGTGCAGCGAAGATTCACCAGACTGATATCTGGGATGGCAGGAATGACGTATGAGGAGAGATTGGGTCGATTGGGCTTGTAATCGCTGGAGTTTAGAAGAATGAGAGGGGAATCTCATCGAAACTTATAACATTCTAACAGGACTAGACAGACTAGCTGCTGGAAGGATGTTCCCGATGGTCGGGGAGTCCAGAACCAGGGGTCACAGTCTAAGGATAAGGGGTAAGCCATTTAGGACAGAGATGAGGAGGAATTTCTTCACCCAGAGAGTGGTGAACCTGTGGAATTCTCTACCACAGAAGGCAGTTGAGGCCAATTCATTAAATATATTCAAGAAGGAGTTGGATATATTTCTTAAGGCTAAAGGGATCAAGGGATATGGGGAGAAGGCAGGGACAGGGTACTGAGTTTGGATGATCAGCCATGATCTAATTGAATGGCAGAGCAGGCTCGAGGGGCCGAATGGCCTACTCCTGCTCCTATCTTCTGTGTTTCTATGTTAACTTTCAACTTCAGTGGGGGCGTAAAACTGGCGGAAAGCGATCGGCCACCCATTATACATTGTAGGAAGTAATATTGGGTGGGGTATTTAACGGACAACTGATCCACCACCGCCAGACGTGAGCCCAGCCGAAGTTGAATGTTCTGCACATAGGAAATTCTGGAAGATTTGATTCAGGCCAATTGCTTGGATTTAAACTTGTGGCAGTTGGCAATCTTGGAAGTGGCTCTGTGTTAAGTTAAAATAATATGTTCTACCAATGTAAGCTTAGTTTAATGAATGTGACTGCCTACTGGGATTAAGACATGGTGAAAATCATGGGGAGGAAGATGTATAAAGAGGCAAACCAAAGAGGTTTGTTTTGGATTATCTTTAATGTATATTTTTTTTAGAAAATATTAGAGTGCAGAATCTCTTTTTTTCCTCGTAAATTCTCACCACACCATACGCTTTTTGCAGTAAAAGGGGTCCACAGACTACTCTTAGGCCACTGTCACTGTTGCTGTTAAGTTGTTTGATGTGAGGTGTGTAGCGGTTATCTGGTGATGACTTGTAAATTGTCCCTTCTCCTCCTTGTGATAGATAGGTACCTCGCCTCTGCTTCTCTGGAGCAAAACGAGTGAAAATGCAAAGTCAATTGGATTGGGAAGGTTCAGTTAAGATGTCTCCCACTGCCATGACCCACGATATTGGTCTCTAAGACGTGGTGCCACTTTACTGCTCTCAAAAAAAAAATAAAAAAAATATGCTTTTGTACTCGGATGTAATGGTCCATTAGTTGTGCAGTTATCTTCAAACAATATCTGGTGTGACTGTCACAATAGGAAGAGGTGATCTCTGAATTAGTTCAAATATAGTAACTGATAATAGGGTCAAATATAATGTCATGTTGTGAGATCAATTCAGGAGGTTTTTGTGGGATCAATTCAGGGGGTTTGCAAAGGCAGAATCAAGTCCACATTGCAGGACTTCAAAAATCAGGGTGACTTTACAGATACACGTTTGTGTTCAGAATGATTTCAGCCTCACGATTTCCAGCTACTTTTTGCCAAGCAGCACAACCCTTTAAGCTAACTGCCCTTGGGTTTTTTGTAGTGTAGGATAAAGAATTTTCTGTATTTAGACAGCCCTTGGGTTGTTTACATCCTTCAGTTCTGATAGTACAGGTAATTAACTGGAACATTCTGTTACTAAAGGAACTAACTAGCCAGTTTTTATTCGAACAATGTATTTTTATTGGAAGAGTGATTCCTATTTTCCCCCAAAGAAAGCAGAATAAGAGAATGTTACAGAACAGAAACAGTTCATTCAGCCCATCAAGTCTATGCCAGTGTTTCTTTCCATATGAACCACCAGGTCTCATTCCACCCTCCTGCTCGCTCCCTATTCCTTTTTTTCAAGCTACTATTTAATTCACTTTTTAAAGGTTTCCAGACTGTGCTTCAGCAACAGGCGGCGGGGGTTGGGGGGTGTGGTAGGTAAGGTGCGTGTGAGCTCCGAAGCGTGCGTCAAACCCGGGGAGCCTGTAGACGTGGAGGCCCGGCCGATCTTAACCATCTTGCCATAAATTTTCTTGCCGACCCGCATGAATCACTGCCTGGACGGCAGGCAGGAACAAACGTTCAGTGGCAGGATGCCCCAGCCGGTGAACCGTGGGAACGCTTCTGGCAATCACTTAAGTGGTGAGGGGAAGGGAGGGGCGGGGGGGAACTGGACACGATCGGGAGAAGGCAGGAGCCCAGGAAAAAGGAAGCCCTACTATTCCTACTACTCCTGCTCCACAAGAAAACCTGAAGTAAAATTTTAAAACTTACCTCTGCTGGCCCACGATCCCATTCCCGGCGGGTCTTGTCTGACAGGGAAGCCGCCACTGCTCCTACACTCAGGCCTGCAGATCAGGTTCTGATGTCCTCATCGGATCTGATCTGCATATTTAAAGAAGGACCCCGCTTCCTTTCTGCGGGTTCTGCTTGCCTGCTCAAAAGAGCAGGTTAATATCAGGGCCCCGGCAGGAAGGCAGCTGGATCAGAGGGGGTAAGTCACTTCCCTCGTTTTAACTGCACCTCCCCCCCCCCCAACTCCCGGGCATAGTTTCTGCCGCGGGTGGGGGAAGGTTAGAATTCTGCCCATTATTTATATAATATCAGAATTGCGGCTTCAGACAGTGATCAGAGCAGATTTGCATTTCTGATACTCTGCAGGTTGAGTTAACAATCTCAAACCATGCTGCTGTAGCCAAGTACCTCTCAGTGAGAAGTGAAGGAAATCACGACATGGCACTTTGATATACATTTTGGGAGCAGGTCATCCAGTCCCTTGGTGGAAATTTATATATTGCATAGGAAGGAGAGAAAATAATTTTTGAAGGATGGAGCCCAGCCCTCAAAAAGATTGATGAAGCCAGTGCACAGCACTTTCATTTTGGTTAGTCAGAGCATAAAAGCTAAAAGAATAAGCAATGAAGTAAGGGCCTCAATATAATGTAAAATTTCAGTTCCAGGGTTGCAAACAGTATTTGATCAGCCTATCTGTTGGCATCCAAATGATCAATTTAATGATTGCAAGATAGGGTGGACAGGTGACCTGGCCTCATCGCACTGCTAAATTAGCAGTTGTCCTTTCAATGTCATTGACTTCTCCACTGCTGGCAGTGAACTTGTCAACTGCCTCTTGTATGACAGACATATACAGTAGCGCTGAGAACACTCTGTAGTTTTGCAGTATGCAACCTTTTTACTTGCTTAAGAATGAACATCATTCTCTGGTTTACAAGCAGCACTAGCAAAGCCTAAGTACTGTACCCTGGAGCAATCCAACCCAGTGAACTCGGGAGTCTACTCCAGGTATGCATGACAAGGAGAAGCTGCTTGTCTTTCATGTTATAGGCAGGTTTATCTAGAAGCAAGAAAGCCCATGTGGAGCATGCAGCAGGACCTTTGCATGATGAAGCTCCCTGCATTGTCATCCTTTACCTAGCCACAGTGATGGCATATCACAGCAACCCCATATCTGGTCAGAATCCATTGGAGGAAACCATATCTGACAATCCTCAGGCAATTGGGTTTTGTCAGGTGCAAGGGTAAGAGACAAGCTTACTTGCAACCATTATTGTAAGACTTTATTTGGAGTCGAGTACATTTTTCTGGTCTGGAAGATAACAGAGATAATCTGCAGCTGATCATGGGGAAAAAAGTAACTGAAGGTAGACCCTGGAGCAGGGTCTTTATATATGTAGTGCACAAATTTCTCAGAGACAGTGTCCCAATCCTCTATGGAATAATGGTTATTTTATGTGAAAGCTGAAGTTCTTTAAAAAAAAACAAGGAACCTATAATAGTGTTAGGGCATCTAATATTTGTGCTTTTTGTTTTCATTTATCAGACCCCTATGAACCAGGCCTCAACCCGTTCCCACTGCATTTTCACCATTCATGTTTCCAGTCGGGAGCCAGGCTCTGCCACTATCCGTCGGTCCAAATTGCACCTGGTGGATCTGGCTGGCTCAGAGCGTGTCACAAAGACTGGAGTGGGAGGACAGCTATTGACAGAGGCTAAATACATTAACCTCTCCCTGACATACCTAGAACAGGTAAGGTTGGAGACCACACCGAGTCGTATTATTTTACTTAAAAATAATCTAAAATGAAAAAACATCGTCATTGTTCTCATTGCATTGACCAGTCAAATGGTATAATTATTGCAGCCAAATGATATCAGTCACTACTGTATATGTGTAATGAGTGACATATTATGGATAAGTGCAATGGATTACTATAGAATTTTTATATCATGTGAGATTGGGGACTGGAGATAGTTTTCATATTTCCAAAAAATCTATATCTTTTTCAAAAGCATGTCGTATAAATGGAATTAGCAGTGTGATATAATAAACATCACTATTTATGAGGCTGCCCACAAGGACTGTCGCAGCCAGATGGTCTCACTTGTACAAATATTTCTCAGAACTCACTCCTGGCCTTAGCATTTTCCCCCTTTCATTATTTTACATCAAACTGTTGCTGTAAAGTCAAGAGATTTGAAGACACCATCTAGGGAAAAATATCTATTGCAGTAAACATAATTTCAATTTTGCATACATTTTTGTACTTTTGTTTGCACAGTTACCTAGTTTTATTTTGTGTCAATCCAGGCATACACACACTGCCTTGCTTGATATTGTTTCACTAAACTCACCATCACTGTCTAGGCTTCAGTACATCATTATCAATTTACTTGGAAGCTGTTTACTTATATTCCTAACACTTAGGACCCAGTTTGATGGATTGAGGTTTAATTGTTTTCTGCATGTGCTGTTCGACTTGGTGCATCTTCTTTTAGACTTGGTGGGGGAAGGGGAGGGGAGGTAAAGCAATCCAGGTTGAGAATGGCTGTCTTACTGCTGCAAGTAGCATCCCTATGACTCCCTGACAAGAGGCTTGATTACTGCAGCTTTAGATTGATGGTCAATCTTTTTCACCAGGTCTTGCACTCTGCTAATGTTACATAATCAACGCTATGCTCTTTTCTGGCACAGAGTTGATCGTTCATCTAAAAAAAGGTGATGTGCAGAAATATGACTAATGAAGCAATCTGCCTTGTACAATTTCCAAATGTAAGTGTGTACGTTGGTTATTCCCTGAATCAAGGAGCACAGTTGAAATTATTCATTTAAATTACAGGTTATTATCGCACTTGCAGAAAAGAATCGCACACACATCCCTTATCGAAACTCAATGATGACATCTGTTCTGCGAGACAGTCTGGGAGGAAACTGCATGACAACTATGGTGGCAACGTTATCTGTGGATAAGAGGAACTTGGAGGCATGTTCATCTTGATTTCTCTCGACTTTGTCTATGTAGAGTTCACAAAATATGTTTGAAAGAGAATCTTTGGCCCAGTTGAACATATCTTTTCATTGTAGCGTTGGAAAGGGAGGATGTTCTTGAGGGGACAAGGACAGAATCCATTTGGTTAGAGTTGAGGAGCAAAAAGGGTATGATCACGCTATTGGGGGTATTCTACAGGCCTCCAAATAGTGAGAGGGAGGTAGAGGAGGAAATCTGCAGGGAAATCGCAGAGACATGCAAGAGCTATAGAGTGGTGATGTTGGGCGACTTTAATTACCCACATATCGATTGGGATAATGCTAGGGTAAAGGGAAAGGAGGGGGAGGAATTTCTGGAACGTGTTCAGGAGAATTTCCTTGACCAGTATGTTCTTGGCCCAACTAGGAAGGAGGCATTGCTGGATCTGGTGCTGGGGAATGAGGTGGGCCAGAACAACCAAGTGTCTGTGGGAGAACACTTGGGTACAAGTGATCGTCGTATCATGATTTAGATTAGCAATGGAGAGGAGCAAGGAACAATCTAGAGTGGAACTTCTAAACTGGAATAGGGCTAACTTCAATGGGATGCAAAAGGATCTAGCCAGGGTAAAATGGAACCAAAGACTGACAGGAAAAACTGTAACGGAACAATGGGTCATCTTTAAGGAGGAGATGTTCCAAGTACAGGCTAGGTACATTCCAACAAGAGGGAAGGGTAAGGGAACCAAAGCCAGGGGTCCTTGGATGACGAGAGAGATGGAGAAGATGATGAAACAAAAAATGAGGGTGTATGATGCATGTCAGGTGAGAACCAGACCAAATACAATAAGTTGAGAGGGGATGAAAATAAGATTGGCAAAGAGAGAATATTTGAGTAGAATGGCGGTTAACATAAAAGGGAACCCAAAAATCTTCAACCGGCATGTAAACAGTAAGCAGGTAGTAAGAGGCAGGGTGGGGCCTATTAGAGACAAAGGTGATATATGCTTAGAGGCGCAGGGCAAGACTAGAATACTCAATGAGTACTTTGAACCGGTGTTTACTAAGGAGGTGGATGCTGACAAAATATCAGTAGAAGTGGAAAAGGTAGAAGCAATGGAAGGGGTGAAAATTGATAGACAGGATGTACTAGACAGACTGGGTATGCTTAGAGTGGATAAGTTGCCTGGTCCAGATGGCTTGCATCCCAGGGAATTGGGGGAGGAGATAGCGGAAGGGCTTGCCATAATTTTCCAATTTTCCCTAGATGCGGGGGAGGTGCCTGAGGATTGGAAAGTGGCAAATGTGACACCATTGTTCAAGAAAGGGTGTAAGGACAATCCTAGTAACTACAGGTCGGTCAGTTTAACATCAGTGGTGGGTAAAGTTTTAGAAACAATAATCAAGGAAAAAATTAACGGGCATTTGGAGAGGTTTAAGCTAATTAAGGAGAGCCAACACGGGTTTGTAAAAGGCAGATCGTGTTTGACGAACCTAATTGAATTTTTTGATGAAGTAACAGAGAGGATTGATGAAGGGAATGCAATGGATGTTGTCTACATGGATTTTAGGAAGGCATTTGACAAAGTACCACATCGAAGGCGGGTTAACAAAATTGAGGCTCGTGGAATAGGTGGGTCAGTGGCAGCTTGGTCAAGAAATTGGCTTAAGGACAGAAAACAGCGAATTGTGGTAAATGGCTGTTTTTCAGATTGGAGGATGGTAGACAGTGGTGTTCCCCAAGAGTCAGTGCTGGGGCCACTGCTTTTTTTGATATATATAAATGACCTGGTTATTGGAATACAGACCAGAATTTCTAAATTTGCTGATGACACCAAACTTGGGGGTGTGGCAAACAGTAGTGATGATACCAGTCGACTGCAACAGGACATAGAAAGGCTCGCAGAATGGGCAAACAAGTGGCAGATGGAATACAATACAGAAAAGTGTGAGGTGATGCATTTTGGCAGAAGGAACAGGGAGAGGCAATATACACTTAATGGCACAGTTTTAAAGAGTGTGCAGGGACAGAGGGACGTGGGAGTTAATGTGCATAGGTCCCTGAAGGTGACAGGTCATATTGAGAGAGTGGTTAACAAAGCATATGGGATCTTGAGAGGTATTGAGTACAAAAGTAGAGAAGTTATGCTGAACCTTTATAAAGTGCTGGTTAGGTCACAACTCACAGAATCACAGAATCACAGAAACCCCACAGTGCAGATAGAGGCCATTTCGGCCCATCGAGCCTGCACCGACACATATCCCACCCGATCCCCGTAACCCCTACACCAACACATATCCCACCCGATCCCCGTAACCCCTACACCAACACATATCCCACCCTATCCTCGTAACCCCACGTATTTAATCCCCCTAACACTAAGGGTCAATTTATCATAGCCAATCAACCTAACCCGCACATCTTTGGACTGTGGGAGGAAACCGGAGCACCCGGAGGAAACCCACGCAAACACGGGGAGAATGTGCAAACTCCACACAGACAGTCACCCGAGGCCGGATTCGAACCCGGGTCTCTGGCGCTGTGAGGCAACAGTGCTAACCACTATGCCACCGTGCTGCTGGAGTATTGCATCCAGTTCTGGTCACCACACTTTAGGAAGGATGTGAAGGCCTTTGAGAGGCTGCAGAGGAGATTTACCAGAATGGTTCTAGGGATGGGGGATCTTAGCTACAAGGACAGGTTGGAGAAGCTAGATTTGTTTTCATTATGTGTTCAACCATAAATGTATTTTGATGCTTTGGCAACATAAGATGTACCTTATCATGCCAATAAAGCGATTTGTATTGTATTGTATTGTAGAGCAAAGGAGGTTGAGGGGTGATTTGATAGAGGTGTACAAGATTATGACGGGTTTGGATAGGCTAGACAGGGAAAGGCTGTTCCCACTAGTTGATGGTACAAGGACTAGGGGACACAGATTTAAAGTTTTGGGCAAGAGATACAGGGGGGATGTGAGGAAAAACTTTTTTACGCAGCGAGTGGTGAGGACCTGGAACTCGCTGCCGACAGAAGTGGTGGAAGCGGAGACAGTCAATGTTTTCAAGGGGAGACTGGATAGGCACTTGAGGGAAATAAACTTGCAGGGCTATGGGGATTGAGCTGGGGAATGGGACTGACTGGATTGCTCTACAGAGAGCCGGCACGGACTCGAATGGCCTCCTTCTGTGCCGTTATGACTCTAAAACATCTAGCTGTTTCTTCATGTTTTTTAAATGAGGAAAACAGCTTAGCAACATGTTCCAGCTATTGTTCATCCTCTACGTAAAGAAAGCACTCTTGGTATTTTCCGTAAGTTTGCCTTCACAACCATGAACCTGTGCATTGTTCTGCTGCTATAGGGTGTCTGAAAGGATTTCCCTGGGAACAGAAGACATTTTCTTTGCAATTTTTATGGTGTAAATCCCAACACTCTTGTTTTTCCACAGAATGTGATTTATTTTGTAGTGCCGAATGCAATACTTTAATGAATTGTTATATTATCCTAATCGTGATGAATTGATGCCAATCCTATTTTATCACTACTGGAGGATGTTATGTCTAGTCCCGTATTATAAAATATGCTGGCAATAACTTGTCTAGATGCGATAAGCTTATGGGAGATTGATAGCAATCAAATAGGTGTAGATCAATTAAGAGGAAAGGTTAAGGAGTGACAGATGGACTTTAATATAGATATAAATGGAAGATGGACACAGTGAATGGGTGCTTGCTTGCAAACGTGGAACACAATTTTTTTTGAATGGATGTTTATTAATCATACACCCAAGTTTTCAGTCAATGGGGAGCTATTGTCAATGAGGCTAATCTAGTACTGGAATGTATCTCAAGGGCATTTGGCTAAGGCAGAAAAAGTTAATTTAACCTTCTATTCACCATTGGTAAGGTAGGTTTTGGAACATTAGTGCCGAAATTCTTTGACTCTTCTAGCAGACACCCATTCGTTCTAGAACCTGAATATTTTATCCCGACCTTAAGTGGGGATTTCTGTGGGAACTTGTCAGAGATGGAACCTCTGCCTGCCCCTTCCAAGGCCAGTGATGGTGAGGGGACAGGAACTCCGAAGGCCGAGAGTTGCTGTGGCCTAGCCTGGGATCCATGGCCTAATGGATTGTTCGCCAGTATGCCCAGAAGAAAAAGACGTACCAGCATGGATGACAGAAGTGGGGTTCATGATAGGGGTCCATGCTTAGGTTGTGACATTGAACTCTGAAACTGAGTTTTTTTTGTGTTTATAGAGTGGTGCCAATCTTGTATTTTTGGGTAGAGCCCTGATAACTCCCGAATGCCCCACTGCCCCCCCTCCTCCCCCAGCCCCAGCCCGGCCATTAGTGCTGCACCTTGTGGCCTTCTGGGTCAGATAGTTGCCTTTGTTGTGCTCATACTGGTGGTTGGTGCTTGTTGGCCCCATGCTAATTAAGTGCCCTCCCCCGACCCTGTATACTCTTGTGGGATTGGCGCAGGAGGGCACTGGTGAGCATGATCCTGGCGTATATCCTGGGATTGTGTAACTGGGGCCCCACTATCAGTAATTTTGGACACCCTAGCCCGGATTGTCCTATTTCTACTGTCCACGGCAGATGTTGCGGTGGCGGGATACAGAAAATGAGATTGGAGCCCAACACATTCTCAAGTGGGGGAACCAACGGCAGTAGAAGCACCCACCGCCAACAAGCGGGCACTACATTTTAATCATTTGAGGTGTATCCATCCTGCATGCCATTTGCTGTACTAGTGTACAGGACATCCAATAAAAGAACAGCCATTTGCAATGGGCACCCAGGGCAACTTGGACACAGTTAAGTATCCTGCAGGTCACAGTAGTATAAAGAGAAGTGTATTTTAGCTATTACATTACAGCTTTTATTTTGCTTTCTTTCCTGATGGCCTGTTTGGTTTTTCATGAGCCAATGGTCAATTGTTATAAATTATTTTCTTCCTCCACAACAATTGTTGGCACTAATCAGTTTCCCAATGGGACTCTTCTATCTGGCATGTTTGGAAGAAAAAGGTGGACCTATAGAGGGATGCCAGGCAGGTGCCAGCACAGCAGCAACTGGAGTCACAAGTGGACATACATCACTTTGTAGGTAGAGACTCCTCTTACTAAAGAAAGCTGGGACAGTGGACCCAATGCATGACAAAGATAGCCAAATGCTAGACTAAATGTAATGTTGGATGCTACCTTGGAAGGACCCCAAACACCATATGTTATGCTTTCAGTGGCACTGCATGGAAAATAAGGCATGCCAGGGTGATCAAGATCTAGCATTGCCTGATTGACCACATCTATTAAGATGCCGCCAACCATTTCTGCAGGTCCGGGCAATCCTACTTTGCAACGACTATGCGGAAATTTTTTCTCTGAATCTGGATCAGCAGCAATGTTCCCTCTAATTTTTTTTTGTACTGAGCGGGCCATGAATTCCTTTGAGCATGACCTTTTCGTCTGTGGGCAAATTCTACAACAATAACAACTTTTACAACAACAGCAACCACTTAAAAGCATATATACAGTAATGCCATATTGCCATCCCACCGTCTCAAATCATGAGCCAATCAGACAAGGTTCTATACAAGTTTAACATGACTTCTCTGCTTTTGAATTCAATTCCTCTAGAAATGAATCCCAGTGCTTTATTTGCACATTTATGGATTTTTTAACCTGCGTTGCTACTTTTAATGATTTGTGAATCTTTACCTCTTGATCCCTTTGCACCTCTACTCCATTTAGACTCCTATTTTCCAAGGAGTAGGTGGCCTCCTTATTCCTCCTACCAAAATGCACCACCTCACACTTATCTATATTGAAATTAATTTGTCATTTACATGCCCATTCTGCAAGTTTGTTTATGGTAGAATTAATTAAAAGCTTTTATAAACATGTACAAACTCTATTTTAAAAAAATTACTTGTCAGAAATGACTGGGATATAAAAGAACTGCTTAATAATGCATTAACACTTCAGAAACATCACTCAGTTACACATCGACAAACAATCCAAAAGCCCAAGGTGAGCTGAAAGAGGCATATCTATTCATGCAGTTTGTATTTATTTTAAAATTTTCAATGTATTAGCCCATCCCTCATGTCACTATAGCAATGGCTGCACTAGCAGCAGGAGCAGCGGCTTTCCTATGGCGCTGACGTGCTGGACGTCCACATAAGTAATTAGCATATTATTCACAGTGCAACCAGACACCCAACAAATATAAAGTGCTGTTGTAGTTCTTTAGTTCACAGTATTAAAAATAATTGAACAAAAATGGGTATTTAAACTTCAATCACTTCCATTAATAAATGTTGTCTTCTTGAACCAGCACCCCCCGCCCCATGTAACATGTCAAAAATGCAGCACTTATTCACAAGTGCAGTAAAACACATACACAGTATGTTACTGAATTAAAAACAAAAAGCAGGAAAAGCTATGATTTAACAGAAATAAACATTCATCTTTCTTCCTGGACAGAAGAACCAATCAGACTGACTTGGAAATGTTTACTAGTATGGTGATGTAAAGATGTTAATTTACAAATTTCGGTTCTAATGTTTTGCTCTCAAACATTCTCTACAATATTTATCCCTGCTCTTAAGAGTAAGGAAACCTTACTATGATTGTACAGGGCTTTGGTGAGACCACATCTGGATGGTTGTTTTTCAGACTGGAGGAAGGTATACAGTGATGTTCCCCAGAGGTCGGTACTAGGGCCACTGCTTTTCTTTATATATTAATGACTTGGACTTGGGAGTACAGGGTGTAGTGTATGTACTTTGCAGAAGGAACTATATTCTGCAGCCCCTGTATACTGCAGTACCAGTAGTGACCACCCCTGTATATAAGCCTGTGTAGTAACTTTTGCATAGTAGTTCCAGGTTGTCTCCACTCAGTAAAGACCTGTTATAACCAACTCCTGCAGTCCGTGTCTCAATTACACACGGACATAATACTGGCGATGAGCAGATCCAAACTTACCTACACTCTGCACCACCTCCTGGGGATCCATCCCTGAAGCGAAGTTATCAGAGGTCGAGGCCAGAAGAAAGAAAAAAAAATCAAACGAACAGAAGAAACGGGCGTCGACCGTGGGCATCCGCCTCTGATTCATCGGAGTTGAAGAATTGCAGAAGAGGCTGTCGAGAGCGGGGCTTGGTTATCCTGTCGATGGTGTTTCAGCTAATCGGGCTGGTGGCAGGTAGTACACTGATCCTTCCTGGGCTGCGGTGGTCTAGAGCTCGATCGGGTGGCTTTTCAACGGGGCCGAGCAGCGTTGTCGGGAAGAGGAGAGAGAGAGAGGGTGGAGCACACAGGGCGCGGCCGGTGCTACGAAACCGGGCAGCGTACAGACCCGAGAAGAGGGAGGCAAGTGTTCCGCAGGGTTGCTCCGACGACGGGGAAATAAAGCGCGGGAGGCGCCGTCTTAGATTTTCAAGATGCCAAAGACTGGCGATATCACTGCCTTCGATAATGCAATAGAAGACTGGACCACGTATGTGGAAAGAGTCGAGGTATATTGCGAGGCAAACGAAGTAGCCGATGAGAAAAAGGCATTGGTACTACTAAACTTAATGGGCGCAAGAACGTATGGCCTATTGCGGAACCTGATTACTCCAGCCAAACCGAAGGCGAAGAGTTTTAACGAAATTGTTGATATCCTACAGGAACACCTAAATCCTACACCGCTGCTGATAGCAGAAAGATTTAAATTCCACAGGAGAAATCAGCATAAAGATGAGAGCAATGCTGATTACCTTACGGAACTACGCAAGCTATCAAAGCACTGCCAGTTCGGAGCAGGACTGGCAGATACCCTACGGGACAAATTTGTCTGTGGACTCCTGAGTGAAGGAACCCAGAAGAGGTTACTCTCAGAGAAAGAGCCGACGCTAGATAAGGCTTTCAGCGTGGCAGTATCGTACGAAGCAGCAGCAAGGGGAGCCGCGGAAATACAGCAAAAGCCACAGGAATATGGCACCCACGAAATGACACGGGGATTTGAAAAATGTTATCGCTGTGGCAGAACAGCCCATGACCAGAAGGACTGCTGGTCCAAGGACAAAATATGCAGGCAATGCGGAAAGATGGGACACATTGCACGAGTTTGCAGGTCTGGGAAGAAGACTAACGACAACAAAAAGGCTACTAAGGAACAGTACAGGAAAGTACAAAAGATGACAGACAGTTCCGAAGACCAGATGAGCGATAGTGAATCTGGGAACAAGAGACTAAGCTGTCTCAAACTTCACAACGTAATCGCAAAAGAGGATCACCAAACCATTTGGGTCACCCTCACGATAGCAGGGTCCCAAGTCAAAATGGAATTGGATATAGGATCAGCTCTGACCGTCATGAATCGACGAGACTACGAGCGGCTATTCTCACACATACCCATGAAAGAGACGTCCATTGTCTTGAAGACGTGTACGGGGCAAAAAGTATACCCCAGAGGAAAAATAAGGGTGCCTGTCGAATACAACGGCAAGGAAATACAGAAATTGTATCTGTACATACTGCAAGATGGTGGACCACCGTTATTGGGAGGTGAATGGATCAGAAAGATAAGTTTAGACTGGCACTCCATTCAGGCACTGACGGTGGCTGGTAAAAAGGATGACGACGTCACTCCTGGACGATTGTCAACAATCTTAGCCAACGCCAAAGAGGTATTTCAACAAGAACTGGGAACTCTTAAAGGCGTAACCGCCTCGATAAAAATAGAAGAGAATGCAATTCCCAAGTTTTTCAAAGCAAGACCGGTACCATATGCAATTCGTCCAGCCGTCGAGGCAGAGCTGGAGAATCTGGAGAATGCAGGCGTGTTATCTAAGGTAGACTGGAGCGAGTGGGCGACACCCATCGTTCCTGTCATGAAGAAAACGTTAAACAATAAGTCTGAGGAGCCAAGGAAGGTTCGCATCTGTGGGGACTTCAAGGTGACGGTGAACCCAGTCCTTCACACAGTACAATATCCTCTTCCGAGGATAGAAGATATTTTCGCCTCACTATCTGGAGGGAAGCGTTTTACAAAAATTGACCCAGCACAAGCATATTTGCAGATGGAGGTTGAAGAATCCTCTAGGAGGTATCTCACGATAAACACTCACAAAGGTCTTTACCAGTATAATCGACTGGTATTCGGAGTAGCATCAGCTCCGGCGATATGGCAAAGAGCGATGGAACAAGTCCTGCAAGGGATTCCGGGGACTCAGTGTTACTTGGATGACATCCTAGTGACAGGTGAAGATAACAGTGAACACCTTGCCAACCTAGAGCAGGTGCTCACTAGACTAAGAGAACATGGGCTACGAGCCAATCGCCCCAAGTGCGAGTTTTTTAAGAAACAGATATCGTATTGTGGCCACGTGATTGATGAAGAGGGGTTACATAAGTCCCCTGACAAAATTGAAGCGGTAGTTAAGGCTCCAGCGCCTGAAAATGTGTCGCAACTGAGGTCATTCCTCGGATTGGTGAATTACTACCATAAGTTTTTGCCGAATTTGTCCACAATTCTGCACCAACTGAACGCCCTACTACAAACCGGAGTAGCATGGAAATGGAGCGATGAATGTAAATGGGCCTTTCAGAAGAGTAAGGACCTAATCACTTCAAGAGAAGTATTGGCTCACTACAACCCATCACTACCGATAAGACTGGCGTGTGATGCGTCTCCCTACGGCATTGGAGCGGTACTGTCACATAAATTCCTTGATGGTTCAGAGAGGCCGATAGCTTTTGCGTCACGCTCGTTAACTTCAGCCGAGCGTAACTACGCCCAGATTGACAGAGAGGCCCTCAGCCTGGTGTGGGGGGTGAAGAAGTTCAATCACTACCTGCACGGTCAGAAATTTACTCTACTAACTGATCATCAACCTCTTGTCTCCATTTTCAACCCTCAGAAGGGCGTGCCGATAATGACAGCACAACGGCTACAGAGGTGGTCCCTTTTCCTAGGGGCACACCAATATGACATCGAGTACAAAGGAACTAAACAGCATGGGAATGCTGATGGATTGTCGCGCCTACCGTTGCCGACGGTGGAAGAAGCACCTGCAGTGGATCCAGTGGAGATATTCCACTCGACCATAGTCGAATGTCTCCCTGTGACGAATGCAAACATAGAAAAGGAAACACGAAATGACCCGACACTCTCCTGGGTCTATGATTTAACGGTGAAGGGATGGCCAGCACATGGCGAAGCACTGCTGCCAGCATTCTCGCCGAGAAGAGAACAGCTGTCAGTGTGCAGAGGAACCTTGATGTGTGGATCCAGAGTAGTAATTCCACCCAAATTGAAGGATAGAGTGCTCAATGAGCTTCATGAGGGTCATCTGGGAGGGGTAAAAATGAAGAACTTAGCCAGAGCGTTTGTGTGGTGGCCGGGAATCGATAGAGAAATCGAAGAGATGACCAAGAGCTGTACAGGATGCCAGAAGGTCCAAAACGCCCCACCACAAGCCCCTCTACATCCTTGGGAGTGGCCCTCATCTCCATGGCAAAGGGTGCCCATTGATTTTGCTGGTCCATTTATGGACTCGATGTTTTTGATTGCGGTGGATGCACATTCAAAGTGGCCAGAGGTAATAAAAATGTCCTCAACCACCACAGAAAAAACTATCAGTCTTACGAACCATATTCGCCAGAAATGGGCTGCCGGAACAGATTTGCTCCGACAATGGACCACAGTTTGTGTCTGAAGAGTTCCGGAGGTTCTTAAAGAACAATAGTGTTAAACATTACACATCTGCCCCATATCATCCAGCCACCAATGGATTGGCTGAGAGGTTCGTTCAAACATTCAAGAAGGCTATCAAGGCAATGTGTAATGAAGACATACCCCTACAACACAAGGTGGATAACTTCTTGTTTGCCTACCGGAATGCGACACATGCGGTTAGCAACCAAACTCCAGCCATGATGTTCTTCAATCGAAGACTACGATGCCGCTTGGATTTGTTTAAGCCAAACATCAGAAGAGATGTGGAGAACAGGCAGTTTCAGAATATGAATGAACGGCCGACCAGGAGTTTTAAGATAGGTCAACCAGTTTTGGCCCGGGACTACCGCACAGAGAAATGGCAGCCAGGAACGATCTGTACACGGCAAGGACCTCTAATGTATACCGTGGACGTTGGAGAGAGCATTGTAAGACGCCATGCTGACCAGATTCTAGAGTCACTGGAAAACGTCAATTCCACACCACGATCCGATACACCTGGTGATGAAACCGAAGTACCAATTGCATCTACCTCAGAATCAGTGACATTGGAAGCAGACAAACCAAACAATGACGTTGATCCCGAATCAACTTTGCCAGAAGAACCTGATACCCCAAAGAGGCGTTATCCAGACAGAATTAGGAAGCCTCCTCAAAGACTGAACTTATAATTGCTTAACTTCAACTGATGTATCTAGCAACTGTAATTGTAAATATGTTATTTAATTATTAATCGAATGTTATGTACTGTTTAGCTAAAAGGGGAGGAATTGTAGTGTATGTACTTTGCAGAAGGAACTATATTCTGCAACCCCTGTATACTGCAGTACCAGTAGTGACCACCCCTGTATATAAGCCTGTGTAGTAACTTTTGCATAGTAGTTCCAGGTTGTCTCCACTCAGTAAAGACCTGTTATAACCAACTCCTGCAGTCCGTGTCTCAATTACACATGGACATAATACAGGGCACAATTTCAAAATTTGCAGACGACACAAAACTTGGAAGTGCAGTGAGGAGGATAGTGATAGATTTCAAGAGGACATTATCTGGTGAAATGGGCAGACACGTGGCAGATGAAATTTAATGCAGAAAAGTGCGAAGAGGAAGAACGAGGAGAGGCAATATAAACTAAAGGGTACAATCCTAAAGGGGGTACATGAACAGAGAGACCTGGGGGTATATGTGCACAAATCGTTGAAGGTGGCAGAGCAGGTTGAGAAAGCAGTTAAAAAAGCATATGGGATACTGGGGTTTATAAATAAATAAAGGCATAGAGTACAAAAGCAAGGAAGTTATGATGAACCTTTATAAAACACTGGTTCGGCCTCAACTGGAGTATTGTGTGCAATTCTGGGCACCGCACTTTAGGGAGGACGTGAAGGCCTTAGAGAGGGTGCAGAAAAGATTTACGAGAATGATTCCAGGGATGAGGGACTTCTGTTATGTGGATAGATGAGAGAAGCTGAGGTTGTTCTCCTTGGTGCAGAGAAGATTGAGAGGAGATTTGATAGAGGTGTTGAAAATCATGAGGGGTCTCGACAGAGTAGATAGAGAGAAACTGTTCCCATTGGCGGAAGGGTGAACCAGAGAACACAGATTCAAGGTGATTGGCAAAAGAACCAAAGACAACATGAGGAAAAACTTCTTTACGCAGCAAGGGATTTGGACTGGAATTCACTGCCTGAAAGGGTGGTGGAGGCAGACTCAGTCATGGCTTTCAAAAGGGAATTGGATAAGTACATGATGGAAAAAAAATTGCAGGGCTATGAGGAAAGGGTGGGGGAGTGGGACTTGCTGAAGTGCTCTTGCTATTCTATGATAGGGGGAGGTAATGCATTGTAGACTGTCCCCATTTTCAGTGGGAGATAATGCAGAGATCAGATTGTCCCCTGAGTCAACGAAAGGCAACAAATGGAGCAAACAGTGTTCTATTTTTGGGAGGTGATACAGGGAGCAGACTCCCTTCTCAACGGAAGATATCATAGAATGATGCAGCACAGAAGAGGCTATTTAGCACATCACTGGAGTTTAGAAGATTAAGAGGGGATCTCATCGAAACCTATAAAATTCTGTCAGGCCTGGACAGACTAGATGCAGGAAGGATGTTTCTGATGGCCAGGGAGTCCAGAACCAGGGGTCATAGTCTAAGGATAAGGGGTAAGCCATTTAGGACTGAAATGAGGATGAATTTCTTTACCCGGAGAGTGGTGAACCTGTGGAATTCTCTGCCACAGAGGGCGGTGGAGGCCAGTTCATTAAATATATTCAAGAAGGAGTTGGATATATTTCTTAAGGCTAAAGGGATCAAGGGATATGGGAAGAAGGCAGGGACAGGGTACTGAATTTGGATGATCAGCCATGATCTCATTGAATGGCGGAGCAGGCTCGAAGGGCCGAATGGCCTACTCCTGCTCCTATCTTCTATGTTTCTATCATGCCTATGCCTATTCTTTGAAAGACTAGTCACACTCCCCATTGCCCTGCAAATTTTTCCACTTCAAGTATTTATCCAATTTCACCGCCCTTTCGAGCAGTGCATTCCAGATCATAACAACTCGCTGTGTAAATTTTTTTTCTTCTCCCATTGCCTCTGGTTCTTTTGCCAATTACTTTAAATCTTTGTCCTCTGGTTGCCGACCCTTCTGCCACAGGAAACATTCTCTTTACTAACTCTATCAAAACCATTTATGATTTTGAACAACTCTATCAAATCTCCCCCTGGCCTTCTCTGCTCTGAAGAGAACAGCCCCAGTATCTGTAGTCTCTCCACATAACTGAAATCTTTCATTCCTGATACCATTCTAGTAAATCTCTGCACCCTATCTAAGGCCTTGACAACTTTTCTAAAGTGTGGTACCCAGAATTGGCCACAATACTCCAGCTAGGGCATAACCAGTGTTTTATAGATGTTTAGCATAACTTCCTTGTTTTTCTACTCTATGCCTGTATTTATAAGGCCAAGGATCCCGTATCCTTTTTTAACAACCTTCTAATCTTGTCCTGCCATCTTCAAAGACTTGTGTATGTACACCCCCAGGTCTCTGTTCCCGCACCGCCTTTAAAATTGTACCATTTAGTTTATATTGCGTCTCCTCATTCTTCCTACCAAAATGAATCACTTCACAATTTTCTCCGTTAACTTTTACCTGTCTGTCTATGTCCTCCACACGGTTTGCTACATTTTGTACCAAATGAATTCCACCAACTCTGGGGGGAGGGGGAAAAAAATAATTCCACAAAATTTATAGCCACTAGAATTATAAAAACATAGAACTCTAGCAGGGCGTGTTATAAAGCAAGCTGTTTCCTACTGTAAGAGTTATGTGATTTTTAAAACCACTGAACAGTTTCAAATGCAGATAAGCTTAATGCGGATCAAAGCTCAAGCAGGGTGGTGGAGGGGTTGGTGGTATGGCATATTGCCACTTGTTTTAAGAAATGCCATAAAATCACTTTTTAAATCCTACTGGAGCCAGTCAAAAAAAATATTGCCACATCAGTCTGTACCCCCGTTATCCGTGTTGAGTGTTTAATTTGCAATGCTTGAATTTACTTAATGCTGTAATTGCATTTTTCTACTCTGGGCAGCTAGACAAGGCTGCTAATGTTGAACTATGGGGTGGGGGGCGTGATTTTTAACCGTACCTGCCCGCTGGAAACCAGGCCACTGGCGCCCTTGAGCTGTCCAGATCCCACTTACCACAGACTTTATGCAGGCGTCTAGATGGGCAACAGAGGCTTCCGCTCAAAGCCGGTGGGGTCCTTCTTCAAATATGTAGATCAGGGTCTGATGACGTCATAGGGCCCCGTCTGCAATTTTAACTCCGGCCTGAGCGGGGAAGCTGTTGCAGCTTTCCTACCGGGCTGGACCAGGTCAGAAGAGGGTCGGGATGTGCTGAGGGCCTGAGAGGTATGTTTTTCACTTTTTTTTGTGGGGTCAAGAGTACAGGTATTAAGTTCATTCAGGTGTCAGTAAAGATTCTTCAATAGCGCTAAAAGGATTAAATTATGAGCAATGTTCCCTCATAAAAAAACATTTTTGTGCGTGGTACCTTTAAATTTGCTGCGCGACTGCGCACGGGCGGTATCTTAGAGGGAACAGCTTGTGAGTGGCCTGCACGGTACATTCCCAATTGCTGCACGGCCGGGCACGCACACAGCTTAGAGGGAACATTGATTTATGAAGCTAGGTGCATCTTGTGCCATGTGGGAAATCCAGGACGCTCCCTGTGCCCTGGACAGTCACGTGTGAAGGAAGTATCGTCAGTTGGAGGAGCTCGACCTCCGGGTTTCGGAGCTTGAGCAGCAGTTGGCGTCACTTAGTGCATCCGTGAGACTGAGAGCTATGTGGATAGCATGTTTCAGGAGGTGGTCACCCCGCAGCTAAGGAGAGCGCAGGCAGAGAGGGAATGGGTGACCACCAGACAGAAGAGGAGGACCAGGCAAGTAGTGCAGGAGTCCCCTGAGTGCATCTCGCTCTCCAACCAGTATTCTGTTCTGAGTACTGGTGAGGGCGCTGGTTCCTCTGGGGAGTGTAATGATCAATAACATGTCATTCTGGAGTGGTACACTAGATGGAGCCGTAGAGCCGTATATTTAGTTGTATGTGTTTAAGACTACACTACCCACGATGCACTAGGCTACCCAGGAGGCGGTAGTCAAGATGGAAGCCTGCACACAGGTACACATGCTGAATCTCTACAGATGCTGTACCTAGAGAACATGTACTGAATAAATGTCTAGCTAGAAGCTAGCTGTTCATAATAAGAATGTCTAGTTATTAATGAACATAACAGGGAGTACAGCCAGAGCCAAGTCCACGGCACCATGGATAGCTCAGCTGTACAGGAGGGGTGGAGGGTAAGTGATAGGGAAGCAATAGTGGTAGGGGATTCAATAGTTAGGGGAGCAGATGTGACTCAAGGATGGTATATTGCCTCCCTAGTGCCGGGGTTAAGGATATCACCGAGCCCTGCAGAACATTCTGAGGGGCGAGGATGACCAGCCAGAGGTGGTCCATATCTGTACTAACAACATAGGTAGAAAGAGGGATGAGGTCCTGCAGGCAGATTTCAGGAAGCTAGGAAATAGATTAAAAAGCAGGACCTCAAAGGTCATAATCTCTGGATTACTCCCAGTACCATGCACGAGTAAGTATAGAAATAGGAGGATAGAGCAGATGAATACGTGGCTGGAGAGATGGTCAGGAGGGAGGGCTTCAGACTCCTGGGGCATTGGGGCTGGTTCTGGGGCAGGTGGGACCTGTATAGGCCGGACAGGTTGCACCTCAACAGAGCCAGAACCAATATCCTCACGGGGAGGTTTGCTAGTGCTGTTGGGGGGGGTTTAAACCAAGTTGGCAGGGGGATGGGAACCAGGATGTAGCATTAGAAAGGCACAAAGGATTGGGAGAGAAGGACAGCAGTAAAGTAAGAAATAGTAAGGTATTAGGTGGGGTCAGACTAAGAGAGAACACAGGATGGCCTAAGATAGGTTTACAGTGTACGTATGTGAATGCACGAAACAAGGTTGATGAGCTGTAGGTGCAAATAGCCACATGGGAATATGATGTTATGGCAATAACGGAGACCTGGCTCAAAAAAGGGCAGGATTGGGTATTAAATATACCTGGCTATAAGGTAAGAAGTCACACAACACCAGGTTATAGTCCAACAGCTTTATTTGAAATCACACCTCAGCTTTATTTGAAATCAATCCTCGTGTGATTTCAAATAAAGCTGTTGGACTATAACCTGGTGTTGTGTGACTTCTTACATTTGTCCACCCCAGTCCAACTCCGGCATCTCCACACCATGGCTATAAGGCGTTCAGGAAAGATAGGGAAGGACAGAAAGGAGATGGTGTGGCCGTAGTGGTTAAGGAGAACGTTACAGTGCTGGAGAGAGAGGATGTCATACAAACATAGAAACATAGAAGATAGGAGCAGGAGTAGGCCATTTGGCCCTCGAGCCTGTTCCGCCATTTAATGAGATCATGGCTGATCATCCAAATTCAGTACCCTGTCCCTGCTTTCTCCCCGTATCCCTTGATCCCTTTAGCCTTAAGAAATATATCTAACTCCTTCTTGAATATATTTAATAAGTTGGCCTCAACTGCCTTCTGTGGTAGAGAATTCCACAGGTTCACCACTCTCTGGGTGAAGAAATTCCTCCTTATCTCTGTCCTAAATGGCTTACCCCTTATCCTTAGACTGTGACCCCTGGTTCTGGACTCTCCCTGGAGGGGTCAAGGACAGAATCTATTTGGTTAGGGTTAAGAAATAATAGAGGTGCCATTACACTACTAGGTGTATTCTGTAGGCCACGAACTAGTGGGAAATATATGGAGGAGCAAATTTACAGAGAGATGCAAGAACTATAGAGTAGTAATAATGGGGGACTTCAACGATCCAAATATAGACTGAGATAGTAATAGTGTAAAGTGCAGAGAGGGGGAAGAATTTCGGAAGTGTGTTCAGGAGAACCTTTTTGATCAGTATGTTTCCAGTTCAACGAGGAAGGAGGCATTGCTGGATCTGGTTCTGGGGAATGAGTGGAGTAAGTGTCAGTAGGTGAACATTTAGGGAACAGTGAACATAGTATCATAAGGTTTAGATTAGCTATGGAAAAGGACCGGGAGCAATCCAGAGTAAAAAATACTTTATTGGAGGAAGGCCAATTTCAGTGGGATGAGAATGGATCTGTCCCAGGTAAATTGGAAAAGATTGGCAGGCAAAACTGTAATTGAACAATGGGCTGCCTTTAAAGGGGAAATAGGTTGGGTACAGTTGAGGTATATTCCCACTAGGGGGAAAGGCAGGGCAACTAAAGTCAGCTCCTTGGATGATGAAAGCGACAGAGAGTAAGATGAAGCAGAAAAAGAGCGCATATGACATGTCAGGTTGAGAATACATCTGAGAATCGGGCTAAATATAGAATGTTCAGAGGAGAAGCGCAAAAGAAAATAAGAGGGGCAAAGAGAGGGTATGAGAATAGAATGGCAGCTAACATAAAAGGTAATCCAAAAGTCTTCTATAGGTATATAAATAGTAAAAGGGTAGTAAGGGGAGGGGTGGGACCGATTAGTGACCAAAAAGGAGACCTACACATGGAGGCAGAGGGTATGGCTGAGGCGTTAAATGAGTACTTTGCATTTGTCTTCACCAAGAAAGAAGATGCTGCCATAGACATAGTGTAAGAGGAGGTAGAGGAGATACTGGATGGGATAAAAATTGATAGAGGAGGTACTAGAAAGGCTGGCTGTACTTAAAGTAGATAAGTCAGCAGGACCAGATGGGATGCATCCCAAGATGCTGAGGGAAGTGAAGGAAGAAATCGCGGAGGTACTAGTCATAATCTTCCAATCCACCTTAGAAACGGGGGTGGTGCCAGAGGACTGGAGAATTGAAAATGTTACACCCTTGTTCAAAAAAAGATAAACCCAGCAACTACAGGCAAGTCAGTTTAACCTCAGTAGTGGAGAAGGTTTAGTGGGGAAGGTTTTAGAAACAATAATCAGGGACAAGATTAACAGTCACTTCGACAAGTGTGGAATAATTAATGAAAGTCAGCATGGATTTGTTAAAGGCAAATCGTGTTTAACCAACTTGATCGAGTTTTTTGATGAGGTAACTGTGGTGTATGTAACCTGTTCCACCTTAAGAGAACTTAAGCCTGGTCCACCTTAAGAAAGGTACTACTTTCTTTGGCTGCTGTATACGTAATACCGGTGGTGACCACACCGGCATATAAGCACAGTGTAATAATATTGTATTCAGTATAGTCCGACCTCCAACCAGTAAAGACCTGTTGAATTTACTCTTGTGGTCTGTGTAGTAATTCTCACTATAACACACAGACTTAACAGTGGCGACGAGTCCGATTCTTACCCTGCTGCAGTAATTTCCGCGGCGACTTCGTCCACAGACAGGACGTCGAAGAGAGGTTTCCACCCTCATCACCTACGGGAAGACACGTCGAGCGGCAGGCATCAAGCAACCGGAGTGCAGAAGACATCCTGACCTCGAAGCCTCCATCAGCGACTGTCAGCTTCTTCTACTACCTCGTGGTGGGTAAGCCAGGCAGCGACGCGACAGAAAGTCAACCGCGTTGGCTGTACAGACGGGGCTGGGAAGACGGAGGAATAAGGGCGGTGAGGTCGATCGCGACCAGAGATAAGGGCCGGGCCGCATTCGAGCGAGAGGCGCAGCGCGGGACATCGATCGCGACCGGAGATAAGGGCCGCATTCGGGCTAAAGGCGCAGCGTCTGGGGAAACTGAAGGCGCGAGAGCCGCGGTGAAGCGGAGACAGCATCGGGGGACGGGTGAAGACCGCCAAGCGCGGGAAAACCGCCATTTTGTGGGCGGAGGACAACAGCAAGAGCGGGAAGCCGCCATCTTAGATAACATTAAAAATACGATAAATTGCTACGATGCCTAAACATGGGAACATTAATGCCTTCGACAGTGATATAGAAGACTGGGCTATGTATGTAGAACGCATACAAAACTATTGTAAGGCAAATAAAATTCCTGAGACAGATAAAGCACTAACATTACTAAACTTAATGGG
This sequence comes from Somniosus microcephalus, assembly GCF_052327205.1. Taxonomy (NCBI): domain Eukaryota; kingdom Metazoa; phylum Chordata; class Chondrichthyes; order Squaliformes; family Somniosidae; genus Somniosus; species Somniosus microcephalus. The sequence continues at coordinate 224,736,221 of NC_140995.1, forward strand.
TGCGAAGACATACGGGCAATTGAAACACCTGTTATCACCAGATGAACCGGCGGATAAGACGTTCGAACAGATTGTTACTGCCCTAAAAAATCATCTTAGCCCCACGCCGCCGATGCTAGCGGAACGATTTAAATTTTACGATAGATGACAGCTGCAAAATGAAAGCAATGCTGAATATTTGATGGAATTACGTAAGCTAGCAAAATATTGTCAGTTTGGAACGGGACTGACAGAGGCACTTCGAGATAGATTTGTGTGTGGTTTATTTAAACAGGATACACAAAGGCGACTGCTCGAGGAGAATGAGCTGTCTCTCGAGAAGGCGGTCACTATGGCAGCAGCACACGAGGCCGCAGCGAGAGGCACGGCAGTAATGCAGCTACGGCCACCGGAACTCGGTACAAACAAATTGGGTTTGAGTTCTGTCAAATGTTATCGTTGTGGAAAGACAACGCACGATCAGAACCAGTGTTGGTTTAAAAACCAAGAATGCAGAACGTGTGGCAGGTTTGGCCACATAGCTAAAGTATGCCGGTCAGGAAAGAAGACCAGCAATAAAAAGTCACCGCAAGGAAAATATGCAAAGGTACACAAGGTGACAAAGAACAGTTTGACTGAACAGAAGTCAGATTCAGACGCTAGCAGTAATGAACTGGATAGCTTAAGAATACACAACGTTGGTAAGGATACAGACCTCCAGACAATTTGGGTCACTCTTAAGATAGCAGGAGTCCAAGTAAAAATGGAATTGGACACTGGATCGGCATTGACGGTCATGAATAAGAAAGATTATAGAAGGTTATTCCAACATATTCCCTTACAGGATACGGAGATTATATTGAAAACGTACACGGGGCAAAGAGTGTACCCCATCGGAAAAATAGAGGTAGAAGTGGTCCACAAGGGTGAAGGAAGCCAAGTAATGGACTTATATGTGCTACCTGAAGGAGGTCCACCACTACTAGGACGGGAGTGGATTAGGAAAATGAATATGGACTGGCACTCCTTGAAAGCACTAACGGTAGATTCCGGGGAAACAGCTGTCAAACCTAAACGATTGTCCAGAATATTGGATGAGGCTAAAGAGGTGTTCCAGCCGGGACTGGGAACACTGAGAGGAATTACGGCAAACATCAAGATTGATGAACATGCACAACCAAAATTTTTTAAAGCCAGACCGGTACCCTATGCAATACGACCTGCGGTTGAAGCGGAGCTGGAAGCACTAGAACGTTCAGGGGTACTGTCTAAAGTAGATTGGAGTGAGTGGGCTACGCCCATTGTTCCCGTTATGAAACGTCCTGCGAACAATAAGCCAGGAGATCCAGGGAAGGTTCGCATCTGTGGAGATTTCAAGATCACCGTTAATCCGGTGCTTCACACGGTGCAGTATCCGCTTCCACGGATTGAGGATATTTTCGCTTCACTGTCTGGCGGGAAACACTTCACCAAGATAGACCTGGCGCAGGCGTACTTGCAGATGGAGGTTGAAGAAGAGTCACGCCAATACCTCACGATCAACACGCATCGAGGGTTGTACCGGTATAATAGGCTGGCTTTTGGTGTGGCATCGGCTCCAGCAATTTGGCAGAGGGCCATGGAGCAGGTATTACAGGGAATTCCAGGCACACAATGTTACCTGGACGACATTCTGATCACAGGTGATGGTGACGAACAGCATCTCGCTAACTTGGAACTGGTGCTCAACAGACTGAAAGAGTATGGACTTAGGGTAAATCGGCAGAAATGTGAGTTCTTCCAGAAGCGGATCTCGTACTGTGGTCATGTCATTGACCGGGAGGGGCTTCATAAGTCTCCTGACAAGATAGCGGCAGTTGTAAAGGCTCCCGCTCCGGAGAATGTCTCTCAGTTGAGGTCGTTTCTAGGATTAATTAACTACTACCATAAATTTCTGCCAAATCTATCCACGGTGCTGCATCCGTTGAACGCTCTTTTACAGAAAGGGGTACCATGGGACTGGGGCGAAAACTGTAAGAAGGCATTTCGCAAAAGCAAAGAATTGATCACCTCAGAGGAAGTGTTGGCTCACTTCAACTCGACACTGCCTATTCGGTTGGCTTGTGATGCTTCTCCATATGGTATTGGGGCAGTACTCTCACATAAATTGCCAAATGGCACGGAAAGGCCAGTCGCGTTTGCATCCAGATCATTGACCTCCGCTGAGCGCAACTATGCGCAGATCGATAGGGAGGCCCTTAGCCTTGTATGGGGAGTGAAGAAGTTTAATCATTACCTACAGGGCCAAAAATTCACACTTCTGACGGACCATCAACTGTTGGTGTCCATTTTTAACCCTAAGAAGGGTGTTTCGGTGATGACAGCACAGCGTCTCCAGAGATGGTCTCTTTTCTTAGGGGCACATCAATATCAGATAGAATTCAAAGGTACGAAACAGCATGGCAATGCTGATGGCCTGTCGCGCCTGCCACTACCTGAAGATGAAGACACGACGGAAGTTGACCCTGTTGAGTTATTTCATTCGACCATTATCGAGTGTTTACCTGTCACCAACGCAAGTATTGAAAGAGAAACCAGGAACGACCCGACACTGTCCAGAGTCTACGAGGTGACAGTGAAAGGATGGCCAACACGGGGTGATCCTCTGTTACCGGCATTCTCGGCAAGGCGAGACCAGCTGTCCGTCTGCCATGGTACTTTGATGTACGGGACAAGAGTGATTATTCCTCCCAAGTTAAGGGAAAGAGTTTTAAAAGAACTACATGAAGGTCATCTGGGGGGAGTTAAAATGAAAAGTCTTGCTAGGGCTTACGTATGGTGGCCGGGTATTGACCAACAGATTGAGGAGTTAACGAAAAGCTGCGCTGGGTGTCAAAAAGTGCAAAATGCACCTCCAATAGCACCGCTACACCCATGGGAATGGCCTTCAGCCCCATGGCAACGCGTACACATTGACTTTGCTGGTCCATTCATGGACTCCATGTTCCTAATCGCGGTGGACGCACATTCTAAATGGCCAGAAGTCATCAAGATGAATACCACTACTTCAGAAAAGACAATTGCGGTGTTAAGAACAATATTCGCAAGGAACGGATTGCCAGAACAGATCTGTTCGGACAACGGACCACAGTTTGTATCGGAAGAATTCCAATAATTCTTAAAGAAGAATGGAGTTAAACATTATACCTCTGCCCCATATCATCCGGCGACAAACGGGTTGGCTGAAAGATTTGTCCAGACATTCAAAAAGGCTATTAAGGCCATGAATGATGATCAGATTCCGCTGCAACACAAGGTCGATAAGTTCCTGATGTCATATAGAAACGCCGATCATGCCGTGACTAACCAAAGTCCTGCTATGATGTTTTATAACAGGAGGTTGCGGTCCAAGTTGGACTTGTTAAAACCAAATGTGCGGAGGGAAGTGGAAAACAAACAGTTTCGGCATATTAACAGCAAGACCACTCGAACTTTCGACGTAGGACAACCAGTGATGGCAAGGGGCTATGGAAACGACAAATGGCAGTCCGGAACAATCCGGGCCAGACAAGGACCTCTGATGTACACCGTAGATATTGGTCATAATGTGATAAGGCGTCATGCGGATCAACTGGTAGAGTCGAGAGCAAAGGTCGAACCCATGGTTGTGACAGAGACAGCTGTGGAAGACGTTCATGAACCTGAAGCATCTACCTCGGCCAAGAATGTATTTGATGATGATGACACCCAATACATTGGCAACCAACTAGAGGAGGCACCTCAACAACAAGAATCAGAGACCACTGAGAGGCGTTATCCAAGCCGAATCAGAAAGCCTCCTGAGAGACTGAACCTTTGAACTGTTATACCTGAAGTTATATATGTATATATGTTATGTTTATTTGGGGATATGACTGTGTTAAGCTAAAAAGGGAGGATTGTGGTGTATGTAACCTGTTCCACCTTAAGAGAACTTAAGCCTGGTCCACCTTAAGAAAGGTACTACTTTCTTTGGCTGCTGTATACGTAATACCGGTGGTGACCACACCGGCATATAAGCACAGTGTAATAATATTGTATTCAGTATAGTCCGACCTCCAACCAGTAAAGACCTGTTGAATTTACTCTTGTGGTCTGTGTAGTAATTCTCACTATAACACACAGAATTAACAGTAACAGAGAGGGTTGATGAGGGCAATGCGATTGACGTGGTGTACGTGGATTTCCAAAAGGCGTTTGACAAAGAGCCACATAATAGGCTTGACAGCAAAGTTGAAGCCCATGGAATAAAAGGGACAGTGGCAGCATGGATACGAAATTGGCTAAGTGACAGGAAACAGAGAATAGTGGTGAATGGTTGTTTTTCGGACTGGAGGAAGGTATACAGTCGTGTGCCCCAGAGGTCGGTACTAGGACCACTGCTTTTCTTGATATATATTAATGACTTGGATATGGGTGTACAGGGCACAATTTCAAAATTTGCAGATGACACAAAACTTGGAAGTATAGTGAACAGTGAGGAGGATAGTGATAGACTTCAAGAGGACATAGACAGGCTGGCGGAATGGGCGGACACGTGGCAGATGAAATTTAATGCAGAAAAGTGATACATTTTGGTCGAAAGAATGGAGAGGAAATATAAACTAAAGGGTACAATTCTAAAGGGGGTGCAGGAACAGAGAGACCTGGGGGTATATGTGCACAAATTGTTGAAGGTGGCAGGGCAGGTTGAGAAAGCGGTTAAAAAAGTTTATGGGATCCTGGGCTTCATGAATAGAGATATAGGGGTCGATTTTCATTGACCCGTGGAGTCGGGATTGGCGGCGTGTGGGGGGTTAAAGTCCCGAATTCGGGGGTCCCGACACCATCCCGCCCCCAACCCGCCTCCATGTAAGTGTCAAAGGAGGCGTGTACCCGCCCCGCACTGGGACCCACCTACCCGAGGCGGGAAGGGATTAGTGCCAATTAACTGTCTGTTAACAGGTAGTTAACAGGCAGTTTTTAGCCTAATCCCTATTTTAAAGCTTGAAGTGCGGGTTTCCCGATGGCTCCAAACCACGCCAAGTTAGAGGAGTCAGGCCGTCAGGTTGAAGGACTTGGAGGGGTCGAGATGTCGGTGTTCAGGTGAGTGATGTGTGCATGAGTGCAAAGGTAAGTGTGTTTGGTGTGTCTAAAGTGTGTAAAGAAGTTTAAATTACCTGTACTTACCTTTACAGCCTTCCTTCCTCTAGGCTTCGGGAGTACATCATCTCACCGGCACAGAAAGCAGAATGGCTGCGAACTGTCAAAAGTGACAGCCTGCAGCTTTCTGTGTCGGTGAGATTTCTAACTGAGTCTGTGTAGAAGGACTCAAGTTAGAAGTAAGACTGTCAGTGTTTGACAGCTTCAAACAGCTGTGAAACACTGATATTTCATCTGTCAAAATGTCTTGACAAATGAAATTTCAGTCTGTGACGTCACCTGTTGCCGGGTGGCCCTTAATTGGCCTGCTGAGCCCGCTGGGCGGGCTCAACAAGGTCAGTCAAGTTAAAATCGCGTGGATTGGCCGCATCTCGATGGAGGCAGGACTACAACTCGAAAGTTGTAGTCCCGCCTCCTTCCCGACTTCTGAATGAAAATCACCCCCATAGAGTATAAAAGCATGGAAATATTGATGAACCTGTATAAAATATTGGTTTGGCCTCAACTAGAGTATTGTATCCAATTCTGGGCACCGCACCTTAGGAAGGATGTGAAGTCTTTAGCGAGGGTGCAGTAAAGATTTACGAGAATGATTCCAGGGATGAGGGACTTCAGTTACATGGATAGACTGGAGAAGCTGGGGTTGTTCTTCTGAGAGCAGAGAAGATTGAGAGGAGATTTGATAGAGGTGTTCACAATCATGAGGGGTCTGGACAGAGTAGATAGAGAGAAACTGTTCCCATTGGCAGAAGGGTCGAGAACCAGAGGGCACAGATTTAAGGTGATTGGTAGAAGAACCAAAGACGACATGATGGAAAAAAATTTTACGCAGCGAGTGGTTATGATCTGGAATTCACTGCCTGAAAGGGTGGTGGAGGTAGACTCAATCACGGCTTTCAAAAGGGAATTGGATGAGTACCTGAAGGGGAAAAAAATTTGCAGGGCTACAGGGAAAGGGCGGGGTAGTGGGACTCGCTGAAGTGCTCTTGCAGAGCGTCGGCATGGGCTCGAAGGGCCCAATGGCCTTCTTCCGTGCTGTAACCATTCTATGATTCTAGGTTGCATAGACTAGGCTTGTATTCGCTTGAGTAGAAGATTAAGGAGTGATCTAATTGAAGCGTTTAAGATGATTAAAGGAGTTGATAGGGTAGATAGAGAGAAACTATTCCCTCTGGTGGAGGACTCCAGAACAAAGGGCCATAACGTTAAAATTAGAGCTTGGCCATTCAGGAAGCACTTATTCACACAAAGGGTAGTTGAAATCTGGAACTCTGTGCCCCAAAAAGCTGTTGAAGCTCAGTCAATTGAAAATTTTAAAATTGCGATTAATAGATTTTTGTTTGGCAAGAGTATTAAAGGTTACGGAACAAAGGCAGTTAGATTGTTAAAAAAATGTGTTCATGGGATGTGGGCGTCACTGGCAAGGCCAGCATTTATTACCCGTCCCTAATTTCCCTCGAGAATGTGGTGGTGGGCCGCCGCCTTGAACCGCTGCAGTCCGTGTGGGGAAGGTTCTCCCACAGTGCTGTTAGGATGGAGTTAAGATACAGATCACCCATGACTTAATTGATTGACGGAACAGGCTCGAGGGGCTGAATGGTCTACTCCTGTTCCTATGTGCCAAATGACTTTTTTTGGTTTGATTGCTGAATTGTTTAAGCCATTTTTTTTTCTCATGCAGGAATCTATTTCAACATGCAGATTTGCACAGAGAGTAGCACTTATCAAGAATGAAGCTATTCTAAATGAAGAAATTGATCCTCGATTGGTAAGATACGAAATACCTTATTCAATTTTTTTTTTTAAAAGGTCTGGTTGATGCTCTTTAATATGACAATTCAGCTAAGATCAGGAACTTACTGCATAGGAGCAGAAACATGTGTCACACCTTTCTGTAGCACACTGCATTGGTATGCCAGCATGCTGTGCTATGAAGCATACCAATATACTATGCCACTGGGTTTTATCAACACATGGTGTCACTGAGCTGTTCCAGCATAGAGTGCTAGTGTAGCACAGTGCAGAGTTTGTTGTTCGTAGCCAATAGAGTATATCAACATACTGTGACTCTGTTATACTGGCATACAATGCCGCTGAATTATACCACCATACTGTCTACTGGACTGTCAAATTTAAAGCATTTTCCATTCTTAACATAGCATGAAAGCTATTGTTGTTACATGTGTAGTACTGGAGTTGAATGTTATTTGTACTAGAGGCATGTATAAATTTAATGGGAGATACATGCCACTAATGCAGCTGCTACACCCATCTGAGGTGCTAGACAAGTAAAAGCTGGTTCCTCCAAACTCAGCACATCATACTGTGACATGTTTGCATCTTCACTTTAGTGGGCATACACCTTTACAAATCCATATTGAAGAACTGGCACTAGACATATGGGAATGATACAGCATTGGATTTGAGTGACATGCCTATTAGTATATATTTTATATTGTAAGTTTAAAAAGTACCATGAGGTCTGCTTTCTAAAATAAACCCACAATTGAGTCACCTCATAAATATATTTAATAAGACGAGTAGAAAAGTGTGCAAAAATAAATACATCTTCCTGTGTGTGTTCTCATTCATTTTGTGGTTTGGAAACTATAGAAAGCATTGGAACATTTAAGAAGTTCTCATGTCACAGTAAAACCAGAGTCTATTTTGGAGCAACATTGCTCATTTCAGTAAATTGCATTTATTGTTTGTGCATTGGCTTAGTTTTTCTTGTCACGATCATTTTAAGAGATTACTTTTTTAAGATTGACTATATGTCTCTTGCCAATTCTGGAGTAATATCAGTATTTTCCCCAATATCTTCATATACATTTTAATGGATCCAGATTTTGCTGTAAAACAAAATCTGAATGAAGCACACCGTTATTAATGCACAAATCATCCAGCAACTTGTGCGAGAAAGAGATGCCCCGTGAATTGCAAATCACCACAAGTTGCTAGCCCATTTGTGCTGCTCTGCCGTTAGCCTTGCGAAAACGGCATCTCGCGCTTAACCTCCCAGTGATTTTCACAAAATTGCTGCATTTGTGAATTGCCCAGTAAACTCGCCACAGCAAGTTAAGTCTAGTAATGATCATTTTAAGTACCCTTTTAACAACATGATAATTGTTAATGATTGCCAATCAAACTCTCTTGCCCAGAAAGTAAACATCTGCAACTTATTCCCTCATGTTGGTTCTCTCACCACATACTACAGGCCCAGTCTGGCAGCTGTGTCCTTCAAGACTCAGTCAGCTCAGCCAGTGGTGGTAGTACCAAGCTACACTTGGTGATGGATGTTGAAGTACTCTACCCAGATCCATTATGTGCCATTGCTACCCTTAGTGCTTCCTCCAAGTGGTGTTGTACATGTAGGAGTACTGTTTCATTAGCTGAGGGAGAATGGTAGGTAGTTTCCTTGCCCATGTATGACCTGAAGCTATGAGACTCCATGGGATCTGGAGTTAATGTTGAGGACTCCTAGGGCCACTCTGCCGTGACTGTATACCATTGTATCCCTGCCTCTGGTGGTTTATATCCAGGGATGGTGCTGGAATACTCTGGGATGTTGGCTGATAGTTATGATTCTGTGAGTAGGGCTATGTCAGGTTGTTGCTTCACTAGTCTGTAGGATAACGCTCACAATTTTGACACCAGTCCCCAGATGCTAGTGAAGAGGACATTACATGGCCGACTGGACAGGGTGTGCCTTTGTTCGAGGCAAAATTATGGAAGGAGTAATTGGAGTGCAGGTTATTGCAAACCATTTACACATGACATAGCAACTGGCTCTAAAGCGACATCGGCAGAGATTAGGAAATGGGTTTCTTGTGTGTTCTCTCACCCACAAAATGGTATATGGTACGTGAGAACCAAAAAAGAGGAAGAAAATATATTCTACAAACATTCCCACATTCCCTACATCTGTTTGTTTTCTTCCCTCTTCATTTCTTTTGAACTTGTTAAATCCTTACTAGGTACTGTTCTACAGGAGCCAGACACCCTACAGTAACTTATGGAAGTGGCTGTTCTTCATGTGTGAGCAGAGGCTGTGAATCTCAGCCAATATTTCATGCATCATAGCTAAGCCCAGTCTTTCTTCAGTTGACACCCATATCCACTCACTATCAGCTAGGGGCACGCGATAGTAATCAGCAGCAGAAATTGTGCCAAATTTACATATTCCAGGGGTGTTGAGGCACATTATGCGATGCTTACTGCCATCCCTGTTGGAATCAGCTAACTGAAGGCAGACCCCCGGATCACACCAGGATCTTCCTGGTCTGTACGATAGCAAAATACTGCAGATGTTGGAAATCCGAAATAACAACAGAAAATGCTGGAAAAACTCAGCAAGTCAGGCAACATCCGTGGAGAGAAATTTGAGTTGACGTTTCGGGTTTGACCCTTCTTCAAAACCCGAAACGTCAACTCAAATTTCTCTCCACGGATGTTGCCTGACTTGCTGAGTTTTTCCAGCATTTTCTGTTGTTTCTTCCTGGTCTGTACAGCTCTGCCTTAACCCGCTGAACCATTGAAGGAACTGAAAAATGGATTCTTAAAAAGTTCCAAGTTCTGCATATTTTCTATACTTTACGGTAGTGTAGTGGTTATTTTTTTTTACAAATTCGTTCATGGGATGTGGACATCACTGGCAAGGCCAGCATCTATTGCCCATCCCTAATTGCCCTTGAGAAGGTGGTGGTGAGTCACCTTCTTGAACCGCTGCAGTTCGTGTGGTATGTTACTGGACTGGTCATCCAGGGAATGTGAGTTCACCATGGCAGTTTAAGAATTTGAATTCAGTTTTTAAAAATAATTTGGAAATTTAAAAAATTTGGTTTCAGTAAAAGTGACCATGAAGCTGCTGGATTGTTGTAAAAACCCGACTCGTTCACTAATGTCCTTTACGGAAGGAAACTTGCCGTCCTTACCTGGTCTGATTTATAACTGACTCCAGTCCCACACCAACATGGTTGATTTTTAACTGTTCTCTGAAGTGGCCTAGCAAGCTGAGCAGTTGTATGAAACTGCTACAAAGAATAACAAGAGACAGCACCACTTTCTCAAGGCAATTAGGGATGGGCAATAATTGCCGGCCTTGCTATTATCACCTACATCCTGAGAGTGAATTTTAACAAGTGCCAAATTTTTGATATCAACTAAGGTTGACACCCTATGACCAGTTCCAGCTTTCTGCTGGCATAACACTGAGAAAAGATTATTAGCTGTGAAAAAGCACAAAGCTGATCTACTGCGTCGAGCTGGTTAAAGGAAGATGGCTGGAGGTCAGAAATCTTTGAAAGAAAATCAAAGAATAAACACAGGGACGTGAAATTAAGACATTTTGGGTATGGGCATGATTTTGGTTTAGAAAAACACATTTATAATTTTCATTCAGTGAATGTAGCACAAACCCAGTCATTCAGCACCTTTCAGGGTGGTATTGTCCTTCACACTGAGGTGCATAATGGCTGACCCCAACCATTCTTTGGTTGTTAATCTCGAAGAATGTTTTTGTTATGAGTGTCAGCCACTTTGTCCCATAGTTACGAAAATGTTCTGTGACCACCGCTGGCAGCAGAAAAGTATGTGAATGAATGTTGACAGCTGGCCCTGAAAACATGACCATCAACCGTGTTTCACACTGTGTATTTGAGATGCAGGTACTCACTAATTACTTCATCAGTGAGGAGCTTGCAGTTTGGGGAACACTTGAAACTCGCTTTGGAAGTGCTACAAGCTTTTCCATAATTGCATGGTAAATGACCCACCCACGTTAATGTTTTCTGATTCACAGCCACAAATTGTTCATCTCTTTTTAGTCATGCCTGAGGCTGTTGCAGACTTGTATTATAATGAAGAAAAAGTGGGCCTGATCATTTGTTGGACCACTAACTCCTAGTTTGAAGTTATAACTGGAATGTAGACACAAAAAGGTTTCTCGAGGTTCTTTCTGTATTGAATCTCGCAAACATTCCAGGCCTTTTAACCATTAAGCTGAAATAGCAGATTGTCAACACCATTGACAGACAGTGTGCCGGTGTTAGAATATTGTGAGAGGTGAAGCAAGGATTGGGTAGGGTGTGATGAGAGATAGATGGTTCAACAATCCAAAAGAAAAATATTTGAGATAGTCTCTTAACTCTTTCCCTGTCAGAAATCACTACAACCCAGCGATTTAAGGAAGTGGACTAGCACCTTCAGTGAAGATTCTTCAACATAAATAACTGATAAACATGGTTGAGTAATTTCAGCCCAACCTTGTGTTTTGAAGTGAAATAAATTAATCTTGACATCTGAACAAAATTCCTGTTGCACAGCATAAAAATTATGTTTTGGTTTATAATATATTGGTAGACCTTCGGACCTGGTTGATTGCCCGCTTGTCCTTTCAGTTGAGGAACTAAGTGTGGCACGTGGACAGGGAGGGAAAAAGTGGTTTGGTATTTCCCAATCAAGAGCAGAATTTCATAGTCCACTACTGGAGATTTCATTTACTCTGAAAGTCAGTGGTAGCTGACTTGCTAAGTGTACACTGGGGGCAATATTTTTGAAAGTTAAAATACTGAGTTGACTTTAGTGCACACTCATAAAGTGACTTCTGTGAGTAAAATTAGTTAACGGTCAAATCCAGAGTTTATCATGTTATTTTCCAAATAAGTAGCAAGTGCAGGAAAACCTGCAGATTTCATACAGATTGCTCACTTTAGCACACTCTGGGGGTGAATGTTCACTTGTACCGCCAGGCGACAACAGATTGGCCACCTGTTTTACACCCCACCCGACTTACATTTCCACTGAAATAAAACATGCGGTAAAAGTGAAATGGTTTGCACTAGTTACCATTTGTTAGTTTCCCAAGATCTGCAATTTACACTGACACAATGCAGCAACTACAAGCAGAAAAACTCCACTAAACACACAGGCACTGCTTCTTGTTCAGGCATCGTTATGGTCACACTTAACTTTGGTCTGTTTACAATGTTCCATTCCATAAAGAACAATCTGTTTTTGCAGCTAACAAAATAAGCCAATATTTCACATCAGCATTTCAAATGAGATTCTTGAGTTTCTCAATTTGAATTGTTAGCACAGTAGCTTTTGTGGATAGTTACGAGGTAAGCTGAATGGCCTGTGGAGGGAGCACTTTTTTCAGCAGAAACAATTTGCCCCATGCTGCGTCTCCGAGGCTGATGAAAAGCTGAGTAGGCATTGTGTTTCAACAATGTGGGATTTATTACATACCTTAGAATAGAATAGAAAGGATGGATTTTTAAAATTGAGACCAAAGGTGTCTAAATTTTGTAGAAATACGGTGTTATTCAGGATATAGATTGCAAAAGTACAGCACTGAATTCAGAAGTTCTTGATAATCAACTTTTGTTATGCATTCGCAGAATGACAAGCTCATTATACTTTCATATTAAACCTGGTGCAAGTACACAGTCCTCGGCCTTACAGTTAGACTGTAAATGCAAAATGAGAAATGTGCTGAATTTCATCAGTTCTGTACAGACGATGATGAGTCTACAATGCTGAAGTGGGTTAATAGCCAGTGAAAGGTAATCTCAGTGTAAGGCAAAACCCTCGTCCTTTCCTGCGGTGTGGCCAGCTTCAGTTTCCTTTAACATTTTTATTGTATTTGCTGTTTGGTTGCTATGTATTATCATACATTACACTCCTGGTATAAAGTACTTATGTGTACATGGTGCAGGTCAAGTTATTCCTCCTGTCCCATTATTGTCCTGTAACCTTGGAACACTGAGGACATGGTACTTTACAAAAGAGAAAGGGGAAAGTAAGAGATTGACTTGGAGTCTGTCAGGAAAAGTGATGGTCCATTTCCTCCCTTCCACAGTTCAAACTGGGACTGGCTAAGTTTTGTTGGCATGTGAGAACTTACCAAATCTTAGCCAGTATTTGAAAAATGAGAGGGAGTATGCCTGATTTTAGCTTTCATATTTTTATTTCATAGTGTGTCAGGTTCTTAATGCCAACTATGTAATAACCTATGCCACACAAAAGGATGAATACATAATTTTTCTCTATTCCCTCCTTTCTTGAAGGCATTTTGTCTCATTGGCATATTGCTAAATGGTCACCAGCACCTTTCTGGGACTTGGAGTGGCTATTCTTCATTTGTCATGAATGTTGCAGAGAATCCAATTGTTCAGGGTGGGGGATAACAATTAGGTCCAAGTTTCTCACTTACTTGGAGAAACTGGAGAAGCTGGGATTATTCTCCTTAGAGCAGAAAATGTTACGGGGAGATTTAATAGAGGTGTTCAAAATCATGAAAGATTTTGTTAAAGTAAATAAGGAGAAACTGTTTCCAGTAGCAGAAGGATTGGTAACCAGAGGACACCAAATTAAGTTTTTTTAGCAAAAGAACCAGAAATGAGATGAGGAATTGTTTTTACACAGTGATCAAAAAATCAAATCAACTTTTATTGTCATTGTTAGTGCACAAGTGCAGTACAACGAAATGTAGGCTTGCGGCTCCCGAGAGTGTACATTTGGATTAAGACATTTAAACATTCAACATACATTTGGCTTGTAGTATATTAACATAACATAACCATAATAAAGTGCATTGGCAGATGTGCAGGCTTTAGAGTTTGTTTGTGGAGTTCAGTAGGATGACAGCCTTGGGAAAGAAGCTGTTCCTAAATCTGGTCATACGGGTGCGAATGCATCTGTAGCATCTCCCAGATGGCAGGAGGGCGAACAGACTGTGGCTGGGGTGGGTAGGGTCTTTGATGATGGACCGTGACCTCCGTAGACAGCGTTATGATTTGGAATGCACTGCCTGAAAGGGTGGTAGAAGCAGATTTAATACTAACTTTCAAAAGGGAACTGGATTAACACTTGAAGGGGAAACATTTGCAGGGCTATGGCGAAAGGGCAAGGGAATAGGACTAATTGGACAGCTCTTTCAAAGAGCAGGCACAGGCACGATGGGCCGAATGGCCTCTTTCTGTGCTGTATCATTCTATGATTCTAGGTCCAAGCTTCTCACTTGACATCCACACATTTGCACTTTCCAACTAGATCGTGATCAGGACCCGTACTGTTTTTTTCCCCCTTCCTAGCCCAAGGGCAGTCAGTGAGTTTAATTGTATCACCTATCACCATTCCAGCAGAGGTCAGCAAACTCAGAACAGATCAGAGATCAAAGCTAGACCCATTTGGTCTCTTCTATTACACACACAGTTTACCAATTGAGCATCGGGGACCGAGTCCTTCATATTTCAAGTACTCTCCTGTATACTGGCACTCCTCATTAAAGACTTATTTGGCGATGATGTTGAACATTGAAATAGCAGAGGAGATGGGCTGACATCACCAGAGTTGACTCATTCTCAAAGCTGCCTAGTGGTCAACCCTTTAAACTTATCCATGGTGCTTAGTTGATGTCTTTTCCAGAAACCTTTCACAATTACCATGTTCAGATAGACAGATGCAGGTTACAATTCCAGCAGACTGCAAAGCTGTAGTACAGAGGAGGGGTTTAGATGATCAATGGACTATGAGAACAGCATTTGAAAGGTGCAGCCCCCTAAACTGCTAAGGAAATGGACAATCAGATTCAGGGATTGATTACCAGGGATGCCCTGAACACTCAGCTTCCCAGACCAACTTACATAGCTAGCACAAAAAAGCTAGCCACCCGACTACCTTTAATATTGGATGAATGTTACACAATAGAAAATAGAAAATGTAAAAAAAACTGAAAACTGCTCTACTATGGGTTTTAGCTGTTAGCACCAGGAAGAAGCAAGACGCCTGAAGCTGTACAATCATTTTTGGTGTGTGACTGACAATATGTAGTTCTCTTGCATGCACAGCATTTGTGGAACATTTTACTTTGGGAGGGAAAAGACTGGCCACTAAAATCTGAAATTGGTCAAGGTCAAAATGATCTGAATTCACTGAACATGAATTGATTTGTAGTTCAAATTTAGCTGGGGTTCATCCTAATTAGCCAGTACATCTGTCCTTATGGAATATGCAGCTGTATGCATGTAAACATTAACATATTTTAAAATGACGTCCATGGGTTGGAGAATTATTGTTCTTTCCCTAAACTTGGTTGAATTGTAAATTCTGTCACCACTCAGACATGCAGCTCACATATATAGTGTTATATATATACTCTGGTTTTTGTTAACCCACAACAACTGGCAATGTGTTAATTGATGGAATGTTTCCTGTTTACATCTGTAGACTGGGTGGGGGGTGGGGAATCCCTAGGATGACTGCAGGAGCCAGACATTGCTGTACATATAAATCTGCATGGTCATGATTTTAAACCATGGAGTATTTGAGCTTTGTACTTGCCTGACTGACCCCGCAAAGATTTTTTGGTGAGCCTCTGGCAGGATTCCCATCTACACTTAAGAGATCACTGCTGGGGTAGGGGGAAGAAATGGCCATGGTGTAGGAGAATGATGCCTGGGGGACTTAAGAATATTTTTGTTGTCTCCAATACATAGAAACATAGAAGATAGGCGCAGGAGTAGGCCATTCGGCCCTTCGAGCCTGCTCCGCCATTCAATGAGATCCTGGCTGATCATCCAAATTCAGTACCCTGTCCCTGCCTTCTCCCCATATCCCTTGATCCCTTTAGCCTTAAGAAATATATCCAACTCTTTCTTGAATATATTTAAAGACTTGGCCTCAACCGCCTTCTGTGGTAGAGAATTCCACAGGTTCACCACTCTCTGGGTGAAGAAATTCTTCCTCATCTCTGTCCTAAATGGCTTACCCCTTATCCTTAGACTATGACCCCTGGTTCTGGACTCTCCGACCATCAGGAACATCCTTCCAGCATCTAGTTTGTCCAGACCTGTCAGAATTTATAAGTTTCGATGAGATCCCCTCTCATTCTTCTAAACTCCAGCGAGTATAAGCCCAATCGACCCAATCTCCCCTCATACGTCATTCCTGCCATCCCAGGGATCAGCCTTGTGAATCTTCGCTGAACTCCTTCCATGGCAAGAACATCCTTCCTCAGATAAGGCGACCAAAACTGCACACAGTACTCAAGGTGCGGTCTCACCAAGGCCCTGTACAACTGCAGCAAGACACCCTTGCTCCTGTACTCAAACCCTTTTGTTACGAAGGCCAACATACCATTTGCCTTCTTCACCACCTGCTGCACCTGCATGCTTACCTTCAGCGACTGGTGCACAAGGACACCCAGGTCTCGTTGCACTTCCCCTTCTCCCAATCTATTGCCATTCAGATAATAGAAAATTGGCAAAATCTACTAATGTAGAACCGCTAATCCATTGTGCCTAAATCTCATCCTGCCTCGGCCATTCAAAATGTTTCTGCGATGCTAGCTCCCTTACAAACTCTGGATGCCTGTTAAATGCCACCTCAAGTAGCATCCAGTGTTGTCCAGGTGGCAATGAGGGGAAAATGCGATTACTCCTCCATTACTGATTCAAATAATACGCCTGGGCACTAGCATCTGAAGGACAGGAATATGGAAAATATGTCAGGGGCAAAAATGAGTGAGAATCTGGTGTAATTAATTCCTGTCCAATTTTATGCCCCCCACCCGTACCATTACCACTGCTAAACTGGCAGAAGGGAGGAAGAAAATTCTGCTTTATATGTTTAAAGCTTCACCAGGACTGCCCTTCCCTAACTGGACTGCACCAAAGTGCATCATTCACCCGAGTATCAACTGTTACCACGCCAGCTTGACGCAGGTATCAGTACAGATAAAGGGCAAGTTCACAGTGAAGTTCGCCCTGGTGCACTCTACAGCGGAGTACTGCTCTCCGGCATGACTATCAAGTCCGCATGTTAAATTCGTTGATGTCCAGCTGAACTGTATTATGAGAATTATCACCGTGGTACGCTTTTATCGACACCAATGCCTTGGCTGCCCGTGATTGCAAACATCGTACCACCTATGTCGTGAATATGCAGTCTCCAGAGAATACAACCACTACACCAGCAAAGATATGCCGATCCAGGCCGGCTTAATCAACCTGTCTCAAATCTGGAAGACCATTTTGAACTGTCGCTGAAGCCCTTCAGGGATCTCCCCTCAGCCTGGTGACATGGCGAAATGCTTGGAAGAACTGCGACATACCAAACTGATTCCTTATAGAGGACTACACAGTCCAACCCGAAGGATCAAACCTACCTCGCAAACATTGGACAATCATCAACCACCTCATGGTAGATGCTGCCACCGTCTCCATAGATGGAAGATTAAAGCATCCCCATCATGCATGTGCAGAGCTCCTAATCCGACCCTGGAGCACATTATCGAACACTGCCCTCAGAGGAAATTCGTAGGTACCCACGCTGTTACACCGGAAGCTTTAGCATGGATATCTGACTTAGATATTGATATTTAATTTATTTTTTGCTACTACCATATGAAAGAAGAAGACAGTGAATTTGGGGACGGTGAGGAATGGAACACAGGGATAATAGGCATGGGTTCGGTAGCGAGGTCAGCTAGCACAGGACAGAGTTCCAGCATGCTCAGTGCTTCTCGTTATAGGGGGATATGGAACTTGGTCCATCTGCTTTCGTCCTTATTTCACCCTTATTACTGTGATAGTCACCCTAAATTAAGTTAAATCTCTCAAATCCAATTTTACATAAATTAAAACAATCACCTGCCCTAGTCCTGTCATCTCTTCTCCTTACCCTATTTTTTATATACTTATTTTTATATTAACTATAATTTTACTCCCTTTCTCTCTCAAACTGGCAAAAGAGCAATTTAGGACTGATGTCAGGTAGAGTATTGGAGACAGAAACCTTGCATTTGGGATGATCTGATGGAGGCTGGGGATGCTGACTGAGGGGACACAGAGGCATAGAAATTCGATGGCACTGCGCCCATTTCTCGGGTGCTAAATGG
The DNA here is from genome assembly GCF_052327205.1 of Somniosus microcephalus. Taxonomy (NCBI): domain Eukaryota; kingdom Metazoa; phylum Chordata; class Chondrichthyes; order Squaliformes; family Somniosidae; genus Somniosus; species Somniosus microcephalus. Next base: position 224,754,261 of record NC_140995.1, read on the forward strand.
GCACGTAAACCTCCACTATGGCGTGCAGGAAATCACGCACATTGCGAGCTGGAAATGGTGTAGGCAAAAATAGATGTCCCGGGCCTGCGCCTGAAACAGGCGTGGTCCCTTTGCATAAGCAAATTAGGGGCCTAACACCTGTTTATGGCTCCCTTGGCAATATTTGCTTTGCCAGGAGACAGCCAGCGCCAGTCTATGTACGGCCTAACAGGTGGTCTGGAAAGGGACCGCTGCAGGCCGTCACCAAAAAGGTAAAATTAAAAAAAATACTTGCCTAAATATGGAGCCTGGAAGAGCAGCTGTGCTCCTCCCAACTCTATATTCAAACCACGTGGGCTGCTGCTGGCCACTGCTCCCTGCCCCCCTAATCGCTACCTCTGCCCTCCCTGATCCTGCCACCGCCACCCTCCCCAACTCAAGCATTCACTACACTCTTAACTGATTGCCCCCTCTTCGGATTGCCCTCTTCTCCCTATCACCATATTCTCCCGATCACACCCGTCTCCTGATCGCCACACTCTCCCGATTGACCCGCTTTTCCAATCGCCACACTCTCCCCCTCCCGATCGCTCCCCCTCCCCTCTCCCTCTCTCCCAGTTGCCTTTCAGGACTTAGTTAATGGCCGCTGCTGGAGGCAAGCACCAGTGAGCTGTCTGGGGGACGCCTATTAGGTGTGCGCAGATCACCAGTTTGAGGATAATGAGGCCCAAATCCCAATATTAGGTGTGCCTTGTGTCTACTGATTCAGGTGCAGGGATCAATCACTGTGTGCCCATTTTTGGGTTCAAATTAATTTCTCCTCCTGTTTGTTTCTGCGTGGGTGAACTGAGGTGGGTTGAATGGTCTCATTCAGCTGGATTCATCTTGAGTTATGTTCTATTCTGCATGTGTGCTAAAATTATTTTTCCATTTTTCAAGTTTAAAATCCTTGACTTACCTACATTATTCTGCTTCTCCTACTCACACCATTTATCTTGTATGCGAAAGCAAGTTTGTTTTGTTTAAAAGCGCTTTCAATGGCTGAAAACTAACTTTTAAAGGGCTAGTTTTCCAAACTTTCCACTGGCTGGAGTCAAACCAGCACAAAGGAAGATGGTTGTGGTTGTTGGAGGCCAATCTTCTCAGACCCAGGACTTTGCTGCAGGAGTTCCTCAGGGCAGTGTCCTAGGCCCAACCATCTTCAGCTGCTTCATCAATGACCTTCCCTCCATCATAAGGTCAGAAGTGGGGATGTTCGCTGATGATTGAACAGTGTTCAGTTTCATTCACAACTCCTCAGATAATGAAGCCATCTATGACCGCATGCAGCAAGACCTGGATGACATTCAGGCTTGGGCTGATGATAACTGGCAAGTAACATTCGTGCCACACAAGTGCCAGGCAATGACTATCTCCAACAAGAGAGCGTCTAACCACCACCCCTTGACATTCCACCCACCACCTTAAACATTCACCCCCTCCACCACCGGCGTACCGTGGCTGCAATGTGTACCATTTACAAGATGCACTGCAGCAACTCGCCAAGGCTTCTTCGACAGCACCTTCCAGACCCACAACCTCTACCACCTAGAAGGACAAGGGCAGCAGGTGCATGGGAACACCATTACCTCCAAGTTCCCCTCCAAGTTACACACCATCCTGACTTGGAAATATATCGCCGTTCCTTCATCATCGCTGGGTCAAAATCCTGGAACTCCCTCCCTAACAGCACTGTGGGAGTACCTTCACCACTCAGACTGCAGCGGTCCAAGAAGGCGGCTCACCACCTTCTCAAGAGCAATTAGGGTTGGGCAATAAATGCTGGCCTTGCCAGTGAAGCTCACATCCCAGGACCGAATAAAAAAAAAAAAAAAAGTCAATTTGAAATTCCATATTCTGAGGTTAAATAATGAATAGGAGGAGGTCAATCTTTGATACACAAAAGCATATACTCACAGCAGGCCTTCAGCCTGACAACATGTGAGAAATTAAAGTTGCCCTGGTGTTGAATGCATTAAAAACTAGGATTGCCGTCTTTGTTATATTAACGCACGTGTACATAATTTATTTTTAAGGCACAAATAGGTTTTCTTTTCACAGCGTTATTTGTGTCTCTGTGTATTGTTTTCATCACAATGGGATTGCTTTCTGAATGATTTCCCAAAGCTTATCTGCTGATACTTTGGAGGAGCACTGCTCACTTTCCAGTGCTTTCTTGTTCAAAGTGTGGACTAATCGCTAATGCTTCTTAACACGGTTGACTCCTGATAAATGCGCTCTGCCAAGAAAGGTTCAGTTTGAACCATGACTTCTACAAACTGCAGATGAAAACAGCCAGTTGCCAAAGCTTTGTACCACAGGCCATTCAGCCATTCAATCTGAACAGCGACCACAGAATAAAAACATGTTTCACACAAAAGTGATCAGATTTCTGTCTCCAGGTGAAATTTGGCAGTGGAGATAGTGTATTTTAGAATGCATAGCATTAAAAACAGGATGATGGGGAACATTTTACGTGTGAATCAGGATTTTGTACTTGAAGTGTTGTCCTTGGATCAGAAATTGAGTATAATAAGAATGAATGGGAAGTTCTTTGATTCATTGGTTATTTCATACTTGGATCAGGTATATTTTTGTCTGGAACCAGTTGTATTTATGACTTTTGAGTTGTTTGCAGATTTCAATAAGGAGGTATTTGTCCTAGTCTTTTTATGTTTGCAAAGGTTAGCAATAACACAAGGGATTTTTCAGTTGTTAGACCTTGCCGCCCACCATAAAAATCTAGATCTCTGCTCCAGTTGTTTTTATTATTTGATCCAGATGTCCTACTCCAGACACCTCACTTTGTTACAGATTCAAAACAACCTTAAAAACTTATGACCTACAGCCTGAAAAGTACAAGCCATTTAAACTCTACACACAGGAAACTCTCTTTTAACCGGCAAAATTCAGGAGTAGGTTCAGATAAGTTTTACTATATATTAGTGGCCGTGTAACCGGGGTTCCTGGATCTGTGGCCATGTAACCGGGGTTCCTGCACCTGTGGCCGTGCAACAGGGACTCCTGGATCTGCGGCCATGTAACCGGGACTGCTGCACAAGTGCTGTGTAACCGGGGCTCCTGCACCTGTGGCCATGAATGGGGCCCTCGTACCTTGGTAAGTGTACCTCTCTGTAATCCGGACTTTTTGATCAACCGGCACCACGCCGGTCCCATCGGTGCTGGATAAAAAAGAGTTTCCTGTAGTTTCCAGACCAATTGACGTTTAACTTGGCTTGACCTCAGCCTGTGTTTGCTTTTTTTTTAATTCATTGATGGGATGTGGGCATTGCTGGCTGGCTAGGCCTGCATTTAGTGCCCATCCCTAATTGCCCTTGAGAAGATGGTGGTGAGCCGCCTTCTTGAACCGCTGCAGTCCATATGGTGTAGGTACACCCACAATGCTGTTAGGAAGGGAGTTCCAGGATTTTGGCCCAGCGACAGTGAAGGAACGGCGATACAGGTCCAAGTCAGGATGGTGTGTGGCTTGGAGGGGAACTTGTAGATGGTGATGTTCCCATGCGTCTGCTGCCCTTGTCCTTCTAAGTGGTAGAGGTCGCGGGTTTGGAAGGTGCTGTTGAAGGAGCTTTGGCGAGTTGCTGCAGTGCATCTTGTAGATGGTACACACTGCAGCCACAGTGCGCCGGTGGTGGAGGGAGTGAAAGTTGAAGGTGGTGGATGGAGTGCCAATCAAGTGGGCTGCTTTATCCTGAATGGTGTCGAGCTTCTTGAGTGTTGCTGGAGCTGCACTCATCCAGGCAAGTGGAGAGTATTCCATCACACTCCTGACTTGTGCCTTGTAGATAGTGGAAAGGCTTTGGGGAGTCAGGAGGTGAGACACTCACCGCAGAATTCCCAGCCTCTGGCCTGCTCTTGTAGCCACAGTATTTATATGGCTGGTCCAGTTCAGTTTCTGATCAATGGTAACCCCCAGGATGTTGATAGTGGGGGATTCAGTGATGGTAATGCCATTGAATGTCAAGGGGAGAGGGTTAGAGTCTCGCTTGTTGGAGATGGTCATTGCCTGGCACTTGTGTGGTGCGAATGTTACTTGCCACTTGTCAGCCCAAGTCTGAATGTTGTCCAGGTCTTGCTGCATATGGACATGGACTGCGTCAGTATCTGACGAGTCTCGAATGGTGCTGAACAGTGTGCAATCATCAGCGAACATCCCCACTTCTGACCTTATGATGGAGGGAAGGTCATTGATGAAACAGCTGAAGATGGTTGGGCCTAGGACACTGCCCTGAGGAACTCCTGCAGTGATGTCATGTGATTGAGATGAATGACCTCCAACAACCACAGCCAACTTCCTTTGTGCTAGGTATGATTCCAACCAATGGAGAGTTTTCCCCTTGATTCCCATTGACTTCAGTTTTGCTAGGGCTCCTTGATGCCACACTCGATCAAATGCTGCCTTGATGTCAAGGGCAGTCACTCTCACCTCACCTCTTAAGTTCAGCTCTTTTGCCCTTGTTTGGACCAAGGCTGTAATGAGGTCAGGAGCTGAGTGGCCCTGGCGGAACCCAAACTGGGCGTCAGCAGGTTATTGCTGAGTAAGTGCCGCTTGATAGCACTGTCGACGACACCTTCCAACACTTTGCTGATGATTGAGAGTAGACTGATGGGACGGTAATTGGCCGGGTCGGATTTGTCCTGCTTTTTGTAGACAGGGCATACTTGGGCAATTTTCCACATTGCTGGGTAGATGCCAGTGTTGTAGCTGTACTGGAACAGTTTGGCTAGGGGCGCAGCTAGTTCTGGAGCACAAGTCTTCAGTACTATTGCCAGAATGTTGTCAGGGCCCATAGCCTTTGCAGTATCCAGTGTCTTCAGCCGTTTCTTGACATCACGTGGAGTGAATTGAATGGGCTGAAGACTGGCATCTGTGATGCTGGGGACCACATGAGGCTTTCCGGCCTTAAAGGGACACAGCTCCACTATAGCAGAATAATACATTGTACATTACATTGTGTAATGCTCCTACACTTACAAATAAGTGTATCATCCAGTTTACTCTGAGCAATTGCGAACAATAGTTGGCCATTTTAGCAGCTCAATTAAGGCACATTTCCAATGGAACAGATACAGATGGCTGTGAGGCAAGAATGGGACAGATGCAAATTATATATTAAATAATTCACATTTGTAGAGTTCTCAAAATTCCCACATTCCCCAAAAGTTATGGATAAAGGGACCCTGTATGGACCAGTTATTAAAAAGGGTACCCAAAATGGCTTCTGAAACCTCGTGACCAAGGCTTGCAGGATTTTAAAAGCAAGGCCCTGCAGAAGGCAGGCCCATTCAAATCCTGAAACGAAACCTAACATGCATGGATCTGTGAAAGACTTTACCATTTTCTAAAGCCAGACAGCTAGGTAAACACAGAATATGCATTCTTCACCTTGGAACAGATCAAGTCAGGATGGGCCTAATCTTGAGGCCATTAACTTTCTGCATAAATAATTGGTAACAGCTCACAGGTAGCTACCAAGCCAGGAAAGACGATTAAATTTCATAAATAACAAACAGCCAGGATATCGAAGCCATTAAACAAGGAGACAACCGCCCCAAAAGCCGTTAAAGTAAATGACTGTAATCATTTTAGATGAGCCCGCCAAAAGTTAGACAAAGAACTGACCTGATTTGGCGCGTGGATAAGGGGTGAAGAACCGGGTATAATTGTAGGCCCACCGGTAGCTCTCGTTCTCTTGCTCGCTCTCTTGCCTCGTGCTCTTGCCTCTCCCGACACCGAGGACGCCCATTACAACACTGGGGGCCAAACGCGGGGAGGAGAACGGAACCGAATCGAACAAGCACAGGACACACGGGCTGCAAACGGGCAGACGAGACGAACGGTAAAACCGATAGGCAGAGAAGGGCAGCGAAGAAGAAGCGTTGGGGACGAGCGGGCACACACCCCGGCTTAGTTATAAGCTGGCGTTTGAAGCTTGGATAGTAAAATCAATCGACGATATAAACCGCCAACCGAGCCCCAACCGCAACAAAACTGTCGGCGACCAAACCCACCACCAGAAGAACAACCATTCCTGCAAGGTGAAGTACCCCACAAAAGACTTTAATCTAACGAAGGAAAAGAAGGGTACTTCGCACAGACAACTCCATCGTCGCGCCCTGTGACCACGTGACGACGGCAGGCCTGAAAGACAACAAGAACAAACCCCAAAACCCACAACCGGCTTAATCAACAGGTTTCGAACCATAAAAGAAACCCCATTGCTGAGCATTCCTGGCCCCTCGTAGCTTAATCTAGTTAGGTATTGGGGGTGGGATAAGGATAAGGGGATTTTTAATGTGTTTGTTCCCTCGATGTGCCGTGTGTTCCCCATTCCCAAATAAGTGTAATTTTATATGCCTGTAATTATTCCAGTAATTCTTAGTATTGTGTTTTATTGTGCCTTTAATAAAAATTGCAGTTTTCTTGCACCAAACCACTTGTCTACTCGATTTTCTGTATCGCCGCCTGTACCTAAGTCCGGTGTCTAGAACCCAGGGGTGTGGGAGCGATTCGAACCGCTCAGACAGTCAGGGGCAGAGCTGACTGAGCACACGCCACCCCCTACACATTAGTATAGGGAATTCCAGAGTTTTCAGTCCTGCCGTGCTGAGGTCAATGCAAACCATTTATGAGGGGATTTTAAAAATTGCCCAGAGTACTGCTAAGGGCTGCTTTCATCTCAACTTCCAGTGTCTGAACATATGGAGCAGGTGTCAATTACTGCTGGCCCCCTCTTCATTTTCGCTATTGAAGTATTTTCTACGTAGTCTCTATAATTTAGCTTTCAAGAAAATGTATTGCGTGTCCTGTCTGCAAAACTGTTAACTATTAAAAGGTACGCGATGGCAATATATTTGAGGTTGAGACTAAATGCTGGCCATATGTACTGTGTAACAATTCTAAACAAGTCTGAGAGCCTGTCGAAATTCTGTTTATTATTCATGTTGCTGACCAGTTCAGTTTATTATTTCAATATTTTGTCAAATAAAAATTGGGATACCTCAATGACATTGTTTGTATTAAAGATTAGAATTCAGATTGTTAATGATCTAATATAAAACAATTCTTAAGTACACTGGGGGAGAAATTGAACTGTGTTTTGCCTGTTTTTGGGGGGGGGGGCAAAAACACCAGTTTTGCGGTGCTACATCCTGTGCCCGAACTACGCCTGAAGTATGTCTGATGCCACATTTCCACGGGCGATACTTAGGCATCCCTGGCGGCTGCCTGAAGCAGGCAGATGGCTCCTTGCCTAGGCTAATGAGGGACCTAATGCTTGTCTCGCGGCCCATTCCGAAATGTGTAGAGCTAAGCGGAGCGCAGTATTTTGGGTGCTTCGGAGAACGAACCAGCGGTCCTTAAAGGGACCACTGACGGCTGCCAAATCATACAGCAAGTTTTTTGTTTTTAGCTTACCTTGATGTGAAGCCAGGAGGAGCAGGAGTACTGCCTATTCAGAGGAGACCTGAGGTCCAATCTGGGATGAGCCTTGGGTCTCCAGCTTCTGGTGCGCGCTCTGAGATGGCACCTATCTCGCGCCCAAGAATGGGTCTTAACCAGTTTTTCTCCTGGTATTTCTTATGTTGCACTGTACGTAGTAAAACTTGGTCAAAGCCTTGCACAGTTCTTATAGCTAAGAATTTCCATCAGGTGGTACAATTGAGCAGGTGTTTTCTTTAAGGAGCCACTGAATCATAGAGTCTTATGGCACAGAAGGAGGCCATTCATGCCTGTGCCGGCTCTTTGAAAGAGCTATCCAATTAGTCCCACTCCCCCTGCTCTTTCACCACTGCCCTGCACATTTTCCCTTTTCAAGTATATATCCAATTCCCTTTTGAAAGTTACTATTGAATCTGCTTCCACCACCCTTTCAGGCAGTGCATTCCAGATTGTAACAACTCACTGCGTAAAAAAAAAATTCTCCTCATCTCCCTTCCAGTTCTGCTAGAACTATTTATGAATTCTAACATGGAGCTGAACAGAACAAGCAAAACTTGCCATATGTTAGAAAATAGACTACCTAGGGATGGGCAATAAATGCTGGCCTTGCCAGCGACGCCCACATCCCAGGAACGAATAAAAAAACAACTCATGACATAAGAACTGCAGGTACCCACTTGCCATTCTGGCTTGTAAGCGTTGCAGTCCTGATGTCACTAACATTTCCACTTCATGGCTTATACAGTCCTGGTATCATTTTCCTTTGGGCTCATGGGTTATGTCGCCCTGGTTTGAATTTCTCTTCTAGTTTATAGGTTATGAAGTAGTGATATCGCTTTAACCTTCACGCTCACGGTACATCAAGCCCTTGCCCTTCAGGCTCATAGATTATATAGTAACTCAGCCTTCTGGCTCATGGATGATGTAGTAACTTACTTTCTGGTGTACTTATGAATAATTCACCTAACTGGCTCATAGGGTATGGAGTAACTCAACTTCCTAGCTCATGAGTAAGGCAAAGAAAGAAATAAAGACTTGCATTTTAATGTAGCACTTTTTATGACCTCAGGCTGTCCCAAAGTGCTTTACAACCAATTAAGTACTTTTGACGTATAGGCACTGTTGTAATGTAGGAAACACGACAGCTGAATTGTGCACAGCAAGGTCCCACAAATAGTAACTCACTGTCCTGGCACTTGAGTTATGCAGTTACAGGCTTTCCTGCTTCATGCATTTTGTAGTAGCTTGCTCTTCAGGTTCATAGATAACCCGCCTTTCATGGTCATGGGCTATGCTGAAGCACCCGTGAATTATGCAGTCCTAATATTACTTGCCCTTTGCGTTTATGGCTTGTTACATTGGTGTCACTATTTCTTCCAGCTCAGGGGTTATACAATCCTGAAGCTCGTGTGTAAGGATGATGTTATTCTGCTAATAATATATCTGGTGTTAAATGATGTAAAAATCAAACAAATGCTGAAATAGAATTCATATCTAATGTGAAAGCCACCATGAAAACATTCGTGCTTCTACAGATATAATTGCTGCTGCAGCAGAAACTTTTTTCTGGTGGCCCTCCTGGTGGTGTTTTGGAGCAGTTGTTCCAAAAATTTGAATGGCGAAAGCAGCAAGAACCACATAACCTGACCGGTGAAAGAAGCGCATTGGAATTGATGGCATATTAAGTAGAAAGGTTTTGTCGTGTGGAGATTATTTCCTGCATTGAAGCTGACCTACGTTTACCAAAGTGGTAAGCCGACTTGATACCACTCATTTTATGGTCTCTGGCGGGCGCTCACTATTTGATCTTTTAGGCTATTCAAAATGATTAAGAGCATGGAGGGATTGGACTATAAGGAGCCGTTCTATAAATTAGGCATATTCTCACTGGGAAAGAGACAGGTTGAGAGATTTTATGATTGTTTTGAAAGGGACTAGATAATGTGGACCATGACAAGCTATTTCACCTTGTTCAGAACAGTAGAACCAGAGGATATGGCCTGCTCTTGGATCACGGTAAATTCAAAACTAATCTGCGGAAACATTGGGGTGAATTTTAACCCCCAAAAACAGGTGGGTTGGGGTCGGGTGAGATGTTAAAACTTTAAAAATCTCAAACCTGCCTCCAACCTGCTCACTTCCGGTTTAATGGAGGTGGGCGGGGTGGAAGAGAATGATGTTACAGGAATGGATGTAGGTGTAGGAACGGAGGTTCCTATCCGAATAATGAAGTTCAACTCAGTGAAACAAAATAACAAAGTTTATTAAACAAACAACTTAACTGGTAACACTACAGGAGAAGATGTACACAGGTCTGTGCAGCCTCCCAGCACCTCAAAGACTGCTGCAAAGTACTGGAAGCTGACGTCATGACGTCATGACGTTCTCCGCGCCAGCTGGTGGTCACGTGATCGGCGTCATGACGTCATCACGCGGAAATGCAAGAAAGTACATACAGTTTAAAGGTGCAGTCCACAGCTACACTACACGGTAGTTAAAGGGATGATTACTAATTGCCCTGAGTCTCTTAGTGGCTCCGCCACAGGCGCCCCCCCAGAATTCTCTTTAACAGACAGTGTCAAACGAACAGGAGGTTTGATGATCCTGCCCGAACGGCTACGAACTTCAGGCAGTGGAACGTTGGGAGACAAGCCGGTGCTTGGCTGTGTCTGAAGCGGCGCATCCGGGGTGGAGGAAACAGTAGCAGAAGGTGTGGGCCAGGATGAGGCAGAAACAGGCAGTTCAATGGTGGGCTGTTGCATAACTGGTCTGGCAGTCAACGGTGGTCGTCCACGGCGAGGTGGCTGGGCGGCAACAACTGGTTCACTCCGATCTAAATGGGCTCCCACTTCGACTGTGAAAAATGTTTCTCCCGATGAGATGACACGAAAGGGTCCAGCATAAGGTGGTCTGAGTGTATCTCTATGAGCATCCTGCCGAATAAAAGCATAATCGGAACTCGTAAGTTCTGCCGGAACATGAGGCCTCTGTAGGCTGTGATGCGAGGTTGGAATAGGCAGGAAATTCTTTGCCATCTCGTGATGCTGAAGGAGCTGCTGAGCAGGCGACCACGGTTCTGTATGTGGAGGGAGGAAGTCCCCTGGTACTCGAAGTGCTTGACCGTAGACTAACTCAGCCGATGAAGCCTGGAGGTCATCCTTGGGGGCTGTGCGGAGGCCTAGCATCACCCAGGGGAGTCTATCCACCCAGTTGGGACCGCGCAAGCTGGCATGGAGGGACGCCTTGAGAGACCGATGAAACCTCTCGCATAGACTGTTCGCTTGCAGATGGTAAGCGGTGGTACGGTGCAGCTTGGTACCCAAGCCCTGTGCAACTGCGTTCCACAACTCCGACGTGAATTGTGGACCTCGGTTAGAGGAGATGTCAGATGGCACCCCAAACCGGGCCACCCATGATGAAATAAACGCCCTGGATACGTCACCTTACATTCATAGGCGATCTTTATGATGGATAGGATATGGGGTTGAAAGCTCAGTTCAGGGTCAAATAGGATGCTGAGATTGTGAACAATCTGGTGCAGCTGGCCGGGGCGAGGGATGGAATAAATGACGAGAGTGCAAAGTTTGTGGTGGGGTCAAAGATGATAGCTTCAGTCTTCGCAATGTTTAACTGGAGGAAATTGAGGCTCATTCATGATTGGATATCGAACAAGTAGTCTGTCAACACAGAGGCAGCGGAGGTGTTGAGAGAGATGGTGGAGAGGTAGAGTTGGGTGTTGTCGGCATACATGTCGAAGCTGACCCATGTCTGATGATAATGTTGCCAAGGTACGGCATATAGATGAGGAAGAGGATGGGGCCATGGACAGATCCTTGGAGAACTCTGCAGGTAATGTTGCTGGGGCAGGAAGAAAAACCATTGCTGGAGATACTCTGGCTACAATTGGATAGTTTTAGTGGAAATAAGTGAGGGCAATCCCACTGTGATGAAAGGCGTTGGAGGAGGATAGTATGGTTGACTCTGTCAAAGGCTGTAGAAAAGTCAAGAAGGACAAGGGGGGAAAGCGCTCCATGGTCACAGTCGCAGAGGATGTGATTTGTGACTTTGGTTTGGGCAATTATGTGGTATGGACAGAAACCTGATTGAAAGATTCAAACATAGACCTCAGAATAATTTTGAAATGTGCTTGGTAGTGGACCACCTGCCTCTCCTGAATACCTGTATTTTCTTTAGTTATCTACCCATCCACTTAATGCCTGTGATTCATGAACATTGCGCTTCTACTCGGATTATTTGTATCTGAAAACACTTCGCTGCCAAAACCCAAATCTTCCTCATGGCACTATTTGAAGAAGAGCAGGAGAGGTCTCTGATGCGCTATCAATTACTCAAAAGACTGAGGTTAAGCGAGTAACTAACAGGCTTTTATTAACAAGAGAATGAAGGTGTGCCTCGAGTGGTTGACCAGTCCAGAATACAGAGGGACTGTGGAGCAGTCACCTTTATACCTGGACTCGTGGGAGGAGTCAGCCGAGGCATGTACAGACATGTACACAGTGGAATACAAACACCCACACAGGCAGGTATAACAGTGGTTTACCACATTCACCCCTTGTTTAAAAATGAGTCCAGCGGGGTGAAGTGTATTAAAAGTTTGTGTATTGGAGTCTCTCCGGAGGTCTTGTCTGCCGCTGTGATCGACGTGGCGACGGCAGGGGTAGTGAAGCTTCCGGCGTCGAGTCCCGCGTAGGCTGGGGCACTGGTGTGTAGTCCTCGTGGGTGTCGAGCGGGTCGTGGGGCCCAGGCGTGACGTCTGCTGGGGTTGGATATTGGATCGTGGGGGGGGGGTGGTAGTGGGTAGTGGGTTACTGGGGCCCCCGAGGGGGCGAGGTCTCGTATGGAGACTGTGTCCTCCCGCCCGTCCGGGTACGCAATGTAAGCATACTGGGGGTTGGCGTGGAGGAGGTCGACCCTCTCGACCAGGGGGTCCGTTTTATGGGTCCTCACGTGTCTTCTCAGTAGGACCGGCCCTGGGGACGTCAGCCATGGCGGTAGCGATGTCCCCGATGTGGACTTCCTTGGGAAGACAAACATTTTCTCATGAGGGGTGGCGTTAGTGGCAGTGCAGAGCAGTGACCGAATAGAGTGGAGCGCATCGGGGAGCACATCCTGCCAGCGGGAGGTCGGAAGGCCCCTAGACTTTAAGGCTAGCAGGGCGGCCTTCCAAACTGTCGCATTCTCTCTTTCCACCTGTCCGTTCCCCCGGGGGTTGTAACTGGTGGTCCTGCTTGTGGCAATACCCCTAGCGAGCAGGTATTGGCGGAGTTCGTCGCTCATAAACGATGAGCCCCGGTCGCTATGGATATAGCTGGGGAAACCGAACAAGGTGAAGAGGTCGTTCAGACATTTAATGACCGTGGCACTGGTCATGTCCGGGCAGGGGATGGCGAACGGGAAACGGGAGTACTCATCAATAATGTTGAGGAAGTACACATTGCAGTCGGAGGAGGGGAGAGGCCCTTTAAAATCAACACTCAGGCGCTCGAAGGGGCGAGTGGCTTTTATCAGGTGAGCCCTGTCTGGTCTATAAAAGTGCGGTTTGCACTCAGCGCAGACTTGGCAGTTCCTGGTCATGGTCCTGACCTCCTCAATGGAGTAAGGCAGGTTGCGGGCCTTGATGAAGTGGAAGAACCTGGTGACCCCCGGGTGGCAGAGGTCATTGTGGAGGGCCCGCAGTCTATCGATCTGCGCGCTGGCGCAGGTGCCACGCGATAGAGCATCTGGGGGTTCATTGAGCTTCCCAGCCGGTACAAGATCTCGTAATTGTAGGTGGAAAGTTCGATTCTCCACCTCAAGATCTTGTCATTTTTGATTTTGCCCCTCTGCTTGTTGTTAAACATAAAAGCAACTGAACGCTGGTCAGTGAGCAGGGTAAATCGTTTTCCGGCCAGGTAGTGCCTCCAATGACGCACAGCCTCCACAATAGCCTGGGCCTCCTTCTCAACAGCGGAGTGTCTGGTCTCCGGGCCCTGGAGGGTTCGTGAAAAGAAGGCCACGAGTCTCCCCGCCTGATTGAGGGTAGCGGCCAGAGCAAAGTCGGACGCGTCGCTTTCCACCTGGAAGGGGATGGATTCGTCCACTGCGTGCATGGTGGCTTTGGCAATGTCTTCCTTGATACGGTGGAAGGCTAAGCGGGCCTCTGCCGTCACGGGAAAAGAGGTGGACTTGATCAGCGGACAGGCCTTGTCCGCATAGTAGGGGACCCACTGGGCGTAATAAGAGAAAAACCCTAGGCACCTCTTCAGGGTCTTGGGGCAGTGGGAGTTCCATAAGGGGACGCATCCGGTCGGGGTCGGGACCGATGACTCCGTGTTCCACAACACAGCCAAGGATGGCGAGGCGGGTTGTGCGGAATATGCACTTCTCCTTGTTATACGTCAGGTTCAGGAGTTGGGCGGTGCAGAGGAATTTTTCGAGGTTTGCGTCATGGTCCTGCAAGTCATGGCCGCAGATTGTCACATTGTCCAGATATGGGAAAGTGGCCTGCAACGCATTTTGATCGACCATCCGGTCCATCTCCCTTTGGAAGACGGAGACCCCGTTGGTGACGCCAAAGGGAACCCTAAGGAAGTGATAGAGGCGGCCGTTTGCCTCAAAGGCAGTATACTGGCGGTCCTCAGGGCGGATAGGGAGCTGGTGGTACGCTGATTTCAGGTCAATGGTCGAGAAAACGCGGTACTGCGCGATCTGGTTGACCATATCAGCTATGCGGGGGAGTGGGTAAGCGTCCAGCAGGGTGTAGCGATTTATTGTCTGGCTGTAGTCGATGACCAGGCGCTGCTTCTCGCCGGTCTTAACGACCACAACCTGGGCTCGCCAGGGGCTGGTGCTGCCCTCAATAATCCCCTCCTTCAGGAGCCGCTCCACTTCGGTTTTAATGAAAACCCTGTCCCCGGCACTGTATCGCCTGCTCTTTGTGGCGATGGGCTTACAGTCGGGGGTGAGGTTAGCGAACAGTGGTGGGGGGGTGACTCTGAGTGTGGAGAGGTTGCACCTGGTGCGCGGCGGGCAATTTGGAAGCTGCTGGCTGCGGACTGTGAGTGGGGGGAGGGGTCCACTGTACGCCATCGTAACACTTTTAAGGTGGCACTGAAAATCTAACCCCAGTAGAACGGCAGCGCAGAGGTGGGGCAGGACCAGAAGTTTAAAATTATCGTACACAGTCCCGTCTACTAAGAGTGTCACCACGCAGTAGCCGCCAGTGTCCGCCGACTGGGACTCGGAGGCCATAGAAATCCGCTGGTGCGCAGGCAGGACTGGGAGAGAGCAACGCCGCACCGTGTCGGGGTGGATGAAGCTCTCCGTGCTCCCAGAGTCAAAAAGGCAGGTTGTTTCGTGACCATTTACCTTAATGTCCATTGTGGACCGGGCCAGTTGGTGTGGTCTCGCTTGGTCCAGCGTAACGGAGGCCAGCGTAGGGGTTGGTGTGTCGCTGCGGGTATCAGATGAGGCGGTGTTGGGGGCCTGCTGCGTCCCGGCTGGTGTCCAAGATGGCGGCGTCCATGATCCCCATGTGGCTGGAGGCGTCCAAAATGGCTGATGTTCCGGTGGTTCGCACATGGCTGGGGAGGCCCAAGATGGCGGCCCGCACGGCCCACACGCGGCGCTGCTGGGGTTCGGTGTGGCTTTGGCCCTGCAGACGCTGGCGTCGTGTCCCTTCTTCCCGCAGCCCGAGCAGATCGCATTTTTCGCCGGGCAGCGCGCTCTGGGGTGTTTGGCCTGGCCACAGAAGTAGCATTTCTGGCCTTGGGACACTGCTGCGGTAGTTGGGCCGTTGCTGGGATGTGGCTGGGGTGGCACGGCGCTATGAGACGGTCCTACCGTGTCCCAGGCTGTCGTTCCCCGCGGCGTCCACGGTGCAGAGGAGTAGGCATCCATGCCCCGGTAGGCTGCATCCAATGATAGTGCGAGTTCAGAGGCCTTGTTGAGGTCGAGGTCACTCTGCTCCAACAGTCGCTGTCGGGTGTAATTGGACCTGTGGCCCGCTACAAAAGCGTCCCGGATAAGTTCCTCTGTGTACACGGCGGCCTTTACATCCTTACAACCACAGGCCCGGCCAAGCTCAGACAGTGCCTGAAGGTATTCCTCGGTCGATTCCCCAGGTTGTTGTTTATGACTCCCCAGGAGGTGCCTGGCGTACACCTCGTTCACTGGGCGCGTGTACTGGTCCTTGAGGAGCTTGAGAGCAGCCGTGTACGAGGTCGCGTCCTGGATGACCGGGTACGCTCGGTGGTTCACTTTGGAGGTCAGGACATCCAGTTTGTCCTCATCCGATTTGACCGTTGCAGCGGAGGCGATCAGGAATCTTTCAAAGCACCTAAGCCAGTGAGCAAACTTGGTGGATGCGTCCGCCTCCCGATGGTCTAAGTCCAGGCATGCTGGTGTGAGGATCTTCTCCATTGTAAAAAAATCTTGTTAATAAAATTGATGCGCTATCAATTACTCAAAAGACTGAGGTTAAGCAAGTAACTAACAGGCTTTTATTAACAAGAGAATGAAGGTGTGCCTCGAGTGGTCGACCAGTCCAGAATACAGAGGGACTGTGGAGCAGTCACCTTTATACCTGGACTCGTGGGAGGAGTCAGCCGAGGCATGTACAGACATGTACACAGTGGAATACAAACACCCACACAGGCAGGTATAACAGTGGACCACCTGCCTCTCCTGAATACCTGTATTTTCTTTAGTTATCTACCCATCCACTTAATGCCTGTGATTCATGAACATTGTGCTTCTACTCGGATTATTTGTATCTGAAAACACTTCGCTGCAAAAACCCAAATCTTCCTCATGGCACTATTTGAAGAAGAGCAGGAGAGGTCTCCCAGCGTATTGGCCAACATTTATCCCTCAACTAAAACCCTCAAAAAACTGGGTAAAAAGCAAAATATTGCAACTGTTGGAAATAAAATCCCTAATTTTAACCTAACCCAGCTGGCAGGAATGGGGTGGGTTTGGGTCGGACACCTGGTTTATACCCCGCCCGATTTTGCAATCCATTGACTTTGGGCAGGGTTTAATTTCGGCGTCCGACCTGAACCTACTCTGTTCTCACCGGACGGGTTAGGTTAAAATTGGGGCTAATAGCAGGAAATGCTGCAAACATTCAGCAGGTCAGATATCATCTGTGGAGAGAATAGACCAATTAACATCTCGGATGTGGACCCTCTCGTCAGAACTGGAAAAATTACAGATGAGCAGTATTATCATTTTAAATTTGAAATTTTTTTCTAGTTCTAATAAGCTGGGGGAGGAGGACCTGTTGAAGTTTACTGAGATGATGAGGTTTCTGGTCAGGTATTAATGATTTATTTATTGTAGATGCAAATGTTAAAAGAAACAAGAGTACGTTTACCAACGCCGTCTTTAGAGGAGAAGGAATCAGTAGACAAGTCCCCCCATGCATTTGTTCTACCTGACTGCTAGTTACAGGGGCCTGAGAGCAGATCATCTGTCCTCTTCTTGACTAATGAATGGTACCTGGCAGAGAGGGTCGAATGATTGGGATTTAAGTGTAGAGCCTATTCACTTGTTTTATCTTTTGGACTCTCAGTTGGTCTGAACAAATGCTGAGGTGGGCCCACTCTAATTTGTACTTGGGATAGTCACCAGTTTATTTAAAAACGGACATTGAATTTGTTGGGAGGAATTACACAGATGTTGGCCTGAGCAAGAACACTGACGTTGGTGTGCCTATCCTGCCAATGGATTTGCAGGATCTTGCTCAGGCCAGCATCGAAGCTTTGACCACGCTCGATCAGCTCCGATGGACGGGTCACATTGTCTGCATGCCCCATACGAGACTCCCAAAACAAGCGCTCTACTCGGAGCTCCGGCACGGCAAGAGAGCCCCAGGTGGGCAGAGGAAACGCTTCAAGGACACCCTCAAAGCCTCCTTGAAAAAGTGTAACATCCCCACCGACACCTGGGAATCCCTGTCCCAAGATCGCACAAAGTGGAGGAGAAGCATCCGGGAGGGCACCGAACACCTCGAGTCTCTTCGCCGGGAGCAAGCACAGGCAGCGCAAGGAATGCATGTCAACCCAAGCACCCCACCCACCCGCCCCTTCAACCACCGTCTGCCCCACCTGTGACAGAGACTGTAGGTCCCGCATTGGACTCATCAGTCACCTGCGAACTCATTTTTAATGTGGAAGCAAGTCATTCTCGGTTCCGAGGAACTGCCTAAGAAGAAGAAGAAGATGAATTACACAGAAATCTAACATCCATTCTGTGCACTGAATAAGGTGTCTATCAACTCTTTAGAGATTGCATTAATGTAGAGCAGAATGATCTGACCTGAATTTGATCCCCTGGGGCTTACAGGAAGTCTTTGCTCAAAGCTAGTCGGGAATTTAATTCCCAACCTAATACACACACTGGCATCTGTTCTTCATTAAAATTAGCAGGATAACCACATCAGGCTTTTTAGTAGCCTGATGTGAGTCTCTGACTTTCTACCCTAGATCTGGGCCAAGGAGGTTTGTTTCTATACTGCTGTGCAATGAGGCAAATTATGCTTGACTATTTCTGCTGAGTGCACTAACAGCAGCTATCGCAGAAATATTGATCACGTTAAAAAGGCTCAATTCACATGAAATTACCTAAATAACAGTGAAGCCGTGTTTATATCTTTTTTTAAAACACCGTGCTTTATTGATGGTTGTGGGGAGGGAATGAAAAGGCAAAGGATAAAGTGAGTGCAGTAACAGTACCCCACTGCAGGCTAATGCATCAATGTGTGTGTCTGTTAAATGAGTCCTGACAGGTGAACAAAATCTTTAGCAACCCGGTTTATGTTTAGTTAATAGGAATTGACTCTGCTCGTGGGTCCTCCATACAAGGAATGTGGCTGTTTTGCAGGCCAGAAGAAAAGCAGTGATTTATGATTTCAGACAAGATTTTTATAATGTATATTTTTTCATAACCTCAAAATAGATTTATTTTGGGAACAGGAATAGTCATTTTTATATAAAAATAATTTTAATTTATCTCTTTGCTGATGAAGCCAAAATTTGGCTCAATTCAGAGAGAGCCCAAAAAAACACTCACATCAGGAAACTGATTCCAGCTGTGCTTTTTTTTCTTTTTATTGTCCCCATTTGCAGATGATTCTTCGCTTAAAGAAGGAAATCCAGCAGCTAAAGGATGAGCTGGCCATGGTCACTGGGCAGACAAGGACTGACAACCTCTCGCAGGAGGAAACACAGAAGTAACTATTGCCTTTTTAACTTCTTTAACAGTGCGAACTAAAGCCTAGAAATTGAAAATAAATTAGCTTTTGTTAAAATAGTGGAGAGAGCTTTAATATACAAACACATTAAGCACTCTTCTGCTATTATCACCAACAGTAATTTCTAGGCATAAAACATAACATAAAAAGTCCTAAGTTATAGTACTCAGAGAGCATCGCTGATATTGGAATGGCTTGCATCCACATAAAAAGTGTTCCCTTGATTGGATTTTATAGTTCTCTGGACTGTACTGTAGTGAAATAAGAAACAGAAAATGCTAGAAAAATACAGCAAGCGGTTAGCATCTGAAAGAAAAAAAATTAACTCAACATTTTGACTGACCATTCATCAGAACCAATGGTGTGCATTTCCAGTTTTCTCTGTTTCACTTTCTATCATTCATACTTTTATCTCTTTATCTGTGTCCTATCCCGATACAATGTTGCAAAGTAACAGGCTTCACAGCAAGGCGAACTCACAATTTTCAAATATATATATAGGGGTCGATTTTCCCGAAGCTGTCAGGGAAGAAGGCGGGACTACAACTTTCGAGTTTTAGACCCGCCTACATCGACGTCCGGCCAATCCGCGCGATTTCCCCTTGATTGACCTTGTTGAGCCCGCCCAGCGGGCTCAGCAGGCCAATTAAGGGCCACCCGGCAACAGGTGACGTCACAGACTGCAATTTCATCTGTCAAGAACAAAATATCAGTGTTTCACAGCTGTTTCAAGCTGCCAGACACTGACAGTCTGAGTTCTAACATGAGTCCTTCAGCACAGACTCAGTTAGAACTCTCAGCAGCACTCAAAGCTGAAGGCTGTCACTTTTCACAGATCGCAGCCATTCAGCTTTAAGTGCCGGCTGAGTGATGCGCTCCCGACGGCTACAGGAAGAAAGGCTGTGAAGGTAAGTACAGGTAAGTAAAAGTTCTTTACACACTTTAGACACACCAAACACACTTACCTTTGCACTCATGCACCCATCACTCACCTGAACACCGACATCGCGACCCCTCCAGCTCCTTCAACCCGACGGCCCGCCTGCTCAACCTGGCGTGGTTTGGAGCCGTCGGGAATCCCACACGACACCCCTCAAAATAGGGATTAGGCTAAAAACTGCCTGTTAACTACCTGGCACTAATCCCTTCCCGCCTGGGGTCGGCGGGTCCCAGTGCGGGGCGGGTACCTGCCGCCTCTGAAACTTGCGAGGAGCGGGGTTTTGGGTGGGATGGTGTCGGGACCCCCGAATTCTGGATTTCCCCCCCCCCCCCCCACACGCCTGAAATCCCGCCTAACGGCTCCAGGAAAATCGACCCCATAGACTTCACGATTGGTTCATTTTGTATTTGACTGACAGTTCCTTTTTGAACTTGAGAAGTCAGATACTTCAAATCCATGAAGTCCCAGTGACTCTCAATATAAAAAAGGAGCTGTTCTGTTCAAATGGGCAGTTGGTAGATGGAAAATCTTTTGAGAGGGACAGTTTAAAATTCACAGAAGAGCAATCTAGAAACAGCTGAGACGCACTGAAAAGTGGTTACTCTTGAATGAAAACAGAAATACTGTGTGTATTTTGAAAAAAAAAATCTATAAAAGCTTAGTTTAGTTCTTAGAGTTACACTTGTTATTTTAGAACATGAGAACATAAGAAATAAGAGCAGGAGTAGGCCATATGGCCCCCGAGCCTGCTCCGCCATTCAATAAGATCATGGCTGATCTACTACCTCAACTCCACCTTCCCGCCCGATCTCCATATCCCTTGATTCCCCTAGAGTCCAAAAATCTACCTATCTCCGCCTTGAATATACTCAAAGCATCCACAGCCCTCTGGGGCAGAGAATTCCAAAGATTCACAACCCTCTGAGTGAAGAAATTCCTCCTCATCTCAGTCTTAAATGGCTTACCCCTTATCCTGAGACTATTCCCCCTAGTTCTAGACTCTCCAGCCAGGGGAAACAACCTCTCAGCATTTACCCTGTCAATCCCCTTCAGAATCTTGTATGTTTCAATGGGATCACCTCTCATTCTTCTAAACTCCAGAGAGTATAGCCCAATTCTACGCAATCTCTCATCATAGGACAGCCCTCTCATCCCAGGAACCTTCGTTACACCGCCTCCAAGGCAAGTATATCCTTCCTTAGATAAGGAGACCAAAACTGTGCACGGTACTGGAGGTGTGGTCTCACCAAGGCCCTGTACAATTGTAGTAAGACTTCCTTACTATTATACTCCACAACCCCCTTGCAATAAAGGCCAACATGCCATTTGCCTTCCTTAATGCTTGCTGTACCTGCATGCTAGCTTTCTGTGTTTCTTGTACCAACATTTAAAAGTTTCTCACCATTTAAAAAAATATTCTGTTTTTCTATTCTTCCTACCAAAGTGAATAACCTCACATTTCCCTACATTATACTCCATCTGCCACCATACTGCCCACTCACTTAGTCTATCTATATCCCTTTACAGACTCTTTGGGGTCGATTTTCAGTGTGCCGTGAGGGGGGGCTAAAATCCCGAATTCGGGGGTCCCGACACCATCCCGCCCAAAACCCACCTCCATGTAAGTTTCAAAGGAGGCGGGTACCCGCCCCGCACTGGGACCCGCCGACCCGAGGCGGGAAGGGATTAGTGCCAATTAACTGCCTGTTAACAGGTAGTTAACAGGCAGTTTTTAGCCTAATCCCTATTTTGAAGGTTGTCATGTGGGATTTCCGATGGCTCCAAACCATGCCAAGTTAGAGGAGTCGGGCCGTCGGGTTGAAGGACTTGGAGGGGTCGAGATGTCGGTGTTCAGGTGAGTGATAGGTGCATGAGTGCAAAGGTAAGTGTGTTTGGTGTGTCTAAAGTGTGTAAAGAAGTTTAAATTACCTGTACATACCTTTACAGCCTTCTTTCCTCTAGGCTTCGGGAGTCCATCATTCAGCCGGCACAGAAAGCAGAATGGCTGCGATCTGTCAAAAGTGACAGCCTGCAGCTTTCAGTGCCGGCGAGATTTCTAACTGAGTCTGCGCAGAAGGATTCAGGTTAGAAGTAAGACTGTCAGTGTTTGACAGCTTCAAACAGCTGTGAAACACTGATATTTCATCTGTTAACATGTCTTGACAGATGAAATTTCAGTCTGTGACGTCACCTGTTGCTGGGTGGCCCCTAATTGGCCTGCTGAGCCCGCTGGGCGGGCTCAACAAGGTCAATCAAGTGAAAATCGCGTGGATTGGCTGCATCTCGATGGAGGCGGGACTACAACCCAAAAGTTGTAGTCCCGCCTCCTTCCCGACTTTTGAATGAAAATCCAGCCCTTTGTGTTCCACTTACTATCCCACCTAGCTTTGTATCATCAGCAAATATGGATACATTACACTCGGTCCCTTCATCTAGGTCATTAATATAGATTGTAAATAGTTGAGGCCCCAACACTGATCCTTGCAGCACCCCACTAGTTACAGCCTGCCAACCTGAAAAAGATCCGTTTATCCCTACTCTCTGTTTTCTGTCCATTAACCAATCTTCTGTCATGCCATTATATTACCCCCATCCCATGAGCCCTAATCTTGTGTAGTAACCTTTTATGTGGCACCTTATCGAATGCCTTTTGGAAATCCAAATATACTACATCCACTGGTTCCCCTTTATCCACCCTGCTAGTTACATCCTCAAAAAACTCTAATAAATTTGTGAAACACCATTTCCCTTTCGTAAAACCATGTTGACTCTGCCTAATCATGTTATGATTTTCTAAGTGACTTGATACCACTTCCTTAACAATGGATTCCAGCATTTTCCCGATGACTGATGTCAGGCTAACTGGCCTGTAGTTCCCTGTTTTTTCTGTCCCTCCTTTCTTGAATAGCGGTGTTACATTTGCGACCTTCCAATCCGCTGGGAGCATTCCAGAATCGAGGCAATTTTGGAAGGTCAAAACCAATCTCTTCAGCCACTTTGTTTAGAACCCTAGGATGTCGGCTGTCAGGTCCAGGGGATTTGTCAGCTTTTAGTTCCATTAGTTTCTCTAGTACTTTTTCTCTACTTATATTAATTACATTAAGTTCCTCACCCTCTTTAGACCCTTGGTTTTTGGTATGCTTTTTGTGTCTTCTACTGTGAAGACAGATAGAAAATATTTGTTTCTGCCATTTCCTTATTCCCCATAATAATTTCTCCTGTCTCAGCCTCCAAGGGACCAACATTTACTTTTGCTACACTTTTCCTTTTTACATACTTGTAAAAACCCTTACAATTTGCTTTTATATTTCTTGCTAGTTTTCTCTCATTCTATTTTTTCCCTTTTTATCAATTTTTTGGTCAACTTTTGCTGGTTTCTGAAATTCTCCCAATCCTCAGGCTTTATTATTCTTTGCAACATTATAAGCTTCTTCTTTCAATCTAATGCTAACCTTAACTTCTTTAGTTAACCATGGTTGGATCACTTTCCCCGTGGAGTTTTTGTTTCTCAATGGAATGTATTTTTATTGAGAATTATGAAATATTTCTTTAAATGCTAGCCACTGTGTATCTACCGCCATACCTTTTAATCTATTTTCCAATCTACCTTAGCCAACTCATCCCTCATCCCTATGTAATTGGCTTTATTTAAGTTTAAGACTTTAGTTTCGGACTTAGGCAAGTCACTCTGAAACTTAATGTGAAATTCTATCATATTATGATCACTCTGCCCCAGAGGATCCTTTACTATGAGATTGCTAATTAACCCTGTCTCATTACACAATACAAGATCTAAAATAGCCTGTTCCCTGGTTGGTTCCATGACATATGACATATTGTTCTATTTACACGAGTTAGATAAAAGAGGTTCTGTTGTCAACATATATAATTTTTTTTTTATTCTTGTGATGTGGACACCCCCTCAATGGTATGGAGTTGGAATTAACTCATGAGAATGAGCTATAAAATATGAGAGTCAAAGTAACCTAGGGTACGAAATTTCAAAAAGACCCAAAAACCTATCAATCTCAATATTGACTCCATTAATCCAACTGACACTAGCCATAATTATTTTTGAGAGTAACGGTTTCTTATTATGGTATTTTTCCCCTTTGCTTGCTCTTCTTACCACACTCTACTTCTGAGCAGATGACTTGCTACTAGGCTGCCCATAATGGCACACTGTAAGCCTCCATTCAGTGTTTTTTTCTCTCTCTAGGAAACGCCGTGCCTATCTTTATATTCTCTCCACCACACAGTTGAGTATAGCAGGTGCAAACTCAGATCTTACTCTTTTAACAATTTGTTCTTGGGACGTGTGCAATATTGGCATGGCAACATTTATTGCCCTGATATGCTGTGTTCCTGAACCGCTGCAGTACTTGTACTGATGGTGTCCTCACAATGCTGTCAGGTAGGGGTATCCACAATTTTCACACAGTGACAAAGGTTTGGCAGTATATGTCCGTCAGGATGGCATGTAACTTGGAGGCAATGGTTTTCCCATGGCCTTTCAGCCTTTGTCCTTCTAAGTAGCAGAATTCCCAGGGCTGGGAGGTGCTATTGAAATAAGCCAGATGATTTGCTGCACTGCATCCTGTAACTAGTGAATACTGCAACCAAAATGCATGGGTGGTGGAAGGGTGGATATTGAGATCAGTGGTAAGGGGTGCTAATCAACTTACACATACGTATTTTTTTTTTCTTGCTTTCTTGTGCCTTTTTTCAGCATCAATTCTAAACAGTACAAAAAGTTGCCATATTTAAAGTACACTGGGGGCAATTTTAACTTTGTGCAATCGTGTAAAATGGGTGATGGCAATTTGGCAGCCCGTTTAACATCTCTCCTGATTTTTTGACTTCAATGGAAATAAAAATCGGGAGAGATGTAAACTGGGCTGCCGATTCTCTATCACCCGTTTTACACCATCGTATAAAGTCAAAATGACCCCCCACTGTGTTTGAACTGGGAATTTTAGTGCTGCAGGAAGGCAGGCTGGTATTGGCCATGTTCATTTATCGCAAGTTTGGCAGTGAAGCTTGGCAGCATGACTACTGACTCTACTGGGAGCTCTGCATTTAGCAATTATAAATAGGCCAAATTGAGTAAAAGGATTAGCTTTTATTGGGAATGATCAAAATTTGCAGTGTTTATAACAATCTCATCACTTTGGCTGCTTATTTGACGACTCAGCTCCTGTTTCTCATTATAAACATGGTAACAACGGGATCTTTACATGCTATCTAACCTGATTTGCACCTGGCTTGGAAATGCTCATGACTGACCCTGGGTGCAAAATGTGGAATAGTTTTATGTTCTAAGCACGAATATCATCAATCGCTTTGGGGACAAAATTCACCCCCTTGCACTGTAAATAGGAACAAGTAATTAAAAACATATTATTTCAAGCATTAATGCTGCTGCAAGAAGTGGTAACAGTAACTTTTCCTTCACAGGAACAGTAATATATATAGAGAGAGAGGCCATAGTCTTCTCTTTCCATATCCCAAATGGGCTATATAGCTTTCTCTGCAGCAGCTACATTGCTCAACTTGACATAATCAAAAATTTACCAAATAAATAAATAGGAATAAATAGGATTCAACACGGAAACAGGCCATTTGCCCCAACTCTTCATGAGAACTTACTCTTCAAAGAAAAAAGACTTACATTTATATAGCCCCTTTCACAAATTCAGGATGTACCAAAGCACATAACAACCTATTAAGTACTTTTGATGTGTAATCACTGTTGTAATGTAAGAAACATGGCAGCCAATTTGCAACACAGCAAGGTCCAACAGACAGCAATGCGATCATGACCAGAAAATCTCTTATTAGTGATGTTGGTTGAGGGATAAATATTTTCTAGGACGAAGTCTAGGGAAGAAGTCCCCTGCTCTTCATCAAAATAGTGCCATGGGATCTTTAACGTCCACCTGAGAGGGCAGATGGGGCTTCAGTTTAATGTATCATCTGAAAGACGGCAGCTCCGACAGTGCAGCACTCCCTCAGCACTGCACTTAAGTATCAGCTTAGATTATGTGCTCAAGTCTCTGGAGTGGGACTTGAACCCACAACCTTCTGTCTCAAAGGCAAGAGTGCTACCACTGAGCCAATGCTGATACTTCAGCCAAGCAAATCGTGCTAACATTTACTCACCCTGTTCCCATCTCCATTTGACCCTTTTTCCTTCATCTACCTGAGGTCTAACCTTTACAGCTGCTTCCTTGTGTTTTGTCCCCTACCACAATGAGGCAGGGGACAAAACACAAGGGGCCCGATATTTACGGAGAGGCAGGGGAGTGAAGTAGCGCAAGGAAAACCAGGCAAGGCTGAGAGTACGGAACGGCAGGACCTCATTATAATTTTTTTCATCAGTTTCCCACCTGGCAGCCGGTCAAATTGACAGGGTGGCCGGCTGCCTGGCGGGAAAATCAGCGTCAGGAGGCCTCAGCCGTGGCCCCTTGGGGACGGTCCCCAGCAATTGGGAGGGAGGGAGCTACAAATCGGGGCTTGTGGGGGGAAGGTCGCCGATCGTGGCAGGCGAGAGAGCGAGGCTGAGATCATTAGAGGGGAGGCCGAAGGCTTCTTTGAGGGGCCGGGTGGACCTCACCTGCTTCTCCTGGCCCACAAGGAGTGCTATAAAAAGCACTTACCTTCTGGAGCCGGCAGTTTCACTGCCGGGTTTCCCGAGCCTTGGGATTCCCGGCCGGCAACTCTTAAATTTAAATCAGTCTCCTAATTGCACTGATTGGGGAGGGACACTCGTACCTCATGCTACCTGCTGCCATAAGAATATTCTCTGTTTAAATTTTTTAAAATCTCTCCCGTTCATCGTGGGGAGGTTAATATCGAGGCCAAGGACTCGGTGGTTAAGGTTAGTCCTGCCCAAGTACAATCTAAATCCTACATTCCATATCTTGCTATCAATTACGTCATGGCCCCCACCTTTGTAGCCATACAGGAATGTTTGACATTGACAATCTCAAAAACCCTTAACTATTATAAATTGGTCTGGAGATTCTTTAGTTGTATCTACATGTCTAATAATTGTGATGTCTGACATGTTTTATGTATGATGGTGCAAATCCATCACAGGCAACTAATATCCTCCTTCTTCTAAATTCTAATTAGGTACTGTTGTCGGGGGGGGTGACACATCGGGGGAAGGCACCAGCAGCCAGGCTCATGGCACCATGACTGGCTCTGTTGCAAAGAAGGGAGGGAAAAAGAGTGGCAGGGCTATAGTAATAGGGGATTCGATTGTAAGGGGAATAGATAGGGGTTTCTGTGGTCGCGACCGAGACTCCAGGATGGTATGTTGCCTCCCTGGTGCAAGGGTCAAGGATGTCTCGGCGCGGGTGCAGAACATTCTGGAGGGGGAGGGGGAACAGCCAGTTGTCGTGATACATGTTGGTACCAACGACGTAGCTAAAAAAAGGGAAGAGGTCCTACAAGTAGAATTTAGGGAGTTAGGAGCCAAACTAAAAAGTAGGACCTCGAAGGTAGTAATCTCTGGATTACTACCAGTGCCACGTGCTAGTAAGAGTACAGAGAACAGGATAGTTAGGCTAAATACGTGGCTTGAGCAGTGGTGTAAGAGGGAGGGTTTTAAATTTTTGAGGCATTGGAACCAGTTTTGTGGTAGGTGTGACCTATACAAAAGGGACGGTCTACACCTGTGCAGAGATGGAACTGATGTTCTCGGGGTAATTTTTGATAAAGCAGTTCGGGAGCATTTAAACTAGTATGGCAGGGGGCTAGAAACCTATGTAGTGAAATAGAGGAAAGTGAAAGGCAGACAGAAATAAATGATAAAAGGGTGAGGAACAAAAAACAAAGGGCCAAACTAATTCATAAAAAATGTGAGCATAAAAAAAGCCTGAGGGTTTTATACCTTAATGCGAGAAGCATCAGGAACAAGGTAGATGAATTAGCTGTGGAAATAGAGGTTAATAATTATGATCTAATTGGGATTACGGAAACATGGTTGCAGGGTGAGCAGGGCTGGGAGCTTAACATACAGGGGTATTCAGTATTTAGGAAGGATCGACAAAAAAGAAAGGGAGGAGGGGTAGCATTGCTAGTAAAAGAGGGGATAAATGCAATTGAAAGGAAGGATATTAACTCAGTTAATACAGAATCTATATGGGTGGAGCTAAGAAATAGCGAGGGGCGAAAAACATTAATAGGAGTGGTATATAGGCCTCCAAATAGTAAAATAGAGGTTAGGGAGGGCATCACGAGGGAAATTAGAGAAGCGTGCAATAAGAGCACAGCTGTCATCATAGGTGACTTTAACTTACATATAGATTGGACTAGCCTAATCAGTAAAAATAATGAGGAGGAGGAATTCCTTGAGTGTTTGAGGGATGGTTATCTGGATCAATATGTCGAGGAACCAACTCGGGAACAGGCTATATTGGACTGGGTACTGTGCAATGAGAAGGGACTAATCAGTAATCTTGTTGTACGGGGACCCTTGGGTCAGAGCGATCATAACATGATCGATTTCTCACTCGAAATGGAGAGCGAAGAAATTGACTCAGAGACTAAGGTCCTGAATTTAAACAAGGGGAATTATGATGCCATGAGACGGGAACTGAGTAGGTCTGAGTGGACAACGTTCCTGGGAGGACTGGAGGTAGATAAACAATGGCAAACATTTAAAGATAGAATGACAAAATTGCAAAAATTGTTTATACCAATCTGGCATAAAAGGAAATCTAAAAAGGTGACTCAACCGTGGATAACAGGGGAAATTAGAGACAGCATAAAATCCAAAGATAGGGCGTATAAAATAGCCAAAAAAAGCGCCAGAGCGGAAGATTGGGAACAGTTTAAGATAGAGCAAAGGAGGGCAAAGGGCATAATCAAGAGGGGCAAAATAGCTTACGAAAACAAGCTGGCGGAAAATATAAAAACTAACTCCAAAAGCTTTTATAAGTATATCAAAAGGAAAAGACTGGTGAAAACCAAAGTTGGTCCATTGCAGTCAGATACGGGGGAATATATAATGGGAAATAAGGAAATGGCAGATCAACTAAATGCATACTTTGGGTCAGTCTTTACGAAGGAAGACACAAAAAACCTCCCTGGGATATCGGGAAAAATAGGGACATTGGCAAAGGAGGAACTGACGCAAATCAATATCTCTAAGGATATGGTGTTAAGGAAGCTAAAGGGATTGAAGGTGGACAAATCCCCAGGGCCTGATAACATGCATCCTAGGGTACTGAAGGAGGTGGCCCTAGAGATAGCGGATGCACTAAGGATGATTTTTCAGAATTCATTAGACTCGGGAACAGTACCGATGGATTGGAGGGTAGCTAACGTTACCCCACTATTCAAAAAGGGGGGTAGGGAAAAAGCAGGTAATTACAGACCTGTAAGCCTTACATCAGTTGTGGGCAAAATGCTGGAGTCCATCATTAAGGATGAAATAGCGGAGCACTTAGCAAATGGGGACAGGATAGGACAGAGTCAACATGGATTTACAAAGGGTAAATCGTGCTTGACTAATCTATTGGAATTTTTTGAGGGAGTAACTGGTAGAATAGATGGGGGAGAGCCAGTAGATGTGGTGTACCTGGACTTCCAAAAGGCCTTCGATAAGGTCCCACATAAAAGATTAGCATGGAAAATTGAGGCTCATGGGATAAAGGGGAAAGTTTTGGCGTGGATAGGGAACTGGCTGTCAGATAGAAAACAGAGAGTTGGAATAAACGGCTCATTTTCTGAATGGCAGGCAGTAACAAGTGGGGTACCACAGGGATCTGTCCTGGGCCCCCAGCTGTTCACAATTTACATTAATGACCTGGATCAGGGAGTCGGATGCAGCATTTCCAAATTTGCAGACGACACTAAACTAGGAGGGGGGGTGGGCTCAGAGGAAGAGACCAGGAAGCTCCAGAGCGATTTGGACAGACTGGGCGATTGGGCGGATAAATGGCAGATGCACTATAATGTGGACAAGTGCGAAGTTATCCACCTTGGGTGCAGGAACGGGAGGGCAAATTATTATTTAAATGGCAATAGATTGGGAGAGGGGGAAGTACAGAGAGACCTGGGTGTTCTTGTACACCAGTCACTGAAGGCGAGCATGCAGGTGCAACAGGCGGTCAAGAAGGCAAACGGTATGCTGGCCTTCATAGCAAAAGGGTTAGAATACAGGAACAGGGATACCTTGCTGCAGCTGTACAGGGCACTGGTGAGACCACACCTCGAGTACTGTGTACAGTTTTGGTCGCCTCATCTGAGGAAGGATGTTCTTGCCATGGAGGGGGTGCAGCGGCGATTCACCAGGCTGATACCAGGAATGGCGGGAATGACCTATGAGGAGAGACTATGTAGTTTAGGGATGTACACACTGGAGTTTAGAAGATTGAGAGGGGACCTCATAGAAGTGTATAAAATTCTGACAGGTCTAGACAGACTGGATGCAGAAGGAATGTTTCCCTTGGCGGGTGAGAACAGAACTAGAGGACATAATTTAAGGATAAGGGCTAAACCATTTAGGACAGAGATGAGGGGGAATTTCTTCACTCAGAGAGTGGTGAACCTGTGGAACTCATTGCCACAGAGGGCAGTGTACGCCAGCTCATTAAATATATTTAAGAGGGAATTAGATATATTTCTACGGGCAAAAGGGGTTAAGGGTTACGGAGAGAAGGCGGGGACGGGATACTGAATTAAAGGATCAGCCATGATCTCATCGAATGGCGGAGCAGGCACGAAGGGCCGAATGGCCTACTCCTGCTCCTATCTTCTATGTATCTATGTATCTATGTGGTTTTGTATGGCATTGTACTGCAAATTAGGCAACAGGAACGAGTGACCTTTCCAGGACTTTTGCACATAATCTAGCTGACACTTAAATGCAGATCTCTGAGAGTACTGTATTGTCAACAGTGTGACATAGACATCATCGCCCTAAGCAAGACCCGGCGGGCAGGGGAAGGCCAGCTCAAGGAGAAAGGCGGTGGTTACACCTTCTTCTGGAAAGGCAAATCTGAAGAAGAACGCCACCTCTGTGGGGTAGGCTTCGCCATAAAAAATGAGCTAGTTGGATGTCTCAGAGACTCCCCTTGCGGAATAACCGAACGCCTCATGACTCTTCAGCTCACCCTAGCTCGGAACCAGTGCGCTACGGTCATCAGTGCGTACGCCCCAATACTGGAAGCTTCAGACGAGACCAAAGAGGAATTCTACTCCAGCCTCGAACAATCCCCGTCCTGAGTCCCAATGGGTGACAAGCTGATCCTCTTTGGCGACTTTAATGCCAGAGTTGCAAAGGACACAGACCTCTGGGGAGGTGTGATCGGCAGAGAGGGTGTGGGGAAAGCCAACTCCAACGGTACCCTCCTCCTGATGAAATGCTTAGAAGATGGCCTTCTCATAACCAACACCTTGTTCTGCCAGAGAGACAAGTACAAGGCTTCATGGCAACACCCTCGCTTCAAGCACTGGCATCTGCTGGACTATGTCATCGTCCGAGCGAGGGACCGAAAAGACGTCCGCATCACCCACGCCATGACAGGAGTTGATGACTGCTGGACAGACCACCGCCTAATCCGCTCTGTCATCTCCATCAATGTAGCTGCAAAACAGTGGTGGCAACAGAAAGAATGCCGCAGGAAAATCAACGCTGGAGCACTCAAAGACCCTGCTAAGAAAGCCATATTCAGCCTGCGCCTCACAACCAACCTGACGACTCCCAGTGATTCAGAGACACAGAGTGTCCACAGCGGCTGGTCTGCACTCAAAGCCTCCATAATCAGCACCTGTGAAGAGACGCTCGGTCACTTGACCAGGAAACACCAAGACTGGTTCGACGAGAACGACCAGGAGATCCAGGAGCTAATAAGCCACAAGCGCAAGGCATTCCTGATCCGGAAACAGTAACAGAACTCGAGAGCAAGAAAGCAGCTCTACAGATGCCTGAAGGCCGAGGTCCAACAAAAAACTCGCGACCTAAAGAACAGATGGCGGGCGGAGAACACGCAGGAGATTCAGCAGCTAGCCGACAACCACGACGTGCGTGGATTCTTTAACGCAGTCAAGACCACCTACGGCCCAAGCACCCAAGGTCCTACCCCACTGCGGTCCAAGAACGGAGAGGTACTCATCAAGGACAGAGAGGCAGTCAGTGCCCGCTGGAAGGAGCACTTTGAAGATCTCCTTAACCGAGGCTCTGTCTTCGACGCGAGTATCCTCAACTCCATCCCACAGCATGCTACCCGGCACTACCTCAGCACAACCCCAGCCCGGCATGAGGTTGAAAAGGCTATCTGACAACTGAAGAACAACAAGGCCTCGAGCAGATGGAATCCCCGCCGAGGCACTAAAGCATGGCGGAGAAGCACTATTGGCGCGAATATATGAACTAATTTCTCTTATTTGGAAGGAGGAGAGCATGCCAGGGGATCTCAGAGACGTCATAATCGTGACCATCTTCAAGAAAGGTGACAAGTCCGATTGCGGTAATTACACAGGAGTTTCCTTGCTGTCTACCGCAGCGAAAGTCATCGCAAGAATCCTCCTCAATCGCCTTCTCCCAGTGACTGAAGAGCTCCTCCCAGAGTCACAATGCGGATTCTGCCCACTAAGGGGCACAATGGACATAATCTTCACCGCGCGTCAAACACAAGAGAAATGCAGGGAACAGCACCAACCGCTGCACATAGCCTTCTTTGACCTCACAAAGGCCTTCGACAGTGTCAACCGTGAAGGATTATGGAATGTCTTCCTCAAATTCGGATGCCCTCAAAAGTTTGTCACCATCCTCGCCTGCTTCACGACGACATGCAAGCCGTGATCCTGACCAACGGATCCACCACAGACCCAATTCCCGTACGGACCGGGGTCAAGCAAGGCTGTGTCATCGCACCAACGCTCTTCTCGATCTTCCTTGTTGCAATGCTCCATCTCGCCCTCAGTAAACTCCCTGCTGGAGTGGAGCTAATCTACAGAACAAATGGGAAACTGTTCAACCTCCGTTGCCTCCAGTCCAGATCCAAGGTCGTCCCATCCTCTGTCATCGAATTACAGTATGCAGACGACGCTTGCGTCTGCGCACACTCGGAGGTCAAACTCCAAACCATCGCCAACACCTTCACCAAAGCGTACGAGAGCATGGGCCTTACACTAAACATCCGTAAGACAAAGGTCTTCTACCAACCTGCCCCCGCCACACAGTACTGCCCCCCGATTATCAAAATCCACGACAAGGCCTTGAACAACGTGGACCACTTTCCATACCTCGGGAGCCTACTATCAACAAGGACAGACGTCGATGACCAAGTCCAACACCGCCTTCGATGTGCCAGTACAGCCTTCGGTCGCCTGAGGAAGAGAGTGCTTGAAGACCAGGACCTCAAATCCGGCACCAAGCTCATGGTCTACAGCGCATCTGGGAGAAGCATCCGGGAAGCTACTGAACACCTCGAGTCTCTTCACCGGGTGCAAGCGCAAACAGCGGAAGGAGCGCACGTCAACCCAAGCACCCCACCCACCCGTCCCTTCAATCACCGTCTGCCCCACCTATGACAGACTGTAGGTCCCGCATTTGTAGGATTCGCAAAAATCCATGAAACACAGTATACGGGTAGGGCCCCTGAAGTGGCCACATTGTGAGAACACAGAATGGAGTTGGCAGTTCTCATGGCCCAGTTCAAAAGGACACACACACAGTACCTAACAGCAGTCTGAGTCATCATCGATTAGAAGAATCCAGAACCTTACTGTTTTTGATATTGTAATGTGGTTACAGCAGTAAACAAAACTACTAGCACCTGGAGGTGCGCTAATCGCTGGCAGAGCGGTAACCGATCTCAGAAACCGCTGAGCACACACAAACGGAGGGACACTAAATGGATTCCCATTATGGCAAAGTGGTAACCGATCTCAGAAACTGCTGAGCACACACAAACGAAGGGACACTAATCGGATTCCCATTAGTTCGATTTGCGAGCAGTTAAAATTAATGTGCTTGCTTTTGTTAAAGCAACCTTAACAAAGGAAAACGGTTGATTTGGCGCCAAGATTAGGGCCAGAAAAGAGTATAACCGTTCAGGTAAATCGTCAGCAAGTCAGTCTAAGATTCGACCAGAGTAAGGAAGACTCCTCCGGAGACGGTTCACACCGTGAAGTCCAAGTCCAGTTACCATCAGGAGTTCGAGGACCGTGCGGAACAGAAAACGGCTCGAGGATTTCGGAGGACTTCCAAAGTTTGTACAGGAGAACGAGTCCAGGAGCCGGTCCCATAAGGAAGGTCGGGGGTCCCGGACGACACCAAGTAACAGGGTCCAGGAGCCGGTTGAAATAAAGAGTAGCTTGCCTTTCAAAAGCTAGGCTTTATTAACCTTAAAAAACCAGCAGTACATGTTAAGCACCCAGTCTCAACCAAACTGTAGAGAACTGAATTTAAGGTGGCCACCACAGGTCACATGGAATCAACTAACCAATAAGTTTACAGCATATATCTCAAGGCAGGAAAACAGGCAACCAATTACAATGCTTCTTATAAAACAAGAATAATCACCACATTCACCCCTCCTTTTAAAATATACTTCAACCTAGGTAGCCTTTACAGTTTACAATTAGTTATTTATGACTAGAGCAATACATGTATAATGCCTTCAACAATTTTAAAATTTTACTATTAAATTATTAACTATTTTAAAAGTCCATTTTTAATCGGTCGACCGGATATCTTGTTTGTGTCGACCTTCTTAGCCTTGGTGGAGTTCCTTGCCCTCCCACACCAGGAGACACAGAAATATCTTCT
The DNA here is from genome assembly GCF_052327205.1 of Somniosus microcephalus. Taxonomy (NCBI): domain Eukaryota; kingdom Metazoa; phylum Chordata; class Chondrichthyes; order Squaliformes; family Somniosidae; genus Somniosus; species Somniosus microcephalus. The sequence continues at coordinate 224,788,723 of NC_140995.1, forward strand.
GCAGGGAGGCTATCAATATCCCGATTATCAACGGTTTCCGGATTGGAAGTCCCATTAGAAGGTAGACTGGGAGGGTCATGAACGTCCATCGGGGGCAGACTAAGAGAATTGTAAGTGTCTGCAATAGGATTGGAAATGTTCGTAGTATCTGTGACGACATCAACATCATCTGAATTATGGCTATTGTTAATGTCCTCAGGAGAGGGCTGGCCACCACAAGGAGCTAAGTCTTTAACTGAAACCGTACTTTCTTTCCCATCTTGGAATCGAATGTGAGCATATTGGGAATTTGCCTCCAATAGCTCCACCTCCTCCACTAAAGGATCATACTTTGACAGTCTAACATGGCGTCGGAGCAGCACAGGTCCCTGCATAGTAAGCCATGAAGGTACCGAATATCCCGTAGAGGATCTCCACGGATAGTTGAAGAGCCTTTCATGGGGGGTCACATTAGTAGCCGTTGAAAGCAATGATCTAATGGAATGCAGGGCATCAGGCAGTACCATTTCCCACTGTGTATTCTTAAGGTTCCGGGATGTCAAAGCCAACATAACTGCCTTCCAGATCACCCCATTGTATCGTTCGCACTGTCCATTACCCTGGGGATTATACGGGGTAGTTCTGCTAGTAGAAATTCCCCGACTCTGGAGGTATTCCTTCAACTGGGAAGACATAAAAGAACTTCCCTGATCCGAATGGATAGACGCAGGCATCCCAAAGATGACAAAAAGTTGAGTCAGACATTTAATAACTAGCAGCTGATACATCTGCACAAGGAAAAGCAAAAGGGAACCTTGAAAACTCATCCACAACAGTAAATATATATCGATTCTGAGTCATTGAAGGAAGAGGCCCCTTAAAATCAACGCTCAGGCGTTCAAAGGGAGAAGTAGCCTTTATAAGATGAGCTCGTTGAGGCTTAAAGAAATTTGGTTTACACCGGGCGCAGACAGAGCATGACGAAGTCATCCGCTTGACGTCTTCAACTGAAAAGGGCAAATGCTTACTGCGTACGAAGTGTATCATCCTCGTAACACCAGGATGGCACAAAGCATTATGAAGATTAATAAGCGTATCTCCGTGAAGCACAGAACAATAAGCCCTCGACAGCGCATCAGCGGCAACATTATCCTTCCCCGGACGATAGACTATATCAAAATGATAGCATGCCAACTCGATCCTCCACCTCATTATTTTATCATTCTTAATCTTTCCGAAATGTTTGACGTCAAACATGAAGGACACAGATTTTTGGTCAGTTACTAACGTAAAATGTCGCCCAGATAAATAATGTCTCCATTTACGCAGTGCTTCTACTATTGCGTACGCCTCTTTCTCTATTGATGAATGTCTCTGCTCACTATTGCTCAGAGTACGTGAGAAAAAGGCCACAGGTCTTCCATTTTGGTTCAGGGTAGCCCCAATTGCAAAATCGGAAGCGTCCGTCTCAATCACAAAGGGAGCCTGCTCATCAATAGAATGCACAACTGCTCCAAGGATATCCTTTTTAAGATTATCAAAACACATCCTGGCCTCCCATGATAGAGGATATGTCGTAACCCGAATAAGGGGCCGGATCTTCTGCGAGAAGTTTGCAATCCAATTAGAATAATAAGAAAACAGTCCAACAACTCGTTGCAAGGCCTTAGAATTAGTAGGGCAAGGTAACTCAATCAGTGGTCGCAGCCGTTCTGGATCTGGTTTAATCTTGTTTCCCGAGATAATATACCCCAGTAAATTTACCTCGGTGGTCGAAAAGATACACTTCTCTTTATTGAAAGTTAAGCCAACTTTTTCCGCAACTTGAAGGAATCTTTCTAGATTAAAATCGTGCTCCACCCTTGATTTGCCACACACCGTGATGTCATCTAAATATGAGAAGGTGTCAGAGAGAGAGTTATCACTTATAAAAGCATCCATTGCCCGTTGAAAACAGGCGACACCGTTAGTAACACCGAATGGTACTCGGCAAAACTGGTACAGCTTTCCGCCAGCTTCAAAGGCCGTATATGGTTTGTCCCTCTTAGCGATAGGAATCTGATGATAAGCACTCTTTAGGTCAATAGTGCTAAAAACCTTATATTGAGATACTTTATTGATAAGCTCATCAATCTTAGGCAGGGGGTACGCATCTAATTGAGTATACCTGTTAATAGTTTGAGAGTAGTCTATCACCATTCGCTTCTTATGTCTCTCATTAGTGGTGACAACTACCTGTGCCCGCCAGGGCGAAAAACTAGGTTCAATGATTCCTTCCGATAAAAGACGTTGAACTTCAGAATTAATAAATTCTTTATCCTGACTGCTATACCTTCTTGACTTGGTAGCAATTGGCTTACAGTCCGGCATCAAATTGGAAAAAAGTGATAATGGAGAAATGAATAAAGAAGTTAATCCACAAATAGACAAAGGTGGCTTAGTTCCTCCGAAAGAAAGACTGAGGGACTCATGTAATTGAAGCACATCATGACCAATCAAAATGTCCGCACAGAGATTAGGCAGAATGGATAGGCGTACATCAGTATACGTATTACCTAGGAGAATTAATTTCACAAGGCAACAACCAGCTACTTGTGAGGTGAGAGTCGTCTGAGCCATACACACCTGATAGGAAGCAGACGAAATTTTCAAACGTTTCTCCCTCACAAACTGAAGACTTATAAAGCTCTCAGTACTGCCCGTATCTATAAGGGCCTTCACTTCTAACCCATTAACTTGGGCCATAACTATAGCTTTGTTTAGGCCATGGGAAAAGGCGGCAGAAACTGATGCAATAAACGCCCTATCTAAAGGCTGAATGGTCGCAGAGGAGGCAACCAATTTGCAAACACGTGCATAATGACCTCCCTTGCTGCATTTACTACACACAGCCTCCCGGGCAGGGCACTTCAGACGGGGGTGCCGGGCGTTCCCGCAAAAATAACACTTCTGAATCCTAGAGGCAACAGCTGCCGAAGTAGAAACTGTTTCGGAATCTGGTAAACCACTCCTATTAAATCCACGTGACTCCCTTTCATCCGGAACTGCCGAAACCACGGTCGCAGGCCGATCAAAAAGAGCATAAGAATCCGAACTTCTCTGAGCCAAATCCAATGTAGAGGCTTGCTCAAAAGCACTCTTAAGATCCAAGGTCTTATTTTCTAATATCCGCTGATGAATTGATCTAGACAGTAATCCATTAATAAATGCATCCCATACCGACTCTTCCTTATGTTCTTCTGCAGACACGGCCTTATAATTACAGTTAGCACCAAGGCGCCGGAGTGCTTGTAAATAAGCATCCAAGGATTCTCCCGCCTGCTGCCTATGGGCAGATAAAAGGTGACGTGCAAATACCTCATTTTTGGGTTTAACAAACATTTTTTCCAACGTAGCAATAGCCAATTCATAAGTTTCACAGTCCAAAATATACTTATACACATCCGGAGCAATGTAGTTGATTAGTATATCCAACTTATTCAGAGATTGCTGATCCAACATGCCCAAAAAGTTTTTAAATGTACGATACCAATGTTTCCATTGATCATCCACTCCAGCAGAATTAGGGTCAGCATTAAATCGTTCCGGTCGAAGATATCGTTCCATTATAGCAAAAGGTTAATAAATTGAAATAAAGAGTAGCTTGCCTTTCAAAAGCTAGGCTTTATTAACCTTAAAAAACCAGCAGTACATGTTAAGCACCCAGTCTCAACCAAACTGTAGAGAACTGAATTTAAGATGGCCACCACAGGTCACATGGAATCAACTAACCAATAAGTTTACAGCATATATCTCAAGGCAGGAAAACAGGCAACCAATTACAATGCTTCTTATAAAACAAGAATAATCACCACACCGGTCCCATAAGGAAGATCGGAAATTCCAGACGTAACAAGAAGTACCAAGGTCCAGAAGGGTTTTGAAATTCTGGTGAGCATAAAGGCCCAACTCCACCTAACTGACATAATTGAGGTATATTCAGTAACGGGAGGGTTTGTAACGTTAAGGGTATTTGTAAGTCAGGAGTGTGATTTATCCCTCGATGTGTCCGTGCGCTTCCCTCACCCCCGCTTTTAGCTTATCGCTATTTTAGAACTGTTTATATGCTTTAAAGTTATTTTTCTCAGTGTATAATTTAGTCCTCTGAGAAACGTTATTTTTCGTCTGCATTTATTCTTGCCAATTTTCTCTGTGTACATTCTCTTTCAAAAATAAAGATCGTTTTGATTTAAAACTCAATCTGTCTCATCTGACCATTTGTCTTCCGAGTCACGAGTTGGGCCAACACACAAAGGTTGTCTGGCAATAAGCCCAGTGTCTAGAACCGTGAGGGGGGAGCGCTTCGAAACCGCTCACGAGTAGTGCGAAAATCAAAACCGATTTAGCAACCATAAGCTCGTTAAAACGACCCCTTACACATTCACAGAATCACAGAATCACAGAAACCCCACAGTGCAGATAGAGGCCATTTCGGCCCATCGAGCCTGCACCGACACATAGCCCACCCGATCCCCGTAACCCCTATACCAACACGTATCCCACCCTATCCCCGTAACCCCACGTATTTAATCCCCCTAACACTAAGGGTCAATTTATCATGGCCAATCAACCTAACCACATCTTTGGACTGTGGGAGGAAACCGGAGCACCCGGAGGAAACCCACGCAAACACGGGGAGAATGTGCAATTGGACTCATCAGTCACCTAAGAACTAATTTTTAGTGTGGAAGCAAGTCATCCTCGGCTCCGAGGGACTGCCTAAGCAGGAAGATTTGGTGAGATGTTAAGCCAAGGTCCAGTCTGCTTAGTTTAATGTAAAAATCCCATAGAAGACCAGGGTGTTTTCCAATTGTCCTGGCTACGTTCCTCCCTCAACCAGCACCGACAGAAATAGATTAACTGGACATTCATCTCACATGCTGTGTGTGGGACCTTGCTGTGCATAAATTGGCTGCCACTTGTGCCTACACTTGTTACTGCACTTTCAAAGTAATTATTGGCTGTGAAAAGCCTTGGGATATCCTGAAGATACAATAAGGCACTACATAAATGCAAGTTTTTTCATTCTTTCCCCCATTCTTTCATCTCACTTGCAGTTTGAACACTGCTGCAGCTGTTTAAGGAGGTAATACATTTTGTAGAAAGAATGCTGAACAGATTTGATTTACAGTTGCTTTATAATAGTGTCAGACACACAGAAAAGGGAATTTCTAACAGAACTACCTTTACAGTTAAAGATCTATGTAGGAATTTTGCAGAAAAACAACAGTAGACATTTTGTAAAGATGTGGCAGCTTACTGTTTATACAATTTGTATAAATCATGTACACGAGCACGTGGATGTAAAACACATCAGCTTGTTTTTAGGCTTAATTGAAGACAGGTTTTCCTGTAAAATAGCAGATAAGGCTGGAAACAGCAAATTCCTCACAATCCTGTAGTTACAGTGGAGGCACTAATGAAATATTGGGCAATGTGGACAGGTGCTAATGACCATTATTAAGCAGGAGAATTATGGCTTAAAAGGGGCTAAGCAGAGGGTAAATAACAAAATCATTGGATACGATACTTATCCAGCACACAGATCTGGCCATGTAACAAATGTAGTGTACACAGCTTAAAAATATATCCACTATCATTGGACTGATTCAACAGAAGCTACCACAACACTGCTATAAAGTGGACATCAGCCAGAAAATACTATCTTTGTTCTTTGGGGTAAATATAGTTTCCAACAAGTCGTTAAGTGGTTTTCTTGCATACAAATAGAAATGAATACAAATAAAAATGCTTATTGCATAGATTAGATAAACAAAAATAGGAATAAAACTAGATTTCCAATGCGTTGGTGTGTCGTGGGGTGATAGTAAATGTTTCTGTTGTGTATGTAACCTGTTCCACCTTAAGAGAGCTTAAGCCTGTTCCACCTTAAGAGATGTACTACTTTCTCAGGCTGCTGTAGACGTAATACCGGGGGTGAACACACCGGTATATAAGCACTGTGCAGTAATCTTGTATTCAGTATAGTCCCTACCTCCAACCAGTAAAGACCTGTTTTTATTGTTACTCATTAGTCTGTGTCTTAATTAACTAAATAATTCACAGACTTAACACTGGCGACGAGTCAGGTTCTTACCCTGCGGCAGTTATTCCACGGCGCTTGAAGAGAGGTTTCAAACCTCACCACCCCACTGGAAGCGACAGGCATTAGGACCCTGAAGCCTCCATCAGCTTGTGAACCGGAGTAGAAGACAAGGCTGGGGAAGACAGAGGTACAGGGCGATAGCGATCGGCAGATAAGGGCCGGGCCGCTTTCAAATCGATCGCATCTGCGATAAGGGCGCGAGAGCCGCTTTGAGCGGGAGGCGTTTCAAGCCAGCGATCGCACTCCAGATAAGGGCCAAGAGCCGCTTCGGTCGGGAGCCGCTTCGCGATCAGCGATCGCATAAAAGATAAGGGCTGCACTCGGGCTTACAGACAGCGTCGGGGGACGGGTGAAGACCGCCAAACGCGGGAAAACCGCCATCTTGGGAGCGGAGGACGACGACAAAGAGCGGGAAGCCGCCATCTTGTGTAACATAAAATTCCAACAAAATTGTAACAATGCCTAAACACGGGAATATTGGCACCTTTGATAGTGACATCGAGGATTGGGCCATATATGTAGAACGAGTAAAAAATTATTGTAAGGCCAATAAAATTCGTGAGCAAGATAAAGCACTAACATTATTAAATTTAATGGGTGCGAAGACATACGGGCAATTGAAACACCTGTTATCACCAGATGAACCGGCGGATAAGATGTTCGATGAGATTGTTACTGTCCTGAAAGATCATCTAAACCCCACGCCGCTGATGCTAGCGGAACGATTTAAATTTTACGACAGAAGGCAACTACAGAATGAAAGCAATGCTGAATATTTGCTGGAATTGCGTAAATTAGCGAAATATTGTCAGTTTGGAACGGGACTGACAGATGCACTACGAGACAAATTTGTGTGTGGTTTATTTAAACAAGATACACAAAAGCGACTGCTCGAGGAGAATGAGATGATGCTTGAGAAGGCGGTCACTATGGCAGCTGCACACGAAGCCGCAGCGAGAGGCACGGCAGTAATGCAGCTACGGTCACCGGAGCTCAGTGCACACAAATTGGGTGTGAGTTCTGTTAAATGTTATCGTTGTGGAAAGACAACGCATGATCAGAACCAGTGTTGGTTTAAAAACCAAGAATGCAGAACATGTGGTAGGCTTGGACATATAGCTAGAGTATGCAGGTCAGGGAAGAAGACCAGCAACAAGAAGTCACCGCAAGGGAAATACGCAAAGGTACACAAGGTGGCCGAACAGGAGTCCGATTCAGACGCTAGCAGTAATGAACTGGCTGGCTTAAGCAGTATTGAACTGGCTAGCTTAAGGGTACTCAACGTTGGTAAGGGTGCAGACCTCCAGACAATTTGGGTTACTCTTCAGATAGAAGGAGTCCAAGTAAAAATGGAATTGGACACTGGATCGGCATTGTCGGTCATGAATAAGAAAGATTACAGAAGGTTATTCCAACATATTCCCCTACAGGATACGGAGATTATATTGACAACCTACACGGGGCAGAGAGTGTACCCCATCGGGACAATAAAGGTTGCAGTGGCCAACAAGGGCGAAGGAAGTCAAATAATGGACTTATATGTGCTACCGGAGGGAGGTCCACCACTACTAGGCCGGGAGTGGTTTAGAAACATAAATATGGACTGGCATTCGCTAAAAGCCATAAAGAGTGAGAACTCGGTGCAGATAATCAGCCCAGACTCTAGAACTGATGATGGTAAGACCAACCCATGTGCAAAAGACAAAGTTTCAGCACAGAATTCCACTGAGCAACAACAACATAGTTTAACAGAGAATTCTGAGTCTGTCAAGTCTACTGATATGCACATTTTTGAGGGACACTGGGCTCGAACTCAACTCCATTTCAAACTACAACAGCAATTAGAACAAATGATTCGCCGTTTTGAGCAAGAGATGAATGAAATAAAAAAGTTCTTTGTTACAGAGTGGGAGAATCTGGAAAGGCAACAGAAGCAACTGATGGAGAAAATGGAGCAGGAGCACACCAACCATCTGCGCGAGGAGGCCGAACGAATCAAAGCTGATTCAGGTTCTGAAGGTGCGTGCCATAATCTGGTGTCAGAAGAGTTAACGGTCAGCCAACTCCTTCATATGCTGAGGGACAAGACTCTGAAATGGGAAAAACTTGAACATGAGCTGCGATCTTCAAAGGAAAAGGGTTCGGAGCTCTCAAAAGTCATTGAGATGGCTGATGTGACGACACAGACTGAAACGGCTGCAACAGAGCAGCCATTGGATGCCAAAAGTACGCTGACTCACGTCAATGTAGAACAACAGACCGCTGAAACAGCTGCTCCGGTAGAGGGATTGCATAGTCCGATCAATCAATCTCCAAAGGAAGTTGAAGTATTAAAATCACAAATGAGGTCACTAGTAAACGACTTGCTGAAAGCCCAGAAAAAGCTGGATGCAGAGATACACATGAAGAAGTCTCTTCAGGAAAGATGTCTGGATTTGGAACAAGAGCTGGCTAACGTCCAGCTGGGTATGGAGGAAATAGACGACCCTCTCGCTGACCTGTCGGACGACTCCGAATATTACTATGTCCTGTCCTGCCCAACTTGTAACTTCGACTCCCACCATACAGAAATCATGGAGGAGCACCGAAAGTCTACGGAACATCGGGAGAAGGTGGCTCTACTACGAAAAAAGGAGGAAGAGAAGGAGGAACTGCGCATGCAGCTGGCAGCTGTGGCAGCTGACAATGGAGCCCAGAGAGTCTCCAAGAAGCAGAAAAGGAAAAGTAAAAACAGAAGATGACCCATCTGAACCATTATCACCTCTACCAGATCACACACGTGGTCCCTCCGAACGGAGCCAAATCAGTTCGGAAGTTCAAGCTGTTAAATCCATGAAAGGACTATTGAATGAGTAACGTGAACCGACTACACCACAGAGATTGAATCTGTGAACTGTTTTCCGCAGAGACTGAATCTGTGATATGTTACGTTAAACATGAAGTTATATATGTATATATGTTATTACGTTATGTTAAATGGGGGGATGACTATAAAGCTAAGAAGGGAGGAGTGTTGTGTATGTAACCTGTTCCACCTTAAGAGAGCTTAAGCCTGTTCCACCTTAAGAGATGTACTACTTTCTCAGGCTGCTGTAGACGTAATACCGGGGGTGAACACACCGGTATATAAGCACTGTGCAGTAATCTTGTATTCAGTATAGTCCCTACCTCCAACCAGTAAAGACCTGTTTTTATTGTTACTCATTAGTCTGTGTCTTAATTAACTAAATAATTCACAGACTTAACAGTTTCTCTGAAGACAACAACAACAAAAAATCAGATCTTTAATTGGCATCATAGCTGCGACTAATAGGGATCATTTTACTTGGTTAGTGCCAGGCATCCTGTTCATTGGCGGCAATGTGGTTGCTAAGCGAACATTTGTTTAATGCGCTATTTGGTGGCGCACAAATTAAAGCAAGACTGTACAGAGTGGAATTAAACGGAGTGGACTTGAACAGAGTGTTTTATTTGGGAATTTGCAGAGAGTGGTAATTTGGAGAAGAGGGGGAAGGAGTTGTTGCTTTTTGCCTACACTACTTGTAGTGCTTTGTGTTACAGGTAGATGTTTAATTTCAGTACCCTTAACTTAATCTCCCACAATTTCCCACATTTCAACAGTAACTCCACTTCAAATAGTATCAATTGGCTGTAAAGCGCTTTGAGACGTCTGGTGGTTGTGAAAGGTGTTATATAAATGCAAGTCTTTCTTTTTTTCTTTTAATCTAGATCAAGTAAGTAGTCAAGGAACTACACTGTAAATCAAGTTACCGAAATACAAATGTAATTAAATTTAATTAAATAAAACAAGGTCATATAGGGATGGTAGTGCAGGTGGTGTGCTGCAACTGCAGCATGTGGGAGTTTGTGGAGAGCATTGTGATCCCAGACAACTATGTTTGCAGTAAGTGCCTGCATCTTGAGGAACTTCAGCTCAGAGTTTTTGAGCAGGATCTGAGGTGCAGACATTGCGGGGCATCAGGGATGGGGAGAGTTACCTGGACACTTTGATCCAGGAGGCAGTCACACCCCTTAGGTTAGGTAGTGGTTCAGGTCTGGTTAGTGGTCAGGGACAGGATGGTGTGACTGCAACTCAGGCAGGTAAGGGGACCCCAGATGCAGTGCTGGAGGAGCCTCAGCCTTTGCCCTTGTCCAACGGGTATTAGGTTCTTGCTGCCTGTGTGGATGAGGGAAAAGCCTGCAGGATGGATGAGCAAGCTGACCATAGCACCATGGTGCAGGAGGCCATTCAAGTAGGGGGAGTGAAAGGGAATATAGTTGTGGTAAGGGACAGTATAGTCAGGGAAGAGTGACCATAATATGATAAAATCTTATATTGAGTTTGAACGTGATTTAGTTAAATCCGAAACTAGGGTCTTAAATCTAAACAAAGCAAACTATGTAGGTATGAGGGGCGAGTTGGCTAAGATAGATTGGGAAACTACATTAAAAATATGATGGTAGACAAGCAATGGCTGGCATTTAAAGAATTAATACATAATTTACAACAAATATACATTCCTATAAGGCACAAAAGCCCCACAGGAAAAGTGGTCCAACCGTGGCTAACAACAGAAGTTAAAGATAGTATTAGATCAAAGGAAGAGGCTTATAATGTTGTCAAAAAGAGTAGTAAGCCTGAGGATTGGGAGGATTTTAGAATTCAGCAAAGGAGGACCAAGAAATTGATAAAGAAAGGGAAAATAGAATACGAGAGTAAACTAGCGAGAGACATAAAAACAGACTGTAAAAGCTTCTATAGGTCTGTAAAACTGAAAAGATTAATGAAAGTAAATGTGGGTCCCTTACAGGCTGAGACAGCAGAAATTATAATGGGGAATAAAGAAATGGCAGAGAAATTAAACAAATGCTTTGGCCTCGATTTTCATTGGGCCGTGAGGCGGGCTTTGAGGCGGGCGGGGGGTTAAAATCGCAAAACCTGGGGGTCGGGAACCCCCAAGCCTGGTTCCCGCCTCCACGCCATTTTAACCTAGGTGTGTCTGATTGACCCGATTCAGTCCCGCCTGCAACAGGCGGAACTGGTCTTTAGGGCCCTTAAACAGCACTAAATAGCCTTCATAATCCCATTTTAACAAGCCCTTGCCTGTTTAACCCTTTTCCCACATAAAACACGCCTGGTGGGGATCACGCCTGGTGGGGATCACGCCTGTGAAACCTGGCGTGAACACTATTGGCTTGTTGACTATCAGCTGCAGGTCCAACATTAAAGAGGATATTTGATCAGTCATCATTTGTAGGTGGCAGGACTTTGTTGTCTCAGGTCTGGGGGAACTTTTACCAGGCCTAGCCACACCTGTGGAAGGTTGGAGCCACACACACATCTCCAGTGTGACCTCCTGGGAAACCCCTCTCGCCACCCTCACTCAGCACTTCCTCAACGGAGTCATACACCAGAAGCATGGGAGCCATTTATTTCCTTCCCTTCTGGGCATTAGATGAGCTCAAACACCAGCCGCGGCACCAGCAGAGCCAGGAACAACAGCAGCAGCAACAGGAGCGCCAGGCTGCTGCTCACCCACCTGAAGCTGCACAGGCCAGAAGGGGCCAGCGCCTGGAAGTGGCTTGAGAGCACCTTGCTGCACATCAGGGGGCCATGGGGACCCGTATCTGCACTGGCAGTCCTACTCAGAAGGACTTCCAGGAAGGTCTGGTTTCTCTGTTCAATAGATGCCCATCGCTCCTCAAGAGATGTCATTCTATTATGAGCACTCACCATGTTTTCCATACCCTGGTGACTTATCTCCTCCATGGAGGTTGCCATCCTTTCCATGGTGATGCGTTCATGCGCCAATGACCCCACAAAGGCTCTGCTCATGGTCGTTATGGACTCCTCCATTTGCTCCACACTCACATCGACCCTGGAGACAACCTGCCAGAGACTCCTGCATCTGTTCCTGGAGTTCCAGCCCCGCTGACCTTATGGATGGACCCAGAGGCAGAGGGTCGACATGCAGGCGAGCCGAGCTGGCAGAGTCCTGCGCCCTCCGACTAGCACTCTCCGCTGCTGTCCCTGTCTCCACAATCTGCTGGTGCTCACTTGTGAGCTGTGATACATCAGGTGACAACACTACTCTGTGTCCTGAAGGTCCCACCGAGGTGTGAGTGTCTGCGCTGGTGCTGGGTGCGCTGAATTCTGCTGACGCTGCGCCCTCAGAGGTTGCAGATTCCTCTGAGGAGTCTGGAAGTCAGGCTCTTCCTCCTGGACAGTGGGGACAGGGGCTCTCGATGGTCCTGTGGGGGAGTGAGGAAAGAGTTAGAGATGTGAGGTCAAGGTTACATGCACATTGCATTTGCAGATGATCATAGGTCCATCTGTTATAGCTTCAGAATCATTATCAGCGACTCATGCAATGTCAATGAGAGAGATGGAAAACTATTCTGTCACCAGCTTGCTGTGATGCACCCGTCTGTCCGTCCCCCACTTGCGCCTCATCCTCCAGTCCCACGATCTCCAGGATCGCCTCCTCCCAGGGGGTGAGGTGGGCTACTGATGGTGGTCCTCCTTCTGTCATCACTTGTTCTCTTTTATTGTGAGCTCTCTTTTCCTGCACTGCAACCACGTTCTTCATGTGAGCCCCAAGGAGTTGACTTGACCTGCCACCTGTAGCCACACAGCCTTGGTCTGACTGGGAGGCCTCTTCCTCCCTGAAGAAGGGGAGAGGACCTCCCTGTGGGCCCTAGCACCATCCAGTAAGGCCTGGAGTGAAGCCTCATCAAATTTGCGGGCAGATCTGGCCCTCCCGTTGGCCGTTGCTCCTGCAGGCTCCTGTGCCATCTTAATGGTGAAGTTTGGGAGCCTGCAGAGGAAGCAAGGCTTGCTGTGGACTTTAGAAGCAGCAGCAATGATGACGTCATATTCTGCGACTTTCTGACTGGAAATACTCAATTGCCAAGGCTTCCCACACGCTGAAAATCAATTGGCCAATTGAGTTAAAATTGCATCAGTCTCACAGACCCATTTAGAATCGTGTCGGAATCACTAAATTCGGGGAACCCACCAATTCCCCGCACCTGAGTTAAAATCAACCCCTTTGTGTCTGTCTTCACGGAAGAAGACAGAAAAAACCTCCCGGAAATAGTGGAAAACCAAGGCTCTAACAAGAATGAGGAACTGAAAGAAATTAGTATTAGTCAGAAAAATAGTACTGGAGAAATTAATGGGACTGAAAGCCGATAAATCCCCAGGACCTGATGGCCTACATCCTAGGGTTTTGAAAGAGGTGGCTATAGAGATAGTGGATGCATTGGTTGTCATTTTCCAAAATTCCATAGATTCTGGAAAGTTTCCCGTGGATTGGAAGGTAGCAAATGTAACCCCACTATTTAAGAAAGGAGGGAGAGAGAAAACGGGAAACTACAGACCAGTTAGCCTGACATCAGTCGTAGGGAAAATTGCTAGAATCTATTATTATGGATGTGGTAACAGGGCACTGAGAAAATAATAATAGGATTGGGCAGAGTCAACACGGATTTATGAAAGGGAAATTGTGTTTGACATATCTATTAGAATTTTTTGAGGTTGTAACTAGCAGAATAGATAAAGGGGAACCAGTCTTTGGAATTTCAGAAGGCATTCGATAAGGTGCCACACAAGAGGTTATTAAACAAAATTAGGGCTCATGGGATTGGGGGTAATATACTAGGATGGATTGAGGATTGGTTAACGGACAGAAAACAGAGAGTAGGAATAAACGGGTCATTTTTGGGTTGGCAGGCTGTAACTAGTGGGGTACTGCAAGGTTCAGTGCTGGGGCCTCAGCTATTCACAATCTACATCAATGATTTGAATGAGGGGACCAAATATAATATATCCAAGTTTGCTGATGATACAAAGCTGGGTGGGAATGTAAGTTGTGAGGAGGATGCAAGGAGGCTTCAAGGGGATATAGACAGGCTAAGTGAGTGGGCAAGAACATGGCAAATGGAATATAATGTGGAGAAATGTGAAGTTATCCACTTAGGTAGGAAAAATAGAAAAGCAGAGCATTTTTTAAATGGTGAGAGATTGGGAAATGCTGGTGTTCAGAGGGACCTGGGTGTCCTTGTACACGAATCACTGAAAGTTAACATGCAGGTACAGCAAGCAATTAGGAAAGCAAATGGTATGTTGGTCTTTATTACAAGAGGATTTGAGTATAAGAGTAAAGGCGTCTTACTGCAATTATATAGGGCTCTGGAGTATTGTGTACAGATTTGGTCTCCTTACCTAAGAAAGGATATACTTGCCAGAGAGCGCGTGCAATGAAGGTTCACCATACTGGTTCCTGGGATGGGGGGATTGCCTATGATGAGAGATTGAGTAGACTAGGCTGATATTCTCTAGAGTTTAGAAGAATGAGAGGTGATCTCATTGAAACATACAAAATTCTTACAGGGCTTGACAGGGTAGAATCCGGGAGGATGTTTCCCCTGGCTGGGGAGTCTCGAACCAGGGGTCACAGTCTCAGAATAAGGGGTCAGCCATTTAGGACTGAGATGAGGAGAAATTTCTTCACTCAGAGGATGGTGAATCTTTGGAATTCTCTACCCAAGAGTGCTGTGGAGCCTCAGTCAAACAGAGATTGATAGATTTTTGGATATTAATGAAATCAAGGGATATGGGAATAGTACAGGAAAGTGGAGAGGAGGTAGAAGATCAGCCATGATCTCATTGAATGGCGGAGCAGGTTCGAGGGGCCAAATGGCCGACTCCTGCTCCTATTTCTTATGTTCTTCATATTGAGCATGTGAGGAATAGAAATAATTCTGGAAATCACTCATTATTAGTGGCGTCTCATGGGTTGAACAATGTGGGTATAATATTTTTTCCTTACATTACCTGAGTGCTTGTTTTAACGTGCTTTAGATAAAACATCAAAAGCATCTAAAAGTCATTATCGGGATGGACACTCAGAAGATGCATACATGCTGACATGTTTTGGTGAGGCCACCAGATTAAAAGTACATAATACTCTATTTTCTGGCTGATGGCCACTTTATAGCAGTGTTGTGGTAGCTTCTGTTGAATCAGTCCAATGGTGGTGGATATATTTTAGGCTGCGTACAATACATGGAATGAACAGATAAAATGAAAATACATAGCATCTGAAAGAGAAAAAAACATTAATGGTTGGGACTCTTCATGAAAAGACTGATTTCTGATGAAGGGTCACACCTGATTTATTAACCTGTCTTTCTAATACTGATCAAATTATCGTGCACTTTCAGCATTTTTAGTTTTTAGATTGCAAGCATTGGCTTGTTTCAATGAACTAGGCCTCACTGAATTCTTTGGCCTTTCAAAACAAAATATTTAGTTAGTTCAGATTTGGACTCTTGATACACCGTTTGTACATCTGTAGCTCAGCAATTAGATTTTATTGCTTTTTTTAAAAACACAAAGGCCCGTATTTCCCGATCCCTATGGGTGTGTACGAGCTGTGTACACACCCGTAGGGACATCGGAAATGCCGGTTTCAGGCATGCGCTGCTTTTACCAGCATAAGAGTTTAAAAAAGTAAAAAAAGTAATTTTTTTCACTCATTTATAATGTAAAAATACTTTTAAAAAAGGTAAATTTATTTTTAGCCCTGTAAAAAACTTTGATTATTTTTTTCAAAAAATTTAATTTTTGTTTAAAATATTTAATTTAATGTAATTTTAACTCATTTTAAAAACATGATGATTTTTTAAAAATGTATTTAATGTTTTAGTGTCTTTTTTCAGTGATCCCCATTCATATTTTTGACAGGTCTATCTGAAGTTGGGTTTTAAAGGCACAAATTGCTAGATTTATTACATTCAAGTTCACAATTTATGGTGTATCGAAACTCCAAATCTGAACTGACCAAATATTTTGTTTTGAAAGGCCAGAGAATTCAGGGATCTGTCACCTCTACCTGGTTCAGATTGGGTCGATTAGGCTTATATTCGCTAGAGTTTAGAAGAATGAGAGGGGATCTCATTGAAACTTATAAAATTCTAACAGGACTGGACAGACTAGATGCAGGAAGGATGTTCCCGATGGCGGGGAGTCCAGAACCAGGGGTCACAGTCTAAGGATAAGGGGTAAGCCATTTAGGACAGAAATGAGGAGGAATTTCTTCACCCAGAGAGTGGTGAACCTGTGGAATTCTCTACCACAGACGACAGTTGAGGCTAATGCATTAAATATATTCAAGAAGGAGTTAGATATATTTCTTAAGGCTAAAGGGATCAATGGGTATGGGGAGAAAGCAGGGACAGGGTACTGAATTTGGATGATCAGCCATGATCGCATTGAATGGTGGAGCAGGCTCGAGGGGCCGAATGGCCTACTCCTGCTCCTATCTTCTATGTTTCTATGTTTCAGCCTACATGTGGCTCTAGACTCACACTACGTGGCTGACTCTTAATAATTAGGAATCACCTATTCCAATTGTGGCATGGTTGATGTTTTTGGTTGTAATGTTTACAATGTACCAAGAACAGTAGCAATACAAATTGAGTGCTGTAATGAAAATGACGATGCAGAGCTGTGGAATATGGAAGGTTTTAAAAAAACATGAAAGGAGAAGTTTTGTAAATTTACATTTGTGCATTTACCTTATGTAGACACATCAAGTTGAGTAAAGAGACTCCAGTGAAAGATAGGTTGGGATTGTCCTCCCAGTGGTGGTGTATTATTGGCAGGGCAGGATTTCAGCCCACCAGGCGAAACCACGACAAAGGTATGGATAAATATAAACCCCTCACCCCCCAGAGGCCAAGGTAAGTATGTTACACAAAACAAGAAATGTCTAGACTAAAACGTCAGGAAAGAGAATCAAGTCTTGCAGGGAGGGAGTACAGGGACTGTAAGAGGAGCAATGGGCAATATAGCAACTGGGGTAAGGGGAGAGAGGATCGCCAAAAAGGAGTAACGTACAGAACCACTACATGCCCCAGCACGGAAGAAGCTAGCCTGAGAAAACCCCATAAACTTATCAAGGGATCTGCAGTTAGGAGCTACCAGCTGGATTCTGTACAAGATAGTGTAGTAAAGGAGACCAAACGCACAGGAAATTTACCTGAGACAACTCTACAAAGTACAGTCTCCGGTGGAGCTATTTTCTAAGTTGATCAACCCATGTAGATCATGGATTCAGCAACGCCTAATGCCAGAAGTAATTCAGCCACTAAAGGGATTCATTACGATGGCCCCAATATGAATCCAATGAGATTCTGACATGGAGCCCCAAAACATAATTAGGGTCTGCAGCAATGCTTGCAAGTATCATAGCCCAAGCAGCAAGACCGTATGATGGAAGAGTGCGTAATATTATTATTTTGGTAATTGTAATTTGAGTGAGTTGTCAGGAGATTTCTGAATGTATTTGCTGTCTGTGAATTCATTGAGTTGCACATGAATGCTGGAGTTGTGTCTGGTGAGTTGGCTGTTCCAGAGTGTGGTGCAAAGTCTCATTTCAATAGGATTCTTGCAAAGTATTATAGAGCATGGGCCTGACGTGTGGTGCAACTAATGCTGGTTTATAGTTTTTAGCTGTTCTCTACTTTTTTTTTGAAAAAATGAACAATTTGTTTAAAAGTTTGTGAAGGAATAATTGTTTCTGCCCCCCCGCCGCCTTGGGATTTATATCTATTTCCGTGTATTTATGTAGTAGTATGTGGTTTATGGTGGAGAGTGATTGCTTGGCTGTGGATATTTTACAAATGCATTTGAAAAAATGCTGCTCTACATCCACATTGTGGATTTAAATTTGTTTTGTTAAGTTGACGCTCAACAGCTGCTTCCCTTCTTCAATGATTGATATCAAGATTCACCACTCAGAGCACTCCAGACCTTTCTGGTCAGTGATTAAAAAGAATTACATCGAGATTACAACAAGGTAACAGGCTGATTGCCTCAGCTAGTTTATGTTGGTGTTTATCTTCCATACGGGCAGTAGTATTAATTCCATCTGCCCACTCTTTTGCCATATCCCTTTATTCTTCTTTCCTTCAACCACTTATCTAATCTTTACTTGAATATTAACATGGTCTTGGCTTCATTCACGAACTCTGGTAGCGCATTCCACAGCCTTGCAACTCCTCTGTGTAAAAAGGTTTATTCTGCTCTATGTCCTAAATCTCATACTTAATCTTATGTCCCCTTGTTCTAGATCCTTAGCAACTGGAAGCAGTTTGTTCTATCTACTTTATCGCATTCCTTCATAACTTGAACATCTCTAGAAGATTACCCTGTAATAATCTCTGTTCTAATGAAAACTGACCCAATTTTTCAATAAGATGGGTGGGATGGGAGGTGCATGGAGTGAGCTGGGTAGGAGGTTCAGCATTGCTTCATATTGTAACCAATGCCCCTGTGTTTTTAAGTGCTTTGTGCAGAGCTAAAACAGTGATGCTCTCAACATGTAGTTGTAGAAGCCCCCCAAATCCATGCTCATCTTTCCTGCAGCTCCACATTTGAACCTCTCTAATCAGTTTTCCAGACCTGTCACAACACTGAAACGACCATAATCAAAGTCAGTAATGACTTTGTATGTGTAGTTAGGCTCTGTGTATATCGTCTTAAACTCATTCTTAAGAACGTCTTGAGCTTCCTTGTGTATGCTGGCTTCATTTTCCTTCTCATGTTTGTGGTGTTTTTTTCCCCTCCTGGTATGTGCAGACATTTTTCCTCCTGATGTGTTTCTTTTCCTCCTTGTGTGTGCAAGGTTCTTTTTCCTCTTCATGTTTGCGGAATTCTTTTTCCTAGAGTGGAGAATTGTTTCATTCCCCAGCACTGACATCTCTTACCTTGATGAGAATGTAGTGGGTCAGGGTACATCGCCACTAAATAAGAGAGTTTGACTTCGACGAACTATTAACGAGTTGTTTAATTACAAGAACCGGATAATTACAACAGGTAAGATAGCAGGTAAGATGGCTGACTGTAGGAGCGCCATGATGTAGGTCTTATCCCAGCGGGGACTCCACGAGGACTGAGTTCGCAGTCCTGTGGAGAGCGTGATGACGTCATCACGCTTGCGTGTGCTTAGGCGGTCACGTGACCTGCGCCGTTGCATCGGTGCTTCTTCCCGGTATGGAGGCTGGCCGTTGAGACCGAGGTCGCGAGGCCGGGCTGTGCCGGTGCTTGCCACGGGAGCGGAAGATCGCTTCGCTCCCGCCGGCTGGCCGATGCGGCCGAAGACGCTAGGCCGGGCTGTGCCGGCAGCCGTCCTGGAAGGCCGAGTCGGGCCGGCGGCCGCCGCACGCACGTCACGTCGTACGTGACGTGACGTCAACACGTTAGGGTGCCTCTTAAAGGGGCAACGGCCCCAACAGGTAAGTTAAAGGGCAACGGCCCCAACAGGTAAGTTATACATACAGTAAGGTAAGTTAAAGGGAATTATGTATATCTTTATCTAAGGGACAACCGGTGGTACTGCCACAAGAAGAGATATTTATCCTCCAAACAACAAAGAACCAGAGAAAACCGATTATCTGAACATAATTATAGGATGAAAATGAAAATTAATGAATGGAAATTCATTGATAATGAACCCAAAATCCCAATAGGCATCCCTGACAGATAGGGCCCCTGTCGGAGCATGATTTGAAAAAATTACCCCTCTTATTGAACATTTTAAGAAAAACAGTATTTATTAAGCTCTATTAATCAGTAAGCACCATCTTCCCTTTTGTCTCTTAATCTCTCCTGCCTTCCACCCTATCACAGACCTTCCCTTTTGTTCTTTCCTCCCCTTCCCCCTCTCCCTGCCCCGACACTTGCTTAAAACCTGTTCCATCTCCAACTTTTTCCAGTTCTGACAAAGGGTCATTGACCTGAAACGTTAACAGTGTTTCTCTCTCCACAGATGCTGCCTGACCTGCTGAGTATTCCCAGCATTTTCTGTTTTTATGTGCAGTTTAGCTTGTTCGGCACACATAGTAAAATGGAGCACTGGAGATGCCGAATTATCATCTGGGTGGAGTGATATTTGTGGTTCATTATTGAAAGGAAATTCAACTTTTTAAAGGCACTGCTTGTTACCCAGTGGACTTACTGATTTATATCTAACCGAAACTGGAAAATTATTTACAATATCTTCCCCCCAAATTTCTACTCGTTCCCTCATGAGGTGCTGACGCATGTTTCTGTAGGTGCCAGAAGCCCTCTGATATCTCATCCATCTTCATTCATTCTTCATGTGTGAGCCTGAACGGTGAGGGCTGCCAGGTTATTCGACTGTGGGGACATCATACCAAAGACATGCACACAGCTTCCCACAGGTGTTGCTGGCTAGTGGGAACGAGCTGGAATCCTGGCTGAGTGTTTTTTCCACCTCTCTAACCTCGGCACCCTCACTGCTGCCCAAGTTAAGATCACATAAATCAGCATAGCGTAGGGACACTGGCCTGTATGCGGTGTTCCCTCTACATTTTTTTTGTGCGCGGTACCTTTAAATTTGCTGTGTGGCCGCTGCGCATGCACGGTATCTTAAAGGGAACAGCTTGTGAGCGGTACCTTCCCAATTGCTATGCAGCCGGGTACGCGTGCAGCTTAGAGGGAACATTGCCTGTATAGCTGTGTGCTATAAGCAGTGCTCTTAAAGAGTTAGTCACTGGGTAACAAGCAGTGCCTTTAAAAAGTTGGTAACAATTTCTTTTTAAAAAAAGCTCCTTAAATTAACTTTTCTGCTGTAAGAAACTACTGATCAAGTGTTAATGAAAGGGAATGAACCCTAACAAATAATACAGCTTTGGTGTAGATGTGGAATTAGGGAGAGGACAGGGGAAGACTCCAAAAGATCACAGCCTAAGATGCAGCAGGAAAGCAAATAACAAGATAATGAGTGGTTGGTTAGAGATGGGGAGGTAAATGCACTGATGCTGCTCACATGCTGGTGAGTCAGTTTGTTTTTCATCGCCACAGCAGGAAATTAACCCACCCTGATGTGCTCGTGAGCAGAATTTTCCAGCTTGACCCAGACCCAAGCATCTTGAGCTATCAGAACCTACACTCTGGCAAGGCACCCTGGAGGATTTCCCCATCTCTTTAATTTTTGCATTAAAAACTGAGCCACTGAGTGAATCTATTCAGCTCTATGCTAGGATTCTTGGCATCAGTAGTGAAATAGAGCATAAAATGTCCCTTTTGTATTGACAATGTTATATTATACCTGACTTGAGCCTGACAACTTGGTTGCCAAACCTCTGGAATTGGTTCAACGATACAGGGACAGGAAATTACTGTGCAAAAGAGAAGTACAAAATAGGCTCGAGCAGCTCTAACAAAGAGGCTTCACAGAGAAGAAAGAAAGGACTGCTTTGTTAAGAGCTGTGACTGGAGCAGTTTTTACTAATTGTTTTCTCGTTTTGTTGAAGTAACAGTTTAAGAGATTAAAAACACGCAAACCCACACCAGCATTTTCTGCCGTGCCTGTTGCCGTTCTAATTACTTGGAAACAAAAGCAAATTGTATATCTTGGAGAAATGCCAAGACCTGCTTTTGTAACCTGATAGTATATGAAGACTAGACTTGTATAGATTTAAGTAGATAATGGATTCTACACTGGGCAGCAACAATTGGCCTGGTCAGTAAAATAAGATTTTTTATAAATGAATACTGATAAGTACTGTTTCAAAACAATGCTTGCTGGTGAGGCTAAGTAATCTACAAAATCACTTGTAGATTTTATCCTGTGTTTATTGTAACTCACAGTGAGGTGCATTATACAGTGTAAGATTTATATATAATGAGATGTAGGAAACAGACCTAGCACTGAAATTTGGAGACAGTTTTGTGAAACTCTAGTTCAGAGAAAGTAAAGTCAGAAAAAAAAGACTTGCATTTATATACAGGAAACTCCCGTTTAAACAGCACCTCCGGAATTCTCTATTAACCAGCAAAATTCTCACTCCGAAAACAACACTTCAATAACCGGCAATGTTGCCGAGTCCGAGTTTCCCGCGGTGGCCGAGTTAGTCAGTGGGGGTAGTTCTCCAAACTGCCACTACTCGGCTTCTTGGCGCTGTCAGAAGTCGGAACACCTCAATACCCCTGTAACAGGAGTCTGACTCTCCTACGCTGCCAGTAGTCTCTTCCGATCCGCCATTTTACAGGGGTACTGTGTGTCTCCCATGCTGCTGGTAGTACTGTACTTAATCAAGCATCGTCCACCATCCATTTAACACAACATTCTGTAGGTGAGTACCCAATTACTGTATACTGCACATTTCTTGATTTTTTTATTTTTCTTTGTTAAAAATAGGCTCGGTAGATAGCCCTCTCCGTCATCCGGAATTTTTGATCAACCGGCAACACGCCGGTCCTGTCGGTGCCGGATACCAAAGAGTTTCCTGTAGTGCCTTTCATGGCCTTAACATGTCCCAAAGTGCTTTAAAACGAATGAAGTACTTTTATCTTTGAAGTGTAATCACTGTTGTAATGTAGGAAATATAGCAGCCAATTTGCACACAGCAAGGTCGCACAAACAGCAATGAAATAATGACCAGATCATGGGCCAACATTTGCGATCGGAGGCTTCTTGTGGGCGGACGCCTCCGACCTGCAAAATTTCTACGAAAGTACCTGGTGGCCCGGGAAGAATGGTGGCTTGCGCTCCTGGGCCTCTCCGGGACCGCGTGGGCAGAGCCCCACGTATCCCAGGGGCGCATGCGGTTCGTAGGCCGGCCCAACCAATAAAAGAAGAGAATCCCCATTCATACTTTTGACAGGTCCGTATGTACAGAACTGTCAAAAGTATGAATGGGGATCACTTAAAAAATACACCAACACATGAAATACATTTTTTTTTCAAATTACATATTTAAAATTAATTAAAATGCCATTTAATTAAATATTTTAAACAAAAATGTAATTTTTTGAAAAAATTAATTAAATGTTTTTACAGGGCTAAAAATAAACTTACCTTTTGTAGAATATTTTTAATTTATAAATGAGTGAAAAAAATTATTTTTCTATTTTTTAAAACTTATGCTGGTAAAAGCAGGCCTTACGCCTGCTTTTACCAGGTGTAAGAATTTGACAGGCTTTCAGAGGGCGGAGGTTGTGCACATAGTGACAGATTACAAGTGCTGGGTTTCAGAACATGCACTTCACATGCCTAAACCCGGCACTGGCGCGGCCCCCACGGGCGCGTACGCACCCGTAGGAGTCGCAAGATACGGCCCTAATGTTTTAGTGATGTTAGCTGAAGGATAAGTATTGGCAGGACACCGGGGCGAACTCCCCTGCTCTTCTTCGAAACAGTGCCATAGGATCTATTACGTCCACCTGAGAGGGCAAACGGGGTTTTGGTTTAACAGCTCATCCGAAAGACGGCACCTCCAACATTGCAGCACTCCCTCAGTACAGCCTAGATTATGTCCTCATGTCACTGGAGTGGAAATTGAACCCACAAACTTCTGACTCAGAGGTGAGTACTATCCAACGAGCAATGGCTGACACCTCAAGTACTTTAGTAAGTAGATTTTGCTTGGTTCTTGGGAAAATTGCACTAGTCAAAAAAGCATGAGGAAACAAAAAGGAAAGAACTGCAGATACAAGAAACCTGAAACATAAAACAGAAAATGCTGGAGACATAGCTGGACAGTCAGCATCTATGGAGAGAATAGTTACATTAATATTTCAAGTGCAGACTCTTTGTCAGTACTGGAAAAGCATGAGTTTTTTGGTGCTGTAAGCAAGAATTTTAATTATACAGACAAGCAGATGTCACATGGAGTTCATAGAGAACCAGAGGTTACTCGATTGTAAGGGGAGCCGGGGGTTGGCAGGATGGAAGGGAGTACATGGGACCACTGAAAAGATTTGTGAGAGAGGTGCTCAAAGTTAGTGTGATGCGCCTCAATAACTTCAAGGCTCAAAGTTAACTGGATAAAACAAGGCTTTTATTAGCAAAGAAAGATGCCTGTGTCTTCACCTAGCATTCTGCTGTTCTGCTGCAAGACAAGCCTGGGCTTGTCTTAAGTAGGGCCAGGTATGGGCGGAGCCGACACACCCAATGGGGAGAAAGGGGGCGGTGCACTATATACAATACAAGGTAAAAACACAGGAGCAGGCAATACAATATATGTAGTTAAATACAGAGTCTGATGAATGACATATTTCATCACATTCACCCCTTCTACAGATTTAGTCTGTCCGGGGGTGTGATAGTCCTCTGTGACCGACGTAACGGTTGCGGTGCCGCAGGTGCCGGCTGGGTGTCCCAGGTGACCTCCTGGGTCTCTGCCGGGGGCGCCACCGGGGTTGTTGAAGGAGTAGGTGGTGGGGTTACCGTTGGCTGGTGTTCTTCCGGGGGTGATGAAAGAATAGTGGGTGGAGTGGGTGGGTAATAGTTGTTGTGGTTGTTGCTGTTGTTGTTGTAGTCATTGTCGTTGTTGCTGTTGTTACCGGCTGGGGCAAGGTCTTTTATGGACACAGTGTCCTCCCGTCCGTCGGCGTGCCGGACATACGCATATTGTGGGTTGGCGTGGAGCAGGTGCACTGGCTCCACGAGAGGGTCCGTCTTGTGGCCCCTCACATGCTTCCGCAAAAGTACCGGACCTGGGGTGGAGAGCCATGACGGTATCGATACGCCTGAGGTGGATTTCCGGGGAAACACAAACCTTAGCTCATGAGGCGTGGCATTAGTGGCGGTACACAATAGTGACCATATTGAGTGGAGCACATCTGGGAGGACTTCCTGCCAGCGGGAGATAGGGAGGCCCTTGGTCCTTAGAGTTAGAGTGACTGCCCTCCATACTGTCCCGTTCTCTCGCTCCACCTGACCGTTACCCCGGGGGTTGTAGCTGGTGGTACGGCTCGTGGCAATCCCCTTGGACAGCATGTACTGGTGTAGCTCTTCACTCATGAAGGACGCCCCCCTATCCGTGTGGATATAGCTTGGCATACCGAACAGGCAGAACAGGCTGTTGAGGCATTTAATGACCGTGGTGCTGGTCATGTCTGGGCAGGGGAAGGCGAATGGGAAACGGGAGTATTCGTCCACAATGTTCAGGAAGTAAACATTGCGGTCGACGGACGGGAGGGGGCCCTTGAAATCTAAGCTAAGCCGCTCAAAGGGCCGTGTAGCTTTGATTAGGTGGGCTCTATCAGGGCGGTAGAACCGAGGCTTGCACTCAGCGCAAGTGCGGCAGTTCCTGGTCAGAGACCGAACTTCCTCAATCGAGTAGGGTAAGTTGCGGGACTTTATGAAGTGGAACAGCCGTGTGACCCCTGGGTGGCAGAGGTCGTTGTGGAGGGTCTGTAGCCGATCCCCGGTGGCGTTGGCACACATCCCTCGTGAGAGGGCGTCGGGGGATTCGTTAAGGGCCCCCGGCCAGTATATGATGTCGCACTCGAAGGTGGAGAGCTCGATCCGCCACCTAAGAAAGAGTCTTATCATTTTTAATCTTCCCCCTCTGTTTATTATTGAACATAAACGCTACCGACCGCTGGTCGGTAAGTAGGGTGAAGCGTTTGCCAGCTAGGTAGTGCCGCCAGTGGCGCACTGCCTCCACGATGGCTTGGGCCTCCTTTTCCACGGAGGAGTGTCTGATCTCGGGCCCCTGGAGGGTCCTCGAGAAGAAAGCTACGGGCCGCCCCGCCTGGTTGAGGGTGGCCGCCAAGGCAAAGTCAGACGCATCACTTTCCACTTGAAAGGGAGTGTTCTCGTCCACTGCCTGTAGCGTGGCCCGCTCAATATCCTGCTTAATGCTTTTGAAGGCAGCATGGGCCTCAGCAGCGAGCGGGAAAGAGGATGCTTTCAAGAGGGGGTGGGCTTTATCGGAGTAGTTAGGGACCCATTGGGCATAATACGAGAATAACCCCAGGCACCTTTTCAGGGCTTTGGGAGTGTTGGGCAGGGGCAGCTCCCGTAGGGGGCGCAATCGGTCGGGGTCTGGTCCGATTTCCCCATTCTCCACCACGCTGCCTAGTATGCAGAGGCGCGTGGTGTTGAAAACGCACTTGTCCTCGTTGTAAGTGAGGTTGAGTTTTTGTGCGGTTTTCAGAAACCTCGCGAGGTTTGAGTCGTGGTCCTGTTGGTTGTGGCCGCAGATGGTGACGTTGTCGAGATAGGGGAAGGTTGCCTGCAAGTGGTGGTCATCGACCATGCGGTCCATCTCCCTCTGAAAGACCGAGACCCCATTCGTCACCCCAAAGGGGACTCTGAGGAACTGGTAGAGGCGTCCGTTTGCCTCGAAGGTGGTGTACGAACGGTCCTCTGGTCTGATAGGGAGCTGGTGGTACGCTGACTTGAGGTCGATAGTGGAGAACACCCGGTATTGGGCAATTTGGTTCACCATCTTGGATATACGGGGTAGCGGGTAGGCGTCTAGTTGGGTATAGATGTTGACTGTTTGACTATAGTCAATCACCATCCGCTTCTTCTCGCTACCCCTCGCCACCACCACTTGGGCGCGCCACGGGCTGTTGCTGCGTTCAATAATGCGCTCCCTCAGGAGCCTGTCTACCTCGGTCGCGATAAACCGCCTGTCCTCCCAGCTGTACCTCCTGCTTTTGGTCGCTATTGGCCGGCAGTTAGGGGTAAGGTTCGCGAATAGCGAAGGCGGCTTTACCTTCAGGGTAGCCAGACCGCACACTGTGAGGGGCGGCTGGGACCCACCGAAATTGAGCATGATGCTTTGGTGGTGGCACTGAAAATCCAGGCCCAAGATCACGCTCACACATAAATCCTTCATAATTAACAGTTTAAAATTATTATATACAGTGCCTTTAACGGACAATCGTACCGCGCAGTAACCCGCAATAGTCGATATCTAGGTTTTGTCGGCCATAGAGATCGTGCCCTGAGTAGGGACTATAGTTAGAGAGAGTCGTTGTACCAGACCAGGGTGAATGAAGCTCTCCGTGCTCCCGCTGTCAATTAAACATTTAACCTTGCACCCGTTTACCTCGATGTCCACCATCCATTTGGATAGTGGGTGCGGTCTGGACTGGTCCACTGTGATCGACGCCACTGTAGGGCCCTGATCGGGACAAGATGGTGGGCCACACGAGGCCGGGTAAGATGGCGTCCACGATGTCTGCTCGCGAGATGGCGGACCCCATGAGGTCGGACAAGATGGCGTCCAAGATGGCCGCTCCCACGGCGCGCACGCGGCGGTGGCGGGTTTGCCTGCAGGGTTCCCTCTGCACACCTTCCCAAAGTGCCCCTTCTTACCGCACTTACAGCAGGTGGTGCCTTTCGCCGGGCACAGGTTCCTGGTGTGCTTCGGCTGCCCGCAGAAGTCGCATTTTGGGCCCCGATGCGTCGCGGCGGTCATAGGGCTTCTGGGGGGAGAGCAGGGCCCCGACGATGTTGGGCTACCGGGCGGGGAAGATGTCTTCCAACATGGCGGCGCCCTTGGTGCGTACGAGGCGGCGTGGGCCGCGCGGCCTGAAGAGTAGGAGTCAGAGTTCTTCTGAGCCACATCCAGCGACCGCGCTGTGTCCACAGTCTGTGTCAGATCTAGGCCCGTTTTCTCTAGCAGTCTCTGCCGGATGTAATTATAGCTAAGGCCTGCGATAAAGGCATCCCGAATAAGCTCGTCTGTGTATACCGTGGCTTTCGCGTCTTTGCATTTGCAGTCTTTGCCAAGCACTTTTAGGGTGACTAGAAAGTCCTCTAGCGACTCTCCGGGTCGCTGTGTGCAGGTAGCAAGCAGATGCCTGGCGTACACCTCGTTGGTAGGCCGCTGATAGTGGGCCTTTAGAATGTTGCAGGCATCCAGGTAGGTGGCGGCGTCTTGGATGAGTGGAAAAACCCGGTGGCTTACCCGATTCTACAGGATCCCGAGTTTCACATCTCCGGTGGCTCTAGAGGCTGTGACGGCTTCGGAGTTGGCCATAAAAAATTCCAAGCACTGGAACCAGTGTCCAAACCGTGCCGATGCATCCGAAGCATGCGGGTCCAAATCCAAACATTCCGGTTTCAAAAGTTGATCCATCGTTGAAAGTTTGCTAATAAAATTGATGCACCTCAATAACTTCAAGGCTCAAAGTTAACTGGATAAAACAAGGCTTTTATTAGCAAAGAAAGATGCCTGTGTCTTCACCTAGCATTCTGCTGTTCTGCTGCAAGACAAGCCTGGGCTTGTCTTAAGTAGGGCCAGGTATGGGCGGAGCCGACACACCCAATGGGGAGAAAGGGGGCGGTGCACTATATACAATACAAGGTAAAAACACAGGAGCAGGCAATACAATATATGTAGTTAAATACAGAGTCTGATGAATGACATATTTCATCACATAGTGGTCAGTGTTTTTGATGTCTTCCTGGAAAATATATCAATAAAGTATTCCTGAATTTCTTGGTTCTCCCAATCGTCTGTCATAACGTTGTCAGAAGATGTGCAGAAACCCTGGAGAAATGGCTTAAACACGTTTAGCGCCAAGTTTCGGCGGACGACTGAGAGCACTCCTGTGGAAATTCAAGCCCTCTGTCTTTAAGATAATGGCCCCGATATTAATGGGAGGGGGGGGGAGGGTGCACGGGATCATGGTAACACAGGGAAAATCCAGCAAGGCCGGGGACTTGGAGGCCCTCTGATCTTAATAGCAGAACCTCACTTAAATAATCTGCTGCAGTTTCCCGCCTGGCAGCCGGCCAAATTGATAGCCTGGCCGGTCGGTGGGAGCGCAAACAAGTGGCAGCAGGCAGCAGAACAGTCTCTGGCAGTTAGTGGGAGTTCTTGCCATAATCGGGGGCCCAGGATACGGCTCCCAGCCTGACGGATGAGCGGACACTGCTGCCCTCTCAGGCTTCAGGTTAAAATTGCAGATCGTGCCCTGATGACATCATCGGGCTGTATCTGCGTAATTAAAACAGGATCCCACTTCCTTCCTCTCGGTGTCCTGCTCGCCTGCTGAAAAGAGCGGGTTAATATGGGATCATGGCAGGCAGAAAGCCAGATTGGTGGTGGTAACTGACTCTCGTTATATTACCTGCCCCCGCCCCCCCACTCCCCCCGGCCTGGTGTCCGCCAGGTGGAGGCAGTTAAAATCGGGGTCATGTCTTTGGTAAACCAGATATGAGGACGAGAGTCTATTGCAGAGGGACCCAGCAAGTGTCTATCTTTATGTCCCACATTTCAGAATATACGAGAGCTGAGTAGCTGACCCAACCATGGGTCTTCCAAAGTCTAAGCTGTACATCGGGATTTGCCATCACTAATTGTTTCATGAAGCGCGCTCCACAGATTAAAAAACAAATACATCTGCTAAAACGTCAACCAGAAATTTTATATTTATTAAAATCCAAAAATATGCTTTTTATAAAAATTGAAAATTCTCACAATGCTTGGAAATTCAAACTGTGTTTTCCCAAAGGTGTAATGGGAAGTGTATTGTAGGGAGGATTGATTCAGAAGAATTTTAGAAAAGATAAAACACTTGCGACAATTCCCACTTCACCTTTGGGTAGACGGAGAGTTTGCATTGCCAAGCAATACACGAGAATTTTCAATTTAAAAAATAGATTAATATTTTAATATTTTTTTTAGAAAAATCTAGATCAGGTGTATCCAATTGTTTTGACTTCACGGGCCATAAGAGGCGTGTATCGTGGAGCCTCAGAAGCCACGTATAAAGCTTAATTCAGCATTCCCATTAATGTGCATATATCTCAATATGGATGCTGACAGATTTTACTGCTCTGTGTTAGTGTTGTTGGCTGAACAGTGGATAAAACCTGAGTAGCCCGTTCCAAACCCTCCAAGCTCACAAAATTCAAATAGGACGGAGCAGTGAACTAAAAATATAAGTGCAAGTTAGGACTGAGCTTGCCGGGCTTCAAGGCACTGATTGTTGGAGCTCAGTGGCTGTTGGTAGTTTGGACATCCTGGACAAAGCATATTTATCATTTCATTGGTGTGTTAGCAATTAAATCAATTATTATTTCTTTGTTTTCAACTTGAGTGACATTATTTGATCCAATAGTGGTTAATATTAACAGTCAATCCCATAGAATAAACCACAGTTGCTGCTAAAATAGATCCCATATCGTACAACTGCAACCTAAACTTCCATTAGGGGTTTTCGTTGACCACAGCCTATATGAATTAATGATGTATATCTGATCCATAGAGATTTGCACAGTCTAAGTACAGTACTTGAAAGATGATGTTTCAACACTTCCAAACTATAGTACCCAAGTGTATTCTTGAACAAGTCAATTTGTGCCCGAAAGGAGAGGGGCAGTCCCTAACTCTTACCCGAAAATTCAGATGAATCATTTACGTCTGTCAAGTGTTCATCTGAAGAAAAAGAAAGAAAAAGTTTACTATATAAAAAAACGAGGCACAGAGTGGGTAGCACGCCTCCCAGAAAGCTGGGAGAAAGTTTATCCCACCCGATGAGTTTCCAATCTCAGGCGTACCATCAGGAGGTGGTAAGTGGGGGTTGGGCCCACTCACAAGGATGTTTGTGTGTGTGCGCACACCCATGCATTCATGTGTGAAGTATAAACAATGATGGCCACTGCTGACCTACTGTGATCCTTCAGTACAGTGAGGTTTGTATCAATATTTGACTGTTTTTGCAGAATGTTTTAAAACACTGACTATTGAATGTAAACAGCCAATCAGATTGTGAAAGACAACTAAATCAGAGGGAACAAGTTTCACCAACACGGTGTAATATTCTATCCATATATTATTTACTTTATATCAAGACTAACATGGTGTAGTACTCTTAACTACATCAGTATTCCTAATGAATGTATTAACATAATATTTATGAAATTATCATTCATACCATGAGATTTTCTATTTTACAACAGCCCTTCCTGTGTGCGGGCAATCTTGGTGCTAAATCCAGAACCTAACAACTTATAATAGGGCCATTGTAGCCAGGGTTGATTTTAATATTATGGAAAATAGTGGTAAAGGGCAGATATATATTTGTGATTGTCAGCCTAATGCGTTCAAAGATGTCGTATGTTCTGTATGCTGGAAATGTATAGTGGGGCAGCCAACATCTGAAAGAGAAAAGTTAGGGTTATGGGACTCTTTATCAGAACACACTTTTAACCTTGTTCTCTTTTGAATAATGACTGCCATGCTGTACATTTCATAAGAACATAAGAAATCGGAGCAGGAGTAGGCCATAGGGCTCCTCGAGCCAGCTCTGCCATTCAATAAGATCATGGCTGATCTTCTACCTCAGTGCCACTTTCCCGCCCTATCCCCATATCCCTTGATTCCCCTAGTGCCCAAAAATCTAAAGATCTGTCTTGAATATACTCAACGAATGAGCATCCACAGCCCTCTGGGGTAGAGAATTCTAAAGGTTCACAACCCTCTGAGTGCAGAAATGTCTTCTCATCTCAGTCCTAAATGGCCGACCCCTTATCCTGAGATTATGGGCAGGATTTTCATTGGGCTGTGGAGGCGGGATTGGAGGCGTGTGGGGGGTTAAAATCCCAAATCGGGGGTCCCGACCCCATCACGCCCCCAACCCACTTCCATGCCAGTTTCAAAGGAGTCGGGTACCCACCCCGCACTGGGACCCACCTCCCTGAGGCGGGAAGGGGATTAGTGCCAATTAACTGCCTGTTAACAGGTAGTTAACAGGCAGTTTTTAGCCTAATCCCTATTTTTAATGTTGAAGTGTGGGATTCCCGACAGCTCCAAACCACGCCAAGTTAGCGAGGCAGACCGTCGGGATGAAGGGCTTGGAGGGGTCGAGATCTCCGGTGTTCAGGTGAGTGATGGGTGCATGAGTACAAAGGTAAGTGTGTTTGGTGTGTGTAAAGTGTTTAAAGAAGTTTTACATACCTTTACTTACCTTTACAGCCTTCCTTCCTTCAGGTCTCGGGAGCCATAGAAACATAGAAACATAGAAGATAGGAGCAGGAGTAGGCCATTCGGCCCTTCGAGCCTGCTCCGCCATTCAATGAGATCATGGCTGATCATCCAAATTCAGTACCCTGCCTTCTCCCCATATCCCTTGATCCCTTTAGCCTTAAGAAATATATCCAACTCTTTCTTGAATATACTTAATGAACTGGCCTCCACCGCCCTCTGTGGCAGAGAATGCCACAGGTTCACCACTCTCTGGGTGAAGAAATTCCTCCTCATTTCAGTCCTAAATGGCTTACCCCTTATCCTTAGACTATGACCCCTGGTTCTGGACTCCCCGGCCATCAGAAACATCCTTCCTGCATCTAGTCTGTCCAGGCCTGACAGAATTTTATAGGTTTCGATGAGATCCCCTCTCAATCTTCTAAACTCCAGTGAGTATAAGCCCAATCGACACAATCTCTCCTCATACGTCATTCCTGCCATCCCAGGTATCAGCCTGGTGAATCTTCGCTGCACTCCTTCCATGGCAAGAACGTCCTTCCTCAGGTAAGACGACCAAAACTGCACACAATACTCAAGGTGTGGTCTCACCAAGGCCCTGTACAACTGCAGCAAGACATCCTTGTTCTTGTACTCGAACCCTCTTGCTACGAAGGCCAACATACCATTTGCCTTCTTAACCGTCTGCTGCACCTGCATGCTTACCTTCAGCGACTGGTGCACAAGAACACCCAGGTCTCTTTGCACTTCACCTTCTCCCAATCTATTGCCATTCAAATAATAATCTGCCTTTCTGTTTTTGCCACCAAAGTGGATAACCTCACATTTATCCACATTATAGTGCATTTGCCATGTTTCTGCCCAATCACCCAACCTGTCCAAATCGTACTGGAGTTTCACGACATCCTTCTCACAGCATACCCTCCCACCCAGCTTTGTGTCGTCTGCAAATTTGGAGATATTACATCCAATTCCCTCGTCCAGATCATTAATATATATTGTGAACAGCTGGGGTCCTAGGACCGATCCTTGCGGTACCCCACTAGTCACTGCCTGCCACTCGGAAAACGACCCGTTTATTCCAACTCTTTGCTTTCTGTCCGCCAACCAGTTCTCTATCCAAATCAATACCTTGCCCCCAATCCCATGTGCCTTAATTTTGCACGCTAATCTCTTATGCGGGACCTTATCGAAAGCCTTCTGAAAATCCAAATACACCACATCCACTGGTTCTCCCTTATCTATTTTACCAGTTACATCCTCAGAAAATTCCAGTAGATTAGTCAAGCATGATTTACCTTTTGTAAATCCATGTTGACTTTGTCCGATCCAGTCACTGCTTTCCAAGTGCTCTGCTATTACATCTTTTATAATGGACTCTAGCATTTTCCCCACTACTGATGTCTATAATTCCCCGCCTTTTCTCTACCACCTTTTTTGAATAGTGGGGTAACATTAGCTACCCGCCAATCCATGGGTACCGTTCCAGAGTCTATCGAGTTCTGGAAGATGACCAGCAATGCATCTACTATTTCTAGGGCCACTTCCTTAAGTAGCCTGGGATGTAGATTATCAGGCCCTGGGGATTTGTCGGCCTTCAGTCCCATCAATTTTCCTAACACCATTTTCCTACAAATACTGATTTCTTTCAGTTCCACCCTTTCATCAGACCCTATGTTCCCTGGCATCTCTGGGAGGTTATTTGTGTCCTCCTTTGTGAAGACAGAACCAAAATATGTATTTAGTTGGTCTGCCATTTCTTTGTTCCCCATTATAAATTCCCCCGATTCTGACTGCAAGGGACCTACGCTTGACTTCACCAATCTTTTTCTCTTCACATATCTATAAAAGCTTTTACAGTCAGTTTTTATGTTCCCTGCAAGCTTCCTCTCATATTCTATTTTCCCTTTCTTAATTAATCTCTTTGTCCTCCTTTGTTGAATCCTAAACTGCTCCCTATCCTCAGGATTATTGCTTTTTCTGGCAAATGTATATGCCCTCTCCTTGGACCTTATGCTATCCCTAATTTCCCTTGTTAGCCACGGTTGGGTCACCTTTTTTATTTTATTTTTATGCCAAACTGGGATGAACAAATTTTGTAGTTCATCCATTCGGTCTTTGAATGTTTGCCATTGCCTATCCACCGTCAACCCTTTGAGTGCCATTCCCCAATCAATCCTACCCAACTCGCTCCTCAGACCATCGTAGTTTCCTTTATTTAAATTGAGGACCCTAGTCTCCGAGTCAACTACTTCATTCTCCATCTTAATGAAGAATTCGATCATATTATGATCGCTCCGACCCAAGGGGCCTCGTACAACAAGATTGTTCATTAATCCTTTCTCGTTACATAATACCCAGTCTAAGATGGCCTGATCTCTGGTTGGTTCCTCAACATATTGGTCCAGGAAACCATCCCATAAACACTCCAGGAATTCCTCCTCGACAGTATTGTTACTAATTTGGTTGGCCCAATCTATATGTAGATTAAAGTCACCCATGATGACTGCTGTGTCCTTATTGCACGCTTCTTTAATTTCTCTTTTAATGCCATCCCCATCCCCAACCTCCGCCTTACTGTTTGGAGGTCTATAAACCACTCCCACTATTGTTTTTTTCCCCTTAGTATTTCTCAATTCTACCCATACAGATTCCACCTCATCCTTCATTACAATTGTGTTAATCCCTTCTTTAACCAGTAATGCTACCCCACCTCCCTTTCCTTTTTGCCTATCTTTCCTGAATATCGAATACCCCTGGATGTTGAGTTCCCAGTCCTGGCCTTCCTTGAGCCACGTTTCCGTAATCCCAACCAAATCGTATTTGTTTACTTCTATTTGCGCAGCCAATTCATCCACCTTATTACAAATGCTCCTCGCATTAAGACACAAAGCCTTCAGGCTTGTTTTTTTAACGCTCTTAGACCTATTAGAATTAATATTTACTGTGGCCACGTTTGATTTAAACCCTTGATTTCTCTGACTGCCACTTTTGTTTTCCTCCTTCCTATCTTTTGCTTTTATACTTGTTTCCCTTTCCTCTGTCTCCCTGCTCAGGTTCCCAACCCCCTGCCATTTTAGTTTAAACAATCCCCCACAGCACTAGCAAACACTCCCCCTAGGACATCGGTTCCAGCCCTGCCCAGGTGCAAACCGTCCGGTTTGAACTGGTCCCACCTCCCCCAGAACCGGTTCCAATGTCCCAGGAACTTGAATCCCTCCCCCTGGCACCATTCCTCTAGCCACGTATTCATCTGAAGTATCCTTCTATTTCTACTCTGACTAGCACGTGGCACTGGTAGCAATCCTGAGATTACTACCTTTGAGGTCCTGTTTTTTAATTTATCTCCTAACTCCCTATATTCCGCTTTTAGGACCTCATCCCGCTTTTTACATATATCGTTGCCAACCTCTTCCTGCGGTGTGTCCAACTCTGTAAATGTGCTATTCACGATGTCCTGAGCATCGTGAACGCTCCAGTATGTATCCAATCGCAGCTCCAGCGCCGCAATGCGGTCTGTCAGTAGCTGCAGCTGGATGCACTTCCTGCACATGTAGTTGTCAGGGACACAGGAAGTGTTCCTGAGTTCCCACATATCGCAGGAGGAGCAGATCACGGGGCCCGGCTGTCCTGCCATGACTTACCCTTTAATGAATTGAATTTAAATTAAATCAATCAATCCCACTAATTACACTACAATTAACTGGTTTACCAACAGTCCCTGCTACACTAGAGAGACCTTAGCAACTATAAACCAGAGTTAAAGTTTAAAAAAAGAGAAATACTCACCAACCAATCACTTACCTGCTTCCTGGTGACGCCACACTTTGATTACTTTTTACCTCTCTCCCCTGCTGTTGAATTAGGGGTTGAATCCCGGGCTGCTCCTGACTCACTGCCGCCGGTTTCCAACTGCCGCCGATGCTCAGTGTTCCCACGCAGGCCCGCTCTGGTCGGGCTGCTCCTGACTCACTGCCGCCGGTTTTCAACTGCCGCCGATGCTCAGTGTTCCCACGCAGGCCCGCTCTGGCCGGGCTGCTCCTGACTCACTGCCGCCGGTTTCCAACTGCCGCCGATGCTCAGTCCCTCATCTCACCGGCACAGAAAGCAGAATGGCTGCGAGCTGTCAAAAATTGCAGCATTCAGCTTTCTGTTCCGGAGAGATCTCTAAATCATCCTGAGAGGAAGGAATTAACTTAGAATACTGATTGTCAGTGTTTGACAGCTTCAAACAGCTGTGAAACGCTGATATTTCATCTGTCAAAAGGTCTTGACAGATGAAATATCAATCTGTGACGTCACCTGTTGCCGGGTGGCCCTTAGTTGGCTTGCTGTGCCCACTGGGCGGGCTCAACAAGGTCAATCAAGTCAAAATCGCGTGGGTTGACTAGAACTCGATGGAGGCAGGACTACAACCCTGAAAGTTGTAGTCCCGCCTCCTACCCGACTCCTCAATGAAAATCCAGCCCTATGACTCCTAAGACTATGGGGGAGAAATTGGGTATGTAGCGCCACCTATTAGCGCCTAAAGAGGGCAATCGATGAGTGTAGCGCCACTGGTCGCGCCTCCCGCGATATTCAGCGGGGGCGCTAATGGTGGCGTTAGCCTGTTGCGCTGCGCCGCCACCGATGACCTCATCGGTGTGCGCAGCGCCCCATTAGCACCCCGATCGCGATATTTGGTAGCGAACGCCGCTGCAGCGCCGTTCGCTACCCGTGCCCGGTTCACGGGGCCTTGCTGTGCCGGCAGTGGCGCAAGTTAAGGTGGAGGTGCGGGTGGCCGCCTGCCAGCACCTCCGTCCCCGGCCTCCTGACCGCCCCTGCCCCCCCCCGCGGCATTGCCGGCTGTTTCCCGAGAGCCCGGCACTTCTCCTCGGTGCTGGGCTCTTTTGCCGGCGCTCGCGATCGGGGATCGTGCTGTTGCAGGCACCTCCCCCTTAACAATGGGAGGAAGGCCTGCAGTACCGCAGCGTGCAGTACCGCAGCGTGCCGTGCCGCAGCGTGTGGCGCTGCGGCACGTTGCGCTGCGATATTCAGTTTCAGCGCCCTAAGAGGGACGCGGAACGCCTCGAGCCTCGCCCCGTCTCCCTGTAGGGGTGCTGAAACTGAATATCTGACGTTCGTTAATGCTCCGAACGCTGCGCAAAAATCAGCGCCCAGGCGAACTTGGCGCCACTTTGGCACCTCAACCCAATTTCTAGGCCTATGACTCCTAGTTCTAGACACTCCAGCCAGGGAAAACAACCTTAGCACCCAACTTGTCAATTTCCAGCATTTTCTGGTTTTGTTTCAAAATATCTAGTTTAGTTTTCATCAGGACTTTCTTCATAGTTAACCAACTCACGATTTGGCCTTAAGACTCAGATTTTTTAGGGGCTCAGTAGATTTTTTCAGGTTTCTGGTTTGACCAAAGGGTCACCTGTAGGCAAAAATGAGAAGAACTCAGTGAAGATAGAGGATGGATTGAAATTGCACTATGCAGTGTTAGTAATAAACAGTTTAACGTGTCCATTCCTTTGCTATTTAATAGACATTGACTAGTTTATTTTAGCAGATAATAAATTCAAAATGAACACTACAAGGCAGTTTCACCCTTTTAATGATGACGTGATTTATAAATGTGTGCATTGTAATATTTTATGGTATTTGGACTGTTTTGATTTTCTTCTAAATATTTTATCCACCTGGAATTTTTCTGGGGGAGGGTATCTCCCCTGATTTCTCTCTCCTTCCATGTTGAAGTCCAACTCCCAAGGTGGAATTATGTTTCTGTTTTTTGTCTCCCAAATGTTGGCAACTATGCCTCATCACATGAGTGACCTAGTAACAGCTGTAACTGCTTACAGAACTGCATTGCAACATCGTCCTGTCTTTCAGTGCATTTTACAGCAAGGAAGAGCAGTAAACAATCATGCTTCTCTTTTTAATTAGTGAAACATTTGCTTCAGCAAAGTGCAAAACTAAGGAAGGCAGAAGGTGAGAGGCAACCTGTCTACAACCTGATGGATTTTTAAAAATGTATTCTTTGTGCTTAGGTTGGAGGAGCTGGTCAATATTTTTCTGGAGGATACTGACCCTGAGGCCTCACTTGAAGTTGGAGCTGACATGAGGAAGATTCAGTACTGCTTCCAGCGATTAAAGGTCAGCGTGTAAGAGTTTTAAGTTACACCCATTCACCATAACGCATAATGTTATTGCCTAATGGGATTGTCACATATGAGTATTATCACCAGTTAGTAATTTGTGGTAAGTGACATCAATGCATAACAATACAGAGCAATATTAAATTGAGCCATGTGTCCAAATAGTTATGGTATGCTTGATATTCCCATAAATTCCATGCAAAACATCCCGTAGAAAGGTTCAATTTGGGCAGTTTGTTCAGTATTGGCACAGTATTAATAGGTGACAGTCGTATCAGTTTTTCCCTCTCTTTAATAACCTCCCCTTCAGACCTGAAGGCCTACTGCTGAGGTACACTGCCACGGGCAGACCTACAGTACCTTGTTGCGAGACTATTCCTTCACTTGGAAAGTGTCTATTCATTTGAAGGGTGGCATCACATGCAAACCTGACCCTGCCCTCACATGGCATACACACAGGCCCACTTTCCAGCAGAAACCTCTAGAATGCCACTAGGAGCAAGAACCCCGAGCCATTTTCCTCCCCTCTGTAGCCCAAGAGCACCGAGGCCAATTGTAACATGCTTACTGTTAGATCCGTGTATCTTGATGTTGTATGTCCTTCAATAATTAGACAAGAGACTGCAGGGAACAATCAACAGGTGTTTACTGGATGAGGGTTACTCTAAAACTAACAGTACAGATCCCTACTCAGGGTTATATACAGGTGTGGTCACTGCCAGTACTACAGTATACAGGAGCTGTAAAAAGTAGTTCTCCCCTTAAAGGTACATACACTACACTTACCTCTTCCCTAGTTAAAGTCAGCTATGTCAGCACAGTGCAGGGTTCAGAGCTGAGACTTTCCTGACATGAATGGCTCAGTATAACTGGAGATTGACTAACTGAGACAGATGGAGGAATTTAGACTCCCAGGTGGAAATCCAGTCAGAGGCGTGGGTTGCCCAATTGGGAGCAGGAGTGAGAGGCTACTCCATTTTAATGGCCAGGCCTCATTAACATTCCACTGGCCAGCTTCCTGCCTGAAACAGGTGTCTAGAGGCAGCTTGCCAGTTTGTGATCTGCGAAGATCAGACAGCCCAGAGGTTGTCATGCCGAGGAGGGGTATGGATGGGAAGTTTTTTTTGGTGGAAGGGTCACTAAACCTCCTTTGTGAGGCCTGGAGCAGCACTCCTGCGCTTCCTGGTCCCTCAGGACAGGGTTACTGAGTAGTGCGCCTGCGGCAGACGCTCCATTCAGTGGGCAGTTAAAATTACATCGGGTCTGAATGACATCATAGGACCCCAATTTGCATTTGTTCATGAGACTCTTGCTTAAGTCAGATGGGTGCCTCAACCGCCCAAGCAAACAGAGGTCGCATGACAGGAAACGAATAGGAAGTCCAACACTTGGATTTTAACTCCCGTTCCACCCATTTCCCCCATTGAGAGAGCACCACAACCATGTTTTACAACCAATATACATGATGGCCCAGATTTTGCGGTCAGTGGCGAAGGAATGGCGCTTGCTGTTCTTTATGCTTACAGCTGCCCTCAGACTTTTCGTGGGCTTTTGAGCGGCAACGTAACAGTATTTAGAGATCCTTTTCAGTGCGGTGCCCTCTAGAGGGGATCTCTGGTGTGTGTGAGCAGGACAAGCAACAGCATGTCTCCTTAACCAATCAGATTGAAGAATTCTCACTGAGACATGCAGAGTCTAAACCAGGAAGTATAAATTAGAATCTTTTTCAATGTACAATCATATACAGAAAGCGAAATAAAGTGAGGGGAAGAAAGATTGGAATAAGAGAGATAAAAGAAATTATTTTAATTTTTTTTTATATAAATCTCCAACAATAATTAAATTCTGAAGGAATGAGACTCCACACTTGTAAAATAAAATTTTCAGTTCCAGAGGTTGTTTGATAGGAATTAAGACTTATCACACCGTTAAAAATTCACTTACACCTGAATGCACCAGCCCTAACTTTTTCTGGCATGTTTAGTTTGTAAGTACCGTAACTTCACTACCTTTGTGTATTTTAATGCCGAATCTATCGGTGAGGTACCAGTGGTGCGAAGCTTGTAGAGGACCACCAGGGCAAATTGGACAGCAACCTCCGGATTTCTACGTTTAACTGCGCTGGTGCGGATGCCGGAAGTTGCTGTCCGATTTACTCCTTAATAACGGTGTGTGCTGATAACCTCCCCATTATTCCTGCTGTAAAATCCGGGCCCATATCATGTACACTTACAAAGCAGACTAAAGGCACTTTGGAGTAAAACATCATTACTGAACTTACTCTTCACATTAACTTCATAATTCCAATGCAGAAAATTACACACGGATGTTTGAGAAGACCTTGATTTTCATAATGGGGAGAATTTAGCTCAGCGATACCATAAATAAGCCCTTTGGGAAAGCGTGGAAACTTTCCCATTTTAAAAGTCTAGTCCGAATGCATAATAAAACAAATATTGCGTCCTCTTAGGGACTATAATGGGCCAAGGTTACAGAGGGCATGTTATAATTCCTCACTGCCTTTAGCTCGCTGCATTATGACATGCTGTCACTGTAGCCCAGACCATGGTGGGTTGAAGTGATGTGGCAGGACACACTAGCACTGTTCAGACCATACCAACCTTTATATTTTTATAATCCCAATGGAGACAGAAGCCGGTCAAATTCCAACAACTGGAGTCATACCTAGCACAAAGGAAGATGGTTGTGGTTGTTGAAGGTCAATCATTTCAACCCCAGGACATCGCTGCAGGAGTTTCCTCAGGGCAGTGTCCTAAGCCCAACCATCTGCAGCTGCCTCATCAATGACCTTCCCTCCATCATAAGATCAGAAGTAGGGATGTTCGTTGATGATTGCAGAGTATTCAGTGCCATTCGCAACTCCCCAGATAATGAAGCCGCCCATGCCCGCATGCAGCAAGACCTGGACAACATTCAGGCTTGGGCTGATAAGTGGTAAGTAACATTCGCGCCACACAAGTGCCAGGTAATGACTATCTCCAACAAGCGAGAATCTAACCACCACTCCTTGACATTCAACGGCATTACCATCGCCGAATCCCCCCACCATCAACATCCTGGGGGTCACCATTGACCAGAAACTTAACTGGACCAGCCACATAAATACCGTGGCAACAAGAGCAGGTCGGAGGCTGGGTATTTTGCCTGGATGAGTGCAGCGCCAACCACACTCAAGAAGCTCGATACCATCCAGGACAAAGCAGCCCACTTGATTGGCACCTCATCCACCACCTGAAACATTGACTCCCTCTATCACCATCACACCGTGGCTGCAGCGTGTACCATCTACAAGATGCACTGCAGCAACTCACCAAGGCTTCTTCGGCAGCACCTCCCAAACCCGCGACTTCTACCACCTAGGAGGGCAAGGACAAGGGCAGCAGGCGCATGGGAACACCATCACCTGCAAGTTCCCCTCCAAGTTACACTCCATCCTGACTTGGAAACATATCGCCATTCCTTCATCATCGCTGGGTCAAAATCCTGGATCTCCCTCCCTATCAGCACTGTGGGAGTACTCTCACCACACGGACTGCAGCAGTTCAGGAAGGCAGCTCACCACCACCTTCTCAAGGGCAATTGGGGATGGGCAGCGATGCTCACATCCCATGAATGAATTTAAAAAAACTGTGTCTAGAAAATCAAAATATTTATTATAATCTCTGTGTGGAATGTGCTAAATTAATCTTTAGAACAAGTAACCTCATCAGAATGTTTACCTATTTACTTCCCTGTGCCAGTGTTTAGTGAAAGAGGTGAAACAGTTTAGACCTGGCCTGCAGATAGAGAATGGACGCTCGTCCCCTGACCCCCATGGAGATGTTATGATTAATACAGAGAGTAAATTAAGAGAAATCGTGCAGCAACGAGATAATGAAATCAGTATCCTTTTATGTTTACATTAAGTTTCTTCAACTAACAATTGTGTTTGGAGTGTTCAAAAACTCCACCTTTGGCCATCTCCTTTTCTACATGCTTTCTTTTAGCGACATCAGCTTGTATATGTCTGCTGAGAACACTCTACTTCACCACCACCCGTGACTCCATAACTCTGTTTTCTGACATTAGGCTGTGGATGCACAAGAGCTTTCTGCAACTTTTCATGATCAAGACTAAAGTCATCCTGTTTGGCTCCTGACATATTTTGCACAGAAGCCCCTGACTCCATCTCCCCCCTCAACTGCTCGCTTGGGCTGAACTTTGTTGTGTTGTTGGATCCTGAGCTGATTTCAAATCTCTTATCCTGTCCATCATCAAGACAGCATAGTTTCACCTCCACAGCATTGCTCACTTCCCCCTTACCTCACTGCCACCAAAACCCTCATGCACACTTGATTTCACTAATCTTCTTCACTAGCCTCCCAAGTTTCACCCTACACAAATTCAACTTGTCCGAAACTCCATCACCTACATCCTACCACACACTGAGTCCTGCTACCCTACCACCCCAGAACTTGCCAACTTCCATTATCTTGGTCTCACACTGTGAAAGTCTCCCTAAACCACTCAGCTTTGCTATGTTTCTCCCAGCTACCTCAAAACCTATCTATTTGACCATCCCTTCAGTTAC
Source organism: Somniosus microcephalus (assembly GCF_052327205.1). Classification (NCBI taxonomy): domain Eukaryota; kingdom Metazoa; phylum Chordata; class Chondrichthyes; order Squaliformes; family Somniosidae; genus Somniosus; species Somniosus microcephalus. The sequence continues at coordinate 224,831,357 of NC_140995.1, forward strand.
CCCCAGTTCCTCTTCTATCACTGATAGCTGTTCAATTTTGCCTGTGAAGCCCATTTGAAATGTTTTACTACATTAAAGGTGTTGTATGAATGCAAGTTGTTGTTGAACCTTCCATAAAAACAACTAGTTTGTTGGTCCCTACAGGGTTGTAAGGGTGAGTTTTCAGTTACTGCTGTCAACATTGTTTTGCATTAAAATTACCCTGCAATAGCAGTGACGAACTCATTAACACATTGCACATAAAATTCCCGTGTCAGTTATTTTAATAAAAACATCAACTTGTTTATTTTAAACAGGTTGAGGATATTGGTAACATAGCAGCGAAAGGAATTTCAAATGACTAACACTAACAGGTTCTGATGAAAGGTCATTGACTTGAAACGTTAACTCTGTTTCCCGCTCCTCAGATGCTGCCTGACCTGCTGAGTGTTTCCAGCATTTTCTGTTTTTATTTTAGATTTCGAGCATTGGCAGTATTTTGCTTTTACTTTAACAAGTTTGTTACTAATACCACACAATCTAATTTTGAGGAATTTGTGTTGTTCACAAAAGAATTTCAAGCAACTGAATTTTCAAAGCTCTTTCAAGGTCAAAATGTATGACTTCAATTATCATCTGGCACTATACATCATCTTCTATTCAACTGGTGAAGTATTCCCCACATTGAGGGCTGAGAAGTTCTAAATATTGTTTGTAGGCAGAACTCTAACTGTTGAGCTAGTGATCTTTAATCAAAGACAATGTGCTTTGTATCTCTTGGAATTATAGAGGGAAAAATTGATGTTTCGGGGCATTTGGGATCACTGGTAGGAAGTTCTGTTTTCTTTCATAACACATCTGTTATATTAATACTGGAAAACTGAAATAAAAGCAGAAAATACTGGAAATGGATAGCAGGACAGCCAGTGTCTGAAAGAGAAGAGGTAGGTTAACGGTTCAGATATGGGTTCTGAAGTTGGGTCACACTCAAAATGTCACTCTGGGAGTCAAGGGTGACATTTTATTAGAAGATCATGTTATGAGATTTTTTGTAACAAATCTACACTTTTAGATAAAACTAGTGACTCATCAATGGCATTGGTCACAGTAAGAAGTGCATGCTAGGTGCAAGACTTTTAAGAAAGAAAGAACTTTCATTGTGTACAGCATCTTTCATATCCTCAGGTTGTCCCAAACTGCTTCACAACTCTTGTACTCACTGATATGTAGGAAAATGTGCAGCCAATTTGCGCTCAGCAAATTTCCATGAGCTTCAAATGAGATAAATGACGAGATAATCTGTTTTGGTGGTATTGGTTGAGGGATGGATATTACCATGAGACCTTTTGCATCCACCTTCACAAGTAAACAGCGCCTCAATTTAACATCTCTTCTGAAAGACAGTGCCTGTGACAAAATAGCACTTTCCCAGTACTGCATTAAAGTGCCAGCCCAGATACTGTGCTCTAGCCCTGGAGTGGTGCTTGAATCCACAATCTTCTGACTCAGAGGTGAAAATATTACCACTGAGCCAAGATGACACTAGATTTTAACGTGTTATACCTGGGTTCAGAGTCCCTTTTCCTTAAAGCTACTATGATTTTTTGGGATTTAGAATTTTTTTGCTCCATCAGTTTTATGCACAGTTATTTTATTTACAATTTGGAATTGATCAGATAATAACCATAATGACTGTGAAAAAAAAACAATTTATTGAGACTTTTATTCCTCTCTGTAGCCTTCTTGGTCAGTTAAGGTTTGCAGGAGATTGTCAGTGATATTATCAGTGGTTGGAAGAAGGACCAATTGATCCAAGGACTTAAAATTACAATTTGTGATATCGGTAATAAGTACATTAACCTATTTACATAAAACTCCTTTGACTCCTATATCATTTAGTTAATGAAATTTATATCGGCGTGTTTGTTACTAATTAAGCACAATGTGATTTCAATCCCTAATGTAGAAGAAGGCTCAAAAGGGCAACAGAAGATCTGTGAGATATTTTATCATTAAACTTCAGAACTCAGGAACTCTACGATTATAACAAAGTGGTAAGTAAACAGTTTTCAGGTATCTTCAGTCACCACATGAGTTCACAAAGGACTCTCGGCCCCTGAGCTCGTTGGCATTTAGTAACTTGCAGCTACTGACGGTAAATGGTATTTCCGCAAGCAATCGTGCCTATAGAACATAAGAACAGGAGCAGGTCATTCAGCCGCTTGAGCCTGTTCCACCATTCAATTAGATCATGGCTGATCTGTACCTCAAATCCATTTATCTGCCTTTGATCCATATCCCTTGATAACCATACCTAACAAAAATCTATCGATCTCAGTCTTGAAAATTTCAATTGACCCATCATCCAGAGCCTCTTGGGGCAGGTAACTCCAGATTCCCACTACCCTTTGTGTGAAAATGTGCTTCCTGATTTCTAAATTGTCATCTACAAACTTTGAAATTATGCCTTATATACCCAAGTCCAGGTCATTAATATATATCAATAAGAGCAGTGGTCCTAATACCGACCCCTGGGAGACACCACTGTGTACTTTCCTCCAGTCTGAAAAACAACTGTTCACCACTACTGTTTTCTGTCCTAGACAAATTGTATCCAAGCTGCCACTGCCCCTTTAATCCCATGGGCTTCAATTTTGCTAACAAGTATATTATGTGGTACTTTATCAAATGCCTTTTGAAAGTCCATATACACAACATCAGGCACTACTACCCTGACCTACCTTCTCCGTTGCTTCATCAAAGAACTCAAATCAAGTTCGTCAAACACAATTTGCCTTTAACAAATTCGTGCTGGCTGTCATTTATTCACCCATATTTTTCCAAGTGACAATTAACTTTGTCTCGGATTATTGTCTCTAAAAGTTTCCCTACCACCGATGTTAGGCTAACTGGCCTGTAGTTGCCAGGTTTATCCCTCTCCCCTTTTTTGAACAGGGGTGTAACATTTGCAATCCCCCATATCGAAGGAGGATTGAAAGATTGTGGCTAGAGCCTCCACTATTCCCACCCTTGCTTCCCTCAATAACCTAGGATGCATCCCATCTGGACCAATGACTTTTCTACTTTGAGGACTGCCAACCGTTTAAGTACCTCCTCTATCTATTTTTATCCAATCCAATTTCTCTACTACTTCCTCCTGTGACATTGGCTGCATCCTCTTTAGAGAAGACAGTTGCAAAGTACTCATTTCGTACCCTCTGCATCCACAAGATGATCTCCTTTTTGATTCCTAATTGGCTCCACCCTTACTTTGAATATCCTTTTATTGTTTATATGTTTATAACGGACTTTTGAGTTCCCTTTTATGTTACCCGGTATTCTATTCTCGTACACTCTCTTTGGCCCTCTTATTTCCTATTTATGTTCTCCTCTATACTTTCTGTATTCAGCTACTGTGTTGTGAACCTGACATTTATCATAAGCCTCTTTTTTCTGTTTCATTTAAATCTCTATGGGGGAGAAATTGTGTATAGCCCCGTTTGGAGCGCTAGTCCTGGCGATGTGCAAAGTTTAGCGGCAGGCGCAATTTAGCGCCACCTGGCGCGATATTGGGTTGCAGCGCCCCTGAAGGTGATTGCGGCACTAAATCAGGCACTGCACGATACTCTTAAGGCGCTAACCCGGCGGCGCAACCCAATTTCGCGGCGGCGGGGCGCAGCGCAGGTGCTGTCAATAATCACTTTCCCCGAGACACACTGGCGCCGGCCAGCTCTTAAAGGGGCGGGTCATCAGCCACGGGCACAGAGGATAGCCCTTGTCCCCGAGAAGCCAGCCTCCTGGGTGAGCCGGGGCCTCGAAAAGGTCTGCAACAGAAGTCTGGCGCAGGATGAAGGCGTCGTGGCTGCTGCCAGGGAACTGCGCATTCACTGCGAGGATCAGCTGTCGGTGGTCACAGACCAGCTGGACATTCAAGGAATGGAACCCCTTGCGGTTGCGGAACTCCTCCGGATTCTCTACAGGCGCCCGCAAAGCCACGTGCATGCAGTCAATGACACCCTGCACCATGGGGAAGTCCGCTATTGCAGCGAAGCCCTCCGTGCTCCCGCTGCTTCTCCGGGGTCATTGGGAAGGAGATGTACTGCTGCCTCCTTTTAAACAGGGCATCAGTCACTTGACGGATGCAGCAATGCACCGCAAACTGCGAGATGTTGACTATGTCCCCAGTCGCGGCCTGAAAGGAGCCGCTTGCGTAGAAGTTCAGGACAACAGTCATCTTCACAGCCACCGACAGAGATGTCCTGCACCTTATCTGAGGCTGCAGATCTGGCTGAAGCAGGTGGCACAGCTCATTCACCACCTCCTTTCTAAAGCGCAGCCTTCTGATACACTGCTCCTCTGACATGTTCCTGTAGGAAAACTGCTGTCGGAAAACCCTGGCAGCGTAAGGTCTGGTGTGGCGACGTCTGTTGGTCCTCCTCCGTCTGGCCATGCCTGCCCCTCTCTCCCTGCGTCTCTGTGCCCTTTTCAGATGATTCAGCAGCAGGACGTTCCCCTCCAATGCAGCCCCCATAATAAGTGCGCAAAGAAAGTTTTGCCGTTGGAAATGCTCACGAACAGCAAGGTGATGGTCAGAAGGCTGAAGTTCCTCTGCCAGCGCTGGCTCAGTGGTGAAATGGCTCGCAGTGTGCAGCCCAGCAACTCTCTGTAGCTCTCAAAGAAGTTGTGAGCCAAAAAGGCTGCCGCTTTTAAACCACACCAGTGCCCTTTAAATAACGCCCCTCCAGCCCGAGAGCGACTGGGGAAGGCTCCAGGTAAGCTGTCCTTATTAGCTCCAGGCGCTACGGAGGGGGTCGCCACTGAATTTCCAGTCCGGGGCGCCCAAAAGGCGTTGCACACTCAAATGACGTCATGATCTGCCTGCGCCCGTGAGAGGGCGCTAAGATTTAGCGCCGGCGCTAAATGTATACTCAATATGGGGCGAGGCGCTGGGTTCACTGCGCCCAACCGAAAATTGGCTAACGCCCCACTTCTCGGCCTCTTTAGGCGCTAATTGGAGGCGCTACCAACCGAATTTCTCCCCCTATGTCTTTAGTCATCTAGGGAGTTCTAGCTTTGGATGCAATTCCTTTCCCCCTCGTGGGAATATGTCTCGTCTGTATCCGAACTATTACCTTTTTGAAGGCCTCCCATTGCTCATATACTTTATTACCTATAAATCTTTGATTCCAATCTATCTGGGCCAGATCCCGTGCCTCATTTCTCCGTTGCTGTGTGCTTTTATTTTAGTAATAATCTCTTGCACGGAACCTTATCATCACCTTCGGGAAGCCCATATAGACAATGTCCATCGACACTCCCATGTTAGTGACCTCCCTTTTTCCCAACTCGCTGTCTCCTATCTCCCAACCAATTATCAGCCCATGTCTCAAGGTTACCTCCAATTCCGGGTGCTTTTATTTTTCTAATAAACTCTTGTGCGGAACATTATAAAATGTCTTCCAGAAGTCCATGTAGTCAATGTCCATAGACACTCTATTGTCCAACTTGTTAGTGATCTCAAAAAATTCAACTAGATTAGTCAAACATGACATACCCTTCACAAATCCGTGCTGACTCTCTTTGATCAGCTCATCAGTGCTCAGTCACTCTGTCTCTGATGATAGATTCCAGTAACTTCCCCACAACCGACGTTAACTGACAGCTCTGAGGTTTTCTGGTTTCTCCCTACCTTCTTTCTTATTAATAGAGTGACATTTGCAATTTTCCAATCCAAAGGCACAATTCCAAAATCTAAAGAACTTTGGAAAATGATGACTAAAGCATCTGCAATTTCCTAACCTATTTCTTTTAATACCCTGAGGTAGAAACCATCAGATCCGGGAGATTTGTCTATGTTAAGTTCCATTGTTATTTTGCCATTAACATTTTCTTTCTTATATTAAATCTAATAAGTTCCTTCCCTTGACTTATTTTTAGGTTCTTTTGTACCACTGGTATTTTGTCCTCTTCCTGTACTGTGAAAACGGATACCATGTATTAATTTAAATTGCCATTTCCTAATTATCCATTATATTATAGCAAAGACTGTTCTCACTGTTAGTTTCCTTGAATGGCTGCTTCAGATATTCTAGTGAACATGTTAAAGAAAGAGAAGAAGAGGGCACAGGATGCCATCAACCAAATAAACTCAGACAACTGTGGGAATATACCTCCCTCTAGTGCCCAGTCCTCAAAGGAATTCAGCTCAAATCAGGGGTCAAGGCGGTTTTCTGAAGCAGGATTTGCCAGCAACATGAGCTCCTCAGGATCTGAGACTACCTTCATTTGCAGGAGAATAGGTAAGCAGCTTAACATTAGTCTGTGCACTTGAATCATTTGCTAGAAACCAAATGATGGCTACATTATGCTATTCATTCTTCTGAGTTTCCATTGTAACTAAAAGTGCAACGCACTGGTGGTATCTAATTGATGACCGTTTCTGAGATGGGTATAAATCCAACATTTTTAATGGAATTACATACAGTCTGGGAGGGCAGGTAGAAACTTTGGAGAATCTTTCATCAGGCAACAAAATGGGTTGGTTAGAGCCCGTGATAGAGTGGATTTTACATCATCTGTGAAAGGAGCAGTATTGATGGTCAAACGGCCTTTTTCCTTTGTCATTTTTTTGACAAAAAAGATAGAAAAACCAAGGAAAAGGAAAAAAAAAGTAATTCTAAGTTTTAGATCATTAAGCTGCGAAGAGATTCAAAAGAAGAGTGTCCTGTGCCCTCCTCTTTTTCTTTAACATGTTCACTAGAATGTTGGAAACATTTTGGGGAAGAATGCGATTCAGCTTTTTAAATCAAAGCTGGATACAGTGAAGTACTTTGTGCGGAAACATCGAGCTACATCGAGTGTACAGCACAGAAACAGGCCATTTGGCCCAACAGGTCTATGCTGGTGTTTATGCTCCATACGAGCCTCTTCCCACCCCTCTTCACCTAACCCTATCAGCATATCCTTCTATTTCTTTCTCCCCCATGAGTTTATCTAGTTTCCCTTTAAATGCACCTCAACCACTCCATGGGGTAGCGAGTTCCCCATTCTAACCACTCTCTGGGTAAAGAAGTTCTTCCTGAATTCCCTATTGGATTTATTATTGACTATCTTATATTTATGACCCCTAGTTTTGTACTCTTCCCCCTCCCCCCCCCCACAAGTGCAAACATTTTCTCTACCCTTTCAAACTCTTTCACTATTTTGAAGACTAGGAAAAATGTTTATAAGCTACAAGCTACAGTTGCCGAGTGACCCATTCACACTAAATTTCTGACTCATGAATTGATTGCAGCCTAGCACAGTAAATACTTATTCAGGTAGACTATTTGAAAAGAATAGGAAGTGAATTTTTGATTCAACAGTGAGTAGAAGGAGCACAGGTTGGGTGGGGAAAGATAAAAATAATGAAGATCTAGGAGACAGAGCGAGTTGGATGGGCTGGACTGACCTGTTCCCATGTTCTACAATTGCATTTTCCTTTCAATCCTGTCAATTCTCTTTTTCTGGGGTGTGCAAATATTTTTTTACATCATTTCTCTAAAGGAAACAAATTTAATTAGGGGAAAAATTCGATAGGAATAAATTCTGAAAAATAAAAATAAACTCAAAGGAATTCTAGGAACTTTACTAAGTTTATTGACTTTGGGACTGTTGGGAAATAATGGGGAGCATTGCACTGTTTGATGGACTGTAAAGACAAAGGCTAGAGTGTAGTTTGAACGATTTGTTCAGTTAATAGAGTCCTGCTCTTTCAATTGTTGGAAGATATCAAGCTGAAGTCACAGGGAAGGAAAAATAAATTGCAGTGCCCGTCACCCTGGGCCACGGTTTCATGCACCACCTCGAAGATGGCAATCGAGCAGCATTGATAAAGGCATGTGAGCTGGGTCTGCACCCAGTCTGCTCGATCAAGACGCTGCACAGTACGGGAAAATGCCAATTGGAAGTGGAGAAAATAAATGACAGCTTTTGGGCTCTGCACTTGTTTTTGCCATGTCCCAACAGCATAAAGCATTTTGTGAAAATTGGTAACCCTCATTATTAGGAAGTAGATATCACCACTTAGTTGTTAGAAAAAGGTTTTTGATTTTTTCATTTTCTTCCGTGAAGTTGACAGCCTTCCTCAGGAGGTTACATGTGAGAAGCATTAGATAATGATTCCAAAAGTTTGAATAAGCAATCAACCCATGCATTTTGGTGGTTTCCTTGCACGTCACGAATGCAGTGTCTGGTTGCATCCTTTATAGCTGAGTGAGTTATGTGAAGAACAACTTAGCAACCCAAATGTAACATCTAACTGCTAATGGCGAAATAGTGAGAAGTAATTTAGTACATTTAAAGGTTGTTAAAGCCAGTCGTGATTGCCTTTTGAGGCCAAGACTGTAGTAAAATAGTTTGTAGTTTACATTTCCAGAAAGTACACCACGGGACACTGAACACAGATTAGTGAATCAGTCCGACAGCAGAGACATAATAAAGGAAGTTGTAAGGTATATACGCTGCAAGGCTCAATATTGCGAAGGGTATATAGTAAAGGACCAATAACCAGACATGTTTTAAGGAGGAAGTAACAGACCATCTCAAGAAGAAAATATAGTTCCACTTAAAGGACAAGCTACAGAGTTGAATGATGCAAAAGTTACACCCCATTTTCCTCCCTCCCCCAACTTTAGCTGTTCATAAAAAAAAACCTTATGCACCAGAATTTATGTTGTATGGAGCAGGATTGTAGTTGGGTTAAAGTGTAAAAGGCACAGAATGTTCAGCACTCTTCAGATCGCTGTTTCTCAATTGCGACTTTGGTATTTTAATCTAAACAAATCTGCAGCTGATTCGGACAGCTTCTGCCATCTCGAGTGTGCTGCAGAGACTCTGATCTTTGATCCCAATATGTAAGAGGCTTTCTCTGACAAACAAATGCTTCCTGTGGACATTATACTAATTAATCTGTTGTTGCTATATTCCATTGAGCAGGCACTCTGAAGCCCAGCCTAATGATGTGACTGATGTTACCAGTGTAGCTGTCTCCATTTTATTTCATTTGGCTTTGCTGCCCATTGCACAGCCCTGTCTTCTCTCAGATCTCTTGCTTTTACGGTTCAGTCCCCAGGCTGAGGGAAGATGGGCATCCTGTCTCTCTGCCAGAGTGGTCCCTGATCCAGCTGCATTGAAGTATATGACAGCAGCTTAGGGCAATGATTTATTTTACTCTTCCCCCCCCTTTCCCTCTCTGGGGGCATTTGCCGGTATATGATCTGCTCCCTTGATGGTGCATCTGAGATTTAAAAATGCTGCATTAGGGGATCATGGGCCAGCCTGTTTGGCACAGTGCATTGTCACTCCAGGCCATCCAGCCCCATTTGTTCTACTGAAGGAAAGCTATTTGAGCCTCTATTATTTCAACTCTACCAGCATCCAACTGTGTCTTTGAACATCCCTAAAATCTGCTCTCTACTACCCAGCCTGGCAGGTTATTGCAGAGATTCATCGCTCTTCTCATCAAGAAGAACTTAACAAATTAGGGAGGGGAAATGTCTAACATCAGTCTGAACACTAAGTTAACTAAATAAGACAGAAATTACTGGAAATACACAGCTTTTCAAAAGAAAAAAATAAGGTAAAATTTGACTGAATATCTTTCAATTCAGTTGCAAAGCTGTAATAAGTGTCACTTGAATCTGAAGACCACCAAATCTCAGTGCTAACGTTGTCCATTATAGACAGGATCTTACTGCAGCAGGCTAGTTACAACTAATGGGAGTCTCTGTTGAGATGCACGCCAAGTCACAAATCCAAGGGGATCAAATGAATTCTGGGATATGGGTCTTGTCCAAGACAACGACTCTTCGGAAGAGACAGGATCGATTCCAGAAAATCTGGGAACCATTATCACAATTTTTTGAAAAGGTCATAAAGGGATGGGACTAAAATCTAATGTTGATGATAGTAATGTTACAGGCTGGTTTCTAGAACAGCTATTTTAAGCCAAGTTTACCATACAATGAGAAGAGGCAAGTTTTAAAGCTAGATTTAAAAACCTCAACAAAAGCAGTTTTTTTTCTTGCTTGTATTCACACTCACACAATTATTTGGCTCCTCAAATTCTGGAGAAACAGATAGGTGTAGCAATGTCAGTGATGCATACTCTTGGAATTTCTTGGTAAATTTTGGTGTAATATTAGCGATAGGCCATTTTTTCTGACATAAAAGACCAACTCACATGAGTTTCTGCAGGTACGTGAATGAATATGCAGCACAGCCCAAAGTTGCCTGATATTGGTATTACTAAGATTTATAGTCTGATATTGATTTTCTTTGCAAATTAAAAAAATAAGGAAATTCTTACTGATACCTGCACTATACTTAACCAAAGTGCTATCAGTCTCCATGCATCTGAAAGTTTTTGAACCCTGTGTTCCTCAAAATGATAGAAAAAAGGGTTGCTATTGCTACAGGCGCTGCCTAGATCTGTAGCCAAAGTCTTACCTCACAAGAGTTACATCTAAGACATCATCCCACGATGGCCTTAAAATTCTGGCAATGGTGTTTGAACCCTACACACCATGAGTTCCAGATAAAATGTTTCTTCAGGTTTTTAGTTAAAACCTCAATCATCATCTTTGACAATGGTAACTGGTTGGGGAGCAAGGCACGTGCAGGATACTTGAACCCAAACCTTCTGGTCTCCAGTGGAATCCAGATGACACGTGAGCAGGCTCGAACTACGAGTGATACAATTAACTTTGTTGAATTTCAACTGTAGCCCAAAACGAATCGACTTGTATGTGGGTAAACAACACTACAGTGGTCTAATTTATTAATGAATACTGAAGGACACCTTTCTGATCCTTCTGCAAAGACATGGGTCACTTGTTGCTGGAATTACTCAGTCATACTCTTGGCTCATTATTTGGCTGATGTGGAGAAGGTAAGTTGACTTCTTGGATTGGACATGGATACACCCTTTTGATACATGGGTTATTTAGAAATAGATTTATTTGAGAAAGTAACAGCAATCAGGTCCCATGCTATTGCTGAAGAACCATGGGCAACAAGGCATGGAAATTAGCTAGTTTGTTGCTCTCATGAAAGCAAATTTGTCTTTATGCATTCCCACCACCCTCTCTGATTCTTAAAGTATTGCGAAAGATAAAGGTGTTGAAATGACCATTCATTCTGATTATTCCTTCAAGGCCTCGGAAGCCATAGATCTGAAACATCCTGGCATTGAAAGGTGGTAATCTGATCTCACTACCCCACTGTAAGAAGCTGCTGTTCCAAATGTCAGGTCAGATTGTTCCAACAGACTTTCCTTTGATGGCCTTTGTTTTGAAGGGAATGGCTGCTAGTCAAAAGACTACTCCCTTCTATACTCGATACTTTCTGGCTTCCAGAAATATTCCCAGTGTGATGCAAAATGGAAGAAGTTTGCTCTCTGGTGCACATCCAGTAAGTTGGATTCATTGTCATTATATCCCCTACATATTGGATATTTACAACGCTTGCTGAATTTGAATTCAAAACCAAGTTCTAACGGGGTTTATATATAGCAGCTGCTGCAATGTTCGACTTTCTTCTCAGAAAACTTCTCCAAAACGGGGGGTTGGAAAAATAATCTGGCCGCCTTCCCTCTGGCCTACAATTTTCAATTACCACAAGGCTAGAAGATCATCCGTGGTCCGGGCCACATCTCTATGGCAGGCGGAAGTCCTGCCAGTCAGAGATCCATCCTAATTAACCAAACACAGAAGATCTAGACCCATTGTGTTGCCAGAATAAAATGGGGTGAATTCTTCACTGTTTTGGCGATTTACAATCGGCCAAGTACATTTTTTAGGCAGGAAAATTGCAGAGAAGCCATTTCCACTGGTTTCCAGGCATTAAATCACTTCCCCTGAGATCTATTCTTTAGCGAGTCCTGCGATGCACCCACCAAGTCCTGAGTGTCCTAATTTAAATATATGATAATGAGGGCACAGTGGCGCTACAGCTACAGCTCTTCAGTGATTTGGCCTCCACAGCCTTCTGTGGTAGAGCATTCCACAGGTTCACCACCCTCTGAGTGAAGAAATTTCTCCTCATCTCAGTCCTAAATGTCCTATCCTGCATCCTGAGACTGTGACCCCTTGTTCTAGACCCCCTAGCCGGGGGAAACATTCTCCCTGCATCCAGTCTGTCTAGCTCTGTCAGAATATTATACGTTTCAATGAGATCCCCTCTCATTCTTCTAAACTCTAGTGAGTACAGGCCTAGTCGACCCAATCTCTCCTCATACGACAGTCCTGCCACCCCAGGAATCAGTCTGGTGAACCTTCGCTGCACTCCCTCTATGGCAAGTGTATCCTTTCTTAGGTAAGGAGACCAAAACTGCACACAGTATTCCAGGTGTGGTCTCACCATGGCCCTGTATAACTGTAGTAAGACATCCTTGCTCCTGTACTCCACTCCTCTTGCAATGAAGGCCAACATACCATTTGCCTTTCGAACTGCTTGCTGCACCTGCATATTTGCTTTCACTGACTGGTGTACAAGGACACCCAGGTCCCTTTGTACATCAACATTTCCCAATCTATCACCACTTAAATAATACTCTGCATTTCTGTTTTTCCTACCGAAGTGGATAACTTCACATTTATCCACGTTATACTGCATCTGCCATGTATTTGCCCACTCACTCAACTTGTCTAAATCGCCTTGAAGCCTCTTTGCATCCTCCTCACAACTCAGAATCCCACCTAGTTTTGTGTCGTCAGCAAACTTGGAAATATTACATTTGGTTCCCTCATCCAAATCATTGATATATATTGTGAATAGCTGGGGCCCAAGCACTGATCCCTGGGGTACCCAACTAGTCACCACCTGCCACCCCAAAAAAGACCCATTTATTCCTACTCTCTGTTTCCTGTCTGTTAACCAATTTTCAATCCATGCCAGTATATTACCCCCAATCCCATATGCTTTAATTTTGCACACTAACCTCTTATGTGGAACTTTATCAAAGGCCTTCTGAAAATCCAAATACACCACATCCAGTGGATTCTCCCTTATCTATTCTACCAGTTACATCCTCAAAAAACTCCAGTAAGTTTGTCAAACACGATTTCCCTTTCATAAATCCATATTGACTTTGTCTAATCCCGTTGATACTTTCTAAGTGTCCTGTTATCGCATCCTTTATAATAGACTCTAGCATTTTCCCTACTACTGATGTTCCCTGTTTTCTCTCCCTCCTTTTTTAAATACTGCAGTAGGGTTACATTTGCCACCCTCCAATCTATAGGAACTGTTCCATAATCTATAGAATTTTGGAAGATGACAACCAATGCATCCACTATTTCCATGGCTACCTCTTTTAGTACTCTGGGATGCAGATTATCAGGCCCTGGGGATTTATCAGCTTTCAGTCCCATTAATTTCTCCAGCACTATTTTTTTACTAATACTAATTTCCTTTAATTCCGCCTTCTCACTGGACCCTTGGTTCCTTAGAATTTCTGGGAAGTTATTTGTGTCCTCTACCGTGAAGACAGAACCAAAGTATTTGTTTAATTGCTCTGCCATTTCCTTGTTCCCCATTATAAATTCTCCCGTTTCTGACTGTAAGGGACCTACATTTGTCTTCCAAATCCTCAGGCTTGCTACTTTTTCTGGCAACTTTATATGACTCATCTTTGGATCTAATACAATCCTTAATTTCTTTTGTTAGCCATGGTTGGGCCGCTTTTCCTTTTGTGTTTTTGCGCCAGAAAGGAATGTATAACTGTTGCAATTCATGCATTCGTTCCTTAAATGTTAGCCATTGCCTATCCACCGTCATGCTTTTTAATGAAGCTCCCCAATCTATCATAGCCAACTCCCTCCTCATACCTTCGTAGTTTCCTTTGTTTAGATTTAGGACCCTAGTTTCGGATTGGACTACTTCACTTTCCATCTTAATGAAGAATTCTACCATGTTATGTTCACTCTTCCCTAAAGGACCCCGCACAACAAGATTATTAATTAACCGCTTTTCGTTGCACAATATACAATCTAGGATAACCTGTTCTCTAGTTGGCTCCTCAACATACTGGTCTAAAAAAACCATCTCGTACACACTCCAGGAATTCATCCTCCACAGTATTATTGCTAATTTGGTTTGGCCAGTCTATATGTAGATTAGATACACCCATGATTACTGTAGTACCCTGTAGTACCCTTGTTACATGCATCTCTAATTTCTAATTTCCTGTTTGATGCCATTCCCTACATTACCATTTGGTTCCTATCAAAGCAAAAATTGGCAAATAGCTGGTTGAATATTATCTGCATTGCTGTCACCTGATTAGTAGAAAACTTCTGACTAAGTCATTCTACTACATCTGCATTTACATCATGGGCTATTCGTAAAAATAGGTAACTTAAGACAGTACCTGCAGTGGTGCTACTGTGAATAATCCCCATACTAGAAGAAAGCCTCATACCTTTACCAACCTTCATTCTTCACATCTCAGCTAAGAATGACTTAAGAACATAAGAAATAGGAGCAGGAGTAGGCCCTATGACTCTTCGAGCCTGTTCCACCATTCAATAAGATCACGGCTGATCTTCTACCACCAATCCACCATCCCGCACTATCCCCATATCCCTTGATTCCCTTCATATCCAAAAATCTTCGCTCTGTCTTGAATATACTGACTGAGCATCCACAGCTCTCTGGGGTAGAGAATTCCAAAGATACACAACCCATTGTGCAGAAATTTCTGCTCATCTTAGTCCTAAATGGTTGACCCCTAATTCTGAGACTGTGATTCCTAGTTCTAGACTCCCCAGCCAGGGGAAACACCCTCCCACCATCTACCCTGTCAAACTCCTTAAGAATTTTATATGTTTCAATGAGACCTATAGGCCTAGTCTACTCAATCTCTCCTCATAGGACAATCCCCTCATCTCAGGAATGAGTCTAGAAAACTTAAGTTGCAAAAGGAAATAAGAGGGACAAAGAGGGAGTGTCATAAATCTCATCCTCATAAAGAAACTACTCATGAAATAACGCTGGACGGCCAGCTGGTGGCGCCGTCCAAGGAGTATAAATACTCGGGCGTGGGCCCAACTTTCCAGGGACATTTTGTAAGACAGGAACTAGTGAAGTACAACTAGACCTCCATGTTCTGAAACAAGTTGATTAAAGCCTTGCTTTATACTCAAACCAAGTGCGTAGTGAGTTTTATTACATCAATTTAATCAACTTGATATTGACTCCACGCTTTGGGTGATTTCGGGAAACAACCAGCTACGACTCGAACCGTAGAAGGGAACTCAGACAAGTAATTGATCCATCATGGAGAAACTACTCAGACCCGCCCGTCTCGACCTAGACCGAATTCACTTACAGCTGCTAAGGTATGGAAACACTGGTATCGTACCTTTAGCAACTTCCTTGAGGAGTGTGGTGAGAATGTTCCTAATAAGTTACGAATGCTTGCTAATTATGTATCCCCTCATGTGTTTGATTATATTGAAGACTGTGTGGACTATGACACCGCTATCCAAATACTACAGCAGCTATATGTCAAGTCCACAAACTAAATTTTTGCTCTGCATCTACTGGCCACAACTCGACAACAACCGGGGAACCACTTGACGAATTCCTTCAGAAATTTCACAGGCTCAGCAAGGATTGTAATCTTAAAGCTGTTACAGCTGAGCAGTACCAGAAGGAGTTAATTCGTGATTCCTTTATTAATGGGATTGCTTCTCCCTTCATACGTCAGCGTCTGTTGGAGAATAAAACCCTCAAGTTACAGGCTGCCTATGACCAGGCATGTTCTCTGGACTTAGCAAAGAGGAATGCAGATACCTATCTTTCACCACGTGCACGGGCTGCTGCTATCACTTTTAGTGACTCCTTCCATAGGCCTCGGGTGGAAGCCCTCACGGATGACGACTCCAACCTGGCTGATGACAACCCTACCCTAGAAACCTTCTGATGACGACCCTGCTCTAGCCGTATCTTGGCAATCTGGAAGGAAGTATTTCTTCTGTGGAGGTGCGTTCCATTATAGGAAATTTTGTCCTGCTTGTAACGCAACCTGCAATCATTGCAGCAAGAAAGGTCACTTTTCGAAGGTATGCCTGTCAAGAGCCGCTGTTAGTAAGAAAGCTATACCGGTCAAGAGCTCCTGTTAGTTTTGCAGCTACTACCTATAAAACTGCTCCTCCCCCAAGAGCCACTACTAAGGTTACAGCTGCTATCGATGAAACTGCTCCTCCCCCAAGAACCACTACTAAGGTTACAGCTGTCAAGGGTAAAACTGCCCCTCCTCCCATCACAGCTGTTTTTCCCCAAAGTCTGTCCCATGCAGCCACAAAGGTTTCGGTAAATGGACACATTTTGAGCGCACTAATCAACTCATGCAGCTCTGACAGCTTCATTAATGAGCGGGCTGTCAATAAGTTAAAACTGCGTATTTACCCCTCGGACAGGGAAATTGCAATGGCTCTGACGACACTGACCACCAATTCTTCCGGCTTTTGTCTTGTCGACCTTATTCTCAATGGCCGCACTTATTTCTCCACCCGGCTCAGGGTGCTCAAAAACCTATGCAGTGATGTGCTCCTGGGACAGGATTTCCAGAAACAACACAAGAGACTCACTTTCGAGTTTGGAGGGTCAAAGCCGGAGCTTACTATTTCCAAAGTACCGTTTTGTGCGCTTTCGGCGGCTTTGCTCGACGAGCCCTCCTTGTTTGCCAATCTTTCCCCCCGATGTAAGCCCATAGTCACTAAATCACGACGTTTCAGCCAAGATGATCGATTCTTTATCGAGGCAGAAATCTCTCGCCTTCTAGTTGACGGTATCATTGAGCCATGTTCATCTTCCTGGCGGGCTCAAATCGTCGTCGTTAAAAATCCTCTAAAGCAACACAAGAACTGTCTTTGCATCGATTACTCGCAAACTATTAACCAGTATACCGACCTGGATGCCTACCCACTACCAGGCATCGATGACATGGTCAATAACCTTGCCAACTACAAGGTATTTTCAACTTTTTATTTAAAGAGCGCATATCATCAAGTACCGTTAAAGAACTCTGACAAAAAGTATACGGCCTTTGAGGCCAATGGTCGGCTTTACCAGTTTTGTCACCTTCCATTTGGGGTCACCAATGGGGTGGCCGTCTTTCAACGGGCAATGGATAGCCTAGTCAAACAGGAGAACTTACCAGACACTTTTCCATATCTGGTCATGACCAGAAGGAGCATGATGCCAATCGCCAGAAATCTTTTGACGTTCTCCGTCGTCGCAACTTAACCTTAAATGAGTCCAAATCTGTGAAATCAGTACCATCAGTCAACATCCTCGGCTACTGGGTGGGCAATGGTGTCATCAAACTGGATCCGGAGCGACTTCGTCCACTTCAGGAGCTCCCTCCCCCTACGAATCTCGGCTCTCTTCGTCGGGCACTCGGCATGTTCGCCTATTATGCGAAATGGATACCCCACTTCTCCGACAAGATCCAGCCCCTGCTTCACGTAAAGTCATTTCTGTTGGAGGCAACAGCTATTTCAGCTTTCAACCTCCTCAAGCGACAACTGGAAAAAGCCACGCTTCATTCCATTGATGAAAATCTTCCTTTCGTGGTCGAGTGCAATGCATCGGATGTGGCGATCTCGGCTACCTTGAATCAAGGTGGTCGACCCGTTGCATTTCTGTCCAGAACTTTGCAGGGTAGCGAGCTCCATTATCCTCCTGTCGAGAAGGAGGCTACGGCCATCATCGAAGCTGTACGTAAATGGAGTCATTTTCTCGCTCGTCGCCATTTCACACTTATAACCGATCAGCCCTCTGTAGCCTTTATGCTGGATAACCGGAAACGCACTAAGATCAAGAATAACAAAATACAACTCTGGAGGATGGAATTGGCCGCCTTTGGATACACCATACATTATCGACCCGGCAAAGAGAATGTGGCCCCGGATACCCTCACGCGGGCATTCTGCTCTTCTATGTCAAATTCGACTCTTGCGAATCTTCATACTGACTTATGCCGTCCTGGCGTTACCCGTATGTTGCACTTTGTGCGATCTAAAAATCTCCCATTTTCTATGGAAGATGTGAAAAGAACATGCTCCTCCTGTAGAATTTGTGCGGAATTAAAACCGTAATTCTTCCGTCCATCGGATGGCTCGCTCATACACGCTATGCAGCGACTCAGCATTGACTTTAAAGGGCCATTGCCTTCCTCGACGTGAAACACCTATCTACTTACTATGGTGGACGAATATTCAAGCTTTCCCTTTGCTTTCCCCTGTCCCAATATGCTTACTTCCACAGTGATCAAATGCCTTGATCAAGTCTTTTCCCTTTGCGGTACGGCCAATTTCATCCACTCTGATCGGGGTCCCTCCTTCATGTCAAGCGAACTCAAAAGTTATCTCTCCCAACGGGGAATCGCCACAAGTAAAACAACACCGTACCATCCCATCGGTAACGGACAGGTTGAGAGATACAACGCTATCATTTGGAACGCTGTTCATCTTGAGCTGAGGTCACGCAACCTACCAGACCAGCAGTGGGAAACTATGCTCCCTGACGTGTTGCATTCCATCAGGTCTCTTCTCTCTACGTCCACCAATGTCACACCTCATGAGCGATTCTTCAGATTCCAGCGTCGCTCTACCCACGGGACGTCCCTACCGTCATGATTGGCAGCTCCTGGCCCCATGCTGCTCCGAAGATTCATCCAATCGTCTAAAAACGATCCTCTCGTCGATGAGGTAGAACTCACGGACGTCAATCCCACGTACGCGCACGTGCGGTACCCTGATGGCTGGGAGTCCACCGTTTCGCTCTGGGACCTGGCTCCCTGTCCAGCCGGTTCCATGGACCCAACTGATAGAGGGACCCACGGTGATGATGCCGACACTCTGCGCTCCCCCGAAGATGACGCCCTACCTGGGACATCGAGAGATCTGCCGGCTGCCCCACCGGATCCACTCGGGGAGCCGAGCACTCCCCGTGGGATGGCCACCCGAAGCCAGGATGCCGGTCAATCCCCGGCTATCAAACAGGATTAAGCCAGCTCTGCGCCTGTGGGGACCCGCACCCGGAGTCACGATCTCCCCAGCCTCCCTCGGGTCGATCAGGGCAACACGGGCCCTGTCAATCCACCGGTATGGATCAAGCGGCCCAGGGACCAAGACACGGTCCGGGGAGACGTGCCTTCTAGCCATAAACAAAGATCTGAAAGACTGCGGCTATTCGTGGTCCACCTAATCCGTTAAGAGGAAGTCGTCGGACTTCCAAATCTTTTAGGCAGGAAGAATGTCATAAATCTCATCCTCATAAAGAAACTTCTCATGAAATAACGCTGGACGGCCAGCTGGTGGCGCCATCCAAGGAGTATAAATACTCGGGCGTGGGCCCAGCTTTCCAGGGGCATTTTGTAAGACAGGAACTAGTGAAGTACAACTAGACCTCCATGTTCTGAAACAAGTTGATTAAAGCCTTGCTTTATACTCAAACCAAGTGCGTAGTGAGTTTTATTACGTCAGGGAGTTTGAGAATAGACTGGCAGCTAACATAAAAGGGAATCCAAAAGTCTTCTATAGACATATAAAGAGTAAATGGGTAGTAAGAGGAGGGGTGGGGCCGATTAGGAAACGAAAAGGAGACCTGCACATGGAGGCAAAGGGCATGGTTGAGGTACTAAATGAGTACTTTGCATCTGTCTTTACCAAGGTAGAAGATGCTGTCGAAGTCACAGTGTAAGAGGAGGAAGTTGAGATACTGAATGGGATAAAAATTGATGAAGAGATACTAGAAAGGCTGGCTGTACTTAAAGTAGATAAGTCACCAGGACCGGATGGGATGCATCCTAGGATGCTGAGGGAAGTAAAGGTAGGTATTGCGGAGGTACTGGCCGTAACCTTCCAATCCTCCTTGGATACGGGGGTGGTGCCAGAGGACTGGAAAATTGCAAACGTTACCACTGTTCAAAAAAGGGTGTAAGGATAAACCCAACAACTACAGGCCAGTCCGCTTAACCTCGGTGGTGGGGAAGCTTTTAGAAACAATAATCCGGGACAAAAATTAACAGTCACTTGGACAAGTGTGGATTAATTAAGGGAAGCCAGAACTGATTTGTTAAATTCAAATCGTTTTTAACTAACTTGATTGAATCTTTTGATGAGGTAACAGAGAGGGTTGATGAGGGCAATGCGGTTGGTGTGGTGTACATGGACTTCCAAAAGGCATTTGATAAAGTGCCACATAATAGGCTTGCCAGCACAGTTGAAGCCCATGGAATAAAAGGGATAGGGGCAGCATGGATACGAAATTGGCTAAGTGACAGGAAACAGAGAGCAGTGGTGAATGTTTTTTTTCGGACTGGAGTCAGATATACAGTGGTGTTCCTCAGGGATCAGTACTAGGACCCCTGCTTTTCTTGATATATATTAATGACTTGGACTTGGGTGTACAGGGCACTATTTCAAAATTTGCGGATGACACAAAATTTGGAAGTATAGTGAACAGTGAGGAGGATAGTGAGGACATAGATAGGCTGGTGAAATGGGCAGACATGTGGCAGATGAAATTTAACGCAGAAAAGTGTGAAGTGATTCATTTTGGCAGGAAGAACGAGGAGAGGGAATATAAACTAAAGGGTACAATTTTAAAGGGGGTGCATGAACAGAGAGACCTGGGGATATATCTGCAAAAATCGTTGAATGTGGCAGGGCAGGTTGAGAACGCGGTTAAAAAAGCATACGGCATACTGGACTTCATAAATAGAGGTATAGAGTGCAAAAGCAAGGAAGCTATGACGAACCTTTATAAAACACTGGTTCGGCCACAACTGGAGTATTGTGTCCCATTCTGGACACTTTAGGAAGGATGTGAAGGCTTTAGAGAGGGTGCAGAAAAGATTTACAATGATTCCAGGGATGAGGGACTTCAGTTATGTGGATAGACTAGAGAAGCTGGAATTGTTCTCCTTAGAGCAGAGAAGATTGAGAGGAGATTTGATAGAGGAGTTCAAAATCATGAGTGGTCTAGATAGAGATAAACTGTTCCCATTGGCGGATGGATTGAGAACCAGAGGACACAGATTTAAGGTGAATGGCAGAAGTGGTTATGATCTGGAATGCACTGCCTGAAAGGATGGTGGAGGCAGATTCAATCGTGGCTTTTAAAAGGGAATTAGATAAGTACCTAAAGGAAAAAAAATTGCAGGGCTACTGAGAAAGGGCGTGTGATTGGGACTAGCTGAAGTGCTCTTGCAGAGAGCCGGCACTGGCTCGAAAGGCTGAATGGCCTCCTACTGCGCTGTAACGATTATAGAATCTATGTCCTTGCCAATCATTTAACCTGTCTAAATCCCTTTGCAGCCTCCTTGCGTCCTCCTCACAGCTTACTTTCCAACCTAACTTTGTATCGTCGGCATACTTGGATACTTTACACTCAGTCCCTTCATCTAAGTCATTAATATAATAAATTGTAAATAGCTGAGGCCCAAACACTGATCCTTGTGGTACCCCACTAGCTTCAGCCTGCCAACCTGAAAATGACCCACTTATTCCGACTCTGTTTTCTGTCCGTTAACCAATCCTCAATCCATGCTAATATATTGCCCTCCAATCCCATGAGCCCTGATTTCGTGTAATAATCTCTTGTGTGGCTCCTTATTAAATGCTTTTTGAAAATCCAAATAAACTACATCCACTGGTTCCCCCTTATCCACCCTGCTAGTTACAACCTCAAAAAACTCTTAACAGATTTGTCAAACATGGGCCTAGAAATTCAGTTTTGCCAGTTTTGGGGCGCTAACGTTAGCGCCCGCCCGACTTTAGCGCCCGCCCCAAAGTTGCGCCCCCTTCGCCGAAATTCAGTCGCTTCGCCCTAAGAGGTTGCTGGAGCGCTAAAAGAGGCGTTACACGACTATCTTTAGGCGCTAAGCCGGCGGTGCAGAGGGATAGCGCCGAGGCGGGGCGCAGCGCGGGTGCGGTCATTTTTTGATTGACAGCAGACCCCGTGGCGCCGGCCAGCTCTTAAAGGGGGAAGGGACGATTTGGTCTGCTGCCACGCCCTGCATACTGCAGCTTTCAAACTAGGCCTCAACACTGCTGCTGAGCCCAAGGAGCCATGGCAACGCATGAGAAGGCCCGTGAGCGTGCCCTGCGCTTCTCAGAGCGTGATCTGGATATCATGCTGATAGCATTGTAGAAGAGGCGCAGTATCTTGTTCCCAGACACTGGCAGGAATCCCACCCACCGCGTCTACACCAAAGCCTGGAGGGAGATCGCCACCAGGGTGTCGTCCTACGGCGATGCCCCCAGGGACAAGGTGCAATGTCGGAAGAAATACAATGACCTGACCAGGATTGTCAGGGTGAGTACCCTTTCCACTCTCCTCCTCATTCTTGCATGTACACCTGACATGATGGGCAAAGGGACCTGAAAGGCCTAATGGGCAGCCCTCAGCCAGCAGCTTTGGGACAGTCATGAGCATCAATTGCACATTCTGCACTTTACACACTGGCCAAGCTATTCCACCATGGGAGGCAGTGCACACTAGATCAGGGCTACACTCTCGCCAAGCTATTCCACCATGGGAGGCAGTGCACACTAGATCAGGGCTACACTCTGGCCAAGCTATTCCACCATGGGAGGCAGTGCACACTACGTCACGGCTACACACCGTACTTAGAGCCCGTCCTTTCTCTTGCAGGCTAAACTTGCGAATAATCGCAAGCGCCGCGACATCACCAGGGGAGGCCGCCCCAAGTTCCAGAAGCTCACTCCCCTGGAGGAGCGCGTGAGTGGCCTCATGGGAGGCCGGGTGATTGTGCCCAGAGCGTGCGGAGAAGCTGACCCTCCGCTGCCCGGCAATGGTAAGGACCTCGCCTTTTGGCCCTCTCTCGTCGCACTTGCGCATCCGAGCTACCTCCTTTGCCACTGTGCCACCAATGCGCTGAATGCCACCAGTCATGACTCCCTCGCTGATGCCCTCTCCTCACTCTGAAGCTACTCTTGTGCCTTCCTGCTTTCAGCTGGTGACGAAGAGCTCCCTGAAGCTGCCAGTGACAGCCCCTCCGAACAGAGGAGGAGGAGGAGGAGGAGGAGGAAGAGCAACCCGGACCATCAGGGGAGGACTCAGGTCCCGCAGCAGAGGGCGAAGTGTTGGACACGTCTTCCCTGGACGAGAGCCTGGAGCAACTTTCGGAGGGGAGTGCAGCTGCTGGGACCAGTGGTGTCCAGCCACCCAGGAGGGCTGCGGGTGGGCCGCGGCCTTCCCCCCAGAGGGGGGAAGGATCGGAGGGGAGTGCAGTTGCTGCGGATATTCGGCGCCAGCAACGTGCCAAGGGTCGCCTAGCTCGGACCCCTGCTCCCCAGCGGGAGAGTCTCGCCTCCAGTCCGGCCACCTTCACCTCGGAGGAGGCGCGCCAGCTGGACAAAATGGCCAAGGATTCGGACCACCGCCACACAGAGCTCATGCAGGTGGTGGGACGGATGCCTGAGGCCATCGAGTCGCTGGCGACCAGTGTGCGGGAGTTTGGGGCATCAAATGCCGAGAGTGGCCGGATGATGATGGAGGTAGTGGAACGGATGCCTCCGGCGATGGAGTCGCTGGCTGATGCCGTCAAGTCAGTGGCGGATGTGATGCGGGCGCAGACCAGGGCAACAGGGGCACTCACTGCTGCCACACGCGCTGCCTCAGCCAGGCATCGCCAGGACACCCGCTGCGCTGCAGCAGCACAGCGATCCGCCCTTCGGCTGATTGGTGCAGATCCTGCAGTGCGGGCCCGGGCGAGTGCCAGCGTGCGACATCACCAGCCAGCGCCTCCAATACGCCAGCTTGCCCACATTGCGCCATCCGTCGCCACCACTCCCCCAGTGGAGCGTCAACGGCAAGCGGCTGGAGCTGATGGTGGGCAGGCACATGTGCGCCAATCAACAGCCGGCCCCTCGAGGCCCAAATCCCGTGTAGGCCGCCCCCCAAGGCCATCTGGCGGAAGGACATCTGACCCTCAGGCGCCTTCCCCCAGCCTCGCAGCAGCCACTGGGCAGAGCTTGCGGAGGAGCAGCAGGCCGGGCAGGGGCGCCAAAAGGCTGGACAAGGTCTCGCCCTCACGGGCCACTAAGTAGAGGGTGTGGCCAGCTTTCATTTTATATGGCGGTGGACATCTTTATTTTGGCCATGGTTGTTTTGTTTATGGGTATGTTTTTTGCGTTAAGGCCGAGGTTGAGGCCTGGTTTGTTCAAATGTGGAGTTACTCCTCCCCAGGTTGTGGGAGTGAGTCGTTTGTTGCACTTTTTGTGGGGGCCGTTGATTGTTTTTGGGATTCATGTGGGAAGGGGTTTCATTTTTGTCAAATATAAATTTATCTTTATTCAGACAGTGTCCATGGTTGTTTTTGTTAGTCTTTGTTGCCTTCGCCGGCTGAGGGCTTGCGAAGCGGCTGCATTCATCTTCCTTCATGGCCACAAGGCATTCCCTGACAGGGGGCTTAGAAGTTACGTTCAATAAGCTGGCGACGGACGGCCCTTGGACCTTGTCCCTCCCTCCTGGGAACGTACTCCTCCTCCTCCTCCTCCTGCTCCTCCTCCTGAGGTGGTGGTCCAACGTCAGGTGGCAGTGCCTGAATCCTGCGGAGAGCCAGGTTGTGTAGCATGCAGCAAACTGCGACAAATTGGGAGACCCGGTGCGGCGAATACTGCAGAGATCCGCCGGAACGATCAAGGCAGCGGAACCGCTGCTTGAGGACCCCAATAGTTTGCTCGATGATGTTTCTGCTCCTTTGATGGCTCTCGTTGTATGCCTCTTCAGCAGCGGTCCTGGGCGCGCGGAGCGGGGTCATGAGCCAGGTACACAAAGGATAGCCTTTGTCCCCGAGTAGCCATCCTCTTGGGGGAGGCTGTGCCTCGAACATGTCATGCACAGTACTCTGCCGCAGGATAAAGGCATCGTGGCAGCTGCCTGGAAAGCGGGCATTGACAGCCAGGATGCGCTGCTTGTGGTCACACACCAGCTGCACATTGAGAGAATGGTAGCCCTTCCGGTTGCGATACTGCTCGCCATGCTCCAGAGGTGCCCGCAAAGCCACATGCGTACAGTCAATGGCGCCCTGCACCAAGGGGAAGGCCGCGAGTCTTGCAAATCCCACTGCACGCTGATGCTGGCTCTCCAGGGCCATGGGGAAGGAGATGAATTGGCGTCTCCTTCTGAAAAGGGCATCGGTCACCTGGCGGATGCAGCGATGCACGCCAAACTGGGATATGTTAGCTATGTCCCCAGCAGCGGATTGGAAGGAGCCGGTGGCTTAGAAGTTCAATGCCACCGTCACCTTCACTTCCACCGACAGAGACGTCCTGCACCTGAGCTTTGGACGCAGATCTCTGCGAAGCAGGTGGCAGATCTCTGCAACCACCTCCTTTCGGAATCTCAGCCTTCTTACACATCGTGCGCCACTCATGGTGAGGTAGGAGCGCTGCTGGCGGTATACCCTGACTGGGTAAGGCCTATGTTGCCGACGCCTGTTGCCCCCTCTGCCTCTAGCCAGGGCTGCCCCTCTGACCCCGCGTCTGCGAGCCCTACGCACATGGCGCTGAAACTCCGCGTTGGCACCCCATGCAACCCCCATCAAATGCTGGCAAACAGTCAAATTTCCAACAGGGAACTTGCAGCGCTTTGGCCTGAGTCCAAAAATACCTGAGCTATTGCTGCGCGAAACCAGTTAGCTCTCCTCCTTGTGTGTCCAGAAATCCGTTGCACAAGAGTGTTTGCTGCAAAATGGCTGCCCTTTATACTGCAGGGTACGTGCCCTTTAATTTGCGCTCCCCGGGGCCCGCGTCGGCTGTGTTGCGTTCCATTTTACAAACGCTCTGGCCGCCAGCCGCACAATGGGGCGGTCCGACTGAAGTTTGGAATCGGGGCGCGCAAAGGGCGTTGCACGAGGATGTGACGTCATTTTCTGCCCGCGCAGCCGGGCGGGCGCTAAACTTTGCGCCGGCGCTATGGGTCAACTTAATTTGGGGCGAGGCGCAAACTGCGCTGCGCCCGGGCGCTACACGCATAGCGCCCGAAATTCACTTCTCTTAAGGCGCTAACTGCTGGCGCAACCAACTGAATTTCTAGGCCATGATTTCTATTTCATAAATCCGTTTTGACTCCCTGTTATCACGTCTCTAATAATGGATTCTAGCATTTTCTCTACTATTGATGTCAGGCTAACTGGCCTAGAGTTCCCCTGTTTTCTCTCTCTCTCCTTTCTTGAATAGCAGGGTTATGTTTGCTACCATCTAACTCACGGGGACCATTCTAGAATCTAGGGAATTCTGGAAGATCAAAACCAATGCATTCACATTTGTTGGTTGCGGCATCCTGCCCAGCGTTCATTAATTAACCCTGTCAATCAGACTGGCTTCCGGAGGGGAACCTGCCCATGATGTCACCCAGACGTCTGTGTTTCCCATGGTCTACCAGCCCCCCCCCGTTCCGGGCGGGTCGGAAACTTCAAATCCCGGCCAAAGTATTTGTTTAATTCTGCCATTTCCTTATTCCCCATTATATTTTCTCCTGTCTCTGCCTCTAAGGGTCCCACATTTACTTTTGCTAATCTCTTCCTTTTTAGATACCTATAAAAACTTTTACAATCTGTTTTTATGTCTCTTGCTAGTTTACTCTCATGTTCTATTTTCTCTTTCTTTATCAGTTTCTTGGTCTGCTTTGCTGACTTATAAAATCCTCCCAATCCTCAGGCTTACTACTTTTTTTGGGCAACATTATAAGCCTCTTCCTTTAACATAATACTATCTTTAACTTTTCTTGTTCCTGTGGGACTTCATTCCTTAAGGGAAAGTATATTTGTTGCAAATTGTGAATTAATTCTTTGAATGTTTGCCATTGCTTATCTACGGTCACATCTTTTAATCTAGTTTCCCAATCTATCTTAGCCAACTCACCCCCCCCCCCCCCCAATACCTACGTAGTTTGCTTTGTTCAGATTTAAGACCCGAATTTCGGACTTAACTAAATCTGTCTCAAACTCAATATAAAATTCCAGCATATTATGATCACTCTTCTCCATTGGCTCCTTTACTATAAGTTTACTAATTAACCCTGTCTCCTTGCACAATACTAGATCTAAAATAGCCTGTTCCTTAGCAGACATATTCTGACTGTCGGCATATTATCTATGCTGGGAGAGTCTCCCTCTTTTCCCCTGACTGAGGCCCTATGCTGTACAAAGGATGTTAAATTTAAGATGGAAGTTAGACACCTTGTCAAGTCATCTTTACTGTTTAAGTGGAAGCATCCACCATGTACCCAGATTCGTAGGGAAATATTGCAAAGATTTTTTTGTTCATATCATGCTGTTGTAATATTGTCTTGCTTATTATATTCTGCCTCCTTTGGAAAATAAATAATCTGCCAGCCAGGCAAGATACCTGAATATGCAAGGAAGGAAAGATTACGTGGTTAATACCCTGATGGCTTTATGTTTCTAATGTCAAAATGTCTCAAAGGAATGATATCCTCTGTGGCTTTTCCGACTGTCAACTTAGGTTTGCTCATCAAAGAATGGAGACTCTCTTTACGAGGTTAAGTAACCTAACTTTTTGTTTTCATATCACATAAAATTGTTTCTTTGAAATAGATGGATTCAGGTGTGGGGGATGCAGGAGGGAGACTCATGTCTGACCTCTTACCACAGGGAGGGGAATTGCTTCAAGTTTCACATGGATTTAGAAATTGCAGTCCAGATTTGGAAGTTATAAAATCTGTGAAAATCTGATGGTCTCTACACCAGCGAAGAAATTACTGGAGTTTTCCTTCAACTGTATTTTCTGGTGTCTGTGATCCTTCTGATTTCACCTGCTGCCCTGACACACAACAGTGAGCAGCTCAGCGGTCAAACAGAACTGTTTACTTTGGTTTTACGATATAGTTCTTTTGGCCTAACCGTATTTTAACTAATATCAGCCCATCTCTGCACCACAGTAGCATTTTTCACCAAAAATTTACAAAAAAAGTTTGTTTTCATTACATTACAGTAAAGAAATACTCCAAGGTTGAACACAGTTGTGTTATTCTCCTGTATGTATCTAATTTCCTCTCAAATAATATTATAGCTCTGGAAATTTTATACGTAGGGGCATTGAACATAAAAGCAAGGAAGTGGTGTTGAATTGTTACAGTATATTAGTTACGATACAGTTGGAATTTTACACCCCATTATAGGAAGAGATGTTAGAGGCATGGAAAGGGCATATTGAAGTTTCATTGAAATGCTATCAGGAATTAGAAGTTATAGTTATGAAAAAGGCATGAACATTTTTTTCAACTAGAATAAGAATGGTTAATTGGGGATCGAAGAAAGGCTTTTAAAGTTAGTGAAAGTTTGGCGAGGTTAAATTGTGGTTGGTGAAACAGTAATAGGGGCATAGATTTGGGATTATCATTAGGAAAATGGGGAGAAGTTAGAAGAATTCTTTTCCGCATAGAGGGCTATTAGAGCACGGAATGCTTTACCAAAAATGACTATTGAGGCAGAACCAATAATCGAAGAATATAAAGGATACAGAGAAAGGGAATTGGGATCAGAAACGGAATTAGGATCAGAGCAGACAGCTTCAGCTGAAGAGCTGATCTTCCAAGTGGCCTCCTTCTAAGCTGTAAATGCTATGCTTCTATGAATACTTTGAATGAGAAATTTAAAGACTAGTATTTTTGATGGTCTTCCAAAGCTGCATTTTATGCAGTTGCAGGGTGTGGGTTCTAGCTTCTGATTCCTCACGAGTCTCTGGTTACTGCATGTTAGAAATGGTAAAAGAAGGTTTCTTCTGTTTGATATTTCCAGTAAAACTGTAAACATGTTCTAAAAGAATGTATATTAAACAAACAAAATCTTCACAAATGCATTTATGATGTCACTATGCATGTCGACCAGAGGAATTTTTACTCCATTGCGAGTTCCCGACCATGCTTATGCATAGGGTGAGGTATTGAAAGAAGAATAGGCACTGACAAGAGTCCTGGGAACAGGTTGGCAACCAACATACTTGGGTAGGGAATGATTTAGTACAATGGATTTAAAGAGAAAAGCAGAGGAAAATGTGTGTTTAAATCTGGAAAAGAGAAATCTGAGTTCTGTTTCTATTTTTCAATGATGGGCTTGTAATGGCCTCTCTACGTTTTGTCACCCTTGTTGAATGTGGGTATAACATTAGCCAGTTTCCAATCTACCGGTATCCCAATATCCATTGATTTCCTCATAATAGTTGTCATTGCTTTACAAATCTCTTCTCTGGTCTCTCCCAACTGTCTGGGAAAAATAACATCTATCCCTGTATTTGGAGGAAATAATTCGGAATATTGACTATCTTGCGCTCATCCTCAGTTTTAAGCCTATTTGTATATTTTGATGTTCTCGCCTCTTCTTTGACAATCCTCTTTCTATTGTAGTATTGAAATAATTTTTCACTGTTATGTTTTTGTTCTGCACCTTTGCTTTTCTTCTAAGTCTCTCCTTGCTCCTCTGATCACCCTTTTAGCTTGTTTCTGTGTAATCTTATAATCATCCCAGTTAGACCCATTTCGTTCTGTAGCATTTGTAGAGATCATTTTTCCTCTTTCTTTCACTTTTGATTTGTTAATCAATTGGGGTCACGTTTGTTTAGTCTGAGCCTGCTTATCTTACGCATGTACTTGTCCTGCATGTGCATCATTTTTTTGTTTAACGTGTTCTATTTGCCTTCTGAAATGTTGTTAAACATCCTCCTCCAATCCATTTGTTTTAACTCTTCCCTCATCTCTTTGCATTGAATCCTTTAAAAATTATAAAGCTGGCTCCCAGTCTTTGAGTTAATTGGGTTCCATTCTGTCCCCTCAGGAGTGGTATGACTTTCATTTCCTTTACGTTGTCTGAGTCATTAATGAGTACTGGTTCCAGATGAGCACTGTCTCCCATGACTTCCCTCACACACTGAGTCATGAAGCATTACATTTACCTACTCTGACTCTCAACTGCTTGGGCTTTTCCAGTTTATATTGTGTTGATAAAGATCTCCCATTAAAATAATTCCAGATTTCACATGCTGTTCCTTATCTCTTCGTAGAGCAAACTGTCCTCCTTCATGTGTTGACCTGGTGGTCTACAGCATACTGCTAGTATTGGATTTGATCACATTACAGATTTCTATCCAGAGTAGTTCACAGTAACATTTCATCAGATTCTCTGCTTTCTTTCTCTGCCCACCCCGGCTACCAAATGGGCAAACTAGCTAGGATCCAACAAAAACTTGCATTTATATATTGCCTTCAATGTAACAAAATATCCTAAAAGGGATCCTAAAAGGACTCCAAGAGTTAAGTTACGAGGAGAGATTACACAAATTAGGGTTGTATTCCCTAGAATTTAGAAGGTTAAGTGGAACAGATAGGGTAGATAGAGAGAAACTATTTCTGCTGGTTGGGGATTCTAGGACTGGGGGCCTAGTTTAAAAATTAGAGCCAGACCTTTCAGGAGTGAAATTAGGAAACACTTCTACACACAAAGGGTGGTAGAAGTTTGTAACTCTCTACCGCAAATGGCAATTGACGCTAGATCAATTGTTCATTTGAAATCGGAGATTGATAGCTTTTTGTTAACCAAAGGTATTAAGGGATATGGGCCAAAGGCGGGTATATAGAGTTAGGTCGCACTTCAGCCATGTTCTCATTGAATGGCGGAGTAGGCTTGAGGGGCTCAATGACCTACTCCTGTTCCTATGTTCCTGAAATGGACCATGAACTGTTTGATAGAGTAAAGAAAGAAAGACTTGCATTTATATGGTGCCTTTCACGACCGCTTTACAGCCAATGAAGTACTTTTTTTTTAAGTGTAGTCACTGTTGTAATGTAGGAAACGCGGCAGCCAATTTACGCACAGCAATCTCCCACAAATAGCAATGCGATAATGACCAGATAATCTGTTTTAGTGATGTTGATTGAGGGAAAAATATTGGCCAGGACACCGTGGAGAACTCCCCTGCTCTTCTTCGAGGTAGTGCCATGAGATCTTTTACATCCACCTGAGAGGGCATCCGAGAGAGTAAATAAAAAGAAACTGTTTCCAATGGCAGAAGGGTCGGTAACCAGAGGACACAGATTTAAGGTGATTGGCAAAAGAACCAGAGGCGACATGAAACATTTTTTGCACAGCAAATTGTTGTGATTGGGAATGCACTGCCTGAAAGGGTGGTGGAAGCAGATTCAATAGTAACATTCAAAAGAGAATTGGATAAATACCTGGGGGAAAAATTTACAGGGAATTTATGGGAAAAGAGTAGGGGAGTGGAATTAATTGGATTGTACTGGTCTCACTAGATGTAACTCCTAACCAACTAGCCAGTCAGCTAAACACTCATTCAAATAACTCCTCGAGAAGCAGGGTGCTGTTTTGAAGCTTTACTTGAATAAAAGTGTGAAACTGTAAACAAAGCCAAAGTACGTTTTGTACACAGAGGTACATTAGATGTTACATAAGATGCAAAAATATGTTTATGAAAACAGAATAGACTGCTTAACACAGATAAGTAGGTAACTGTATAAGTAAATAGCACTGAAGCTAACCCTTAGTAGCTAGCAGCTAATAAACTTCTTATTGACAAAGTATTGTCAAAATACTATACCGACAAGGTTGTTATTATGTTACCAAACAAGGATACTCACAGACATTGCGTCTTGCCTAGCATATAAGGAAGGATGGAGGAGGATAGAAAACAAACTGCCACACTTGGACCTTGTTCACAACTGAGAAAATACTTCCTCGAATACTACTTCCGGAGCAGACAGGAAGAAGGTCAAATAACACACTGCTATACAATAACTACCAATAGGGGCGCTACCTACATCTAACAAGTCCAGAACACTCCCCGTCTGGGGTCGGTAACGACCCCACATAAGCCTAACTCTACTTGTCACTGGAGTCCTCTGGCGACAAAAGAAGGACCACCTCAGAGACAGGCCGAGAGAAGACCTTTGCTGTTCCTTCTTTGACGACTCTCAAGTCCACCTTTCTCACTCTCCCGTCCTGGCTGGGATGGGACTTCATGATGATAGCCATAGGCCATTCGTTCCTTTTTGCCTGACTGTCCTTCATCAAGACAACATCTCCTTCTTTGAGATCTGGCCTCTTGTCCTGCCACTTGCGTTGGCTCTGCATTGTGTTGAGGTACTCCCGTCGCCACCTGCCCCAAAACGTGTCTGCTAGACTCTGAACCCATTTCCATTCTTGCTTGAAGAGTTCTCTTTTCCCAAACTCCCCTGGAGGACAAGGGGAAACACCTGTCTTCTGGGTCAAAAGCATAGCCGGAGTGAGGATGAGGGCCGATTCCGGGTCTGAAGATACTGGGATGAGGGGCCTTGCATTCATCACGGCGGTGGCCTCAGCCATCAGTGTGGTCAAGACTTCATGTGTGAGGCACGATGATCTACCTTGGAGAAGCTTGCAGTCGAGGATGCGGCGGGCAATGCCGATCATGCGTTCCCATGCGCCACCCATGTGGGATGAGTGAGGTGGGTTGAATACCCAGGTACATTTCTGCTCTTGGAGATACTTCTCCACACTTTCTGAGCTGGAACTTGATCCATCCATCTTCAGCTCTTGGCAAGCGCCGACAAAGTTTGTGCCACAATCCGAGCGTATCTGCTTTGCCGGGCCTCTGATTGAGAAAAACCTTCTCAGAGCGTTTATGAAGCTGGAGGCGCTCATTGTTTCAATAACTTTGATGTGTACAGCTCTTGTGGACATACATGAGAATATCACCGCCCACCTTTTGCTATTGGCGTGTCCTCCTCTGGTGCGGTGTATCTCGGAGTCAGAAACAGGGTTGAGGAGGTCGAATGACTCATTGGGTTCAGAGGAGTGCAGGGACGGATCCTGAAGAAAAGCTGGTCCTGACAGCCATGTCGTGCTGCTGAGAAGGGGCGCTGTTACAGATCTAGACCCATGGTCAGCTGGGTTCAGATCTGTGGGGACGTACCTCCACTGGTCGGGAGATGTGGACTGTCGGATACGTTGGACCCTGTTGTTCACGTAGACGTAGAACCGCCTAGTTTGGTTATGGATGTATCCTAGCACCACTTTGCTGTCTGTATAATACTTGATGCTATCGAACTTCAGATCCATCTCCTCCACTATGAACTCTGCAATCTCAACTGCTAATACTGCTGCGCACAGTTCCAATCTGGGTATGGTGAGGTCTGGCTGGGGTGCCAACTTGGCCTTTCCAAAGACGAAGCCGACTTTGCTTTGTCCATCTTGAGTGGTGACCTTCAGACAAGCCACACCTGCGATGACCTTAGCGGATGCGTCTGCAAAGACACAAAGCTCCTTGAATTTGACATTTGAGGGAGAGAAGGACGTATAGGAGCAAGGTATTTGGATCTCCTGTAAGTCTTGAAGCGAGTCTCTCCATCTGTTCCTCTCTGCTTCCATCTCTTCAGGGAGGGGTGAATCCCACTCTTCAGCGCATGTGGCGAGTTCCCTGAGGAGCAGCCTGCCTTGTATGGTGACAGGGGCTAAGAAGCCGAGAGGGTCGTATAGGCTGTTGACTGTAGAGAGCACTCCTCTACATGTGAAGGGTTTCTTGTCATCTAAGGCTTGGAACGTGAACGTGTCTGTTGCTATGTTCCAAGACACTCCTAGACTACGCTGTAGGG
Organism: Somniosus microcephalus; assembly: GCF_052327205.1. NCBI lineage: Eukaryota > Metazoa > Chordata > Chondrichthyes > Squaliformes > Somniosidae > Somniosus > Somniosus microcephalus. Next base: position 224,865,023 of record NC_140995.1, read on the forward strand.
GGAGGTCATCAGTGAAGAGGTCTAGATCCTTGACATCCTTAGCACGATCTTCAGGGGGGAATGCCTCCGTCACTGCTGGTCTGTTAGAAGCCATTTTGTGTAGCCTGAGGTTGGATAGTGCAAGCAGTTCCTGAGCTCGCCCAAGGGCACTGATGGCCTCTGCTTCGGCAGGGAATGACTTCAGTGCATCGTCGACGTAGAACTCTCGTTCGATGAACCCTCTCACATCACTGCCAAAGTCGTCTTCTTCATCCTTGGCAGCCCTCCTTAGTCTGTATATGGCGACAGCAGGGGACGGGCTATTGCCGAAGACATGGACGCGCATTCTGTAGTCCACAATGTCACTGCTGGGGTCGTTGTTGTGATACCACAGGAAGCGGAGGAAGTCTCTGCGGTCTTCTCTTACCACAAAGCAGTGAAACATGTGCTGGATATCGGCAGTGATGGCGACGGGCTCTTTCTTGAATCTCATGAGTACCCCCAAGAGGCTGTTGTTGAGATCGGGCCCTGTGAGGAGTACATCGTTGAGAGAGACTCCCTCATATGGTGCACTGAAGTCAAACACCACGCGGATCTGTCCTGGCTTTTTGGGGTGATAGACTCCGAAGGAGGGGAGGTACCAACACTCTTGGCCTTCCTGGAGTGGAGGAGCTAGCTCTGCATGATCGTTGACAAGCATTTTCTCGACAAACTCTAGGAAGTGTGCTTTCATCTTTGGCTTCTTCTCTAGTGTGCGACGGAGTGAGTTAAGACGATTATAGGCATACTCCCTGTTGTTCGGCAGCCGTCGTCTGGGGTTCTGGAAGGGTAAGGGTGCAACCCAGCTGTTAGAGCTGTCACGAGAGACCTCATTGTCCATAATCTGGGGGAATCTCATGTCGTCGATCGATGGAGCAAGTTTGTGGTCACTGGCGGTGCAACAGAAGACTGACTGACCCAGGTTCTCTCCAGTGAGCATCATCTGTGTGCTGTCTGTGGAGATCAGCGCTGGGGGGTTCTGAGGCTGGGCCGTATGACTGAACTTCTCTGTCACTCGGATCTGACTACTGCATGGGGTAAGGTAGCTTGGACGACCATTCTCCAAGATGGAAGTCTTGAGTGTGCTCACCTGAGATGGCTTGTGAGCACCCCTGAGGCACACGTCTCCAACAACGACCCAGCCGAGGTCTAGCCTTTGGGCGAAAGGGGCGTCATGTGCACTGTTGATCTGCTTCCTTACCTTATGTACCCTCAGGATGTCCCTGCCCAACAACAGGAGTATGTCTGCGTCTGGATCAAAAGGTGGGATCTCGTCTGCAATGCGTCTCAGATGACTGTGGTGATGAGCTGCATTCGGAGTGGGAATCTCAGAACGGTTGTCGGGGACTTGATTACATTCGATGCGTGTAGGAAGGAGGAGACTAACCTTCCCGTCAGCTGACTCAACAACATAACCACAGGCCCTCCTGTCGGCTGTCTCTGAAAGTCCAGCACACGTCTTCAGCGTGTAAGGCGACGGACTTCCTTTGACCTTGAAGATGTCGAAGAACTCGGATCTTGCTAGAGAACGGTTACTTTGTTCGTCTAGTATGGCATACATCTTTTCAGATTCCTGGCGACGTCCTACAGGGTACACATTAACGAGGCATATCTTGGAGCATGTTCTTGCGCTCACTCCTTCTCTGCACGCCTCGGTGCACTTGGATGTAATCTCCGGATAGGCGGCTCCCTCTCCCTCTCTGCCGTGTTCTGAGGCGGGAGGAGACGACTCTGACTTCCAAGGAGCTGGGCCTGGGTGGAGTGCTGTAATGTGCCAATCACTTTCACATTCTGTGCATTTTGCATCTACCTTGCAGTTCTTAGCGAGATGGTTCGTGGAGGAGCAGCACGTGAAACATATGGAGTTCTCTTTGAGGTACTGTTTGCGGTCTTCCAGGGACTTCTCTCTGAAGCCTCTGCACTTCTTTAATGGATGGGGCTTGTTGTGGATGGGGCATTGTTTGCTCATATCCTCGGATTTCTTCTGATCCCTTGTGTTCTCGGTTGAGGACACTTGCATTTTGTGGGCAGATATTGGTGTCTTTCCATGTCTGTCAAACTTGTCTCTTCTGGCAAGTGCTGTGTGGGAGGAGAAGAAGTTGAAGCTGGGGTCTGTCCTGGCTTTGGCTTCTCTACGGATGAAGTTGGCAAACAGAGAATGGAGGGAAGGTAACGTTGAGCTCTAGCTTGAACCTTGACCTGAATGATGTCCACTTCTGCAGATTGAATGGAAGCTTCTCAACGATGTGACTTACCCCTCTGGAAGTGTCTTAAGTACGATAGGCCAGGTAGGTAGCTGTCCTGCTTTGCAGCTTCGCGTTCCAACAGCAGATCTCCAAGGTCGCGGAGCTTCTGGGGTTCCTTATTTGTCAACTTCGGAAAGTTCTCCAATCTGGCAAAGAGAGCCCTTTCAATGGCTTCAGGCGAGCCGTAGCTTTCTTCCAGCCTCGCCCAAGCCATCATCAACCCAGCTGGCGGCTGTCTCACATTGACTGCTTTTATCCTGCGCGCCTGTTCGGCGGACTCTGGGCCGAGCCATTTGGTAAGGAGGTCGAGCTCTTCTGCTGCCGAGAGGCCTAGACCCGATATGGCACCATGGAAGGAGGACTTCCAGGCCCAATAATTCTCTGTTTTATCATCAAACGTGGTTAACCCTGTAGTCACCAGCTGCCTGCATGCAAGGTATTTGACAAGGTCGTAGGTGGTGGGGCCTATGCCATGGTCGCCTTGAGTAGGGGCTCTGCTGGGGGTCTCAAGGAAACGAGAGGGGGTTTGCTGCTGACTTTCTCTCTTCAGCGCTCCATTCCTCTGTTCGGTGTCCTCTGTTTTGTGGGGGAGGATCCTGTGACTTGGGGCACGCAGTCCATTTTGAACTTGGTTGATGACATGGGGCATGTTATATGGTGTGCTTGAGTCTGTAGAGATGTGTGGGTCTTCATCTCGTGAACTGTGTGTCAGCTTGGTCACTCACATAGTCTGTGGTGTGCTGTAGTCGACTCTGACACGGAACGGGAATTGGAACTTTGTTAGCTGACTCAGGATCAGCTTCCATTAAAACTGCCTCCAATATTTGTGCCTCAGCTAATGCAGCATCTTTCTCTTTTTCTTCCTGCAGGGCGTCTAATGTGGCTTGGAGACGGGCCCGTTCAACTTTTATTTTTATTTCTATTTCTTTCTTGGCATAAGCTGCCCTGGCTTGGGCTGCTTCTGCCTTGGCCCGTGCTCTGGCGATGGCCATACTAGCCCTAGAACCAGCTGATGACCTAGAACCGGCTGATGATTTGTAGTAACGAGAGCTTATAGACAGATTGTCACATTCTTCAGTTTCATCTAACTGTTTAAAGTCTTCTACTTGCTGAGTAGCGTTTTCAGTATTACCTTCTGCCATCATGATGTGAGGTAAGTGTGGTGTACAAGGTGAAGATTTAAGCTGACTATGTCGTGATGGCTTACTCTGCGCCTAGATGACAGCCGCTTAACTCTTGAGTCCTTGCTGCTCCACGTGGAGGGTCTCCTCTCTTCACAGCTAGCCGTATTGCTGTCTTTTCACTGTACTGGTCTCACTAGATGTAACTCCTATCCAGCTATCCAGTCAGCTAAACACTCATTCAAATAACTCCTCGAGAAGCAGGGTGCTGTTTTGAAGCTTTACTTGAATAAAAGTGTGAAACTGTAAACAAAGCCAAAGTATGTTTTGTACACAGAGGTAAGTACTATACATTAGATGTTACATAAGATGCAAAAATATGTTTATGAAAACAGAATAGACTGCTTAACACAGATAAGTAGGTAACTGTATAAGTAAATAGCACTGAAGCTAACCCTCAGTAGCTAGCAGCTAATAAACTTCTTATTGACAAAAGTATTGTCAAAATACTATACCGACAAGGTTGTTATTATGTTACCAAACAAGGATACTCACAGACATTGCGTCTTGCCTAGCGTATAAGGAAGGATGGAGGAGGATAGAAAACAAGCTGCCACACTTGGACCTTGTGCACAACTGAGAAAACACTTCCTCAAATACTACTTCCGGAGCAGACAGGAAGAAGGTCAAATAACACACTGCTATACAATAACTACCACTAGGGGCGCTACCTACATCTAACAAGTCCAGAACATGGATAGCTCTACCAAAGAGCCAACACAGGCACGATGAGCTGAATGGCCTACTCCTGTGCCGTATCATTCTATGATTCTATAATGTTACTGTGACCCTTCTGCCAGTGGAGACAGTTTTGCCTTATTTACTCTATGATTTTGAACAACTCTAGCAAATCTCATCTTAGCCTTCTCTGCTCTAAGGAGAACAGTCCCAGCTTCTCCAGTCTCTCCACATAACTGAAGTCCCTCATCCCTCTTATCATTCTAGTAAGTCGCTTCTGCAGCCTTTCCAAGGCCTTGAGATCCTTCCTAAAGTGTGGTGCCCAGAATTGAACACAGTACTCCAGCTGAGGCCTAGCCAGTGTTTTATAAAGGTTTAGCATAACTTCCTTGCTTTTGTACTCTATTCCTTTATTAATAAAGCCAAGAGTCCCATATGCTTTCTTAAGCCTTCTCAACTTTTCCTGCCACCTTCAAAGATTTGTGTATATACACCTCCAGGTGTTTCTGTTCCTGCACCCCCTTTAAAATTGTACCAATTAGTTCATATTGCCTTTCCTCATTCTTCATATCAAAATGTTTCACTTCACACTTCTCTGTGTTAAATTTCATCTGCCATGTGTCTACCCACTTTACCAGTCTATCCATATGCTCCTGAAGTCTGTTACTATGCTCCTCATTGTTTACTACATTTCCGAGTTTTGCATCATCTGCAAATTTTGAATGCCCAAGTCCAGGTTATATATCAAGAAGAGCAGTGATCCTAATTCCGATCCCTGGGGAACACCACTGTATACTTCCCTCCAGTCTAAAAAATAACTGACACCACTACTCTCTGTTTTCTTTCCTGTAGCCAATTTTGTATCCATGCTGCCACTGTCCCTTTAAGCCCATGGACTTTAATTTTGCTAACAAGTCTATCATGTGGTACTTTATCAAACGTCCTTTGAAAGTCCAGAAACACAACATCAACTGTACTACCCTCAACAACACTCTCCGTTACTTCACCAAATAATTTGATCAAGTTAGCCAAACATAATTTGCCTTTAACAAACCTGTGCTGACTTTCATCTATTCGCTCACTTTTCCGAATGCCAATTAATTTTGTCCTGGATTATTGTCTCTTAAGTTGCCCCACCACTGACGTAAGGCTGACTGGCCTGTATTTGCCAGGTTTTTCCCCTCTCTCCTTTTTTGAACAGGAGTGTAATATTTACAGTCCTCCAGTCTCTGGCACCACCCCCATATCCAAGGAGGATTGGAAGATTGTGGCCAGTGGCTCCGCAATTTCCACCCTTCCCTCTAACCTAGAATGTATCCCATCCGGACCAGGTGACTTTTCTACTTTGAGTACTGACAACCTTTATCTATTTTTAGATACTGCCTCCTCCTTTACGGCTACATTGGCAGCATCCTCTTCTCTAGTGAAGACAGCTACAAAATCATGCCCTCTGCCTCGACAAGAAGATCTGTTTTTTGGTCCCTAATCAGCCCCTCCCTTCCTTTGATGACCCTTTTACTATTTATGTGTTTATAAAAGACTTTTGGGTTCCCTTTTATGTTAGTCGCTAATCTATTCTCATACTCTCTCTTTGCTCCTCTTATTCCCTTTTTTAGATCTCCTCTGAATTTTCTATATTACTTTTTCTTTTCCCCAACAGCTGTTTTTGTTTCATTTTCAATTTCCAGAAATCTTAAGTTTGCCTTGTGAGGTGACCCTGAATTGTTTTGTCCCACATTGTTTTATTTTAAATACCTGTGGTTTGGGGGCTCATTTTTTGTTAGTACACTTCATCCAAGTTGGCACCTGGAAGCAGTAAAAAGAACCCTGAAAAACACAAAAATTTTAAACGCATTGTTTCTGTGATGATTCAGTGCATAGTTTGGCTGATTGCAATGCTGTTGTAACTAGATTATGAAGAACTTCATCATCAGTACTGATGAGGATGGCCTGTGGGGTGGCGCGTGCGCCCAGTCAGTTATGCCTCTGACTGTTTATGAGCGGTTCGAATCGCTCCCACGCCCCTGGGTTCTAGACACCGGACTTAGGTACAAGGCTCGAGTAGACAGGTGATTGGATGCAAACAAAACCAAGATTTTTATTGAAGAGGAAAAATTGATACAATCTTATGGAAAATTACTAGTGTACACTTCTACAAGCAAAAATACAAAAGAATAATATACTTATACAGGGAATGGGGAACACACGGCACATTGAGGGAAAACAAACTATCTTAACAATCCCCTTATCCTTATCCCACCCGCTACGCCTAACTAGATCAAGCTATGAGGGGTCAGAACTTCATGCTCACCAATCAAAAGGGGTCTGCTGGACTCAAAACAGCGGTTGGGTTCGGGGTTCGCTCTTGGTGCTCTCTGGAGCCTGCCGTCATCACGTGGTCTCCGGGTGCTGTAAGGGCATTGTCCAGGTACGCGTACCCCAAAGTTAAAGTCTCTGCTTGGGCACGTTACCTTGCAGGGATGATTCATCGTCGTCGGCCGACAGTTTGAGTTTGTATGAAGATCGTCGCAGGTTGGCTGAGGCTGAAGGCCCGATGATTCGAAGCCTCCCCTCAGTTCGTCTCCTCAGTTGGTCTTCTTCAGTCGGTCTTCCCCAGTTGGTCTTCCCTCCTCCCCTCGTCGCGTCCCGCCTCGCCTGGCCTGAATTGGCCATGTCTGCCCGATGCAGTGCCTGGGCAATTTCCAGATGGAGTGGGGAAAGGCACGGGCAAAGGCCAGGGGGTAAGCGCGGGACGGGGAAAGAGCGACAGCCACGAGGGCGAGGGGCAGAAGAGCCGAGCAGAGCAGAGAGAGAGATTGCTACCCAGGGCCTTCAATTATACTCCTTTCGAAAAACCCTTATCTGCGCGCCAAATCAGGTTAGTTCTTTGTCTTAATCTTGGCGGGCTATTTTAAATAATGGTAGCAATCCATACTAACTTTTTAGATGGCTGGTAATCACATCTACCGGCCCGATAATTGACTTGTTTTTGTCATGAATGTTCCCTGATGGGTCTGTCCAACCTCGATGGCTTCCTTAATCTGTTGTTGATTATATATGTAAACTGCTTGATGGCCTTAACTATAGACCTAACTGAATTTAGATTTGTCTCCAGTTCGATCTAATACATAATTCAAAGTCCTGTCTGGTTTCAAAATACAAAGTCTCTCTTCACAGAAAACCGCAGCCTTGGTTTCGATTCCTCCACAAGCTGCCTGCGTTGCAGAGTCTAAGTTTTAAAATCTCACAGGCTTTCTGCCACGAGGCACGGACGCCATTTTGGGTACCCTTTTTCATTAAAAATGTCCATGCAGGGTCCCTTTTCTTATTAATAACCTTTGGGAAAATGTAGAAATTTTGCAAATCTTACAGTACGTACACTCGACATGTGTGCAGACAGGGAACTGTAAGCATTGTCCAGTACAATGTTTCCATTAGACGCTTTTCTTCATGATTTGTGTTAAGAGGTGTGTTAACTGCAGTCTAGAAAGAGAATTTTGTTATTCATAATATAAATGTGCAATTTGGATAATTTGACCTAATGTTGATTTTGTAAGTGCTGTTTTTTTCTCCAAATTACCATCTAGCTATTAAAAGAAACAATGTGCTCAGAGCTTTCCTAATGTGGCTTGTCAACCATATCTATATCCTTAGTTGCGATCCAGAGTAGATCCAGGCGAAAGTTGCGCCTGGATATATTTTTCCGCTAGAAATTTGGACACATTTGAGCACACAGTTTCCGCATCGAAACACCTCACAGATTTGCTATAGCATGTGTTGGAAGTAAAGGCAAGCTCCCTCCGCTCTACCTCAACAATATGCTTTAGCCCCAACCTCAAAAAGGCAACATAGACGACACCAGCACGTCATTTCCAGTTCCTCACACCAGCCATTCTTGTAGCCTCGCTTGAGTAAGATTGCCAATTTTATGCCAAATCGGGGGCTGTTCTATGCTGTGAGCCTGCTCTCACTAGAAACTGCAACCCAGACTGCTCAAACTCATTTCATGTAAGACTCCTACAACCAGCAGACAGAACAATCTGTGCTTGATGCTCACAGAATAAATTGAGTATCTCACTATTGTTAATGAGTTCCCACATATGAAAGGGTACACAAATACGTTCAGACCTGTACCTGTCATGAACTATTGGCCTTTCCTATGTGTGAAAGATCTACCTAACTCATTATTTTTATTTACTAACTGGTTGATCTTCTGTGCCATGCTAAATGATTATAGTGATTATATGGGGTGGGGGAGAGACAGTGATTACACGGGGGATGGGGGGGTGGGCGGGCAGAGACTTTTAAAAATGCTTCTGTGTCTCTCTTTTCCTGTACCTGTCTCTCTGCTTGTTTCTGATTTTCTAATCCCTCTCTATTTGTCATTCCATTTTGCCCATCCTTCTCTTTCTGGTTCTCTGTTTGCCTTCCTCACATTTTCATGGTTATCTGTATCTCCCTCTGTCGCTCTCTCCATCTTTTTGTTAGTCTTATCTTGTATGTTTCCCAGTCTGTCTCTCTCTGTCTGACATTTTCTCTCTCTCCTCTTGGTAGGTCTTTTTCTCTTTTTGTTTGTCTCCCATTTTGTATGCCTCTAATACAGTCTTCCTTTCTGTATGTCTATGACTCTGTTCTTTTCCTGTCACCTTCAGTGGAAATCTAGAGCGAGACCTGGAACACCAACCCTCTGTTAGCTGCAGATATTATCTTAGGGCAGATTTCGCTACTTGTCCCTACTCTGCTCTGGCACTGAATAGGAGCAGTGCACCTAAAGTGCACTTCTCTTGTCCTGACCCAGGATCACTGGATTTCCTGTCCTTAGCCATTGACATCGTGTTGAGCATTCCTAGTGCTTGCCTGCCATCAGCAGGGCCCAGCACCAGTGAAAGGGACAGGAAAAACAGACACAGGCTTGTTTGGCCTTGGCTATTTGAACTTCTTGGCTGCCAATGGCAATCAGCAGTTAGAAGTTCCCGATTGGACAAACATCTGGGGGAACGGGGTGGTGGTTTAGAAATATAAAAGTTCCAATGGTTGTCTTTGACCTGTCTCTGTTGGGCTGGTGCCTATTGCAGGCGCAAACCCAGCAACCCAAACCCAGTCTCACTGCTCCATCCCAGCCCTTAACAACTCTCATCCTGACCCCTGGCTTCCTTGCAAGTTGGCAGAGAGCAAAGCAGGGGTGAGCGGGAGTGAATGTGGACACCAGGGCCAGGAGGGAGCAAGCAGGTCACTGGGCACTGCAGTGATGAAGTGCATTCTTCACCCCACCCCCCGAAACAATAATGAAGATAGAGTCACCTCTAAGCCTCAGCACATTTTTTTTTATTCGTTCATGGGATGTGGGCATTGCTGGCAAGGCCAGCATTTATTGTGTATCCCTATATGTTAGAAAGTATGCATTAAAAATAACATTGCTGTAATTTTTGCAATAATACTGTTACTGGAGCTTCATTCCATATTCATATGGGAGTGGGGGCAGAGGGTGAAAAAGGCATGCAAATTAGATCCAACAGAAGCAGCTGTCTGGGACGGTGTTTCTTGCATATAACATCAGTTTGAGACAATGAGGTTGGTTGACACATTCCAGAGAGGAAATTGGGAGTAATGTTAGAATGGCATTTTCTCACAGAACACTGCATGGAGTCTGATGTGCCTCAATGAATCCGAGACTCGACGTTAACGGAGCAAAGCAAGGCTTTTATTAACTCAGAAAGTAATACACATTGGAGAAGTGTCTCTCATCCAGAGATCTGCTGTACTGCTGTGAGACACGCTGGGGCTTGCTTAAGTAGGGGCCAGGTATGGGCGGAGCCCTACACACAATACAATACAGGTAAGGAGATGAAACTGAAACTAAACTAAACACAGGGAATACAGTGCCTGATGAATGGCATATTTCATCACATTCACACCTTCTACAGATTTAGTCTGTTCGGGGGTTTGATAGTCCTCTGTGACCGACGTAGCTGTTGTGGTGCCGCGGGTGTCGGCTGGGTGTCCCCGGTGGCCTCCTGGGTCTCTGCCGGGGGCACCGCCAGGGTTGTTGAAGGGGTAGTTGGTGGGGGCACCGTTGGTTGATGTTCTTCCGGGGGTGGTGAAAGGATAGTGGGTGGGTAAGAATTGCTGTGATCATTGTTGCTGTTGTTGTCGTGGTTGTTGTCGTTACCGGCTGGGGCGACGTCTTTTATGGACACGGTGTCCTCCCTTCCGTCGGCGTGCCGGACATACGCGTATTGGGGGTTGGCGTGGAGTAGGTGCACTGACTCCACGAGGGGGTCCGTCTTGTGGCCCCTCACATGCCTTCGTACAAATACCGGACCTGGGGTGGAGAGCCATGACGGCATGGATACGCCTGAGGTGGATTTCCGGGGAAAGACAAACATTCGTTCATGAGGCGTGGCATTAGTGGCAGTACACAATAGCGACCGTATCGAATGGAGCACATCTGGGAGGACTTCCTGCCAGCGGGAGATAGGGAGGCCCTTGGTCCTTAGAGCTAGAGTGACTGCTTTCCATACTGTCCCGTTCTCTTGCTCCACCTGACCGTTACCCTGGGGGTTGTAGCTGGTGGTACGGCTCGTGGCGATCCCCCTGGACAGCATGTACTGGCGTAGCTCTTCACTCATGAAGGACGCCCCCCATCCGTATGGATGTAGCTCGGCATACCGAACAGGCAGAACAGGCTGTTGAGGCATTTAATGACCGTGGCGCTGGTCATGTCTGGGCAGGGGAAGTCGAATGGGAACCGGGAGTATTCGTCCACAATGTTCAGGAAGTAAACATTGCGGTCGACTGACGGGAGGGGGCCCTTGAAATCTAAGCTGAGCCGCTCAAAGGGCCGTGTAGCTTTGATTAAGTGGGCTCTATCTGGGCGGTAGAACCGAGGCTTGCACTCAGTGCAAGTGCGGCAGTTCCTGGTCAGAGACCGAACTTCCTCATTCGAGTAGGGTAAGTTGCGGGACTTTATGAAGTGGAACAACCGTGTGACCCCTGGGTGGCAGAGGTCGTTGTGGAGGGTCTGTAGCCGATCCCCGGTGGTGCTGGCGCACATCCCTCGTGAGAGGGCGTCGGGGAATTCGTTAAGGGCCCCTGGCCGGTAAATGATGTCATACTCGAAGGTGGAGAGCTCGATCCGCCACCTAAGAATCTTATCATTTTTAATCTTCCCCCTCTGTTTATTATTGAACATAAACGCTACCGACCGCTGGTCGGTAAGTAGGGTGAAGCGTTTGCCGGCTAGGTAGTGCCGCCAGTGGCGCACTGCCTCCACGATGGCTTGGGCCTCCTTTTCCACGGAGGAGTGTCTGATCTCGGGCCCTTGGAGGGTCCTCGAGAAGAAAGCTACGGGCCGCCCCGCCTGGTTGAGGGTGGCCGCCAAGGCAAAGTCAGACGCATCACTTTCCACTTGAAAGGGAGTGTTCTCGTCCACTGCCTGTAGCGTGGCCCGCTCAATATCCCGCTTAATGCTTTTGAAGGCGGCGTGGGCCTCAGCAGAGAGCGGAAAAGAGGATGCTTTCAAGAGGGGGCGGGCTTTGTCGGAGTAGTTGGGGACCCATTGGGCATAATAAGAAAATAACCCCAGGCACCTTTTCAGGGCTTTGGGAGTGTTGGACAGGGGGAGCTCCCGTAGGGGGCGCAATCGGTCGGGGTCTGGTCCGATTTCCACATTCTCCACCACGCTGCCTAGTATGCAGAGGCGCGTGGTGTTGAAAACGCACTTGTCCTCGTTGTAAGTGAGGTTGAGTTTTTGTGCGGTTTTCAGGAACCTCTCGAGGTTCGAGTCGTGATCCTGCTGGTTGTGACCGCAGATGGTGACGTTGGGGAAGGTTGCCTGCAAGTGGTGGTCATCGACCATGCGGTCCATCTCCCTCTGGAAGACCGAGACCCCATTCGTCACCCCAAAGGGGACTCTGAGGAATTGGTAGAGGCGTCCGTTCGCCTCGAAGGTGGTGTACGGGCGGTCCTCTGGTCTGATAGGGAGCTGGTGGTACGCTGACTTGAGGTCGATGGTGGAGAACACCCGGTATTGGGCGATTTGGTTCACCATCTCGGATATGCGGGGTAGCGGGTAGGCGTCTAGCTGGGTGTATAGATTAACCGTCTGGCTATAATCTATCACCATCCGCTTCTTCTCGCTACCCCTCACCACCACCACTTGGGCGCGCCAAGGGCTGTTGCTACGTTCGATAATGCGCTCCTTCAGGAGCCTATCTACCTCGGTCGCGATAAACCGCCTGTCCTCCCAGCTGTACCTCCTGCTTTTGGTCGCTATTGGCCGGCAGTTGGGAGTAAGGTTCGCGAATAGCGAAGGCGGCTTTACCTTCAGGGTAGCCAGACCGCACACTGTGAGGGGCGGCTGGGACCCACCGTAATTGAGCGTGATGCTTTGGTGGTGGCACTGGAAATCCAGGCCCAAGATCACGCTCGCACATAGATTCTTCATGATTAGTAATTTAAAATTATCGTATACAGTTCCGTTAACAGACAATTGTACCACACAGTAACCCATAATGGTCGATGTCTGGGCTTTATCAGCCATAGAGATGGTGCCCCGAGCAGGGACCACCGTTAGAGAGAGTTGTTGTGCTAGTTCAGGGTGGATAAAACTCTCCGTGCTTCCATTGTCAATTAAACATTTAACCCCGCACCCGTTTACCTCGATGTCCACCATTGATTTGGATAGCGGGTGCGGTCTGGTCTGGTCCACTGTGACCGATGCCACTGTAGGGCCCTGATCGAGACAAGATGGCGTCCACGCTGCCTGCTCACAAGATGGCGGACCCCACGAGGTCGGGCAAGATGGCGTCCAAGATGGCCGCTCCCACGGCGCACACGCGGCGGTGGCTGGTTTTCCAGCGGGGTTCCCTCTGCACACCTTCCCGAAGTGCCCCTTCTTACCGCACTTAAAGCAGGTGGTGCCTTTCGCCGGGCACAGGTTTCTGATGTGCTTCGGCTGCCCGCAGAAGTAGCAGTTGGGGCCCCGACGCGTCGCGGCTGTCGTAGGGCTTCTGGGGGGAGAGCGGGGCCCCGACGGTGTCGGGCTGCCGGGCGGGGAAGATGCCTTCCAAGATGGCGGCGCCCTTGGTGCACACGTGGCGGCGTGGGCGGCGCGGGCCGAAGAGTAGGCGTCTGAGTTTCTCTGGGCCACATCCAGGGATCGCGCTGTGTCCACAGCCTGTTTCAGGTCCAATCCCGTTTTTTCCAGTAGCCTCTGCCAGATGTAAGTGGAGCTGAGGCCTGCGATAAAGGCATCACGAACAAGCTCGTCAGTGTACACTGCGGCTTTTACATCTTGGCACTTGCAGTCTTTGCCAAGCGTTTTCAGGGTGACTAGGAACTCATCCAGCGATTCCCCAGGTCGCTGTGTGCGAGTAGCGAGCAGATGCCTAGCGTACACCTCGTTCGTAGGCTGCTGGTAATGCGCCTTTAGGATGTCGCAGGCGGCCGGGTACGTGTTGGCGTCTTGGATGAGGGGGTAAACCCGGTGGCTTACCCAATTCCACAGGATTCCGAGTTTCATACTCTCAGCGTCCGTAGCGCCTGTGATGGCTGCGGAATTGTCCAGGAAGAATTCCATACACTTAAACCAGTGTCCGAATCGTGCCGATGCGTCCGAAGCATGCGGGTCCAAATCCAAACGTTCGGGTTTCAAGAGTTGGTCCATTGCGTTGAAAATTGAGTTAATAAAATTGATGTGCCTCAATGAATCCGAGACTCGACGTTAATGGAGCAAAGCAAGGCTTTTATTAACTCAGAAAGTAATACACATTGGAGAAGTGTCTCTCATCCAGAGATCTGCTGTACTGCTGTGAGACACGCTGGGGCTTGCTTAAGTAGGGGCCAGGTATGGGCGGAGCCCTAAACACAATACAATACAGGTAAGGAAATGAAACTGAAACTAAACTAAACACAGGGAATACAGTGCCTGATGAATGGCATATTTCATCACAGAGTCTTAGCTGAAGGGACCAGGCAGATACCATATGAGAGATTTCTGATTTGAGGTGGCAGACTTGATGGGGCATAATCTAAGAATAAGGGGCTGCCCTTTCAAAACTGAGATGAGGAGAAACTTCTTCACTCAGAGGGCAGTAAATCTATGGAATTTGCTACCCCAGAGAGCTGCGGAAGCGGCAACATTAAATAAATTTAAAATGGAGATAGACAGTTTCCTAGCAGATAAGGGAATTAGGGGTTACGGGGAGAGGGCAGGGAAGTGGACGTGAGTCTAGATTCGGATCAGCCATGATCCTATTGAATGGCGGAGCAGGCCCGAGGGGCTGTATGGCCTACTCCTGCTCCTACTTCTTATGTTCTTATGGCAGCTAAACTGGGCATGGAGAGCTGGGGGAGGGCCAGAGACAAGTCCTTAAGGTAAACAACATGTACGTTCAGAGCATGGCTAGTCAGTAAAATGAACTTAGCTTGCTAACAGGAATAATATTTTCTGTGTTACGAGGAGCATTATGACATAGATTAAAATTCACTGTAAACAAAGGACTTTGTTGTTACAATTGCCCGTGACACATTATCATTGGACTAGATTTTGGGCAGTAAAAGTAAACTCCTGATTGTAGGGTATGTGAGGTCTGCCTATGGGATAGATTGATGACGCTGAACTTGAAATTTGTAACAATGGTACAGACATGAAATTTGTGACAGTAGTCTTGAGTAATTTGTTCATGGAAGGAGTTTCAACTTACACTGGTATGTTGTAATGTAATAATATTATGTAATTTCCTTGCCTCCAGTTGTACTGTTTTTTCAAAGATTTCCGCAAACTCCCATCAGGTTTCTTTTCATAAGAGATTTTCTGTGAACTTTGTTGCCATTCGATAGTTTCAAAACTAACAGAATTAAATAAATTGGGCCAATTACATTGAAAGCACTGTGTTAAGAAAATATATTTTTCACTTTTTTTCCTTCCTATCACATAACTACAGCCTGATTTGCCAAATGTTTGGTAGTAGGAGTCTTGAGGGCAATTTTATCATATAATTCCAGGTACACGCAGAATTTTAACGGCTGTGGATTGGACTGTCTGTTTTTCTAATATTGTCACGTTTGGTGACAGTACAGGGTAAGTAATCCTAATTGATGATCATAAAATACAGTGTGGGTCTCTGTGGGGGATGTACTTTATGTGCACTGTAGAATTTGAACCACGATTGCCTTCTGAGGATTGTGCTGCACTTTAAGTTCTGTCTGGCTCAATTTGGTACTAGCTCATTGCTCACTTTCGGTATAAGACTGCAATTACCTAGTTACTTCAAATTAACTTCAGATGCGGCTTTTGCACTGCTTCACTGTTTTCACTAGCCGAGTCCTGTACCATTTAAAGAGTTCAGAATGTTGTCAGGTGGGCTCTGTTTGAATAACCCACTCTTAAAACTCAGTTTTGGACCTACCATGTGACCATCAAAATTGGGCTGCTGCAAATGTGGTATCTTCATACTGAAACAGCGAACTGAAGCCAAACTCACCTCAGAATCTACTCCTCCCTACCCACTCTTTAAAATCACAGAATTGCTTGCTCCCAGCAACCCTTTCACCTTTCACCTGGCCTTCATAGCGAGAGGATTCGAGTACAGGAGCAAGGATGTCTTGCTGCAGTTGTACAGGGCCTTGGTGAGACCACACCTTGAGTATTGTGTGCAGTTTTGGTCGCCTTATCTGAGGAAGGATGTTCTTGCCATGGAGGGAGTGCAGCGAAGATTCACCAGATTGATACCTGGGATGGCAGGAATGACGTATGAAGAGAGATTGGGTTGATTGGGCTTGTATTCGCTCGAGTTTAGAAGACTGAGAGGGGATCTCATTGAAACTTATAAAATTCTAACAGGACTAGACAGACTAGATGCAGGAAGGATGTTCCCGATGGCGGGGGAGTCCAGAACCAGGGGTCACAGTCTAAGGATAAGGAGTAAGCCATTTAGGACAGAGATGAGGAGGAATTTCTTCACCCAGAGAGTGGTGAACCTGTGGAATTCTCTACCACAGAAGGCAGTTGAGGCCAACTCATTAAATATATTCAAGAAGGAGTTAGATATATTTCTAAAGGCTAAAGGGATCAAGGGATATGGGGAGAAAGCAGGGACAGGATACTGAATTTGGATGATCAGCCATGATCTCATTGAATGGCGGAGCAGGCTCGAGGGGCCGAATGGCCTACTCCTGCTCCTATCTTCTATGTTTCTATGTTTCAGAATCCTCTTCCTCCCAGAAACATCTTTGTCCTTTCTGAATCTACTTTTTTCCAGCACTTTTCTTCACCTTTCATATCCCCCTCCTTTCTGAATGTGATTGCACGTTTGAGAACCACAGTGATTGGTGATCCCTAAACAACAGCTCTGTGGTGAAGGCATCGCTTAATGTTAGTGAGCTAACAAATACCTCCGACATCAAGGAAAGGCCTTATTAAATAGAAAATAGCAAAAGGATTGTGGATTCATCCTGCTGTACTGATGTATTACACATTGAGGAAGCTTTAGTGTGATTCGAAATCCATTGAAACATATGGAACTGTACTTATTTGAAACAGAATCGGTCGTATTTTTTAAATGAAAATATCTGTCAGACATATCTAGCATTATCAATGCAGTTCTATCCAGAATATTCTTCCAATACAACGGACTGCTGTGTGGAACTGTTTGTACTTGTAATGGTCTGTTTCTTAATACAACCTACTGTCTGCTAAATGGGGGCTTCTGAGTGGATGATCTCAGCAAGAATTCTTTTCCCGTAATCTATTGTTTTGCCCATAGGGTAGTTTTCTTAGCATCAAACATTGTGCTTCCTGTATTAGGGTGTATTTTAATTTGGTCATTTAAACTTCAGACAGAAAATTAAGAACTTCCCCATTTGTGATGTTCTGTTATTGCCCTGTAGCATAAGGTAGCTTTTACAGTATGCATACATCAAGTTATTAGCAGTGAGGCAGCGAACTTTCTTCAGCTTATTTCGTAGATCCATCTTGCTACCCAGACAGGATTGCAGGTTTACCCTTGTATCCCTATGGGCATGCTAAGTGGCCACTTTTGCCCTATCTACAAACTGTGCCAATTTGTAATTATAAGCATATTTTGAGAATACTTTGAAAAGGAAAATAGCAAGAAATATTTAGGAGTCTGGTTGTCTCAATATGATCACGCTTGTCAATGAGATTGTTGTCATAAGGCAGTGCACGATATAGGTGTGTATTTCAAATATTTTTGTATGTTGGAAATGATATATACAAAATTATGAATAATCTGGTATATTATGAAGTACTTTTTATATCTTGGTATCTTAATTCTTAGGACTGATACTTGACACTACTAGGACTATGTGACACTGGATCATGAATGCTCCAAGTTTAACTCTAGCAGTCTGTGTACAGCACTTACAGCCCAGTGAAAGGGCATGAAGGCCTTATTCATCCAATAGGAATTCAGTCTCAATAATAATGATTATGGAAGCATTTAAGGCTTCTGTCTCATTTTCAGTTAGTCAGCTAATACTAACACAATCATACAGCACAGAAGGAGGACATTTGGCCCATCGTGCCTGTACCGGCTCTTTGAAAGAGCCGCCCAATCAGTCTCACTCCCCTGCTCTTTCCCCATAGTGCTGAAAATGTTTCCTTTTCAAATATTTATCCAGTTCCCATTTGACAGTTACTAGTAAATCTGCTTCCACCACCCTTTTAGGCAGTGTATTCCAGATCATGAAGGGGGTGAAATTTGACATGGGATGGGAGGCAAAACTGGCAGAACCCTACGTTACAGTGTCAGTGTCAGCTGTGGCTCAGTTGGTAGCACCCTCACCTCTCAGGCAGAAGGTTGTGGGTTCAAGTCCTACTCCAGAGACTTGAGCACAAAAATCTAGGCTGATAATCCAGTGCTGCACTGAGGGAGTGCTGCACTGTTGGAGGTGCCGTCTTTCGGATGAGGCGTTAGACCGAGGCCCTGACTGCCCTCTCAGGTGGATGTAAAAGATCCCATGGCACTATTTCGAAGAACAGGGGAGTTATCTCTGGTGTCCTGGCCAATATATATCCCTCAATCAACATCACTTAAACAGATTATCTGGTCATTTATTGCTGTTTGCGGGAGCTTGCTGTACGTAAATTGGCTGCCGTGTTTCCTACATTACAACACTGACTGCACTTCAAAAAGTACTTCATTGGCTGTAACGTGCTTTGGGACATCCTGAGGTTGTGAAAGGACTATATGAATGCAAGTCTTTTTGCAACATGCCTGATAATTCAATTCAGTGGAACTGAATGTTGGGTGGAGGGTGTAACAGCGACTGATGTGATAACGTCTGATTTGCGTCTCCGCCCATGTCCAATTTCAACGTGTAACACTGTGTTAAAAAAATGTCCTCATCTCCCCTCTCGTTCTTTTGCCAATTATCTTCAATCTGTGTCCCCTAGTTAACAATCATCCTGCCAGTGGAAACAGTTTCTCCTTATTTACTTTATCAAAATCCTCATAATTTTGAACACCTCAATTAAATCTCCTCTTAACTTTCTCTGCTCTAAGGAGAACAACCCCAGCTTCTCTAGCCTATCCACGTAAATGAAGCCCCACATCCCTGGAATCATTCTTGTAAATCTTTTCTGCACCCTCTCTAAGTCCTTCACATCCTTTTTAAAATGCGGTGCCCAGAATTGGACACAATACTCCAGTTGAGGCCGAACCAGTGTTTTATAAAATAACAACAGAAAATGCTGGAAGTACTCAGCAGGACAGGCAGCATCCGTGGAGAGAGAAACAGTGTTAACGTTTCAGGTCAGGGACCCTTCATCAGAACTGGGAAAGGCTAGCGATGTAACAGATATTAAGCAGGTGCAGAGGCAGGGAAATGGGGAGGGGAGGGGAGGAAGGAACATTCTGTACTAGGGTAGGAGGCAGGAGAGATTAAATGTTGCAAATGGGGACGGCAAAATCATAAACAGCCTGAAAAATGGGAGCAGGGGTTATAGTCTGAAATTGTTGAACTCAATGTTGTGTCTAGAAGGCTGTAAAAAACATAGAAACATAGAAGATAGGAGCAGGAGTAGGCCATTCGGCCCCTCGAGCATGTTCCGCCATTTAATGAGATCATGGCTGATCATCCAAATTCAGTATCCTGTCCCTGCATTCTCCCCATATCCCTTGATCCCTTTAGCTTTAAGAAATATATCTAACTCCTTCTTGAATATATTTAATGAACTGGCCTCAACTGCCTTCTGTGGTAGAGAATTCCACAGGTTCACCACTCTCTGGGTGAAGAAATTCCTCCTCATCTCTGTCCTAAATGGCTTACCCCTTATCCTTAGACTGTGACCAATGGTTCTGGACTCCCCCGCCATCGGGAACATCCTTCCTGCATCTAGTCTGTCTAGTCCTGTTAGAATTTTATAAGTTTCGATGAGATCCCCTCTCATTCTTCTAAATTCTAGCGAATACAAGCCCAATCGACCCAATCTCTCTTCATACATCATTCCTGCCATCCCAGGTATCAGTCTGGTGAATCTTCGCTGCACTCCCTCCATGGCAAGAACATCCTTCCTCAGATAAGGCGACCAAAACTACACACAATACTCAAGGGCCTAGAAATTCAGTGGGCTGCACCACCCGTTAGCGCCCTAAGAGGGCACTTAGTGGGTTTTACGCCACTGGCCACGCCTCCCGCTAAATTTAGCGGGACGCTAATGGCGACACTAGCCGTTAGCGCTGCGCCGCTACCGATGACGTCATCGGTGTGCGCAGCGCCCCGCTACCGCCCCGATCGCGAAATTTAGTAGCGCCCGCTGCTTTAACGGCAGTCGCAATTTGCGACCGGCTCAGGGGGGCCTACCTGCGGCGGTAGAGGCGCTGAGGTGCGGGGCGGCCATTTTTTTTGCTGGCCGCCTGCCAACACCTCTCCGCACCGCCGTCCCCGGCCTCCTAAGCCCCCGTGGAGTGCCGGCTTTGTCCCAAGAGCCTGGCACTTCTCCTCGGTGCCGGGCTCTTTTGCCGGCAGTCGCACTCTTCGAGCGCGCTGCAGCAGGCCCCTCCCATTTAAGAAGGGGAGGAAGGCCTGCAGTAACGCAGCGCGCTGCGGCACGTTGCACTGCGAACTTCAGTTGCAGCGCCCCAAGAGGGATGCGGGGCGCCTCGAGTAGCGCCGCGCTTCCCTCTGGGGCGCACTGTGGTAAACCACTGTTATTGTTGTTGTTGTTGTTGCACACTGTTGTACCTATGCATGCCTCAGCATGTCTCTGCTGGCTCCGCCCCTGGCTCCACCCACAGGCCCAGGTATAAAGGTGACCGCTCGGCAGCCCCCTGCCTTCTTGGAACCCAGTCAACCACGAGAGACATGCTCTGTTCCTTGCTAATAAAAGCCTTTAGTTACTCTCCTAACTCTCCGTCTTTTATGAGTAATTGATAGCGCATTAATTTTATTAGCAAAAACAAAATGTCGACAACAAACGCTGAGCAGCAGGCTGCTGCACCAAACGCTGAGCAGCAGGAGCTGCTGCGAGCCCTCAGACCAACATGCCTGGACCTAGACCCCCAAGAAGCGGGTTCGGCTACCAAATTCGCGCATTGGCTGCGTTGCTTCGAGGCCTACCTGCAAGCCTCAACTGTGACCCTGGACGAAAACAAGTTGGAAATCCTGGCCTCAAAGGTGAGCCACCAAGTTTATACAATAATCCAGGATGCGACGACCTACGCGGCGGCTATCGATCTGCTAAAAGGGCAATACGCACGCCCGGTAAATACGGTCTATGCCAGACACCTCTTAAGATCCCGCAGACAGCAGCCCGGGGAATCGGTGGAGGCCTTCCTACGGGCACTACGGATACTCGGCCGAGGCTGCGATTGCAAAGAAGTATCAGCCGCAGCACACACGGAGGGACTGATCCGAGATGCTTTCGTTGCGGGTCTAAGGTCCGACTACTCCCGGCAGAGACTGTTGGAAAAGGGAGAAATGGACCTGAGAAAGGCAGTGTCCCTCGCGCTCTCGCTCGACGCGGCCCACAGGAATATGGACGCCTTCTCCCCTAACCACTCCGCAACGTGGACGCCACAACCTTGGGTCATGGGACCGCCACCTTCAACTGCTGCTGCGATGTCCAAGGCAGAGAAATGTTATTTTTGTGGCCAGGCAAAACACCCCAGAGCATGCTGCCCGGCGAGAAACGCTACCTGCTCCGGCTGCGGGAAGAAAGGACACTATGTCAGTGCCTGCAAAGGTAAAACTGCTAACGCCAGCAGCGCCGCGTGTGAACCGTGGGGGCAGCCACACACTGAATTTGCGGTGGGCGGCCGCGACTTCTTCCGGGGCGCTACTTCCGGCGCCCTGGCGAGGCTGCAGTGAATTTCTAGGCCAAGGTGTGGTCTCACCAAGACCCTGTACAACTGCAGCAAGACATTCTTGCTCCTGTACTCTAATCCTCTCGGGTGCCTCTCAAAGTGCCTAATCAAACGATGAGGTGCTGTTCCTCGAGCTTACGTTCAGCTTCATTGGAACAGTGTAAGAGGCTGAGGACAGAGAGATCAGAGTGGGAGTGAAGTGGAGAATTAAAGTGACAGGCGATCGGAAGCTCGGGGTCACCCATACGGACTGAACGGAGGTGTTCTGCAAAGCGGTCGCCCAATCTGCGTTTGGTCTCCCCAATGTAGAGGAGACCGCATCGTGAGCAGCGAATACAATATACTAAATTGCAAGAAGTACAAGTAAATCGCTGTTTCACCTGGAAGTGGTGTTGGGGGCCCTGGACAGTGGGAAGGGAGGGGGAAAAAGGGCAGATGTTGCATCTCCTACACTTGCACGGGAAGGTGCCGGGCAAAGGGGACGCGCTGTTAGGGGTGATTGAGGAGTGGACCAGGGTGTCGTGGAGGGAGCAGTCCCTTCGGAATGCTGAAAGGGGAGGTGAGGGGAAGATGCGTTTGGTGGTGGGATCACGTTGGAGGTGGTGGAAATGGCGGAGGATAATCCGTTGAATGTGGAGGCTGGTGGGGTGAAAGGTGAGGACAAGGGGAACCCAACGTGGTTCTGGAAGGGAGGGGAAGGGGTGAGAGCAGAAGTGTGGGAAATGGAACGGACACGGTCAAGAGCCGTGTCAACCACAGCAGAGAGGAATCCTCGGTTGAGGAAAAAGGAAGATACATTGGAAGCAGTGGTATGGAAGGAGGCATCGTTAGAACAGATGTGGCGGAGATGGAGAAACTGGGAGAATGGAATAGAGTCCTTACAGGAAGTGGGGTGGGAGGAAGTGTAGTCCAGGTAGCTGTGGGAGTCAGTGGGCTTGTAGTGGATGTTTGTCGATAGCCTATCGCCAGAAGTGGAGACAGAGAAGTCAAGGAAGGCAAAAGGAAGAGTCGGAGATGGACCCTGTGAAGGGTGGAGATTGGAAGTAAAGTGAATGAACTTTTCTAGTTCAGGGTGAGAGCAGGAAACGGCACCAATACAGTCATTGATGTACCAGTGTTTAAAGGTTCATCATAACTTCCTTGCTTTTGTACTCTATGCCTTTATTTATGAAACCCAGTATCCCGTATGCTTTTTTTAACCACATTCTCAACCTGCCCTGCCACTTTCAATGATTTGTGCACATATACCCCCAGGTCTCTCTGTTCATGCACTCCCTTTAGGATTGTACCCTTTAGTTTATATTGCTTCTCCTCATTCTTCCTACCAAAGTGTATCACTGCGCACTTTTCTGTGTTAAACTTCATCTGCCACGTGTCCGCCCATTCCACCAGCCTGTCTATGTCCTCTTGAAGTCTATGACTATCCTCCTCACTGTTCACTATACTTCCAAGTTTTGTGGTGTCTGAAAATTTTGAAATTGTGCCTTGTACACCCAAGTCCAAGTCATTAATATATATCAAGAAAAGCAGTGGTCCTTGTACCGACCCCTGGGGAACACCACTGTACACCTGCCTCCAGTCCGAAAAACAACCGTTCACCACTGCTCTCTGTTTCCTGTCACTTAGCCAATTTTGTATCCATGCTGCTACTGTCTCTTTTATTCCATGGGCTTCAACTTTGCTGGTAAGCCTATTATGTGGCACTTTATCAAAGGCCTTTTGGAAGTCCATGTACACCACATCAACCACATTGCCCTCATCAACCATCTCTGTTACCTCATCAAAAAACTCAATCAAGTTAGTTAAACACGATTTGCCTTTAACAAATCTGTGCTGGCTTTCCTTAATTAATCCACACTTGTCCAAGTGACTGTTAACTTTGTCCCTAATTATCGTTTCCAAAATCTTCCCCACTACCGAGGTTAAACTGACTGGCCTGTAGTTGCTGGGTTTATCCTTGCACCCTTTTTTGAACAAGGGTGTAACATTTGCAATTCTCCAGTCCTCTGGCACCACCCCTGTATCTAAGGAGGATTGGAAGATTATGGCGAGTACCTCCATGATTTCCTCCTTAACCTCCTTCAGAGATGCCGTAATCGTGATCATCTTCAAGAAAGGTGACCAGTCCGATTGCGGTAATTACAGAGGAGTTTCCCTGCTGTCTGCCACAGGGAAAGTCATCGCAAGAATCCTCCTCAATCGCCTCCTCCCACTGGCCGAAGAGCTCCTCCCAGAGTCGCAATGCGGATTCCGCCCACTAAGGGGCACAATGGACATGATCTTCACCGCACCTCAATTACAAGAGAAATGCAGGGAACAGCACCAACCGCTGTACATGGCCTTCTTTGATCTCACAAAGGCCTTCGACATGTCAACCGTGAGGGATTATGGAGTGTTCTCCTCAAATTCGGCTGCCCTCAAAAGTTTGTCACCATCCTCTGCCTGCTTCACGAAGACATGCAAGCCGTGATCCTGACCAACAGTTCCACCACAGACCCAATTCACGTACGAACTGGGGTCAAGCAAGGCTGTGTCATCGCACCAACGCTCTTCTCGATCTTCCTTGCTGCAATGCTCCATCTCACCCTCAGTAAGCTCCCCGCTGGAGTGGAGCTAATTTACAGAACAAACGGGAACCTGTTCAACCTCCGTCACCTCCAGTCCAGATCCAAGGTCGTCCCATCCTCTGTCATCGAATTACAGCATGCAGACGACGCTTGCATCTGCGCTCACTCGGAGGTCGAACTTCAAACCATCGTCAACACCTTCACCGAAGCTTATGAGAGCATGGGCCTTACACTAAACATCCGTAAGACAAAGGTCCTCTACCAACCTGCCCCCGCCACACAGTACTGCCCCCCGATTATCAAAATCCATGACAAGGCCTTGGACAACGTGGATCACTTTCCATACCTCGGGAGCCTACTGTCAACAAGTCGATGACTAAGTTCAACACCACCTTCAGTGTGCCAGTGCAGCCTTTGGTCGCCTGAGGAAGAGAGTGTTTGAAGACCAGGACCTCAAACCCGGCACCAAGCTCATGGTCTACATAGCAGTAGTCATACCCGCCCTGCTGTATGCCTCAGAGACATGGACCATGTACAGCAGGCACCTCAAAGCACTGGAGAGGTACCACCAACGCTGCCTCCGCAAGATCCTGCAAATCCATTGGCAGGATAGGCGCACCAACGTCCGTGTTCTTGCTCAGGCCAACATCCCCAGCATCGAAGCTTTGACCACGCTCGATCAGCTCCGATAGACGGGTCACATCGTCCGCATGCCCGATACGAGACTCCCAAAACAAGCGCTCTATTCGGAGCTCCAGCACGGCAAGAGAGCCCAGGTGGGCAGAGGAAACGCTTCAAGGACACCCTCAAAGCCTCCTTGAAAATGTGCAACATCCCCACTGACACCTGGGAATCCCTGGCCCAAGACCGCACAAAGTGGAGGAGAAGCATCCGGGAAGGCGCTGAACACCTCAAGTCTCTTCGCTGGGAGCAAGCGGAAGCCAAGCGCAAGCAACGTAAGGAGCGCACGTCAACCCAAGCACCCCACCCACCCGCCCCTTCAACCACCGTCTGCCCCACCTGTGACAGAGACTGGAGGTACCGCATTGGACTCATCAGTCACCTGAGAACTCATTTTTAATGTGGAAGCAAGTCATCCTCGGTTCTGAGCGACTGCCTAAGAAGAAGAAGCCACCCTTTTTTGAATAAGGGTGTAACATTTGCAATTTTCCAGTCCTCTGGCACCACCCCTGTATCTAAGGAGGATTGGAAGATTATGCCGAGTACCTCCATGATTTCCTCCTTAACCTCCTTCAGCATCCGAGGATGCATCCCATCCAGTCCTGGTGACTTATCGGCCTAGAAATTCGGTAGGCTTAGCGCCGCTTTTGAGGCGCTAGAGGGCCTAGCGCCGGAGTTATGGCCAGTTTGGAAATTGAGTGGGTCCCTAAATCGGCGTTAGGCCGTTAGCGCTGCGCCAGCACCGATGACGTCATCGGTGTGCGCAGCGTCCCGGTTGCCATGGTAACCCGCCCGAACTCCGAAATTGACTTGCGGCCGCCTCGCCCGTGGCAGCCGCAAGCAACGTTCTGGCAGAGGTGCCTTACTGGACTTTGCGCCGGCGCATTAAAGGCCCGGCGGCGGCGGCCGGCCGCTTTCCCCGCCGGCCGCCTGGCCGCAGCTCCCTCCCCGGACTTCTCCCCCCCCCCCCCCCCGGGACAGATGCAAGCCCGGCACTTGTCCGAGGTGCCGGGCTCATTTTTACAATGATTTTCGCGGGCCGCGGCCGGGTGCAGGCAGCTCCTCCTTAAGGGAAGGAGGAGGCCTGCACTTCCCGAACCTGCCGCACCGCAGCGGGCGCCGCAGCGCCGGAATAGCGCCGCAATTCAGCGCATAGTGCCAGTTTTCAGGCGCAAACAGCTTTCAGCAGCGCCGGCAGCCGTTTGGGCGCAGAACTAGTGAATCTTTGGCCCGCCCAGCGCGACTTAGCTCCGGCACTAACTTCCGGCGCTAAAGCCGTCGCTGCGCCAAAACCCAATTTCTAGGCCATCAACTTTAAGTTAAGACAGCCTTTCTAGTACCTCCTCTTTATCAATTCTTATCTCATCCAGTATCTCCACTACCTCCTCTTTCACTGTGACTTTGGCAACATCTTCTTCCTTGGTGAAGACAGATGCAAAGTTCTCATTTAGTACCTCAGCCATGCCCTCTGCCTCCATGTGTAGGTCTCCATTTTGGTCCCTAATCGGCCCCACCCCTCCTCTTACTACCTGTTTATTTATTTATATGCCTATAGAAGACTTTTGAATTCGCTTTTATGTTAGCTGCCAATTTTCCTCTAGGGCATAAAAACGCAAAAGGAAAAGTGATCCAACCATGGCTAACAAAAGAAATTAAAGCTAGTATTAAGTGAAAGGAGGAAGCTTATAAAGTTGCCAGAAAAAGTGGTCAGCCTAAGGATTGAGATCTTTTTAGAAATCAGCAAAGGGGGACCAAGAAATTGATAAAGAAAGGGAAAATGGAATATGAGCACAAACTAGCAAAAAATATAAAAACAGATTGTAAAAGGTTCTATAGGTATGTGAAAGGGAAACGACTGGCGAAGGTAAATGTAGATCCTTTACAGTCAGAAATGGGTGAATTTATAATGGGGAATGAGGAAATGGCAGAAAAATTAAGTAAAAACTTTGTTTCTGTCTTCACGGAGGAAGACACAAAAAACCTCCCAGACGTACGAGAAAACCAAGGGTGTGGCGAGAATGAGGAACTTAAAGAAATTAGTACAGTATTAGTAAAAAAAACAGTACTAGCAAAATTAATGGGACTAAATGTCGATAAATCTCAAGGACCGGAAGACCGACACCCTCGGGTTTTGAAAGAGGTGACCATTGGGATAGTGGACGCATTGGTTGTCATCTTCCAAACTTCTATAGATTCTGGAATGGTTCCTGCAGATTGAGGATAGCAAATGTAACCCCGCTATTTAAGAAAGGAGGGAGAGAGAAAACGGGGAACTACAGACCTGTTAGCCTCACATCAGTAGTTGGGAAAATGCTGGAATCTGTTATAAAGGATGCAATAACAGGGCACTTAGAAACTAATAGTAAGATTGGGCAGAGTCAACATGGATTTATGAAAGGGAAGTCCTGTTTGACAAACCTATTGGAGTTCTTTGAGGATGTAACTAGTGGAGTAGACAAAGGGGAACCGGTATTTAAGAAAGGAGGGAATGTGGTGTATTTTGATTTTCAGAAGGCCATCGATAAGGTCCCACACAAGAGGTTGGTAGACAAAATTAGGGCACATGGAATTGGGGGTAATATACTAGCATGGATTGAGAATTGGTTAACAGACAGAAAACAAAGAGTAGGGATAAACGGATCTTTTTCAGGATGGCAGGCTGTTACTAGTGGGGTACCGCAAGGATCGGTGCTTGGGCCCCAGCTATTCACAATCTATATCAATGAATTGGATGAGGGGACTAAATGTAACATTTCCAAATTTGCTGATGAGACAAAGCTAGGTGGCAGTGTCAGTTGCGAAGCGGATGTGAAGAGGCTTCAAGGGGATCTCGACAGGCACAGTGAGTGGGCGAGAACATGGCAGATGGATTATAATATGGATAAATGTGAAGTTATCCACTTTGGTAGAAAAAACAGAAAGGCAGAGTATTTCCTAAATGGTGAAAGATTGGGGAATGCAGATGCTCAAAGGAACCTGGGTGTCCTTGTACATGAGTCACTGAAAGTGAATGTGTAGGTGCAGCAAGCCATTAGGAAGGCAAATGGTATGCTGGCCTTCATTACAGGAGGATTTGAGTAAACATAGAAAACATAGAAGATAGGAGCAGGAGTAGGCCATTTGGCCCCTCGAGCCTGCTCCGCCATTCAATGCGATCATGGCTGATCATCCAAATTCAGTACCCTGCCCCTGCTTTCTCCCCATATCCCTTGATCCCTTTAGCCTTAAGAAATACAGGTTGACTATCCCTTATCCGAAAACCTTGGGACCAGCTGTGTTTCGGTTTTCGGAAATTTTCGGATTTCAGAAGGTATTATTTCAAACTGGGAAACTCTGAACATTAAATTAATTTGGTAATTAGTATTTGTATTTAATATAAATTTTAAAAGTTCAGGCTACCTCTTGCGACTGTTGCATGTCTCATTCCCCTTCCTGCTTCTCTGTGCTGCCGCTCCCAGTCTGTTTACAGCTCCCCCTGCTCCGTATCTGAATTCCTTGACTTAGCGGGGGTCTGGGGCTCGACTGCTGCCGCCAGTTGTGGGAAAGCCGGCTATCGGCTGACTCCTACGCTAAACTGGCCCGCAAATCAGGTCAGAAAAGCATCGGCCGCGTTGGGTCATGTTTGGCGCCACTCGGGTTATGTCGTGCGCATGACTTACGCTCCACAAAAAAACTTTCGGTTTTCAGAGGTTTTTGGTTTTCAGAAGTGCGGATAAAGGATAGTCTACCTGTATATCCAACTCCTTCTTGAATATATTTAATGAATTGGCCTCCACTGCCTTCTGTGGTAGAGAATTCCACAGGTTCACCACTCTCTGGGTGAAGAAATTCCTCCTCATCTCTGTCCTAAATGGCTTACCCCTTATCCTTAGACTGTGACCCCTGGTTCTGGACTCCCCGACCATCGGTAACATCCTTCCTGCATCTAGTCTGTCTAGTCCTGTTAGAATTTTATAAGTTTCAATGAGATCCCCTCTCATTCTTCTAAACTCCAGCGAGTACAAGCCCAATTGACCCAATCTCTCCTCATACGTCATTCCTGCCATCCCAGGTATCAGTCTGGTGAATCTTCGCTGCACTCCTTTCATGGCAAGAACATCCTTCCTCAGATAAGGCGACCAAAACTGCACACAATACTCAAGATGTGGTCTCACCAAGGCCCTGTACAACTGCAGCAAGACATCCTTGTTCCTGTACTCAAACCCTCTCGCTACGAAGGCCAACATACCATTTGCCTTCTTAACCGCCTGCTGCACCTGCATGCTTACCTTCAGCGACTGGTGCACAAGGACGCCCAGGTGTCGTTGCACTTCCCCTTCTCCCAATCTATTGCCATTCAGATAATAATCTGCCGCCTTGTTTTTGACACCAAAGTGGATAACCTCGCATTTATCCACGTTATATTGCATCTGCCATGCTTCTGCCCAATCACCCAACCTGTCCAAATCATACTGGAGTTTCTCGGCATCCTCCTCACAGCACACACGCCCACCCAGCTTTGTGTCATCTGCAAACTTGGAGATATTACATCTAGTTCCCTCGTCCAGATCATTAATATATATTGTGAATAGCTGGGGTCCAAGGACTGATCCCTGCGGTACCGCACTAGTCACTGCCCGCCACTCGGAAAAAGAGCCGTTTATTCCAACTCTTGTACAGGAGTAAAGAAATCTTACTCCAATTATATAGGGCCTTGGTGAGACCACACCTGGAGTCGTGTGTACAATTTTGGTCTCTTTACCTAAGGAAGGATATACTTGCCGTAGAGGGAGTGCAACGAAGGTTCACGAGATTGATTCCTGGGATGGCGGGACTGTCATATGAGAAGAGATTGAGTAAACTAGGCCTGTATTCTCTTGAATTCAGAAGAATGAGAAGGGATCTCATTGAAGCATACAAAATTATTACAAGGCTTGATAGGGTGGATGCTGGGAGAATGTTTCCCTTGGCTGGGGAGTCTAGAACCAGGGGCCACAGCCTCAGGATAAAGGGTAGGCCATTCAGGACTGAGATGAGAAGAAATTTCTTCACACAGAGGGTGGTGAATCTTTGGAATTCTCTACCCCAGAGGGCTGTGGAGGATCAGTCATTGGGTGTATTCAAAACAGAAGTCGATAGATTTCTGACTAGTCAGGGCATCAAGGGATATGTCGATAAAGCCGGTGAATGGAATTGAGGCAGAAGATCAGCCATGATCTCATTGAATGGCAGAGCGGGCTCGAATGGCCTATTCCTGCTCCTATTTCTTATGTTCCCGCAATGTGTTGCAGATGTGGCTAGTTGACTCCTCCCACTTTATCCATCATCTCTACCATATGCATGGTAATCATTTCCATTGTCTGCACGAGATCAATGATCTCAAATCATTGTCCTTTTGAAGACTGAGCCCCTGAGATCTGGGTACCGAGGCTCTCCTGTACATCTGCCTATTAATACTAATGCTCCTTATCCTTTGGTTTTTAGTGAGGGTGACCCTCCCTGGTTGTCCTTCTGTGCCGCTGATTGTGCATCATTTTTTCATTTTGAGAAAGAGAAAATAACGTTACAGACCTGTGAGTGTCATGTAGACTTTTGCATATGAGGTCATGCATATCATAATGATAAAAGGTGAAGGTGCTTTATCCATTTAAATGAAGTGTCCTTGAAGAGTAGTAGAAGCCTTTGTGGCAGGCGCTGTGAGTTGAGAGAGTTGTTTTGAGTAAAGAAGGTGCTTGAGTGTTTGCAGAGCCGAGTTTCCCTGACACCCAGGTGCAGAAAGAGAAAGGGGGAAAAATTCAGTTGGTTGCGCCTCCCGTTAGCGCCTTAAGAGGGCGCTAATGGGTCGCCAAGCAACTAGCGCCCGGGCGCGGCGCTTTTTGTGCCGCTCACAAAATTAACCAGACATTTTGCGGCGGCGCTAAACAATACCAGACGATCTCCTGCGCACGCAGATCTTGACGTCATTCGAGAGTGCGACGCCCTGGAACGGAAATTGAGTGGTGCCCCCCTCCTTTCCGCCTGGCGCAACCAACGACAGGTAGACTGGAACACTTCCCAGTCGCTGTGGGGCTGGGGGGCGCTATTTAAAGGGGGCCTCTTCCTGGCTTTTGTATCGTAGCCATTTTTGCACCACTTGCTCTGAGAGAGAGAGAGATTTTGAGAGGGACAAAGAGAGAAAGAGAGACTTCTGCATCGAGTCAACGCTGTCTGAGGTAGTTTTGGCTTCTGACCATAACTTTGCAGGTACTTTGGTTTTTGACCTTCATAACTTTGATTGCCTAGATACTATGGGGGCTGCAATGGATGGGGACTTCGTCCTTCTCCATCACATTTGGAGGGCACAGAGACGCAGAGAGAGAGTGGCAATCATGGCCAGATGGAGGAGGGCCAACAGGCCTCTGTACAGGAGACCTTACCCTCCCAGGGTTTTTCGCCAACAGTTCTCCTACATTAATATGTCTGAGGAGCAGTGTTTGTGAAGGCTGCACTTCAGCAAGGAGGTAGTCACTGAGCTCTGCCACCTGCTTCAGCCAGATCTGCAGCCTCAACTGAGGAGCAGGACGTCTCTGTCGGTGGCAGTGAAGATAACAATGGCGCTGAACTTTTATGCCACCGGCTCATTTCAATCAGCTACTGGGGACATCGCCAATATCTCCCAGTTCGCGGTGCATTGCTGCATCCGTCAGGTCACAGATGCCCTCTTTAAAAGGAGGCGAGAGTACATCTCGTTCCCCATGACCCCGGACAAGCAGCAAGAACGTGCAATGGGCTTTGCGATGATAGCGGGCTTTCCCATGGTGCAGGCACCATTGACTTGCACGCATGTGGCTTTGCATGCGCCACATGAGAATGCCGAGGATTTCCGCAACCGAAAGGGCTTCCATTCCTTAAACGTCCAGTTGGTCTGTGACCACAGACAGCTGATACTCGCTGTCAATGCCCACTTTCCTGGCAGCAGCCACGATGCTTTCATCTTGCGCCAGACTTCTGAGGCAGACCTTTTCCAGGCACCGCATCACCCAGGTGGTTGGCTTCTCGGGGACAAGGGATATCCTCTGTGCACCTGACTGATGACATCACTCCGTACGCCCAACACCCCTGCTGAGCTACGATACAACAAGAGCCATCAAGCTACCAGGAACATCGTTGAGCACACAATCGGCGTGCTCAAGCAACGGTTCCGCTGTCTGGACCATTCTGGAGGAGCCCTGCAGTACTCGCCTGAGCGAGTCTCCCACTTTGTTGTCGTGTGCTGCATGCTGCATAACCTTGCAATCCTGAGGACCCAGCCAATGCCACCAGGCATTGGAGCACCACCAGAAGAGGAGGAGGAAGAGGAGGAGGAAGATGAGGAGGATGATCATCAGCAGCACCAAGGCAGGAGGGAGGCACACAATGTACAAAGTGGAAGGGCCGTTCGTCAAAGGCTCATAGCAAGTCGCTTCTAGGCCCCTTCTGAGGAAATGGCTTCTGTCATTCAAACAACCTGAATGAAACCATCCCGCAACCCCTATGCCGGTCAAGGCAACAATGATTGCAAAGGCCAAACATGTACATTTTGAATACAGAAACTTATTTATTTTACAAACTCTGTGGGGTAGATTTTCCTGGAGCCGTCAGGCGGGGTTTCAGACGTGTGTGGGGGGGAAATCCCGATTTCGGGGGTCCCGACACCATCCTGCCCAAAACCCGCCTCCACGTAAGTTTCAGGGGAGGCGGGTACCCGCCCCGCACTGGGACCCGCCGACCCGAGGCGGGAACGGATTAGTGCCAATAAACTGCCTGTTAACAGGTAGTTAACGGGCAGTTTTTAGCCTAATCCCTATTTTGAGGGGGGTCGTGTGGGATTCCCGACGGCTCCAAACCACGCCAGGTTAGAGCAGGCGGGCCGTCGGGTTGAAGGACTTGGAGGGGTCGCGATGTCGGTGTTCAGGTGAGTGATGGGTGCATGAGTGCAAAGGTAAGTGTTTTTAGTGTGTCTAAAGTGTGTAAAGAAGTTTAAATTACCTGTACTTACCTTAACAGCCTTTCTTCCTCTAGGCGTCGGGAGTCCATCACTCAGCCAGCACTGAAAGCAAAATGGCTGCGAGCTGTCAAAAGTGACAGCCTTCAGCTTTCATTGCCAGTGACAGTTCTAACTGAGTCTGTGTAGAAGGACTCAGGTTAGAAGTAAGACTGTCGGTGTTTGACAGCTTCAAACAGCTGTGAAAAACTGATATTTCATCTGCCAAGACCTCTTGACAGATGAAATTTCAGTCTGTGACATCACCTGTTGCCGGGTGGCCCTTAATTGGCCTGCTGAGCCTGCTGGGTGGGCTTAACAAGGTCAATCAAAAGAAAATCGCGTGGATTGGCCGAACGTCGATGTAGGCGGGACTAAAACCCGAAAGTTGTAGTCCCGCCTCCTTCCCGACAGCTTTAGGAAAATCTACCCCTGTGTGTCTCATTTCCGCATGACAAACTAATAGAAAGAAACACCAAAAAAAACAGTCATTAACATAACTGGCTCTCACAACCTGGAGACAATGTCCAAAACAGTTTAAAAAATTGGACCACGAACCTCGGCCTTTAATAAAACAACGAACAACATTTTGTCACACCTCCTACTTTTTGCCCTTCGAGGGTGATCTCCTTCCCTTGCGAAATTCCCCCCTTCCCACCCTGCAGCTCCTCCGTAATGGGACCCCAGTGGCTGGAGCAAGGCTGGTGGAAGGCTGCTGATTGTCACAACCTGAGACTGCAGATGCCCTTGAAGGACGGCCTCGACCAGCTCTGGGCCTGGAGGGCCCGGCTGCAGACTGCACCAACTCTGCACAGGCGGCAGCAGTCTGTCCTACAGGCGGTGGCAAGTGCAGTGGAGAAGTGACAGTGGTGACAGCAGGAATGCTGTCATCTTGAGAGAGGACAGCAACTCCCTGCTCGACTGACACACTGGCACTCCCACGGGGCAGCACTTCAGCATCCGGAGCAATCTGCTGGAGCACAGATTGCTGGCCTGCTGCAGCGTGGTGAGAGCCCCGGGGAAATGTGTCCGAAGCAGCGAGGATGGCAGCAGTCAGTGCGCGCGTGGCCTCTATTTGAGTCTGCATGAGAGCAGCCAGTGACTGCATTGCAGCATTAAGCATTTGCGTGGCAGCCGCCTGTGCTACAGCGAAGTGCTCCACACTCCTTGCCAGTGATTCAATGGATTTGGGCACGCTTGCCACTGCAGCCATGAGCTCAGTGTGCCTGTGCTCCGCCTGGGCGCTCATTTCAGCGAGGACCCGCTCCTCCTCTGCGTGCAGTGCAGTAGGACTCGATTGCATACTCTCCCTCTGGGGAGAAGGTCCCCGAGCTTCCCTACCCCCATCGCGTTGCTGCAGCCCGCTGGGTCCTGGAGCTTCACCCTCATCAGACCATTCCCCCCCGGCTCCCCTCCAGGGAAGACGTGTTCCCAGTGTGGGCATGGACTTCCTCGGGAGAAGGTGGCGCTGATGCTCCGGCTTCCTCTTCCTCCTCGCCTTCAGCTTCACTCCCACTGGCAGCTTGAGGGCCCGTCTCCTCACCTGGTGAATCACCATCTGAAAGCAGGGAGGTACAAGAGTGGCTTTAGCGTGAGGACAGGGTGGCACAAGGGAGGCACGAGTGCAGCGATTTATTAATTTGGATTGAAAGTGTCAAAGGCTGGTGTTGTGAGGGACAAGTGGAAGGAGAGAGGACAAAAAGGTGATGAGCTTATCATTGCTGTTCAGAACGGGGTCGGCGTCTCCAGTGGCGACGGGACCAATCACCCAGCTTGCCACAATCCTCTGGACGCGCACCTCAAGATCGCTGAGGGGTTGCAGCTGAGGCCGCCCTCCACCCATCCGTTGCTGCTATCTCCTATTATGAGATAGCTTGGCCTTCAAGAAAAAGGACGGCGTCTGAGTAAATATACAGCCATGGTCTTGCCTGAACTGCCTCCCATAGTCGAATAGCCCTTACTGTATGCAGCCATGGTCTTGCCTGAAATGCCTCCCATAGTTGAATAGCCCTTACTGTATGCAGCCATGGTCTTGCCTGAAATGCCTCCCATAATTGAATAGCCCTTACTGTATGCAGCCATGGTCTTGCCTGAACTGCCTCCCATAGTTGAAAAGCCCTTACTGTATGCAGCCATGGTCTTGCTTGAACTGCCTCCCATAGTTGAATAGCCCTTACTGTATGCAGCCATGGTCTTGCCTGAAATGCCTCCCATAGTTGAATAGCCCTTACTGTATGCAAAGTGTGGAATGTGCGTGTGTGTTTGATGAAAGGGCCATAGCTGTTGGATGAGTGTTGGGCATTGGGGCTTTCAAGACCCTCTGGCCATAAAGTGAGGTTGAGATGGAGGGATGGAGAGGTTTTGAAAAAAAGGCACTTACCCTGACGACCCGAGTGAGGTCGTTGAACTTTTTCCTACATTGCACATGGGTCCTAGGCACCATGCTGCTTGAGGAGACGCTCTGAGCCACCTCCCTCCACACTCTTCTGTACTCGCGTGGCAAGGGCCTCCTGCCACTCTCTGGGTACAGTATAGATCTTCTGCACTCCACCGCGCAACCAGAGCCTCCAAGGCCCGCTCGCTGAAGCGCTGTGCTCACTCCCTGGCCCTTTCCATAGTCCTTGGCTGCAGGATTTAGCCACAGGTCTGCCCAAGCTGAGATTTAAGGCTCCAATGAGCAGGGTGTGGCTGCAGAGCAAGATCGACCCTCCCCTTTAAGAACTGACCGGCGCCAGTGTGTCTGTGTTCAATCGCTAACTGACAGCACCTGCGCTGCGCCCGCCCTCTGAGGTAGCGCCTCGCTCCTCGGCCTTAGCGCCTTAAGAGAGGTGTGTAGTGCCTGATTTAGCGCTCCAATCACCTCCGGGATGATAAAAACCAAGTTTGCAGTCGAAGGCGATAATTAGCGCCAGGCGCTAAATTTTGCGCACGGCCGATAGCGGCGCCCCAAACAGGGCTATACCGAATTTCTCCCCCAAATAGTATGATAGGTAAGGAGGGAGTGAAGCTGTTCCGGGTGGTAGGGGATATGTATTGGCACTAGAGCCTTAGCCAACCATGAGAGGTTGGTGGAGGTCGCACTGACTGCCATTGACACTTCCCTACAGACAACCTGCCTTCGATGTCTGTCAAATGGTAACATCTGCCAGCAGCACCTTCATGGACGCATCAGATAATGTTAGGCCCTTCCAGCTGCTGACGCTCCCTAAGGGCGCTGCTTCTGTCCTCTTTCTGATAAGTGATGTTGCCCTTTTACCAGCCTTTTAAAACCTACACCACAACTATATTTCTTTCTCTCCAAGGCAGGTAAGCCAATGAAGGGCATTTTTTGGCCTCCAATTCACCGTATGGGTAATGCGGGTTCTGGGAGGAAATTGGGGTAGGTTTGTGGCGGTTTAATATTTGTGGGCATTAGCGCCACCTCTTCGCAAACCCGCCAATGGGAGGAGAATCCAGGCACATTATCTTGCCAAACTGAGGAGAGTTTGACAAGCTGATGAACTTCTTTAGGCATTCAGCATTTTCTCAATTTGGCAAAGCACATTTGTCCAGTATTTCTTCAGATAAATAGTTAGGATTGTGCTATCACATCACGTATTGTACATGCTGTGTTTGCAGAAACATATTTTTAGGATGCATGTTGCCAAGATATTTCCCAATTGGCTTGTTGGAGTGATGTGGTATGTTGGTACTGATGCTCCAGGCATGTAATTTATGAGAATTTGAAACAATTATGGTGTGGGCTAATGGGAACTATTACTTGTTGATACACAGCAAGGGATTTTGTAAGTTGTTTATATGGCATGTGATTCACTAGTGACCAGCAGCTTGTGCAGCTTTTTCCTGATCGTTTACATGGTCCAGGTTGTCACTCCTTTCAGACTGCTGCATCTTGTATGTCATGGTCCCATAGCTTTGACCCGTTTGAGGTTACAGAGATAGGGAGGCGCAAGGCCATGGAGGGATTTGTAAACCTAAATGAGAATTTAAAAAAAAAAAGGCTTTGCCATACCGGGAGTCAGTGTAGGTCAGCGAGCACAGGGATGATGGGTGAACAAGACTTGATACAGGCAACAACAACACTAAGCTTACTTTGACAGTACGTCCCAGCTCCGTGACATCCATCACTGTGAACGGTAGCACAGTAGTTCTGTTACTGGACTAGTAATCCAGAGGCCTGGACTAATGATCCGGAGACATGAGTTCAAATCCCACCACAGCAGCTGGGGAATTTAAATTCCGTTAATTAAATGAATCTGGAATACAAAACTAGCATCAGTAATGGTGACGATGTAACTAGTGAATTGTCATAAAAACCCGTGTCCTTTACAGAAAGAAATCTGCTGTCCTTACCCGGGCTTATATGTCACTCCAGCAATGTGCTTGATTCTTAACTGCCCTCTGAAATGGCCAAACCGCTATGACAAAGTATATAAGAATAAAACCGGATGGACCACCAGGCATCGACCGAGACATCAGATTCGCACACACGCAGCCCAGTCAACACTGCAAAGTCCTCCTCACTAACATCTGGAGACTTGTGCCACAATTGGGAGAGGTATCCCACAGACTAGTCAAGCAACTGATACAGTCATACTCACAGAATCATACTCCCACCAGCAGGACAGACCCAGCAGAGGTGGCGGAACAGTGGTGTACAGTCAGGAGGGAGTGGCCCTGGGAGACCTCAACATTTACTCCAGACCCCGTGAAGTTCTATGTCATCAGGTCAAACATGTGCAAGGAAACCTCCTGTTGATTTCCACCTACTGCCCTCCCTCAGCTGAGGCATCAGTACTCCTCCATATTGAACACCACCAGGAAGAAGCACTGAGGGTAGCAAGGACACAGGGTGGGGGACTTCAATGTCTATCACCAAGAGGGGCTCGGTAGTACCACTATGGACCGAGCTGGCAGAGTCTTGAAGGACGTAGCTGCCAGACTGGGCCTGTGGCAGGTGGTGAGAGAACCAACATGAGGGAGAAACCTACTTGACCTCGTCCTCACCAATCTACCTGTCTCGTATGCATCTGTAGGAGTGACCACCGCACAGTCCTTGTGGAGATGAAGACCCATTTTCACACTGAGGACACCCTCCATTGTGTTGTGTGGCACTACCACCGTGCGAAATGGGATAGATTCAGAACAGAGCCAGCAGTTCAAAACTGGGCATCCATAAGGCGCTGTGGGCCATCAGCAGCAGGAGAATTGTGTTCCACCACAATCTGTAACTTTGTGGCCCGGTATATCCCTCACTCTACCATTACCATCAAGCCAGGGGACCCTGGTTCAATGAGAAGAGTAGAAGAGCATGCCAGGAGCAGCACCAGGCGTACCTAAAAGTGAGGTGCCAACCTAGTGAAGCTACAGCACTGAACTACATGCATGCTAAACAGTGGAAGCAGAATTCTAGAGACACAGCCAACCAACGGATCAGATCAAAGCTCTGCAGTCCTGCCACATCCAGTTGTGAATAGTGGTGGACAATAAAACAACTAACGGGAGGAGGAGGCTCCATGAACATCCCCATCCTCAATGATGGCGGAGCTCAGCACCTGACTGCAGAAGACAAGGCTGAAGTGTTTGCAACCGTCTTCAGCCAGAAGTTCCGAGTGGATGATCCATCTCGACCTCCTCCTGAGGTTCCCACCATCAGAAATCTAGTTTTCAGCTAATTCGATTCACTCCACATGATATCAAAAAGCAGCTGAGCGTACTGGATACAGCAAAGACTGTGGGCCCCGACAGCATCCCGGATGTAGTGCTGAAGACTTGTGCTCCAGAACTAGCTGCACCTCCAGTACAACTACAACACTGCATCTACCCGACAATATGGAAAATTGTCCAGGCATGTCCTGTCTACAAAAAGCAGGATAAACACAATCCGGCCAATTACCACCCCATCAGTCTACTCTCAATCATCAGTAAAGTGATGGAAGGTGTCGTCACAAGCAGCACTTACGCACCAATAACCTGCTCACTAATGCCCATTTTGGGCTCCGCCAGGACCACTTGGCTCCAAACCTCATTACAGCCTTGTTCCAAACAGGTACTAAAAAGCTGAATTCCAGAGGTGAGATGAGAGTGACTGCCCTTGACATCAAGGCAGCATTTGAACGAGGGTGGTATCAAGAAGCCCTAGTAAAACTGAAGTCAGTGGGAATCGGGGAAAACTCTCCACTGGTTGGAGTCATACCTAGCACAAAGGAAGATGGTTGTGGTTGCTGGAGGTCAATCATCACAGCCCCAGGACGTCGCTGCAGGAGTTCCTTAGGGCAGTGTCCTCGGCCCAACCATTTTCAGCTGCTTCATCAATGACCTTCCCTCCATCATAAGGTCAGAAGTAGGGATGTTCTCTGATGATTGCACTGTATTCAGTTCCATTCACAACTCCTCAGATAATGAAGCCATTTATGCCCACATGCAGCAAGAACTGGACAACATTAATGCTTGGGCTAATAAGTGGCAAGTAATATTCGTGCCACACCAGTGCCAGGCAATGACCATCTCCAACAAGAGAGAGTCTAACCACCGCCCCATGACATTCAATGGCATTACTATCGCCAAATCCCCCACCATCAACATCCTGGAGGTTACCATTGACCAAAGACTTCACTGGACCAGCCACATAAATACTGTGGCTACAAGAGCAGATCAGAGGCTAAGTATTCTGCGGCGAGTGTCTCACCTCCTGACTCCCCAAAACCTTTTCACTATCTACTTGGCACAAGTCCGGAGTGTGAAGGAATGCTCTCCACTTGCCTAGATGAGTGCAGTTCCAACAACACTCAAGAAGCTCGACATCAAGGCTTCTGATAAGGTTCCAGATGGCAGACTGGTCACAAAGTTAAAAGCCCATGGGATCCAGGGCAAAGTGTCAAGTTGGATTCAAAACTGGCTCGGAGGCAGGAAGCAGAGGGTAATGGTTGATGGGTGTTTTTGTGACTGGAAGGCTGTTTCAAGTGGGGTTCTGCAGGGCTCAGTACTAGGTCCCATGCTTTTTGTGGTATATATCAATGATCTAGACTTGAATATAGGGGGCATGATTAAGAAGTTTGCAGATGACACTAAAATCAGCTGTGTGGTTGATACGGAAGAAGGAAGCTGTAGACTGCAGGAAGATATCAATAAATTGGTCAGGTGGGCAGAACAGTGGCAAATGGAATTCAATCCGGAGAAGTGTGAGGTAATGCATTTGGGGAGGGCTAACAAGGAAAGGGAATACACATTAAATGGTAGGATAGCAAAATACTGCAGATGTTGGAAATCCGAAATAACAACAGAAAATGCTGGAAAAACTCAGCAGGTCAGGCAACATCCGTGGAGAGAAATTTGAGTTGACGTTTCGGGTTGGACCCTTCTTCAAAACTGGAAAGAAAAGAAACTAGATCGAAGGCAGGGCTGCGATCGGACAAAAGAATAAAAGAAACAAAAGAAGTAAAAGAGATTAGAAGCTAGACGAGATGGTAATAGGCTGGGATTAGGTGTAAAGTGTACTGGCAGGGCAAAAGATAGCTGCCAGGTGTGAGAGAGAAACAAAAGGAAAGGGGGGGGGGGGAAAGGAGTGGAACAATTACAAGAGAAAATGAAATGGGGGCCGAGCTTATGATCTGAAATTGTTGAACTCGATATTGAGTCCGGAAGGCTGCAGACTGCCTAATCGGAAGATGAGGTGCTGTTCCTCGAGTTTACGTTGAGCTTCCGTGGAACAATACAAGAGGCCAAGGACGGTGAGGTCCGAGTGGGAATGGAGCGGTGAATTAAAATGATCGCAGCCCTGCCTTCGATCTAGTTTCTTTTCTTTCCAGTTTTGAAGAAGGGTCCAACCCGAAACGTCAACTCAAATTTCTCTCCACGGATGTTGCCTGACTTGCTGAGTTTTTCCAGCATTTTCTGTTGTTATTTTAAATGGTAGGACACTGAGTAGTGCAGAGGAACAAATGGACCTTGGAATGCATGTCCACAGATGCCTGAAGGTAGCAGGCCAGGTAGATAAGGTGGTTAAGAAGGCATACAGAATGCTTGCCTTTATTGGCCGTGGCATAGAATACAAGAGCAAGGGGGGCTATGCTTCAACTGTATAAAACACTAGTTAGGCCTCAGCTAGAGTACTGCATGCAGTTCTGGTCACCACATTACAGGAAAGATGTGATTGCACTAGAGAGGGTACAGAGGAGATTTACAAGGATGTTGCCGGGAGTAGAGAATCTTAGCTATGAGGAAAGACTGGATAGGCTGGGCCTGTTTTCCTTGGAACAGAGGAGGCTGAGGGGAGACCTTATTGAGGTGTATAAAATTATGAGGGGCATAGATAAAGTGGATAGGAAGGACCTATTTCCCTGAGCAGTGGGGTCAAAAACCAGGGGGCACAGATTTAAAGTAATTGGTGGAAGGTTTAGAGGGGATTTGAGGGGAAATTTCTTCAGCCAGAGGGTTGTGGGGGTCTGGAACTCACTGCCTGAAAGGGTGGTAGAGGCAGGAACCCTAACCACATTTAAAAAGTACTTGGATGTGCACTTGGGATGCTGTAACCTGCAGGGCTACGGACCAAGAGCTGGGAAGTGGGATTAGGCTGGATAGCTCTTTGTTGGCCGGCGCGGACACGATGGACCGAAATGGCCTCCTTCCGTGCTGTAACTTTCTATGATTCTGTGATCATCCAGGACAAAGCAGCCCGCTTGATTGGCACCACATCTACCACCTTAAATATTCACTCCCTCCACCGTGGTTGCAGTGTGTACCATCTATAAGATGAACTGCAGCAACTCGCCAAGGCTTCTTTGGCAGCAGGCCCCAGACCTGTAACCTCTACTGCCTTGAAGGACAAGGGCAGCAGACGTATGGGACCACCACCACGTGCAAGTTCCCCTCCAAATCACACAACATCCTGACTTGGAAATACATCGCCGTTCCTTCATAGTCACTGGGTCAAAATCCTGGAACTCCCTCCCTAACCGCACTGTGGGAGTACCTTCACCACACGCACTGCAGCAGTTCAAGAAGGCGGCTCACCACCACCTTCTCGAGGTCAGTTAGGGATGGGCAATAAATGCTGGCTGTGCCAGTGACGCCCACATCCCATGAATGAATTTAAAAAATACCGATAAAGTAAGATCATCATGGGAACACCATCAACTCTAGGTTCCCTTTCAAGTCACATGCCATCCTGACTTGGCTGTCAACTGCTGTTCCTTCAATGTTGCTGGATCAAAATTCCAGAAATTCCCTATCGAGCACCATCAGCAGAAGGCCTGCAATGGTTGAAGGATAAGGCTCGCTGCCACCTTCTTAGAGCAACTAAGGATGTGCAATACAAAAGAGGCTTTGCCAGCTTCGCAAACATCCCGAGAAGAAATAAAGAAAAGCTTCTAAAACATTTCTCAAGGACTAGTAACAAAAAATTGAATACTCCAGAAAGAAAAATTATCAACAGGTTTTTGACAAGTGATTACCCTGCACTAAGGGTTTTTGACAAGTGATTACAGTTGTTGTGTATGTGCCTTTAAGAGAAGAACTGATTCTATACTGCAGTACCGGCAGTGACCACCCCTGTATATAAAGCCATAGCAGGCTTCTGTATTTCAGTCTTGAATTACTCCCTGTTCAGTAAATACCTGTTTTATTGTTCTCCTGCAGTCTGAGTATTATTGATCCTCGGACACTACAACAGTGGCACTACAACAACAAAAAACTTGTATTTATAAAGCGCCTTTACCATAGAAAAACGTCCCAAGGCACTTCACAGGAGCGTTATAAGACAAAATTTGACACCGAGCCTCATAAGAAGAAATTAGGGGAGATGATCAAAAGCTTGGTCAAAGAGGTAGGTTTTAAGGAGCATCTTTAAGGAGGAAGGAGAGGTTTAGGGAGGAAATTCCAGCGGTTTGCGTCTTGGCAGCTGAAGGCACGGCCGGCAATGGTGGAGCGATTAAAATCGGGAATGCTCAAAAGGCCAGAATTACAAGTGATTACACTGGCATTAAGGCTCATGCCAGCTGGAAAGAAACCCCCTCCTCAGAAAAATTGAGGAAGTGCCTTTAAGGGGTCTAATGCACTTAGCTTGGGCTATCACCCAAAATTGAGGTTATAGTGAGACAAAAATTGCTCCTACTGCCTTTTTTCCCCCCACACAATTAGTGTGTTTATTTTCTTGCTAAGGAGTACTGTTAAGTCTCGTGCTGCTAATTTATCCCAGTGCCATGAATAGTTTTAAAAAACAACACAGAACCTATTTGCTCACAGTGCCACTGGATCCAGGAGGCCGGAGCCCTACCTGGGCTTGGATGGAGTAGGCAGGGTGGCTCAGAAATAGGGTGAGAGTCGAGCCAGAGACTGGTCCTTCGTAACCATGCGACCAGTAATACATTGGCAATCCCGCCTTCCTGTGAATCAGGTGGAATTACAGTTTTGATAGTAAAACAGTATGCTGCCAAAGAAATGAGGTTAGGCTCCAAGGAAGATAGCAAAACATTGCTCCTCAGTTGCAGGCTTGCAAAAACAGCAGCCGTGCCCCTTGTGCTACAATAAGTACATTTGTATACGTCGAATTGGTGGTAGAATCTTAATGCCAAGCAGTGCTACCATCACAAATAATGATGGAGGCATACAGCTCCTTTTAATTGGGAAGACCTGGATGACCCACTTGTGCCTGTGACGCCAACAGGTTATGCTGCCCTTCATACCCCTGAGCAAAAGTCAAGTAAATACAGCTGATTATCTGTTATCCTAGATTAGAACAAATGTGACTGACAGTATTTTTCTGTTTTTCCACAGTGCATGACTTGGAAAAGTGTGTGTGTATTTTGGAGGGGAGGGGTTGACATAATGTTCTGCAGGCAATGAGGTG
Source organism: Somniosus microcephalus (assembly GCF_052327205.1). Taxonomy (NCBI): domain Eukaryota; kingdom Metazoa; phylum Chordata; class Chondrichthyes; order Squaliformes; family Somniosidae; genus Somniosus; species Somniosus microcephalus. The sequence goes on from NC_140995.1 coordinate 224,908,551, forward strand.
GTCCTCACAAATAACACAGGTTTCCATGCAGAATGATCATCTCAGATTTCTAATTTTGACTTTTCTTCAAAACCATGGTAAAAAGATCATCTTGCTACCAGCTGTACAGGACTTTGTGCACCGGTTCAATTTGGAAAATATTTTAATCAAAATGTTTTATTGTGTGGTAAACCGATTATTTTTAACTTTCAACATCTGAGACCAATTTAACAAATATTGTATAATTCTGAGGGTCGGTTTCATTTTATGTTTATTTTATACCAATGACTGCTCTTTATTCTAAACCCGCTGCCAGTAGACATGAATCCACAAAACAAACTGCTCAAATGGCTTGACTGCAAGAGGACTGGGTGGAAGTGCTATAGAGTATGAATCTGAATGCAACATGTTCTGATTTCCTTGTTGGTCCTGTGATGAAATATGTCATTCATCAGACTCTGTATTTAACTACATATATTGTATTGCCTGCTCCTGTGTTTTACCTTGTATTGTATATAGTGTACCGCCCCCTTTCTCCCCATTGGATGTGTCGGCTCCGCCCATACCTGGCCCTACTTAAGACAAGCCCAGGCTTGTCTTGCAGCAGAACAGCAGAATGCTAGGTGAAGCTAGGTGAAGACACAGGCATCTTTCTTTGCTAATAAAAGCCTTGTTTTATCCAGTTAACTTTGAGCCTTGAAGTTATCGAGGCGCATCAATTTTATTAGCAAACTTTCAACGATGGATCAACTTTTGAAACCGGAACGCTTGGATTTGGACCCGCATTCTTCGGATGCATCGGCACGGTTTGGACACTGGTTCCAGTGCTTGGAATTTTTTATGGCCAACTCCGAAGCCGTCACAGCCTCTAAAGCCACCGGAGATGTGAAACTCGGGATCCTGCAGAATTGGGTAAGCCACCGGGTTTTTCCACTCATCCAAGACGCCGCCACCTACCTGGATGCCTGCAACATTCTAAAGGCCCACTATCAGCGGCCTACCAACGAGGTGTACGCCAGGCATCTGCTTGCTACCTGCACACAGCGACCCGGAGAGTCGCTAGAGGACTTTCTAGTCACCCTAAAAGTGCTTGGCAAAGACTGCAAATGCAAAGACGTGAAAGCCACGGTATACACAGACAAGCTTATTCGGGATGTCTTTATCGCAGGCCTTAGCTCTAATTACATCCGGCAGAGACTGCTAGAGAAAACGGGCCTAGATCTGACACAGGCTGTGGACACAGCGCGATCGCTGGATGTGGCTCAGAAGAACTCTGACTCCTACTCTTCAGGCCGCGCGGCCCACGCCGCCTCTGCTTCCCCGCCCAGTAGCCCAACACCGTCGGGGCCCTGCTCTCCCCCCAGAAGCCCTACGACCACCGTGACGCATCGGGGCCCCAAATGCTACTTCTGCGGGCAGCCGAAGCACACCAGGAACCTGTGCCCGGCGAAAGGCACCACCTGCTGTAAGTGCGGTAAGAAGGGGCACTTTGGGAAGGTGTGCAGAGGGAACCCCGCAGGCAAACCCGCCACCGCCGCGTGCGCGCCGTGGGAGCGGCCATCTTGGACGCCATCTTGTCCGACCTCGTGGGGTCCGCCATCTCGCGAGCAGACATCGTGGACGCCATCTTACCCGGCCTCGTGTGGCCCACCATCTTGTCCCAATCAGGGCCCTACAGTGGCGTCGATCACAGTGGACCAGTCCAGACCGCACCCACTATCCAAATCGATGGTGGACATCGAGGTAAACGGGTGCAAGGTTAAATGTTTAATTGACAGCAGGAGCATGGAGAGCTTCATTCACCCTGGTCTGGTACAACGACTCTCTCTAACTATAGTCCCTACTCAGGGCACGATCTCTATGGCCGACAAAACCCAGATATCGACTATTGCGGGTTACTGCGCGGTACGATTGTCCGTTAAAGGCACTGTATATAATAATTTTAAACTGTTAATTATGAAGGATTTATGAGTGAGCATGATCTTGGGCCTGGATTTTCAGTGCCACCACCAAAGCATCACGCTCAATTTCGGTGGGACCCAGCCGCCCCTCACAGTGTGCGGTCTGGCTACCCTGAAGGTAAAGCCACCTTCGCTATTCGCGAACCTTACCCCTAACTGCCGGCCAATAGCGACCAAAAGCAGGAGGTACAGCTGGGAGGACAGGCGGTTTATCGCGACCAAGGTAGACAGGCTCCTGAGGGAGCGCATTATTGAACGCAGCAACAGCCCGTGGCGCGCCCAAGTGGTGGTGGTGAGGGGTAGCGAGAAGAAGCGGATGGTGATTGACTATAGTCAAACAGTCAACATCTATACCCAACTAGACGCCTACCCGCTACCCCGCATATCCGAAATGGTGAACCAAATCGCCCAATACCGGGTGTTCTCCACTATCGACCTCAAGTCAGCGTACCACCAGCTCCCTATCAGACCAGAGGACCGTTCGTACACCACCTTCGAGGCAAACGGACGCCTCTACCAGTTCCTCAGAGTCCCCTTTGGGGTGACGAATGGGGTCTCGGTCTTTCAGAGGGAGATGGACCGCATGGTCGATGACCACCACTTGCAGGCAACCTTCCCCTATCTCGACAACGTCACCATCTGCGGCCACAACCAACAGGACCACGACTCAAACCTCGCGAGGTTTCTGAAAACCGCACAAAAACTCAACCTCACTTACAACGAGGACAAGTGTGTTTTCAACACCACGCGCCTCTGCATACTAGGCAGCGTGGTGGAGAATGGGGAAATCGGACCAGACCCCGACCGATTGCGCCCCCTACGGGAGCTGCCCCTGCCCAACACTCCCAAAGCCCTGAAAAGGTGCCTGGGGTTATTCTCGTATTATGCCCAATGGGTCCCCAACTACTCCGATAAAGCCCGCCCCCTCTTGAAAGCATCCTCTTTCCTGCTCTCTGCTGAGGCCCATGCTGCCTTCAAAAGCATTAAGCAGGATATTGAGCGGGCCACGCTACAGGCAGTGGACAAGAACACTCCCTTTCAAGTGGAAAGTGATGCGTCTGACTTTGCCTTGGCGGCCACCCTCAACCAGGCGGGGCGGCCCGTAGCTTTCTTCTCGAGGACCCTCCAGGGGCCCGAGATCAGACACTCCTCCGTGGAAAAGGAGGCCCAAGCCATCGTGGAGGCAGTGCGCCACTGGCGGCACTACCTAGCCGGCAAACGCTTCACCCTACTTACCGACCAGCGGTCGGTAGCGTTTATGTTCAATAATAAACAGAGGGGGAAGATTAAAAATGATAAGATTCTTAGGTGGCGGATCGAGCTCTCCACCTTCGAGTACGACATCATATACCGGCCGGGGGCCCTTAACGAATCCCCCGACGCCCTCTCACGAGGGATGTGTGCCAACGCCACCGGGGATCGACTACAGACCCTCCACAACGACCTCTGCCACCCAGGGGTCACACGGCTGTTCCACTTCATAAAGTCCTGCAACTTACCCTACTCGATTGAGGAAGTTCGGTCTCTGACCAGGAACTGCCGCACTTGCGCTGAGTGCAAGCCTTGGTTCTACCGCCCTGATAGAGCCCACCTAATCAAAGCTACACGGCCCTTTGAGCGGCTTAGCTTAGATTTCAAGGGCCCCCTCCCGTCCGTCGACCGCAATGTTTACTTCCTGAACATTGTGGACGAATACTCCCGTTTCCCATTCGCCTTCCCCTGCCCAGACATGACCAGCGCCACGGTCATTAAATGCCTCAACAGCCTGTTCTGCCTGTTCGGTATGCCAAGCTATATCCACACGGATAGGGGGGCGTCCTTCATGAGTGAAGAGCTACGCCAGTACATGCTGTCCAAGGGGATTGCCACGAGCCGTACCACCAGCTACAACCCCCGGGGTAACGGTCAGGTGGAGCGAGAGAACGGGACAGTATGGAGGGCAGTCACCCTAACTCTAAAGACCAAGGGCCTCCCTATCTCCCGCTGGCAGGAAGTCCTCCCAGATGTGCTCCACTCAATACGGTCACTATTGTGTACCGCCACTAATGCCACGCCTCATGAGCTAATGTTTGTGTCTCCCCGGAAATCCACCTCAGGCGTATCCATACCGTCATGGCTCTCCACCCCAGGTCCGGTACTTTTGCGGAAGCATGTGAGGGGCCACAAGACGGACCCTCTCGTGGAGCCAGTGCACCTGCTCCACGCCAACCCACAATATGCGTATGTCCAGCACGCCGACGGACGGGAGGACACTGTGTCCATAAAAGACCTCGCCCCAGCCGGTAACAACAGCAACAACGACAACGACTACAACAACAACAGCAACAACGACAACAACCATAACAACTATTACCCACCCACTCCACCCACTATTCTTTCATCACCCCCGGAAGAACACCAGCCAACGGTACCCCCACCACCTACTCCTTCAACAACCCCGGTGGCGCCCCCGGCAGAGACCCAGGGGGTCACCCGGGACACCCAACCGGCACCCGTGGCACCGCAACCGTTACGTCGGTCACAGAGGACTATCACACCCCCGGACAGACTAAATCTGTAGAAGGGGTGAATGTGATGAAATATGTCATTCATCAGACTCTGTATTTAACTACATATATTGTATTGCCTGCTCCTGTGTTTTACCTTGTATTGTATATTGTGCACCGCCCCCTTTCTCCCCATTGGGTGTGTCGGCTCCGCCCATACCTGGCCCTACTTAAGACAAGCCCAGGCTTGTCTTGCAGCAGAACAGCAGAATGCTAGGTGAAGCTAGGTGAAGACACAGGCACCTTTCTTTGCTAATAAAAGCCTTGTTTTATCCAGTTAACTTTGAGCCTTGAAGTTATTGAGGCGCATCAGGTCCCAAATCTTTAGGATTCTGAATGTTCAACATATGCTAGTCTCTGCCTCCCTTCACTACTCACCAAATATCACTCCACTACCTATCTCCAAATTAAAGGAGGTGATGAATCTCAAGAAGAAATTGTTTATGCCACAGTTGGAATAATGTATACAAAAAGGATATTGGAGCCTGTAGGAAAAATGTAGGGTTAGTAGGATGATATCAGGGGTGGGAGGGTATTTTTATAATGAAAGATGTGAAAACCTGGTACTTTACTCACTAGAACAGAGAAAGGTAAGGGGGTATCTAATAGAGGTGTTCAAAGTTTTGGAAGAGTTTGAGAAGATAAATAGCCAGTCAGTAATAAGTAGGCATAAATTTAGGATTAGTAGTAGAACCATAAAGCAGGAGGTTAAAAGGAGTTTTGTCACAGAGGTTATTAGAAGAAGGAATATTTTGCCTCAAGTGACCTTTGAAGCTTTGTCAATTACAACATTTAAGAAGAAGTTAGTTAAATACTTAATGGAAGAAAATATTAAAGGATATTATTAAAGAACAGGGACATGGAATTAGAATAGATAGATCTGATGTGGAGCTAGCACAGGAACAATGGGGTTGAAATTTCTACAACTCTCATTATCATGCCTAATGTATTTGACTTTATTCTGCCATGTGCTCTGATCATTCATTTCAACAGGAGTATTCTTACTCTTCTTCTGCCACTAAGTAGAAATGCTTCAGTTTTCTTCACCTTCTGGACGTAGCCAACGATCCAACAATATATAGGGCTTTGGTGAGACCACACTTGTAGTACTGTGTGCAGTTTTGGCCTTACCTAAGGAAGGATATACTTGCCTTCGAGGGAGTGCGACAAAGGTTCACTAGATTGATTTCTGGGTTGAGAGGGTTGTCCTATGATGAGAGATTGAGTAGAATGGGCCTATATTCTCTGGCGTTTAGGAGAATGAGAGGTTATCTCATTGAAAAGTATAACATTCTTAGCAGCTTGACAGGGTAGATGCTGAGAAGCTGTTTCTCCTGGCTGGAGAGTCTAGAACTAGGGGGTCATAGTCTCAGGATAAGGGGTCTGCTATTTAGGACTGAGATGAGAAGTTTCTTCACTCAGAGGGTTGGGAATGTTTGAAGTTCTCTGCCCCAGAGGGCTGTGGATGCTCAGTCATTGAGTATATTCAGGACTGAGAACGATAGATTTTGGACACCAAGGGAACCCAGGGATATGGGGCTAGGGCGGGAAAGTGGAGTTGAGGTAGAAGTTCAGCCATGATCTTATTGAATGGCAGAGCAAGCTCAAGGGGCCATGTGGCCTACTCCTGCTCCTATTTATTATGATCTTATGTACTAATACTGGGTATCACTCATAAGGAGAGTCAGAACCATTACCATCAAGTTAAACCCACCCATGTCAATCCTGTAACTCCACCTGGAGATTCCTCCTCAACTCCATGAAAAGTTCATTATTAACCACCCTGCTATATCCCAGATATGTTGTGCCAGACAGGATTAGTGTTTCAAGGGGCTTAGATCCACATGCAATGACACATAGCTTGATCTGAATTGATTTTGGCTTCGAAATTACTGTTACTGATATTTGCAGATGATAGCTTAAGGAACTTATATGATAATCCTTTCTCCTCCAGAGGCATTAACCTACTTAAAATAAATGAGTTATTATCCGAGTTAAAATAGCAGACAGCATGATATCGTATGAACATGGTAAGCATTTGTCTGCTAATATTGGCAATGAGAAATACTCAGTTTATGTGTTCCACCAGGTTGATTAAAGAATGGTTCATCGCTTGAGTGATAGACGCTGTCTTAACTAATGATAAAGTCAATTCCCCTTTCTCAGTGTTTTTCTTTTTTACTTGAAGAAATAAGTAGAACATAAAGGGAGCGGCGGTGAGGGAGAGTGAAATTTGGAACTGTTCTGCTCATTATTCCAACCTTGCTCTTCAGGAGAAATCTGATAGCGCCTGCCACCATGGCTGGTTTTAGGATTCCTGGTTCTACCGCAAGTAAACATATGCGAGTCCTCTCCTTATATTTCTGTGCATGTTGATGAATTTGATACTTAATGCTCAGTAAAAACCATAATGCACCCATGAAATTCTGCAGTATTTAATCACTGGCAACAGCTTGATATTCAGTTTTGCAATTCTTTGATGATGATTTTCAGTTCTGTCCTAATTTTTAGGGTTTTTATGGTCTCCAGAATGTGACATTCCTCTGTGGTTATCGGTAGTGGCTGCCCTTACAAATCTCCTAAACCCTGCAATAAGCAACTCAGAATTCATTAATTTAGTATCTTGAATATCTCTTTTTTCGTCTTTCCATACAGACTCTGTTAAGGAAAACTGATAATGAAAATGGTCAATCGTCTTCACCTTATCAAGTACATAAAGTATGAAATGATATGGTCAAGGCAAACACAGATTATTACTTTGCAGTAAGGCAGGAAAGCAGGTCTAGAGGACATGAATGGAAATTGGTGAAAAGTAAATGTTAGAACTTATTTAGTGGAAGAGTTATAAATAAATGATTTGGATCGGGAATCGGAAGTACAATTTCAAAATTTGCAGATGACACCAAATTGAGGGTATAGTTAATACTGAGGAAGACTGTGACAAAGTGCGAGTCAGCAGAGAGTGCTGTGAGTTTGGGTAAGTGTGAGTTAGGGTAAGTGGGGTGTTAGGTGCTCTTTTCAAACTTTAACTCTGTGGGTTGCAGTTAATAAGGCCTTTCTGGTGCAGAGTGACTGTTGGTAAACCATTTAACTGGTGTAATTAGAGGGATTGATTTAATTTAAATCCAATTAATTAAAGGGGATACTAGCATCTATAATTGGGCAGAGGGTGTCCATAACTAACAATAATTTTTTTTAATTAATTACATAGAATGGAGCAGGTGATGGGTTACTGTTGCGAGATGTGGGAGCCGGTGGACCCCATTGAGGCTCATGGTGATTACATCTGTGACAAGTGTCTGCTGCTACAGGAACTCCAGCTCCGTGTTGATGATCTGGAGTCTGAGCTTCAGACACTGCGACACATCAGGGAGGGGGAGAAGTACCTGGACTCTGTGTTTCAGGAGGTGGTCACACCTATGAAGTTAATTAATTCAGATGTAGCCCATGGTCAGGGACAGGACGGTGTGACTACGAGTGAGGCAGGTACGGGGATCCAGGAGGTAGTGTTGGAGGAGCCGCAGCCCTTGCTCTTGTCCAACAGGTTCGAGGTTCTTACTCCCTGTGGGGACAGGAGCAGGGACTGCAGGGAGGATGAGCAACCTGGCCACAGCACCGTGGAACGGGGGGCCATTCAAGAGGGGGGAGTAAATAGAAATGTTGTAGTGGTAGGGGATAGTATTATTAGGGGGATAGATAGAGTTCTCTGCAGTCGAGAGCGAGAGTCCCGAAGGCTGTGTTGCCTACCCGGTGCCAGGGTTAAGGACATCTCCTCTGGGCTGGAAAGAAACTTGCAGTGGGAGGGATGGATCCAGTTGTCGTGGTCCATGTTGGTACAAATGACGTAGATAGGACTAGGAAGCCGGTTCTGTTAAAGAAGTATGAGCAGCTAGGGGTCAAATTAAAAAACAGAACCTCAAGGGTAATAATCATTACCTGAGCCACGAGCGAATTTGGCAAGGACAAATAAAATTAGAGAGTTAAATGTGTGGCTCAAAGACTGGTGTGGGAGAAATGGGTTTTGCTTCCTGGGACACTGGCACCAGTACTGGGGCAGGAGGGAGCTGTTCCGTTGGGACGGGCTTCACTTGGCCAGTGCTGGGACTAGAGTCCTGGCGAATCATATAACTAGGGCTGTAGAGAGGGCTTTAAACTAACTAGTGGGGGGGGAGGTTCCTAGAGAGCAAATAATAAAAATGACAACAGAGAAGGTCATAGACTTAGGTAGCAGTGGGGAAATTAAAAACCAGAGCGTGTCAGGAAGGGGCAGAAGGTATGGAGTAAAAGGTAAAGTAATAAAAAGGGCAAAAGCAGGAACTAAGTGTCACAAAACATATTTGAAAGTTCTCTATCTGAATGCACGTAGCATTCGTAACAAAATAGACGAGTTAATGGCACAAATAACTGCATATGGGTATGATCTTGTGGCCATTACAGAAACATGGCTGCAGGGTGACAATGCCTGGGAATTAAACATACCAGGTTATTTAACGATCAGGAAGGACAGGCAGGAAGGAAGGGGAGGTGGGGTGGCTATGTTAATAAAGGAAGGAATCACTGTAATACAGAGAAATGATATTGGGTCAAAAGATCAGGATAATGAAACTGTTTGGGTGGAGATAGTGGCCTAGAAATTAGGTATGGCCCCGCCAGCTCAGTTGCACCCAAAAGTTTGCGCAGCGCCCGGAGCCCGTTGCGCCCGCCAGAAATTCACTTTTAGCGCCCCAAGTCGGAACCGGGCGCTGTTCCAGGGTGTGCCCGGCTCCGCTTGGGGCGCTGAAAGTGAATTTCAGCGCTCCAGCTGCCGCTGCGCCACCCGATGCGGTGCGGCAGGCTGGGGTACTGCAGGCCTCCTCCTTCTCTTAAGGAGGAGCTGCCTGCAGCCGTGAGATCGCCGCTGGATTCTGCCGGCAAATGAGCCCGGCACCACGGAGAAGTGCCGGGCTCGTGGGAATCAGCCACCAATGCCGCGGGGGGGGTGGTGTAGGAGGCCGGGGAGGGAGGTGCGGGCAGGCGCCCGCCGAAAAAGCGGCCGGCCGCACCTCCACCTTTATGCGCCCCACTAAGGCTGCAGTAAGGCCGTGTTTCACGAACGTTGTTTGCGGCCGCTGCGGAAGAGGCGGCTGCAACTGAATATGGGCGTCGGGCCGGCATCGGGGCGGAACCGGGGCGCTGCGCACACCGATGACGTCATCGGTGCCGGCGCAGCGCTACCGGCTACCGCCGCCATTAACGCTGCACACAATTTCCGCGCTACCAACCCCGCCGGCGCAGAAGACCTCTTTAGGCGCTAAGTGGGCGCAAGGCCCACTGAATTTCTAGGCCAAGGAATAATAAGGGGAAAAAAACACTAGTGGGCGTAGTCGATAGGCCTCCAAACAGTTGCAACTCTGTTGGACGGAGTACCAATCAGGAAATAGTTGAGGCTTGTAATAAGGGAACATCTATAATTTTGGGGGATTTTAACTTTCATATTAATTGGACAAATCAAATTGGGCAGGGCTGCCTTGAGGATGAGTTCATTGAGTGTATTAGGGATGGGTTTCTTGAGCAGTATGTAACTGAACCGACCAGGGGGCAAGCAACCTTAGATCTGGTTCTGTGTAACGAGACAGGATTAATTAAAAATGTCCCAGTGAAGAATCCCCTTGGAATGAGTGACCATAACATGGTTGAATTCCATATTCAATTAGAGGGTGAGAAGGTTGGATCTCAAACAAGCGTGCTAAGCTTGAATAAAGGAGACTATGAAGGTATGAGAGCGGAATTGAGTAGAGTGGATTGGGAAAATGGATTAAAGGGTAAGACGATACATGATCAGTGGTGTACATTTAAGGAGTTATTTTACCACTTCCAAAAAAAATATATTCCACTGAGAAGAAAAGGGTGTAAAAGAAAAGACAGCCATCTGTGGCTAAGTAAAGAAATTAAGGACAGTATTCGACTAAAAACAAGGGCATATAAGGTACCCAAATCTAGTGGGAGGATAGAGGATTGGGAAAACTTTAAAAGACAGCAAAAAATAACAAAAAGATTGATTAAGAAAGGGAAGATAGATTATGAAAGTAAATTAGCAAAAAATATAAAAACAGATAGTAAGAGTTTTTATAGTTATATAAAAAGAAAAAGGGTGGCTAAAGTAAATGTTGGTCCCTCAGAGGATGAGACTGGGAAATTAATGGTGGGAAATATGGAGATGGCAAAAACACTGAATGAATATTTTGTATCAGTCTTTACAGTAGAGGACACTAAGAATATCCCAACACTGGACAAACAGGGGGCTATAGGGGGGGAGGAGCTAAACACGATCAAAATCACTAAGGAAGTGGTACTCGGTAAAATAATGGGACTCAAGGCAGATAAATCACCTGGACCTGATGGCCTACATCCTAGGGTCTTGAGGGAAGTGGCGGTAGGGATTGTGGATGCATTGGTAATAATTTTCCAAAACTCCCTGGACTCAGCAAAGGTCCCGGCAGACTGAAAAACTGCTAATGTAACACCCTTATTTAAAAAGGGCAGTAGACAGAAGGCTGGAAACTATAGACCGGTTAGCCTAACATCTGTGGTAGGTAATATTTTGGAGTCCATTATTAAGGAGACAGTAACAGGACATTTGGATAATCATAATTTAATAGGACAAAGTCAGCATGGTTTTATGAAGGGGAAGTCATGTTTGACAAATTTGCTGGAGTTCTTTGAGGAAGTAACATATAGGGTGGATAAAGGGGAACCAGTGGATGTAGTGTATTTAGACTTCCAAAAGGCATTTGACAAGGTGCCACACAAAAGATTATTGCTTAAGATAAAAAATCATGGGATTGGGTGTAATATTCTGGCATGGATAGAGGATTGGCTATCTAACAGAAGGCAGAGAGTTGGGATAAATGGTCCATTCTCAGACTGGCAATCAGTAACTAGTGGTGTTCCACAGGGGTCAGTGCTGGGTCCCCAACTCTTTACAATCTATATTAACGATTTGGAGGAGGGGACCGAGTGTAACATATCAAAGTTTGCAGATGATACTAAGATGGGAGGGAAAGTAGTGAGTGAGGAGGACATAAAAAACCTGCAAGGGGACATAGACAGGCTAAGTAAGTGGGCAGAGATTTGGCAGATGGAATACAATACTGGAAAGTGTGAGGTTATGCACTTTGGCAGGAAAAATTGTAGAGCAAGTTATTATCTTAATGGCAAGAAACTGGAAAGTACTGAAGTACAAAGGGATCTGGGGGTCCTGGTGCACGAAACTCAAAAGGTTAGTATTCAGGTGCAGCAAGTGATTAAGAAGGCCAATGGAATGTTGGCTTTCATTGCTAGGGGGATAGAATATAAAAATAGGGAGGTATTGCTTCAGTTGTACAAGGTATTGGTGAGACCGCACCTGGAATACTGCATACAGTTTTGGTGTCCATACTTAAGAAAAGACATACTTGCTCTCGAGTCAGTACAAAGAAGGTTCACTCGGTTAATCCCGGGGATGAGGGGATAGACATATGAGGAGAGGTTGAGTAGATTGGGACTCTACTCATTGGAGTTCAGAAGAATATATAATGGGAAATAAGGAAATGGCAGATCAACTAAATGCATACTTTGGGTCAGTCTTTACGAAGGAAGACACAAAAAACCTCCCTGGGATATCGGGAAAAATAGGGACATTGGCAAAGGAGGAACTGACGCAAATCAATATCTCTAAGGATATGGTGTTAAGGAAGCTAAAGGGATTGAAGGTGGACAAATCCCCAGGGCCTGATAACATGCATCCTAGGGTACTGAAGGAGGTGGCCCTAGAGATAGCGGATGCACTAAGGATGATTTTTCAGAATTCATTAGACTCGGGAACAGTGCCGATGGATTGGAGGGTAGCTAACGTTACCCCACTATTCAAAAAGGGGGGTAGGGAAAAAGCAGGTAATTACAGACCTGTAAGCCTTACATCAGTTGTGGGCAAAATGCTGGAGTCCATCATTAAGGATGAAATAGCGGAGCACTTAGCAAATGGGGACAGGATAGGACAGAGTCAACATGGATTTACAAAGGGTAAATCGTGCTTGACTAATCTATTGGAATTTTTTGAGGGAGTAACTGGTAGAATAGATGGGGGAGAGCCAGTAGATGTGGTGTACCTGGACTTCCAAAAGGCCTTCGATAAGGTCCCACATAAAAGATTAGCATGGAAAATTGAGGCTCATGGGATAAAGGGGAAAGTTTTGGCGTGGATAGGGAACTGGCTGTCAGATAGAAAACAGAGAGTTGGAATAAACGGCTCATTTTCTGAATGGCAGGCAGTAACAAGTGGGGTACCACAGGGATCTGTCCTGGGCCCCCAGCTGTTCACAATTTACATTAATGACCTGGATCAGGGAGTCGGATGCAGCATTTCCAAATTTGCAGACGACACTAAACTAGGAGGTGGGGTGGGCTCAGAGGAAGAGACCAGGAAGCTCCAGAGCGATTTGGACAGACTGGGCAATTGGGCGGATAAATGGCAGATGCACTATAATGTGGACAAGTGCGAAGTTATCCACCTTGGGTGCAGGAACGGGAGGGCAAATTATTATTTAAATGGCAATAGATTGGGAGAGGGGGAAGTACAGAGAGACCTGGGTGTTCTTGTACACCAGTCACTGAAGGCGAGCATGCAGGTGCAACAGGCGGTCAAGAAGGCAAACGGTATGCTGGCCTTCATAGCAAAAGGGTTAGAATACAGGAACAGGGATACCTTGCTGCAGCTGTACAGGGCACTGGTGAGACCACACCTCGAGTACTGTGTACAGTTTTGGTCGCCTCATCTGAGGAAGGATGTTCTTGCCATGGAGGGGGTGCAGCGGCGATTCACCAGGCTGATACCAGGAATGGCGGGAATGACCTATGAGGAGAGACTATGTAGTTTAGGGATGTACACACTGGAGTTTAGAAGATTGAGAGGGGACCTCATAGAAGTGTATAAAATTCTGACAGGTCTAGACAGACTGGATGCAGAAGGAATGTTTCCCTTGGCGGGTGAGAACAGAACTAGAGGACATAATTTAAGGATAAGGGCTAAACCATTTAGGACAGAGATGAGGGGGAATTTCTTCACTCAGAGAGTGGTGAACCTGTGGAACTCATTGCCACAGAGGGCAGTGTACGCCAGCTCATTAAATATATTTAAGAGGGAATTAGATATATTTCTACGGGCAAAAGGGGTTAAGGGTTACGGAGAGAAGGCGGGGACGGGATACTGAATTAAAGGATCAGCCATGATCTCATTAAATGGCGGAGCAGGCACGAAGGGCCGAATGGCCTACTCCTGCTCCTATCTTCTATGTATCTATCTATGTATCTATGTATGAGAGGCGATCTTATTGAAACATATAAGATTGTGAAGGGGTTGGATCGGGTGGATGCGGGGAGGATGTTCCCGATGATGGGTGAAACTAGAACTAGGGGGCATAGTCTTAGAATAAGGGGCTGCTCTTTCAAAACTGAGATGAGGAGGAACTACTTCACTCAGAGGGTGGTAGGTCCATGGAATATGCTGCCCCAAAAAGCTGTAGAAGCTACATCATTACATAAATTTAAAACAGAAATAGACAGTTTCCTAGAAGTAAAGGGAATTAAGGGTTATGGGGAGCGGGCAGGAATTTGGACATGAGTCTAGGTTCGGATCGGTCATGGCCCTGTGGGTAGCGGAGCGGGCCCAGGGGCCGTGTAGCTTGATCCTGCTCCTATTTCGTGTGTCTAATTCTGTTAGATTCAGGAGATGGTTCTGTGATAGTAGATTGGCGGTTAGGATCACATCAGCCATGATCTTATTGAATGGCGGAGCAGGCTCGAGGGGCCGATTGGCCTACTCCTGCTCCTATTTCTTATGTGCTTATGTTCTTATGTAAATAAAAGAATACATTAATAAACTTGCAAAATGCGCATGTTAATGGCAAATGAATGTCAATATAGATAAGAAAGGGTTGACGGTGGATAGGCAATGGCAAACATTCAAAGACCGAATGGATGAACTACAGAAGTTGTTCATCCCAGTTTGGCATAAAAATAAAACAAAAATGGTAACTCAACCGTGGCTAACAAGGGAAATTAGGGATAGCATAAGATCCAAGGAGAGCACATACAAATTGGCCAGAAAAAGCAATAATCCTGAGGATTGGGAGCAGTTTAGGATTCAACAAAGGAGGACAAAGGGATTAATTAAGAAAGGGAAATTAGAATATGAGAGTAAGCTTGCAGGGAACATAAAAACTGACTGTAAAAGCTTTTATAGATATGTAAAGAAAAAAAGATTGGTGAAGTCAAGCGTAGGTCCCTTGCAGTCAGAATCGGGGGAATTTATAATGGGGAGCAAAGAAATGGCAGGCCAACAAAATACATATTTTGGTTCTGTCTTCACAAAGGAGGACACAAATAACCTCCCAGAAATACCGCGGAACATAGGGTCTGATGAAAGGGTGGAACTGAAAGAAATCAGTATTTGTAGGGAAATGGTGTTAGGAAAATTGATGGGACTGAAGGCCGATAAATCCCCAGGGCCTGATAATCTACATCCCAGGGTACTTAAGGAAGTGGCCCTAGAAATAGTAGATGCATTGCTGATCATCTTCCAACATTCAATGAAATCTGGAACAGTACCCATGGATTGGAGGGTAGCTAATGTTACCCCACTATTCAAAAAAGGTGGCAGAGAAAAAGCGGGGAATTATAGACCGGTAAGCCTGACATCGGTAGTGGGGAAAATGCTAGAGTCCATTATAAAAGATGTAATAGCACAGCACTTGGAAAGCAGTGACAGGATCGGACAAAGTCAACATGGATTTACAAAAGGTAAATCATGCTTGACTAATCTACTGGAATTTTTTGAGGATGTAACTGGTAAAATAGATAAGGGAGAACCAGTGGATGTGGTGTATTTGGACTTTCAGAAGGCTTTCGATAAGGTCCCGCATAAGAGGTTAGCGTGCAAAATTAAGGCACATGGGATTGGGGGCAAGGTATTGACTTGGATAGAGAACTGGTTGGCGGACAGAAAGCAAAGAGTTGGAATAAACGGGTCGTTTTCCGAGCGGCAGGCAGTGACTAGTGGGGTACCGCAAGGATCGGTCCTAGGACCCCAGCTGTTCACAATATATATTAATGATCTGGACGAGGGAATTGGATGTAATATCTCCAAATTTGCAGACGACACAAAGCTGGGTGGGAGGGTATGCTGTGAGGAGGATGTCGTGAAACTCCAGTACGATTTGGACAGGTTGGGTGATTGGGCAGAAACATGGCAAATGCCCTATAATGTGGATAAATGTGAGGTTATCCACTTTGGTGGCAAAAACAGGAAGGCAGATTATTATTTGAATGGCAATAGATTGGGAGAAGGGGAAGTGCAAAGAGACCTGGGTGTTCTTGTGCACCAGTCGCTGAAGGTAAGCATGCAGGTGCAGCAGGCGGTTAAGAAGGCAAATGGTATGTTGGCCTTCGTAGCAAGAGAGTTCGAGTACAAGAACAAGGATGTCTTGCTGCAGTTGTACAGGGCCTTGGTGAGACCGCACCTTGAGTATTGTGTGCAGTTTTGGTCACCTTACCTGAGGAAGGACATTCTTGCCATGGAGGGAGTGCAGCGAAGATTCACCAGGCTGATACCTGGGATGGCAGGAATGACGTACGAGGAGAGATTGTGTCGATTGGGCTTATACTCACTGGAGTTTAGAAGATTGAGAGGGGATCTCATCGAAACCTATAAAATTCTGTCAGGTCTGGACAGACTAGATGCAGGAAGGATGTTTCTGATGGTCGGGGAGTCCAGAACCAGGGGTCATAGTCTAAGGATAAGGGGTAAGCCATTTAGGACTGAAATGAGGAGGAATTTCTTCACCGAGAGAGTGGTGAACCTGTGGAATTCTCTGCCACAGAGGGCGGTGGAGGCCAGTTCATTAAATATATTCAAGAAAGAGTTGGATATATTTCTTGAGGCTAAAGGGATCAAGGGATATGGGGAGAAGGCAGGGACAGGGTACTGAATTTGGATGATCAGCCATGATCTCATTGAATGGCGGAGCAGGCTCGAAGGGCCGAATGGCCTACTCCTGCTCCTATCTTCTATGTTTCTATGTTTCTATGAGCTGGTGCATTTTGGTAGGAGAAATAAGGAAGCCACATACTTCTTGGAAAACAAGAGTCTAAATTGGATACAGGAGCAGAGATCTAGGGCACAGATTCACAAAGCATTAAAAGTAGCAATGCAAGTTAGAAAGGCAGTAAGAATTGTAAACAAATTACTGGGGTACATTTCTAGAGGGATAGAATTGAAAAGCAGAGAAGTTAGACGACACTTAGAGTACTGTGCTCAGTTCTGGTTGTCTTATTACAAAAAGAAAATAGAGGCACTGGAGAAGGTGCAAAAAACATTTACACAGATGATACCAGAACTTTGAGGTTATAACTATCAGGAAAGGCTGAACAGGCCAGGACTCTTTTCCCTAGAAAAGAGAAGGTTGAGGGGTGACATAAAAGAGATCTTTAAAATTATTGAGGGGTTTGATAGGGTAGGCATAGAGAAAATGTTTGGGGGAATCCAAAGCTAAGGGTCATAAATATAAGATAGTCAGTAATAAATCCAATAAGGAATTCAGGAGAAACATCTTTACCAGAGAGTGGTTAGAATGTGGAACTTGGAGTAGTTAGAACCACATGGAGTGGTTGAGGCAAACAGCATAGAAACATAGAAGATAGGAGCAGGAGTAGGCCATTCAGCCCCTCGAGCCTGTTCCGCCATTCAATGAGATCATGGCTGATCATCCAAATTCAGTACCCTGTCCCTGCTTTCTCTCCATATCCCTTGATCCATTTAGCCTTAAGAAATATATCTAACTCCTTTTGAATATATTTAATAAGTTGGCCTCAACTGCCTTCTGTGGTAGAGAATTCCACAGGTTCACCACTCTCGGGGTGAAGAAATTCCTCCTCATCTCAGTCCTAAATGGCTTACCCCTTATCCTTAGACTGTGACCCCTGGTTCTGGACTCCCCCGCCATCGGGAACGTCCTTCCTGCGCCTTCTTAACCGCCTGCTGCACCTGCATGCTTACCTTAAGCGACTGGTGCACAAGGACACCCAGGTCTCGTTGCACTTCCCCTTTTCCCAATCTATTGCCGTTCAGATAATAATCTGTCTTCCTGTTTTTGCCACCAAAGTGGATAACCTTGCATTTATCCACATTATACTGCACACTTCCTGCATCTAGTCTGTCTAGTCCTGTTAGAATTTTATAAGTTTCAATGAGATCCCCTCTCATTCTTCTAAACTCGAGCGAATATAAGCCTAATCGACCTAATCTCTCTTCATATGTCATTCCTGCCATCCTAGGTATCAATCTGGTGAATCTTCGCTGCACTCCCTCCATGGCAAGAACATCCTTCCTCAGATAAGGCAACCAAAACTGCACACAATACTCAAGATGTGGTCTCACCAAGGCCCTGTACAACTGCAGCAAGACATCCTTGCTCCTGTACTCGATCCCTCTCGCTACGAAGGCCAACATACCATTTGCCTTCTTAACCGCCTGCTGCACCTGCATGCTTACCTTAAGCGACTGGTGCACAAGGACACCCAGGTCTCATTGCACTTCCCCTTTTCCCAATCTATTGCCGTTCAGATAATAATCTGTCTTCCTGTTTTTGCCACCAAAGTGGATAACCTTGCATTTATCCACATTATACTGCATCTGCCATGCATCTGCCCAATCACCCAACCTGTCCAAATCATGCTGGAGTTTCTCTGCATCCTCCTCACAGCACACACGCCCACCCAGCTTTGTGTCATCTGCAAACTTGGAGATATTACATCTAGTTCCCTCGTCTAGATCATTAGTATATATTGTGAATAGCTGGGGTCCTAGGACCGCTCCCTGCCGTACCCCACTAGTCACTGCCTGCCACTTGGAGAAAGACCCGTTTATTTCAACTCTTTGCTTCCTGTCTGCCAACCAGTTCTCTATCCAAGTCAGTACTTTACCCCCAATCCCATGTGCTTTAACTTTGCACGCCAATCTCTTATGCGGGACCTTATCGAAAGCCTTCTGAAAGTCCAAATACACCACATCCACTGGTTCATAGATTCATTTAAGGGGATGCTAGATAACTACATGAGGCAGAAAGGAATAAAAGGAAATGCTGATAGAGTTAGATGAAGTAAGGCAAGAGAAGGCTTGTGTGGAGCATAAAACCCACATTGACCAGTTGGGCTGAATGGCCTGTTTCTGTGCTGTACATTCTATGTAATCAATCAGATAGGGTAACAGAGGCAAAAAGAAATTAAAGTTGCTCAAAGCACAATAGTATGATATAATGGGAGAGTTAGGTAGGATACTGGAGGGACAGACCAGGAAACTTTTCTAATTCCTGATGTTTCTTTTGTATTCCATTTGTTATCTTGTATAATACTTTAAAATGACTGGGGGTGGGTTAGGTATGGTGGGGCGGAATGGGGAGGAGTGCCCCTCCTGTATTTCAACTACAAATTATTACTGTAGACATTATGATCATTTGCTGCGAACACAGCACTATGATGTTAGGATTGAGGAAAAGTGCCACAGCTGGAGCTCTGGCCCTGGTGCTCTGCCAGCAAATGTAATCCTGGCATTCGAATCAGTCATTCATCCAGCAGTGATTTTCCTTGATGAATGCTACCTTCTTGCATCTCTCTGTGATGATGCTCTGTGTTGG
The DNA here is from genome assembly GCF_052327205.1 of Somniosus microcephalus. Lineage (NCBI taxonomy): Eukaryota > Metazoa > Chordata > Chondrichthyes > Squaliformes > Somniosidae > Somniosus > Somniosus microcephalus. The sequence goes on from NC_140995.1 coordinate 224,927,742, forward strand.
CACTACGATGCCATCAGAACTCAGTCAACAAATCTTGCCTCTACCTGCCGTGCTTCTCATTGAGAAAAGTACCAAAGATGGAAATCTGGCCATAGCTGTTGCATTTCCAGACCAGTTTAACTTAAAAGACAAATCAGCCACATTCTGCATGTATGTGCCGAGACCATGAACATTGACGTCATATTTGATCATGGGGCATTCCAGCTGAGCTTGATTCTGTCTAGACTGATACTACAGTGCAGTAATGAAGTCCTGCTTCATTTTCAGAGGTACCCACTTTCAGACGTAACATCAATATTAAGGGTTTTAGCATCTTTTATTAAAGTAGATAAATCGCCAGGCCTGGATGAAATGTATCCCAGGCTGTTAAGAGAAGCAAGGGAGGAAATAGCAGAGGCTCTGACCATCATTTTCCAATCCTCTCTGGCTTCAGGTGTGGTGCCGGAGAACTGAAGGACTGCTAACTGTACCGTTATTTAAAAAGGGAGAAAGGGATAGACTGAGTAATTACAGGCCAGTCAGCCTAGCCTGTGGGCAAATTGTTGGAAAAAATTGAGGGACAGTATTAATCGTCATTTAGAAAAGCACGGATTAATCAAGGACAGTCAGCGTGGATTTGCTAAGGGAAGTTCTTGTCTGACTAACTTGACTGAATTTTTTGAGGAGATAACAAGGAGGGTTGATGAGGGCAGTGTATTTGATGTTGTCCACATGAATTTTAGTAAGCTTTTGACAAGGTCCCACATGGCAGACTGGTCAGAAAAGTAAAAGCCCACGGGATCCAAGGGAAAGTAGCAAGTTGAATCCAAACTGGCTCAGTGGCAGGAAGCAAAGGGTAATGGTCGACGGGTGTTTTTGTGACTTCACAGCTGTTTCCAGTGGGATTCCGCAGGGCTCAGTACTAGGTCCCTTGCTTTTTGCGGTATACATCAATGATTTAGACTTCAATGTAGGGGGCATGATGATTAAGAAGTTGGCAGATGATACAAAAATTAGCCGTGTGGTTCATAGTGAGGAAGAAAGCTGTAGACTGCAGGAAGATATCAATGGACTGGTCAGGTGGGCAGAAAAGTGGCAAATGGAATTCAATCCAGAGAAGTGTGAAGTAATGCATTTGGGGAGGGCTAACAAGGCAAGGGAATACACAATAAATGGTAGGACACTGAGAAGTGTAGATGAACAGAGGGACCTTGGAGTGCATGTCCACAGATCCCTTAAGGTAGCAGGACAGGTAGCTAAGGTGGTTAAGAAGGCATACGGGATACTTTCCTTTATTAGCCGAGGCATAGAATATAAGAGCAAGGAGGTTATGCTTGACCTGTATAAAACACTAGTTAGGCCACAGCTAGAATACTGTGTACAGTTCTGGTCACCACATTACAAGAAAGATGTGACTGCACTAGAGAGGATACAGAGAAGATTCACGAGGATGCTGCCAGGACTGGAGAATTTTAGCTATGAGGAAAGATTGGATAGGCTGGGATTGTTTTCTTTGGAACAGTGGAGGCTGAGGGGAAATTTAATTGAGGTGCATAAAATTATGAGGGACTTACAGTGGATAGGAAGGACCTATTTCTCCTGGCAGAGAGGCCAATAACAAGGGGCATAGATTTAAAGTAATTGACAGAAAGATAAGAGGGGCGTTGAGGAGAACTTTTTTCACCCAGAGGGGGTGGTTGAGGTCTGGAACTCACTGCCTGAAAGGGTGGTAGAGGCAGAAATGCTCATCACATTTAAGAAGTACTTGGATGTGCACTTGAAGTGCCGTAACCTGCAAGGCTACGAACCAAGAGCTAGAAAGTAGGATTTGGCTGGATAGGTCTTTTTTGGCTGCCGCAGACATGATGGGTCGAATGGCCTCCTTCTGTGCTGTAAATTTCTATGTTTTTATGATTCTATAAACCAAGACACCATCTGTCTTTTCTGGTAGTTCGTGTGAATGTAAAAGATTATTCAAAGAAGTACAGGGTGTTTTTCAGTGTCTTGGCCAACATTCATTCCTCAATCTACACAACAAAAAAGAGGTTAACTGGTCATTATTCTCTTATGCTGTTTGTGGGATCTTGCTGTGTGCAGTTTGGCTGCCATGTTTTCCTACATACCAACAGTGACTGCACTTCAAAATTCATTCATTTGTAATTAAACCACATCATCCTCTTTTTCAATGCCTCTCCTCTGTTGTTCAGTGGGACTGTCCTCGCTTGGTTCCACTTTTCTTTATTCAATCACAGCCAGAGCATCCACAGCAATGGCGTCTCTTCCCACCTCTGCACTGTTACCTCTGGTGTCCCCCAAAGATCTATCTTCCCTTCTGGCCCTCCTTTAAACTCACCTCTTTGACTAAGTTATTATCCCAATTAAGCGATTAGCATATGTTAATAGCTTCTCCTGAGAGGGTTACGCCCAACCAGCCGAAAGCGCCCAAGTTAAGCGTGGAAGTCGGCAGGTTAGAGCGACTTCCGGAAACGCTCGCATTTCTGCCGACTTTAACCCCCCCCGCCCAATCTGCACCTATACCCACACGCTCCTCCATGTTAAAATTGAGTTGCAATGAGTGTCCAAAATTTCTGAACTGGCGGGCTTGTCAGCACAATGCTGTGTAGACTCAAATTCCAACTTGTCTAACTCTGTTACAGTCTGAGGTGAATAGGGTGCACATCGTCAAAACAAATGGGCTGAGGATCTCCAGACTCCATCTGAGTCAACGTTGCCCAATAAACAGAGTAGAACTGCAGTTCCAGTTTGCTTCGTAATTCTTTCACAGTGGCTCATGTTGCCCATTGATATGAATTTGTGACAAATTCGCTAAAACATGTAAATTGATGGGGCACATACCTGGTTGCAAACAGAAATCATTAATCTGCTCAACAATTGGTGGAAGTGGCACAATATTGCACTTTTGCAGTTGCAGCATGCAGCCTCGCCAACGGGAGTGCGTATTGGGAAATTTCACACGTGAAGTCCCTGATTTTCCACCCATTAAAGTGAATGGGATGAAAATCAGGGCCTTGTTTGACCAATTTCTCGACATGTGCTCCTGGAGGGCAAATTTTACCTTACAGTGACAAAATCCTTGAATGGAACTCTAGCCTATCCATTTCCAATTTGGAAGGAGCACGATCTCCCTTCCAGAAATGTGTCTTAATTGCAGCCCACAAAATCAATTGAAGCTACTTTGTGATGGTACTTTGCCATTGTTATTGTCAGTGAAAATTTTAATTTCTACCTATATTAAAATTCAGATACCCCAAATGACATAACATTCTAACAGAGGCCTAGGTGATCAGAATGGCAACACTTGAATTTGTGTTTGAAAAGTTCAAGCTACATTGAGAAAAACATTAAAGCCCCGATTTTAAGTTGTGGTGGGGATCAGGCGGGCGCGGCCTGAGGCAGGTGGCAAATCATTTTGACCTCGGCAGCCTGAGGCCTGACCAATTTTAACTCACGGGCCTCATCTGCATGCTCCTGGTCAGTTGTCCGCCTGAAACCATGCGGGAAACGACAGCTGGCCAGCGGGCGGGAGTGGCGTGTCAGGCGGCAGGAGGCCACCAGCTGGGACTCGGATGAGTCGCAGGTAGAGGGTTTCAGGAGATTCTCACAATCGGCGAGGGGGGGGGGAAAGCCTGGGGCGGGGCGGATTAAAATTTCCTTGTAGGGTCTGGAGGAGTACTCGTGCTCTTCTCGGTCCCACAAGGTAAGTTTTAAATAAAAAGTTAAAAAACACTCACCTGTCTGGGCCTTTTCTGCTCCCAATTCATCTTGCTACTAGGTTCACCTGGCAGGAAAGGCGCAATGGCTTCCCTGTCAAGCTGCTTGTTAAAAGCAAAGTTGGGCCCCGATGACGTCATTGGAACCTGATCTTCTATAACTAAAGAAGGACGCACCAGTTTTTGGCAGGTGTTCGTCCCGCCTGCTGAGAAGAGGAGGTTAAAATTGACGACTGCACTATCCCCATATCCCTTGATTCCCTTAATATTCAAAAACCATCGATCTAGGAAAGCAAATGGTATGTTGGCCTTTATTACAAGAGGATTTGAGTATAAGAGTAAAGACGTCTTACTGTAATTATATAGGGCCCTGGTGAGACCACACCTGGAGTATTGTGTACAGTTTTGGTCTCCTTACCTAAGGAAGGGTATACTTGCCATAGAGGGAGTGCGACGAAGGTTCACCAGACTGGTTCCTGGGATGGGGGGATTGTCCTATGAGGAGAGATTGAGTAGACTAGGCCTATATGCTCTAGAGTTTAGAAGAATGAGAGGTGATCTCATTGAAACATACAGCATTCTTACAGGGCTTGACAGGGTAGATGCAGGGAGGATGTTTCCCCTGGCTGGGGAGTCTAGAACCAGAGATCACAGTCTCAGAATAAGGGGTCAGCCATTTAGGACTGAAATGAGGAGAAATGTCTTCACTCAGAGGATGGTGAGTCTTTGGAATTCTCTACCCCAGAGGGCTGTGGAGGCTCAGTCGTTGAGTATATTTAAGACAGAGATCGATAGATTTTTGGATATTAAGGGAATCAAGGGATATGTGGATAGTGCAGGAAAGTGGAGATGAGGTAGAAGATCAGCCATGATCTTATTGAATGGCAGAGCAGGCTCGAAGGGCCAAATGGCCCACTCCTGCTCCTATTTCTTATGTTCTTATGATTGCAGAAAAGAGCAGGTGACGGGGTGTAAATCTCCCGTGTGATTCTTTTATCTGCCCGCCAGCCTGGTTTCTGCTGAGTGGGTAAAATCACCCTTTAAGTTTTTCTTCTCACTGCCAGTGGCTGGCCAGCATGTCAACAGCACCCCACTGAAATCATACATCAAGCAACTGCAACATGCACCAAACACCTGAATAGGATAACTGGCAAAACCTGGGTGATATAATCAATATCCATCAGGCACAGAAACAGCGGATGAGCACAACAGTATACTCCCTGGAATCAGCCTCTTAGGGTTATCCATAACCCTAGCTTTACAGGAAAGCTCACTTGCTACCACAATGTACCACATATACTATACCAGCCAGAAAAACAATTCACCCTTCTATTGGCACTTCTCATTCAGAGAATGTTTCAAAATGTTTCACAGGACAGAGGGGGGGAAAATGCCAGACACCAAAGAGAGAAAAAGAGAAACAGCAGAAGTTAGCACGGGTGTGTGAACGCACAGTCAAGGTGTATATTATGAATGTAATGGTGACATACATTACATTCATCGCATCCACTATGTACTATGAATGTAATGTACATCAATGTGTTGTAAGGCAACAATTGCAATCGAAAGAGGAAAAATTAAAAAATGAGGTAGTAATGAAAAGTTGCTGCTGACTTTTATATAAAAAAACACATTGTGAAATATTTACTCTGAGAAGCAGTAAAAAAAAAACCCAGCTCAAAATATCACTTGAAACTGACCGGATTTAGCCATGGTAGAGTCCAGGAAATGTGTTACTTTGCGTTGTCAGTTTCAGGCTTCTATTCATTCCAATGGAATATACTACTGTACAACTGAATTTGTAAAACTACAAGCCAGGGTAGCAGAAACCAGTTGAAGAATGTTAGCTGATTTTATGGTTTGACATTACTCCAAAATCCAACATGGTAAATTTACAAGTAGTAACTTTCACTATGGTGAGACTGTGCTGGTTATTATATTCATGCATTAATAATTGCTTTTACTCCATGTATTTATCTTATACAGCATAATGAGTTTAATCACTTAATAAAGAACCACATAAGGTTTTCATTTGAAGGATTTTACACTTAAAAAAAATTGTCTGCATGTTTTTGTCACTAATAAATTGAATAATGACCAAGTGAAGTTAAGTAAGAGGTGAAAAATTTAGCCCTCACCAAAGGCTTTACATCAGCACATACCATTAAACTTCATTAAAACATAGTGGTGAAAATATTTAACAGTATGCTGGCAAGACCAGGCCCAAAACATCCACTGAATTGAAATGTCTGCAGTGTGTCTCTGACAGAAAAATATTTGTAGCCTCTCCAGTGATATGTAAATGTGGTGTATGTCGCAATCACTGCTGTCCTGTGACTGGGATTTCACTATTTTTCACTGCAAACATCCATTTGCTTGAATGTTCTTCATTCCAATCTGATTTGTTCATCTGTCAGCAGGAGAAGGTCATTTTAGACTTTTAAAAATAAAAAATACAATTTGTTTTTGTGAATTGGTATTCACCAAGATGAGTAGTGTCAGTGGTGGAGAATGCAAGTTTCTTTTTTGTTGCACTCAGTGGGGGTAAATTTATCTTTAGCCAATGGTGTAAAGCGGGCAAAATCGAATTGGCCAACCCTTATACGCACCCCGCCTGATTTTCCCATCCATTGACTTCAATAGAAAGGAAAATTGGGCGGATAATATAATGGTCGGCTAATTCAATATCGCCCTTTTTACATCATCAACCAAAGTTAAAAGTAACCTTGTTGTCAGTACCAGTAAACCTAAGAACAAAAATACCATGAACCGAATGCAGAGTAAATCTCTGCCTCAATAATATGCCTTCAGTCCAGCCTCAGTAAAGCATCTTCACCCACCTCCATCCTTCCCTAGTGTTAATGGTGACTCTACCCAGCTGGCAGCAGCAAGCGTGAAGATAAATGGCTGGTTTTCTTTCTATACTTTTACAAAGATATTTCCCTTAAAATGTGCCTTTTTTCTCTCCACATTTTTGTTTGCTATCAATTTTATCCCCTCTTCCTTTCTAGAAGGTAGTGACTACTGCAAAAGACTTCAGTATCTTGCATTACCCCATATCCAAGTGGTTGTTCTTCATGTGTGAGCTTAGACAGTGAGTGTTGGCCGGCTATTAGACTATGGAGGGTATGACAGGTAAATCAAATCTTGTCATCACCTGACATCTACACGTACCCACTTTCCAGAAGGGGATATCGGTCATAAGAAGGAATCCTCCCTGGTTTGCCTTTTTCTGCCCCAGGGGTGATGAGTTCAACTGTGATTGCCTCTACTGCCATCATGGCTGAGATTGCCTAACTCAGTACAAAAGGCGAATTGAACACGGGACCTCTGGTCTCTTTGGCACAGCTGGACACTGCCTTTAGCAATGAGCCTGCAGGGAGAGGTGCACAAAATTCTAGCTGTCATTATCAATACAAGTTGACAGGACTTCTAATATATGTTAAAAGGACGTTAAATATTGCTCATCATCCCAACATTAATGCAAAGGTCAGGCCTCGCATTCTTGAATTTTATGATGTTATTTGGTGCCCAAATGAATTTGTTTATTCCTGCGTGTCATTTAGTGTGTTTATAATGTTCAATTCTACCTCTTTTTTATTCACTAAGTCTCAATATATTATACAGTCAGTTCCAGTACAAAAATAATACAATGGCACTGTGACAAATGAGGTTTATAGCAAGTAGAAAACAGATTGTATGATTTCTGGCATACACTGCAGGCATTTCTACATTTAGATATGCCATGCTCCCAACTTCAGTGGTGTGTCTCACCAAGTTCCTGTGGTTTCAGCTCCAGGATTTCCTTGTGCCAAGTCTGCTGTCACTGCCAGACCCACTATTCATTGAACCAGCAGTAAAACTTCTATCTTGCACAGTCTCTTCATTGTTTGTTATCTGTGGCGGTCCAGTTCCTTTTAAGATTATGACTGTTCCATCCCCATTGTTACCCCCAATAGTACAGCCACCTCTGGGCACTCAAGTCTTTAGTCCGCAGACTAGAGTATATGCGGCACATGAGTATCCTGGCAGTCCACAAGCAGTGCCATCCAATTAAGATTATTCTCCAACCTCACCTCTCATACTAAATGCAAGAAATTCATTGATGCTAGGCATGCAAGTAACTCCTGGCTCTTTTGACTGTCTTCCAGCCCCTCCGAGTCCACTTCCCAACTCAGCATTTTGCAGCTTCTACCTCCACACCGCCTGCCCTCCCCACCAATCCTTATCAAACACATCGGGCTGAAAATTCAGTAGGGTTAGCGCCCATTTTGCGGCGCTAGAGGGCCTAGCGCCGCAATGATAGCCGTTTCTGAAATTCACTTCGGCGCTGCCATCGGCGTTAGCCGGTTGCGCTGCGCCGGCACCGATGACGTCATCGGTGTGCGCAGCGTCCCGGTTGCCGTGGCAACGCGCCCGAACGCCGAAATTCAGTTGCGGCCGCCTCGCCCGTGGCAGCCGCAACCAAGGCCTAGAAATTGGGTTTTGGCGCAGCGACGGCTTTAGCGCCGGAAGTTAGTGCCGGAGCTAAGTCGCGCTGGGCGGGCCAAAAATTCACTACTTCTGCGCCCAAACGGCTGCCGGCGCTGCTGAAAGCTGTTAGCGCCTGAAAACTGGCGCTATGCGCTGAATTTCGGCGCTATTCCGGCGCTGCGGCGCCCGCTGCGGTGCGGCAGGTTCGGGAAGTGCAGGCCTCCTCCTTCCCTTAAGGAGGAGCTGCCTGCACCCGGCCGCGGCCCGCGATAATCTTTTTAAAAATGATCCCGGCACCTCGGACAAGTGCCGGGCTTGCTTCTGTTCCGGGGGGGGGGGGGGGGGAAGTCCGGGGAGGGAGCTGCGGCCAGGCGGGCGGCGGGAAAGCGGCCGGCCGCCGCGGGGCCTTTAATGCGCCGGCGCAACGTTCTGTAAGGCACCTCTGCCAGAACGTTGCTTGCGGCTGCCACGGGTGAGGCGGCCGCAACTCAATTTCCGAGTTCGGGCGGGTTACCATGGCAACCGGGACGCTGCGCACACCGATGACGTCATCGGTGCCGGCGCAGCGCTACCGGCCTAACGCCGATTTAGGGCCCCTGTCAATTTCAAAACTGGCCATAACTTCGCCGCTAGGCCCTCTAGCGCCTCAAAAGCGGCGCTAAGGCCAGTGAATTTCTAGGCCTCAGACTCTGGCAACCGAGTCTTACACAAGTTAGCGCCGGCGCATTAAGGTCGCGCGGCGGCCGGCCGCTTTCCCGCCGGCCGCCTGCCTGCACCTCCCTCCCCGGACTCCTCCACCCCTTCCCCCGCGGAACAGATGCGTCTGGCCTGCAAGCCCGGCACTTGTCCGAGGTGCCGGGCTCATTTTTGAAAAAATCAAACGGCCAGCGATCGGGTGAAGGCAGCGCCTCCTTAACGGGAGGAGGAGGCCTGCACTTCCCCAGCCTGCCGCACCGCATCGGGTGCCGCAGCGCCGGATTAGCGCCGCAATGCAGCACTCAGCGCCCATTGGGAGGCACTCACGCCCGCCAGTAGCGCCGGCACTAAATTTCCAGCGCTAAAGCCCTGGCGCGGCGTCAACTCAATTTCTAGGCCATCATCTCCGTAAAAGCCACCAAATGTTCTCTCAACCCTTCCAGCCCCATTTCCTGACTACCCAACTTTTACTTCTTGACCCGATAATATTTTTAAAATCTTTTTAAATTCATTCTTGGGATGTGGGCATAACTAGCAAGGCTGGCATTTATTGCCCATCCCTAGTTGCCTTCAAGAAGCTGGTGGTGAGTTGCCTTCTTGTACCGCTGCAGTCCGTGTGTTGAAGGTACTCCCGTAGTGCTGTTAGGTAGGGAGTTCCAGGATTTTGACCCGAAGACGATGAAGGAACAGTGATATATGTCCAAGTCAGGATGGTATGTGACATGGAGGGGAATATGGAGGTGATGGTGTTCCCATGCACCTGCTGCCCTTTACCTTCTAGGTTTTGGAGGTCTCCCTCTCCTCTAGCACATTGCATCCAATACTACAGTCGTCACTTTCACTCTAAAAGAGCCTGCACTCAACTCCTCTGTTCTCTTATGGTTTTTAAATACATTTTTGCTACCAAATTTACTTTCCATCTGCCCACAATACCAAGGTCAAAGTCTGTATAGTAATCTGGGATGTTATGATTAAGGTTATCCACCAGGTGGTGCTGTAGCTAGTGCTGCGGCTAGTCAAGGTCAGCGGAGGTGGAATGGGAGGATGCAGGCCTGTATGTTTGTTATGCAGTTGTTTAATAAAGTACACGGACTAATTCTAATATCTCGCCTCTTCGAGTTCCTTGTTTCACTACATGGATTTATCACAGTCTGCAACTACATTTTGTATGACTGCCCATGGAACCCTGTCCCATTTCATCATCCTTAATCTTGCTGTTGCCTTGGACAGTGTTGACCATTCCATTCTCTGCCACCACTTTAAAAGCACTGTGGTTTCTATGGTTCAGACTATTAATTATTTTTGAGCACTGTTTTAACAAATGCTGCAGTTGTTCTTGTCACCAGTTTTCTCCCTTCCCCATCTCTGCTGAAGACGTTGGTTTGTTGGGGTATGGCTCCATTTGCATCAGGTATCCACAGGTACCCTGCCCAAGTGACAGATATAGAATCATAGAATCTTACAGCACAGGCCTATCGGCCCGTCGTCCCTACGCCGGCTTTTTGAAAGAGCTGTCCAATTTTCTCTTTTTACCCCAGTCTATGTTAGGGTAATTGAAGTCCCCTACTATTACTACTCTATTATTTTTACATTTCTCTGAAATTTGCCTACAGATTTGCTCCTCTATCTCCTTCTCATTATTTGGGGATCTATAGTAAACACCAGCTTTTTCCCTAGAACACTGCAAATTTCGGGAACCTGGCCAATTGCCTTTTGAAAATGCCTATGGAATCTGATTCCACCACCCTTTCAGGTAGTGCGTTCCAGATCCTAACAAACCTCTGTGTGAAACAGTTTCTCCTCACTGTCCCTGCCGTTCTTTTGCCAATTATTTTAAATCTATGACCTCTGGTTACCGACCCACTTGCCAGAGGAAACGGTTTCTCCCTACTTGCTCTATCAAAACTCCTCATAACTTTAATTACATTTATTAGGTCTCCCCAAACCTTCTCTGCTCTAAGGAGAACAATCCCAGCTTCTCCAATCTCTCCTCATAACTGAAGCCCCTCATCCCTGGTATCATCCTGGTAAATCTCCTCTGTACCTTCTCCAAGTCCTTGACATCCTTCCTAAAGTGTGGTGCCCAGATTTGTATGCAATACTTCAGCTGAGGCCTATTCAGAAATTTGTAACGGTTTAACGTGACTTCCTTGTGTTTTATTCAGTGCCCCTATTTACAAAGCTACCTGATCAACTTGTCCTGCCACTTTCAAAGATTTGTAAATATGCATCCCCAGGTACCTCTGCTTTTTACTCCCCTCAAAATAGTACCATTTAGATTATTCTGCCTCTCCATGTTGTTTCTCCCAAAGTGCTTCACTTCACACTTATCCATATTAAATTGCATCTACCATGTGTCTGCTCATTTCACCAATCTATTTATGTCCTCTTGAAGTCTACTACTGTCCTGCTCACTATTTACTACGTTGCCAAGTTTTGGATCATCCGCAAACTTCTAAATTGTACTCCCTATACCGAAGTCCAGGTTGTTTTTCTATAACAAGAAAAGCAATGGTCCTAACACTGACCCCTGGGAACCCCACTATATACTTATCTCTGGTCAGAAAAACATCCATTCACCACTACTCTGCCTCCTATTCCTTAGCCAATTATGTACCCAAGTTACCACCATCCCTTTAGTACATATGCTTCTATTTTCCGAATAATTCTGTTATATGGTACTTTATCAAATGCCTTTTGAACGTCCACATATACAACATCTACCTCACTGATGCGCTATCAATTCCTCATAAAAGACAGAGAGTTAATTAATAGGCTTTTATTAGCAAAGAACAGAGCATGCCTCTCGTGGTTGCCTGGTATCCAAAAGGGCAGGGGGCTGCAGAGCAGTCACCTTTATACCCGGGCATGTGGGTGGAGCCAGGGGCGGAGTCAGCTGAGGCATGCATAGGCACAACAGTGTGCAACAACAACAACAACAATAACAACAGTGGTTTACCACATTCACCCCTTGTTTAAAATTGAGTCCAGTGGGGTGAAGTGTACTAAAAGTTCGTGTAATTAAGTCTATCAGGTGGCCTTGTATGCCGTCCTGATCGTCGTAGCAGCGGCGGTGATGGTGCAGCATCCAACGCCGAACCTGGCGTCTCATTGAGAGGTTGTGTAGTCAATGGCGGGTCCTGGGGCTGCGGCATGCTGTCTACAGGGGTCGGGGTGTGGGTAGTGGTGGGTGGCGATGGTGGTGTCTCAGGGGCACCCGAAGGTGCGAGGTCTCGTGTGGAGACTGTGTCCTTCCGCCCGTCCGGGTATGCTACGTAAGCATACTGGGGGTAGGCGTGGGTAGTGGTGGGTGGCGAAGGAAGTGTTTCGGGAGCACCCAAAGGTGCGAGGTCTCGTATGGAGACGGTGTCCTCCCGCCCGTCCGGGTACACCACGTAAGCATACTGAGGGTTGGTGTGGAGGAGGCTCACCCTCTCGACCAGGGGGTCCGTCTTATGGGACCTCACGTGCTTCCACAGTAGGACGGGTCCTGGAGAAGTCAGCCATGTCGGTAACGAGATCCCTGATGTGGACTTCCTGGGGAAGGAGAACATTCTCTCATGAGGGGTGGCATTGGTGGCTGTACAAAGCAGTGACCGAATGGAATGGAGCGCCGCAGGGAGGACCTCCTGCCAGCGAGAGGTCGGAAGGCCCTTAGATTTCAAGTTTAAAAGGACTGCCTTCCAGACCGTCGCATTCTCTCTTTCCACCTGGCCATTCCCCCGGGGGTTGTAGCTGGTGGTCCTGCTTGTAGCAATACCTCTCGCGAGCAGGTACTGACGAAGTTCGTCGCTCATAAAGGATGAGCCCCTGTCGCTATGAATATAGCTAGGGAAACCGAACAAGGCGAAGAGGTCATTCAGACATTTAATGACCGTGGTACTGGTCATGTCTGAGCAAGGGATGGCAAACGGGAAACGGGAGTACTCGTCAATTATATTGAGGAAGTACAAATTGCGGTCAGAGGAGGGGAGGGACCCTTTAAAATCGCCGCTCAGCCGCTCGAAGGGGCGCGTGGCTTTGATCAGGCTCGCTCTGTCTGGCCTATAAAAATGCGGTTTGCACTCGGCACAGATTTGGCAGTTCCTGGTCAAGGTCCTGACCTCCTCGATGGAGTAGGGCAGGTTACGGGATTTGATGAAATGGAAGAACCTGGTGACCCCCGGGTGGCAGAGGTCATTGTGGAGGGTCTTCAGTCTATCAACCTGCTCGTTGGCGCATGTACCACGTGATAGGGCATCTGGGGGCTCATTGAGTTTCCCGGGCCGGTACAAGATATCGTAATTGTAGATGGAGAGTTCGATTCTCCACCTCAAGATCTTGTCATTCTTGATTTTGCCCCTCTGCTTATTATTAAACATAAAAGCTACCGAACGCTGGTCAGTGAGCAGGGTAAATCGTTTTCCGGCCAGGTAATGCCTCCAATGTCGCACAGCTTCCACAATGGCCTGAGCTTCCTTTTCGACAGAGGAGTGTCGAATCTCGGGGCCCTGGAGGGTCCTTGAGAAAAAGGCCACGGGTCTCCCCGCCTGGTTAAGGGTTGCAGCTAGGGCAAAGTCGGATGCGTCGCTCTCCACTTGGAAAGGGATGGACTCATCCACTGCGTGCATTGTGGCCTTCGCAATATCTCTTTTTATGAGAGTGAAGGCTGCACATGCCTCTGCTGTCAGGGGGAAGGAGGCGGACTTGATGAGGAGTCTGGCTTTGTCCGCATAGTTGGGCACCCACTGAGCATAGTACGAGAAAAACCCTAGGCATCTCTTCAGTGCTTTTTGGCAGTGGGGGAGGGGGAGCTCCATAAGGGGGCGCATTCTGTCGGGGTCGGGGCCGATGACTCCGTTTTCCACTACGCAGCCAAGGATGGCAAGGCGCGTGGTACGAAACATACATTTGTCCTTGTTGTATGTTAGATTCAGCCGCTGGGCCGTACGGAGGAATTTCTCTAGGTTAACATCATGGTCCTGCTGGTCGTGGCCGCAGATGGTGACGTTGTCTAGATAGGGGAAAGTGGCCTGGAGCGCGTTCTGGTCAACCATCCGGTCCATCTCCCGTTGGAAGACTGAAACCCCGTTGGTGACGCCGAAGGGAACTCTGAGGAAGTGGTAGAGACGACCGTCAGCTTCAAAAGCTGTGTACTGGCGGTCCTCAGCCCTGATGGGGAGCTGGTGGTATGCCGACTTCAGATCAATCGTCGAGAACACCCGGTATTGTGCTATCTGATTGACCATGTCAGATATGCGGAGGAGTGGGTATGCATCCAACTGGGTGTAGCGATTGATCGTCTGGCTGTAGTCAATAACTAGGCGCTGTTTTTCGCCAGTCTTCACTACCACCACTTGTGCTCGCCATGGGCTGGTGCTACTCTCAATAATCCCTTCCTTCAGGAGTCTCGCTACCTCGGGTTTAATGAAGCTCCTATCCCCGGCACTGTAACGCCTGCTTTTGGTAGCGATGGGCTTACAGTCGCGGGTGAGGTTAGCGAACAAGGAGGGGGGGAGACTTTAAGGGTGGAGAGGCTGCAGATGGTGCGCGGCGGGCGATTTAAAAGCTGCTGGCTGCAGACTGTGAGTGGGGGGAGGGGTCCGTCGTACGCTAATGTGACACTTTTAAGGTGGCACTGAAAATCCAACCCCAGTAGAACGGCAGTGCAGAAATGGGGCAGGACCAGAAGTTTAAAATTTTTGTATTCTGTGCCCCGTACTGAAAGGGTCACTACACAGTAGCCACCGACGTCCGCTGACTGGGCTTTGGAAGCCATAGAGATCCGATGGCGCGTCGGCAGGACCGGGAGAGAGTAACTGCGCACCGTGTCGGGGTGGATAAAGCTCTCCGTGCTCCCGCTGTCAAAAAGGCAGGTAGTGGCGCGGCCGTTTACCGTAATGTCCATCATGGACCTGGACAGTTGATGAGGGAGAGATTGGTCCAGCGTCACGGAGGCCAGCGTATGGTCAAGCGAGTCGATGTGGTCGTCAGATGAGGCGGTGATTGAGTCCGGGTCCCCCGTGATTGAAGTTGGAGGCATCCAAAATGGCGGACAAAATGGCGGTGCCCATGATCCCGATCCCCACGCGGCTGGGGGAGCCCAAGATGGCGGACAAGATGGCTGCCCCCACGGTTCGCACGCGGCGCTGCTGGTGTTAGCAGTTTTACCTTTGCAGGCGCTGACATAGTGTCCTTTCTTCCCGCAGCCGGAGCAGGTAGTGTTTTTCGCCGGGCAGCGTGCTCTGGGGTGTTTTGCCTGGCCACAAAAATAACATTTCTGTGCTTTGGACATCGCTTCAGCAGTTGGAGGTGGCGGTCCCATGACCCAAGGTTGCGGCGTCCACGGTGCGGAGCAGTTAGGGGAGAAAGCGTCCATATTCCTGTGGGCCGCGTCGAGCGAGAGCGCGAGGGACACTGCCTTTTTCAGGTCTATTTCTCCCTTCTCCAACAGTCTCTGCCGGGAGTAGTCGGACCTTAGACCCGCAACGAAAGCATCTCGGATCAGTCCCTCCGTGTGTGCTGCGGCTGATACTTCTTTGCAATCGCAGCCTCGGCCGAGTATCCGTAGTGCCCGTAGGAAGGCCTCCACCGATTCTCCGGGCTGCTGTCTGCGGGATCTTAAGAGGTGCCTGGCATAGACCGTATTTACCGGGCGTGCGTATTGCCCTTTAAGCAGATCGATAGCCGCCGCGTAGGTCGTCGCGTCCTGGATTAGTGTATAAACTTGGTGGCTCACCTTTGAGACCAGGATTTTCAGCTTGTTTTCGTCTAGGGTCACAGTTGAGGCTTCCAGGTAAGCCTCGAAGCAACGCAGCCATTGTGCGAATTTGGTAGCCGAACCCGCTTCTTGGGGGTCTAGGTCCAGGCATGTTGGTCTGAGGGCTCGCAGCAGCGCCTGCTGCTCAGCATTTGGCGCTGTCGGTTGATGCAGCTCCTGCTGTTCAGCATTTGGACCCGACATTTTGCTTTGCTAATAAAATTGATGCGCTATCAATTCCTCATAAAAGACAGAGAGTTAATTAATAGGCTTTTATTAGCAAAGAACAGAGCATGCCTCTTGTGGTTGCCTGGTATCCAAAAGGGCAGGGGGCTGCAGAGCAGTCACCTTTATACCCGGGCATGTGGGTGGAGCCAGGGGCGGAGTCAGCTGAGGCATGCATAGGCACAACAGTGTGCAACAACAACAACAACAACAACAACAATAACAACAGTGGTTTACCACACTCAACACCTCCAAACCTGTCTTACTTCATCAAAGAACTCAATCAGGTTTGTCAGACATGATTTACCTTTAGCAAATCCTTTTAACTTTTTATATGTTTATAAAATATTTTTGGGTTCCCTTTTATGCTACCCACTAATCTTTTCTCTCCTTGTATCCTTTTTTCAATTTCCCCTTTTACTCTCTGTATTCTTCCTGGCTTTTGATTGTATTCTGTACTTGACATTTGTCATAAACCTCCCTTTTCTGTTTTATTTTAACCTCTATTTCCTTGGCATCCAGGGTACTCTAGCTTTGGATTTCCCATCTTTCCTCCTTATGGGAATATGCTTGGTTTGCACTTGAACTATCTCCACCTTGAAGGCCTGCCATTGCTCATTTACCATTTTCCTGGATGATCTTTGTTTTCAGTCCACTTGTGCTAGATCCCTTCTCAAATCACTGAAACAGGCTCTCTTCCAATTGAGTATTTCCTCCTTTGATTTTACTTTGTCCCTTTCCATGACTACTTTAAACCTAATTATATTATGACCACTATTACCCAGATGTTCTCCCACTGAAACACATTCCACTTGCCCAACTTCATTCCCCAGAACTAGATCCAGCACTGCTTCATCCCTCGTTGGGCTAGAAACATATTGTTTAAGAAAGTTCTCCTGTACACATTTTAGCTATTCTTCGCCCTCCTTGCCCTTTACTCTCCCCCCCATCTGTATTAGGGTAATTGAACTACTATTACTATTACATTATTTTTACATTTCTCTGAAATTTGCCTACAGATTTGCTCCTCTACCTCCTCATTATTTGGGGATCTACAGTAAACAACTAGGAATGTAACAGCTCCTTAACTCTAACCAAATAGATTCAGTCTTTGAACCTTCATTATATTGTTCCACTGTAGAACTATAATATTATGCTTGATCAATGCTGCCAACACCCTCCCCTCCTGTCTTTAATCCTTCCCTACCTCTCCTGCAGCCAGGAATGTTTAGTTCCCATTCCTGCCCATGTTTAAGCCAGGTCTCCGTTATAGCCGCTATATCATAACCTCATGTGGCAACTTGCACCTGTAGCTCGTCAACCTTATTTGTAACCTTTAATGATGTTTGTTGACCTTTTGGTTATGGTTCCACTTGCCCTCTGCTACACCGCCCATGTATATTGATTAGTTGCGGTATCGTTCCACTTGCACCAGGTGCCCTCTGGTACCTTGCCTGGTTCCTGTGATGGCAGCAACAAAGTTGGTTTATTTTCTATAGTCTCCAATGAGTATTCTATGTGCAATATATTCAAAAAATCAAAAGTATAATTTAAAAATGATTATATTTATGGGCATCACTGTTTTTGGGTGCAATCGGTAATGTTCCAACTTTGTGCTGCCAGCAGGTAGCCTTGCTCACCAGCCACGCATATCGGGAAAGCTATTCATCGAGACGAGCATGCTCACAGTTTTCTGATGTATGTTACTAGTAGGCAAAGACCTCTTCGCAGCATCATGAAAATCAGGCCTATGAACTAAATATACAATCAAATTTCGAGTCAGGTTATCACATTCATGACATGTTAATGTATTCTGAAGTGATGCACATTGAATGTGATACTAGAAAATCATTAAAAGAAAGTCTAATGATTGCTGACAAGCATAAACCACTGGTGAGAAAAAACTGCAATACTGAGAAATATGAAATAAGAGCAGAAAATGCTAGAAATAGATGACATCAGTAAAGAGAAAAGATAGTTTAACCTTTGGGTGCAAGGCCCTTCAAGGGTTTGCGTCTGAAATATCAACCTGCATTTTCTCTTTATAGATGCTGACTGATCTGCGATGTATTTCCAGTATTTTTAAGCATAAAAATATACTTTGGTCTCAAACCTATTATTATAAAGGTTTAGCACGTCTAGAGTTAAGTAGTTACCATTCATGGTAACTACCCCTAGAGTTGCCTTCTTTAGTTTCTTTCTGTAAAAATAACAGAGGTTATTTATTCTTTTCAATTCCATTTTTTGCCCCTTCTAAAAACATTGGGGGAAAAATTCGGTTGGTTTGCGCCTCCCGTTAGCGCCTTCAGAGGGTGCTAATGGGGCGCAAAGCAACGAGTGCCCGGATGAGGCAATGTTTGCGCCGCTCGTGAAATTGACGACATTTTGCGGTGGCGCCAATCACTACCGCCACGATCTCCTGCATCCGCAGATCATGACATCAGTCGAGCGTGCAACGCCCCGGTAGCGCCCCGGACCGGATATTGAGTGGCGCCCCCTGCCTCACCGCCTGCCGCTAGCAACGACAGGTTGAGGGGAGCGTTTTGCAGTTGGGAAGGGACTGGAGGAGCGCTATTTAAAGGCGACCGGTTCCTGCCTTTTTTTTCGGCGACATTTTTGCACCACGCATTCTGAGAGAGAGAGAGAGAGACTTCTGGAGATATTCAATGCTGTGTTGAGTTTTGGGTACTGAGCAGCACTTTGCAGGTTCATTTTGATTTGATCTTCCTTGCATCAATTTAGAAGAGACTATGGAGGCTGCACTTTGACATCTTTCCCTGGGCCTCTCCATTGTTCTTTCCAGCAGATTTGATGTACAGGTCTCTCCAGGCCGAGATTCAAGGCTGCAATAAGCAAGGTGTGGCTGGAGAGCAGATCGACCCTCCCCTTTCAGAACTGGCCAGCGCCAGTGTGTCTGTGTTCCATTGCTGACTGACATCACATGAGCTTCGCCAACACTCTGTGATAGCGCCTCGCTCCTTGGCGTTAGCACCTTAAGAGAGGTGTGTAGTACTTGATTTAGCACTCCAATCACCTCCAGGGGCGATAGAAGCCAAGTTTGCAGTCAGAGGCAATAATTAGTGGCAGGCATTAAACTTTGTGCCCGGCCGATAATTGCGCCCCAAATGGGGCGATACCAAATTTCTCCCCGATTGGCTCCTTGCAGTTCCACAGCCATATAGTTACCTTTCTGTAGCTTGCCCAGGTAGCTATTTTTGTGATGTTTTATCCTAGATAGTGACTGTTGGCAAGCTATTCAAGCAAGGAGGGAGGCAGAAAGCAGGAAACTATAGGCCAGTTAGCCTAACATCTGTCATTGGGAAAATGCTGGAATCCATTATTAAGGAAGTAATAGCAGGACATTTAGAAAATCATAATACAATCAAGCAGAGTCAACATAGTTTTATGAAAGGGAAATCGTGTTTGACAAATTTACTAGAGTTCTTTGATGATGTAACAAGCAGGTGGATAAAGGGGAACCAGTAGATGATGTGTATTTGGATTTCCAGAAGGCATTCGATAAGGTGCCACATAAAAGGTTACTGTACAAGATAAAATCTCATGGGGTTGGGGGTAATATATTAGCATGGATAGAGGATTGGCTAACTAACTAAAACAAAGAGTCGGGATAAACGAGTAATTTTCAAGTTGGCAAACTAACTAGTGGGGTGCCACAGGGATCAGTGCTAGGGCCTCAACTATTTACAATCTATATTAATGACTTGGATGAAGGGACCGAGTGTAATGTAGCCAAATTTGCTGATGATACAAAGATAGGTGGGAAAGCAAGTTGTGAGGAGGACACAAAGATTCTGCAAAGGGATATAGATAGGTTAAGTGAATGGGCAAAAATTTGGCAGATGGAGTATAATGTGGGAAAATGTGAGGTTATCCACTATGGTAGGAAAAATAAACAAGCAAATTATTATTTAAATGGAGAGAGACTAAAAAATGCTGCGGTACAGAGGGATCTGGGGGCCCTTGTACATGAAACACAAAATGTTAGCATGCAGCTACAGCAAGTAATTAGGAAGGCAAATGGAATGTTGGCCTTTATTGCAAGGGGGATAGAGTATAACATTTGGGAAGTCTTGCTACAACTGTACAGGGCGCTGGTGAGACCACACCTGGAGTACTGCATGCAGTTTTGGTCTCCTTATTTAAGGAGGGATATACTTGCATTGGAGGCAGTTCAGAGAAGGTTCACTAGGTTAATTCCTGAGATGAAGGGGTTTTCTTATGAAGAAAGGTTGAGCAGGTGGGCCTATACTCATTGGAGTTTAGAAGAATGAGAGGTGATCTTATTGAAATATAAGATTCTGAGGGGGCTTGACAGGGTAGATGTTTCCCCTCATGGGGGAATCTAGAACTTGGGGGCATAGTTTCAGGTTAAGGGGTCGCCCATTTAAAACGGAGATGAGGAGGAATTTCTTCTCTGAGGGTCGTGAATCTTTGGAATTCTCTACCCCAGGGAGCTGTGGAGGTGGAGTCATTGAATATATTCAAGGCGGAGATAAACATATATTTGAGCTACAGGGGAGTCGAGGGCTATGGGGAGTGGGCGGGAAAGTGGAGTTGAGGCTAAGATCAGATCAGTCATGATCTTATTGAATGGCGGGGCAGGCTCGAGGGGCCGAATGGCCAACTCCTGCTCCTGTTTCTTATGTTCTATTCTGGAGAGGCCATCACAACCAACCCTACTCCTGTTCTCATCTAATTCACACACATACACATTTTCCAGGTGGAGTCACTGACAGTGATCTGAAGCGGGAACCCTGGCTGATTTTCCCACTTCCTGGGCAAAGGAATCAGAGTCCAATAGTTGCGCCTCTCTTGGCTAAGATTGCCTAACTCCGTACAGACCAAGGATCAAACCTGGAACCTTTGGTCTGTACGGTTTAGGGCTGCACCAGGGTGTTGCCTTTAACCACAAGGCCATTGGAGGAGCTTGCAACTTTATTTTTAAGTTATTTGACTTCCAGCAGTGAAAATTGACAATGGAAAATGTGGCTTTTGAATACTTGTCATGTTGGCTTTCACTCTTTGCTGCTTGTTCCAGTCAGTCACAGAACCAGGAAGACTGAAGGCCACATTCAATAAGTGCACTATTCTGTGCCTCCGGGTGTACATCTGTTATTCAGCAGCTCACATCAATGCAAGTCACACAGCTGCCTAAGCATAAAATTTAAAAAAAAATTAAGGACTTTGAACTATGCCCGTTTACAATCCTCATGTTTAGTGTGGGGGGAATTATTCTAAAAGGATTTGCAACATTATAGATATGACAGTCAAAACTTGTACATGCACATTGTTATTTCTTCTGATGGCTTCGTGTGAAATGCGATTGGTTGTTTCAAATGATACTGTTCCTCCCCCTGCCAGCCAGTCATCCACAGTAATTGTTCCTTGCTCCCTTCTCTCTTCCTAGTGGTGGGTTAAAGTTTTTGAGAGATTTTTGCTGATATTTAAAGACCACTGAACTTCCAGTGGCAGAACATTCCACTAACCCCATTATCCTGTAACGAGGAATGGATGAGGAGCATGGACTGAGAGCCAGTAGTTTTGGATTCAGGCAGATAAGCCAACGTTCCATCTCCGAGCTATGTTTTGTGTTGACTTTTCAAAAGTACTTAATTGATACAGTAAATCACTGGAGGAAGTTATTATTATGGTAATTGACGTATTAGAAGTTTCACCATTTGTGCTTTTCTGTGACGGCATGTTTAAAATTTTTAGTTTGTGATAAATTTGTAGAGCTTACCCTCTGAGCACTGAATTTCCTTAGTGTCACTGTAAAATGCACATGTTTTCTATCACATAACATCTGCAAAAATGTATTTGTATCCACTTTTTACATTTCATTTTTAACACTTTCAGGGCTACATGCTTTTGCTTTTGCTTTATTGTTATGAGTGTATCTGGATGAGTTCCCCCTACTTCATTTTTGTATTCTTAATCTGATTTTTTCTGTTTGCCTGCCTTGACAATAACACCTGGAGTTGGAGGATAACTAGTTCCCTCATCCTGCCAGAAGGAGGGGCAAGACAGTAAAAGATTTATTTTCCCGGATGAGAATTTTAAATTTGAAGCACTGTGGGACTGGGAACCAATGTAGGTCAGTAAGAAGAAGGGTGATGGATGAGTGGGACATGAGATAGAACACAGGCATCAGAGTCTGCTATAGGCTGAAGTTTATGGAGAGTGGAGGATGGCCAGGAGAGCATTGGAACAGTCCGGGCTAGAGGTGAGAAAGGCATAGAGAGTTGCAGCACCAGATGGGCTGAGGCGGTAGTGGGTTATGTTACAGAGGTGGAACTAGGCGGTTCTTGTAATGGAGAGGATTTTGGGGTCAGAAGCTCAACTTTGTGTAGAAGAAGATACCAAAGTTGCAATAGTCTTGAGACAGTGGCGGGGGAGGGTGGTTGGAATCAGTGGCATGGGTGCTGAGTTTGGGATGGAAGGTGAAGACGATGGCTTTGATCTTCCGCAATGTTTAGCTGGAGAAAATTGCAGCTCATTCAAGAGTGGATGTCGGACAAGCAGCCTGACAGCAGCCACAATTTGTCAAATACTGGAAGTCTTCAGAAACAGTAAAATGAGTTGGAAGAGCAGATGAAATTTAATAGGGACAAGTGCAAAGTGTGACGTATATGAAGTTAAAAAATGGACAACTGTCATGATTGTGGTGAAGAGAATAAATATAAATCTGATCCCCAGTGTCCGAGGACTAAATTATGAGGAAAGGCTAAAGATATTTGGGCTTCTTTTCCTTGAAAGGAGGTCATTAAGTGGAGACATAGGGCAGGATTTTCATTGGGCCGTGGAGGCAGGATTGGAAGCGTGTGAGGGATTAAAATCCTGAAATTCGGGGGTCCCGACCCCATCCCGCACCCAACCCGCCTCCATGCCAGTTTCAAAGGAGGCAGGTACCCGCCCCACACTGGGACCCGCCTCCCCGAGGCGGGAAGGGGAATAGTGCCAATTAACTGCCTGTTAACAGGTAGTTAACAGGCAGTTTTTAGCCTAATCCCTATTTTTAATGTTGAAGTGTGGGATTCCCGATGGCTCCAAAGCACGCCAAGTTAGAGGAGGCGGGCCATCGGGATGAAGGGCTTGGAGGGGTCGAGATGTCTGGTGTTCAGGTGAGTGATGGGTGCATGAGTGCAAAGGTAAGTGTGTTTGTTTGTCTAAAGTGTTTAAAGAAGTTTTACACACCTTTGCAGCCTTCCTTCCTTCAGGTCTCGGGAGTCCCTCATCTCACCAGCACAGAAAGCAGAATGGCTGCGAGCTGTCAAAAATTGCAGCATTCAGCTTTCTGTTCCGGGGAGATCTCTAACTCATCCTGAGAGGAAGGAATTAACTTAGAACACAGATTGTCAGTGTTTGACAGCTTCAAACAGCTGTGAAACGCTGATATTTCATCTGTCAAAAGGTCTTGACAGATGAAATGTCAATCTGTGACGTCACCTGTTGCCGGGTGGCCCTTAATTGGCCTGCTGAGCCCGCTGGGCGGGCTCAACAAGGTCAATCAAGTGAAAACCGCGTGGGTTGGCTAGAACTCGATGGAGACGGGACTACAACCCCGAAAGTTGTAGTCCCGCCTCCTACCCGACGACTCAATGAAAATCCAACCCATAGAGTTATGTAAGATAGTACATGTCAGTTTAGCTTAATCACTCTCGCCTCTGAGTCAGAAGGTTGTGGGTTCAATCCCACGCCAAGACGTGAGCACATAATCCATGGTACTGTTTGAAGAAGAGCAGGCATCTTCTCTTTGGGTTTGAAATGGCTCCAAAATGAAATGTCTGTTGATGAAATTCTATAAAAAATCTGATATACCTATCAATTCGTCCAATGAAAAGCGACGAGTTAGGAAAGTAACTATAGGTTTTTATTGACTAAATAACAGAGCCCACCCTCATGGGTGATCGGATCCAACAAGGAGGAATACCAGCCAGTCGACTACCTTTATACCTGGGCAGGTAGGTGGAGCCATGGGCGGAGTCAGTGATGGTCAGCCCAGGTATAACAGCGTGACAAGAGGCGACCTCGTATAGTGATACAACAGTGAGAACAGTGAGAACAATATAACAGTGATAACTATAGTGTAACGATAGTGAACGATAAAAGTGGTTTACCACATTCACCCCTTCTTTAGATTTGAGTCCGGCGGGGTGAAGTGTACTACCAGTTCTGGTATGTCAGTCTGTCCGGAGGCCTCGTAAGCCTCTCCGATCGTCGCAGCGGCGGTGTTGCATTATCCGGTGTTAATGCTGGTGTCTGCGTGGTCGGCGAAGGCTCGTGGGGTACCGGCGAAGGCTCGTGGGGTTCCGGCATGCCGTCTACCTGGGCTGGGATTGGGGGGGTGGTGGGAGGGGTAAAGGTGGTGCCTCCGGAGTGCCCGAGGGTGCGAGGTCTCGTAAGGAGACAGTATCCTCCCGCCCGTCTGGGTAGGCCACGTAGGCGTACTGGGGGTTGGCGTGCAGGAGGTTCACCCTCTCTACCAGGGGGTCCGTTTTATGGGCCCTCACGTGCTTTCGCAGCAAGACGGGCCCCGGAGAGGTCAGCCAGGTTGGTAGAGTGGTTCCCGTAGTCGACTTCCTGGGGAAAACAAACATTCGTTCATGGGGGGTGGCGTTAACGGCAGTGCAAAGTAGTGACCGGATGGAATGCAGCGCTGTCGGGAGGACTTCCTGCCAGCGGGAGGTTGGGAGGCCCTTAGACTTTAGGGCTAAGAGGACGGCCTTCCATACCGTCGCGTTCTCTCTTTCCACCTGGCCGTTCCCTCGGGGGTTGTAGCTGGTGGTCCTGCTTGCAGCAATACCTCTCGCTAGCAGGAACTGATGGAGTTCCTCGCTCATGAAGGAGGAGCCCCGGTCACTATGTATATAGTTTGGGAACCCGAACAAGGCGAAGAGGTCGTTCAGGCATTTAATGACCGTGGTGCTGGTCATGTCTGGGCAGGGGAAGGCAAAGGGGAAACGGGTGTACTCATCAACGATGTTGAGGAAGTACACATTACGGTCAGAGGACGGGAGGGGCCCCTTAAAGTCGATGCTCAGGCGCTCGAAGGGGCGGGTGGCCTTGATCAGGCTTGCTCTGTCCGGCCTAAAGAAGTGCGGTTTGCACTCGGCACAGGTCTGGCAGTTCCTGGTCATGGTCCTGACCTCCTCGATGGAGTATGGCAGGTTGCGGGCCTTAATGAAGTGGTAAAGTCTGGTGACCCCGGGGTGGCAGAGGTCGTTGTGGAGGGTCTGAAGTCTATCACTTTGCGCGCTGGCGCATGTAATTCGTGACAGAGCATCAGGGGGATCGTTCAGCTTACCTGGCCGGTACAAGATATCATAATCATAGGTGGATAGTTCGATTCTCCACCTCAATATCTTGTCATTCTTGATTTTGCCCCTCAGCTTGTTATTAAACATAAAAGCGACCGAACGCTGGTCGGTGAGGAGGGTAAATCGTTTGCCTGCCAGGTAATGCCTCCAGCGTCGTACCGCCTCCACAATCGCTTGGGCCTCCTTCTCGACCGACGAGTGTCGGATCTCAGGGCCCTGTAGGGTCCTTGAGAAGAAGGCCACTGGTCTCCCCTCCTGGTTAAGGGTAGCGGCTAGGGCGAAGTCGGATGCATCGCTCTCCACTTGGAAGGGGATGGACTCGTCCACTGCGTGCATTGTGGCCTTGGCGATGTCTCCCTTAATGAGGGAGAAGGCTGCGCACGCTTCCTCCGTAAGGGGGAAGGATGTGGACTTCATGAGGGGTCTGGCTTTGTCTGCATAATTGGGCACCCATTGGGCATAGTAGGCGAAGAGCCCCAGGGTTCTCTTCAGAGCCTTTGGACAGTGGGGGAGGGGTAGCTCCATGAGGGGACGCATTCTTTCGGGGTCGGGGCCGATGACTCCGTTCTCTACTACACAGCCGAGGATGGCAAGGCGCGAGGTGTTAAACACACATTTCTCCTTATTGTAGGTGAGGTTCAGCCGTTGGGCCGTACGGAGGAATCTCTCCAGATTAACGTCATGGTCCTGCCGGTCGCGGCCGCAGATGGTGACGTTATCTAGGTAGGGGAACGTGGCATGCAGCCCGTTCTGGTCAACCATCCGGTCCATCTCCCTTTGGAAGACCGAAACCCCGTTGGTGACGCCGAAGGGAACCCTAAGGAAGTGGTAGAGGCGGCCGTTCGCCTCGAAGGCTGTATACTGGCGGTCCTCAGGGCGGATAGGGAGTTGGTGGTAGGCCGACTTAAGGTCGATGGTCGAGAATACTCGGTATTGTGCAATCTGATTGACCATGTCAGATATGCGGGGGAGGGGGTATGCGTCCAGCTGGGTGTACCTGTTTATGGTCTGGCTGTAGTCGATGACCAGGCGATTTTTATCGCCGGTCTTAACGACCACGACCTGGGCACGCCAGGGGCTGCTGCTCCCCTCGATAATGTCCTCTTTCAGGAGGCGCCGCACCTCATAGCTAATGAAGGCTCTGTCCCCGGCGCTGTACCGCCTGCTCTTGGTAGCGACGGGTTTGCAGTCGGGGGTTAGGTTAGCGAACAGGGAAGGTGGCGGGACCTTGAGGGTGGATAGGCTGCAGGTGTTACGCGGTGGGCGGTTTAACATTCGCTGGTTGTCGACTGTGAGTGGGGGGAGGGGTCCACCGTATGCTAGGGTGACACTTTGGAGGTGGGATTGGAAGTCCAGCCCTAGTAGGACGGCAGCGCAGAGCTGGGGGAGAACGAGGAGTTTAAAGTTTTTATACTCCGTACCCTTAACCGACAGGGTCACAGCACAGTAGCCGCTGATGTCCGTGGCGTGGGCACTCGATGCCATCGAGATTCGGTTGCGCGTTGGCAGGACAGGGAGGGAGTAGTGGCTCACCGTGTCTGGGTGGATGAAGCTCTCCGTGCTTCCGCTGTCGAACAGGCAGGTCGTGGCGTGGCCGTTTACTTTGATGTCCATCATCGACTTGGACAGGTGATGCGGGCGGGCTTGATCCAGAGTGACGGAGGCTAGTGTGTAGTTGAGCGAGTCGTTGTCGTCTGCGGGTGAGGCGGTCGTCGGGTCCGGAGGCACGGTGGCAGTCGAGCGTGGTGGGTAAAATGGCGTCTCCCACGAGGTTGGACAAAATGGCTGCCCCCATAACTCACATGAGGCACTATTGGTGTCGGTTGCCTTGATCAAAGATGGCCGCCCCATGACTCACGTGTGGGGATGCTGGCCTCTGTTGCCTTGAAGGAAGATGGCCGCCCCCACAGTTCGCATGAGGCACTGCTGGCCTCTGAAGATCCACTCCTGCAGGCCTTAGCAAAATGGCCTTTCTTCCTGCAGGTTGAGCAGGTGGAGTTCCTAGCTGGGCAGCGCGGCCTCGGGTGTTTCTCCTGGCCGCAGAAAAAGCAGCCGCGGGGGTCCGATGTCGGAGCCGGTACCGGGGGTGGCGGTCCCGATCGGGTCCGGGACGCCGACGCTGAGGTAGGTCCCAGGGGCGGCGCGGTGAAGGGTATTGTGGTAGGGGTCGGGCCCGAGTCCCAGGGTCGCGAACAGTACCTGGAAAACGCCTCCTGGTCCCGATGGGCCACCTCCAGGGAGAGAGCGAGGGCTGCAGCTTTGTCCAGGTCGAGGTCCCTTGCTTCCAGTAATCGCTGCCGTGAGTAGTCGGACCGTAGGCCTTTCACGAAGGCATCGCGGACGTTGTCTTCCGTATTTTCTGCCGCCGTTACTGCTTTAAAGTTACAGTCTCTGCCGAGTGCTTGTAGCACCCGTAAAAATTCCTCCACCGGTTCCCCATGCAGTTGCGGGCGGGACCTTAGGAGGTGCCTGGTATACATGGGGTTTACCGGGGTTTGGTACTGTCTTTTCAGCCGGTTGATGGCGTCCTCGTATGTTTTAAGGTCCCGGATGAGCGCGAATACTTTAGGGCTTGGATCTCTGAGGCACGCTGGACTCTTCCAGGTAGGCTTCAAAGCAGCCCAGCCAGTGATCGAAGTCGAGGGCTGAGTTCGCTGCCCGTGGATTTAGATCCAGGTACGGTGGTCTGAGGGCTTGCAGCCAAGCCGGCTGCTGTGACTGTTGTGGCTCGGCGTCTGAAGGCTGCTGTGGCTGTTGTGGCTGGGCGTCTGGCTGGTCAAACATCTTAAAATTTAGTCAATAAAATTGATATACCTATCAATTCGTCCAATGAAAAGCGACGAGTTAGGAAAGTAACTATAGGTTTTTATTGACTAAATAACAGAGCCCACCCTCATGGGTGATCGGATCCAACAAGGAGGAATACCAACCAGTCGGCTACCTTTATACCTGGGCAGGTAGGTGGAGCCATGGGCGGAGTCAGTGATGGTCAGCCCAGGTATAACAGCGTGACAAGAGGCGACCTCGTATAGTGATACAACAGTGAGAACAGTGATAACAATATAACAGTGATAACTATAGTGTAACGATAGTGAACGATAAAAGTGGTTTACCACAAAATCAATCCTCTGTGGGAGGCTTAGTAATGTGACACCTGACTAAGCCTGGTTTGTAGTACTCCTGGAAAAGCCTCCCAAAACCTATCTCTTCGATCATGTTTTTGCTAATTTCTCCTACCTCCGAGTACTGCTACGGTATACATTCCACAAAACTCTTTGGGACATTTACTATATTATAGATGCTGTACGAACGCAAGTTGTTGTGGGTAGTCAGACAACACAGTGATGGCCTGCTATACCAGCAAGCAGTGGGATCTCACTACCACTCCCTTTGACAAATTGCAATCCAGCATCTGTTCAACATTGGTTTAAAACCTACTACTGTTTGAGTTTTTGAAATGGCTATTTCTCTCACCTGGTATGCCTGGTTTCAAATGGGAATGTAATTTGGGTTCTTCGCAAATTACGCTACCCACTGTTCAAAACACTTTTAACACGTCGGTTTACACTTCTTTTGCAGAAAACGCAGTCAGTTTCGGTTAACTTCAGGCCCTTGTTGTAGATCAGCCTTATTCGACATTCTGGTAGTCTGGTCCTTGGCACTTACTCAGAGTTTTTACCAAAGGTTAGTTCTGAGTTTCATTTGAGTCAGAAAATTGTTGTCCTACCGTTTTATCCACAAAGTCAGAATTGGGATATCATTTCCCTAATGTAGATGCCATAAGTTATGTTGCCTCTGGCACAGAGCAAGTTAGGCAGGTTATTCATTTACTGTGGTGCAAGGACTCAAAGGAAATTAAAAACTGGTAGCTAAATAGACAGAACATACCCAGCGATGGTCACGGAGGAGTTTGGGACATTGGCTGAGAGGTATGTTTCTGTGAGCAGTCCATGCCCGCATGCAGCAAGACCTGGACGACATTCAAGCTTGGGCTGATAAATGGCAAGTAACATTCCCGCCACACAAGTGGCAGGCAACGACTGTCTCCAATGAGCGAGAGTCTAACCACCATCCCTTGACATTCAATGGCATTATCATCACTGAATCCCCCACCATCAACATTCTGGGGGTCGCCATTGACCAGAAACTTAACTGGACCAGCCACATAAATACTGTGGCTAAAAGAGTGGCTCAGAGGCTGGGTATTCTGCGGCGTGTGTCTCGCCTCCTGACTCCCCAAAGCCTTTCCACCATCTATAAGGCACAAGTCAGGAGTGTGATGGAATACTTTCCACTTGCCTGGATGAGTGCAGTGCTCAAGCAGCTCAATACCATCCAGGACAAAGCAATAATCTTAATTGGCACCCCATCCACCACCATAAACATTCACTCCCTCCACCACCGGCGTACCGTGGCTGCAGTGTGTACCATCTACAAGATGCACTGCAGCAAACCGCCAAGGCTTCTTCGACAGCACCTCCCAAACCCGCGACCTCTATCACCTAGAAGGACAAGGGCAGCAGGTGCATGGGAACACCACCAGCTCCCAGTTCCCCTCCAAGTCACACACCATCCTGACTTGGAAATATATCGCCGATCCTTCATCATCGCTGGGTCAAAATCCTGGAACTCCCTAACAGAACTGTGGGAGTACCTTCACCACACGGACTGCAGCAGTTCAAGATAGCAGCTCACCACCACCTTCTCAAAGGTAAATAGGGATGGTTAAAAAATGCTGGCCTTGCCAGCGACGCCCACATCCCAGGAACGAATAAAAAAGAACTATGACTATGTCAGGCTGTTGCACAAGTCCCTAGATGTTAGTGAGAATTACTTTGCAGGGTCGACTGGGCTGGGTGTGCCATTGTTTTGTCCGAAGCTGGTGCCTATGTCGGTGTGCCAGTTTTTATCCTTCTTATTGTTTTTCGTAGCGGTTTGTTACAACTGAGTGGCTTGCTCGGCCATTTCAGAGGGCAGTTCAGAGTCAACCACGTTGCTGCTAGTTTGGAGTCACATATAGGCCAGACCGGGTAAGGATGGCAGATTTCCTTTCCTAAAGGACATTAGTGAACCAGATTTGTTCTTGCGACAATCCAATAGTTTCATGGTCACTATTACTGATACTAGCTTTTTATTCCAGATTTATTAAATTGCCCAGCTGTTGTGCTGGGATTGGAACTCACATCTGTGGATTACTAGGCCAGTAACATAACCACTGTGCCACCGTTCCCCTAAGAGTAGGTACATCCGACACTGCTACCATATTACTAGGAAGAAGCCCAAGTAGCAATCATTCCACCCATTCCATAGCTGCTTTCTGGGCATCTCTCAATTAGGTTTTAACTGATAGCATATGACAGGCAGACATGGAGCAATACTCATGCATTTACCAAATATTACTGTCTAGATTTAACTGCAACCCACAACAACAGTACAAAGGGATCTGGGGGTCCTGGTGCATGAAACACAGAAGGTTAGTATGCAGGTGCAGCAGGTGATCAGGAAGGCCAATGGAATCTTGGCTTTTATTGCAATGGGGATGGAGTATAAAAACAGGGAAGTCTTGCTGCAGTTATACAGGGTATTGGTGAGGCCACACCTGGAATACTGCGTGCAGTTTTGGTTTCCATATTTAAGAAAAGATATACTTGCTCTTGAGGCAGTTCAGAGAAGGTTCACTCGGTTGATTCCGGAGATGAGGGGGTTGACGTATGAGGAAAGGTTGAGTAGGTTGGGCCTCTACTCATTGGAGTTCAGAAGAATGAGAGGCGATTTTATCGAAACATATAAGATTGTGAGGGGGCTTGATCGGGTGGATTCAGTGAGGATGTTTCCACTGATGGGTGAGACTAGAACTAGGGGGCATAATCTAAGAATAAGGGGCTGCCGTTTCAAAACTGAGATGAGGAGAAACTTCTTCACTCAGAGGGTAGTAAATCTATGGAATTTGCTACCCCAGAGAGCTGTGGAAGCTGCGACATTAAATAAATTTAAAACGGAGATAGACAGTGTGGTAAACCACTGTATTGTATATTGCCACCTCTGGGTGGCGCTGTGTATGGAGGCATGCCTCAGCTGACTCCACCCACCACTGTGTGGGTTTCGTTCAGACTTGTTCAGTCACTCACGAAGAAGCATGGTCTCTTCTTAGCTAATAAAAGCCTTATTCATCTCTTCTTTCGACTCATCATCTCTTCTTCGACTCATCACCTTTTATGAAGTAATTGATAAGCGTATCAGACAGTTACCTAACAGATAAGGGAATTAGGGGTTACGGGGAGAGGGCAGGGAAGTGGACGTGAGTCTAGGTTCGGATCAGCCATGATCCTATTGAATGGCGGAGCAGGCCCGAGGGGCTGTATGGCCTACTCCTGCTCCTACTTCTTATGTTCTTATGTTTAACATCTTTGACTGATCAATCTTTACAGCTGGTGTTAGGTCTCGAATACAGTGGTCTCTTTTACCCTGTCTGATAGTTTTGTATGCTTTAGTGTGTGGAGGATGCTAAATGGAGAAGAATAACAGATGGTCTATCATGTGGAATCTTCTTCTTTCTAGATTCATGCTCTCCACATTATGATCCCTTTTACCTATCCCTCCAGGTGTATAGTTTGGGCGAAAGTTAGTGTTAAGTGGCTCATCCATCTTACGTTAAACTGAGGCCTCGTTTTCCCTCTCAGGTAGACGTAAAAGATCCCAAGGCACTATTTCGAAGAAGAGCAGGGGAGTTAGCCCCGGTGTCCTGCCAATATTTATCCCTCAATCAACATAACAAAAACAGATTATCTAGTCATTATCATATTGCTGTTTGTGGGAGCTTGCTGTGCGCAAATTGGCTGCTACGTTTCCTACATTACAACAGCGACTACACTTCAAAAGTACTGCATTGGCTGTAAAACGCTTTGAGACGTGCTGCACTGGAGTGCCAGCCTAGATTTTGTGCTCAAGTCTCAATTGCCAGTGCCAGGGAGGAGGAGACGATAGGAGAAATTGCTCATCTACAATGTCATGATAACATTTCTAAGTGCGTGCTCAGCGCATGATTTCCCTAGACCTGTACTCCTATTGTGTGCGTAGGATGTATTTTATTTGAAGAATGAGAAAGTTGCTGCAAGCCAGGTGGCCTGTATTTTAGTACATTGCTGCTAAGGAAGAGTACTGCCCTCCTGTCTGAGCCATGCGGACCAGCAGCTTTTAACATTTGCTAAAATTTATGGGTCAGGAAAGCAAGGGTGGTGGCTAAAACAGCAGTGAAACATGATTGAACATTAAATAACAGACTCCTGAACTGCACAGAGGAACTGAGGATACCAAGCTAATTGAGACTTAACCTTCAGTGCCCTCCTTCAGATTGAGCTGCCTCCTCTCTGTTCAGTAATACACTATCAGTGGAACCCATTGTTAGACAATTCAAATTAATAACAGGGTATGATTTCAAGGCTATAATCTAATCTTGAAGGTTCAAATAGCTTTTACAATTGCTCTTGCATCCATTTAAGAGAAACATTTTAGAATAAAAGAGTAGAAAACACACACTGACTTTTATCCTGGGGGTGGGGTAGTTGGATGCCATCAATGGAACAAGACTGAATTTTTTGGGAAATGCACAATTACTCATCAAGACAAAGGGCATGTGTTGGGAAAAAAAAAGAAGCATTGAGAGTTTGGCCCCAGATCGAACATGAAATGTGCCAGATGCACAATGCAGAGTTTTTGCTGCATTGTTTTGACAGTATGTAACAATTTCAGTCATATACAGACTTCCCCAGTGTAACATTTACATTTCATGCACTCTTGATTTTTCTGGCCTCTTTGAATTTGATCCACTTAGTGCCAATTGGAGAGCAGTTTTGCGCTATGTATTTGAGTCTTTTGGGAATTGAGTTAAAACTGTCCAATTTCATTTTTTGTCAGGAAAAGACCTTTTTCCCCCCTTTGTCTGTGCTGAATTCAAACCTAGGTCAAACCAGATCCCATGAGTGGAGTATTTTAACACATAGCTTCTTGTAAATCTGCTTCAAATTGGCAAAATAAATTCCTTACAATATATATTCGCCATAGAATTTCCTGGTAATCAAACACAAATTCTTTCCTGATAAACTTTGAATAATGATCTCCCAATCATTCACTTTAGCGTAAGCTTCATGAAGCACATGAAAGTCACAACAGACCCAAAAAATAAAATTACTTTGTGGCAGAACCACTAAGGGACTCGGATCAACTGTATATAATTCCCTTTAACAATGTGTTAGCTACAGCCTGAATCTGTATCTTTGTACAGGAAACTTTGTGATATCCGGCACCGACGGGACCGAGCCGTTGCCGATCTATCAAAACTGCCGGACAAACCAGCGCTAATGTTGAAGCATACGGAGGTTTTCAGCTCCGTATCTGGCAACAAACACTGTTGCTTAGCAACAGCTTCTAAACAGTCGGCCCGTACCTTGGAAGCGTCTCTATAGCTTAGCAACAGCTTCAGAGAGACTTTGCAGAACCTGACTGTTGAAAAAAAAGCCACGAGAAGAAAAAAAAGCCACGAGAAGAAAAAAAAGCCACGAGAAGAAAAAAAACCTGACAAAATGGCTCCTGATTTCTGCCGGTGGATCGAAGTTTCCAGACATTCAACCTCCGGATAAACCAAAGTTTCCTGTATCTATTGTTTGCATGTAGAGTGCGCGGTCCCTTTAAGAGCGCGGGCAAACGCGATGACGTCACGCCGTTCATCACGTGATCCCCCAACGGCGGGAAAAACGTGATGACGTCATGACGCCGGCCACGGGACCGCCCAAGCAGTCCTCGTGGAGCCTCCGAACTGACTAGACCTGTATTCGTAGTTCTCGTGCTTTTGTTTGTTAAACTCATTTAGTTTTACATTAAACATCTTTTGATTGATCGCCTGAGTCGACCTCAGTCTTTTGATAGGAATTAGACATTCCTACATTGGTGACCCTGACTTTTGCGAACGGTTTTTGCAGAAGGAACGAAGCATGGAAACAAACGCCGTTACATTGCAGCTACCGCAATTCTGGGAGCAATAAGCGACCTCGTGGTTCATCCAGGTTGAAGCCCATTTTGCACTACGGAACATCGTTGCGGATCAGACCCGTTAATTCTACGTGGTCTCCGCACTCGACGGCTCCGCCGCCTCGTGGATCGTCAGCCTGCTTGAGAACCCCCCGGACGACCACAAGTATGAAACACTCAAGGCGTGGTTGTTACAGGTCTTCGGGCTCCCGAAGTCGGAGCGCGCCCGCCGACTGCTCGCTATGCCCGGCCTCGGGGACTCCAAGCCGTCTGAGCTCATGAGCCAAATGCTCACGCTCCTTGGTTCCGAACCGGAATGCTTCCTCTTTAGGGAGCTATTCCTCAGTCAGTTACCGGAGCAAGTACAAGCTGCCCTGGCCAGGTCCGAAGTCACAGACTGCGCAGCACTTGCTGCTGAAGCGGACAAGATTTTACATAGAAACATAGAAGATAGGAGCAGGAGCAGGCCATTCGGCCCTTCGAGCCTGCTCCGCCATTCAATGAGATCATGGCTGATCATCCAAATTCAGTACCCTGTCCCTGCCTTCTCCCCATATCCCTT
The DNA here is from genome assembly GCF_052327205.1 of Somniosus microcephalus. Classification (NCBI taxonomy): domain Eukaryota; kingdom Metazoa; phylum Chordata; class Chondrichthyes; order Squaliformes; family Somniosidae; genus Somniosus; species Somniosus microcephalus. Next base: position 224,962,509 of record NC_140995.1, read on the forward strand.
GATCCCTTTAGCCTTAAGAAATATATCCAACTCTTTTTTGAATATATTTAATGAACTGGCCTCCACCCCCCTCTGTGGCAGAGAATTCCACAGGTTCACCACTCTCTGGGTGAAGAAATTCCTCCTCATTTCAGTCCTAAATGGCTTACCCCTTATCCTTAGACCCCTGGTTCTGGACTCCCCAGCCATCATAAACATCCTTCCTGCATCTAGTCTGTCCAGGCCTGACAGAATTTTATAGGTTTCGATGAGATCCCCTCTCATTCTTCTAAACTCCAGTGAGTATAATCCCAATCGACACAATCTCTCCTCATACGTCATTCCTGCCATCCCAGGTATCAGTCTGGTGAATCTTCGCTGCACTCCTTCCATGGCAAGAACGTCCTTCCTCAGGTAAGGCGACCAAAACTGCACACAATACTCAAGGTGCGGTCTCACCACGGCCCTGTACAACTGTAGCAAGACATCCTTGTTCCTGTACTCGAACCCTCTTGCTATGAAGGCCAACATACCATTTGCCTTCTTAACCGCCTGCTGCACCTGCATGCTTACCATCAGCGACTGGTGCACAAGAACACCCAGGTCTCTTTGCACTTCCCCTTCTCCCAATCTATTGCCATTCAAATAATAATCTGCCTTCCTGTTTTTGCCACCAAAGTGGATAACCTCACATTTATCCATATTATAGTGCATTTGCCATGTTTCTGCCCAATCACCCAACCTGTCCAAATCGTACTGGAGTTTCACGACATCCTCCTCACAGCTTACCCTCCCACCCAGCTTTTTCATGGTGACGCAGCAGTACTGCGCTGCCACAAGGCGCCCATACCCCACAGATGCCGCCCCGGCTCCTCAACCTGCGGGGCTGTGCTTCTACCACGCCCATTTTGGCGCGAAAGCAAGATGTTGCCGCCCTCCCTGCAGCTCCTCGCCCAAAACAAAAAAACAACAACAGCAACTCTGCCAAAAGAGGAACGGGTCTAACGGGTGCCCCGCGGCTGCGATGGCAATCAGAAATTCAGGCAAGTTCCTGTTTATCACCGACTCCCTCTCCGGTCGGCGATTCCTATGCGACTCCGGGGCGCAGTGTAGCATCCTACCCGCGTCAGCTCTGGATGTACAGGCTGGGAGGCATGGCCTCTCCCTCGAGGCGGCTAATGGCGGGGCTATTCGGACCTTTGGCAGACGGCGGGTCCAGGTGTGCTTCGGCGGCCAGCGGTTTAACTGGGACTTTGTTACAGCCAAGGTCTCTCAAGCCATCCTCGGTGCAGATTTCTTGTGCGCCAACAGTCTCCTGGTCGATGTAAGGAACCGACGGTTAATCAATGCGGCCACGTTTCACTCTATTCCTTGCCACCGGAGTAACGCCATGTCGCGCACCGTCTCGTGTGCTTTCCTGACTCCGGGTGAGTTCACTCGCATGCTAGGCGAATTCCCAGACCTGACCAGACCCACCTTCTCCTCCACGGCCATGAAACATGGAGTCGAACACCACATCACCACTACTGGCCCCCCGGTCTACGCACGGGCCCGGCGCCTCGAACCTGGCAAGCTCGCGGCCGCGAAAGCGGAGTTCGCCACAATGGAACGCTTAGGGTTTATTCGCCGGTTGAATAGTCCCTGGTCTTCGCCTCTCCACATTGTCCTGAAGCCTGGCGGCGGATGGCGGCCATGTGGCAACTACCGACGCCTAAACGACGCCACTACTCCTGATCGGTACCCGATCCCTCATATCCAGGATTTCTCTGCCCATTTGGCAGGAAATACCATTTTTTCCAAAGTCGACCTTGTCCGTGGCTACCACCAGGTCCCGGTGCACCCGCAAGACGTCCGGAAGACTGCAGTTATCACCCCATTCGGCCTTTTCGAATTTCTGCGGATGCCGTTTGGGCTGAAGAACGCTGCCCAGGCTTTCCAACGCCTGATGGACTCCGTACTTCGGGACCTCCAGTTCATATTCGTCTACTTGGACGATATTCTCATCGCCAGCCCTAACAAGGAGCAGCACATCTGTCATTTACGCACCCTTTTCCGGTGCCTCAGCCAACACGGCCTGATCATCAACCCGGCCAAGTGCCAGTTTGGCCTGCAACAGATTGATTTCTTGGGGCATCGTATCACCTCGGAAGGAGCAGTTCCTTTGCAAACGAAGGTGGAGGCAGTAACATCTTTTCCACGCCCACAGAATATTAAGGCCCTGCAAGAATTCCTCGGAATGGTAAACTTTTACCACCGTTTTGTGCCTAAGGCAGCACTGCTCATGCAACCCCTATACGAGGCTCTCAAGGGCAAGTCTGGCAAGGATCCGGTAAGCTGGACGGTCGACAGGGACCGTGCTTTCGCTGACACCAAAAGCGCCTTGGCCAACGTGACCATGCTGGTGCACCTGCTGCCAGGAGCCACCATCGCCCTCACCACCGATGCGTCAGACTACGCCATCGGCGCAGTACAGGAACAGTGAGTGAACGGAACGTGGCAACCACTGGCGTTTTTCAGCCGTAAACTACGGCGGAACAAGCGCGCGTACAGTACCTTCGACCGGGAATTGCTGGCTCTTTTTCTGGCCATCCGCCATTTCCGTTTTTTGTTGGAAGGACGTCCTTTCACTGCTTTTGTGGACCATAAGCCACTAACGTTCGCTATGGTCAAGACCGCCGAACCGTGGTCAGCCCGACAACAACGTCAGCTAACGTTTATCTCGGAATTCACTACAGATATTCAGCACGTGGCCGGTAAAGACAACCTGGTGGCAGATTGCCTCTCCCGCGTGACCGTTCATGTGGTCCAGCTTGGCATCGACTATGCCCTAATGGCCGCAGATCAAGCCTCGGATCCAGAGGTGCAGGCTTACCGAACCAGCCCCTCTAGCCTCCAAGTGGCCGACGTCAAATTCCATGCCGCAGGCACCACACTACTTTGTGACGTCTCCGTAGGAGGTCCTCGCCCTATTGTGCCGGTCGCCTGGCGCCGCAAAGTGTTTCATGCTATACACGGGTTGTCACACCCTGGGATGAAGGCGTCGCAAAGGCTGATGTCGTCCAAGTTCGTTTGGCGGGGCATGCATATGGATGTCCGCGACTGGGCCAGCACCTGCGTGGTCTGCCAAAAGGCCAAGGTGCAGCGCCACGTCAAAGCTCCATTGGCCAACTTTGCAGTTCCGGAACGACGGTTCGACCACGTGCATGTGGACCTGGTGGGGCCACTTCCACCTTCCCATGGGTTTACACGTATCCTAACGATGGTAGACCGCACCACTGGATGGCCAGAGGCAGTTCCCTTGTCATCCACCATTTTGGCAGACGTAGCCAGGGCGTTCATCTCCTCTTGGGTCGCCCGTTTTGGGGTACCTGTGGACATCTCTTCTGACCGTGGACCGCAGTTTACCTCTGAGCTCTGGAACGCAGTGGCTCAGGGGCTCGGCATCAAGCTACATCGCACCACAGCCTACCATCCACAGGTGAACGGCCTGTGCGAACGATTTCACAGGTCGCTAAAAGCCGCACTGAGGGCCAGCCTCCAAGGCGCTGGATGGGCAGACAAGCTACCGTGGGTCCTGTTGGGTCTTCGCACAGCACCCAAGGAAGATCTTCGCTCGTCCTCTGCAGAGCTAGTCTATGGTCAGCCGCTGCGAGTTTTTTTTTTAATTCATTGATGGGATGTGGGCGTCACTAGCTAGGCCTGCATTTAGTGCCCATCCCTAATTGCCCGAGAAGATGGTGGTGAGCCGCCTTCTTGAACCGCTGCAGCCCATATGGTGTAGATGCACCCACAATGCTGTTAGGAAGGGAGTTCCAGGATTTTGGCCCAGCGACAGTGAAGGAACGGCGATACAGGTCCAAGTCAGGATGGTGTGTGGCTTGGAGGGGAACTTGTAGGTGGTGATGTTCCCATGCGTCTGCTGCCCTTGTCCTTCTAAGTGGTAGAGGTCGCGGGTTTGGAAGGTGCTGTTGACGGAGCTTTGGCGAGTTGCTGCAGTGCATCTTGTAGATGGTACACACTGCAGCCACAGTGCACCGGTGGTGGAGGGAGTGAATGTTGAAGATGGTGGATGGAGTGCCAATCAAGCAGGCTGCTTTATCCTGAATGGTGTCGAGCTTCTTGAGTGTTGTTGGAGCTGCTGTAAGGGGTTTTCGATCGCCGAGGTTTCTCTCTCTCGCTCTAGAGGTCTCGCTCTCTTGCACAGTAATTTACCGAGTGGTTCGACCCACTCACCCCTTAGGTTCTATACACTGGACTTTGAGGCAGGAACTACAATGCAGAGAATACTCTATAGACCAAGTTTAATGAAACAAAATGAAATTTTATTGCCTAAAGGAAAAATTGAATATAAGCCAATAAGGTACATGGGAGGGAAAAACAACTCATAATACAGTACTAACCAACATATCTACAGGCATATTATGCTTTACAAGGTTCATCATGAAATAGGGAAACACATGGAACATCGAGGGACAACAACGCATTGTTAATTATCCTCAAAATGCCCACCCCCTAAGCCTAGCTAGATTAGATTACGAGGGGCCAGAAACATGCTCACCAATCCAATTAGAAAGTATAGGGTTTTGAAAGTCTGCATTTTGGTCCTCTCAGGCGTCCTGTCTCCACGTGGTCGTTGGGCTGTAGGAGCAGCGGGCTGCTCAAGCTGATGGCTTCTTCTCTTCAGCAAGACGCGCTGACCATCATTTCGCCCGCAGTTCATTTTTTTCAGTGCTCCTGCATACCACGATGGTGGTCACAGTCCCGATTTCTCTGTGCTCCTGCATTCAACACTGGCTACCCGTTCTGTAGGGCGTTTCGTCTCCTCATCTTCTTGTCAACTTTCTCCTCGTCTCGTCAACGGCCCGGGGTTTTGTCGATGATCTCCCGATAACTACCCCGGGTCTCGTCTTCTTCTTCCGAGTCCGAAAAGGTCTTCTTCGGACCCCCGAGCAATCTCTCAAACCGACTGGCTCTTCAAAAAGCTACCAAGCTAAAAGCTACCGATGGCGACCCCGGGACTTCAGTTATACTTTTCCATGGAGGCCCTTATCTCCCGCCAAATCAAGGTTAGTCTTTGTTTAACTTTTGGCGGGCTTGTAGCACAGCGGGGTAGTCTTTGTTTTTAAAGTATCTACGGGATGGCCGGTAACTGCCATCTCTGGTCTGGAATGACCTTGTATTGTCTTTAATGTCCCTCTTTGAACTTGAATCTGTTCCCCTTTGTCTGGGTAAACATTTAGATGGCCTTTATCTGATTGGATCTGCATCCAATCTATATGTATGGGGCTCTGTCTGGTTTCGTTTTCCCTGAAACTGCCATCCAGAATCTACGGTGGGCTGAATCCACAAAAGCTGTCTGGGGACTGCAGGAACCATTTTAAAGTGTCCCAAAAGCTGGTCACGGGGACTGGCGGCCATTTTGTGTGTCCCTTTTCCTGGGCTTCTTTTAAAACAGTCTTTAAAAAAATTAAGGCCTTTTCTGCCAATGGACCCTTATAGGACAATGTTAAATTTTGCAAATTCTACAGTCTCCCCTGATGATACTATAACTTGCTTGAAGTATCATAATTCTGGGTGAGCAAAATTTTCTGACTCTCCATAATCAAACCATCCCCTGTATTTACCTATCTATGACCCCACGACACATGCATTTCCCATTTCAGAAAAACCCACAGTGTACATTAAGCATCTATAGATGGCAATACATTGGATTTGAAATCTGACACACACACATTTCCAGGCGTGGAGGGGGGCCTGATACCCCTACACCACCTGGTTCATACATATTATTTTTATTAACAACAACATACATAATAACTTCAATAAAATAATAAAGAAAGAAAATACACACAAAATCCCACATGAATACTATCAAAAATAGAGGAGGGAGGGAAACTTTAACTCTATACATAGCAGCAAAAATTTAAACGGGTGTCTCCTCGTCTACCCGTACATAATGCTCTCTCCATTCTCCTCTGTTCTCATACTTCTGGAAACGTTTGTCCCTCTTACAATGTACAAAGAGTAAATAAATCACAATAAAAATCTGACACACTACGAGGATGTGGGAGGCTATCCTAATCCATGAAGGGACTTCTGTATTAGTGAACAGGTCCCACCACTGTGGGGTCACTATATCTAATATGTCTGCCCCTATTTCTAATGTCTTCTGCTCCAGCGTGTAAAAATGTTTCTGTGAAACGGCAACGGCTTTTAGTATCTTGGTGAGGTGTTCAGGGAGAGGGGGGAATGACGTAGCCAAAATATGCAACGAATCGTTGCAGATCGGTGAAATTTTCCTTGACAGTGAGGTGAACAGTGGAAGGTTCAGGAATAGGGACAATTCGCTCTTGGGCCACTTGAACTTATGCCTTGGGTTTGAAGCAGAAACTGCTGTCACTGACCGGACACCAGCCGTGCTGTCCGTGCTGGTAGTGGGGCACTGCAGTGGTGACACAGTATGTCCCACCGCCTATATATGCCACCTGCGGGGGCACATGGCCTTGTGCCATTGCCTCCATGGTGCAATTTATAGGCTTCACGCCAGCAGTTCTGAACCCGCACTGTGGTTTCGAATAGGCATTCAAATGCTGGGGACACAGGATAATGTGTGCTCCCCGGCTCCGGCACCCCGAGAGGTTGGTACCCGTCATTGCATGCTCCCATCGAATGACATAAGGTGGGACCGCTGTGTAGCGAATGTGTGCACCCCCTTGAATGACTCCAATGTTCTCCACCCTGTATACCGGGGCGGGTTTAGCTGTCTTTCCCATAACCGGCATTGTTACCACTATACCCATAATGTTGTGATTAGACCGCCCACAGTCCACTGGGACTGGGTAGGCCTCTGAAGCTAGTCTGAGCTGGCACGGACTCAATGCATTCTCAAAAGGATGGAGGGCTGTGAGGTGCTTATTGCTGATCCAGGAGGGGACCAAACCTTGTTTTAAATCCTCCAGATTACTGCGGCCCTTGCCCAGTAACCACGCCCCGTACAGCACGCACGCTTCGTTCTGCGCAGCCTGATCTGACGCATTCCGATCCTCTCTGATGAGAGCATTTACCGTTTTAGCGTGTTTCTCCAGCTCAGCTATGATTTCTTTTAAGTGTAGTGTCATGGCCTGGTCCTCATGTAACTCAGAACCCACTACCTTATTCTCGTCCGTCAGTATCTTTCTTAACCGCGCTTTTAAACCATTGATCTGGGTCTGCAGCTCCACGTCATCCAGAGTGTTGATGACGGAAGTCCCTGTGTTAAAGGCGGTAAAAATATCATTGACTGTACCCCTTCTTTGTCTCCCTACCCTGTCCAAGACCTCATGTGGTGTGGTGTATAATCCGGCTCTGTTGACATCGGCAAAGTCGAACTCATAAAATTGTCTGAACATAGTTGTTAACAGGACCTGGTACAATTGCTCCGTTTCCTTGGGGCACCACTCTGGCAATCGCACCTCGGTGAGGTTTAAAATCACCGAGGCTACCGCGTAGTGCACCCCTTGGTGCAGCACCTGACCTGTGGGTACCAATACCAGTCCGTTCCCGGGTCCCTTGGTAGTGGCGGGGCACCCTTCCTTGCGGGCTTTGGCTACCAGAATCGTGGGCAGGGGCTTGCGGGGACGGGTGATGAGCTCAGTGGCATTCACCAGGATCTGAGAGTATGGGACTCCGCACGCCCGTGTGCTGACGTCCCACCTCATCCCTTTCCCAGCATCCTGTCACTGTCTTTGGAAAAAGATGGAGATGCCTGTGGGGCAGATGCATTCTGAACCCCACATACAGATGTAAATCCCCTCATCTGGTTCCCACCAATTATCCCAACAGACACTCAACCCCCCCTGAGTCCCCATAATAGTCCGATGGGTATTGTTACCCAGTCACTCCCACTCGACCGTGGAGTTTTTCATGGTTTTACTTAGCTTCCGGAGCCACCACCATCTGTCCAAAGGAACGTGTCCGTTGCACACCAAGCAAATCTTCCTTCCGACGGTGACGCTGACCTTGGGCGCGATGATCCTCACCCTGGGACACATTAGAGAAGTCTCTCTGTATGCAAACCCGGACTGGCTGGAGTATTCCGTAGAGTTCGACCCCAGCCATCCTGGCCACCTCCCTTCGTGGAAGTAGGTAGCTGTTTCCTCAACGTCCCGCTCTCCTGTCCCATCAGTTGCGATGGGGGCTGTGTCCCCGGAGCATCCATATACGATGGAGTCCTTGGTGTAGCCCCGATAGGCCAAGCTACACCCGATCACTGCGAACACGATGAGAATCCTTTCCATAGTACCTTTGGTTCCTGCAACAGATTAAACGATACAGCCAGGCTCCCGAGAGATTCTGGCCTAGGTGAAGGCATGATCGGGTCTTTCGACCTCGATCCAAAAGAAACACACATGCTGGGCAGTTTCTAAAACTATTCCTTATAACACCCATCACCTTAAAAAAATTTACACACCTTATACTTAACCAAACTTAAACTTAACTAAACTTATGTACAGCGCAGCCCGTCCCCGGGCGGCCTACCTAATCCCTGTTCAGACTGCAGCTCACCGCTCCCTGTGGTGGGGCCGCACTGACCTGTAGCTTGAGTCCCCTGCAGCCTTTTGCTGCCAATTGGGGACTGCGTCTTTCTAGGGATTTCCCAAATCGGTGCCTGCTGAAGTAGGGGGAATCTGGCCAGAATTTTCTTGGCTGAGGCGTCCGAGACGACCTGTGAGGGGGTACCTTGGGCGAGGCTCCCTTAGCGAGTGGACCTTTGGTTGGGACTTGAGCCCTCACAGCCCGTGGCTCCTCCACGACTGCCGGCTTCGGCTCCCTTCCCTCAGACTCCGCCCCTTTGGGATTTGGGTCTGTGGCAGATGACTCCTCCCTACCTGTCCCTACAGGTGGAGAATCTCCGCCCCCAAGTTCTACCTCCCCTAAGCTTGAGCCGAGGTCGGGACCTCTGTCCTCCGACTCCACCTCCTCCAGAATCGTGTCAGGGGTGGGGCCTAGCTGTTCGGGCTCCCCCCTAACTGTGCTCGGGTCAGGCGACCTGCGAGGGGGTACTTCGGGCGAGGCTCCCTCAGCGAGTGGACCTTTGGTTGGGACTTTGGCCCTCACAGCCCGTGGCTCCTCCACGACTGCCGGCTTTGGCTCCCTTCCCTCAGACTCCGCCCCTTTGGGATTTGGGCCTGTGGCAGACGACTCCTCCCTACCTGTCCGTGCAGGTGGAGAATCTCCGCCCCCAAGTTCTACCTCCCCTAAGCTTGAGCCGAGGGCGGGACCTCCGTCCTCCGACTCCACCTCCTCCAGAATCATGTCATGGGCAGGGCCTAGCTGCTCGGGCTCTTCCCCGTCCGAGTCCCAGGCCAAGGGGGAAACCTCCCAGGTAAGCGGGATGGCTCCTCCCCTCAAGCAGGCTGCGGTTCCAGCCTGTGTGGTCTGCGACTTATTACACACCTCAGGCTGTGGATTGTTACCCGCAGACCTGGCCTCGGTTGTTGGCTCTTTTGCACCCGGCTCGGGCTGCGCTGGCTCTAGTCATTGGGGTGAAACGGTCGGGGCTGCGGGAACGACAGGACCGGTGGTGACTGCTACCCTCCCCTGCGAGATCATAAGAGACCGCATTGCCTCTAAAATTGGCTCTATCGCAGCGAGATCCATAGCTGCACCGGTTCCCTTTTCTGGGACAGGGGCTGCGGCTTGGACCTGGACTCGTGCTGGGGCGGCGGTCTGGGCTTGGGCTTGGGCTGCGGGAGATCTTCCCTTATTATCCTTCCACGGATTTTTACAGTTCCTGCGCCAATGTCCATCCTTCCCACACCCGTAGCAATTGAGCTTGGCTTGGGGAGGGTGATTCCCCTCCTGATGCCACTCCTTTTTGCTTGGGGCTGCGGGTTTTGCCTCATGCACTTTTCCCTTAGAGGGAGGTGCCTCCTGACTCCTGCAATTCTTATATGCAATGGTGAGCTATCGGAGCACTGTCTCCTCCGTGATCCCGGGACCTTGGGGGTCAAACCAAGATTTGGCTTGTGCCTGTATCTGTGGTAAGCTGTTGGCAACCAGGCAGCGGAGCCAATGAACCTGCTGGACATTGTTCATTGCGACCCGTTCAAGCATGCCCGGACAGCTGCGCCAATGCACTGGCCACAGCATTCTGCGAAAACCCGTGGGGGCTCTCCAGTTAGCTGCACAGTCCCTTCCACACGGAGGAACGGATTGCCGTCGTCAACTCCCATAACCTCCAGGACCTCGTCCCGGAGTTCCTCATACCCTCTCTGCCCCCTCTTACTCCCGTCTGAGAGGCACTGAAGGATTGTGCTATCCAGGGAAAATAGCAACATCTTAACCTGTTCTGGACCATCACAGTCATTGACGGCGGCTGTCTGCTCTATTTCCCTGAAATGGACCGAGGGATCTCCCTTCTCGGAGAGTTTTGGAAGGTGGCTCACCATCGCTCTGAGTTGTTGTGCACCGTGGGGCAACACAATCTGGTTCAGGAGGGGTCCGTCAGCGCCATTCGCGTCAACGGGACCGTACCTCTGGTGCCGAGTAGGACACATTGGTGCTGGCTCCGGCTTTACTACTAGGGGTTGTTCTCCCTCCTGTTGCACCTCGGCTTCCTCCCCTTCTACCACCTCCCCTTCTACCACCCCCCCTTCGGGCCAAACCTCACTATAGCTCGGCGGTGCTGAGGGTTCAGTGGCTGGTGCCACAACTACTTCGCTTGGAATCGGTCTTTTGGATTCCTTCAGGAAGTCTATGTGACTTGTTTTTGGGTTTACGAGGCATACCTTGCCTTTTGCCTTTGTCAGGGCCGTTCTTAGGTCTTCTAACGCCTTCTGGCAGGGGCCGTGGTCTGCGCTCTCAAACCCGTTCTCAATGGCCAGCTTGTAAGCTGCCTTAACCTCTACTACTCTCTCCTCCTGCGCTCTTAGCTGTTGTGCGAGGCGGGCGTTTTTCTCCCGTACCCTCGCTTCATGCAACTTTGCTTCAGTAACCTGACATTCCAGGTACTCTATTTTAGCCTGATGTTGGCTGGCTACAGTTTAGCGTTCCTGATTCAGCGCGTGAAGCGCTGCGATCAGCTTTTCCCCACCCATGGCCTTTTCTTCTATTTCTGAATCTTGGGTTTTGATCCTGGCTGCCTGCGCTGCAACGACTCTGCCCAAAATCTGGACTTGTCTTTTGTAGCACATCAGCCACACTGCCTTCTCTACTGACTTTTTATGTTCTTTACTCTCTGTCCACCTGACGGCTGCGTCTACCGGACGCCCATCCCGTAAGAGATCGGAAATCCACTGTTTAGTGAGATTTACTTTACCAAAAACATAATCCGCTATCCTCTCATCCATAACATTTCGTCCATTTAAACCTGGGTCTAATACATTGCAATCCTGCTGCCAGTGTCCTGCCGCGGTCGCCATATTCTGTAAGGGGTTTTCGATCGCCGAGGTTTCTCTCTCTCGCTCTAGAGGCCTCGCTCTCTTGCACAGTAATTTACCGAGTGGTTTGACCCACTCACCCCTTAGGTTCTATACACTGGACTTTGAGGCAGGAACTACAATGCAGAGAATACTCTATAGACCAAGTTTAATGAAACAAAATGAAATTTTATTGCCTAAAGGAAAAATTGAATATAAGCCAATAAGGTACATGGGAGGGAAAAACAACTCATAATACAGTACTAACCAACATATCTACAGGCATATTATGCTTTACAAGGTTCATCATGAAATAGGGAAACACATAGAACATCGAGGGACAACAACTGATTGTTAATTATCCCCAAAATGCCCACCCCCTAAGCCTAGCTAGATTAGATTACGAGGGGCCAGAAACATGCTCACCAATCCAATTAGAAAGTATAGGGTTTTGAAAGTCTGCGTTTTGGTCCTCTCAGGCGTCCTGTCTCCACGTGGTCATTGGGCTGTAGGAGCAGCGGGCTGCTCAAGCTGATGGCTTCTTCTCTTCAGCAAGACGCGCTGACCATCATTTCACCCGCAGTTCATTTTTTTCAGTGCTCCTGCATACCACGATGGTGGTCACAGTCCCGATTTCTCTGTGCTCCTGCATTCAACACTGGCTACCCGTTCTGTAGGGCGTTTCTTCTCCTCTTCTTCTCGTCAACTTTCTCCTCGTCTCGTCAACGGCCTGGGGTTTTGTCGATGATCTCCCGATAACTACCCCGGGTCTCGTCTTCTTCTTCCGAGTCTGAAAAGGTCTTCTTCGGACCCCCGAGCAATCTCTCGAAACGACTGGCTCTTCAAAAAGCTACCAAGCTAAAAGCTACCGATGGCTACCCAGGGACTCCAGTTATACTTTTCCATGGAGGCCCGCCAAATCAAGGTTAGTCTTTGTTTAACTTTTGGCGGGCTTGTAGCACAGCGGGGTAGTCTTTGTTTTTAAAGTACCTGCGGGATGGCCGGTAACCACCATCTCTGGTCTGGAATGACCCTGTATTGTCTTTATAATGTCCCTCTTCGAACTTGAATCTGTTCCCCTTTGGGTAAACATTTAGATGGCCTTTATCTACAGGCCGATCTGATTGGACCTGCATCCAATCTATATGTATGGGGCTCTGTCTGGTTTCGTTTTCCCTGAAACTGCCTTCCAGAACCTACTTTGGGCTGAATCCACAAAAGCTGTCTGGGGACTGCAGGAACCATTTTAAAGTGTCCCAAAAGCTGGTCACGGGGTCTGGCGGCCATTTTGTGTGTCCTTTTTCCTGGGCTTCTTTTAAAACAGTCTTTAAAAAAATTAAGGCCTTTTCTGCCAATGGACCCTTATAGGACAATGTTCAATTTTGCAAATTCTACACTGCACTCATCCAGGCAAGTGGAGAGCATTCCATCACACTCCTGACTTGTGCCTTGTAGATGGTGGAAAGGCTTTGGGGAGTCAGGAGGTGAGACACTCACCGCAGAATTCCCAGCCTCTGGCCTGCTCTTGTAGCCACAGTATTTATATGGCTGATGCAGTTCAGTTTCTGATCAATGGTAACCCCCAGGATGTTGATAGTGGGGGATTCAGCGATGGTAATGCCATTGAATGTCAAGGGGAGATGGTTAGAGTCTCGCTTGTTGGAGATGGTCATTGCCTGGCACTTGTGTGGTGCGAATGTTACTTGCCACTTGTCAGCCCAAGTCTGAATGTTGTCCAGGTCTTGCTGCATATGGACACGGACTGCGTCAGTATCTGACGAGTCTCGAATGGTGCTGAACAGTGTGCAATCATCAGCGAACATCCCCACTTCTGACCTTATGATGGAGGGAAGGTCATTGATGAAACAACTGAAGATGGCTGAGCCTAGGACACTGCCCTGAGGAACTCCTGCAGTGATGTCATGTGATTGAGATGAATGACCTCCAACAACCGCAGCCAACTTCCTTTGTGCTAGGTATGATTCCAACCAATGGAGAGTTTTCCCCTTGATTCCCATTGACTTCAGTTTTGCTAGGGCTCCTTGATGTCACACTCGATCAAATGCTGCCTTGATGTCAAGGGCAGTCACTCTCACCTCACCTCTTGAGTTCAGCTCTTTTGTCCATGTTTGGACCAAGGCTGTAATGAGGTCAGGAGCTGAGTGGCCCTGGCGGAACCCAAATTGGGCGTCAGTTAGCAGGTTATTGCTGAGTAAGTGCCGCTTGATAGCACTGTCGACGACACCTTCCATCACTTTGCTGATGATTGAGAGTAGACTGATGGGACGGTAATTGGCCGGGTCGGATTTGTCCTGCCAGGGGACTTTCTTTCAATGCCAACAGAACCATGGTCTGCATCCGACCAACTCCTCAGCCACCAGGAGGCAGCCAGGTGTTTTGCACCAGTACCAACATCGCATCTCGGCTTTCAGAGCTCCCACGTCCCAGCAGAGCTGAAGAACGTCGAAAATGTGTTCATCCGCCACGACGCTCATCGGGATCCGCTCAAGGCCCCTTACACTGGTCCTTTCTGCGTGCTAGAGCCGGGAGACAAAGCTTTCTCAGTGGATATTGGAGGTAAACCGGACCACATTTCGGTTGACTGGTTGAAGCCGGCACACTTGGACCATGACCGCCCTGTCGAGACCGCACAGCCGCCAATACGTGGTCGACTGCCCAAAGTTGCCGTGCTAGATCAAGCGCAACCACCCGCCAGCCCGCCCGCCGTCCAGCAGCTTCCACTTCAGGTGTACAGAAGTCGCTCTGACAGGCTTGTCAGGCCTCCTCGCTGTTTGACTTTTTCTGTTAAAGACAATTCTGGGGGGGGCGCATGTGGCAGAACCACTAAGGGACTCGGATCAACTGTATATAATTCCCTTTAACAATGTGTTAGCTACAGCCTGAATCTGTATCTTTGTATATAGTGTTTGCATGTACAGAGCGCGGTCCCTTTAAGAGCGCGGGCAAACACGATGACGTCACGCCGTTCATCACGTGATCCCCCAACGGCGGGAAAAACATGATGACGTCATGACGCCGGCCACGGGACCGCCCAAGCAGTCCTTGTGGAGCCTCTGAACTGATTAGACCTGTATTCGTAGTTCTCGTGCTTTTGTTTGTTAAACTCAGTTAGTTTTACATTAAACATCTTTTGATTGATCGCCTGAGTCGACCTCAGTCTTTTGATAGGAATTAGACATTCCTACAACTTCATAAAGTTCAAGCAAACCCTGGACTTCACCTGCACCTTCCCTGACTTCCTGTAAATATCGAGGCCTTTATCTCCTTACTAACTCATTCACTTCCTCACACACAGGTATACATTGCAATGCTGCAGCATAACACACTACACTATGTAATCTCTGTATCAAAAAGTGTCTTACTGCTAGCATTCTAAAATATGTTGCTCTGCTCCTCTTTGGGCCCAAGAAGCAGAGGTGGCTGAGCCCAATGTTTAGTCTTAACCGAGCGGGTCATAGCACCCTGCATCACCCATTCCTACAGCGGCAAGCACCAACACAGATATATCCACTTCAAGAACTTGGGTGGTCAGTTAATGAGTTGCATAAGGAGACACTTGGTGAAGCGTAGCATCAGTGAGGAGGGACAAGTGTAAGTAGAATTGGAGAAGCCAGAGCCTACTGGCTAGGGCCATCTTGAAGGCACCCTCCGTTACTGAGCCTTGAGATTGGAAGCTCGAATTATTTTGCATTAATGAGTGTGGATATAGAGCCAACGCCAATAGAGACAATGGGCTGGATTTTGCCAATGGGGAGCTTTTGGAGGCGGGACTCCCACTTCTCGGGTTTCAGTCCCGTCTCCATCAACCTCTTGCCAAGCCACGCTATTTTCCCTTGATTGACCTTGTTAAGCCCACCTAGCAGGCCAATTAAGGGAAAGCCAGTTACAGAGAACGTCAACGTATGACGTTTCATCTGTCAAAAATTTTGACAGATAAATTGTCATCTTTAGACAGCTCTGTGAAGCTGTCAAACACTGACATTCTCTGTAGTTTGATGAGTTCTTGAATTCAAGACCTCATCAAACCTCTTTTTTTTGTAGAAATTAGATGGTTGTTGCATTGGAGAATGCAACGGCCATCTGTTATCTCTACCGCGGAGGTGCGAGACTCTCTGTATACCCACCGATTGAAGCCTGCAGGAAGAAGCAAAGGTAAGTACATTTTTTCTAACACTTGCACTTACCTCAGACACTCACCTCTCCACACTTGCACCCATCACTCACCTCCACAGCACACTTTTGGACCCCGCAGACCCACTACTTGCCTCGGTGACCCTGGCGGGTTTCGGAGCCTTCGGGAAGCCCGCACTTGTGTGGGCAAAATGGGGATAATCCTATTTTCTGCCTGTTAACTACCTGTTAACAGGCAGTTAAGTGGCTGTAATCCCCTCCCGCCTCCAAAGAGACGGGACCCGACACGGGATGTCTACCCGCCTCCTGGCAAGATGGCTTGGAGGCGGGTTGGGCACCCGCCCCCAAATTCTGCCATTTTCCCGGCAGTCCTGCCTCCAAACCCGCCTCCCCAGGGCTGGCAAAATCTAGCCCAATGTTTTATTTGCAAGGGTGTTGGGTACATGTGCAGGTGCCTGTCTTGAATGTTTCAGACACTTACCCAAATGTCCTGTATTGAATGACTACTTTCTTATGCAGACAAGTTTTCTGTTTGGGGTTGTCTTCGGCCTTTGGTTGCTGCTACTTTTTGCCTGATCCATGGCAAGATCCCTTTGCAGAGTTAAGGTATGTAAGACACAATAGCAGCAAGAATTTTGGACACCTTAGCCATACTGTACTGCAGCATTCGCCTGGTCAATACAGGCATCTAAACCCTTTGCTTCAGGATATCAGTGGTCTGCTGCATCAAAACCTTGATTGCACAGTGAAAGGTTCAGGTTTTATCTTTGCTGTTTCAAGGGGGTAAGCAGCCATGGTTACAGTGATTAATATAGAGCTGCCATCCATACTAATCTTCCTAGCTCTTGACATAATAGGGGTACAGTGGATTGGCATAAAAGTAATGAATACTGGCAACTGCCAGCAGAGTGGGTATTCACATAGACCCATAGAAGTTTACATCATAGAAGGAGGCCTTTCAGCCCATTCAAATCTAATTTCATGATTCTCCACATAACCCTGTATCTTCCTCTGCTTTAAATATTTATCCATAGAACCACAAAAGTGTCCATGGATCCCCATGCTTTACTCTGTTCCAATGGTCACAGACTAGCTGCACATTTATAACATGGAACCCCATGTTTTCATTAAGGATTGGCATTGGGTCTGGGGGCCCAATGGCACATGCATGACATCAATAATGCTCTAGACTTTGTGGAATCCAGCCAGATAGTAAAAGTGCAGAGTTCTCTAATAATGCTGAATGTTTTTGGATGGGGAAATAGATGAGTGTCTGGAATGCTATAAAGCCATCACCTAAATTAAATAATTTCCAGGCCCTTAACAAGCCGAGAGCATGACAGGTACACAGACCTTTCATGCTTTAGGTGCTTCAGAACTAAATGATGGTATGCCCTATATACAGAGCGCTGAGCAGGCCCAACCTCCCACAGTGCAAGGCATTAGTAGTTCTACAAGCAGTAAAAATCACATTATGAGCCCTATATCATAGAATCATAGAATATTACAGTACAAAAGTAGGCCATTCGGCCCATCGTGCCTGTGCCGGCTTTTTGAAAGAGCTATCCAATTAGCTCACTCCCCTGCTCTTTCCCCATAGCCGTGCAAATTTTTCTGCTTCAAGTATTTATCCAATTCCCTTTTGAAAGTTATATTGAATCTGCTACCTTCTCCCTTTCAGGCAGTGTTCCAGATATTGTATGAGTCCTCTCCTAAATCATGTAGCAATTTTATTCACTATGATTGATCACAGTACCCTCCCATAGTCTTTGATCAATGCAACTTCAGAAGCACCACGAACCTTGGCCGCGATTTTACTAACCGTGGCGGGCGACGTCGGTGGCGGGTCCCAACCCCGCTGCTGGCTCCATCCCACTGCCTGAAATGAATTTACCTCAATGGGGCTTGTTATGCCCGCCCAGCGTGCTTCCCGGCCAATTAGAGGAAGTGGGTCTAGTGACGTCATTTGATGACGCGTCATCCGCCAGTTTCCTTAAAGGGACCATGGCCAACTTTATTTTGACATTTGTGCTGTCAGTGTTCTACAGCACTGAAGTGGTGCAAACACTGACAATCACTGCAAAAACGCACAGGGCTGCATCCAGGCTCTCCCATGACTCCCTCCATATGCTTATGGAGGGAGTCACAACATGCAGGGAGGTCCTCTTCCCTTCCCATGGGCAGAAGCCACCTCTCCAGGAGATCAACGCTGCCTGATTGCACAGGAGTGCACAAGCAGGGATGTGGTCAGGAGGACCTGGGTGCAGTGCCGCAAATGTTTCAATGATCTCAGTAGATCATGAAACGTTAGTACAAAGCCACACTCAACCTCATCTTGCTGTGCCTCTCATCACATTCCCATCACTCTGCCTTCCCTACCCTACTCTTGCACATCCTTACTCACACCAACTTACCTTGGACCTCCACCATCCCTCTCTATCTATATTATCACATCCCCACCTCACTCGCCACCCCTCAGACTCACCCTCATCCTAGTGCAATCATACCAACTAACAACACACAAGGGTAGGCACTTGGGTCTTTTATGCAATGTTCATGTAAAGTTTCTGTTAATGTGCTGTCAAACATTGAAACCTTTATTTTCAACACTTTACGTTCTTGGACAGATTTGTGTGCACCTTTGGAAGTGACTTAGTGAGTTGCAGTGAATGGAGAGACATAATGGTACCCCCCGCAATGGTGATAAATGTGAAAGGAATGGCTTGGACATTGTAGGGATGCTTTATGGTGTTGGTGTGGGGTGGTGCCAACCTGGCGCATCGTGTGGCAGCCAGGGTGTACAGCGTCAAGTGAAGCTAATCTGGCCATGATGAGACCATCCCTGGTCTCCTGGGCAGCAATGTGGTCGAGTGCTGATGCCCTCTGTCCTGTGCAGCATCAGTTGATTGCACACTGCACACTGCCTTATCACACCTGGATAAAAGGAACATCTATGTGTGAATGTTGTTCAGCATTCAATACCATTATCCCCTCCAAGCTTGTCAACAAGCTCAGTGAGCTAGAACTTAACACCTCCCTATGCAACTGGATCCTGGACTTCCTGACGGGCAGACCCCAGATGGTGAAAATAAGCAGTAACACCTCCTCAACACTGATCCTGAACACGGGAGCTCCCCAGGGTTGTGTGCTCAGCCCCCTTCTGTACTCCCTGTTTACTCACGATTGCGTGGCCACGCACAACTCCAACTCCATCATCAAGTTTGCTGATGACACTACCGTTGTAGGCCTGATCACAGATGGCGACGAGACAGGCTACAGGGAGGAGGTAAGAGCTCTAGCAGAATGGTGCAAGTACAACAACTTCTCCCTCAACATCAGCAAAACAAAGGAGATGATCGTGGACTACAGGAAGCGGCAGGGGGAGGGACACACCCCAATCTACATCGAAGGGGCTGAGGTGGAGAGGGTCAGCAGCTTCAAATTCCTGGGTGTATTCATTACGGAGGACTTAACGTGGCCACATCACATCGACGTCGTAACGAAGAAGGCATGCCAACGCCTGTTCTTCCTCAGGAGACTGAAGAAATTTGGAATGGCCCCCCAGATTCTCACCAACTTCTACCGGTGCACCATCGAGAGTATCCTGTCCGGCTGCATCACTACCTGGTATGGCAACTGCACCGCCACAGACCGCAAGGCTCTACAGATGGTGGTGAAAGCTGCACAACATACTATAGGAATTAAACTACCTGCTGTCCAGGATATCTACCCCGAGAGGTGCCGGGGAAGGCCCTGAGAATCATTAAAGACGCGAGCCACCCCAGCCACAACCTCTTCGCCCTGCTCCCGTCCGGTAAGAAATACCGAAGCATACGGTCTCGTACCATCAGGATTCGAAACAGCTTCTACCCCTAGGCCATAAGACTCATGAACGTATAATTTATTATTATTTATTACTGTTGTTTTATTTATTATTACTGTATTTCTATTAGTATTTTATCATTGTTATGCCATATTTATTCCAATGTTGGGAGGACTCGTAAAAATCAACATTTCATTGTGTAGTACACACATCTGCTGCATATATGACAAATAAAATTGAATTGAATTGAATTGAATTGAGAAGGTTGGTGTTGTTGTTGGTGCTGCTGGTGGGGCTGATCATGGTCAGATTCTGAGGACCAAGGTGAGAGAGTATAAACGGTACCCATGCTGATGGAATAGATGGCAGGTGAAGTAGAGATGACTTAAGCAATCTGTCAATGCTGAGAGAGGTTGGTCCAATGAGGTGACACTGGATAGAGATTTTGATCCAAACACTTGCAACCTGCATAAAGCTCAATCTGTATTCCAAATGCAGTAAACAACAGCTTCTGAGCTTGGGAAGTGAAGAGCTGTGAGGTGGGAGCTTTTATAGCACATTTCAAGCTGTAAAGTAATCAGATAATTCAATGGCCATTCATCTCCCACCTCAGCTTAACAGACGTGATCCCCGAGCAGCGAGGACCCCGTGGGCGAGCACAAAAAATCAAAAGGTAAGCTCAAATGTATTCTTAATGATTTCTAAATAAGGCCATAATTACCTGAATTGGGTCCCCTACCGCTGCGTATCGGGTCTGCTTGCGCTGACGGGGAAAGGCGCGTGGCGGCGGGTTCACAGCGGGGTCCCGACCTGCTAGGGAAAAAAACACTTTCCTACCTGATCTGCCACCGATGGCGCCTGCTGACCCACCCCCCCCCCCCGCCCACCCCCCCCGGAAAATCATTATATTGGGACGTTGGTGTGTATTATAAAATAACGTTTCCTACATTACAACAGTGACTACACGTCAAAATGGTTCTTCATTGGCTGTAAAGTGCTTTGTGATGTCCTGAGGTCCTGAAAGACACTATATCATTGCAACTTCTTCTTTTACTATAGGAACTGATTATTACCATGATCAAATAAAATGTTCCCTATTTGGTGTATGGAAATATATTTACCATGATGACTATTTAGACTACAGAGTGCAGAGATTGGAGCACAAAAAGGAAAATCAGGTGCGGTATATAACGGGCAGTCAATCAGATAGCGCCTGTTCTCCACTACTGCCTAAAGTTAAAATTACCCCTAGTGATTATAATATAGAGAGACGAGAAAGGTTGTGACTGAGAGAGAAGTTGGAGGCTAGAGATAAGAGAAGGATTAACTATTAATTTGTTACTGAACCTCTTGATTAAGTTACAGCCTTATTCCATCCCAACCATTCATGATTCTATATTTTGTACATCTGAAGGTGACTTGTATATAACGCTCATGTCTAAATGTGAATACCCCTGAACTTTACCACAGCTTGTACACATTACTATATTGATATATTTTGGCAGAAACTCAGCAAGCACTGGTTTAGTAGTCTGGGCAGACTCTTGTATTACATGTAATCTTAGCTGGATGAATGTGTAATATGGACAAAGCACTATTTACATATCAGCAAAGTTGTATTGTGAACAATAGGACTAAATAAATCTGGCATGTGATAGCTGATCATTTTGGTTTCCAAAAAAATTTGTACCATAAACCCAAAATTGCACACTAGCTGAAATTAACCCCAATGTCTGTGCTAGGCTTTGGTTGGGATGCAGACTGAGTGACTAATTGCATTTAAATGACCAGGTTTTATGACGAAAATAGAACTGGTGACAACTCCACTCTGATGCAGACCAGGAAATTACTAACACACTAGTCAACACTGTAGATTTTCTTTCAATTGCAGATGTGGAAACCACACCAAGGGCCTATCTGCATTTAATAAGGGCAGGGAGAAGTTGCCTTGTCCTGCAAGATGATCCATCTTATGTGGGTTGCACGTATTAACATTCCAACAAACTGGGTATGGCGTGGCCTTATCTGTATCTGATCAGATATGAGTATCATGTTTCAAAAAATCAGTACTTAATCTAGGCACTTAAGTAATGTAATAAAGGATCCTTTGCTTTCAAATCGCAAAAACATTTTTTCTGTCCAAACCGTGTCACTTGATACAGCACAATTTAAGGAAGGAAGAAAGATTGAATCTCTCTTGTTGAAGTGACCTTTCAGAAAGAGGATTGAATGTAAAAAACTTTGGGCAGCAGGGTAAAAAAAAAATCTTCGGGTCTCACCTGCCCTCCCCTTTAAAAAATGTTGTCTACTCCACTCCCCCCCCCCCGCCCCCTCCACCCCCAACAAGAGAAAGGGGTGAGATGGGACCTGGCACTTCCAAGATTGGGCACATTTTCAGGCGGGAGTGCAACATCCTGTTGATTTGCCATAGGGCTGATCTCAGTGGCACCTCGCCCACCTGACAGGCCTAATGATGGAGTGCAGTTCAAATAGTATTTATATTTTGCACATGGCAGAACCGTTACAGTAACAATGCTCTGCTGTTCTCAAATAACAGTTTTAAATCAGTGCTGCTCCCTTCAACCTTCCATTTCAAAGAAGAAAACGTACCGTCAGAAACTCTTTACAGAAAAACAAGTTATGGTTAACTTGGAAATCCTTTTTTTCCCCTTGTTTCTTTAAACCTTCTACAAAACAGGCATGAATTTGAGGATAAAACAAGTAGCAAGAAATACAAGTGCAATAATGAATTTTAAAGCGTAGACGGACAAACCATTACACTGAATAGACCTGCTTGCAAAAACGAAAATAGGAATGAAGTATGTATTGGCTTGAATAAGCACTCATACAGATCTCTGAACTTCTATTCATAATCATCCTGCTCACTGCTGTGCTTCCTGACAATCAAGGTTTATTATATCATTCTCTGGAGTGGGCTTAGCCTCATGCTGGCAAAAGGCCTGATTTGGTCAGTTTCTATTAAGTTTCTTTTGGATAAGCTGTGACAGTTTATCCAAAAGAAACTTATGATATCAGGGGAACTGGCTGTGAGAAGTAACTGAGCCCTGGCAATGTGAGGGAGCTGATTTAATATCAGAAGAAATAGCTGTTAACCCCAGGATGCTTTGCTCATATTTCCATTTTAACTATGCACTTTAAATCACATTGCTGAACTGACTTACTCCTCCACCAAACCAGTTCCCCAGATCAGATCATCACCACTGAGCTTAAAATCTGAAAAAAAAAATCAGCAAAATAGACAAAAGAGACATCATGAAGTTTTGCTTCAGTACCATCATTAATGGACAGTGCAGCCCATATCCCATCCCTCCCTTCCCTGATATCATGGGAGAATGCCAAATAGTGGGAGGTTTACACAAAATAGATAACATTACCCTTCCAACAAAACAATGGTGAATACCTTTTTTTTCTCCATAATTAATGACAGATAATTAAATTGCAATCTCAGAATTCACACATTTCAAGGCTGCATGTTCTTGTTGTTTTATTAATGGCCATTAAACATAAAAAATAATCAGATGTTCTCCATTTAATTATAAGGATAGATCTTGGCAACAAACAATGAGAGATATGAGATATCTCCCTTTTGATCCTCTAGGACCATGTGACATTTCAGAGAGATGTACTGATGTTGTTTTAGCTCTAATAGTTAAGAGAGTAAAGTCTAACCTTTGGGAAACTGTATTAGTTTGAAAAATCTTGTTGAAATTATATTGAAGACAACAAGGCTTCACCTGCAATCTCTGTGACGTCAGCTAATTGAACAGTTGTGTTTCTCATGACGATGATGCATCCACCAAAGGGTTGGAAGCCATAGCTGTGGGTACATCATTTTTGCTAATGTTAGCTAGTTGATTGTGTTGAAAATGTATAGGAGCAATATTATGTGTATAAGACAGCACCAAAAGTCCAAGAAGTTTATACTATGTCAATGAAGCACTGGTGAGAGCACTATCATTCCCCCTTAATACAACAGGATTTACTTGAATATTTCTTTCTTTTACATCACAAAATGCAACCCTGTAACATAAAGGATGCGAATTCCTTGATGTTTAAAGTACCAAATCTCATTTGAGCAGGGTTTTGCTTAATGCCTAGGATCTTAAGGGCTAGAAATTCGGCTCCTTTGTGCAAAGGGCTTATCGCCCGGGGGCTGCGGAAAAAGCGCCTCCAGAGAAATTCAGTGGGGCGTTGCTGAGGCACTTCCTGATAGTGCCGCGCCCCCGCCGGTAGTGCCCTGGGCCACTGAGCCCCCGGCGATGACGTCATCGGCGTGCATCGCGACCCCTTAGCGCCCCGCTGTGGCCCCTTACCGTCCTGCGACAGAAATTCGGCTGCGCTCCGTGAGGCTGCTGCAGGCAATGTCAGCGCCAGCCTCACGGGTCGCGAGCCGGGCGGACCTCCGCTTGTGGGGCGATATTTAAAGGGGAGGTGCGGCTGGGACCCGCGCTGTCATTTTCTTTTTTTGGCCGTGCTGGGCCGTGGCGTGATCCTGGCCGCCATTGCGCGGCCCGGCACCGCATCTTGGCGCCAGGCTGCGGACGCGACACCACACCGCCCTGGTGGCTATAGTGTGGGCCGTCGGAGGCCCTGCAGAGTGCGCAACGGCCCTCCCCTTTAACTGATGGGGAGGGGCATTGAAACGCGGCAACGCTCCGTGATGCGCTGCCGACCGTGGCTCGACATCGCCTTGGTTACCGCCCCACTAGGAAGTGGAGCGCCTGACATAGGGCTCCATTTCCTGTGCGGGGCGGTAAGCCGAATTTAGTGGCCGGGGTGGTACTTCCGTGCAGGGCACTAAATGTCCGGCCTTGACTCGGTTACCACCCCCAAATGGGACGTAACCGAATTTTGCGCCCAAAGTGCCACCAATGGCAATACTAAACAGTTTCTGTTGCTACTTTTTGCTGCCAGTTTACCATTTTGGGTCCACTAGGCCAGCAAAGTGGGTATAAGGGTATTATGTCACTGCTCTTACTAAATATATCAAAGTATTGGAAAGTGTAAAGAATGGTAGCAATTATGAGACAAGTCTTAAATCAGTGATCTGTAAAATGAGGATAAGAGCTAATCTACCCTCACTAGGGGGGAAAAAGGGGGAAACATGACCAAAGTTTATAAAATCCTGAGTGGAATTAATGGACTACATTTCAAGAATTCCTTATGCTGAATGAGATGAGACTTAAGGAGCATGATTATAAATTTCAGAAATCACAAGCTAAATGCCACTTAAGGGGTAAGTACTTTTCTAATTTGACAGGATTTAGAGGTTAATAGGGGTAATTTTAACCCCAAAAACAGATGAGTTGGAGTTGGGTGAGATGTAAAAATAATTTTAAATCTCAAACCCGACTCCAACCCGCCCACTTTCGGGTTTAACGGAGATGGGACGGGGGCGGGCAGCCTACCTGCTCCCAGGAGGCAGGTTGTCAATTTAAATATTATAATGCTACTTTTTTTTTAACAGGATCCCCGCCCGGAAGTCAGCCTATTGACAGGCTTGGCTTCCAGTCAGGCGGGGCGCACTGTAGACTGAGCCTCATTTAACCTGTGCCACAGGATTAACCCTGGCCGGCAGGCTTTCCCAGGTCTTGGGAAACCCGGCAGCCCAAGGGAGGTGAGGACAGCTTCGGGGAAAAGCTAAATGCCTTTACAGCATTGCTTGTGGGCCTGGAGGAGCAGGAGTGCTTCCCGCCGGTCCCCCAAGATTACCTCCTCCCTGGGATATGACCTCCACCCCATTCAAAGACCCACCCTCGGATCAGTTCCCCCCCCCCCTTGCAGCTGGTAGCGGAAGCATGGGGGGGGGGTGGGGGGGGGATCAGTCCACAGTGCGCTCCGCCTGACTGGAAGCCAAGCCTGTCAATAGGCTGACTTCCGGGCGGGGATCCTGTTAAAATAAAAGTGTCGCACGCTGTGGAGTTAAAACTTCACAGAATTCGGGGAAACCCGGACCGACCGAAACTCACCTCCCCTGATTACCAAACCTGCCCTGTCAATATCGTCCATGGTCTGGTTGCAAAAGGCTGGAGTGAGATAAAATTGCAGTGTGTAGATTCCGAGCGAGCTAAATAGAACTAATTATCTTTTCTCGTTCCCGTTGTCCTACATTCTTATGCAGAAGAATAAGAAGATAAGTAGTAGTAAGTGCTAAAAAGCTGAATGGAATATACTGTGTACAAATGATTATGATGAGAGTTTGATACTGTGACAGCTGAGATGTGTTGTAAGATTAATGTGTGAAATCAATTTATGCTGTCCTAATCCAGTGCCCAGTGGGCAAGGGCCCACAGCACAAATCTGTCCTTAATTCTATTTGACACTGAATTGGCAGTCCTACACAGGAGAGTTAATAGTATGGCTGGTGTGGGAAGTGGAAATGTTTCACACTGGTGCAGCAGTGGGCGCACCTCCTGCAGTTGGAGGTGGCGCGCATTGTTGGGCCAAAGAGCACATGACACTGATACTGGATGCCCAGAATGCAAAGCAGTAACACTCTTGATAAGCACAGTATTTATTTAAAAAAGATGTATTGAGTGTGTGAAAGGCCTTTCTGTACCATCGTACTCCAACTTCCGGGAGGAATAAAAAAAGATATTCAGACTATTTATGCAATGTCAATAGACAGTGAAATAGTTGACTGAACTGTATTGTAGAACACTGAGTATTAGGGATTATTTCTTGAATCCTAAGGGGGCTAGTTGATAATGCGTTAATTCATTGACATATACCCTGCTGTTTCCTCATTATAACCTTGGACAGAAGTGAAATAGCAGCCAGATATCCATGCCATATGATTCTGTGCACATGTAGTTAACGTGCTTTTATGCCTGCTTTGAACACAGTATTTCTGCTTTCTCACTCAGTACCAAAAACAGTTCTTGGAAAAAAAAATATTCCTTGGCCAGACCAGTGATCAAAGGGAAATATACCACGTCTGTTGCTGTTTTTCTCTCTCATTTTCCTAACACAGTCTTTTTGTGTGAAGCAGTTGAAGTCATGTCAGAAAAAAGGGGAATTTATTAAAATAACATTTAGACCAGGCAGCAAACACAGGGCGACTGTACTTCGACAGACTGTAACAGCATGTAAACCCAACAGCCTAGCTGTTGGCTGCTCAGCCAGTACGGAAGTTTCCCAACTTGGACACCTCCCAACCAGCACACAGAACAGGAAAGGATGCCAATCAGCACGATTTTTCTGTAAAGCTGCTACTTAACTGGTCCTTTTGCTGAGGTCAGCGGTGCAGCTCCCTGCTGAGGGTGGAGACCCAAAAAGACATGGATTTGTGAGGGAAGGGAAATAAAATAAAACTGTAATCATTTTAATGTCTTTTTTACATTGCCTAGGAGAAAGCAGGGTGCGGATTTAGAGATGGCCGCCTGATAACTATCCAGTTTTTGACTCTTGCATTAAAATAAAAGCTGCTCACATATGTGTTTGGACCCTATTCATGCACGCACGCAGCCTTTTTAACAATGCTGCATCCCTGTCTGACTTTGGACCTCTTTGACTGTGCCTTCGGTCACCTGAAGTGCTTTGGGATCTTTTGCTGCGTTAAAGTGGACTATGTAAATCCAAGTTGTTGACTTGGCACTTAAGATAGAGAAGTGCTTCATATTGCAAGTATTGTAATGCCTTTCCACCTACTTTCTCCTCCTAATGCAGCTTTAACATGATTGTTTGGAGAGCACGGTGAACAAATATCATCACCTGGAATGGAGTAGATAAGAACATAAGAAATAGGAGCAGGAGTAGGCCAATCGGCCCCTCGAGCCTGCTCCGCCATTCAATAAGATCACAGCTGATCTGATCCTAACTGCCAATCCACTATCACAGAACCATCTCCTGCATCAAACAGAATTAGACACACGAAATAGGAGCAGGATCAGGCTACACGGCCCCTGGGCCCGCTCCGCTACCCACAGGGCCATGACCGATCCGAACCTAGACTCATGTCCAAATTCCTGCCCGCTCCCCGTAACCCTTAATTCCCTTTACTTCTAGGAAACTGTCTATTTCTGTTTTAAATTTATGTAATGATGTAGCTTCTACAGTTTTTTGGGGCAGCATATTCCATGGACCTACCACCCTCTGAGTGAAGTAGTTCCTCCTCATCTCAGTTTTGAAAGAGCAGCCCCTTATTCTAAGACTATGCCCCCTAGTTCTAGTTTCACCCATCATCGAGAACATCTTCCCTGCATCCACCCAATCCAACCCCTTCACAATCTTATATGTTTCAATAAGATCGCCTCTCATTCTTCTGAACTCCAATGAGTAGAGTCCCAATCTACTCAACCTCTCCTCACATGTCCATCTCCTCATCCCCGGGATTAACCGAGTGAACCTTCTTTGTACTGACTCGAGAGCAAGTATGTCCTTTCTTAAGTATGGACACCAAAACTGTACGCAGTATTCCAGGTGCGGCCTCACCAATACCTTGTACAACTGAAGCAATACCTCCCTATTTTTATATTCTATCCCCCTAGCAATGAAAGCCAACATTCCATTGGCCTTCTTAATCACTTGCTGCACCTGCATACTAACCTTTTGAGTTTCGTGCACCAGGACCCCCAGATCCCTTTGTACTTCAGTACTTTCCAGTTTCTTGCCATTAAGATAATAACTTGCTCTACGATTTTTCCTGCCAAAGTGCATAACCTCACACTTTCCAGTATTGTATTCCATCTGCCAAATCTCTGCCCACTTACTTAGCCTGTCTATGTCCCCTTGAAGGTTTTTTATGTCCTCCTCACTCACTACTTTCCCCCCCATCTTAGTATCATCTGCAAACTTTGATATGTTACACTCGGTCCCCTCTTCCAAATCGTTAATATAGATTGTAAAGAGTTGGGGACCCAGCACTGACCCCTGCGGAACACCACTAGTTACTGATTGCCAGTCTGAGAATGAACCATTTATCCCAACTCTCTGCCTTCTGTTAGATAGCCAATCCTCTACCCATGCCAGAATATTACCCCCAATCCCGTGATTTTTTATCTTAAGCAATAATCTTTTGTGTGGCACCTTGTCAAATGCCTTTTGGAAGTCTAAATACACTACGTCCACTGGTTCCCCTTTATCCACCCTATATGTTACTTCCTCAAAGAACTCCAGCAAATTTGTCAAACATGACTTCCCCTTCATAAAACCATGCTGACTTTGTCCTATTAAATTATGATTATCCAAATGTCCTGTTACTGTCTCCTTAATAATGGACTCCAAAATTTTACCTACCACAGATGTTAGGCTAACCGGTCTATAGTTTCCAGCCTTCTGTCTACTGCCCTTTTTAAATAAGGGTGTTACATTAGCAGTTTTCCAGTCTGCCGGGACCTTTGCCGAGTCCAGGGAGTTTTGGAAAATTATTACCAATGCATCCACAATCCCTACCGCCACTTCCCTCAAGACCCTAGGATGTAAGCCATCAGGTCCAGGTGATTTATCCGCCTTGAGTCCCATTATTTTACCGAGTACCACTTCCTTAGTGATTTTGATCGTGTTTAGCTCCTCCCCCCCTTTAGCCCCCTGTTTGTCCAGTGTTGGGATATTCTTAGTGTCTTCCACTGTAAAGACTGATGTAAAATATTCATTCAGTGTTTTTGCCATCTCCATATTTCCCACCATTAATTTCCCGGTCTCATCCTCTAAGGGACCAACATTTACTTTAGCCACCCTTTTTCTTTTTATATAAGTATAAAAACTCTTACTATCTGTTTTTATATTTTTTGCTAATTTACTTTCATAATCTATCTTCCCTTTCTTAATCAATCTTTTTGTTATTTTTTGCTGTCTTTTAAAGTTTTCCCAATCCTCTATCCTCCCACTAGATTTGGCTACCTTATATGCCCTTGTTTTTAGTCGAATACTATCCTTAATTTCTTTACTTAGCCACGGATGGCTGTCTTTTCTTTTACACCCTTCTCAGTGGAATATATATTTTTTGGAAGTTGTAAAATAACTCCTTAAATGTACACCACTGATCATGTATTGTCTTACCCTTTAATCTATTTTCCCAATCCACTCTACTCAATTCCGCTCTGATACCTTCATAGTCTCCTTTATTCAAGCTTAGCACGCTTGTTTGAGATCCAACCTTCTCACCCTCTAATTGAATATGGAATTCAACCATGTTATGGTCACTCATTCCAAGGGGATCCTTTACTAGGACATTTTTAATTAATCCTGTCTCGTTTCACAGGACCAGATCTAAGGTTGCCTGCCCCCTGGTCGGTTCAGTTACATACTGCTCAAGAAACCCATTCCTAATACACTCAATGAACTCATCCTCAAGGCAGCCCTGCCCAATTTGATTTGTCCAATTAATATGATAGTTAAAATCCCCCATAATTATAGATGTTCCCTTATTACAAGACTCAACTATTTCCTGATTGATACTCCGTCCAACAGAGTTGCCACAGTTCGGAGGCCTATAGACTACGCCCACTAGTGTTTTTTTCCCCTTATTATTCCTTACCTCCACCCAAACTGTTTCATTGTCCTGATCTTTTGACCCAATATCATTTCTCTGTATTACAGTGATTCCTTCCTTTATTAACATAGCCACCCCACCTCCCCTTCCTTCCTGCCTGTCCTTCCTGATCGTTAAATAACCTGGTATGTTTAATTCCCAGGCATTGTCACCCTGCAGCCATGGTTCTGTAATGGCCACAAGATCATACCCATATGTAGTTATTTGTGCCATTAACTCATCTATTTTGTTACGAATGCTACGTGCATTCAGATAGAGAACTTTCAAAGATGTTTTGTGACACTTAGGGCTAGATTTTCAGTTGCTTGCGCCAGCAGTTAGCGCCTTAAGAGAAGTGATTTTCGGGCGCTATGCGTGTAGCGCCCGGGCGCAGCGCAGTTTGCGCCCCGCCCCAAATTAAGTTGCCCGTTAGCGCCGGCGCAAAGTTTAGCGGCCGCCCGGATGCGCGCGCAGAAAATTACGTCACATCCTCGTGCAACGCCCTTTGGCCGCCCCGAATCCAAACTTCAGTCGGACCGCCCCATTGTGCAGCTGGCCTCCAGAGCGTTTGTAAAATGGAACGCAACACACCCTGGGGAGCGCAAATTAAAGGGCACTCCTCCTGCACTATAAAAGGCAGTCTGCATGTGTTGTGTGGAAGGATCCAGTGTGTTGTTGTGAACGGTGTATTTATGTTTCCGGCCACCACCACCACCACCACCACCACCACCACCTCCTCCTCCTCCTCCTCCTCCTCCTCCTCCTCCTCCTTCCCCCCCCCCCCCAGACTCTGCCTTTGAAAAAAACACATGCACCCTTCCCCTTTAAAAGCTCACTGGCACCAGAGTGTCTGCCGTGCGCTGCGCCCGAGCTCGGGTGTTGCGCTCTGCACCGCCGGCTTAGCGCCTAAAGATAGTAGTGGAACGCCTCTTTTAGCGCTCCACCAACCTCTTAGGGCGAAGCCACTGAATTTCCTGCAACGGGGCGCTACTTTGGGGCGGGCGCTAACTTCGGGCGGGCGCTAACCTTAGCGCCCCAAAACTGTCTATACTGAAAATCTAGCCCTTAGTTCCTGCTTTTGCCCTTTTTATTACTTTACCTTTTACTCCATACCTTCTGCCCCTTCCTGACATGCTCTGGTTTTTAATTTCCCCACTGCTACCTAAGTCTATGACCTTCTCTGTTGTCATTTGTATTATTTGCTCTCTAGGAACCTCCCCCCCACTAGTTAGTTTAAAGCCCTCTCTACAGCCCTAGTTATATGATCCGCCAGGACTCTAGTCCCAGCACTGGCCAAGTGAAGCCCGTCCCAACGGAACAGCTCCCTCCTGCCCCAGTACTGGTGCCAGTGTCCCAGGAAGCAAAACCCATTTCTCCCACACCAGTCTTTGAGCCACGCATTTAACTCTCTAATTTTATTTGTCCTAGCCAAATTCGCTCGTGGCTCAGGTAATAATCCAGAGATTGTGGGCTAGATTTTCAGTATAGACAGTTTTGGGGCGCTAACCTTAGCGCCCGCCCGAAGTTAGCGCCCGCCCCAAAGTAGCGCCCCGTTGCCGGAAATTCAGTGGCTTCGCCCTAAGAGGTTGGTGGAGCGCTAAAAGAGGCGTTCCACTACTATCTTTAGGCGCTAAGCCGGCGGTGCAGAGCGCTGCGCCCAAGCTCGGGCGCAGTGCACCGCAGACACTCTGGTGCCAGTGAGCTCTTAAAGGGGAAGGGTGCATGTGTTTTTTTCAAAGGCAGAGTCTGGGGGGGAAAACATCATCATCATGATGATGAGACGAGGAGGAGGAGGAGGAGGAGGAGGAGGAGGAGGTGGTGGTGGTGGTGGTCGGAAACATAAATACATCGTTCACAACAACACACTGGATCCGTCCACACAACACATGCAGACTGCCTTTTATAGTGCAGGAGGAGTGCCCTTTAATTTGCGCTCCCCAGGGTGTGTTGCGTTCCATTTTACAAACGCTCTGGACGCCAGCCGCACAATGGGGCGGTCCGACTGAAGTTTGGATTCGGGGCGGCCAAAGGGCGTTGCACGAGGATGCGACGTCATTTTCTGCGCGCGCATCCGGGCGGCCGCTAAACTTTGCGCCGGCGCTAACGGGCAACTTAATTTGGGGCGGGGCGCAACACACATAGCGCCCGAAAATCACTTCTCTTAAGGCGCTAACTGCTGGCGCAAGCAACTGAAAATCTAGCCCTATTACCCTTGTGGTTCTGCTTTTTAATTTGGCCCCTAGCTGCTCAAACTCCCTCAGCAGAACCTCCTTCCTTGTCCTATCTATGTCGTTGGTACCAACATGGATCACGACAACTGGATCCTCCCCCTCCCACTCCAAGTTTCTCTCCAGTCCAGAGGAGATGTCCTTAACCCTGGCACCGGGCAGGCAACACAGCCTTCGGGACTCTCGCTCTCGGCTGCAGAGAACTCTATCCATCCCCCTAACGATACTATCCCCTACCACTACAACATTGTAATCCCTGAGCTCCTGCAAATTGAGCCACTGAAAATATAACGAGGTCTACATTAGAAAAAAGCCACTTTTCTAGAAACCAGTGAACATATGTTACCTATAAGAATGCATACAATGCCTCTTTTCCTCGACCTTGTTTTAGGATACACTTAGCCTTACTAGAGCGTGCCACCAATTGGTGGGTGAGCTCATCCCATAATCAGCTTGACTTGTTTTAAAAGGAAAGCTAAACTGCGACTGTTTGCAATTGTTTGGGTTTATTTTGCATTGATTCCAAGCAAACCCAGCAAAATTATCCACAACCTACTCTGGCTGGTTTTACGGTGGTCATTTATGGTCATGTTATTTATGTACTGAGAAAATGAAATCAGAAGTATTTTACGTCTGCGACCTTTTACTCAGTCCAAGAACGGATGGGCCTGGGTATTTGAAAAATGCTGCATGAATGTGTGAAGTGGGTTTGTAAGTGCACTTGTTTTATCAAAACAGCAGTGCGAAAGCAGGCATTTGCTATCCTGCTTTCATTTCTCAACATAATCAGGCAACCGCCCCCAAAGTCGGACTGATCGGTTACAAAACATACGGGTCATCACCCTAAATGACAGTAGTGTGTTACAAGCTCTCTATTGAATCTTCTTTATCTGTGCAAATAAAGCATGAGGATGTAGTAGAGGAATAGGATATTATCCCATTTGGGTGCCCTACGTCAATTCTAACGCAAGGAGCAGTTTTTATGCAATGAGCCACGCAGACTAGTCAATGACAGAGTTTTCAACGAGAGGGTTACTATTTATTAGCTCATTTTAATGTCTTGGATACTTTTATATAGGCACAGCAGGGAAGTAATCGTCATTTCCTCCCTGGTTGCGGAGTGAAATTTTTGGCAGTGCTGTTAAGGCTATTGAGAACCTCCAAATTCTTTGCTCATAGAGAGAATCATAGAATCGATGGGTGTGATCTTGCCAGCCCTGGGGAGGCGGGACTGCCGGGAAAATGGCAGAATCTGGGGGCGGGTGACCATCCCGCCTCCGTGCCATCTTCCCGGGAGGCGGGTAGCTGACCCGCGCCAGGTGCCGTCTCCTGGAGACAGGAAGGGGATTACAGCCACTTAACTGCCTGTTAACAGGCAGATAAGAGGATTATCCCCATTTTACCCACACAAGTGCGGGCTTCCCGAAGGCTGCGAACCCCGCCAGGGTCACCGAGGCGAGCAGTGGGTCTGTGGGGGTTGGAGGGGTGCAAAAGTGTGCTGTGAAGGTAAGTGATGGGTGCAAGTGTGGAGAGGTAAGTATGTGAGGTGAGTGGAAAGTGACAGAAAATGTTTACTTACCTTTGTTTCTTCCTGCAGGCTTCAAAAGTTGGGGATGTGGAGAGTCTCGCATCTCACCGGCAGAGATGACAGATGGCTGCTGCATTCTCCAATGCAACGACCATCTAATTTCTGCTAAAGAAAGAGGTTTGATGAGCCTTGAATACAAGGACTCATCAAACAACATAGAATGTCAGTATTTGACAGCTTCACAGAGTTGTCAAACGATGACAATTCATCTGTTAAAAATTTTTGACAGATGAAATGTCATACGCTGACGCTCTCTGTAACCGGCTTCCCCTTAATTGGCCTCTTAACAAGGTCAATCAAGGGAAAATAGCATGGGTTGACTAGAAGTCGATGGAGGCGGGACTAAAACCCGACAAGTGGGAGTCCCGTCTCCAAAAGCTCCCCATTGGCAAAATCCATTCCATAGAATCATAGAATGGTTACTGCATGGAAGGAGGCCATTCGGCCAGTCAAACCTGTGCTAGCTCTCTGCAAGAGCACTTCAGCTAGTCCCACTCACCACCCTTTCCCCATAGCCTTGCAAATTCTTTTCCTTCAGATACTTATCTAATTCCCTTTTGAAAGCCTCGATTGAATTTGCCTCCACCACCCTTTCAGGCAGTGCATTCCAGATCATAAGTTTTTCCTCATGTCACCTTTGATTTTTCTGCCAATCACCTTAAATCTGTGTCCTCTGCTTCTCGACCCTTCTGCCAATGGGAATAGTTTCTCTCTATCTTCGATTTCTAGACCCCTCATGATTTTGAACAGCTCTATCAAAGCTCCTCCCAATCTTCTCTGCTCTAAGGAGAACAACCCCAGCTTCTCCAGTCTATCCATGTAACTGAAGTCACTCATCCCTGGAACCATTCTTGTAAATCTTTTCTGCACCCTCTCTAAGGCCTTCACGTCCTTCCTAAAGTGCGGTGTCCAGAATTTGACACAATATTCCAGTTGAGGCTGAACCAGTGTTTTATAAAGCTTCATCATAACTTCCTTGCCTGTGTACTCTATTTATGAAGCTCAGGGTCCCATATGCTTTTTTAACCACTTTCTCAACCTGCCCTGCCACCTTCAACGATTTGTGCACATATACCCCCAGGTGTCTCTGTTCCTGCATCCCCTTTAGAATTGTACCCTTTAGTTTATATTGCCTCTCCTCGTTCTTCCTACCAAAATGTATCACTTCGCACTTTTCCACGTTAAATTTCATCTGCCACGTGTCCGCCCATTCCACCAGCCTGTCTATGTCTTCTTGAAGTCTATCACTATCCTCCTCACTGTTCAGTATACTTCCAAGTTTTGTGTCATCTGCATATTTTGAAATTGTACCCTGTACCCCTAAGTCCAAATCATTAATATATATCAAGAAAAGCAGTGGTCCCACTGCCGACCCCTGGAGAACACCACTGCATACTTTCCTCCAATCTGAAAAACAACCGTTTACCACTACTGTCTGTTTCCAGTCACTTAGCCAATTTCATATCCATGCTGCCACTGTCCCTTTTATTCCACGGGCTTCAACATTGCTGACAAGCCTATTATGTGGCACCTTATCAAATGCCTTTTGGAAGCCCATGTACACCACGTCAACCGCAGTGCCCTCATCAACCATCTCTGTTACCTCATTAAAAAACTCAATCAAGTTAGTTAAACAGACTGATACCTGGGATGGCAGGAATGACGTATGAGGAGAGATTGGGTTGATTGGGCTTATATTCGCTGGAGTTTAGAAGAACGAGAGGGGATCTTATCGAAACTTATAAAATTCTAACAGGACTAGACAGACTAGATGCAGGAAGGACGTTCCCGATGGCGGGGGAGTCCAGAACCAGGGGTCACAGTAAGGATAAGGGGTAGGCCATTTAGGACAGAGATGAGGAGGAATTTCTTCACCCAGAGAGTGGTGAACGTGTGGAATTCTCTACTTGTTTTACCACTAAAGATAATGGCAACTCTGTATCGATTTTATATTACCAGCTAAATAACAGTAAGAACACCTTAGCATCAAGGTCTTCCTTTTCGATACCAATCATTTCTGGGTACCTCAGGTGCCATATTGATGATTCAATAGCAGTGCATCACAAACCGAACGCACTGTGTAGTAATGCAGGGGACAGGGAATGTGGCTTGCAGGCTGTAAGATAATGCAGACTATGCTGATAATGCTATTGAGAAGTGTCACAATTGAAATAAAATGTAATCGAATAAGCAAAAATCCAGTTAATTATGTTTCTAATTACTTTTCCGGAGTGGAGGGGAAATCCTCTGTCATGGAAAATTTGCAAGTTTATTTGGAAAAAAGTAAATGTTCGTTATGTTTTGTTGCAGTTGTTTACTACCTGTTGATTATGTATAACATTACACAAAATGTTTAGTCTACTGCTTTGGCTTTATATCTACCACACATTGAGCAGAAAATGTTTGACCTTCAAATAAGAGAGCTCCCTTCATACCATGTTGGGATGTGGTTGTTATAGGTTACTTGATTACAGTCGAAAGAAAAATGTAATGCCGTCCTTGGTACTTTGCTTATTGGCAGGGTCGCTATTTGTGTCTCAGTGTTGTTTATGCCAGAAATCTATACAGAGTGCCCATTTTTTCCAAACCCAAGGGGCAGCCACAGCAAACTAAAAATGTTTAAGTATTTTTGCTCTATTTCGTAAATGATTCCATCCAAATTATCTACTCCCATGCTGTTCTGTAACCAGTAAATCTAAACACATTTACAAACAAGGTACCAATGCTATTGCACAAAGGAAGATGTTAATGCTGCTCTCCATACTGAGCAACCTGGCTGATATAACTCCAAAAATAAAAATGAAGGGTCCACCAGCCCCTTATATCATCATCTAAATTGTGTCAGCATCAATTGTAGACTATTCTTGCATTCAAATATGGTTGCCACTCAGAATTCCAGGAAGCATGATCAGCTGGTTTGGGGGAGGGGGAGGGCTTTTTAAAATTAATTCATGGGATGTAGGCGTTGCTGGCAAGGCTGGCATTTATTGCCCATCCCTAATTGCCCTTGAGAAGATGGTGGTGAGCCACCATTTTAGTGGGCCATTAAGTGCCAACCACATTGCTGAGAGTCTGGAGTCACGTATAGGCCAGACCAGGTAAGGAGATTAGTCAACCAAATGGGTTTTTACAGCAATCTGGTAGTTTCATGGTCACCATTACTAGCTTTTTATTCTAGATTTATTTAATTAACCGCAAATTCCGCAGCATGCCATGGTGAGATTTGAACTCACGTCCCTGGATCATTAGTCCAAGCCTCTGGATTACTAGTCCAGTAACAGAACAACTATGTACCGTACCCGTCACTAGGTGACATTTCAGATATATAGGCCTAGAAATTCGGTTGTTAGCGCCAGCGGTTAAAGAGACCGAGAATCGGGGCATTACCCAATGTTGGGGCGGGCGCAATGAAGATAGCGACAACTCCCATATTGACTATAGATTTAACGCCTGCACTAAGTGTTTGCGCGCGCCCGCGTGCGCAAACAGATCATGACGTCATTTCAGTGTGCAACGCCTTTTAGGTGCCCCTGACCGGATATTGGGTGGCGCCCAGAACATTTACGCCTAGCGCTATTAGTGACAGTTCGAAGGAACGTTAGCAGGCCCTTCTCGTAGTTGGGGGGCGCTATTTAAAGGGGACAGCTCTAGTATAAAAGCTGCAGCCACTTGGCCTGTTCATTGCGATCGTTGGTGGAGAGAGTTGGTGAGCTACTGTGGAGCAGAGTTTTTGGAATTTAGCATTAGAGTACTTGGGACCTTCAAACCTGTCCGGAGCAGTTGGAGCACTAGACCTAACAGCCTTTTGACCAACTGGCATCGGAATGAGAGCTGCTTTGGAGGGCGATGGCCTCATGGCCGAACACTATGAAGGGGCAGAGAGACGGCGGGAGAGAGGGCTTGGATTGGCCAGAAGGAGGAGGGGCAATGGAGGTTGGCCAATCCGAGGATCTTTAGGCAGCAGGTGTCATACCTTGACATGTCGGAGGAGCAGTGTGTGCGAAGGCTCCGATTCGGGAGGGATGTTGTTACTGAGCTGTGCCACCTGCTTGCTGAGGATCTGCAGCCGCGTCTCGGTGCAGGACCTCTCTGTCGGTGGCCGTTAAACTGACTGTTGCCCTCAATTTTTATGCCACTGGGGACATTGCGAATATCTCTCAGTTTGCAGTCCACTGTTGCATCTGGCAAGTTACAGCTGCCCTTTATAGGCGAAGGCGTCAGTTCATCACCTTCCCTCTGACCCTGGAGAAGCAGGCGGAGCGCGCGCAGGGCTTCGCTGCTATTGCGGACTTCCCCATGGTGCAGGGGGCGATTGAATGTACACACGTGGCTTTGAGGGCGCCATTCCAGAATCCTGAGGACTTCCGCAACCGCAAGGGGTTCCACTCCCTCAACGTGCAGCTGGTCTGTGACCACCGCCAAATCATCATGGCAGTCAACGCCCAATTCCCAGGGAGCAGCCACGATGCCTTTATCCTGCGGCAGACCTCAGTTTGTGACCTTTTTGAGGGGCCGGCTCGACCACGAGGCTGGCTTATTGGGGACAAGGGCTATCCTCTCTGCCCATGGCTGATGACACCACTCTGTGTGGCCGCCACCCCAGCAGAAGAGCTGTTCAACAGCAGCCATCAGGCGACCAGGAACATTGTAGAGCACACTATTGGTGTGCTCAAACAGCGTTTCCGATGTCTGGACCATTCGGGGGGAGCCCTGCAGTACTCGCCGGAGCAAGTGGGTCACATCGTCGTCGTCTGCTGCATGCTCCACAACTTGGCGATTCGACGCACCCAGCCAATTCCAGCTGTCCCTCAACGACCAGCAGAGCAGGCGGAGGAGGAGGAGGGGGAGGAAGAGCAGGCGGAGGAGGAGGAGGAGCATGCGGACGAGGAGGAGGAGGAGGAGGAGGAGGAAGATGGAAGGGCTCCTGAAAGTGGAAGGGCCATCCGTCAGAGGCTCATCAGGACTTGTTTCGAGGCCCCTTTGGTGGAATGATGGGTGTCTTTACTCCTGCGCACTTTGGATGTTTGAAAGCCTCTGAAGGCCAGCATCACTGTAATTAGTCATGTGTACCATAGCACATTAAACTTTTCTTTATTGTCACAAAAGCCTTTCATTACAGCAAATCAACGTCATGTCAACAGAAACCATAACTAACAAAATAACAGTTAACTCTTCGGCAAAGCCGCAAAACTCAACAAACCATTTCCAACAATTACAACAGGTGAGGGTGTCCTTGAATTTGGCCAAAGAAACGTCTCAGCACCTCCCTCTACTGCTGGCCCCTTGATGGAGAATGACTTCTCTTTCACGGTCGGCCCCTTCCCTCCCTGCTGCTCCTACGTAATTGAACCCCAGTGGCGGGGTCAAGGCTGGGGGACACCTGCTGACTGTGTGGAAGCGCAGAAGCCCCTGAGGGACGGCCTGGCCGACCTCTGGGCTTGGAGGGTGCGGACGCAGGATGCTTGATCTGAGCATGGCTGGAAGCAGTGTACCCTGCAGGTGGTGGCAGCTGCACTGCAGACGTACCAGCATTGGCATGTGCAATGGTCACCTGCCGAGAGAGGACACCTGCACCATGGTCGGACGACACACTGGCTCTCTGAGGGGACCGGCTCGGCTCATCCGCCACAATCGCATGCTCCACTGATTCCTGGCCTTGTATGGGACTGGAAGGGCCCGGGGTGATCCTAGCTGATGCAGATAGGGTGGCTGCAGTGAGAGTTCGCGTTGCCTCAATCTGGGTGTGGACGAGGCCAGCAAGTGACTGCATGGCAGCAGTGAGGACCTGTGTGGCAGGTGCCAGTGCTTCGGAGAAGCCCTGGACAGTTCTTTCCATTGCTTCTGACAAGGCCGGTGCCGACTGTTCCACTGCCTCGGACAAGCCCTGGACAGACCTTTCCAGGGATTGTCCAAAGCCCTGAACAGTCCTTTCCATAGTGGCCTCGAAGCCCTGGACAGTCCTCTCCATTGTTGCCCCGAAGCCCTGGAGAGTCCTCTCCATTGCTGCCCCGAAGTCCAACACACTCTTTGCCAGTGTATCTATTGACTGAGGCATCCTCCCCACTGCAGCCATCAACTCAGTGTGCCTGAGCCGGGCCTGGGTGCTCATTTCAGCCAGGCGACGCACCTCCTCTGCACTCTGTGCAGCAGTCATCACTACCTGCCTTGCCCTCCGGGGAGACGGTGGCCGAACTTGCCTACCCCCCTTGCGTTGCTGCATGCCGCTTGTTCCGGCAACTGGCTCATCCTCAGAGCCCCGCCCCCATTCCCCTCCAGGGAACTACTACCCCCAGTCTGCAGATGTGTATGCTCCCCTGAGATTGGAGCGGATGCTCCAACTTCCTCCTGATCCTCGCCTCCGGAGGCACTGGCACTGGCAGCTTCAGGGCACTGAGCCCGAGTTGGTGATGAATCATCTGAAAGCAGGGAGGTGGAAGAGTGGCTTTAGCAAAAGGACAGGTTGGCGGAAAGGCATGCCAGATTGCGGCAAGGCTCTGACATGGCTGCACACTGAGGAAGCATGCTGGCGGGGGGACCAAGTGGAAGGAAACAGCTGGAAAAGGTGAGAGCCTTACCCTCGCTGTCGGAAATGGGGTCGGCAGCTGCAGTGGTAACAGGACCACACAGACGTCCTCCAAGAATCTGGTGCACTCTCTCCTCGAGATCCGTGAGAGTGACGACTTGTGGAGGCCCGCCACCGGTTCGAAGCTGGTCCTTGCGGATCGTCGCCAGCTTGGACTGCAGGGGAAAGAAGGGGAAGCTCTGTAACATGATGCCTTGAGAGATCATCTCATGCCCCCCATGGTGCAAGAGCCCTTACATGAGGTCTTGAGAGATCATTGCATGCCCCCCCATGGTGCATGAGCCCTTACATGAGGCCTTGAGAGATCATCTCATGCCCCCCATGGTGCAAGAGCCCTTACATGTGGCCTTGAGTGAAATGTCCATGTGTGTGCCCAGAAAGGGCCATGGGTGCTTGCTGACAGATGGCCATTGGGGCATCATGGCAACAGGGTGCTCGAAGTCAGGTGCAGATGGAGGGAATCAGAAGTTTGCATAAACAACACTCACCCTAACGACCCGAGTGAGGTCGTTGAATTTCTTCCTGCACTGAACAGGGTTCCTGGTCGCCATGCTGCTGGAGTTGACCCTCAGAGAAACCTCCCTCCAAGATCGCCGGTAATCCTTTTGATTCGGCCTCCTGCCATTGTCAGGATACAGAACATCTCGACGGCGCTCCACTGCAGACACCAACTGGTCCAGAGCCTCAGTGCTGAAGCGCTCTGCTCTCTGTCTCACCTCCTCCATCCTGACCAAGTTTTTTGCGCCAGAGAAGGGCGAACGCCGATTCTGAGGCCTACAGGGCGTTGAGTGTAGCAGCTCAGGCTGACTGACCCACCCCTTTAAGAGCCGGCCGGCGCCTGGAAGTCTCGTGGTTTTCGGTAATTGAGATCACCTGTGCTGCGCCCGTCCGCGCCGATATTGGGGAGCGCCTGAACTTTTGCGCCTTAGGAGCCCCGTGCAGCGTCTGAATTCGCGCCTCAATCCCCTTTGGGGGCGATGCAACCCAATATCGCGCCAGGCAGCGATAACTTTCGTCTGGCTATAAACTTTGCACAGCGCCAGTTCTAACGCCTCAAGCGGGGCTATACCCAATTTCTACGCCATAATGTTTTATGATGCTGAAAGAAAGAATTTGCATTTACTTAGTGTGGTTCTGAGAGAGTGCTGCATTTTTGTAGAAGCAGTCTTTCAGATGATACGTTGAACCATCTGCTTATTCAGGTGTATGTAAAAGATTCAATGGTGCTATTTGAAGCATCAGCCTAGACTATGAGCCTAAATTTGTAGTGGGATTTGAACTCACAGCCTTCTGACTTGGATGCAAGATAATGTTTGAGGAGCTGGATAAAACGTTAGCATTTTGAGTAGTTATTAAAGAAAACCCAGATAACTGTTTTTCTAAGTCAGAGTCATCAAAAGATCCTCACTTTTAACCTGGCCAGAGTTGTATATTTGTGTGTCTATTGATCACAAAAATGAGTAAGCAATCCATCATTTGAGTGAAGCATTACTTGATGAAGTTTTCTTGGTGTATGTTACCACTCAGTCTCAGAACCCTTTTTGGTGTATGTACAATTTAAGTTATATCTTTTTACCCATTAACAAAACTTTGTACATTCATCTGCCAACTGAACTGACCTCATTGCTGTCATAGCAAAAGAGACATAACCCTTCTCCTTTTCATGGCTCTGAAGGTTGCCAACAAATGCTGTTAACAGGCCTCCTGGTTT
Organism: Somniosus microcephalus; assembly: GCF_052327205.1. Lineage (NCBI taxonomy): Eukaryota > Metazoa > Chordata > Chondrichthyes > Squaliformes > Somniosidae > Somniosus > Somniosus microcephalus. The sequence continues at coordinate 225,004,464 of NC_140995.1, forward strand.
AGGCCCGTGTCAATGGATAGTGATCAGGAATGGAACCCTTTGTTGACTGTTATTTTCATCCCTAACTAACCTTAGACACAGAGCTAATTATAGCATCCTTCTTAAGCAGTCCCTCGGAACCGAGGATGACTTGCTTCCACATTAAAAATGAGTTCGCAGGTGACTGATGAGTCCAATGAGGGACCTACAGTCTCTGTCACAGGTGGGGCAGATGGTGGTTGAAGGGGCGGGTGGGTGGGGTGCTTGGGTTGACTTGCGCTGCCTGCGCTTGGCTTCCGCTTGCTCCCAGCGAAGAGACTCGAGGTGTTCAGCGCCTTCCCGGATGCTTCTCCTCCACTTTGTGCGGTCTTGGGCCAGGGATTCCCAGGTGTCAGTGGTGATGTTACACTCTTTCAAGGAGGCTTTGAGGATGTCCTTGAAGCGTTTCCTCTGCCCACCTGGGGTTCACTTGCCGTGCCGGAGCTCCGAGTTGAGCGCTTGTTTTGGGAGTCTCGTATCGGGCATGCAGACAATGTGACCCGTCCATCGGAGCTGATCGAGCGTGGTCAAAGCTTCGATGCTGGGGATGTTGGCCTGAGCCAGAACACTGATGTTGGTGCGCCTATCCTGCCAATGGATTTGCAGGATCTTGCGGAGGCAGCGTTGGTGGTACCTCTCCAGTGCTTTGAGGTGCCTGCTGTACATGGCCCATGTCTCTGAGGCATACAGCAGGGCGGGTATCACTGCTGCTCTGTAGACCATGAACTTAGTGCCGGGTTTGAGGTCCTGGTCTTCAAACACTCTCTTCCTCAGGCGACCAAAGGCTGCACTGGCACACTGAAGGCGGTGTTGGACTTCGTCATCGATGTCTGTCCTTGTTGACAGTAGGCTCCCGAGGTATGGAAAGTGGTCCACGTTGTCCAAGGCCTTGTCATGGATTTTGATAATCGGGGGGCAGTACTGTGTGGCTGTGGTAGGTTGGTAGAGGACCTTTGTCTTACGGATGTTTAGTGTAAGGCCCATGCTTTCGTACACTTCGGTGAAGGTGTTGACGATGGTTTGGAGTTCGACCTCCGAATGTGCGCAGACGCAAGCGTCGTCTGCATACTGTAATTCGGTGACAGAGGATGGGACGACCTTGGATCTGGACTGGCGGCAACGGAGGTCGAACAGTTTCCCGTTTGTTCTGTAAATTAGCTCCACTCCAGTGGGGAACTTACTGAGGGTGAGATGGAGCATTGCAGCAAGGAAGATCGAGAAGAGCGTTGGTGTGATGACACAGCCTTGCTTGACTGCTGCTAACTCAGCAAAGATCTGGGATCAGACCTGGCTACTTTTGGTTATTATATTCCAATGTACACTAAAAATTTTAGGTGCAGCAGGACCTGAAGTTACCATTTCTGGTGTTTTAACGATTTTGTTCAGAGTTTTTTTTTCAACATTTCTCCTTACTGAGACCTGCACTGTATTTTCTATATCTTTGAGTGCTGTTTTATGGCATCAGAATTTGTTACAAAAAAGAAAAGCTTCCACAATTGCATTTTCTTAAACATGCTTTGCTTCATTTGCATAAATTATGGCTTGAAAGCTTCAAACTCATTTTCATAACATCAATAAGATAAAGAGGGACTTAAAGAAGAAAGGTAGCGTATGTGCCACTCTTTCCTCAGACCCCAATTGTTTACACTGATCCGCTTGTTATCTGCTTGTTTTACATCAGTTTTTATGTTCCGCCATATGCTAATGCAATTCTCAGGAGGTTTGGGCGTAAGTTCCTGCCGACAAGATCAGTATAGAAACCGGCGTTAATTTCAGGTATTTTCCTCGTAACTGCGATGCAGGAAATTTCTCGCCTATGAATGTAGGGAAAATATGTAGATTTTGCTTTTATACCAAGTAAATTCAACAAGACATTAAAGTATTTCTGCTGCTTTTGGCAGTAGGCTGCAAACCCATTAAAACGCTTTGCACCTCTCATTAATTGACAGGTGACCTTTCAGGTTTTTTTTGTGTGGCTGAGACATTTCTGCAATCAACACCATGTCTGTGCGCTGATATTTACAAAGAATGCATTCACTTAGTTGTTCTGCCTTCCATCTATCCCACAGCAGGAGAAATGTCACTTGGACGCCAGGAGGCTTTTGAGATCTTCAGGAGGGATTATGCTGACAGCGTGACCATTGAAGACAACAAACAGCTTCTGAAGCAGAGGTGAGTCACTTCTGAACAGTACCTGATGAAGGAGTAAAAAGAAAGACTGTCTGTTGTTTAAAAAGTAGTCACTGACTGCTTGGCGCATCAAAACTAGCATCATGGTGAAAACAATGACAGGTTTTGAAAAAGTATTGGAATGCCCTGTTCTGTAGATAAATATGCACTGAAAAGATTACCAGTCCCCAACATTTCCATTGTCAGAAAATGAACCGCAATAAGTTGGAGTTGATTATTGTTGTTATAGAACCTTGATGAGATGGAGAGCAGTTTCTAAAATGAAGTTGGTGTTTCAGAGCTGAGCCTTTTCAAAATTAATAACGATGGTATCTTATACATTGATGAAGGTAAGCATGCAGGTGCAGCAGGCGGTTAAGAAGGCAAATGGCATGTTGGCCTTCGTAGCAAGAGGGTTTGAGTACAGGAACAAGGATGTCTTGCTGCAGTTGTACAGGGCCTTGGTGAGACCACATCTTGAGTATTGTGTGCAGTTTTGGTCGCCTTATCTGAGGAAGGATGTTCTTGCCATGGAAGGAGTTCAGCGAAGATTCACCAGGCTGATACCTGGGATGGCAGGAATGACGTATGAGGAGAGATTGGGACGATTGGGCTTGTACTCTCTGGAGTTTAGAAGAATGAGAGGGGATCTCATCGAAACTTATAAAATTCTGACAGGACTGGACAGACTAGATGCAGGAGGGATGTTCCCGATGGTCCAGAACCAGGGATCACAGTCTAAGGATAAGGGGTAGGCCATTTAGGACAGAAATGAGGAGGAATTTCTTCACCCAGAGAGTGGTGAACCTGTGGAATTCTCTACCACAGAAGGCAGTGGAGGCCAATTCATTAAATATATTCAAGAAGGAGTTGGATATATTTCTTAAGGCTAAAGGGATCCAGGGGTATGGGGAGAAAGCAGGGACCCGGTATTGAAATTGGATGATCAGACATGATCGCATTGAATGGCGGAGCAGGCTCGAGGGGCCGAATGGCCTACTCCTGCTCCCATCTTCTATGTTTCTATGTGTGGACTTCACACTGGAGCAAACACACACATGCACGTATGCACACTCACATATACACACTCATGCACACGCACACATGTATACTCGTATACACACGCACGGACACATATACGCACATACATACACACACACACAACGCTCCCCCATACCCCTAATTATTTTGTGCTCATCAAGATGGGAAATGTAAGTGATGGGAGAATGGAACAGTTTCTTATTTTTGTGCCCTGTATCAATGTTAAAAGAAATGCTGAACTCCAGGGAAATAATGAGTTTTTTATGGGAAATAAATTTATATAACTGAAAATTGATGGAATACTCTTTACAGTCAAAGAACATGCAGCACTTGCTGTCTAGACTCAAAGATGAAGAATAGCCTCTTGGGTGATGTATTTACAGCTCCCAGGCATATACAAGCATGCCTTCAGGAAAGGAAGGAAGAAAAGGGGTCATACTTGGGGGGAAAAAGTGATGCTAATGTTTTTTAGAAATTACAGAGAAATGAAGAAAAGATCTGCTGCAATGATGAATGAAAACAAATGCCTATTTTCTAAGCTTGATAATGAAGGGGAGTAGATTACTGCAGCTTCTCAGGAATTTGAACAGTTTTCCATCTATGAACTGCTTAAATTAGAGCCTGCCCCAGAAAACCAAAGGAAGTGCTCACTACACCCAGCAGATCCACAACTTTCCAGAACCTCCATCCTTAAGATCCTAAGGTACCAGACATGTTATGAATTGCTACAGAATTCAAGGGGGCCCTTTGCCGTTGCTATATTTTGATTTATGCGGACCATATTGGAACCCAGAGAGGAAGTTTGTGGTGGTCCCTTGCATAACAGGAGATGATAAAATGCTGTTGGTACCATGTATGACCTCCTTTATGATAAACTCTTCCATATAAGATTGAAGCTGGAGTTTGTGCAGTTTAAAGGAGTCCTAGCTATGTCTGCCTTTTCGTGGGTTATGTGGAACACTCTTTGTCCCAGCCCTACTCGGGTCCCCTCCCTCACCTCTTTTTCCGGTACATTGATGACTGTATCGGTGCCATTTCTTGCTCTCGCCCTGAACTAGACAATTTCATTCACTTTGCCTCCAATTTCCACCCTTCCCTCACCTTTACATGTTCTATCTCCGACCCTTCCCTTCCCTTCCTCGACTTCTCCGTCTCCATCTCTGGGGATAGGTTATTGACCAACATTCACTACAAGCCCACTGACTCCCACAGCTACCTGGACTACACTTCCACCCACCCCGCCTCCTGTAAGGACTCTATTCCATTCTCCCAGTTTCTCTGTCTCCGTCGCATCTGCTCTGACGATGCCACCTTCCACACCAGTGCTTCCGACATGTCTTCCTTTTTCCTCAACCGAGGATTCCCCTCTACCGTGGTTGACACGGCCCTCGACCATGTCCGTTCTATGTCCCACACTTCTGCCCTCACCCCTGCCCCTCCCTCCCGGAACCACGATAGGGTTCCCCTGGTCCTCACCTTTCACCCCACCAGCCTTCACATTCAACGGATCATCCGCCGCCATTTCCGCCACCTCCAACGTGATACCACCACCAAACGCATCTTCCCCTCCCCTCCCCTTTCAGCATTCCATAGGGACTGCTCCCTCCGAGACACCCTAGTCCACTCCTCTATCACCCCCAGCACCCCTTCCCCTTCGCTCGGCACCTTCCCGTGCAAGCGCAGGAGATGCAACACCTGTCCTTATACCTCCCCCCTTCCCACTGTCCAGGGTCCCAAACACCCCTTCCAGGTGAAACAGCGATTTACTTGTACTTCTTGCAATTTAGTATACTGTATTTGCTGCTCACGATGTGGTCTCCTCTACATTGGGGAGACCAAACGCAGATTGGGTGACTGCTTTGCGGAACACCTCCGTTCAGTCCGTAAGGATGACCCCGAGCTTCCGGTCGCCTGTCATTTTAATTCACCGCCCCATTCCCACTCGGACCTCACCGTCCTTGGCCTCTTGCATTGTTCCACGGAAGCTCACCGTAAACTCGAGGAACAGCACCTCATCTTCCCATTAGGCACTTTACAGCATTCCGGACTCAATATCGAGTTCAACAATTTCAGATCATAACCTCGGCCCCCATTACATTTTTACTTAGATTTTTTATCCACACCTTTGTTTTGGCCCTCCCCCCCTTCCTTTTTTTCTCTCTCCCACAGGGCAGCTGTCTCCCATTCTGCCAGCGCATTTCACACCTAATCTAGAGCCGTCTTTTGTCTCCACTAGTCCTATCACCATCTCGTCTCATTTTGAATACCTCTTAATGTATCTTCAGTTCTCTTTTGTTCTCTCCCAGCCCCCAAACTGGTCTTTTAACCTGATCATTTCCTGTGCTTCTTCAGTCTTGACAAAGGGTTTCGACCTGAAACGTTGACTCTGTTTCTCTCCACGGATGTTGCCGGGCCTGCTGAGTTTTTCCAGCATTTTCTGTTGTTATTAAAGGAGTCACTCCTTGTCCCTTAGCACCTGACTCCGCATAGTTGCTTGTAGGTATTAGTAGAAAGACAAGGTGGCTGACTGGTTCTGTTCAAAGACAAATAAGATATAAACAGAAATGTTTCTATAAATTAAAGGCATCTAATAATCAACTAAACAGAGTTGAGTACAAGGAAAAGCTAAAGAACACAAAGGCTGCTATTAGATAAGCTAAAAGACTAATGGAAGAGAGGATCGTAGACATTTGTAGGCCGTCAGGTCCAGGGGATTTGTCGGCTTTTCGTCCCAGTAGCACACTCGCCTCTGAGTCAGTAGGTTGTGGGTTCAAGTCCCACTCCAGGGACTTGAGCACATAAATCTAGGCTGACACTCCAGTGCAGTGCTGAGGGAGTGCTGCACTGTGGAAGGTGTTGTCTTTTGGATGAGACGTTAAACCAAGACCATGGCTGCTCTCTCAGGTGAACGTAATAGATGCCATGGCACTATTTCGAAGAAGAGCAGGGGAGTTATCCTCGGTGTCCTGGCCAATATTTATCCCTCAATCAACATAACTAAAACAGATTATCTGGTCATTATCACATTGTTTGCTGTGCACAAATTGGCTGCCGCATTTCCCACATTACAACAGTGACTACACTCCAAAAGTACTTCATTGGCTGTAAAGCACTTTGAGACGCCCGGTGGCCGTTCTTTCTTTCTTCATTAGTTTCTCTAGTACTTTTTCTCTACTTATATTAATTACGTTAAGTTCCTCACCCTCATTAGACCCTTGGTTCCCCACCATTTTTGGTATGCTTTTGTGTCTTCTACTGTGAAGACAGATACAAAATATTTGTTTAATTTTTCTGCCATTTCTTTATTCCACACAATAATTTCTCCTGTCTCATCCTCTAAGGGACCAGTGTTTACTTTTGCTACACTCTTCCTTTTTACATACTTGTAGAAACTCTTGCAATCTGTTTTTATATTTCTTGCTAGTTTTCTCTCATTCTATATTTTTCCCTTTTTATCAGTTTTTTGATCATCCTTTGCTGGTTTCTGAAACTCTCCCAATCCTCAGGCTTACTACTTTTCTTCGCAACATTATAAGCTTCTTCTTTCAATCTAATGCTATCCTTAACTTTTTAAATTAGCCACGCATGGATCACTTTTCCCGTGGAGTTTTTGTTTCTCAATGGAATGTATTTTTGTTGAGAGTTATGAAATATTTCTTTAAATGCTAGCCACTGCGTATCTACCGCCATACCTTTTAATCTATTTTACCAATCTACCTTAGCCAACTCTCCCCTTATATACCTATGTAATTGGCTTTATATAAGTCTAAGGGGGAGAAATTCGGTATCGCCCCGTTTGGGGCGCTAGTATTGGCGGTGCGCAAAGTTTAGCACCAGGCGCAATTTATCGCCACCTCGAGCGATATTGGGTAGCTGCGCCCCTGAAGGTGATCACGGCGCTAAATCAGGCGCTGCACGGGAGTCTTAAGGCGCTACCCCAGCGGCGCGACGCAATTTCTCTGCGGGCGGGCGCAGTGCAGGTGCTGTCAATTATCGATTTCAGCCAGACACGCTGGCGCCGGCCAGCTCTTAAAGGGGCGGATTGATTATCATCTCCAGCCGCACCCTGCGCCTCGTAGGCCTCAAACTCGGCGGTAACCTACCTGTGGCGTCGACAACTGCATCAATATGGAGAGGGCCAGGGAGAGAGCGCAGCGCTTCAGCGAGGGGGCATTGGATGCTCTGGTTGGCGCGGTGGAGCACAGGCGGTCTGTACTCTACCCAGAGAATGGCAGGAGGCCGCAACACAGCGACTATCGCAGAGCTTGGAGGGAGGCTTCCAACAGAGTCACCTCCAGCAGCATGGTTCCCAGGACTCCTGTGCAATGCAGGAAGAAGTTCAACGACCTCACTCGGGTCGTCAGGGTGAGTGCCTTTTTCAGAATCATCTTCATCCCTCCATCTGGACCTCACTTTATGGCCAGAGGGTTTGCAAAGCCCCAATGGCCAGCTGTCATCCAGCACCCATGGCCCTTTCTGGAAACACACATGCACTTTCAGCTCTGTGCATAATGTAAGGGCTCCTGGACCATGGGAGGCATGTCATGCCAGATCAGGGAAAGCATAATGTAAGGGCTAATCGACCATGGGAGGCATGTCATGCCAGATCAGGGCAGCATAATGTAAGGGCTAATCGACCATGGGAGGCATGTCATGCCAGATCAGGGCTGCAGGTTTCATCACACCCCGTCCTTTCTCTTGCAGGCCAAGCTGGCCAATAATAGAAGGCAACAGCATCGGACCGGAGGAGGCCGGCCTCACCTGCAGACCCTTACAGACCTGGAGGAGCGAGTCCACCGGATTGTGGCAAGCCGGATGATTAGCCCCGTCGCCTCTGGAGATGCCGACCCCATTGTGGACAGCAATAGTAAGGTCATCACCTTTTTGACCTCTCTCCTTCCACTTGTTCCCCACACCAGCATGCTTTTTCACTCTCGAGCCAACTCAGAGCATTGCAGCACTCATGCATCCCTTGCTGCCACCCTGTCCTTTCGCTAAAGCCACTCTTGAACCTCCCTGCTTTCAGATGCTGCATCACCAGCTCGGGAGGCGGGCCCTCAAGCTGCCAGTGCGAGTGGCTCTGGAGGCAACGAGGAGGAGGAAGCCGGACCATCCGTACCACCCTCAGGCGAGCCAGCCCATGCCCAGACTGGGGAGACGCCTTCCCCGGAGGGGAGCTGGGGGGAATGGTCTGAGGAGGATGCAGCTCCAGGACCCAGCGGCCTGCAGCAACGCGAGGGGAGTAGGGAAGCTCGGGGGCCGTCTCCCCGAAAGGCGAGTTGGGCCGCGAGTGCTGCTGCACAGAGCGCAGAAAAGGTGCATGCCCTTGCAGAAATGAGCGCCCAGGCTGGGCTGAGGCACACTTAGCTCATGGCTGCAGTGGCAAGGATGCCCGACTCCATTGAGACACTGGCAAGGAGTGTCCAGGACTTCGGCGCAGCACTGGCAAGGATTCTCCAGGACTTCGGCGAAGCACTGGCACCTGCCACGCAAGTGCTGAGTGCTGCCACGCAGTCAGTGGCTGGTCTCATGCAGACGCAGATTGAGGCCACGCAAGCACTGATTGCTGCCACCCTCGCTGGATCGGGCAGGATTCCCCGGGGCCCTCACCGCGCCACAGCAGGCCAGCAATCTGTGCACCAGCCGATTGCTGCGCATGCTGCGGTGCTGCCCCGTCCGAGTGCCAGTGTGTCGGCCGACCAGGGAGCTGCTGTCCGCTCTCAGGATGACAGCATTCCTGATGCCACCACTGGCACTTCTCCACTGCAGCTGCCACCACCTATAGGACAGACTGCTTCCGCCCATGCGGAGTTGGAGCAGTCAGCAGCTGGGCCCTCCAGGTCCAGAGCTGGTCCAGGCCGTACCTCAAGGGCATCTGTGGTCTCAGTTTCGGACAGTCAGCAGGCCTCCCCCAGCCTTGCTGCAGCCACTGGGGTCCCATTACGGAGGAGCTGCAGGGCGGGAAGGGGGCAATTCCGCAAGGGAAGCAGATCACCATCGAGGGGCAAAAAGTAGGAGGTACTGCTAAATTATGTTATTTCTTTCATTCAAGGCCGAGGATGCTGGTCTGAATGTTGGTTATGTTTTGGACATTGTCTCCAGGGTGTGAGAGACAGTTATGTTTTGGACATTGTCTCCAGGGTGTGAGAGACAGTTATGTGGCAGTCTGTTTGTTTTGCTGTTTGTTTCCATTGCTTTGTCATGCGGGAAGGATACACATTTTGTTAAATAAAGAAGTTTATTTATTCACAATGTCCATGCCTGTTCTTTGCACTAATTGTTGCCTTGACCGGCTTAGGGGTAGCAGAACGGTTCCATTCATGCTCTTGGAATGGCAGAAAGTATTCCCTCAGAGGGGCCTAGAAGCGACTTGCTATAAGCCTCTGACGGACGGCCCTTGCTGTTTGTGCCTCCCTCACGTCTTGGTGCTCCTCCTCCTCCTCCTCCTCTGCTGGTGCTCCAATGTCTGCTGGCATTGGCTGGGTCCTGAGGATTGCCAGGTTATGCAGCATGCAACACACAACCATGAAGTGGGAGACTCGGTCAGGTGAGTACTGAAGGGCTCCTCCGGAATGGTCCAGACAGCGGAACCGTTGCTTCAGCGCACCGACTGTGTGCTCAATGATGTTCCTGGTCGCTTGATGGCTCTCGTTGTAACGTTCTTCAGCAGGGGTGCTGGGTGAACGGAGCGGGGTCATCAGCCAGGGGCACAGAGGATAGCCCTTGCCCCCGAGAAGCCAGCCTCCTGGGTGAGCCGGGGCTTCGAAAAGGTCTGCCACAGAAGTCTGGCGCAGGATGAAGGCGTCGTGGCTGCTGCCTGGAAAGTGGGCATTGACAGCGAGTATCAGCTGTCGGTGGTCACAGACCAGCTGCACATTCAAAGAATGGAACCCCTTTCGGTTGCGGAAATCCTCCGCATTCTCTAGAGGCGCCCGCAAAGCCACATGCATGCAGTCAGTGGCACCCTGCACCATGGGGAAACCCGCTATCCTTGCAAAGCCCTCTGCGCGCTCTCGCTGCTTGTCTGGGGTCATTGGGAAGGAGATGTACTGCCATCTCCTTTTAAAGAGGGCATTAGTCACTTGATGGATGCAGCAATGCACCGCGAACTGAGATGTTGGCAATGTCCCCAGTAGCGGCCTGAAAGGAGCCGCTGGCATAGAAGTTTAGAGCCACAGTGATCTTCACAGCCACCGACAGAGATGTCCTGCACCTTAGTTGAGGGTGCAGATCTGGCTGAAGCAGCTGGCAGAGCTCAGTGACCACCTCCTTACTGAAGCGCAGCCTTCGGAAACACTGCTCCTCCGACATGTTGATATACGAAAACTGTTGGCGGAAAACCCTGGCAGCGTAAGGTCTCGTGTGCCGACGTCTGTAGGCCCTCCTCCGTCTGGCCATGCCTGCCACTCTATCCCTGCGTCTCTGTGCCCTGTCAATATGATTGAGAAGGACGACGTTCCCATCCAATGCAGCCCCCATAGTAAGTGCGCACTGAAAGTTATGCTGGTTGAGAAGCTTACCAACTGCAAAGTTATGTTCAGAAGGCTAAAGTTCCTCAGCCAGCGCTGGCTCACTGCAGAAATGGCTCTCCGTTTGTCTCTGAGCAACTCTCTCTCTCACAGAAGGTGTGGTCCAAAAATGGCCACCACTAATGATCCAGGAAGAGACCCCTTTAAATAGCGCCCCCCCCAGCCCGACAGCGACTGGGAAACGTTCAAGGTAACCTGTCCTTGTTAGCGCCACTGAATTTCCGGTCCAGGGCGCCCCAAGGGTGTTGCACACTGAAATGACGTCATGATCTGCGGGCGCAACGGTTTAGCGCCGGCGCTAAATGTCCGCTCAATTTGGGAAGAGGCGCAGGGTTCGCTGCGCCCGGGCACTAGTTGGTTAGCGCCCCACTTCTCGACCTCTTTAGGTGCTAATGGGTGGCGCAACCAACTGAATTTTTCCCCCTAAGACTTTAGTTTCGGACTTAGGCAAGTCACTCTCAAACTTAATGTGAAATTCTGTCATATTATCACTCTACTCCAGAAGATCCTTTACTATGAGATTGCTAATTAACCCTGTCTCATTACACAATGTAAGATCTATAATAGCCTGTTCCCTGGTTGGTTCCATGACGTATTGTTCTAGGAAACTGTCCCGAATGCATTCCATGAACTCGTCCTCCAGATTACATAGAAACATAGAAGATAGGAGCAGGAGTAGGCCATTCGGCCCTTCGAGCCTGCTCCGCCATTCAACGAGATCATGGCTGATCATCCAAACCCTACACCGACAGCCATCCCACCCAAGCCCCATCCCAGTAACCCCACATATTTAATCCCCCCTAACACTAAGGGCCAATTTTTTATCATGGCCAATCAACCTAACCCGCACATCTTTGGACTGTGGGAGGAAACCGGAGCACCCGGAGAAAACCCACGCAAACACGGGGAGAATGTGCAAACTCCACACAGACAGTCACCCGAGGCCGGATTTGAACCCGGGTCCCTGGCGCTGTGAGGCAACAGTGCTAACCACTATGCCACCGTGCTAATTTGATTTGTCCAGTCTATATTAAGCTTAAAGTCCCTCATGATTATTGCATGACCTTTGTTACAAGCTCCTACTATTTCTTGATTAATATTCTGTCCAACGGTATAGCTATTGTTAGGGGGCTTGTATACTACTTCCACCAGTGTTTTCTGCCCCTTGCTATTCCTTATCTCCACCCATACTGATTCTACTTCCCGATCTTCCGAGCCAAGATCCTTTCTCTCTACTGTCCTTATGTCATCCTTTATTATCAGGGCTACCCCCCACCCATCCTTTTCCATTCTGCCTGTCTTTTCGAAACGTCAAGTACCCTGGAACATTTAGTTCCCAACCTTGGTCACCTTGCAACCACGTCTCTGTAATGGCTATTAGATCAAATCCATTTATCTCTATTTGTGCCACTAGTTTGTCTATCTTGTTATGAATGCTTCGTGCATTCAGATAAAGAGCCTTCAATTTAATTTTTTTTACCATTATTCCCTGCTTTGACCTTATTCTCTGCTGCACTGCTACCGTTAAACTCTCTGTCCCTTCCTGTCACGCTCTGCTTATTTTTACCCAAATCGCTACACTGCTCTGTTGCCTTGACCTTTCTCTTTAGATTTCTAAAATTTCCCCTCACCTGACCCCTCCCCCACCCTTTTTTAGTTTAAAGCCTTATTTACAGCCCTAGTTATTTGATTCACCAGGACGCTGGTCCCAGCCCGGTTTAAGTGGAGCCCGTCCCAACGTAACGGCTCCCTCTTTCCCCAGAATTGGTGCCAGTGCCCCATGAATTGAAACCCCTTCTTCCCACACCACTCTTTGAGCCACGCATTTAACTCTCTGCTCTGCTTGACCCTATGCCAATGTGCGCGTGGCTCAGGCCGTAATCCAGAAATTATTACCTTTGAGGTTATGCTTATTAATTTAGACCTTAGCTACTCAAACTCCCTCAGCAGAACCTCATTCTTAGTTCTACCTGTGTTGTTGGTTCCTACGTGGACCATGACAACTGGATTCTCCCCCTCCCACTCCAAGTTCTTCTCCAGCCACGAGGAGGTATCCTTAATCCTGGCACCGGGTAGGCAACACAGCCTTTGGCACGCTGTTTTGCGGCTGCAGAGAACAGGTATCTATCCCCCTGTCCCCTACCACTACCACGTTCCTTCCTTCTCCCCCCACTTGGATGGCCCCCTGTACCACGGTGCTGTGGTCAGTTTGTCCATCCTCCCTGCAGTCCTTTTCCTCATCCATACAGGTAGCAAGTGCCTCGTACCTGTTGGACAAGGTCAAGGGCTGCGGCTCCTCCATCACTACATCCTGGGTCCCCATACCTGCCTGACTCGCAGTCACACTCTCCTGTCCCTGAACACTGATGAACTCTAAAGTACTACTTAACCTTAAGGTTGTGACTGCCTCCTGGAACAAAGTGTCCAGGTAACTCTCCCCCTCCCTGATGCATCGCAATGTCTGCAGCTCGTAGTCCAGCTCAACAACTTTGAGCCGAAGTTCCTCGAGTTGCAGACACTTATGGCAGATGTGGTTGCTCGGGATCGCGATGCTCACCACAAACTCCCCCATGCTGCAGTTACGGCACACTACTTGCTCTGCCATCTCTAACCTTGTTTTATTTATTAATTAATTAGTTGAAGCTTTTATTTGGTCAATATTTTAGTTTTATTTGATTATTTTATCTAGCTTAGGTTATTAATTTAACAAGTATGAGCAAGTTACAGTTTCTCAGTTCTTAATTTAACCCCTTTCCCTAACTTGGAGAGCAAAAAAGCTATAATACTTACCAACCAATCAACTACCTGCTCTCCTGTGACGCCACTGTAATTTTGTTGTTGTTTTTGAATTGGAGCCTCGTCACTGCCGCTGCTTTAATTCAGGTCTGCTCTCGAGCTGCTCTTTATCCTCTCGTCACTGCTTTAATTCAGGTCCGCTCTCAGGCTGCTCTTTATCCTCTCGTCGCTGCTTTAATTCAGGTCCGCTCTCGGCCCACTCTTTATCCTCTCACCGCTGCATTAATTCAGATCCGCTCTCGGGCCCTCTTTATCCTCTCGCTGCTGCCGCTGCATGTGCTGTGCAAGCCCCCAGCCCATATTTTTATTAGCTCACTGCACTCTGGGTTGGTTCCTGTAGACTGGAAGGAGGCTAATGTAGTCCCCATCTTTAAAAAAGGTGGCAAGATGGACCCAGGTAACATTAGTTTGATATTAGCAATAGGAAAGGTGCTTGAGGTAATCATTAGGGATGCAATATATGATTGTTTGGATAGAGCGGGACACATTAGGGACACCCAACATGGATTCATAAACAGGTCATGTCTTACAAATCTTTGAAGAAGTTACGAAGTTGGTGGATGAGGGAAGCCCAGTAGACATTGTTTACTTAGACTGCCAAAAAGCTTTTGATATGGTACTACACGAGGCTTCTCTACAAGATTGAAGTCTCTGGTATTAGTGGTAATATATTGAGCTGGATTAAGAACTGGCTGGCAGGACTTGGGCAAAAAAGTAGTTACAGATGGATTTGGATCTGTTTGGAGACCAGTCACCAGTGGTGTCCCGCAGAGATCGGGGTTCGGACCGTTGCTCTTTACTATTTTTATTAATGATCTGGATGTAGGTGTTGGGGGCACGAGCTGCAAATTTGCAGATGATACTAAGATCTGTGCGAGTGTTAGGACTGTAGAAAATGCTTGTTTGCTTCAGGCAGATCTTAATGTGTTGGGAGATTGGGGTCATGACTCGCAAATGATGTTTAACCTGGATAAGTGTAGTGTTATGAACATTCATACACCCTCAGGGAAATGCATTAAGGAAGGTGGAGAAAGAAAGAGATCTGGGCATTCTAATGCATACATCTTTAAAAGTACATGAGCAATGCTGTGAAGTGATAGCTAAAGCAAATAGGGTGTTGGGGTGCATTTATAGGACAAATGAATATAAGACGAGGCATACTATTTTGTCCTTGTACAAGACCTTGGTCAGGCCTCAATTGTAATACTGTGTCCAGTTTTGGTGGCCTCACGTGGGGGGTGATAGTGAGGCTTTGGAAAGGGTGCAGAGGAGGGCAACTAGACTAATTCCCAGTATAAAGTATCTTAGTTATCAAGATAGGCTAAAAGAGTTGGGAATCCACTTTAGAGAAGCGTAGATTTAGGGTAGATCTGATTGAGGTTTATAAGATGATAAAGGGAATAGATTGTGTTCCAGTTGACAGTTTGTTCCAATTAAATAGGTTAGGCAGGACCAGGGGTCACAATTTTAAGTTGTGTAAAGCCAGATCTAGATGTCAGGAGGTGGTTCTTTTCTCAGAGAATACTGGACCTCTGGAACAGGCTGCCGTCTCATGCGGTGGACGCCTACTTGCTGAATTCCTTCAAGTGAGAGCTGGACTTTTTTGTTTGAGGTGGACAATACCTCTTATAAAAGGTAAGGATCTCAGGGAATTCATAGCTAGAGTGATCTCCTGAACTAGTTTCGATCACCTAGATGGGTTGGAGAGGAATTTCCCACCTTTTTCCACCCCCAAATTGACCTGGGTTTTTATCTTTTTTCACCTCTCCCAGGAGGCCACATGGTTTTGGGTGGGTGGGGAGTGTGTATATTGTGATACTCAAGGTGTTAGAATTGTGTGCGACAGGCTGGATGGACCAGAGGGTCTTTACCTGTCCATCATTGTCCGTATGTTCATATGAAATGAAGCCTGGGAGAAGGAACTAGAAGCTTAGCACGAATGAGTAGACAGACGTGTGAAGACAAGCCCTGGTCCAGATGAAATGCATCCTAGGTTACTAAGGGAAGTAATGGTGGAAATTGTGGAGGCTCTGGCCACAATCTTCCAATCCTCCTTGGATATGGGGTGGTGCCAGAGGACTGGAGGACTGGTGGAAGCAGATTCAATAGTAACATTTAAAAGAGAATTGGAGAAATACTTGAAGGGTAAAAATTTACAGGGCTATGGGAAAAGAATAGGGGAGTGGGTCTAATTGGGTAGCTTGACCAAAGAGCTGGCATAGACATGATAGGCCGAATGGCCTCTTTTTCTGCTGTATCGGTCTATGGTTTTATTCTATGAAGCATAGAATTGAACACATGCAAGTGAAAGTGCTACTTATTACTTAAAATGCTGCATTTAGCGTGGAAATAACAGAGGCCAGTTGCTGAAGGTGTGGTATTGACAAAACCAAATATAATCACATTACTATGGGGATGACACCTCCTGGAAGAATTATAGGACGGACAGTTGAATAAATTGGACCAGATATTGGGATGTAAACTGAAAAACAGATCTAAAATTGTTTGCCTTCGGAATTACCCTGGAAGAGGTGCACGAATCTATCAATCTCATAAAAAATTTACTGTTGACCTAGTCTCAACAGCTTTTTGGGGAGCGAGTTCCAGATTTACACTCTCAATGATGGCCAAGATGCCAGAAGAATTTTCAAATGGTACCATAAGATCTTTTACTTCCACCTGAAAGAAAGATATAGCCATGTTGCATCTGAAGGACGGCACCTCCAACACACATGTAAAGACTTGCTACAGTTGGATGGATTATATTTTGAGCAGTTTTTGTGCTTGGCGACACTTGGAAAATCAAAGATTAACACAAAAACTAGAAGAAGGGATAATAAAAAGTCATGTGGCTCGTCAAAGCTCATCTCTCTATATCTCCCCCCACCCCTCCCCATCGAGGTCGTCATCGTACGTGTCTTCACACTGATCCCTTTGGGGAACTGTATGAAGTGGTGGAAGGATTTCTGGCTGCGATTAACGCTCCCATCGAGGTGTCCAGTTGCATTTTCAATAGCCCCAGTTTTTCTTGTTTGGAAGATTATTTAAAACATTTAGCACTCATTGACTAAAGAAGTGTTACTGTTGAATCTAGCATTAATAAAGGAATACTCCAGCCAGTGGCAATTTCTTTCATACACTCAGAACCATCTGCTAGGACTCATATTTAACATTAGCATGCCAGTTCCATTTCCAACTTGAATAACTCAACATGCTTTCATACACGAATCATGACGTTAAAAATAAAATCCCAACCATACTGTGTTTGTAAATGAATGTGGTCAGATTATCATTACCACAACTGCAACTGCATTACAACTCTGAATTAAGGCTCATTAATCACTCCCTTTAAAAAAAAGCCGTGGGAAATAAAATATTATTCTTGTCTCATGTGAAACATGTAGTGTAGTTAGAAGTTCACTCTGTCCGTGAGGTGCTTAGCTATTGGGTAAATTGATGTATGGCCCTGAAATTCCTTGGGGGTTCCACCAGTCTGCTGCCGGACCTCTGGCTGCTTCCAGTAGTTTCCTAGTTGCGTAGTAAAGGGGCAGAACCCCTGTTCTCCCCTTAGAATGCAAAATGATGGCAAGGAGATGGAGCCAGCCATGGCGACTTCCTGCACCAGAAATTTCCACTCTTTAGGCTCATTTGGGATCTGGTGTATCAGCGGAGTCTGGTATGCCAAGTGAGTTGAGTTGTACCAGCCTCCTTATGGCATGTCGGCACCACTGGTCTGAACCTCTGAAGAAAGCCCTCCAATTTAGCCCCCGAACACAGGGACTGAGGAGGACGTGGCTAGGGTAGGCGGCGAGTACAGAAGTTTCTAGCTGGCTACCCCTTAGAATAGGCAGATGCCGGAGATGTGCCCAAAGTAGCTACCTTTCCCCATGCTAACTGAGGTGCCCTTCCAGTGACCCCACAAACTCTGGCAGGGTCAGCACTGGTTAGCCTGACCTAGTGTGACTGCCGAGATCACAACCCCCTTTACGTGTGAAAGGGCAGCCCTTTTTTCCTAACAAACAAAAACTTTTAATAAGAAAATTCTTTGTTGATATTCAGAATCGTGATGATTTTGGCCAGGTACTCATTGTTCTGGTTTTGGTTACTTTTCTAGATGGCTGTGGGGATTAAGAGGTTAGGTTTCCTTTTACATCCAAGCTCTCCTATGTGGAAAAAAAATCTTACAAGTCCTCTAAAAAAAAAAAATCCTATTTTATTCCTTCTCCATGGAGGCCCGTTAGTCTTCTATTGGCTGAGTAAAGCACGGAAATTAATGCATTTTGGTAATGTCAGCCAAAAGTTGAGCATTTGTGAAGTGTATCTGCTTCCTACCACATAACAGCTCATCAGAAATTGAGTAAGAATAGAGGAAGCTTGTGAGTTGTCTGAACACAATTCAAATACATCAACACAACAACAACTTGGATTTTTATAATGTCCTAAGGCGCTTCACAGGAGCGATGTCAGACACCAAGCCACATAAGGACAGATGAACATAAGCTTGATTTAAGGAGCATCTTAAAGGAGGAGAGAGAGGTGGAGAGGTTTAAGGAGAGAATTCCAGAGCTTAGAGCCCAAGCAGGTGGAGGCACGGCCGCCAATGGTGGAGCAATTCAAATTAAAACCCTCCCCATCCTCAGGCTTACTACTATTCTTTGCAAAATTATAAGCTTCTTCTTTCAATCTAATGCTATCCTTAACTTCTTTAGTTAGCCACGGATAGATCACTTTTCCTGTGGAGTTTTTGCTCCTCAATGGAATGTATTTTTGTTGAGAATTATGAAATATTTCTTTAAATGCTAGCCACTGCGTATCTACCGCCATACCTTTTCATCTATTTTTCCAATCTACCTTACCAACTCGCCCCTCATACCTATGTAATTGTCTTTATTTAAGTTTAAGACTCGAGTTTCGGACTGAGGCAAGTGACTCTCAAACTTAATGTGAAATTCTATCATATTATCATTCTGCTCCAGAGGATCCTTTACTATGAGATTGCTAATTAACCCTGTCTCATTACACAATATAAGATCTAAAATAGCCTGTTCTCTGGTTGGTTCCATGACGTATTGTTCTAGGAAATGGTCCCGAATGCATTCCATGAACTCGTCCTTCAGACTACATTTGCCAGTTTGATTTGTCCAGTTTATATGAAGATTGATGTCCCCCACGATAATTGCATTACCTTTTTAAAAAAAAATGTATTTGTTCATGGGATGTGGGCGTCGCTGGCAAGGCCAGTATTTATTGCCCATCCCTAGTTGACCTTGAGAAGGTGGTGGTGAGCCGCCTTCTTGAACCGCTGCAGTCCGTGTGGTGAAGGTACTCCCACAGTGCTGTTAAGGAGGGAGTTCCAGGAGTTTGACCCAGTGACGATGAAGGGTCGGCGATATACTTCTAAGCCAGGATGGTGTGTGACTTGGAGGGGAATTTGGAGGTGGTGGTTTTCCCATGCGCCTGCTGCCCTTGTCCTTCTAGGTGGACGAGGTCGCGGGTTTGGGAGGTGCGGCCGAAGAAGCCTTGGCGAGTTGCTGCAGTGCATCTTGTAGATGGTACACACTGCAGCCACGGTACGCTGGTGGTGGAGAGAGTGAATGTTTAAGGTGGTGGATGGGGTGCCAATCAAGCGGGCTGCTTTGTCTTGGATTGGGTTGAGCTTCTTGAGTGTTGTTGGAGCTGCACTCATCCAGGCAAGTGGAGAGTATTCCATCACACTCCTTACTTGTGCCTTGTAGATGGTAGAAAGGCTTTGGGGAGTCAGGAGGTGAGACACTCACCGCAGAATACCCAGCCTCTGACCTGCTCTTGTTGCTACATTATTTATGTGGCTGGTCCAGTTAAGTTTCTGGTCAATGGTGACCCCCAGGATATTGATGGTGGGGGATTCGGCGATGGTAATGCTGTTGAATGTCAAGGGGCGGTGGTTAGACTTGTGTGGCAGGAATGTTACCTGCCACTTATCAGCCCAAGCCTGAACGTCGTCCAGGTCTTGCTACATGCGGGCATGGTCTGCTTCATTATCTGAGGAGTTGCGAATGGCACTGAACACTGTGCAGTCATCAGCGAACATCCCTACTCCTGACCTTATGATGGAGGGAAGGTCATTGATGAAGCAGCTGATGATGGTTTAGCCTAGGACACTGCCCTGAGGAACTCCTACAGTGATGTCCTGGGGCTGTGATAATTGGCCTCCAACAACCACAGCCATCTTCCTTTGTGCTAGGTATGACTCCAGCCAGTGGAGAGTTTTCCCCCCGATTCCCATTGACTTCAGTTTTACTCGGGCTCCCTGATGCCACACTCGGTCAAATGCTGCCTTGATGTCAAGGGCAGTCACTCTCACCTCACCTCTGGAATTCAGCTCTGGTCCATGTTTGGACCAAGGCTGTAATGAGGTCTGGAACCAATTGGTTCCTGTGGAAACCAAACTGGGCATCAGTGAGCAGGTTATAGGTGAGTAAGTGCTGCTTGATAGCACTGTCGACGAGACCTTCCATCACTTTGCTGATGATTGAGAGTAGACTGATGGGACGATAATTGGCCGGATTGGATTTGTCCTGCTTTTTGTGGACAAGACATACCTAGGCAGTTTTCCACATTGTTGGATACATGCCAGTGTTATAGCTGTACTAGAACAGCTTGGCTAGAGCTGTGGCTACTTCTGGAGCACAAGTCTTCAGCACGACAGCCGGGAAGTTGTCGGGGCGCACAGCTTGGCTTCTGTGATGGTGGGGACCTCAGGAGTAGGCCGATATGGATCGTCCACTCGGCACTTATGGCTGAAGATGGTTGCAAATGCTTCAGTTTTTTCTTTTGCACTCACGTGCTGGTCTCCACCATTATTGAGGATGGGGATATTCATGGAGCCAGCTCCTCCTTTTAGTTGTTTAATGGTCCACCACAATTCACAACTAGATGTGGCAGGACTGCAGAGCTTTGATCTGATCCGTTGATTGTGGGATCGCTTAGCCCTGTCTACAGCACGATGCTTCTGCTTTTTAGCATGCATGTAGTCCTGTGTTGCAGCTTCCCCAGGTTGGCACCTCATTTTTAGGTATGCCTGGTGCTGCTCCTGGCATGCTCTTCTACACTCCTGGCCCCTTGTCTTGATGGTAATGGTAGAGTGAGGGATATGCCAGGCCATGAAGTGACAGATTGTGATGGAATACAATTCTGCTGCTGCTGATGGCCCACAGCACCTCATGGATGCCCAGTTTTGAGCTTCTAGATCTGTTCTGAATCTATCCCATTTAGCACGGTGGTAGTGCCACACAACATGATGGAGGGTGTCCTCAGTGTGAAGACGGGACTTCGTCTCCACAAGGACTGTGTGGTGGTCACTGCTACCATCTGCAGCAGGTAGATTGGTAAGGACGAGATCAAGTAGGTTTTTCGCTCGTGTTGGTTCTCTCACCACCTGTTGCAGGCCCAGACTGGCAGCTATGTCCTTCAGGACTCAGCCAGCTTGGTCAGTAGTGGTGCTACCGAGCCACTCTTGGTGATAGACATTGAAGTCCCCCCATCCAAGTGCTTCTTCCAAGTGGTGTTCAACATGGAGGAGTACTGATTCATCAGCTGAGGGAGGGTGGTAGGTGGTAATCAGCAGGTTTCCTTGCCCATGCTTGACCTGAAGCCATGAGACTTCATGGGGTCCGGAGTCAATGTTGAGGACTCCCAGGGCCACTCCTTCCCGACTATATACCACTGTGCCACCGCCCCTGGTGCATCTGTCCTGCCTGTGGGACAGGACATACCCAGGGATGGTGATGGAGGAGTTTGGGACATTGGCTGAAAGGTATGATTCCGTGTCAGGCTGTTGCTTGACTAGTCTATGGGTCAGCTCTCCCAATTTGGGCACAAGTCCCCAGATGTTGGTGAGGAGAAATTTGCAGGGTCGTCTCTGCTGGGTGTGCCGTTGTCATGTCCGTAGCCAGTGCCGAGGTCGATGCCGGGTGGGCCTTCTGGTTTTATTCTTATTGTTTTTTGTAGCGGTTTGTTACAACTGAGTGGCTTGCTAGGTCATTTCAGAGGGCAGTTAAGAATCAACCACATTGCTGTGGGTCTGGAGTCTTATGGCTGAAGATGGTTGCAAATGCTTCAGTTTTTTCTTTTGCACTCACGTGCTGGTCTCCACCATTATTGAGGATGGGGATATTCATGGAGCCAGCTCCTCCTTTTAGTTGTTTAATGGTCCACCACAATTCACAACTAGATGTGGCAGGACTGCAGAGCTTTGATCTGATCCGTTGATTGTGGGATCGCTTAGCCCTGTCTACAGCACGATGCTTCTGCTTTTTAGCATGCATGTAGTCCTGTGTTGCAGCTTCCCCAGGTTGGCACCTCATTTTTAGGTATGCCTGGTGCTGCTCCTGGCATGCTCTTCTACACTCCTGGCCCCTTGTCTTGATGGTAATGGTAGAGTGAGGGATATGCCAGGCCATGAAGTGACAGATTGTGATGGAATACAATTCTGCTGCTGCTGATGGCCCACAGCACCTCATGGATGCCCAGTTTTGAGCTAGACCAGGTAAGGATGGCAAATTTCCTTCCCTAAAGGACATTAGTGAACCAGACGGATACGACATTCCGATAGTTTCATGGTCACCATTACGGATACTAGCTTTTATTCCAGATTTATTTAATTAACTGAATTTAAATTCCCCAGCTACTGTGGTGGGATTTGAACTCACGTCTCCGTATCATTAGTCCAGGCCTCTGGATTACTATTTCAGTAACATAACCACTATGCTACCTTTGTTACAAGTTCCTACTATTTCTTGATTAATATTCTGTCCAACGGTATAGCTACTGTTAGGGGGCCTATATACTATCCCACCAGTGTTTTCCGCCCCTTATTATTCCTTATCTCCATCCATACTGATTCTACTTCCCGATCTTCCGAGCTGAGATCCTTTCTCTCTACTGTCCTTATGTCATCCTTTATTATCAGAGCTATCCCTCCCCCTTTTCCATTCTGCCTGTCTTTTCAAAATGTCAAGTAACCTGCAACATTTAGTTCCCAACCTTGGTCACCTTGCAACCACGTCTCTGTAATGGCTATTAGATCAAACACATTTATCTCTATTTGTGCTACTAATTCGTCTATCTTGTTACAAATGCTTCGTGCATTCAGATAAAGAGCTTTTAATTAATTTTTTTTACAATTCCCTGCTTTGACCTTATTCTCTGCTGCACCGCTACCATTAAACTCTCTGCCCCTTCCTGTCACACTCTGCTTATTTTTACCCAAATCGCTACACTGCTCTATTGCCTTGACCTTTCTCTTTAGATTTCTAAATTTCCCCTCACTTGACCCCTCTCCCAGCCGCCCCCTTTTTTTTGTTCAAAGCCCTATCTGCAGTCCTAGTTATTCAATTCGCCAGGACGCTGGTCCCAGCCCCAGCCCCAGGTTTAAGTGGAGCCCATCGCGATGGAACAGCTCCCCCTTTTCCCCAGTAGTGATGCCAGTGCCTCATGAATCGAAACCCCTTCTTCCTCAACCCTGGCACCGGGCAGGCAACGCAGACTTCAGGACTCTAGCGGCTGCAGAGAACAGTATCTATCCCCCTGACTATACTTACCACTACCCCATTCCTTACTTCTCCCCCCACTTGGATGGACCCCTGTACCACGGTGCCTTGGTCAGTTGCCCATCTTCCCTGCCGTCCTTTTCCTCACCCATACAGGTAGCAAGTACTTCGTACCTGTTGGACAAGGTCTAGGGCTGAGGCTCCTCCATCACTACATCCTGGGTCCCCATACCTGCCTGACTTGCAGTCACACCCTCCTGTCCCTGACCACTGACGAACTCTAAAGTACTACTTAACCTAAAGGGTGTGACTGCCTCCTGGAACAAAGTGTTTCGGTAACTCTCCCCCTCCCTGATGCATCGCAATGTCTGCAGCTCGTACTCCAGCTCAACAACTCTGAGCCGAAGTTCCTCGAGTTGCAGACACTTACTGCAGATGTGGTTGCTCGGGATCGTGATGCTCTCCACAAACTCCCACGTGCTGCAGTTACGACACACCACCTGCCCTGCCATCTCTAACCTTGTTTTATTGATTGATTAATTAGTTAAAGCTTTTATTCAATCGATATTTTAGTTTTATTGTTTGATTATTTTATCTAGTTTAAGTAATAAGTACTTGCAAGTTACAGTTTCTCAGCTTTTAATTTAGCCCCCTTCCTTAACTTAGAGAGCAAAAAAAAAGCAGTAATACTCACCAACCAATCACCTACCTGCTCTCCTGTGACGTCACTCTTGATTTTTGTTGTTGTTGTTTTTGAATCGGAGCCACTGCAGCTGCTTTAATTCAGGTCCGCTCTCGGGCCGCTCTTTATCCTCTCGCCGCTGGCGCTGCTTTAATTCAGGTCCGCTCTCGGGCCACTCTTTATCCTCTCGCCGCTGGCGCTGCTTTAATTCAGGTCCGCTCTCGGGCTGCTCTTTATCCTCTCGCCGCTGGCGCTGCTTTAATTCAGGTCCGCTCTCGGGCTGCTCTTTATCCTCTCACCGCTGGCGCTGCTTTAATTCAGGTCCGCTCTCTGGCCACTCTTTATCCTCTCACTGCTGGCGCTGCTTTAATTCAGGTCCGCTCTCGGGCCACTCTTTATCCTCTCACCGCTGCCGCTGCTTTAATTCAGGTCCGCTCTCGGGCTGCTCTTTATCCTCTCGCTCTTGCTGCTGCTTTAATTCAGGTCCACTCTCGGGCCACTCTTTATCCTCTCACTGCTGGCGCTGCTTTAATTCAGGTCCACTCTCGGGCCACTCTTTATCCTCTCACTGCTGGCGCTGCTTTAATTCAGGTCCGCTCTCGGGCCACTCTTTATCCTCTCGCTGTTGCTGCTGCTTTAATTCAGCTCCGCTCTCGGGCCGCTCTTTATCCTCTCGCTGTTGCTGCTGCTTTAATTCAGCTCCGCTCTCGGGCCGCTCTTTATCCTCTCGCTGTTGCTGCTGCTTTAATTCAGGTCCGCTCTCGGGCCACTCTTTATCCTCTCGCTGTTGCTGCTGCTTTAATTCAGGTCCGCTCTCGGGCCACTCTTTATCCTCTCGCCGCTGGCGCTGCTTTAATTCAGGTCCGCTCTCGGGCTGCTCTTTATCCTCTCGCCGCTATTGCTGCTTTAATTCAGGTCCGCTCTCGGGCCACTCTTTATCCTCTCACTGCTGGCGCTGCTTTAATTCAGGTCCGCTCTCGGGCCACTCTTTATCCTCTCACTGCTGGCGCTGCTTTAATTCAGGTCCGCTCTCGGGCCACTCTTTATCCTCTCGCTGTTGCTGCTGCTTTAATTCAGCTCCGCTCTCGGGCCGCTCTTTATCCTCTCGCTGTTGCTGCTGCTTTAATTCAGGTCCGCTCTCGGGCCACTCTTTAACCTTTCGCTGCTGTTGCTGCTTTAATTCAGGTCCGCTCTCTGGCCACTCTTTATCCTCTCGCCGCTGGCGCTGCTTTAATTCAGGTCCGCTCTCTGGCCACTCTTTATCCTCTCGCCGCTGGCGCTGCTTTAATTCAGGTCCGCTCTCGGGCCGCTCTTTATCCTCTCGCCGCTGCCGCTGCTTTAATTCAGGTCCGCTCTCGGGCCGCTCTTTATCCTCTCACTGCTGGCGCTGCTTTAATTCAGGTCCGCTCTCTGGCCGCTCTTTATCCTCTCGCCACTGGCGCTGCTTTAATTCAGGTCCGCTCTCTGGCTGCTCTTTATCCTCTCGCCACTGCCGCTGCTTTAATTCAGGTCCACTCTCGGGCCGCTCTTTATCCTCTCGCCGCTGCCGCTGCTTTAATTCAGGTCCACTCTCGAACCGCTCTTTAACCTTTCGCTGCTGTTGCTGCTTTAATTCAGGTCCGCTCTCTGGCCACTCTTTATCCTCTCGCCGCTGGCGCTGCTTTAATTCAGGTCCGCTCTCGGGCCACTCTTTATCCTCTCGCCGCTGGCGCTGCTTTAATTCAGGTCCGCTCTCGGGCCACTCTTTCTCCTCTCGCCGCTGGCACTGCTTTAATTCAGGTCCGCTCTCGGGCCACTCTTTATCCTCTCGCCGCTGTTGCTGCTTTAATTCAGGTCCGCTCTCTGGCCACTCTTTATCCTCTCGCCGCTGTTGCTGCTTTAATTCAGGTCCGCTCTCTGGCCACTCTTTATCCTCTCGCTGCTGCCGCTGCTTTAATTCAGGTCCGCTCTCTGGCCACTCTTTATCCTCTCGCCGCTGTTGCTGCTTTAATTCAGGTCCGCTCTCTGGCCACTCTTTATCCTCTCGCCGCTGTTGCTGCTTTAATTCAGGTCCGCTCTCTGGACACTCTTTATCCTCTCGCCGCTGTTGCTGCTTTAATTCAGGTCCGCTCTCTGGCCACTCTTTATCCTCTCGCCGCTGTTGCTGCTTTAATTCAGGTCCGCTCTCTGGCCACTCTTTATCCTCTCGCCACTGCCGCTGCTTTAATTCAGGTCCGCTCTCTGGCCACTCTTTATCCTCTCGCTGCTGCCGCTGCTTTAGTTCAGGTCTGCTCTCGAACCGCCCTTTAACCTTTCGCTGCTGCTGCTGCTTTAATTCAGGTCCGCTCCCTCCCTCAGTTTAACCACCTCCCCATGACATTCAATGGCGAATTCACCACCATCAACATCCTCGAGGGTCACCATTGACCAGAAACTTAACGAGACCAGCCACATACATACTGTGGCTACAAGAACAGGTCAGAGGCTGGGTATTCTGCGCCGAGTGCCTCACCTCCTGACTCCCCAAAGCCACCATCTACAAGGCACAAGTCAGGAGTGTGATGGAATACTCTCCACTTGCCTGGATGAGTGCAGCTCCAACTACACTCAAGAAGCTCAACACCATTCAGGATAAAGCAGGCCGCTTGATTGGCACCCCATCCACCACCTTAAGCTTTCATTCCCTCCACCACCGGCGCACCGTGGCTGCAGTGTGCACCATCTACACGATGCACTTCAGCAACTTGCCAAGGTTTCTTCGACAGCACCTCCCAAACCCGTGACCTCTACCATCTAGAGGACAAGGGCAGCAGGTACACGGAACACCATCACCTCCAAGTCCCCCTGCAAGTCACACATCATCCTGACTTGGAAAAATATCACCGTTCCTTCATCGTCGCTGGGTCAAAATCCTGGGACTCCCTCCCTAACAGCACTGTGGGAGTACCTTCACCACACGGACTGCAGCGGTTCAAGAAGGCAGCTCACCACCACCTTCTCAAGGGCAATTAGGGATGGGCAATAAATGCTAGCCTTGCCAACAACACCCACATCCTGTGAAAGAATTATAAAAAACTAGTACTATACACCAGTGTTAAAGACTGACAGACCTGTACCCACCAGTTCTGTACCCCAGTGTTATACAGTGAGAGAGCAGTACCCACCGGTCCAAATTTGGGCCTCGTCATAGCCCTGGTGAAGGCACTCTCTTTGGCAGGAATTTGTGCTGGAAAAGAGGGACAGAAACAGAAATGAAGCTGCAGGCCTGGCCTGAGGGGGCACGGTGCAAGGCCCACCACCAGATTCTTAGAGCATCGCTGCATCTGGGTGCCCTTCCAGGGTAATGACAAGAAAATGAGGCAGGAACGACCCCTCCTGCCTCAATATCGATTGACTTGCGCCAGTTGCTGGCACAAGGATGGCCTAGGTTTATTACTTTGGGGTAGACCTGGAAGGCCCAGTCTTTTGACTTTGGGAAATACCAAGACTCAGTGTCACAGGTGTCCACCCCAAATTTTCTGCCATTCTTACCCAGGGATTGAGCATTCTCTTGGTGCCGTTGACAGTAAAATCGGCTCCTATATTAAAATTAAAATTAATGTAGTCCAGGGTGAGTCCGTGCTCCTTATTGTTTGACAAGGGAAAATATAAGGAATGAGAATTCCAGTGAACAAAATAATCAAAATTAATGTGTTCTACATCTACCAGTGAGCATTTACTAATCATAGACCTTATCCTTAGAGGGATCCTTTACTTGATCCTTTCTTATTTTCATCTTATCCCATTTGTTTTGTTTTCACCAGGTTCACGGAAGCAAAATCACTTGGAGAAAAAGTGAATCAGGCCAGGAATAAGATTAGTGAGTACCCATATTATGTTCAAACAGCATTACATTACAAAAAATACCTCACTAATGTGGGTAGAATCATGAAAATAAAGATTAAGGGTGAGAAATTGGCTAACCCCAGTAAACGGGTGTGGGGATTCCAGTACGCAGTGAACTCGTGCTTGTTCATTGCGTTGCAGGCAGCACGTTAAATTGGTGCTGGCTGCTCTTTTAAATGATTGCTGCATGCAGCCAGTGCTCCCTGCGGTGTTCATTGGCTGCCCGCATCAGCTGGTGGCCCGATATTGTGAGTGGTTAGCGCTACTTGAAGGCAGCCTGCACCTCTTAAAGGGGAGGTGTATTGTGGCTACAAAAAGTGGTGGGAGTCATTAGAAAACTGAATGTGCTCTGATACTTTGAGCAATGGCTGAACATGTGACAGAGCTAGCACCAAGATTTTCAGACAATGCACTGCAGGTCTTGGTGGAAGAGGTGGAAAGAAGGAGAGACGTCCTGTATCCACAGCCACCAGCTCAGACAGGCTAAGATAGAGGAGGGATCTGCACGTGGTGAGACACCAGGCACAAGTTGCAGGAGCCAGCGCCGGTGAAAGGAGGGCGAGGTCTGATGGCCGATGTCTCAGCTTCCATTGCAGCACAAACAGCTTCCATCAAAGGTCTGAGTGCTGCAGTGGAAACTCAGACTTCTGCCAACATGGCTCTGGATACCACTCTTCAAGGAGCTTCAAGGGCGTCAAAGCAATCCATCAATCTGTTTTCCAACAGATCAGTAGGATTGCCGCAGCGCTGCCCTAGGAGAGTGACAGTGGCTCCATAGGAGCACAAATCTGCTGACCTCTCAGATTGACAGCATTCCTGCTCCCACCCCGCCACTCCACCAGTCCCCTTGCTGTTGCCTGTCAGCCGGCTAGCTCAGAGTGCTGCAGCCCAGGCCGAGATGCTGCATTCTGAAGCTGGGCTTTCTAGGCCCAGAGCTGTTCGAGGTCGCCCTCCAAGGCCATCTGCAATCTGCTCAATTGGAGGTCAGCAGCTTTCCACTACCCATGCTGCTGCCACTGGTGAAACACCTCGTAGGAGCACGAAGAGAGGCAAAGGCACATGGAAGACAGACTCTAAGAGAATGCACAAGCGTGATTAGTATATTTTTGTATGCTTTACGTCATGATTGAATTTATAAAATTGGATTGGAATGTGAATTTTCTGCTGGGTTTTATTTTTGTGTTGTTGGAAAGAGGACGATGTGATGGTCAGTCATAGAGGAAAGGTAAGGAGCGTGGGACTGCTGGTGAATGGGGAGGTGTGGTTGAGGTTACTGGTATCGCTCATTAATTATTTGATCAAGTAGAGCCTGGGCAGAAAGTGGCTGTCTATATTGTATCCTCTGTTCCTCTTCATGTTCCTCCACTTCCTGTTGCACTTCCTCCATCTCCACTTATTCCCCCTCATCTTCCTCTTCCTCATGCTCCTGCTCCTCAGCTTCTCGTCTGATAGATGGTGATAAAGGCGGTTCCCTCATAATGGCCAGGTGATGCAGCATGTAGCATACTACCATAAATCTTGATACCTGCTCAGCTGAGTACTGTAGGGCTCCTCCAGAGCGGTCCAGGCAGTGGAAGCATTGCTTGAGAATGCCGATGGTGTGCTCTAGAATGTTTCTTGAGGCAGAATGGCTCTCATTGTCGGTCTGCTGTGCATGTGTGCATTAGTTCCAGACTGGAGACATGGGCCATGTCATGAGTGGATAACCCTTGTCACCCAGTAGCTAGCCTTTGACTTGCCGTGGTGAGTCAAATAAAGGTGGCACAGAGGACTGCTGCAGAATGAAGGAATTGTGACTACTGCCAGGATAACGGACATTCACTTGCATGATGCGCTGCCTGTGGTTGCACACCAGTTGAACACTGAGGGAGTGGAATCCCTTTCAGTTCATGAAAATGGCTGAGTTCTTAGGAGGCGCACGCAAAGCAATGTGTGAACAGTCAATGGCACCCTGCACCATGGGGAAGCTTGCAATCTGTGAAAACCCTCATGCACTCTCCGCTTGCTTGTCTCTGGCAAGAGGGAATTAGATGAAGCTGTTTCTCTATGTATAGAGTGCCTCAGTGGCCTCCTTTATGCAACAGTGCACTGCAAATTGCGAGATGTAACTTATAGCTTCAGCAGCAGCCTGGAAGTAGCTAGACGCATAAAAGTTAAGAGCCATGGTCACATTGACAGCCACAGGCAATGCTGTCCTTGCCCTACTTTAAGGTTATAGTTGTGGCTGCAGCAGTTGGCAGATTTCAGTCACAACTTCTTTTGTGAAGCAAAGACATCTCGTGCATTGGTCCTAGCTGAAGGTGAGGTAAGAGAATTGCTCCTTGAAGTCCCTCTGCAGATATGGCCTCCTGCTGAGAGCCCTTCTCCTCCTCCTCCCTCTTCTAGCAGCTTGTCCTGCTCTGCGTGGCTGCTCTTCATTCTCCCAGTCATGCTCAATTCCCAGAGGAAGCCCTGCCAGGCCACCCATGTCTGGAAGCAACTTGTTTCAGCATGAGCTTTTAAATCAACAAAGAAGTACTTCAGCAGCAGCCAGACCATCACCTGCAGACTATTCAAACTTTAGCCAAGCATAGGAAAGCTTCAGAAATAGTACAATTGAACCAGTAGCCAGAAGAATGAATCCAGCAACTAACCTGTAAGTAGTTCATGATCCCTTTAAGTAGCACTGGTGGGGAGTCCTTCCTTTCATTTAACACGTGTTCAACTGTGCGAGGTTATGACAGGGCTTAAGCTGGAGTGTGGCGTTTGAATATGGCAGCGCTGGCATTAAATCAGCATTGCACATTGACACCATAATCTGTCTGCTCTGCATGCTGCCGGCGGACATTAAGCCTGCAAACCCCTTTACCAAGATGGCGTCCAGCACACTTCCTGTCGAAAGTGTGCGTGCATGTCAGATCCCATTTTCGAGTGTTAGGAGGCTGCATAGCGCCTAAAAATCGGGCGCCACAGAGCCCAATTTCTTCCCCTAAAAGTCTCCTGTCCAATTTTCAGTAATCCAATATTACTTTCAAGGAGTTAGTGGAGATAAAGTTGGCACAAGCTATTTTGGCACTAAACATCTTCAGCATGTTGTACAAATACAAACTGACCTTGGCATACTAATGAGAGCTAATGGGGAAAAAAAAGAAATAAACCAAGAAAGAACTTGGATTTATATAGTGCCTTTCATTACCTCAGGACATACCGAAGCACTTCATAGCCAGTGAAATACCTTTGAAATGTAATGTAGGGAAACACGGCAGCCAGTTTGCGCACATCAAAATCCCACAAATAGCAATGAAATAAATGACCACACACTCTGTTTTTAATGAGGTTGATTGAGGGAACAATATTAGCCATGACTCCAGGGGAACTCCTGCATTTTTTGAATAGCGCCATGGAATCTTTTACATTCACCTGAGAGGGCAGATGGGGCCTCGGTTTAAGAACTCATCTCGGATGGTCCAGCACTCCCGTTTCAGCCTCCCTCCACTCTCCAGGTACACCCAGCACTTAGCCACTCATTCTCTTCACTTCCTCCAGACCCCAAGCACAACTTGAACTTTGTTACTCAGTCTTTTCTTCCCCTCTGATTACTTCTATTATACTTTTTAATATTAAAATACGATTAATATTTTCATCTATGAGCAATGCTATTGGTGAGCAACTTCTGGGTGGCTTGGTCTCCATTATCCCCTTCACTACCATCATCATCTTCCTCGGCAACATTTTAGGTTAGATGTTAGGAGATGTCTCTTTTCATCAGCTTTGGAACATACTATCAAAGCATGGCTTCCCTGCATTCCTTCAAGAAAGAGCTGGACAAGTTATCAAGGGTAAATATGGGTCAGCTCGGATTAGAAGGATTTACGGATTCCCACAGTGCCCTGGACCTTTACTTAGTTGGAGAGAAATTTCGCAGAGCTTTTCCTAAATTAGCCTAAGTTTTTTTCTGTTCCTTTTGCCTCTCCCAGGAAATTGCAGGATAAGGGGGTGAGTCAATGGTGTATGTACTACACCATATGTGGTTGGGGCGAGATATTTCATCATTATAAATTCTAGAAATACGCAGCAGATCAGTTCATGAAGCACACATTTTGCACTAGCAACATCTCACAAACCGCATTGAAATGAATGGCCAGTTAAGCTATGTTTTGGTAGTATTGATTGAGTGCATTCTTTAGGTATGACTCTAGCCACCACCAATAATGAAGTACCGTGTCAGTGCACACTATTTTATTACACTGAATTCCAAAGTGAACTCAATCAACCTACTCTTTATTAACACTATACATCCCCAGGTGCCTACATGTGCCTTTTTTTAACCTGTTCTTGTGCTTCTTGTAGATGCCACCTGAGCTCCAGGATCATGGGAGGTGGTTGGCTGCTCATGCTGTACAGGAGGTTCATGGGACTGAGCTGGCCTTCATCTCATGTCAACTTACTCCTTGGCAGTTTGTTGATGTCTCCCACATTCCACTGGTGTAGTGCTATGATGGCGACAGCAGGAGGTCTGGCATGTGCTGCTGTCCTGAGGGACAGCAGTATCTTGCAGCTGGGACTCCTGGGGTAGTTTGGCCCTCCTCATCCTCTTCACCATCATCTTCCTCCCCTGTGCCGCCCATTGCTGTGGTGAAGCTGCAGGAAAAGAGAGTAGAAGCGAAGAATGGGTTAGCATCACGCCCTTGGGATCAAAGAGACAGATAAAGGGGTGGAAGGTTGAGGCAGTCTGGTGCTTCACAGGGATGCCAAGGTGCCATTGTAGATGCTAAGTCAGTTATCTGGAACTTGAAAGATGCCGCCAACCTCAGTATCTCCCACGGCAAGAGCTGAGTGCGTTCTTCTTCTCTGGCTTGGTGACTTCCACTGATTAGATTAAAAGGGATGATATTTGCTGTATGAGTGTCTTTCTGTGCACATGATCATGGGCGATTGTATGTACTGTACAACAAATCTGCCTTTCACTGTACAGATCTGTGTAGAAGGTTTTGGGCAATTGCATGTATGCGCAAATGTACTACCTCTGTACCATATTTTGTTTTGAACCAGTTAAAATAGGGAATTTGTGTCAGAGGCATATAAAAAGCTTAGCAGCATCTAATCACTAATCATAGAATTATACAACAGAAGGGGCCATTTGTCTCTCTGAATGAGTCCCAATTCACTGTCCTTTCCCATACCCTTTTAAAATAGTCTCTCAAATACTTACTCACTTTCCTTTTAAGACTTATTGGCCCAGATATTCCGATCCCTACGGGTGAGTATGCGCTGTGTACCCACCCATAGGGACAACGGAAATGCCGGTTTCAGGCAAGCACAGCGCATGCGCTGAAAACCAACATTTCCAATCTGTCAAGAATGGTCTTGACAGATCCTCCGGCTGCCCTGGAGAAGGGCCTCTGTGGGCAGATAGTTCTGTTTTTTGGAGACCCTCCGCCCGTAGAAAACCCTTACAATTCTTATGCCTGGTAAAAGCAGGCCTTACGCCTGCTTTTACCAGGATAAGAGTTGAAAAAAAGTTTTAAAAATTTCACTGATTTATCATTTAAAAATACTTTAAAAAAAGGTAAGTTTATTTTTAGCCCTGTAAAAAACTTTATGTTTTTCAAAAAATTTAATTTTTGTTTAAAATACTTAATTTATTGTAATTTCAAGTCATTCAAAAAATGTGATTAAAAAAAAAAATTATTTTAAAGTTTCACTATGCTTTTGGGGTGATCTCCATTCATATATTTGACAGGTCTTCCTGTCAAATGTATGAAGGGAGATTCCCTTCTGTGATTGGCTCCCCGTGTCCCACGTGATCCCAGGGACGCTGCGAACTACATGCGCCCCTGGGATACGTAGCCCCTGCACACTTCAAGTTTGGAGAGATCCAGGCGGGAGGCCTGCGATCGGAAAATACGGGCCATTATGGATTTTGCCTCTACCACTGTTTCTAACAGCACATTCCATGTCCTAACAACTCTGCATAATTAAAAACATCTCCTAATCTCTCCCGTTGTTCTTTTACTCCCTGAATTACCTGGTCATCTCTTATTATTTTCAACCTTGGTGGTGTTTCTGCACTATGGGAATTAGTCCTTTACTCAGGTTTCTCATTTGCTAAAAATGAGCACTTCAGTGCACAATTGGCCATATCTCATCTTTTACTCAATTAAAAAGTTTAATCAATAAAACAACAGGAACTGAAACTGATGTTGATTTTTTTTAAATATGTGTAGGAGTCTATGCACTCCTAACAAAAACACTGTGAACTAAACTGGTAGTTAACAAACTTAGTTTAATGCATTGAAAGTATTACAAAACAAGAAACGCAGGAGAAACTCCAAACAGGTCTGTACACTAGCTCACTCCACGAGGACTAACTGGAAACGCCCTCCAACCCTGACGTCATGACGTCATCACGTTTCCCGCCGTTGGGAATGCCACGTGACCCACGTGATGATGTCATCGCGTCAGATTGCGATTTTATCGATCCCGCGCTGTTTAAACAGGGCAAACATTAAAAGGTAACAATAATCATTAAAGACAATTGTACAAGTTACTGTGAGAGTCTCTTTGGTGGCTTTGCCACATACGCCCCCCCAGAATTGTCTTTAATGAGGAAAGTCAATCGCCGAGGAGGTCGGACAAGCCTGTTTGACCGACTCCTAAATTCCCGGAGAGGAAAACGCTGAGCAGGTGGCGAGCCGGCAGGTAGCACGGTGCGGTTAGGTGTAGCGGCGGCCGGCCCCGGCGTGGAGACTGCGCCAGTTCGACCGGCTGTTCGAGGTCCAGGTGCGCAGGTTTGAGGCGATCACCGTAGATGTGATCAGGCTTGCCCCCGACGTCGATCACAAAACTCTTGTCCCCGGTCTGTAGAACCTGGAACGGACCTGCATAAGGAGGTGCGAGCGGGGTACGATGGCCGTCTTGGCGCACAAAGATGAACTTGGCCTTTGACAGCTCCCCAGGGATGTTGGAAGAAGGCAAACCATGCTGCGAGGTCGGAACTGGGCGGAAACACTGAGCCGCGTCTCGATGGGCCTGGTGAAGGCACTCTCTTTGGACGGCAGGAACTCGCCCGGAACTCGAAGTGGCTGACCGTAAATCATTTCCGTGGCCGACGACTGTAGATCCTCCTTCGGCGCCGTGCGCAGTCCTAGCATCACCCACGGCAGTTTATCGACCCATGCTGCATCCAGAAGGCTGGCCCTAAGCGACGCCTTCAATGAACGGTGGAACCGCTCGCACAAGCCGTTCGCTTGCGGGTGATAAGCCGTAGTGTGGTGTCGTTTAGTGCCCAATACTGAGGCTACCTCATTCCATAGTTCCGACGAAAATTGCGGCCCGCGATCTGACGAAATATCCGCAGGGACACCAAACCGGGCTACCCATGATGAGATAAAGGCTCGCACGACATCCGCAGAGGTGGTGGACGTCAGGGGAACAGCCTCCGGCCACCTTGTCGTGCGATCCACCATTGTCAGAAGGTGCGTAAAACCACGGGACGGTGGAAGTGGGCCCACTAGGTCAACGTGAATGTGGTCGAAACGCCGCTCCGGTACCTCGAAGGTGGCCAGAGGGGCCCTGACGTGTCGTTGCACCTTGGCCCGTTGACAAACCACACAAGTGTTCGCCCAGTCGCGGACGTCTTTGCGTATTCCTCTCCATACGAATTTGGAGACTAGCAGCTTCTGCGACGCCCGCACTCCGGGATGCGACAGCCCGTGTATGGCGTCAAAAATGCCTCAGCGCCAGGTGAACGGCACAATCAGATGGGGTGCACCCAACGAAACATCGCAGAGTAGAGTGGTGCCTGCCGCATGGAACGGTACATCTCTCGGCTGGAGGCTGGCGGGGACAGAACGAAAGGCCTGAGTCTCCGGGTCGGCAGCCTGGTCGGCTGCCATTCTTGCAAAGTCAATGCCTAATTGAACGGCCTGGACGGCGGCACGGGAGAGGCAATCAGCGACGACGTTGTCCTTACCGGCCACGTGCCTGACGTCGGTGGTGAATTCGGAGATGTAAGTCAGCTGCCGTTGTTGCCGAGCTGACCACGGTTCAGCTGTCTTGGCCATCGCGAACGTCAATGGTTTGTGGTCAACAAACGCAGTGAAGCGGCGCCCTTCGCGGAGGAATCGGAAGTGGCGGATGGCCAAAAACAAAGCTAACAGCTCCTTGTCGAAAGTACTGTATCGACGTTCGTGCCGTTGCAGCTGGCGGCTAAAAATGCCAGAGGCTGCCATGCGCCGTCGACCTATTGCTCCTGGACGGCCCCCACAGCGTAATCCGATGCGTCCGTCGTGAGGGCGATGATAGCTCCTGGCAGGGGATGTGCCAACATCGTTGCGTTCGTGAGTGCGGTCTTCGTATCCTCGAAGGCGCGACCCATTTCTTGTCACCAAACCACGGGCTCCTTTCCCGTCTTGCCCCTGAGGGCCTCGTAGAGCGGCCGCATGAGCTGTGCGGCCCTGGGGACGAACCGGTGGTAAAAATTAACCATCCCCAGGAACTCCTGTAAGGCTTTCACGGATTGCAGCTTAGGGAATGCCGTGATCGCCTCCACCTTAGCTCGAAGCGGCGTTGCCCCTGCGGAAGTTATGCGGTGGCCCAGAAAATCGAGCTGCGCCAGGCCGAAATGACATTTGTCTGGGTTCACAATGAGGCCGTGCTGCTGAAGCCGTTGAAAAAGGACACGGAGATGCTTGAGGTGTTCATCCTTTGTGGTGCTAGCAATCAGAATGTCATCCAAGTAGACGAACAAAAAATCGAGGTCCCGCAGAACCGAGTCCATAAGGCGCTGGAACGCCTGCGCCGCGTTTTTAAGCCCAAAGGGCATGCGGAGGAATTCAAAAAGTCCAAAAGGAGTGATGACCGCTGATGTGCCTCAATAAATCCGAGACTCAATGTTAGCGGAACAAAACAAGGCTTTTATTAACTTAGAAGGTAGCACACAGTGGAGAGGTATCTTCCATCCAGAGGTCTGCTGTACTGGATGCGAGGCAGGCTGAGCCAGCTTACATAGGGGCCAGGTATGGGCGGAGCCCTACACACAATACATTACAATACAGTACAATGGTGAGGAAACGGAACTGGGGTAAGGGAAATGAAACTGAAACTAAACCACAGTCACAGGCAGAGAATACTGATGAGTGATGACTGGCATATTTCATCACATTCACCCCTTCTATAGATTTAGTCCGTTCGGGGGTTTGATAGTCCTCTGTGACCGACGTGGCTGTTGTGGTGCCGCGGGTGTTGGCTGGGTGTCCCCGGTGGCCTCCTGGGTCTCTGCCGGGGGTGCCGCCAGGGTTGTTGAAGGGGTAGTTGGTGGGGGTACCGTTGGTCGATGTTCTTCCGGGGGTGATGAAGGAGTAGTGGGTGGGTAAGTAGTGGGTGGGTAAGAGTTGCTGTGATCGTTGTTGCTGCTGTTGTCGTGGTTGTTGTCGTTACCGGCTGGGGCGACGTCTTTTATGGACACGGTGTCCTCCCTTCCGTCGGCGTGCCGGACATACGCGTATTGGGGGTTGGCGTGGAGTAGGTGCACTGACTCCACGAGAGGGTCCGTCTTGTGGCCCCTCACATGCCTTCGCACGAATACCGGACCTGGGGTGGAGAGCCATGACGGCATGGATACGCCTGAGGTGGATTTCCGGGGAAAGACAAACATTCGTTCATGAGGCGTGGCATTAGTGGCAGTACACAATAGCGACTGTATCGAATGGAGCACATCTGGGAGGACTTCCTGCCAGCGGGAGATAGGGAGGCCCTTGGTCCTCAGAGCTAGAGTGACTGCTTTCCATACTGTCCCGTTCTCTCGCTCCACTTGACCGTTACCCCGGGGGTTGTAGCTGGTGGTACGGCTCGTGGCGATCCCCCTGGACAGCATGTACTGGCGTAGCTCTTCACTCATGAAGGACGCCCCCCTATCCGTATGGATGTAGCTCGGCATACCAAACAGGCAGAACAGGCTGTTGAGGCATTTAATGACCATGACGCTCGTCATGTCTGGGCAGGGGAAGGCGAATGTGAACCGGGAGTATTCGTCCACAATGTTCAGGAAGTAAACATTGCGGTCGACGGACGGGAGGGGGCCCTTGAAATCTAAGCTGAGCCGCTCAAAGGGCCGTGTAGCTTTGATTAAGTGGGCTCTATCTGGGCGGTAGAACCGAGGCTTGCACTCAGCGCAAGTGCGGCAGTTCCTGGTCAGAGACCGAACTTCCTCAATCGAGTAGGGTAAGTTGCGGGACTTTATGAAGTGGAACAGCCGCGTGACCCCTGGGTGGCAGAGGTCGTTGTGGAGGGTCTGTAGCCGATCCCCGGTGGCGCTGGCATACATCCCTCGTGAGAGGGCGTCAGGGGATTCGTTAAGGGCCCCTGGCCGGTAAATGATGTCATAATCGAAGGTGGAGAGCTCGATCCGCCACCTAAGAATCTTATCATTTTTAATCTTCCCCCTCTGTTTATTATTGAACATAAACGCTACCGACCGCTGGTCGGTAAGTAGGGTGAAGCGTTTGCCGGCTAGGTAGTGGCGCCAGTGGCGCACTGCCTCCACGATGGCTTGGGCCTCCTTTTCCACGGAGGAGTGTCTGATCTCGGGCCCTTGGAGGGTCCTCGAGAAGAAAGCTACGGGCCGCCCCGCCTGGTTGAGGGTGGCCGCCAAGGCAAAGTCAGACGCATCACTTTCCACTTGAAATGGAGTGTTCTCGTCCACTGCCTGTAGCGTGGCCCGCTCAATATCCTGCTTAATGCTTTTGAAGGCGGCGTGGGCCTCAGCAGAGAGCGGAAAAGAGGATGCTTTCAAGAGGGGGCGGGCTTTGTCAGAGTAGTTGGGGACCCATTGGGAATAATAAGAAAATAACCCCAGGCACCTTTTCAGGGCTTTGGGAGTGTTGGGCAGGGGCAGCTCCCGTAGGGGGCGCAATCGGTCGGGGTCTGGTCCGATTTCCCCATTCTCCACCACGCTGCCTAGTATGCAGAGGCGCGTGGTGTTGTAAACGCACTTGTCCTCGTTGTAAGTGAGGTTGAGTTTTTGTGCGGTTTTCAGGAACCTCTCGAGGTTCGAGTCGTGATCCTGCTGGTTGTGACCGCAGATGGTGACGTTGTCGAGGTAGGGGAAGGTTGCCTGCAAGTGGTGGTCATCGACCATGCGGTCCATCTCCCTCTGGAAGACCAAGACCCCATTCGTCACCCCAAAGGGGACTCTGAGGAATTGGTAGAGGCGTCCGTTCGCCTCGAAGGCGGTGTACGGGCGGTCCTCTGGTCTGATAGGGAGCTGGTGGTACGCTGACTTGAGGTCGATGGTGGAGAACACCCGGTATTGGGCGATTTGGTTCACCATTTCTGATATGCGGGGTAGCGGATAGGCGTCTAGTTGGGTGTACCTGTTGATCGTTTGGCTATAGTCGATCACCATCCGTTTCATCTCGCTACCCCTTACCACCACCACTTGGGCGCGCCACGGGCTGTTGCTGCGTTCAATAATGCGCTCCTTCAGGAGCCTGTCTACCTCGGTCGCGATAAACCGCCTGTCCTCCCAGATGTACCTCCTGCTTTTGGTCGCTATTGGCCGGCAGTTAGGGGTAAGGTTTGCGAATAGCGAAGGCGGCTTTACCTTCAGGGTAGCCAGACCGCACACTGTGAGGGGCGGCTGGGACCCACCGTAATTGAGCGTGATGCTTTGGTGGTAGCACTGGAAATCCAGGCCCAAGATCACGCTCGCACATAGATTCTTCATGATTAGTACTTTAAAATTATCGTATACAGTTCCGTTAACGGACAATTGTACCGTGCACTAACCCGTAATGGTCGATGTCTGGGTTTTATCAGCCATAGAGATGGTACCCCGAGTAGGGACCACCGTTAGGGAGAGTTGTTGTACTAGTTCAGGGTGGATAAAACTCTCCGTGCTTCCACTGTCAATTAAACATTTAACCCCGCACCCGTTTACCTCGATGTCCACCATTGATTTGGATAGCGGGTGCGGCCTGGTCTGGTCCACTGTGACCGATGGCACTGTAGGGCCCTGATCGAGACAAGATGGCGTCCACGCTGCCTGCTCACAAGATGGCGGACCCCACGAGGTCGGGCAAGATGGCGCCCAAGATGGCCGCTCCCATGGCGCACACGCGGCGGTGGTGGGTTTTCCGGCGGGGTTCCCTCTGCACACCTTCCCGAAGTGCCCCTTCTTACCGCACTTAAAGCAGGTGGTGCCTTTCGCCGGGCACAGGTTTCTGGTGTGCTTCGGCTGCCCGCAGAAGTAGCAGTTGGGACCCGACGCGTCGCGGCTGTCGTAGGGCTTCTGGGGGGAGAGCGGGGCCCCGACGGTGTCGGGCTGCTGGGCGGGGAAGATGCCTTCCAAGATGGCGGCGCCCTTGGTGCACACGCGTCCGAGTTTCTCTGGGCCACATCCAGGGATCGCGCTGTGTCCACCGCCTGTTTCAGGTCCAATCCCGTTTTTTCCAGCAGTCTCTGCCGGATGTAAGTGGAGCTGAGGCCTGTGATAAAGGCATCGCGAACAAGCTCGTCAGTGTACACTGCGGCTTTTACATCTTGGCACTTGCAGTCTTTGCCAAGCGTTTTCAGGGTGCCTAGGAACTCATCCAGCGATTCCCCAGGTCGCTGTGCGCGAGTAGCGAGCAGATGCCTAGTATACACCTCATTCATAGGCTGCTGGTAATGCGCCTTTAAGATGTCGCAGGCGGCCGGGTACGTGTCGGCGTCTTGGATGAGCGGGTAAACCCGGTGGCTTACCCAATTCCGCAGGATTCCGAGTTTCATACTTGCAGCGTCCGTGGCGCCTTTGACGGCTGCGGAATTGTCCAGGAAGAATTCCATACACATAAACCAGTGTCCGAAGCGTGCCGATGCGTCCGAAGCATGCTGGTCCAAATCCAAACGTTCGGGTTTCAAGAGTTGATCCATTGTGTTGAAAAGTAAGTTAATAAAATTGATGCGCCTCAATAAATCCGAGACTCAATGTTAGCGGAACAAAACAAGGCTTTTATTAACTTAGAAGGTAACACACAGTGGAGAGGTATCTTCCATCCAGAGGTCTGCTGTACTGGATGCGAGGCAGGCTGAGCCAGCTTACATAGGGGCCAGGTATGGGCGGAGCCCTACACACAATACATTACAATACAGTACAATGGTGAGGAAACGGAACTGGGGTAAGGGAAATGAAACTGAAACTAAACCACAGTCACAGGCAGAGAATACTGATGAGTGATGACTGGCATATTTCATCACAACCGCCGTCTTTTCGACATCCTGGGGGTGCACTGGGACCTGATGGTACCCACGGACGAGGTTGACCTTTGAGCATATTGACTTCCCCGCCAAATGCGCAGAGAAATCTTGTATGTGGGGGATGGGGTAACGGTCGGGCGTCGTTATCTCATTGAGGCGACGATAGTCGCCACAGGGCCGCCATCCCCCGCTGGGCTTTGCGACGATGTGGAGCGGTGAAGACCAGCGACTACTGGACCGGCGAATAATCTCCAGCTTCTCCATCGCGGCGAACTCCGCCTTCGCCGCCGCGAGCTTGCTGGGCTCCAAACGCCGCACCCTGGCGTAGACGGGTGAGCCGGTTGTCGAAATATGATGCTCCACCCGATGCTTGGCGGTTGAAGCTGAAAAGGTGGGCTTTGTCAGCTCGGGGAAGTCCCCGAGAAGGCGGGAGAAGTCGTCGGGAGGTGGCCGCGCGCAGGAGACCGAGTGCGGTGCAGCCGTGCTGTGCGCACCTTAAATACCGTTGAGCGTGGCGGCGTGAACGAGGCGTCGATTTTTCGCATCCACCAACAGGCCGTTGGCACCTAAAAAGTTGGCGTCCAAGAGGGCCTGCGAAATTTGAGCGGTGACGAAATCCCAGGTAAAGCGCTGGCCACCGAAACAGACTTGCACCCGTCGTTTCCCGCAAGTGCGGATCGTACCCCCATTGGCAGCTTGGAGGGGGAGACCCCGTCCGCCGGACCAAAGTTCGAGGACCGAGGCGGGAAGTATGCTGCACTGTGCCCCCGTGTCACACAGAAAACGACGGCCCGAGATGGAGTCGGTTAAATACATGAGATTCCCGGAGTCACCGATCGCCATCGTTGCCGCGGGGGACGCACCGGATCCGGTGTTCTTGACTCGCGGCGGTCTGTTCGACGGTCTGGGCACGAAACTACACTGTGGTCGGCAGCAGCGGGCCTTCGGGCCGAAACGGGTGTGGTAGTAACAGTGACCGGCCGTCGGAGGCGCCGGGGCCGGGGCTGGGCCCCTTGGGGCGGGGCGGGGCGTTGCGCGATGGCGCAGTATTGTTGCCGGACCGTGTAAATTTTATCCGCCTCTTCGGCGAGCGCGATGCAGTCCCCGGTGTCCGATCTGGCGAGGGCTGCCTGGACGTGTTCGGGCAGCTGCGTAAGGAACAGCTCGCAGAACAGGAAACATGGGGGTTCGGACCCCAGGAGCGTCAGCATGTGGCTCATTAGTTCCGAGGATTTGGAGTCACCTAACCCTGGTAGTGTCAGTAAGCGGCGAGCGCGCTCCGCCATGGTAAGGCCAAATACCTGCAGCAGCCGAGTCTTGATGGCTACATACTTGTCAGCATTCGGGGGGTTCTCCAGAAGGCTGATGATCCTCGACGCCGTCGAGCTATCGAGGGCGGAGACCATGTACAAATATCGGGTCTGGTCCTGCACGATGTTGCAGAGTTCAAACTGCGCCTCGGCCTGCACAAACCAGGAGGCCTCCTGTTGTTCCCAGAATTGGGGGAGCTTCAAGGCCACAGCGTTGGCATCCATCACTGGCCTGCGTTCCGTGTCCACCGCGAAAAACGATCGCGAGGATTCGGGGTCACCAATGTAGGAGTCTATGCACTCCTA
Organism: Somniosus microcephalus; assembly: GCF_052327205.1. Taxonomy (NCBI): domain Eukaryota; kingdom Metazoa; phylum Chordata; class Chondrichthyes; order Squaliformes; family Somniosidae; genus Somniosus; species Somniosus microcephalus. The sequence goes on from NC_140995.1 coordinate 225,046,927, forward strand.
ACAAAAACACTGTGAACTAAACTGGTAGTTAACAAACTTAGTTTAATGCACTGAAAGTATTACAAAACAAGAAACGCAGGAGAAACTCCAAACAGGTCTGTACACTAGCTCACTCCACGAGGACTAACTGGAAACGCCCTCCAACCCTGACGTCATGACATCATCACGTTTCCCGCCGTTGGGAACGTCACGTGATCCACGTGATGACGTCATCGCGTCAGATTGCGATTTTATCGATCCCGCGCTGTTTAAACAGGGCAAACATTAAAAGGTAACAATAATGATTAAAGGCAATTGTACAAGTTACTGTGAGAGTCTCTTTGGTGGCTTTGCCACACAGGTACCGATTTCATCCTTCTGTGCCCCCACCCCCCAGACATAATTCTTTACAATAACAGTCAGGCTGAGAACTGACTTTTTATTCATCTGTCCATCCATGACCACTAGAATGGTACCTTTATAGTTCTGCATCTTAAATGTTTATAGAATATCCTGACTTATTTAGTCAAAGAAAGATTTTTCCATTTACATGAACGTTAGCGTGTGGTCCAGTCTCATCAGATTTGGACTGCTTTTTGAATGATTTCCAAACCCGCTCTTATCTATCAACACTTATGTCACACGAGGGCTCTGTGAGCATTCGTTGCCGTGGCTGTTTAATGAGAGTTAATTCAATGTGCTTCTCAGCAGCTTCTAACTACAGCCTACGTAGGGCCACACAAACAGGGGTCTCTAGCTCTCCAAAGGATTCCTATGTGATGATGTTAAGATTCAGGCACAGACAAAACCCAGGGAATAGTTTCTCATACATCATTACAAATGGCCTAAACAATGGAATTTTTTTTTTTTAAAGTCACACTGGCTAATTTTATTTAGGATTTTAAAGTACCTCCTCAGCTGCTGCAATTTAGCAGACTTGAAAAGCAGACACCACAGAGACATGTCATCATTTGTACTGTTTTACAGTTCATGCTCCATTTAAAAATGATGTCTTGGCTAAACACTGTCTTCAAACAGTTTTTTTAAGGTTATTTTTCCCAGACGTTAGACAAAGTGCAAACCTCACAATCTTTCTCCCCTCTCCTCCTGAAGGCACAGGTCTAGAAGTTCAGCTCTGTAGCTCCCAATTTTTCAGTGCTACAGGTGCCATTTTGTGTCCAAAATGGCGTCCGCACCGTGAGCGCGCATTTCTGGTGCGAGCTGCGCCAGATGCCATTATTTTAGTGAGGTTGTTTGCATTGGTGCAGGGAGCATGCTAATTTGATGCCAGCGCTGCCATTTTTGACCTCAACGCTGGAGCTAACACCCTCTCTTAAACACGCACAGCTGAACTGTGGAAGGACTCCCCTGATATACCTATCAATTCATCCAATGAAAAGCAACGAGTTAAGATGGTAACTATAGGTTTTTATTGGCTAAATAACAGAGCCCACCCTCGTGGGCGATCGGGTCCAACAAGGAGGAATACCAGCCAGTCGACCACCTTTATACCTGGGCAAGCAGGCGGAGTCATGGGCGGAGTCAGCTGTGGTCAGCCCAGGTATAACAGCGTGACAAGAGGTGACCTTGTGTAGTGATACAACAGTGTAAACAGTGATAACCATAGTGTAACAATATAAACAGTGATAACCATAGTGTAACGATAGTGAACGATAAAAGTGGTTTACCACATTCACCCCTTGTTTAGATTTGAGTCCAGCGGGGTGAAGTGTACTACCAGTTCGGGTATGTCAGTCTGTCCGGAGGCCTCGTAAGTCTCTCTGATCGGTGCAGCAGTGGCGGCGGTGATGCAGTATCCGATGTTAATGCTGGTGTCTGCGTGGTCGGCGAAGGCTCGTGGGGTTCCGGCATGCCGTCTACCTGGGGTGGATTTGGGGGGGTGGTGGGGGGTAACGGTGGTGTCTCAGGGGTGCCCGAGGGTGCAAGGTCTCGTAAGGAGACTGTGTCCTCCCGCCCGTCTGGGTATGCCACATAGGCGTACTGGGGGTTGGCGTGCAGGAGGTCCACCCTCTCGACCAGGGGGTCCGTTTTATGGGCCCTCACGTGCTTTCGCAGCAAGACGGGCCCGGAGAAGTCAGCCATGTTGGTAGCGAGGTTCCCGTAGTCGACTTCCTGGGGAAAACAAACATTCGTTCATGGGGGGTGGCGTTAATGGCCGTGCAAAGCAGTGACCGGATGGAATGCAGCGCTGCCGGGAGGACTTCCTGCCAGCGAGAGGTTGGCAGGCCCTTAGACTTTAAGGCTAAGAGAACGGCCTTCCAGACAGTCGCGTTCTCTCTTTCCACCTGGCCGTTCCCTCGGTGGTCCTGCTTGCAGCAATGCCTCTCGCTAGTAGGAACTGGCGAAGTTCCTCGCTCATGAAGGATGAGCCCCGGTCGCTATGTATATAGTTCGGGAACCCGAACAAGGCGAAGAGGTCGTTCAGGCATTTGCTGACCGTGGTACTGGTCATGTCTGGGCAGGGGAAGGCAAATGGGAAACGGGAGTACTCATCAATGATGTTGAGGAAGTACACATTACGGTCAGAGGACGGGAGGGGCCCCTTAAAATCGATGCTCAAGTGCTCGAAGGGGCGGGTGGCCTTGATCAGGCTTGCTCTGTCCGGCCTAAAGAAATGCGGTTTGCATTCGGCGCAGGTTTGGCAGTTCCTGGTCATGGTCCTGACCTCCTCGATGGAGTAGGGCAGGTTGCGGGCCTTAATGAAGTGGTAAAGTCTGGTGACCCCGGGGTGGCAGAGGTCGTTGTGGAGGGTCTGCAGTCTATCAATTTGCGCGTTGGCGCATGTACTTCGTGATAGAGCATCTGGGGGTTCGTTCAGTTTACCAGGCCGGTACAAGATATCATAATCATAGGTGGAGAGCTCGATTCTCCACCTCAAGATCTTGTCGTTCTTGATTTTGCCCCTCAGCTTGTTATTAAACATAAAAGCGACCGAACGCTGGTCGGTGAGGAGGGTAAATCGTTTGCCTGCCAGGTAATGCCTCCAGCGTCGTACTGCCTCCACGATCGCCTGGGCCTCCTTCTCGACCGAAGAGTGTCGGATCTCAGGGCCCTGGAGGGTCCTTGAGAAGAAGGCCACAGGTCTCCCCGCCTGGTTAAGGGTTGCTGCTAGGGCGAAGTCGGATGCATCGCTCTCCACTTGGAAAGGGATAGACTCATCCACTGCGTGCATCGTGGCCTTAGCAATGTCTCCCTTTATGAGGGAGAAGACTGCGCACGCTTCTGCCGTCAGGGGGAAGGAGGTGGACTTCATGAGGGGTCTGGCTTTGTCCGCATAATTCGGCACCCATTGGGCATAGTAGGCGAAGAGCCCCAGGGTTCTATTCAGCGCCTTTGGACAGTGGGGGAGGGGTAGCTCCATGAGGGGGCGCATTCTTTCGGGGTCGGGGCCGATGACCCCGTTCTCTACTACACAGCCGAGGATGGCGAGACGCGAGGTGTTAAACACACATTTCTCCTTATTGTAAGTGAGGTTCAGCCGTTCGGCTGTACGGAGGAATTTCTCCAGATTAACATCGTGGTCCTGCCGGTCGCGGCCGCAGATGGTGACGTTATCTAGATAAGGGGACGTGGCCTGCAGCCCGTTCTGGTCAACCACCCGGTCCATCTCCCTTTGGAAGACCGAAACCCCGTTGGTGACGCCGAAGGGAACCCTAAGGAAGTGGTAGAGGCGGCCATTCGCCTCGAAGGCGGTATACTGGCGGTCCTCTGGGCGGATAGGGAGTTGGTGATAGGCCGACTTAAGGTCGATGGTGGAGAATACCCGGTACTGTGCAATCTGATTGACCATATCAGATATGCGGGGAAGGGGGTATGCGTCCAGCTGGGTGTAGTCGATGACCAGGCGGTTTTTATTGCCGGTCTTAACGACTACGACCTGGGCACGCCAGGGGCTGTTGCTCCTCTCGATGATGCCCTCCTTCAGGAGACGCTGCACCTCAGAGCTAATAAAAGCTCTGTCCCCGGCGCTGTACCGCCTGCTCTTGGTGGCGACGGGTTTACAGTCGCGGGTGAGGTTAGCGAACAGGGAGGGGGGCGGGACCTTGAGGGTGGATAGGCCGCAGGTGGTATGCGGTGGGCGGTTTAAAGGCTGCTGGTTGTCGACTGTGAGTGGGGGGAGGGGTCTACCGTATGCCAAAGTGACACTTTGAAGGTGGGATTGGAAGTCCAGCCCTAGTAGGACGGCAGCGCAGAGCTGGGGCAGGACGAGGAGTTTAAAATGTTTATACTCCGTGCCCCTAACCGACAGGGTCACAACACAGTAGCCGCTGATGTCCGTAGAATGGGACCTCGACGCCATCGAGATCCGGTTGCGCGTTGGCCGGACAGTGAGGGAGTAGTGGCTCACCGTGTCTGGATGGATGAAACTCTCCGTGCTTCCGCTGTCGAACAGGCAGGTCGTGGCGTGGCCGTTTACTTTGATGTCCATCATGGACTTGGACAGGTGATGCGGGCGAGCTTGGTCCAGTGTGACGGAGGCTAGTGTATGGCTGAGCGAGCTGCTGTAGTCTGCGGGTGAGGCGGTGGTCGGGTCTGGAGACAAGGTGGCGGTCGAGTGTGGTGGACAAAATGGCGGCGCCCACGAGGTTGAATAAAATGGCGGAGGAGATGGCCGCCCCCACAACTCACATGAGGCACTGCTGGCGTCGGTGGCCTTGATCAAAGATGGCCGCCCCCACGACTCACACGAGGGGATACTGACATCTGTGGCCTTGATGAAAGATGGCCGCCCCACAACTCGCATGAGGCACTGCTGGCGTCTGTGGCTCTCCCCCTGCAGGCCTTAGCGAAGTGGCCTTTCTTGTGGCAATCGGAGCAAGTCGCGTTTCTTGCAGGGCAGCGCGTCCTCGGGTGTTTCGCCTGGCCACAGAAGAAGCAGCCGGCGGCCCGATCGCGGGGCTCCGATGTTGCAGCCGGTACCGGGGGTGGCGGTCCCGATCGGTTCTGGGACGCCGACGCTGAGGTAGGTCCCAGAGGCGGTGGTGCGAGGGGTATTGCGGCCGGGGTCGGGCCGGAGTCCCAGGGTCGCGCAGCACAGTACCTGGAATACGCCTCGAGGTCCCAATGGGCCACTTCCAGAGAGCGAGCGAGGGCTGCAGTTGTATTCAGGTCGAGGTCCTTTGATTCGAGCAGTCTTTGCCGTGAGTAGTCGGACCGAAGGCCTTTCACGAAGGCATCGCGGATATTCCCTTCAGTATTTTCTGCAGCCGTTACAGCTTTAAAGTCACAGTCCCTGCCGAGTGTTTGTAGCGCCCGTAAAAATTCATCTACAGACTCTCCTGGCTGTTGCGAGCGGGATCTTAGGAGATGTCTGGCATACATAGAGTTTACCGGGCTCCGGTACTGCTCTTTCAGCAGGCTGAGGGCGTCCTCGTATGTAGTAAGGTCCTGGATGAGTGCAAATACTTTAGGGCTCACTTGGGCGGTCAGAACTCTTAGTTTGGATCCCGGAGGCACGCCGGATTCTCCCAGGTAGGATTCGAAACAGCTCAGCCAGTGTTTGAAGTCGAGGGCTGAGTTCGCTGCCTGTGGGTTTAGATCCAGGTACGGCGGTCGGAGGGCTCGCAGCCAGGCCGGCTGCTGTGGCTGTTGTAGCTGGCTGTTTGGCTGGTCGTTTGGCTGCTCCGATCCACTCATTTCAAAATTTAGCCAATAAAATTGATATACCTATCAATTCATCCAATGAAAAGCGACAAGTTAAGATAGTAACTATAGGTTTTTATTGGCTAAATAACAGAGCCCACCCTCGTGGGTGATCGGGTCCAACAAGGAGGAATACCAGCCAGTCGACCACCTTTATACCTGGGCAAGCAGGCGGAGTCATGGGCGGAGTCAGCTGTGGTCAGCCCAGGTATAACAGCGTGACAAGAGGTGACCTTGTGTAGTGATACAACAGTGTAAACAGTGATAACCATAGTGTAACGATATAAACAGTGATAACCATAGTGTAACGATAGTGAACGATAAAAGTGGTTTACCACATCCCCCACCAGCACTACTTAAAGGGGATCATCATCTGCTTTCAGGTTAGTTGCTGATTGATTCCACTGGTTCTTGGTGAGTTTGTAGAGGCGTTTCTTGGTTTGGTGTCTTATTTGAAGTTGCTGAATTCTCAAGGGAGTGATGTGGCAGGTTACTTCGAGGCTTCTGCTCAGACCAGTTGCTCCCAGACATGGGTGCTGCAGTTTGTATCTCCCTTGGCCTGCAGCATGATAGGGAGACTAAGCAGAGGCTGTTGTGTATGTAACCTGTTCCACCTTAAGAGAGCTTAAGCCTGTTCCACCTTAAGAGATGTACTACTTTCTCAGGCTGCTGTAGACGTAATACCGGGGGTGAACACACCGGTATATAAGCACTGTGCAGTAATCTTGTATTCAGTATAGTCCCTACCTCCAACCAGTAAAGACCTGTTTTTATTGTTACTCATTAGTCTGTGTCTTAATTAACTAAATAATTCACAGACTTAACACTGGCGACGAGTCAGGTGCTTACCCTGCGGCAGTTATTCCACGGCGGTTGAAGAGAGGTTTCAAACCACACCACCCCACTGGAAGCGACAGGCATTAGGACCCTGAAGCCTCCATCAGCTTGTGAACCGGAGTAGAAGACAGGGCTGGGGAAGACAGAGGTACAGGGCGATAGCGATCGGCAGATAAGGGCCGGGCCGCTTTGAAGTGAGGGGCGCAGCCGGGCCATCGATCGCAACCACCGATAAGGGCCGCACTCGGGCTGAAAGGGCAGCGGCTGCAGAAATTGAAGGCGCGAGAGCCGCGGTGCACAGCGCGGGCCATCGATCGCGATCGGGAGATAAGGGCTTTGGAGTGCGAGGCGCAGCCGGGCCATCGATCGCAAGCACTGATAAGGGCCGGGCCGCTTTCAAGTGCGAGGCGCAGCCGGGCCATCGATCGCATCCGCTGATAAGGGCCGCACTCGGGCGATCGCGGCGAAGATAAGGGCCGCACTCGGGGGCTGAAGGGAGACGGCGTCGGGGGACGGGTGAAGACCGCCAAGCGCGGGAAAACCGCCATTTTGTGGGCGGAGGACGACGGCAAGAGCGGGAAGCCGCCATCTTTGATAACAAGTAAAGAAAATAAAATCTGAGAAATTGCAAATCTACAATGCCTAAACACGGGAATATTAGCACCTTTGATAGTGACCTCGAAGATTGGGCCATATATGTTGAAAGAGTAAAAAATTATTGTAAGGCCAATAAAATTCGTGACCAAGATAAAGCTCTAACATTATTAAATTTAATGGGTGCGAAGACATACGGGCAATTGAAACACCTGTTATCACCAGATGAACCGGCGGATAAGACGTTCGATGAGATTGTTACTGTCCTGAAAGATCATCTAAACCCCACGCCGCTGATGCTAGCGGAACGATTTAAATTTTACGACAGAAGGCAGCTACAGCATGAAAGCAATGCTGAATATTTGCTGGAATTACGTAAATTAGCGAAATATTGCCAGTTTGGAACGGGACTGACAGATGCACTACGAGACAAATTTGTGTGTGGTTTATTTAAACAGGATACACAAAAGCGACTGCTCGAGGAGAATGAGCTGACGCTTGAGAAGGCGGTCACTATGGCAGCAGCACACAAAGCCGCAGCGAGAGGCACGGCAGTAATGCAGCTACGGTCACCGGAGCTCAGTGCACACAAATTGGGTGTGAGTTCTGTTAAATGTTATCGTTGTGGAAAGACAACGCATGATCAGAACCAGTGTTGGTTTAAAAACCAAGAATGCAGAACATGTGGTAGGCTTGGACATATAGCTAGAGTATGCAGGTCAGGGAAGAAGACCAGCAACAAGAAGTCACCGCAAGGGAAATACGCAAAGGTACACAAGGTGGCCGAACAGGAGTCCGATTCAGACGCTAGCAGTAATGAACTGGCTGGCTTAAGCAGTATTGAACTGGCTAGCTTAAGGGTACTCAACGTTGGTAAGGGTGCAGACCTCCAGACAATTTGGGTTACTCTTCAGATAGAAGGAGTCCAAGTAAAAATGGAATTGGACACTGGATCGGCATTGTCGGTCATGAATAAGAAAGATTACAGAAGGTTATTCCAACATATTCCCCTACAGGATACGGAGATTATATTGACAACCTACACGGGGCAGAGAGTGTACCCCATCGGGACAATAAAGGTTGCAGTGGCCAACAAGGGCGAAGGAAGTCAAATAATGGACTTATATGTGCTACCGGAGGGAGGTCCACCACTACTAGGCCGGGAGTGGTTTAGAAACATAAATATGGACTGGCATTCGCTAAAAGCCATAAAGAGTGAGAACTCGGTGCAGATAATCAGCCCAGACTCTAGAACTGATGATGGTAAGACCAACCCATGTGCAAAAGACAAAGTTTCAGCACAGAATTCCACTGAGCAACAACAACATAGTTTAACAGAGAATTCTGAGTCTGTCAAGTCTACTGATATGCACATTTTTGAGGGACACTGGGCTCGAACTCAACTCCATTTCAAACTACAACAGCAATTAGAACAAATGATTCGCCGTTTTGAGCAAGAGATGAATGAAATAAAAAAGTTCTTTGTTACAGAGTGGGAGAATCTGGAAAGGCAACAGAAGCAACTGATGGAGAAAATGGAGCAGGAGCACACCAACCATCTGCGCGAGGAGGCCGAACGAATCAAAGCTGATTCAGGTTCTGAAGGTGCGTGCCATAATCTGGTGTCAGAAGAGTTAACGGTCAGCCAACTCCTTCATATGCTGAGGGACAAGACTCTGAAATGGGAAAAACTTGAACACGAGCTGCGATCTTCAAAGGAAAAGGGTTCGGAGCTCTCAAAAGTCATTGAGATGGCTGATGTGACGACACAGACTGAAACGACTGCAACAGAGCAGCCATTGGATGCCAAAAGTATGCTGACTCACATCAATGTAGAACAACAGACCGCTGAAACAGCTGCTCCGGTAGAGGGATTGCATAGTCCGATCAATCAATCTCCAAAGGAAGTTGAAGTATTAAAATCACAAATGAGGTCACTAGTAAACGACTTGCTGAAAGCCCAGAAAAAGCTGGATGCAGAGGTACACATGAAGAAGTCTCTTCAGGAAAGATGTCTGGATTTGGAACAAGAGCTGGCTAACGTCCAGCTGGGTATGCAGGAAATAGACGACCCTCTCACTGGTCTAGCTCAGGACGACACCGAATATTACCATGACCTGGTGGACGACACCGAATATTACGATGTCCTGTCCTGCCCAGCTTGTAACTTCGACTCCCAAAGTGCAGAAATCATGGAGGAGCACCAAAAGTCTACGGAACATCGGGAGAAGCTGGCTCTACGGCGGAAACAGGAGGAAGAGAAGGAGGAACTGCGCATGCAGCTGGCAGCTGTGGCAGCTGACAATGGAGCCCAGAGAGTCTCCAAGAAGCAGAAAAGGAAAAGTAAAAACAGAAGATGACCCATCTGAACCATTATCACCTCTACCAGATCACACACGTGGTCCCTCCGAACGGAGCCAAATCAGTTCGGAAGTTCAAGCTGTTAAATCCATGAAAGGACTATTGAATGAGTAACGTGAACCGACTACACCACAGAGATTGAATCTGTGAACTGTTTTCCACAGAGACTGAATCTGTGATATGTTACGTTAAACATGAAGTTATATATGTATATATGTTATTACGTTATGTTAAATGGGGGGGATGACTATAAAGCTAAGAAGGGAGGAGTGTTGTGTATGTAACCTGTTCCACCTTAAGAGAGCTTAAGCCTGTTCCACCTTAAGAGATGTACTACTTTCTCAGGCTGCTGTAGACGTAATACCGGGGGTGAACACACCGGTATATAAGCACTGTGCAGTAATCTTGTATTCAGTATAGTCCCTACCTCCAACCAGTAAAGACCTGTTTTTATTGTTACTCATTAGTCTGTGTCTTAATTAACTAAATAATTCACAGACTTAACAGAGGCGGCACAGAGAAGGACAAGCTGCTTGAAGAGGGAGGCGGGGGAGAAGGGCTCTCAGCAGGAGGCCATATCCATCCAGGGTCTTCAGGGAGCAATTCTCCTACCTCAGCTTCAGCGAGGAACAGTGCATGCCACGTCTCCGCTTCACTAAGGAGGTTCTCACTGAAATCTGCCACCTGTTGCAGGCAGACCTGCAGCCTCGGAGCCGGGTGAGGACAGCATTGCCAGTGCCTGTGAAGGTCAGCGTTGCCATGAATTTTTATGCATCGGGCTCCTTCAAGGCTGCAGATGGCGACATTTGCAGCATCTCACAGTTCGCCGTTCACCATTGCATAAGGGAGGTCACTGAGGCTCTGTACACAGAGGTTAATACATTTCATTCTCTCTTGCCAGAGAGAAGCAGGCGGAACGAGCACGCGACTTTGCCAATAGCAGGCTTCCCCGTAGTGCAGGGTGCCATTGACTGCACACACATTACTTTGCAGGTGCCGCATGTGAACTCGGAGATGTACCGCAACTGGAATGGATTCCACTCCCTCAGTGTCCAGCTGGTGTGCAACCATATTCAGCGCATCATGCAAGTCAATGCTCGGTATCCTGGCAGCAGCCATGATGCCTTCATTCTGCGGCAATCCGTTGTACCATCTGCATTTGAGCCACCATGACAAACCAGAGGGTAGCTACTGGGTGACAAGGGCTATCCGCTGACCAACGGATTCATGATTCCGGTGTGCAACCGAACCACACATGGCCAGCATGCATATAACGAAAGGCATGCTGCCACACAGAATGTGATTAAGCAGACCATTGGGGTCCTCAAACAGCACTTTCACTGCCTGGATCGCTCTTGAAGAGCCCTGCAGTACTCACCAGAGCGTGTCTCAAGATTCATCATGGTCTGTGACCTGCTGCACAACCTCACCATCATGAAGGCACAGCCCTTGCTGCCAGGTGTACGGTGAAGAGGAGGAGGAGGAAGAAGAGGAGGAAGAGGCAACCAAGACAGCCCCTTTCGGGCCGTGATGAACTGATCCAACTGTGGTACCAGTGAACGCAAACCCAATTCTCCATTCAGCCACAGTCCCACACCTTACCTTCCCTTTGTTACGAACCATCACAGCGTCCTCCTGGCCACTTTGCTACAATAAATACAAACATTCCAAACCAACTTTATACATCAATCCATCAAATATTACATACTAAAGTCAACTAATCACCCTTGTGCATTCCCTTAGTGTCTGCTCCTGCGCAGTGCTACCCCAGTGGCTGCAGCATGACTGGTGGAAGGCTGCTGATTTTCAGTGGGGGAGACTGCAGATGGCCTTGCAGGATGACCTCGAGCAGCTCTGTGCCTAGAAGGCCCTGCTTTAGACTGCACCACCTGTACGTGGGTGGCAGCAGTCTGGGCTAGCTGGCTGACAGGCAACAGCAAAGGCACTGGTGGAGTGACAGTGGTGGGAGGACAAATGGTGTCAGTCTAAGAGAGGACAGCGGTTTGTGCGCCACAGAGCCACTGCCACTCCCCCAGGGTGGTGCCACAGCAATCCTAGTAATCTGTTGGAGGACAGATTGCTGGACTGCTGTGACACCCTGCAAACCCCTTTCAATACTGGTAACCGCAGCCATGGTGGCGGCAGTCTGTGCTTACGTGGCAACAAGCTGAGCTTGCATGACTTCAGTTTGACCTTCCACTGCAGCACTCAGACGTTGGATGGCTTGTGCTTGTGCTGCAATGGAAGCTGAGACATCAGCCATCAGACGCTGCATCACGGTTGGGTCCACAAGTGCGCTATTGGATTTGCCCACCACTTCCACTCTGGAAATGATGGGCTCCAAGTTCTGTGCAAAGCCCTGTGCAAGGTTGGTGCTGGACTCCTCCATGCTCCTTGACATTGCATTCAGGCTTTCTGGCAGGCCTGCCAATGCACCGTATTTCATTGTGCATACCCATCAGTGTTCTTCTGTAGGCCGTCCCATCAAGGTCCTATTCTGAGTCCTGTGCAGCAGAACTCGTGTGCGACCTTGTCCTCCAGGAGCTGGCACCTGCTGTTGAGTTTCTGGGTCTGTACCAATTAACCCTTTCACTCCTAAGTTCCGAAAGATTCGACTTGACCCGTATTGGTGACGGTAATTATATTTTTCACTGAAAGTGAGACCCGATACATTAGAGCATCAGAGCAGCAGTTAAACAAGGCGCAATCAAAGTTTATATTACCCGTTGGGCCCTGGGTAGAAGACGCGATCTCCATGGGTCAACCCCTGTTGGACCTGGCCTCCAGGCTTGCTCGTCCGCCCAGTGTGACGCGTGTAGGTCCTCCGCCAACCCAAAACCCTCCTCGGCGCGTATGGTGGATGTTCTAAGCTTCTTGCCAAATGCCTCTACAACCTAAGTATTTGAGAGACCCTTTCTTATACTTCCCAGCAAAGCAGTTAACCCAATCATTGACTTACACCTGAACCCCCCCTGTCCAATTACAGGGATGCCACGTACCTAATGATCCCGCCTGCCCCTGTCAGGTCCTCAATTCATGACACCCTGACATCTATTTTTGACCATCAAGAATTATATCTGGGGTAGTTATGGCAACACAAACGGAACATATCTCCATGTGTAGAGATATGGGGGCAAAATTGGGTCACACCCCCTTTGGGGTGCTAACTTCGAATGGGCGCTACTTTTAGTGCCCCGAAAAAGTTAGTGCCCCCGTGCCCGAAATTCACTGGTAGCGCCCCAAGAGGGAGGTGGGGCGCTGTGGAAGCATCCCACCTCCCACTTGGGGTGCTGTGAGTGAATATTGCGGCGCTGTGGCATGTCGCGCCGCGGTACTGCAGGCCTTCCTCCCCTTATTAAAGGGGAGGGGCCTAGCGCAGCGCAACCCAGGACCCAGCTGGGCCACCAGGGATAGGAGTGCCGGCAAAAGAGCCCGGCACTCAAGAGGAATGCCGGGCTCACGGAGTGCAGCCGGCACCCCGCGGGGTGGCTTCATAGGAGGCCGGGGACAGCAAAGGGGGCAGGTGCTGGCAGGCAGCCCGCAACAAAAATGGCCGCCTGCCACCTCCCCTTTGATTTGCACCGCCCCGGCTGCACGTACGCCCCCCTGACCCTGTCAGACATAGCGTCCGGCAGTAAGTCAGGGGGCGCTACCGAAGATCGCGACTGGGGCGCAAGTGGGGTGCTGCGCATGGTGATGACATCATCGCCGGAGGCGCAGAGCCACGGGGCGCTAACGGTTAACGCCGTCGCTAACCCCCCGCTGAATTTCGTGGGAGGCGTTAGCTGCACTGCGAGTTTTTCCCCCATAGTGTCCTTGCCATTTGCCTATGTTTTTAATTCCCTGCAGATGTTATAACATTCCAAACAGTGGCAGCCACACATGACCTTGCTTCCCAGGCTAGCTGTCTGCTGTTTGTGTGCCAGGAAGGCTGCTGACTGTACCTTTAATTTGGCCAAGCAAGGCCGAGCAGCATTTTAAAATCTAACCGCTTCTACCCAGGGCATATTGCTCTAGTTTTAAAAGCATGATTATTCAAGCATCATTGTGCATTGCGTATCAGTTGCATAATAAAAACAATACAAACTTAAGACTATAACTAATAATACTTATTTCATTTAGTCCAGTTAGTTAGTAGGGAGACTCAAAAATGAAGATTTCCCCCTTTCTTACACTGCCCTTGCTGTAGCACACTCATGCCCGGTGACTCACCACGTGCAGATCCCACCTCTATGCTACCCTCTAAAGTATACGCATTGTCACTATCTGAGCTGGTGGCTGTGAGTGTGAGATCAAGTGACGGTGGCCTAGAAATTCGGTGGGCTGCGCTACCAGTTAGCGCCTAAAGAGGGCACTCAGTGGCTTTAGCGCCACTGGCCACGCTTCCTGCGATATTTAGCTGGGGCGCTAATGGCAGCGTTAGCCTGTTGCGCTGCGCCGCCACCGATGACGTCATCGGTGTGCGCAGCGCCCCGCTACCGCCCCGATCTCGATATTTGGTAGCGCCCGCCTCTGTAGCGCCGTTCGCAAATCACGCCCGGTTCACGGGGCCTACCTGTGGCGGCAGTGGCGCAAATTAAGGTGGCGGTGCAGGGCGGCCGCCTGCCAGCACCTCCATCCCCGGCCTCCTGATCTCCCCCCGCGGCAGTGCTGGCTGTTTTCCGAGAGCCCGGCACTTCTCGGTGCCGGGCTCTTTTGCCGGCACTCGCAATCTCTGATCGCGCTGGTGCAGGCCCCTCCCCCTTAAGAATGGGAGGAAGGCCTGCAGTACTGCAGCGCGCTGTGTCGCAGCGTGTGGTGCTGCGGCACGTTGCACTGCGATATTCAGTTTCAGCGCCCTAAGAGGGACACGGAGCGCCTCGAGCCTCGCCCCGTGTCCCTCTTGGGGCGTTCAAGCTGAATTTCCGGCGGTTGCAACTGCTCCGATCGCTGCGCTAATTCCGGCGCCCAGGCGAGCTTGGCGCCCCGTTTGCGGCTCCACCGAATTTCTCCCCTGGTGTCTCTTATTCCTCTTCCACCACTGCCTGTCCAGGTTGGAGTTCTTGGGTCTGTAAGGAGAAAGGCATAAGGGTAGGGTTGTGGTGAGGGGAGGCCAGGGGGGAAACAAGAGATGCATGTTTACACGATGTGCAGCTTGTAAATCAGAAGAGATTGTGGGATGGGGGAAAATGGGATGTAAGAAGGAGTATACCGTAATTTTCAATGGTTTCAGCCCCGCCGCTGGGCGCGGCCTCGGTTACGGCCGCTCCAATAATGCCAAACACCGTCTCCTCCATCTGGGTTAGTATATGCAGGCGCGCCTGTCTCCCTCCGGTCAGCTGCTACTGCCTGCGATTGAGCGTCACCTTCTCCTGCAAGAGGAGAGGGAAGTGTGGCGCAGTGTATTTGGTTGATGTGGCTGTCATGGTTGAATAGCTGGCAGTGGGTGCAAGCTGTGAGATGTGGGTGTGAGGCTTACAGCAGTGCTAAGTGTGTGAGGGTGAGGTGGAGCATGAGTCGTGATTGATAGAGATTGTTGGTCGGTGACTGATGTGGGTGTGGTGCATTGAGCAGTGTGTGGGGCTAGTTGTTGTTGGGATATGTCATTTGAAGATGTATTCATTGACGTTGACCACTCGTGTGAGGTCATTAAACTTCTTTCGCCACTGTACCCAGATCCTCGGGCTGGCATTTACCTCCATGGCTATCTGCTCCCACTACCCTCGCAGTGTCTTTCTGGAGGTCCCCCTGGCCTCCTGTGATATAGGACCTCTCTCCTTCTGTCCACCTCCTGTACTAAGGCCTCCAGTGCTGCGTCAGTGAACCTTGGAGCCCACTCTCTGGCATGTTATGCCATTCCTGTTTCTTTCTCATGTCAAACTCACTCCTGGAATAACTTCAAGCACCTACTCTCATCAAATTCCACCCCTCCTTTAAGAGGTGCAGGCTGGCTTTAAGAAGTGCAGGCTAGCTTTAATTGGTGCTAGCCTCGCACGAACTTGATCCTGTGCTGAGCGTGCAGCCACTCAGCAGCATGTTGAGCACTGGGCTGCATGCTGCAAACATGTAAATTAGCAGGCAGCACCGAATTTTGTGTGCTGCCTGCATGGGAACGTATGGATGCGGGTTGATTGTACATTGCGATCCCTGCGCCTGTTTTTGGGCCTAATCCAATTTCTAGGGTATTAGTGGGCTATTCTAATATAAAGGTCATAACAGTCAGGAGAGGAAGAGATTAGCTGCTGGACCATGTTGTTCCTATTTAGCAGTTTTACTCAGCATCTCATTCTTTTTTCTTCAAGTACAGTACACATAATCCAAAAGGTAGCATTGCTGTGTATGTTTCCTCCATGTACCGCCAAAGTTGAACTGCATTAGCAGCTCTGCCATGGCAGGCGTGCAGCTAACCCAGCTTACAGTGCAGATACACAGATACATAAGAGCTGACATTGAGACGTACATACCAACCATACGTCGCAACAGTGTCAGATGTGTATGGATCTCCACCCTGTCCCTATTATGTATTGTGAATGTTTGCTGTGTTTATTATTAAGGTTGTAGCATCTCTTTTCATGGGGAGCTGTGGCAAGCGTAAGAAGACAGGAAGGTGCAGCCCCGTTCAAGTGTTGACCTTGTCGGGGCAATGAGAGTGTGGATCTCCCAATTAATTAAATTAAAATAAATTTATTTGACAGATTGTGTAGCTGGTAAAATTTCAGCAGCAATTAAGGCATATTGGGCTAGAAACGGGCAACAAGTCAACAGAGCGTTCACTCCTTGCCAGAACAGGACACGTGCTAAATCGGCACCGGGCCTCATGCGTTTGCCCGGTGAGCTGCAGACGCTGATCAGCCATCCCGATGCAACTCACCGGTTTGGAGGTCGTCAATTTAGGCCAGGTAGGCCCTGGGAGGGAAGTCGAGGTGAACGGGGAGGGGGCTGCGAGTGCAGGCCAGCAGCAGCCTGCAGTAGTGCTGTGGAGTCAGGAGTAATGGTTCTGCTCCACATTCAGATAAGTAGAAAAGAAAAACTCACCTCTTCTTCGGCAGCGTCCAGCGGCCCATTTAAAGGCCACTGGTTAAGCCGCCGTAGAACAGGAAATTTTGAGTGAAGCATGGTCTGTCTAGACTTAGCCCAATTTGGCATCGAGATTCTGAAACAGGCATTAGCATCATCAAGGGGCTTGACGCCTATATTACGTGGGCGCCTAGGGCAATCGGAATTCGCCAGCTGCCAATTGGCATTTAGCACACTTCCGGGTGGGATAGTTGGTCCCCTAGCCCTGATTTTGCACACAGAAATTAGGTGTGATGCATACTCATTTCTACCCCATTGTTCCTTTAACCTCACGATGTGTTTCTAGCTTCAAGACAAAAACTTTTCTT
Source organism: Somniosus microcephalus (assembly GCF_052327205.1). NCBI lineage: Eukaryota > Metazoa > Chordata > Chondrichthyes > Squaliformes > Somniosidae > Somniosus > Somniosus microcephalus. The sequence continues at coordinate 225,063,726 of NC_140995.1, forward strand.
GTCCTCTCTTGTTACTTACAGCAATGATATTTCTGACGCTCACTCAGTTCGGGCTTCCCATTGAATTCGTTTTTTCTCCGATTTTTCTTCTATTCTTCCCTCTTGCTGTCTTAGTTTCCCAGTTACTAGCAGCCCCTCTGTTACCTTTCCCAAATGTATAAGCCTAGAAGAGTGAATGTAGGAGGGTACCACAGCCGCGCATGTTCCCATTCTCAGCTCAATATCCATGTACGTGTAATATCCAGCAGGGGTCAGGAGGTGGAGCCCTGTCTTCATGTCTTTGCTCCCTTGCCCAGAGATGCTGAGGTCAATTGCAGTGCGCCTCACTGCTGCCCAGGCCGATACCACCGAACAGCTCAGTACTCCCAGGCTGGTACCACCGAACAGCTCAGTACCCCCAGGCTGGTACCACTGAACAGCTCAGTACCCCCAGGCTGGTACCACCGAACAGCTCAGTACCCCCAGGCTGGTACCACCAAACAGCTCAGTACCCCCAGGCTGGTACCACCGAACAGCTCAGTACCCCCAGGCTGGTACCACCGAACAGCTCAGTACCCGCAGGCTGGTGCCACCGAACAGCTCAGTACCCCCAGGCTGGTACCACCAAACAGCTCAGTACCCCCAGGCTGGTACCACCGAACAGCTCAGTACCCCCAGGCTGGTACCACCGAACAGCTCAGTACCCCCAGGCTGGTACCACCGAACAGCTCAGTACCCCCAGGCTGGTACCACCGAACAGCTCAGTACCACATTTGTGAAGCTCAGTACCGGCTTCCCATTGATTTATTTTTCACTTCAATTATTCTTTTTTTCTCCCGTCTTCTAAAGGCAGTGACTTATGTTGGGTTATATTTTCTCAAGGAAGCCCTGCTCTAGGAAAGGAAAGAAATAACTTACATTTATATAACACATTTCTTGATCTCAGGATGTCCCAAAGCGCTTTACAGCCAATGAAGTACTTTTGAAGTGTAATCACTGTTGTAATGTAGGAAACGCGGCAGTCAATTTGCATACAGCAAGGTCCAACAAACAGCAATGAGATAATGACCAGACAATCTTATTTTAAGTGATGTTGGTTGAGGGATAACTATTGGCCAGGAGACCTGGGAGAACTCCCCTGTTCTTCTTCAAAATAGTGCCTTGGAATCTTTTGTGTTCGCCTGAGAGAGCAGACTGTTGTGTATTTTGAATGTTGTATTTGAATTGTCCCACATAGCTTACTGTAGTTGTGATGTGCAATGCACTATGGGAAATAGGGTGCATTGAGTTGAGAAGATTCTCTGGAATGTGATGGCTGTCGAAGTCTTGACTCCCGAGTAAGACTCTTAAACACAAAGTATCGTTAAAGACAGGCTTTATTTGCTTGCAAGGGAAGAGTTGTGTAGACAAGGGCTACATCAGACCTCTTCAAAGTAATACAGGAGTTGTAGTATATTTATACAGTATAGAAGCAAAACAGGCTTTCTATGCCACATGACATAGTATTGAATCATAACTGATTACAAAGGCACAGACCTTGCAAATTATTGAAACAACGTATTCCGGGCTGCGTTAGAATAACGAACGGAAATACCTTGGGATAAGGTTAACTAATCCTTTATTATGGGATCTCTCTGTTCCCTCTGTTCTCTCACTGTACCAACTGGGCCTGTGGGCCGATGTTTACCTTATCATGTCCTTGGCTGTTTGTTTGGTATAATGAGGCTCCTTGTTAAGCTTATCACAAACAAGGAGTACGTATATAGCATTCCTAAATTATCTCGTTCCCTTGAAACATGATTAGTGAATCATGCTGTTGGCCATTTTAAAGTTCAAATGGATTTCATTCTATGTCCAGGAAGCCATTTTAATGTCTAACTGAAAAACTGTACTTCCACATGGCTGTGAACTGAACTCTGTCTCCTGCGTACTCTTTTAATTGTTATACAAGCAAGGTTATTAAACCCTTGAGATTTAACAAAAGTGGCGACGAGGACGTCTGAACTTACGTGGCTCTGCTGTGCGGAAGATAGTCGGGTTTTACATGTTTAAAACTGTTATTTGTGCCGTGGACAGTTAATTAAAGTGAGGCTGGCTCGAGGATAAAGGAGCTTGCAATGGCGGGAAGACGAGACGGCGTATAAGGTACTAACGACTTGAGGAAGGGGAGGAAAAGCAGTGAGTAAATCGGGAATGTAAGAGCCATAAAAGCTTAAGAAAATACTTTAAAATAGTGGTTAAATGGCATAATACAGTTAATTTACCTGACCGACTTATTGTATTAAGAAACCCCCTATTTTCTTGCTCCAGTAGTATAGTCCGAGACACCCCCTTCATTCTTGCCATAATGGAACAGTCCCTAAGCCACACATGGGTGCAGCCATTTTACAGTTTAAACTGCACGTGGTTGAAGGAGGCAGAAGCTGTGAGGTTTGGAGCAGTACAGTTTTTGAACGTGTTCGTTTATACGTGTTTGCTTTGTAATTCCGTTTGTTAAGTGTTATAGTAAACAGTTTAAAAGACAAAGCTACGTTTGGGAACGTTTTATTTCGACACGCGTCTACTCGTTGATAAAAACCCCACAGCTCAGTGGCTGCCTGTTTGGAAACTAAGAAGCGCCACTACATTAGTCAAAAACTTGCTCCCTAAGAAGGAAGGGACGGAATCGTCGGCGAACGTATACCCGAATGGTCACGGAGCCAGACGACAATATAAGAAAGCGAAGGTACAGTGATTGCTACTTGCTTTGTTCATTCTATTCAGAAGCTAAATAAGAGCTGCGGGTAAAATGGCCGAGGCCTTACGGAGCCAGGAGCTTCCATCAACCAGAAAGATTGCTGGCCAAAAGAGGGAAATAAAGCTCACCCCAAAGGCAATGGAAGAGAAGTTACATAGAAGCATAGGCGCAAGGAAGGCTAAATTAGCTCAGATAACTGGAAAAATGAAGATAATTGATCGTCTCATGGAAGATAATGCTAATATTAAGAAAGCTGAAGACATAATGTATTACGATTTCTCCAAGCTGCATGAAGAATTTAATGTACTCAATGAAGATGTATTAGCACTTCTGCCTGAAGAAGAGGGAAACGCTGATCAGCACAACTGGTTTGATCTTAAATCAACCAGCATTAAGGACTATATCAAGGCCACGGAACAGTGGATGTTAAAGATTCGTCAAGACGCTGATACAGCAGAGAAAGATAAAGTTGACGATGAAGTCGGACCAGACGATAGCATTTCAGAGACTTCCGCCAGACCGAGCAAAAATCGAAAAGAAGGTAGCTCTGTTTCTGGACGCAGGTCAGTCGCTTCTACCACAAGCTCGTCGCGACGCATGAGAGCGGAGGCCGAACGGGCGGCGTTGATGGCACGCGCAGCATCTTTAGCGGAGAAGCAAGCTCTTGAACGGGAAGAGGCCCAACTGCAGGTCCAAGAGGCCCAACTGCAGGCCCAACGGGCCCAGGTGCAGGCAAAGAAAGAACAGCTGGAGATAAAAACAGCTATCGAGGTCTCAGACGCCAGGTTGAGTGCGTACGAAGATTATGAAGGCTCACGGGACGGCGGGAGCCACTGCCAGTCAACGTCGTCACATAGAGTTGGATCCAGGGCACCTTCAAGAGTTACAACAGAGCCCGAAGGCAATCCCCTGGCATTACAGCGTGGAAGAGTGGCCTCTCCACTAACAGGAGCACGTGATGCTACCACAGACGTCAGACGGTCTAGACTAGACCCTGCTGATGACCACCAGAGGCCTGAAGACACAGGGAGAAGCCTATACCGAGCGATGCAACGTCAGAACGAAATTACAGAGATGCTTGTAAAACAACAGAATCTGTTTCGACTCCCTCAAAGAGACATACCAGTGTTCCAAGGCGACCCACTCAAGTATAAGCCCTTCATCAGATCCTTTGAACAAGCCATTGACTCCAAAACAGAGAGCAGCAGTGATAAGTTGTACTGCCTGGGACAGTACACCAGTGGTAAGCCACAAGACCTGGTCAGAAGCTGTGAACACATGAGACCGGACCGGGGATACATAGAAGCCAGGAAGTTGCTGCAGGAGCACTGTGGTAACGAGCTGAAGATAGCCACTGCATATATCGAAAAGGCTACCAAGTGGCCACAGATCAGATCGGAGGACGGAGAGGCATTGAACACATATGTTCTTTTCCTCATAGGATGTCGCAACACCATGGAGGATGTTGAATTCATGGAAGAGATGGACAATCCTACGACTATGAGAATCATCATCTCTAAGCTTCCTTACAGGATGAGAGAACAATGGAGAAGAACAGCCTTTGAGATAATGGAGAGACGGAAAAGTACAGCCAGGTTTGCAGACTTAGTGAACTTCATAGACAAACAGGCTAAAATTGCTAGGGACCCATTGCTTGGAAACATCCAAGATGTCAGCCCGACCACCGATGGAAGAGTGAAAGCCAAGCCTGTTGAATCAAAGACTCTCAGGAAAGGTGGTTCCAGGGGAAGCAGCTTTGCAACTATCGTCACCCAGGCCGAGGAAGAAAGGCCCCAGAACTCATCTCCCAAAAAGAGCAGCACAGTGACGTCTGCTAATGCCTTTTAGAAGCCATGCTTATTCTGCCAGAAGAATCATACATTGGATTTCTGCAGCGACATCAAAGCACAGCCACATAAGGACAGAATTGAATTCCTGAAGTGCAACGGCCTATGCTTTGGATGTCTCTCTCAGGGGCACCTGAGTAGAAACTGTAAGCAAAGAACAACATGCAGAGAGTGCACTCGGAAACATCCCAGCCTGCTGCATATCCATAAAGAAGAACAAGTCTCTAAGAAGAGTGAAGAAAACAATACCGACGAGAAGGTTGTTTCAAGTGCTCTGGTGTCGCTAGAACCAGAGACTTGTGGACTCACCGGGGCCGGTGACAGTGACTGTATTCTTGCCATCGTACCAGTAAAGATCAAGTCTAAGAGGAGCGAGAAGCTTGTGGAGACTTACGCCTTCATGGATCCAGGTAGCTCAGCAACGTTCTGCACAGAATCACTCATGCGACAGCTGAACGTTAGAGGCAGAAGAACAGAAATCCTATTACGCACCATGGGTCATGAGAAGTCAATGCAAAGTTATATCCTGTCAGACCTAGAAGTGTGTGGACTTGAAGAGAAGGACTTCATAGACCTGCCTAATGTTTTCACACAGAGGGAGATTCCTGTTAGAATAGGGAACCTAGCCCTGCAGAAGGACGTGGATAGATGGCCTTACCTAGAAAAGGTGCGTCTCCCATACATTGAAGCAGAAATTGGCCTATTAATTGGAACCAATGCCTACAAAACTATGGAGCCATGGCAGGTGATAAACACCAAGGATGACGGACCCTACGCCGTCAGGACAGCCCTTGGATGGGTAGTCAATGGACCGGTAAGGATAGATGATGGCCACAAGTCGAACAAGGAGGAACGACAAAATGTCACAGTTAATCGCATCTCTATCGCAAGCATTGAAGAGCTGTTGATACAGCAGTTCAACGCAGACTTCTCAGAACGCAGCTGTGAGGAAAAGACAGAGATGTCACAAGAAGACCATCAGTTCATGGGTTTGATGACAAGGTCTACACAGTTCATTGATGGCCACTATCACATTGGTTTGCCACTGAGAAGACAGACCGCGAAGATGCCGAACAATCGCTGCATAGCAGAGCAACGCGCCATCAGTCTAAAGAGAAAGCTGAACAAGAACCCCGACTTTCACGAAGACTACAAAGACTTCATGAGAAACATCATAGCGAAAGGCTATGCTGTAAAGGTGCCCGAGGAACAGTTGAACAGAGACGATGGAAGGGTCTGGTACATTCCTCATCACGGGGTGTATCACCCAAAGAAGAAAAAGATCCGTGTAGTGTTTGACTGCGCCGCCTCATTCAGAGGAACTTCACTGAATGACCAGCTGCTTCAAGGTCCTGATCTTACTAATACCCTCATTGGCGTCTTGACTAGGTTTAGACAAGAGCTCGTTGCCATGATGGCAGACATAGAATCAATGTTCTACCAAGTTAGAATCCCTGATGAAGATGCTGATCTTCTGCACTTCCTTTGGTGGCCAGATGGCGACGTTAGTCAAGCGATGGTGGAATGTAGAATGGCCGTACACTTGTTCGGAGCCACATCATCTCCCAGCTGTGCAAGCTACGCTCTCAGAAAAACTGCAGAAGATGGCAAAGGCAAAGCACCATCAGAGGCTGTGGAGACAATCTTCAGAAACTTTTATGTCGACGACTGTCTGAAGTCCGTGTCAACAGAAGACGAAGCCATCGCACTGTCAAGAGACCTTAGAACTCTGTGTTCGAATGGAGGATTCCATCTGACTAAGTGGATAAGCAACAGCAGAGCAGTTCTAGCTTCTATCCCAGAAAAGGAAAGAGCCACTGAAGTCAAAGATCTGGACCTGAGCCACGATGTCCTTCCTATCGAGAGAGCTCTTGGTGTACAATGGTACATCGAGTCAGACACGTTCAACTTCAGGATAATGGTGAACGAAAGACCATCCACAAGACGAGGGATTCTCTCCGTGGTCAGTTCCATCTACGACCCTCTTGGATTCCTGGCACCACTCATTCTGCCGGTGAAGCTGATGCTACGAGAGCTGTGTAGAGACAAGAGAGGATGGGATGAAGATATCCCAGAAGGTCAAGCTCAGAGATGGCACAGATGGTTGACAGATTTGCAACAACTTTCTAGCTTCAACGTCAGTAGATGCATCAAGCCCGCGAGTTTTGGAGTTACAAAGACGGCTCAACTACATCATTTCTCGGATGCCAGTGAGGACGGCTATGGCACGGCTACTTACCTCTTGCTGACAAATCAACAGGGCCAGAAACATTGTGCCTTCCTCATGGGGAAATCCAGGGTGGCTCCGCTGAAGCAGGTCACCATCCCGAGACTGGAATTGACGGCAGCGGTTGTTGCAGTTAAAGTTGACCAGGTGATGCGGAAAGAGTTACAGCTCCCATTAGAAGAATCTGTCTTCTGGACGGATAGCACGACGGTGCTGAAGTATATAGAGAATGAGAAGATACGCTTCAAGACCTTCGTAGCAAACAGAATCTCATCCATTAGAGAAGCTACACAACCATCTCAATGGAGGTACGTAAACACCTCATTAAACCCAGCAGATCAAGCCTCACGAGGATTGAAGGCTGAAAACTTCATGAGGAGTGAAACTTGGATACGAGGCCCAAGTTATCTGCTGGAAACAGAGAGATCATGGCCAGAAAGACCAGATATGCCAAGTCAGATTGCTGAAGACGACGTCGAAGTCAAGAGATCAGTCACAGTAAATCTCATAAATACGAAAGAGAACTTTGACACAGTGAACAAGCTTGTTAACCATTTCTCAGGGTGGCACCAGTTGAGGAAAGCAGTTGCATGGTTTCTAAGGTTGAAAGAGTTGCTGCTACACCTGAGCGGTAAGAGAAAAGAGTACCGAGCCACTATCAGTCAGTCTGAAAGTAACCCTGATAAGCAGCGAATGCTTCTACAGCAGTATACGCATCATCACAAGACCACATTGGGTAAGAATTCATTGACCGTGGAGGATTTGGCCAAGGCTGAGAAGGAGATAGTTCGCTTCAGTCAAAGACAAAGATACCCAGAAGAAATCGAAGCTCTACAGCGAAATACTCCAATCAAGAAAGGTAGTCATATCTACAAGCTGGACCCTACACTGCAAGATGGAGTACTGAGGGTGAGTGGGAGACTAAACAAATCTGCTATGCCAGAGGAGGCCAAGCATCCTGCTATCCTTTCTAAGGACCTCCGGGTTGCTACCCTCATTCTTCAGCATATACACCAGAGTATTGGACACAGTGGGAGGAATCACGTGCTTGCGAAGCTAAGACAAAGATACTGGATTCCAGGAGCTAATTCCGTAATAAGAAAAATACTCTCTGAATGCATTGTTTGCAGACGGTTACATGCTAGAGCTGGGGAGCAGAAAATGGCAGACCTGCCTGAAGACCGTTTGTTACCAGACAAGCCCCCATTTACAAACGTAGGGGTGGACTATTTCGGGCCTTTCGAGGTAAAGCGAGGACGGAGCCTTGTCAAGAGATATGGTGTGCCTTTCACTTGTTTGACCATCAGAGCTGTTCATATTGAGGTGGCACACACGCTTGACACTGATTCCTGTATTAACGCCTTGTGGCGCTTTGTCTGTAGAAGAGGACAGGTGTCCATTATGCGTTCTGATAATGGCACTAATTTCGTCGGAGCGGAGAGAGAACTACGGGAAGCTATTGAAGGTTGGAATTAGCTTAAAATACAGGAAGCCATGATGCAAACAGGAATTAAGTGGATCTTCAATCCTCCGGCTGCATCCCACCACGGAGGTGTCTGGGAAAGACAGATACGCACCGTAAGAAAACTACTCAGTTCTGTACTGAAGCAGCAAGCGCTTGATGACGAGGGACTCCAAACCGTTCTGTGCGAGGTCGAAGCCATCATTAATGACCGACCGATAACTAAGACATCAGATGATCCCAATGACCTTGAAGCCCTGACTCCGAACCACCTGTTGTTGTTGAAAACACAGCCAGCCATGCCCCCGGGAGTCTTCAAAAAGGAAGATCTGTATGCCCGTCGGAAGTGGAGGCAAGTTCAGTATATGTCAGACCTTTTCTGGACCAGATGGACAAGAGAATACTTACCTCTGCTACAGGAGCGTCAAAAATGGTCCAAAATAAAGAGGAACTTCATTGTCGGAGACATTGTCTTAATTGTGGATGATTCAGCCCCTAGAAATTCTTGGTTGATGGGAAAAATAATTAAGACCATGCCAGACTCCAGAGGCGTCGTTCGTCGCGTTTGTTTGCAAACCAAGACCAGTACCCTGGAAAGACCGATCACAAAGCTCTGCCTGCTACAAGAAGCAGCGTGAAAGGTTCCCGAACGAAAAAAGTGGACACTTATATTGTAAATATGTTGAACTCATTAGTTTATGACTCTTAATGTTTGAGTAATTGATATGCTTCATGTGCCTAGTCAATTAGGGGCCGGAATGTAAGAGCCATAAAAGCTTAAGAAAATACTTTAAAATAGTGGTTAAATGGCATAATACAGTTAATTTACCTGACCGACTTATTGTATTAAGAAACCCCCTATTTTCTTGCTCCAGTAATATAGTCCGAGACACCCCCTTCATTCTTGCCATAATGGAACAGTCCCTAAGCCACACATGGGTGCAGCCATTTTACAGTTTAAACTGCACGTGGTTGAAGGAGGCAGAAGCTGTGAGGTTTGGAGCAGTACAGTTTTTGAACGTGTTCGTTTATACGTGTTTGCTTTGTAATTCCGTTTGTTAAGTGTTATAGTAAACAGTTTAAAAGACAAAGCTACGTTTGGGAATGTTTTATTTCGACACGCGTCTACTCGTTGTTAAAAACCCCACAGCTCAGTGGCTGCCTGTTTGGAAACTAAGAAGCGCCACTACAGGGAAGGACATTTATTCAACTGTGAAACGATCTGTGAATTGAAGCACTAAATAACTGATAGTGGTTTTAGTTGAGTTCAACATTGGAAGGATCCTTAGTGAATGATAATTAGGAGCCTGAGAGAAGGAAAATGGCTGGAATTATCGGTAACATTGGACCGTTTGATGAGAATGTCGAACAATGGAGCTCATACACAGAACGATTTGAATACTTCACACAAGCAAATGACATTGGAGGGAACAAAGTAGTACCTACATTGTTAAGTGTGATGGGACCAAAGACTTTCAATCTTTTGCGTACTTTAGTGCATCCAGATAAACCAGGGACTAAACAATATAGCGAAATTGTGGAGATACTAAAAGGGCATTTTTCACCCAAACCCCTAGTCATAGCTGAGAGGGTTAGGTTCCATAGGCGTAACCAATAAGAAGGATAAACAGTGACCATGTTTGTAACTGCACTAAAAAGACTATCAGTGCATTGTGAGTTTAATGATGTGCTAAATGATACTATAAGAGACAGGCTAGTGTGTGGTATGAGAACTGAAGCCATACAGAAGAGACTATTAACGGAGAGTAATCTGACTCTACAAAAGGCCATTGAAATCAGTATTTCCATGGAATTGGCAGCTAAGGAAGCTCAACAGTTGGGTGCAACAGAAAAAGTGCACAAAGTAAGAACAGAGAGCCAAGGGCCATGCTTCCGTTGTGGCAAAACAGGGCATCTTGCGTCTGCATGCTGGTGTGTGGACATGGATTGCCACAGCTGTGGTAAAAAGGGACATATTCAGTGCGCATGCAGAAATAAAAAGGACACAGAGAAAACGTCAAAGATGGAAGGAAGAAAAAAAACATTCAGACAAAAGATAAAGAAGCATGTCCGCTCTGTAGAACAGGACAAAACAGAGGCAAGTGAAACTTCAGAGGAGGAATTATCACTTAACGTGCTGACTATAGCTAGGGATTCGCATGGCTACTGGGTCTCACCCTTGCTAGAGGGGCAGCCTGTGCAAATGCAGATCGATACCGGGGCAGCAGTATCTCTTATGTCAGAGACAGTCTACAAAAAGACATTAAAGCACCTTCTACTTCAGCCAGCTAACATAGCGTTAAAGACATATACCGGTGAAAGAGTAACCGTGAGAGGTATCACTGAGGTCACAGTTCAGTTGAATGGACAAACTAGGAAGTTACCACTCTACGTAGTTAAAGGAGACTACCCCTCCCTGCTGGGACGTTCGTGGATGGAGAGAATAAAATTAGACTGGTCCAGTATCCTACACTGTACAGACACCCGAGGACATTGCCTGGAAGAGACACACCAATCAGCTTCTACGAAGTGCAGCAACACCCACTGAACCACCAACAGCAGTTTATCTGCCATTGGGTGACGCTGTCGGTCATCCGCCTTCTACACCGAGAGGCTCACCTTCTGAGGAAGCAGCCGCTTCAGCCCCTATCTCATCAGCAAGGGAGACCTGTATACAGACACCTCAGCCGCCTACACCTGTGTTGACGTCACCTGTGAGAGACAATGAACTGGAGAGTCAGGTTGACCGCCGGTATCCTACCAGAGAGCGGCGGGCCCCTATACGTTTGAACTTATAATTCAGAGGCTTACCTTTTATCTGGGGCAGAATAATCCCCATGGGTATAGCCATGTTTGGAGGAAGTCTACCCTCACTCCCAGGGTATTGTGTTTTAAAAGTTTTGTGGTTCTATTGGGACATCTAATGTAAGAGGGGAGGAGATAATGGCCCAGAAATTCGTGTCGGGGGCTTCCCGCGGGTGCAAGCCCCCAACCAACACTTACCTAGCGCGCCGGCAGTTGAGGCCTGGGCCTGCGTGGATTTTCTGTCTGTGGCCCGGTCCAGCTCCCGGCGCGCTGTGCTTGCGTGACCCAGCGGCGTACTTAGTGTGATGCGTCGGCTGGGATCACGTGAGCACTGGGCAACCAATCGGAGGAGGGAAAAGCCCATTCATGAGTTTGACAGAAAGAACTGTCAAACTCATGAAAACTCCGGGCGCCCAAAACAGTACTTAACCTTAAAATAAATTTGAAAAAAAATCACACTATTTAAATCAACTATAAATAACATTAAATAACTATTTTAAACAATAATTTAAATTTTTGAAAAAAAGAATTTTATAAAAAATCGGGGCTAAAAATACACTTACCTTACTGTAAAGTATTTAAAAATAATAAACCTGTGGAAAAATGTTCTAATTTTAATTAATTGACCACTAACCTTTTAAAATGAAGTCCTTACGCCTGGTTTTTAGATGTGCAAAAAGTAGAGGCCTTCATGCACGGGCAAACCTGTAAAAAAAAAGGAAGTTCAACGCGCACGCGCAGACTCCTACACGCTCGCGTTCGACCTCTGAACCCCTTGGTTCAGAGGATCGGAAGTGCCGGTTTCCCGCGCATGCGTAGTGCATGCAAGAAACCGGCACTTCCATCGGGTCCACGCGTGAGTACTCCGTCCGTACTCACGCGTTGGGACCCGAATTTCTGGGCCGTTGTGTATTTTGAATGTTGTATTTGAATTGTCCCACATAGCTTACCGTAGTTGGGATGTGCAATACACTATGGGAAATAGAGTGCATTGAGTTGAGAAGATTCTCTGGAATGTGATGGCTGTGAACTGAACTCTGTCTCCTGCGTACTCTTTTAATTGTTATACAAGCAAGGTTATTAAACTCTTGAGATTTAACACAGACGGGGCCTCAGTTTAACGTCTCATCCGAAAGATGGCTCTTCCGACAGTGCAGCACTCTCTCAGTACGGCACTGGTGTATCAGCCGAGATTATGTGCGCAAGTCTCTGGAGTGGGGGTTAAACCCACAACCTTCTGACTCGGAGCTGAGAGATCTACCACTGAGCCACCTACCTTGGGAAGGGGCTTGCTGGAATCACACATTCACTTTGGAGGGAATCACAAGCACAAACCCCTTTTCCATTATTTTATTGAGTGAACAGCACTAGGAAATTCCAGCATAAATAAAGCCTATTTTTAGGAGACTAGCTTTGAAGAGTGAATGGAACATGTTGCTATTGTGAAGTGAATTCCCAACAAACGCTATGTGGGCAGTTACTCTGTGGCAATTTTGCATTGTAAGATGTCATTTTTAGCAACAATTACTGTCTTTTACTGATCTCTTCTGGTAAACAGCCATCTGTATTGAGTAGTTAACACATCTCAGAGCCAGCAAGTTATGGATTAAATTAAATAGGGTCTGACTCAGCACCTCACACCCTGTTGATAACATGTCACAACCACCAGTAAAAAAACCAGACTAGCAATCTAAGTCAGTTTAATTCCCACATATATCAATTTAAAACTAACCTTGTGCCAGTGTATATATGAATAAGCCAGTGTTGCCTGAACTGTTGACTAAATTGAATTATCATTTAAACTATCCCAGCTGGTCACTAAAATCATCATTGAAAAATGTTAGCATTATTAAGGGATACTAGCTCGGAGGAGATTTTGAGCCCAGCAATATGTGAAACATGCTCTCACAACAGAGAGATATTGACCAGAATTTCCTTGCTGCGATTTATACTACTGTTACATCTTTTTAAAAAAAGTTAAACTTGCCACTAGCCTCTAGGGGGAGATACACTAGGTACGTGCATTGGTGTAACACAGGTGTAGAACTGGTGCAAGCAGCTGAACCAGCAGAAAGCTTCTGTGCAGCATTGTAATTGCACTGTTTAGCCTATGCTCCTTAGAACACTGGGACACAAGAAGGTAAGGCAGGAACACTGCTTGGCTCTTTCATTTCTGTCTAAAATTGTTTCACTGCATGTCTTACCAGTATTTCTATTACACGAGCAGCTTGATGAATATTCAAGCGCCCAGAGGCAGTGGGCATGACACCAAGCCAGAGGTGAAGCACTGCACTCATTCAAACCTCCAAACCCTCCTGGGAGGCTTTGAAGGCAGGACGAACAGACTCCTGCCACCAATTCACCCAGAATTATCACCCGTGCCACCTGTTGGGAGGTAGCACTGGCATTATTGCCTTCTACCGTCCTTTCCTGCAGCTTCACCCCAGCAACAGGCGACACAGGAAGGGGAGGATGACGGTGAAGAAGATGATGGGGACCAAGGAGACACAGGCATGATACTGCTGTCCCTCAGAGAGCCATGCCAGTGGAATGTGGGAGACGAGACCAGGTTGCGCAGGTGATCGCTCCAGAAATGCAGCCAGCAGCAGCTCCATTGCCAGGAGCCAGCTGCCATGGGACATGGGGCACCCAAGACCCATAACCCATTTGTGCAGCACGAGGAGCCCAGCACTTCCCGCAATCCTTGCCCTCAGATGGTACCTAAAAGAAGCATGAGCATAAATGCCATCCCTGCTCCTGGGCACCTCTGATACTGTGTGGGGGAATCCAAAAGTATTCCATGCTCCAACCCTGTAAAAAGAGGTCAGAAGCAAGCGTAGGTGACTGTAGGCAGAATACAAAAAAAAGGACACACTTTAAAAAAAAAGTTCCCTACCATCAGAAATCTTTAATAAAGGATCTGCAGGCTCTTCTCTGTCAGGAATTCATCATGTCTGCTTTTAACAGCTGACCCTGAAAGCTAATATGCCTAATGGAAACAGGTTTAACTTACCCCGAGTGCAATAGCAGGATAAGTACTGGGCTACTGGCTCACAGAGGTTTGTGTGTGAATGATGTTTAAGTTCACCTTAATTCTTTGAGGCTGTTTGATTTTTCAAAGGAATTCTGAAAACTATTTCCACTGGCAATAGGGTCGGTAACAAGAGGACACAGATTTAAGATAATTGGCAAAAGAACCAGAGGGGAGATGAGGGGATTTTTTTTGTTACACAGCGAGTTTTTATGATCTGGAAATCACTACCTGAAGGAGTGGTGGAATTAGAATCATAGAATGATTACAGCACGGAAGAAGGCCATTCGGCCCGTTGAGCCTGTGCCGGCTCTCTGCAAGAGCCCTTTCCCCATAGCCCTGCAAATTTCTTTCCTTCAGATACTTATCCAACTCCCTTTTGAAAGCCGTGATTGATTCTGCCTCCACCACCCTTTCAGGCAGTGCATTCCAGATCCTAACCACTCGCTGCGTAAAAAAGTTTATTCTTACGTTGCCTTTGGTTCTTTTGCCATTCACCTTAAATCTGTGTCCTCTGGTTCTCGACCCCTCCACCAATGGGAACAGTTTCCCTCTATCTACTCTGTCCAAACCCCTCATGATTTTGAGCACCTCTATCAAATCTCCTCTCAATCTTCTCTGCTCCAAGGAGAACAACCCCAGCTTCTCCAGTCTATCAACGTAACTAAAGTGTCTCATTCCTGGAATCATTCTTGTAAATCTTTTCTGCACCCTCTCTAAGTCATAAGAACATAAGAACATAAGAAATAGGAGCAGGAGTAGGCCAATCGGCCCCGCGAGCCTGCTCCGCCATTCAATAAGATCATGGCTGATCTGATCCTAACCGCCAATCTACTATCACAGAACTATCTCCTGAATCTAACAGAATTAGACACACGAAATAGGAGCAGGATCAGGCTACACGGCCCCTGGGCCCGCTCCGCTACCCACAGGGCCATGACCGATCCGAACCTAGACTCATGTCCAAATTCCTGCCCGCTCCCCGTAACCCTTAATTCCCTTTACTTCTAGGAAACTGTCTATTTCTGTTTTAAATTTATGTAATGATGTAGCTTCTACAGCTTTTTGGGGCAGCATATTCCATGGACCTACCACCCTCTGAGTGAAGTAGTTCCTCCTCATCTCAGTTTTGAAAGAGCAGCCCCTTATTCTAAGACCATGCCCCCTAGTTCTAGTTTCACCCATCATCGGGAACATCCTCCCCGCATCCACCCGATCCAACCCCTTCACAATCTTATATGTTTCAATAAGATCGCCTCTCATTCTTCTGAACTCCAATGAGTAGAGTCCCAATCTACTCAACCTCTCCTCATATGTCCATCCCCTTCTTTGTACTGACTCGAGAGCAAGTATGTCTTTTCTTAAGTATGGACACCAAAACTGTACGCAGTATTCCAGGTGCGGTCTCACCAATACCTTGTACAACTGAAGCAATACCTCCCTATTTTTATATTCTATCCCCCTAGCAATGAAAGCCAACATTCCATTGGCCTTCTTAATCACTTGCTGCACCTGCATACTAACCTTTTGAGTTTCGTGCACCAGGACCCCCAGATCCCTTTGTACTTCAGTACTTTCCAGTTTCTTGCCATTAAGATAATAACTTGCTCTACGATTTTTCCTGCCAAAGTCCTTCACATCCTTCCTAAAGTGTGGTGCCCAGAATTGGACACAGTACTCCAGTTGAGGCCGAACCAGTGTTTTATACAGGTTCATCATAATTTCCACATTTTTGTACTCTATGGGCTGGATTTTGTCATTGGGGCGGGCTGGGGTCGTGTCATCCGCTTTTTGTGTTATCCACCCAATTCCAAATCAATGTGGGAGATTGATGCGATTTTCACATAATTGGGCAATTGAGTTCCAGCGTGTGGGAACCCATGGCCCAATTAGTTTTTTCAGTCTGAAACTCGCCTCCGATGACGTCATCATTGCTGCTGCATTTAAGGTCTGCAAGAAGCCTTGCTTCTTCTACAGACTGCCAACCTTTTGGCCTTTGCAGTGAGAGGAACCTGGAGGCAGAATGAGCAACGGGAGACCTAAGTCTGCTCCCAGATTTGATGACGTCGCCCTGCAAGCTTTGGTGGAGGGAGCAAGAGCTAGTAGGGAAGTGCTCTTCCCTTCTTCAGGGAGGAAGAAGCCTCCCCAGCAGACGAAGGCTGTGTGGATCCAGGTGGCCCAGGAGGTCAACTCGTTGTCGATGATCCGCAGAACCTGGCTTCAGTGCAGGAAGAGGTTTCATGACCTGCGCACTGGAAAAGTGAGTATGACTTTCCCATCACCCTCAATCTGATCCCCATTGCCTCTCCTCACCAGCACTCAGCTTTAGCAACCTCTTCCTCCACATCCCACTTGACACTGGCATCCCTGCACCCTTACCCATTCCCTCTCTTTCTATGGTCACATTCACCTAACTATTCGACTATGCAGCCCTCACACTCCCTATCACTGTGATTCTATGAAAACAACTTACAAAACACAGGGAGGGCCCTTGGTCTTGCCAACTCACTCCATCTTTGTCTCCTCCTAACCATCAATGATATGGATTCTCTGCACTCACTCTTTCATTCTCACTCAAACTCCACTAGTCTCCCTCATTGCAGGAAAAGAGAGCTCACAATATGAGGGAAAGAGCGAGGACAGGAGGAGGGCCACCCTCAGTAGCCCACCTCACCCCTTGGGAGGAGGCGGTCCTGGAGATCGTGGGACTCGAGGACGATGCGCAAGTGGGGGACGGACAGACGGGTGCATCAGAGAAAGCTGGTGACAGAATAGTTTTTCATCTCTCTCATTGACATTGCATGAGTCGCTGATAATGATTCTGAAGCTCTAACAGATGGACTTATGATCATCTGCAATATGCAATGTGCATGTAACATTGGCCTCACATCTCTGACTCTTTCCTTTACTCCCCCACAGGACCATCGCAAACACCCATCCCCACTATCCAGGAGGAACAGCCTGAGCCTCCAGACTCCTCAGAGGAAGCTGCAACCTCTGAGGGCGCAGCGTCAGCAGAATTCAGCCAACCCAGCACCAGCGCAGACACTCACACCTCGGTGGGACCATCGCGAGATAGAGTAGTGTTGTCACCTGGTGTATCACAGCTCACAAGTGAGCATCAGCAGATTGTGGAGACGGACAGCAGTGGAGAGTCCTAGTCGGAGGGCGCAGGACTCTCCCAGCTCGGCTCAGCTGCATGTCGACCCTCTGCCTCTGGGTCCATCCAGAAGAACAGCGGTGCTGGAACTCCAGGAACAGGTGCAGGAGTCTCTGGCAGGTTTTGTCTCCAGGGTCGCTGTGAGGGTGGAGTGAATGGAGGAGTCCATCGCAAACATGAGCAGAGCCTTTGTGGAGTCATTGGCGCATGAACGCAGCACCACGGAAAGGATGGCAACCTCCGTGGAAAGGATGGCTACAGTAGACGAGAGGATGGCTATGGCCATGGAGGAGCTAAGTCACCAGAGTGTAGAAAACATGGTGAGTGTTCTGAATAGACTGACATCTCTGGAGGAGCGATGGTCAGCTATTGAACAGAGAAACCAGACCTTCATGGAAGTCCTTCTGAGTAGGACTGCCAGTGTAGATACGGGTCCCCATGGCCCCCCTGATGTGCAGCAAGGTGCTCTCAAGCCACTTACAAGCACTGAGGTGGACCTGACCCATGAGAGGGATGTTGGTGGCAGAGAACAAGGAAGTGGGGGTTCCTCTCCAAGCGCTCACACTTCCATGCCACCGCCAAGTCCTCTGTCAGAGCCCCACCAGAGTCCTCACCCAACTGAGATCGGCATCTCAACCCCTGCACAGCCACAGGAGCAGCAGACTGTTGCCGAGCCCTCACAGATTTGCAACCTCAGAGGACGCCCGCCAAAGGTGTCGAGACAGGAGCAGCAAGAAAGTGAGCAAGTGGCCTCCACATCTGCTGAAGCCACAGGGGAAGCACCACGTAGGAGCACGCATAAGAGAAAGATACTGCACAAATAGTCACAAGGGTAGTCATGTGGTAAACCACTGTCATACCTGTCTGTGTCTGTATGTGTATTCCACTAGGTACAGGTCTGGACATGCCTCGGCTGACTCCTCCCACTATTCCAGGTATATAAGTGACGACCTCCCAGTCCCTTAGTATTCTGGACGGGTCGACCACTCGAGACAAGACCTTCATTCTTTAGTTAATAAAAGCCTGATTGTTACTCGCTCAACTTCAGTCTTTTGAGTAATTGATGGCGCATCAATTTTATTAACTAAATTTTTTATAATGGAGAAGATCCTCACACCAGCATGCCTGGACCTGGACAGTCGGGAAGCGGACGCTTCCACCAAGTTTGCTCACTGGCTCACGTGCTTCGAGACATTCCTGACTGCCTCCACTGCAGTCGAAACGGATGCGGACAAACTGTCTGTCCTGATCTCCAAGGTGAACCACCGAGTGTACTCAGTCATCCGGGACGCGACCTCGTACACAGCCGCCCTCCAGCTCCTCAAGACCCAGTACACGCGCCCTGTGAACGAAGTATATGCCAGGCACCTTCTGGGGAGTCGCAAGCAACAACCTGGGGAATCGACTGAGGAATACCTCCAAGCACTGTCCGTGCTTGGCCGGGCCTGTGGGTGTAAGGCGGTAACGCCCACTAAGTACACGGAGGAACTGATCCGGGATGCCTTCGTAGCGGGCCACAGGTCCAACTACACCCGACAGCGACTGCTGGAGCAGAGTGACCTCACCCTCGACAAAGCCTCCGACATCGCACTAACGCTGGACGCAGCCTTCCGGGGCATGGATGCCTACTCCTCTGCACCGTGGACGCCGCGGGGAACGACAACCTGGGACACGGTAGGACAGCCCCATAGCACCGTGCCACCCCAGCCACAGCCCAACAACGGCCCAACTACCGCAGCAGTGTCCCAAAGCCAGACAGCAGTATCCCAAGGCCAGAAATGCTACTTCTGTGGCCAGGCCAAACACCCCAGAGCGCGCTGCCCGGCGAAGAATGCAACCTGCTCGGGCTGCGGGAAAAAGGGACACTACGCCAGCGTCTGCAAGGCCAAAGCCACCCCGAACGCCAGCAGCGCCGCGTGTGGGCCGTGCGAGCCGCCATCTTGGGCCTCCCCAGCCATGTGCGAACCACCGCAGCAGCAGCCATCTTGGACGACTCCAGCCACATGGGAATCATGGGCGCCGCCATCTTGGACACCAGCCGGGATGCAGCAGACCGCCAACCCCCCCCCATCTGATACTCGCAGCGACACACCGACCCCTACGCTGGCCTCTGTGACGCTGGACCAAACGAGACCGCACCAGCTAGCTCGGTCCAAAATGGACGTTAAGGTAAACGGCCATGCAATAAACTGCCTTTTTGACTCCGGGAGCACAGAGAGCTTCATCCACCCCGACACGGTGCGGCGTTGCTCTCTCCCAGTCCTGCCTGCGCACCAGCGGATTTCTATGGCCTCCGAGTCCCAGTCAGCGGACATTGGCGGCTACTGCGTGGTGACACTAGTAGTAGACGGGACTGTGTTCAATAATTTTAAACTCCTGGTCCTGCCCGACCTTTGCGCTGCCGTTCTACTGGGGTTGGATTTCCAGTGCCACCTCAAAAGCGTTACGATGGCGTACGGTGGCCCCCTCCCCCCACTCACAGTCCGCAGCCAGCAGCCTCCAAATTGCCCGCCGCGCACTAGATGCAACCTCTCCACACTCAGAGTCCCACCCCCCCCACTGTTTGCTAACCTCACCCCCGACTGTAAGCCCATCGCCACAAAGAGCAGGCGATACAGTGCCGGGGACAGGGTTTTCATCAAAACCGAAGTGGAACGGCTCCTGAAGGAGGGGATTATTGAGGGCAGCTCCAGCCCCTGGCGAGCCCAGGTTGTGGTCGTTAAGACCGGCGAGAAACAACGCCTGGTCATCGACTACAGCCAAACAATAAACCGCTACACCCTGCTGGACGCCTACCCACTCCCCCGCATAGCTGACATGGTCAACCAGATCGCGCAGTACCGCGTCTTTTCGACCATTGACCTGAAATCAGCGTACCACCAGCTCCCCATCAGCCCTGAAGACCGCCAGTATACTGCTTTTGAGGCAAACGGCCGCCTCTATCACTTCCTTAGGGTTCCCTTCGGCGTTACCAACGGGGTCTCCGTCTTCCAAAGGGAGATGGACCGGATGGTCGATCAAAACGAGCTGCAGGCCACTTTCCCTTACCTAGATAATGTGACCATCTGCGGCCATGACTTGCAGGACCATGACGCAAACCTCGAGAAATTCCTCCGCACCGCCCAACTCCTGAACCTGACATATAACAAGGAGAAGTGCATATTCCGCACAGACCGCCTCGCCATCCTTGGCTGTGTTGTAGAACACGGGGTCATCGGTCCCGACCCGGACCGGATGCGTCCCCTTATGGAACTCCCACTGCCCCACTGCCTAAAAGCTCTGAAGAGGTGCCTAGGGTTTTTTTCCTACTACGCTCAGTGGGTCCCCTACTATGCAGACAAAGCCCGTCCGCTGATCAAGTCCACCTCTTTTCCCGTGACGGCAGAGGCCCGCTTAGCCTTCCACCGTATCAAGGAAGACATTGCCAAAGCCACCATGCACGCAGTGGACGAATCCATCCCCTTCCAGGTGGAAAGCGATGCGTCCGACTTCGCTCTGGCCGCCACCCTTAATCAGGCGGGGAGACCTGTGGCATTCTTCTCACGAACCCTCCAGGGCCCGGAGACCAGACACTCCGCGGTCGAGAAGGAGGCCCAGGCTATCGTGGAGGCTGTGCGTCATTGGAGGCACTACCTGGCCGGAAAACGATTTACCCTGCTCACTGACCAGCGTTCAGTTGCTTTTATGTTCAACAACAAGCAGAGGGGCAAAATCAAAAATGACAAGATCTTGAGGTGGAGAATCGAACTTTCCACCTACAATTACGAGATCTTGTACCGGCCTGGGAAGCTCAATGAACCCCCAGATGCCCTATCGCGTGGCACCTGCGCCAGCGCGCAGATCGATAGGCTGAGGGCCCTCCACAATGACCTCTGCCACCCGGGGGTCACCAGGTTCTTCCACTTCATCAAGGCCCGCAACCTGCCTTACTCCATTGAGGAGGTCAGGACCATGACCAAGAACTGCCAAGTCTGCGCTGAGTGCAAACCGCACTTTTATAGACCAGACAGAGCCCACCTGATAAAAGCCACTCGCCCTTTCGAACGCCTGAGCGTCGATTTTAAAGGGCCTCTCCCCTCCTCCGACCGCAATGTGTACTTCCTCAACATCATTGACGAGTACTCCCGGTTCCCGTTCGCTATCCCCTGCCCGGACATGACCAGTGCCACGGTCATTAAATGTCTGAACAGCCTCTTCACCCTGTTCGGTTTCCCCAGCTATATCCATAGCGACCGGGGCTCATCGTTTATGAGCGACGAACTCCGCCAGTACCTGCTCGCTAGGGGTATAGCCACAAGCAGGACCACCAGTTACAACCCCCGGGGGAACGGACAGGTGGAAAGAGAGAATGCAACTGTTTGGAAGGCTGCCCTACTAGCCTTAAAGTCTAGGGGCCTTCCGACCTCCCGCTGGCAGGAGGTGCTCCCCGATGCGCTCCACTCGATTCGGTCACTTCTCTGCACTGCCACCAATGCCACCCCTCACGAGAAAATGTTTGTCTTCCCAAGGAAGTCCACATCGGGGACATCGTTACCGCCATGGCTGACGTCCCCAGGGCCGGTACTACTGAGAAGACACGTGAGGGCCAATAAAACGGACCCCCTGGTCGAGAGGGTCGACCTCCTCCACGCCAACCCCCAGTACGCTTACATTGCGTACCCGGACGGGCGGGAGGACACAGTCTCCATACGAGACCTCGCACCCTCGGGGACCGCTGTAACCCACTACCCATTACCACCCCCCCCAACGACCCGATATCCAACCCCAGCAGCCGGCTCGCCTTGGACCGTCACCCACGAGGACTACACTCCAGGGCCCCAGCCTACACGGGACGCGACGCCGGAAGCTCCACCACCCCTGCCGTCGCCACGTCGATCACAGCGGCAGACAAGACCTCCGGAGAGACTCCAATACACGAACTTTTAAATACACTTCACCCCGCCGGACTCATTTTTAAACAAGGGGTGAATGTGGTAAACCACTGTCATACCTGTCTGTGTCTGTATGTGTATTCCACTAGGTACAGGTCTGGACATGCCTCGGCTGACTCCTCCCACTATTCCAGGTATATAAGTGACGACCTCCCAGTCCCTTAGTATTCTGGACGGGTCGACCACTCGAGACAAGACCTTCATTCTTTAGTTAATAAAAGCCTGATTGTTACTCGCTCAACTTCAGTCTTTTGAGTAATTGATGGCGCATCAAGTCACTTGGGTGAAATGTTGTGTTTATTTTTCAAATGCCATCAGTTGGTTATTGTAAATAAAAATTCTGATGGCAACTGTTGCAGTTGTGGCGTTTGTCATTTTGCAAATGGGACTTCCACATTGAGGGCTTAGGATTACTTGCAATTGTCAGTATGGTGGTCAGAGTGCTAGGAATCCGCTGGTTCTTGGCCATTGTCGATGCTCTGGTAAGAAGCTGCGAGGCAAAAGTGCTTGATTGGCTTGGCTAAGCAAATCTGGCCAAGATAAGTGCGTTCCTTGCATCCCGGGCAGCAATGTTCTCGCGTACTGCTGCCGCTGGTTGATGGGCCTCTGCAAGATGTTTGTTTTCGCTCTCCTCCTCCTCATCCTCCTCCTCCTCATCTGAGGAGGATATGTGAGGAGCCACTTGGTTCTCAGGAATCTGCAAGCCACGACGCTGTGCCATGTTGTGAGGTGCACAGCAAACCACGATGATTCTGGAGACCCTGGCTGCTGAGTACTGCAGGGCTCCACCTGATCTATCCAGGCATCTGAAGTGCATCTTCAGCATGCCGATGGTTTGCTCAATTATGGATCTGGTGAAAATGTGGCTGTAGTTGTAGCTCTCCTCAGCTTCGTTGGATGGGCTCCTCAACAGCGTCATTAGCCACGTCTTCAGGGGATAGCCCTTGTTTCAAGTAGCCGTCCGTTAAGTTGTTCTGGCGGACTGAAGAGCGGAGGCACACCAGACTGGCGCAGTATGAAGGAGTCATGGCAACTGCCAGGGTAATTGGCACAAACATGCAAAATCTCCTTCTTGTGGTCACACACCAGCTGCACGTTGAGGGAGTGGAAGCCCTTGCGGTTGACAAAAATACCTGGATTGCGATGGGGTGCCTTAAGGGCCACATGTGTGCAGTCAACGACACCCTGAACCCTTGGAAAGCCTGCCAGATTAGCTAATCCAACCGCTTGTGCCGTGACACTTGCTTGATCCTTGGAGAAATGGATGTGATTTTGCGCGATGGCAAAGAGGGCAACGGTTACCTGCGTGATGCAAGTGTGTGCGGCTGCCTGGGAGATGCCGCTGATGTCTGCTGCTGATCCCTGGAATGAGCCTGAAGCAAAAAATGTTGAGTGTGGTGGTGACTTTGACGGCCACTGGTAAGGGGTGTCCACCTGCTCCTCTGGGCTCCAGGTCTTGTTGCAGCATTGCGCAGATGTCACTCACTACCTCTCGCGAAAGTCGGAGCCGCCTTTGGCACTGCTGCTCACTCATGTTGAGGTAGCTGATCCTCTGTCTGTAGACCCTGTTTGGGGGGTATCTCCTGCGCCGACGGGCTTCCATGGGCTAGCCCCTTCTGGCCTGTGCAGCTTCAGGTGGGTGAGCAACAGCTTGGCGCTCCTGTTGTTGCCGCTGCTGTTGGTGCTGCTGTTGTTCATGGTTCTGCTGCTGCCGCAGCTGGTCTTCGTCCTCATCTGATGTCCAGGAGGAAAGGAAATAAGTGGTTCCCATGCTTCTGGTAGATGCCTCAGTTGAGGAAGCGCTCAGTCAAGGTGGCGAGAGGGGTTTCCCAGGTGGTCACACTGGAGATGGGTGTCAGGCTCCAAACTTCCACAGCTATGGTTATGCCTGCTAAAAGTTCCCCCAGACCTGAGACAACAAAGTCCTGCCACCTGCAAATGATGACTGATCAAATCTACTGTTTAATGGTGGAGCTGCTGCTGATAGTCAGCAATCCAATTGTGCTCCCGCCAGGTTTCACCGTCGTGTTTCAGAGGAGACGTGAATCACGTGGGAAACGTGTTAAAATCGGAAAGGCCTCTCAAAATGGGATTATAGAGGCAATTTAATGGTTGTTAAGGGCCTTAAGGGCCTATCCCGCCTCTTGGAGACGGGATCAGAAACCACACATTTGGGAAAATTGCTTGGAGGTGGGATGGAGGCGGGGTCGGGCCCGCCCGCCACTTTTTGCAATTTTAACACCCCACACGTCTCCATTCCCGCCTCCTCGGGCCTGGCAAAATCCAGCCCTATACCTCTATTCATGAAGCCCAGAATCCTGTAAGCCTTTTTAACTGCTTTCTCAACCTGCCCTGCCACCTTCAACGATTTGTGCACACATACCACCTTAAATCTGTGTCCTCTGGTCTCTCTGTTCGTGCACCCCGTTCAGGATTGTACCATTTAGTTTATATGTCCTCTCCTCATTCTTTCTACCAAAATATATAACTTTGCACTTTTCTGCGTTAAATTTCAGCTGCCATGTGTCTGCCCATTTCACCGGCCTGTCTATGTCTTCCTGAAGTCTATCACTCTCCTCCTCACAGTTCACTATACAGTACTTCCAAGTTTTGTGTCTTCTGCAAATTTTGGAATTGTGCCCTGTACACCCACATCCGTCATTAATATATATCAAGAAAAGCAGTGGTCCTAGAACTGACCCCTGGGGAACACCACTGTATACGTTCCTCCAGTCTGAAAAACAACCGTTCACCACTACTCTCTGTTTCCTATCACTTAGCCAATTCTGTATCCATGCTGCCACTGTCCCTTTTATTCCATGGGCTTCAACTTTGCTGGCAAGCCTATTATATGGCACTTTGTCGAATGCCTTTTGGAGATCCATGTACACTGCGTTAACTGCATTACCCTCATCAACCCTCTCTGTTACCTCATCAAAGAACTCAATCAAATTAGTTAAACACGATTTGCCTTTAACAAATCCGTGCTGGCTTTCCTTAATTAATCCACACTTGTCCAAGTGACTTAATTTTGTCCCTGATTACTGTTTCTAAAAGCTTCCCCACTACCGAGGTCAAACTGACTGGCCTGTAGTTGCTGGGTTTATCTTTACACCCTTTTTTGAACAAGGGTGTAACATTTGCAATTCTCCAGTCCTCTGGCACCACCCCCGTATCTGAGGAGGATTGGAAGATTATGGCCATACCTCCGCGATTTCCTCCCTCAATACCCTCAGCATCCTAGGAAGCATCCCATCCGGTCCTGGTGACTTATCTACTTTAAGTACAGCCAGCCTTTCTAATACCTCCTCTTTATCAATTTTTCCCTATCAGGTATCTCCACTACCTCCTCCTTTTACTATTTCTGTGGCAGCACCCTCGTTTAGTACCTTAGCCATACCCTCTGGCTCCAGGCATAGGTCTCCTTTTTGGTCCCTTATCGGCCCCACCCCTCCTCTTACTACCCTTTTACTATTTATATGCTTATAGAAGACTTTTGGATTACCTTTTATGTTGGCTGCCATTCTATTCTCATACCCTCTCTTTGCCCCTCTTATTTTCTTTTTCACTTCTCTCTGACCTTTCTATATATAGCTTGATTCTCATGTATTTGCATCCTGACATCTGTCATATGCGCTGTTTTTCTGCTTCATCATATTCTCTATCTCTTTTGTCATCGAGGGAGCCCTGACTTTAGTTGCCCTGCCTTTCCTCCTAGTGGGAATGTACTTCAACTGTACCTGAACTCTTTCCTCTTTAAAGGCAGCCCAT
The DNA here is from genome assembly GCF_052327205.1 of Somniosus microcephalus. Lineage (NCBI taxonomy): Eukaryota > Metazoa > Chordata > Chondrichthyes > Squaliformes > Somniosidae > Somniosus > Somniosus microcephalus. The sequence continues at coordinate 225,089,676 of NC_140995.1, forward strand.
TGTTCCATTACAGTTTTGCCTGCCAATCTTTGATTCCTGTTTACTCGGGCCAGATCCGTTCTTATCCCACTGAAATGGGCCTTCTCCCAGTTAAACATTTTTATTCTAGATTTCTCCCTGTCCTTTTCCATAGCTAATCTAAATGTTATGATACTATGATCACTGTTCCCTAAATGTTCACCTACTGACACATGCTCCACTTGACCTACCTCATTCCCCAGAACCAGATCCAGCAATGCCTCCTCCCTCGTCAAGCCGGAAACATACTGACGTTCTCTGCCCTTAACACTATTATGATCCCAGTCTATATTAGGATAGCCATGATGTGGAGATGCCGGTGTTGGACTGGGGTGGACAAATGTGAGAAGTCACACAACAGCAGGTTATAGCCCAACAGCTTTATTTGAAATCACAAGCTTTCGGAGTGCTGCTCCTTCGTCAGGTGAAATGGAGATATGCATATAGACACAGCATATATAGTCACAGAACACTGCCAGATGATTACAGATAATCTTTCTAACTGCCCTCCTCTATATCTTTCCCACTATTTGGTGTCTACAGAATACACCTAGTAGTGTAATGGCACCTCTATTATTTCTTAACTCTAGCCATATCGGTTCTGACCTTGACCCCTCCAGGACATCCAGCACTGTAACATTCTCCTTGACCACCACCTCCTGTCTTCCCTTCCCTATCTTTCCTGAACACTTTGGCCTAGAAATTCAGTTGGGCGCGCCAGCCGTTAGCGCCTTAGGAGGAGTAGATCTCGAGCGCTAGGCGCTTATCGCCCGGGCGCAGCGCGGTCTGCGCCTCTCCCCAACTTCAGGACACATTTAGCGCTGGCGCAAAGCCTTAGCGCGCGCCCTGCTGCGCGCGCAGATCATGACGTCATTTAATAGTGCAACGCCCTTTGTGCGCCCCAAACCGGAACTTCACTCGCGCCGGCCCATTGTGCGCCGGGCGGCCCGAGCGACTGTGAAGTGGAACGGTACACAGGCCAGCCGGGCCGCGGGGAGCGCAAATTAAAGGGCACTTACCCAGCAGTATAAAGGCCAGCCATTTTGCAGCATTCACTCTTGTGCAACGGTTTTTTGGACAGAGACCAAGGAGGAGAGTTTACTGGTTTGGACCAACACTTGGACAGGTATTTTTGGCTCAGGCCAGAGCTTACCAATTATCTTTGCCTTCATTCAGAGCTCAGTGTTTGCCAGCATATAATGGGGGTTGCATTGGGTGGCAACGCTGAATTTCAGCCTTATGCCAGAAGGGCTTACAGACGCCGTGAGAGAGTGGCAGCCCTGGCTAGACGCAGAGGGGGCAACAGGCGTCGCCAACTGAGGCCTTACCCACGCAGGGTATACCGCCAGCAGACCTCCTATCTGACCATGTTTGCCGCGATGTGTGTTAGGAGGCTGCGATTCCGAAGGGAGGTGGTTGTAGACATCTGCCGGCTGCTTCAGAGAGATCTGCAGCCACAGCTGATGCGCAGGACATCTCTGTCGGTGGCAGTGAAGGTGACGGTGGCTCTCAACTTCTATGCCTCCGGCTCCTTCCAATCCGCTACTGGGGACATCGCTAACATCTCCCAGTTCGCCGTGCATTGCTGCATCCGCCAGGTGACCGAAGCCCTTTTCAGAAGGAGACATCAATTCATCTCCTTCCCCGTGACCCTGGACAAGCAGCAGCAGCGTGCAGTGGGGTTTGCAAGAATAGCGGGCTTCCCCATGGTGCAGGGCGCCATTGACTGCATGCATGTGGCTTTGCGGGCACCTCTTGAGCATGCCGAGGATTACCGCAACCGGAAGGGCTACCATTCCCTCAATGTACAGCTGGTGTGTGACCACAGGCAGCGCATCCTAGCTGTCAATGCCCGCTTTCCAGGCAGCAGCCACGATGCCTTTATCCTGCGACAGACAACTGTGGCTGACATGTTCCAGGCACAGCCTCCCCCAAGAGGATGGCTTATCGGGGACAAAGGCTATCCTTTGTGTACCTGGCTCATGACCCCGCTCCGCGCGCCCATGACCCCTGCTGAAGAGGCATACAACGAGAGCCATCAAGCGACGAGGAACCTCATAGAACAAACAATCGGCGTGCTCAAGCAACGGTTCCGCTGTCTCGATCGCTCCGGGGGAGCCCTCCAGTATTCGCAGGATCGAGTCTCCCAATTCATCGTCGTTTGCTGCATGCTGCACAACCTGGCTATCCGCAGGACTCAGGCACTGCCACCTCACGTTGGACCACCACCTCAGGAGGAGGAGCAGGAGGAGCATGAGGACGACGAGGACGAGGAGTACCAGCCCAGGAGGGACGCACAAGGTCCAAGGGCCGCCCGTCGGCGGCTTATTGAACGTCACTTCTAGGTCCCCTGTCAGGGAATGGCTTGTGCCAATGATAGAACATGATTGCAGCTGCTCCGCAAGCCCTCAGCCGGTTAAGGCAACAAACACTTCAAAGATCAAACATGGACAATGTGAATAAATAAAATGCTTTATTGTACAAACTCTGGGCCCTTCCCACATGAAAACCAAAAACAGACGAAACCCCCAAAAAACACTCAAACACATTACTCGCTCCCACAACCTGGAGAGGATTAACAAAATAGGGCAACTAAAATGGCCGTCATTCTCGGCCTTCGTCAAAAACAAACATCACATCATCGGCCTTCAAAAAACAAACATCCAATTCTCGGCCTCAAGAAACAAACACAAATGGCCACACATTCGACTATTTGGCCCGCTAGGGCGATACCTTGGCCATCTTTGGGTGGCCCCTGCCCGCCCTGCTGCTCCGCCTCAAAGTAAGGCCATTGGCTGCTGCAAGGCTGGGGGCAGGCTCCTGAGGGGCACATTGTGATGAAATATATTCCATTCATCACTGCCTGTTTTCTGTGTCTTGTAACTGCCTGCTTTCTGTGTCTTTTCCCTTCCCCCAGTCCTCATGTATTATGTATTGGAATGTGCTGGAACTGGTTGTGTGCAGGGCTCCGCCCATACCTGGCTCCTTTGTAATCTAACTTCAGTCGGGCATCAGCCTCCTGAAGGTAGACATCTCTCTATTTTACGTGTTATGTTCTGAGTTAATAAAAGCCTTACTTTTGTTCTGCGAACTTCGAGTCTCGGAATAATTGAGGCACATCAATTTTATTAACTCAATTTTCAACACTGTGGATCAACTCCTGAAACCCGAACGTTTGGATTTGGATCAACATGCTCCGGACGCATCAGCACGCTTCGGACACTGGTTTGACTGTATGGAATTCTTCCTGGACAATTCCGCAGCCGTCAAAGACGCTACGGACACTGCGAAGATGAGACTCGGAATGCTACGGAATTGGGTAAGCCACCGGGTTTACCCCCTCATCCAAGACGCCGATACATACCTGGCCGCCTGCAACACCTTAAAGGCGCATTACCAGCAGCCTACGAATGAGGTGTATGCTAGGCATCTACTCGCTACTCGCGCACAGCGACCTGGGGAATCGGTGGAGGAGTTCCTAAGCATCCTGAAAAAGCTTGGCAAGGACTGTAAGTGCCGAGATGTAAAAGCCGCAGTGTACACCGACGAGCTTGTTCGCGATGCCTTTATCACAGGCCTCAGCTCCACTCACATCCGGCAAAGACTGCTGGAAAAAACGGAGTTGGACCTGAAACAGGCTGCGGACACCGCGCGGTCCCTGGAGATGGCCCAGAGAAACTCGGACGCCTACTCTTCAGCCCGCGCCGCCCACGCCGCCACGTGTGCGCCGAGGGTGCCGCCATCTTGGAAGGCATCTTCCCCGCCCGACACCGGCGGGGCCCAGCTCTCCCCCCAGAAGCCCTACGACAGCCGCGATGCGTCAAGGACCCAACTGCTACTTCTGCGGGCAGCCAAAGCACACCAGAAACCTGTGCCCGGCGAAAGGCACCACCTGCTTTACGTGCGGTAAGAAGGGGCACTTCGGGAAGGTGTGCAGAGGGAACCCCGCCGGAAAACCAACCGCCGGAAAACCCGCCACCGCCGCGTGTGCGCCGTGGGAGCGGCCATCTTGGACGCCATCTTGCCCGACCTCGTGGGGTCCGCCATCTTATGAGCAGACAGCGTGGACGCCATCTTGTCTCGATCAGGGCCCTACAGTGGCATCGGTCACAGTGGACCAGACCAGGCCGCATCCGCTATCCAAATCAATGGTGGACATTGAGGTAAACGGGTGCCGGGTTAAATGCTTAATTGACAGTGGAAGCACGGAGAGTTTTATCCACCCTGAACTGGCACAACAACTCTCCCTAAAGGTGGTCCCTGCTCAGGGTACCATCTCTATGGCCGATAAAACCCAGACATCGACCATTCTGGGTTACTGCACGGTACAATTGTGCGTTAACGGAACTGTGTATGATAATTTTAAAGTATTAATCATGAAGAATCTATGTGCGAGCGTGATCTTGGGTTTGGATTTCCAGTGCAACCACCAAAGCATCACGCTCAAGTACGGTGGGTCCCAGCCGCCCCTCACAGTGTGCGGTCTGGCTACCCTGAAGGTAAAGCCGCCTTCGTTATTCGCGAACCTTACCCCTAACTGCCGGCCAATAGCGACCAAAAGCAGGAGGTACAGCTGGGAGGACAGGCGGTTTATCGCGACCGAGGTAGACAGGCTCCTGAAAGAGCGCATTATTGAACACAGCAACAGCCCGTGGCGCGCCCAAGTGGTAGTGGTAAGGGGTAGCGAGAAGAAACGGATGGTGATCGACTATAGTCAAACGATCAACAGGTACACCCTACTAGACGCCTACCCGCTACCCCGCATATCAGAAATGGTGAACCAAATCGCCCAATACCGGGTGTTCTCCACCATCGACCTCAAGTCAGCGTACCACCAGCTCCCTATCAGACCAGAGGACCGCCCGTACACCGCCTTCGAGGCGAACGGACGCCTCTACCAATTCCTCAGAGTCCCCTTTGGGGTGACGAACGGGGTCTCGGTCTTTCAGAGGGAGATGGATCGCATGGTCGATGACCACCACTTGCAGGCAACCTTCCCCTACCTCGACAACGTCACCATCTGCGGTCACAACCAGCAGGATCACGACTCGAACCTCGAGAGGTTCCTGAAAACCGCACAAAAACTCAACCTCACCTATAACGAGGACAAGTGCGTTTTCAACACCACGCGCCTCTGCATACTGGGCAGCGTGGTGGAGAATGGGGAAATCGGACCAGACCCCGACCGATTGCGCCCCCTACGGGAGCTGCCCCTGCCCAACACTCCCAAAGCCCTGAAAAGGTGCCTGGGGTTATTTTCTTACTATTCCCAATGGGTCCCCAACTACTCCGACAAAGCCCGCCCCCTCTTGAAAGCATCCTCTTTTCCGCTCTCTGCTGAGGCCCACGCCGCCTTCAAAAGCATTAAGCAGGATATTGAGCGGGCCACGCTACAGGCAGTGGACGAGAACACTCCATTTCAAGTGGAAAGTGATGCGTCCGACTTCGCCTTGGCGGCCACCCTCAACCAGGCGGGGCGGCCCGTAGCTTTCTTCTCGAGGACCCTCCAAGGCCCCGAGATCAGACACTCCTCCGTGGAAAAGGAGGCCCAAGCCATCGTGGAGGCAGTGCGCCACTGGCGCCACTACCTAGCCGGCAAACGCTTCACCCTACTTACCGACCAGCGATCGGTAGCGTTTATGTTCAACAATAAACAGAGGGGGAAGATTAAAAATGATAAGATTCTTAGGTGGCGGATCGAGCTCTCCACTTTCGAGTACGACATCATTTACCGGCCAGGGGCCCTTAACGAATCCCCTGACGCCCTCTCACGAGGGATGTGTGCCAGCGCCACCGAGGATCGGCTACAGACCCTCCACAACGACCTCTGCCACCCAGGGGTCACGCGGCTGTTCCACTTCATAAAGTCCCGTAACTTACCCTACTCGATTGAGGAAGTTCGGTCTCTGACCAGGAACCGCCGCACTTGCGCTGAGTGCAAGCCTCGGTTCTACCGCCCAGATAGAGCCCACTTAATCAAAGCTACACGGCCCTTCGAGCGGCTCAGCTTAGATTTCAAGGGCCCCCTCCCGTCCGTCGACCGCAATGTTTACTTCCTGAACATTGTGGACGAATACTCCCGTTTCCCTTTCGCCTTCCCCTGCCCAGACATGACCAGCGCCACGGTCATTAAATGCCTCAACAGCCTGTTCTGCCTGTTCGGTATGCCGAGCTATATCCACACGGATAGGGGGGCGTCCTTCATGAGTGAAGAGCTACGCCAGTACATGCTGTCCAAGGGGATCGCCACGAGCCGTACCACCAGCTACAACCCCCGGGGTAACGGCCAGGTGGAGCGAGAGAACGGGACAGTGTGGAAAGCAGTCACTCTAGCTCTAAGGACCAAGGGCCTCCCTATCTCCCGCTGGCAGGAAGTCCTCTCGGATGTGCTCCATTCGATACGGTCGCTATTGTGTACGGCCACTAATGCCACGCCTCATGAACGAATGTTTGTCTTTCCTCGGAAATCCACCTCAGGCGTATCCATGCCGTCATGGCTCTCCACCCCAGGTCCGGTACTCGTGCGAAGGCATGTGAGGGGCCACAAGACGGACCCTCTCGTGGAGCCAGTACACCTACTCCACGCCAACCCCCAATACGCATATGTCCGGCACGCCGACGGAAGGGAGGACACTGAGTCCATAAAAGACGTCGCCCCAGCCGGCATCGACAACAACCACGGCAATAGCAACGACGACGATCACAGCAACCCTTACCCACCCACTATTCTTTCATCACCCCCGGAAGAACATCGACCAACGGCACCCCCACCAACTACCCCTTCAACAACCCCGGCGGCACCCCCGGCAGAGACCCAGGAGGCTACCGGGGACACCCAGCCGACACCCGCGGCACCACAACAGCCACGTCGGTCGCAGAGGACTATCAAACCCCCGAACAGACTAAATCTATAGAAGGGGTGAATGTGATGAAATATATTCCATTCATCACTGCCTGTTTTCTGTTTCTTGTAACTGCCTGCTTTCTGTGTCTTTTCCCTTCCCCCAGTCCTCATGTATTATGTATTGGAATGTGCTGGAACTGGTTGTGTGCAGGGCTCCGCCCATACCTGGCTCCTTTGTAATCTAACTTCAGTCGGGCATCAGCCTCCTGAAGGTAGACATCTCTCTATTTTACGTGTTATGTTCTGAGTTAATAAAAGCCTTACTTTTGTTCTGCGAACTTCGAGTCTCGGAATAATTGAGGCACATCACACATGTCGTGACGGCAGATGCCCTTGGGGGTCGGCCTAGTCGAGGTCTGGCCGTCGAGCGGCCGGCTGTTGATTGCTGCAGCTGTGGCTGGCCAGCATCAGTCGCTGCAGCAGCTCCTGGCAGCTCCACTGGGGGAGTGGCAGTGGCGGCTGGAGGAATGGCGGCAAGCTGGTGGATGGCAGGCGCTCGCTGGTCGCCTGAGACACTGGCACTCGCCCGGGCCAGCACTGCAGCATGCGCACCAATCTGCCGAGGGACAGACCGCTGTGCTGCTGCAGCGCGCCGGGTGCCCTGGCGATGCCTGGCTGACACAGCGAGTGTGGCAGCAGTGAGTGCCCGTGTTGACCTGTTCACTGACCGCAGCAGAGCAGCCAGTGACTGGACAGCACCACTGATCACCTGGCCAGTCGCTGACAGATCTGCCCGGTATTCCACCCGACTGGTGGCCTCTAAGGGCCCGAACTCAGCCACACTCCGAGAGAGGGAATCGATGGACTCAGGCAACCGTGCCACTGCCGCCATGAGCTCCGTGTGCCGGCGCTCCGAGTCCGCGGACAAGTCTTTGAGGCGTTCCATCTCCTCGGCGAAGAGCATCTCCTGACTGGAGGCCGGACTCTCCCTCTGGGGAGAAGGCCGCCGAGCTGGCCGACCCTTCCTGCGTTGCTGGAGGCCGCTGGGCCCAGCAATTGGACTCCCCTCCGACGCATCCCCCCTCTGGGGAGAAGGCCGCCGAGCTTCCACCCCCCTCCCGCCTTTCTGCAGCACGCAGGTCCCAGGAGCTCCCCTCCCCTTCGACACTTCCGCCACGCTGCCCTCCAGGGAAGACGTGTCCCCTACATTGGCCTGGGTGGCCGCGGCTGAGGGTTCCCCTGATGGGCCGCCTTCCTCTTGCTCCTCCTCCTGCTCCTCCTCGGAGGGTCTGTCACTGGCAAGTTGAGGGACCTCCTCTTGACCATCTGAAAGCAGGAAGGCACAAGAGTAGCTTTAGAGTGAGGAGAGGGCGTCAGTGCGGGATGCATGAGTGGTGGCATTCAGCGCATTGGTCGGACAGTGGCAAAGGATGTAGATCTGATGCGCAAGTGGGACGAGAGAGGTGCAAAAGGTGATGTCCTTACCATTGCTGCCCAGAACAGGGTCGGCATCTCCACATGCAACGGGCCCAATCACCCGGCCACCCATGAGGCGCTCCACGCGATGTTGCAGGTCGGTGAGTGGCTGGATATGGGGTCGGCCTCCCCCGGTCGCAGTCCGGCTCTTGCGATTATTCGCCAGCTTGGCCTGCAAGAGAAAGGACGGCCTCTAAGTACAGTGTGTCGCCGTGATCTTGTGTGCACTGCCTCCCATGGTGGAATAGCCTGGCCAGTGTGTCGCCATGATCTGGTGTGCACTGCCTCCCATGGTGGAATAGCTTGGCCAGTGTGTTAAGTGCAGAATGTGCAATTGATGCTCATGCCTGTCCCATAGCTGCTGGATGAAGGCTGGCCATTAGAGCTTTCAGGTCCCTTTGCCCATAATGTGAGGTGCACATGCAAGGATGAGGAGGTCACTGGAAAGGGTACTCACCCTGACAATGCGTGTGAGGTCATTTAACTTTTTGCGGCATTGGGCACCGGTCCTGGGGACGTCGCTGTTGGCTGACAGCTTGCTGGCGACATGCCTCCAGGCTCTCCTGTAGACGCGGACCGTCGCCTTCTTGCCATTGTCCGGGTACAAAACATGGCGCCTCTTCTCCACAGCAGCAAGCAGCACACTCAGATCACGCTCTGAGAAGCGCTGCGCAAGTTCACGGGCCTTCTCCATGTCTTCAGGCGCTATTTGGGTCCAGCAGCAGTGTTCAGGCCTAGCTGGAGGGCTCCACTATCCAGGGCGTGGCAGTAGACACAGTCGACCCTTCCCCCTTAAGAGCTGGCCGGCGCCAGGGTGTCTGCTGTCAATCACGAGATGGCCGCACCTGCGCTGCGCCCGGCCTCGGCGCTATCGATCACCACCTCCGGCTTAGCGCCCAAAGAGAGGCGTCCAGCAGCAGTTTTAGCGCTCGCCCGAACTAGTAGGGCGAAGCTAATGAATATCGGAGAAGTGGCCTAGATTTGGCGGCGGCCGCAAACTTTAGCGGACGCCCCACTTTAGCGCCCCAAAAGTGGCGTCAATGAATTTCTAGGCCTCTATAACCAGGAATATTTAATACCCAATCCTGCCCTTTTTTGAGCCAGGTCTCAGTTATTGCCACAACATCATATTCCCATGTGGCTATTTGTGCCTGCAGCTCACTTAGCTTGTTTATTACGCTTCATGCGTTCACATACATACCCTGTAAACCCACCTTAGACCATCCTGTATTCTCTCTTAGTTTCACCCCAATGCCTTACTATTTCTTACTTTAGTGCTCTCTGCCTCTGCCTCTCCCTCTCCTTTGAGCACTTTATTTCCCCTTTCTAATGTTACATCCTGGTGTCCATTCAATAGCAACTTTCAAAAGGTAATTGGGTATATACTTGAAAAGTATGCAGGGCTATGGGGAAAGAGCAGGGGACTAATTGGATAGGTCTTTCAAAGAGGCACGATGGGCTGAATGGCTTCCTTCTGTGCTGTAATTTATGATGGCAAGGTTCCTTCTGTTAACTCGTCTTTATATTATGAGAAATTTGCTGTGAATTTGTAGTTGATGCATCCTCAGAAATGTTATCTAAACTTTCGGGAGTTACTAGCGCCTTTTATATTACACTTACTGGATCATTTTCTTCCTGTTTTGGGGAGTGTGCCACTCCCCGCTTTTTCACATATCCGTCGAGTGCTAGTCTCGATGGTGCTGGGCTTCAATGTGTAATTCGGAGACCAATTGTGCAAACACTTAGGAATAGCACCCTACTTTGCTGGAGCAACTTAATCCAGCATAGCCTCATAGACCCATATTTTTGTTGGTCTTTGCTGCCACTGGTTCTTTATTGGTCCCAATGTTTATGCTTAGAAATGCAGCTGAAGGCAGGAAAGCCAATTGTCTCCAGTTAGTTGCACTCCAGAAATATAAACATGCTTTAAGGAACGCTATCAGTAGAGGAATGGCCAGCAGGTCCACCCACTGCGTTGTACGTGCTGATATTTTTTGCACAGGCATTAAAAGCAGTTTGAGATCCGAATTGGATTATTTTTAAAAGCTGAATGCAAATTTCTTTATGAGCTGTTTCATAGGAAGCTCTCAGTCTCAATAATTTCACTCAATTCAGGTCATACTGACCCCTGGAGCATTTACATTACAAATGAAGTGAGAGACTCTAATTTTGTCCATTTCTGATCACTTCTAGAGACTCTGTAATGTAATGTAACGTGACAGAATGAAAAAGCAAACCCAGCTGCACTTCCTATCCACAGAATCAGTGCGATAGCCTGAGTTTGGTTCACCCTGCTAACTGAGCCAGTTGGAGAAATATGAGATAGCTTAACAGCTTGTCTGCAAATATTTCTCTTGATCACCAATATCTTTGTAATATTCAAGTCTCTTTTGAGTGCTGATTCCACTACATGCAATCCACCCTTTCTACCATACGCTACAATGCTCGTTCTTCACCTCACTCTTCAGCAGCATGGGCTCAATTTATTTCATAGCTGTCCTGCTTCTCATTTCTATATCATTCTTCATCTCGTCCATTACGTTACCAAAAAGCGTTTTTTCTTTCTTTCAGGTTACGAGGACTGGAAACTCGAGCAGCTCTTGGATGTCAGCCAGTCCCTATCTGAACGCACCTTCTCTTCCAACCACACTCCTGTCCGAATGCCCGCTTCCTGGGTTTTCACTATCCTCCCCAGCCTTCCACTTTCTGACTTTAAATGATCTGTCCTCAGTAAGGGTCTTAGCTTCATCCCATATAGCCCACCTCAATGAATTCCAAGCTAGATATAATGTCAAGTTCATCTGCTGCTGCTGCCTTTGCACTTTTACTTTGCCAAGAAGCTCTCCCTCCTGATTCTGACCCCTTCTCTAGCCTCCTCGATCCCTTCCCCTGACTTCTTTCCAACAAGAGCTGCTGCTGTGACCTCGGATGTCCGAGTTTCTCCGCGATCCTAACTGATTCTAATCTAGAGGAGGCATATGTGGATCGTTTCTCAGAACACCACTGTAGCATTGGGGCTGGGGGTTGTATCCAAGGGCTGCCCTGTCTCCTCTTTTTCAGTGCTGTTTGTTTCCAGCATTTCCTTTTATTTCCAGATTTCCTTCATTTGCAATTTTTCCCATTAGCTATTTTCTTTCCTTCCTCCACCCATTTTCATTTTGTTTCGTTCCATTCAATAGCTCATCTATTGACGAAGGGTCCATACCCAAAACTTTAGCCTGTCTTTTTTTCTCTTTACAGATAGCGACAGGCCTGCTGTGTATTTCTAACATTTTCTGTTCTAATCTCTGAAACAGTATTATTTCTATCATATAAAGGCTCCAGACAAAGAAGTTTTATGTGTTGATATGTGCGGCACAGACGGCAAAGTTAAACTTGTTGCTTCTCTAGTCTCTAGTCCGTTGAGCTGCAGCGATCAAACTCAAGCTGATAAATACGCTGTCAGATGTCGACTAATCTTGAGTTAGTCCCCAGTTCAGAAATTCTCTGATGTTGAATGCATAGGGTAGATTTCATTAGACAGAAAATCCGACAAGGTAAACTGGCCTCTATGCCTGAATTCCGAATACGTGCACCTGCCACATGAAGCTCCACATCGGCAGCACAAATTTGTGAAATCTACCCCAAGATGTGAAGCATAACATCTTTTCTAACAAATTCTGTGAGGCAACTGCACAACAGAATGGGGAAGAGAATGCTCAAGAACAAAGAAAATTGGAAAAATAAGTTTTGAAAAAACGTTGCTAAAGAAATACTGGAAAGTCAGCGTCAAACTCATGAACTGCGGCCATCTCAATGTAGGTGGCTTTCATAACTTGCTACTACCAGTGTGCTGTAATATCAAGGTATTTTAATAAGCAGTTCCCTCTTTCAATGATCTCACTGTACTTCCCATACGCAGATCTTGGCTCCCTTATGAGTTGAAAGATGTAGTCCTGTAGTTTGCTGACGTTGTACCCTCTAAGACTCGCACAATCCTAGATTGCTCGTACTTGCTGCACTGTATTTCTCTCCAGGCCACTTCATGGTATAATTAAGGCAACACACATGAGCTATCTTCAGACTTTGAATTAATAAACTAGCTTTATTTACAGAAATTGAACAAGTAGGACACATACAGTGCAGCATAAGCTTATATACATCAACAGCAGTAAAACTATACTCTGCTCCTGACAGCAGTGAGAAAAGTGCATTCCTGTTGTCTAACATTGGCATGGAGGTAGAAGGGGAATTAAGATTTAAAGAGCAATTGATTGCACGAACAAAGCAGTGTTTAAAAAAAAAATTAAAATATTTATTTTTCCTTCAGCCGGCATGGCGAGCCATGCTGCACTGCGCTATGATTCAACAATTTCCTTCCCCAAACTACCATTAGGCAATTTGGCGGATGGGGAAATATTGCTGGGGGCCTATCACCAATATTCCAGTGATCCTGACCCCGAACGGACTTGTCAGGGTCAGGGTAGAAGAAGACAGGTGGGCATAATATTTGTGTTCTCTGTTTCTGCTGATGTGATCGTGTCACTGCAGTTCATGCAATATGTTGGCATTTGAATTGCTGAAAATCTTCAGATTCTTTTTTGTTAAATTCTTGGCTCATTCAGTTTGCATGAAAGACTGCACAAAATTTCTGATGTATTTAATTTGGCAGAGCAGCCAAGCCACAAGGTTTTATGAGTAAGGTTTTACAGAAATATTTGTATAAACTGTTTGAATTGTGGTATTTATAATCCAATCAGGTGACAGTGACATATTTCTAGAATTCCAATTATTTCAAATTTTCACTTATCAGATGCTGGTAACACTCAAAATGATAGCCTGCTATGATAAGCAGAATCTGGTTCCTATTAAAACTTTAGCACTCTTTCTGCCTTCTCTCTTGTTCTCTTCCTCTTTCCTTCTCTCACTCACATGTCCTCCTAGGATTAAGAGACTGAGTTATGATGGGAGACTAGTTAAACCTGGGTTATATTCCCTGCAGATGATGATTTTAAGAGGTGACATGTTTAAAATAATGAAGGGAAATAACAGGATAGATCCTGAAATGACTTTTCACTCTAGTAAGAGAATCCGGAACAAGTGGATGTAGGGCTGGATTAAAATGATCCTACAGAGTCAGGGTAGAGACTTCCTTCCTCAACATGGTAGATCCCAATCGGATCTTCTCCAGGAAGCGAGAGCCCAGCAACGGCCCCAAGAATGATCAAGGCAGTCCTGCAGCACCTTCAGAGGTCGGAGGCAGCATTAAAAGGGCCTCAAGGTCCCGAAGACTGGGCCAGCACATTGACCGAGATTGAGGTTGTTGGAAAGTAAGTGGTTGGAGGGAGAGGAGGCCTCTACTAAGTCTTGTCCCTCCATTACCCACTTGAGGCTATTCCTCCTGCTACCCTGGACCTACTGGAGGTCCTGCAAAGCAGCAGGCACAGGGGCTTTGGAAGCTGAGCCTTACCCCTCCACTTGGCATTTGCATGTGGCAGGTGGGGAAGGAACGGCCATGGTGGAGGGAGCGAAATTCAGGGCTGAGATGGTGGTAGGCCTGACGGCCCGTTTCAGTCCTTTCTGTTGCTATCTAACCCATAATCTTAGAATTAGAGCTAAGGTGGTTAAAAATAAATTTAGGAAGCTTCTTCATTCAAGAATGTGCAGTGCAGTCGAGTTGTGTAAAGGGTGATATACATACTTGGGAAGTAAGTACATTAAAGGATATGGGTAAAAAAGACAGGAAATTGGATTTATAAAGATGATCTATAATGACCAACAAAAATGTCAGAGCATTTGATGGGCCAAAATGACTGACTCCTGTGTTTTTGCTCTCTGTGACGCGCACTCTTTCTCGTACAGCAAAATTGTTGATTACAGTGAATTATTCACACTTCTATGCATGAATAAGTTGATGTACCAAACACTTTTTAGTTGTCATATTTGTTGCAAAATAGTGGCTAATCTTAGAATTGTTATGACATTTGCTCTATACAGAAATCCTAGCAATACAGCAGACTCCCAAGGCCACAATTAATGTTATCAGATAATCCCACATGTGCCCAGGCTTTATGGTCTTTGGCTTTTACAGATTTGTCTAAAGGCTGCAGTTCTCATTCATGGAAGTTACTAATGTCACAGAACACAATATACAATATAACAGAGAGAGGTGCCGCTGTGCTCTGCCAACAGTAAACAGCTCCGATTGTAATACTCAATGAAAATATTTTATCACCAGAAGGTGAGGGCACATTTACAGATGCATCGATTTTATGGTGATGCTGTAAAAGAAATAAAAGAAAGACTTGCATTTATATAATGCATTTCATAACGTCAGGATGTCCCTAAGCGCTTTAAATGTTACACACCAGTAAAATACTTTTGAAGTGTAGTCACTGTTTTAATGTAGGAAACGTGGCAGCCAATTTGCGCAAAGCAAGGTCCCACAAACAGCAATGAAATAATGACTGGATAAACTGTTTTCGTGACAATGATTAAGGGATAAATATCATAGAATCATAGAATGGTTACACAGCACAGAAGGGGCCATTCGGCCCATTGAGCCCGTGCCGGCTCTCTGCACGAGCACTTCAGCTAGTCCCACTCCCCCGCCCTTTCCCCGTAGCCCTGCAATTTTTTTTCCTTCAGGTACTTATCCAATTCCATTTTGAAAGCTACGATTGAGTCTGCCTCCACCACCCTTTCAGGCAGTGCATTCCAGATCATAACCACTCACTGCGTAAAAAAGTTTTTCCTCATGCTGCCTTTGATTCTTCTGTCAATCACCTTAAATCTGTGTCTTCTGGTTCTTGACCCTTCCGCCAATGGAAACAGTTTTTCTCTATAGCCCAGGACAATATTTACTGTACTTGAAGAACAGGGAGTTCATTGGGTATTCTGTCAATATTCCTCCCTCAAAAAATGCCATAAAAAAACATTACTGCTCATCATTTTTATTATTGCTTCTGGGATCTTGCTGTACATAAAGTGCCACTGAGACAGTGTTGAGAAACGTGATAGGGTGCAAAAATGCAAGTGTGTTTGTCCTTCTTAATCTGTTTGTCATTTGATATTTTCATAGATAATATGCAGTTTTTTATTCTATCTGTCATCACGTGACAAAAATGGAAGCTTTATTTCAGACAAGCTGAACTTCACATTGAGCTTGGGTGCTGTGTGGTATAAAGAGAGACTCATGCTGTACAATTTGGGCAAATGGAGCACATCGTGCTGCACACTGGCACATTTAAGAAGTTTGACAATTATGTAATCTTGTGATAAGTTGGTGTCTGAGTTCCCTCGTTAGCTGCAGTAAAATCCAAAACCGCCTCTTTTTGGGATTTATCCTCGGTCTGTGGTCATAGCAATTTGACTGGCATTCCCCTCCTACCAAAGCAGTAGACTCTTTTGGAGTTTTAGGAAATACTCCATTCCATATCCCGAGGTTCTGTTTTATTTATTCATTGTCCGCATTTTTTAGTTAATGAGGAAAAGCAGTCCTCGGGTCAGGAACTTGCCATGTGGGAAATTGCAGTCATGTATCTGTGTGCTGGCATTCTGCAGCAAAGCCGCAGACTATATTTCCTTCACGGCATCCACCTTGCCCTCTTACATTCTAAGAATGTAAGAATGCTATGTAGTTGTAAGTCATGTTAAAGTACAGTGAAATCTTTCTTATCCGGCACCTATGAGACCAGGATGGTGCCGGTTGATGAAAAACTCTGGATAACAGAGAGGTATACCTACCACGGCAATTTTTAACACAAACAAAAATAAAAACCACTGACGAACTCGGCCACCGTGGGAGACTTGGACTCGGCAAAACTAGTACTGGATGGATTCGGCAAGATTACCGGTTATCTATTTTGCCGGTTATTAAAGTATTCCGGATGATTAAGTGCCGTTTATACAATGATACGCCTGCAGAATTTTTTCCATTTTTCATTCATTGTTCACACTGAACAATTTCTTCATCATAAACCTGGACTGAGAAATATTCCAGCTGATATAATTGTTGAATATAGTTAAATATTTTAGTATTATCTCCCCCTTTCCTCTATTTTTCACGTCAAAGTATCTTTTGAGGTTATGCAAGTATACAAATTTCTTTTTTCAGGTTCTGCATAAATTCTCAGACATAAGGGGCTAAAAATTCGGTTGCGTAGCGCCCGTTGTTTGGGCGCTACGGGTGCCAATTTGGCTCGAAAATGGTGTCCAAGCAGCGCGTGCACACTTCTGGTGCGGGCTGCGCCGGACTCCATTTTGATGAGGGCGTTGGCATTGGCGTCGGGCGCATGCGTCGGAATTATGCAGAGTACACAGATCGTGACGTCAATCAGCATGTAAGGGTGATTTGACGCCAGCACTGCCATTTTTGACCTCAACGCTGGAGCTAAAGCCTACTCTTAACCTCACACAGCTCAACATGTGTTCAGCAGCAGGAAGGCCCCCCGCCTCCCACCAGCACTATTTAAAGGGATCATCACCTATTTACAGGTTAGTTGCTGATTGATTTCTATTAGCTGTTGCTGAGTTTGTAGAAGTGTTTGGTACTTTATAGACTTCTTTAAAATTTCCTAAAATTTATAAGCAGTGGTGTGGCATGTGCTCAAGGACTTGGTACTGACTTGCAAGGTTTCTGCTCAGACCAGTTGCTCCCAGACATCGGGGGTGATTTTGGCAGCCCTGGGGAGGTGGGTTTGGAGGACTGCCAGGAAAATGGCAGAATCTGGGGGCGGACACCCATCCCGCCTCCGTCCCATCTTCCTAGGAGGCGGGTGCCCGACCCGCGCCGGGTCCTGTCTCCTGGAGGCGGGAAGGGGATTACAGCCACTTAACTGCCTGTTAACAGGTAATTAACAGGTAGTTAAGAGGATTATCCCCATTTTTCCAACAGAGGTGCGGGCTTCCTGATGTTGGGGAACCCCGCCAGGGTCAGCGAGTCGAGCAGTGGGTCTGCGGGGGTGAGAGGGGTCCAAAAGTGCGCTGTGGAGGTGAGTGATGGGTGCAAGCGTGGAGAGGTAAGTATGTGAGGTGAGTGAAAAGTGTTAGAAATTTTTTTACTTACCTTTGTTTCTTCCTGCAGGCTTCAATCGTTGGGGATCCGGAGGCTCCGGCATCTCCACGGCAGAGATGACAGAATGGCAGCTGCATTCTCCGATGCAACAGCCATCTGCTTTCTGCTCAGGAATTGGTTTGGTGAGTCTTGAATACAAGAACTCACCAAACAACAGAGAATGTCAGTGTTTGACTGCTTCTCAAATTTTTGACAGATGAAACGTCATATGCTGACGTTCTCTGTCACCAGCTTTCCCTTAATTGGCTTGCTAAACCCGCTGGGCGGGCTTAACGAGGTCAATCAAGGGAAAATAGTCGATGGAAACGGGGCTAAAACCCGACAAGCAGCAGTCCCACCTCCAGCGCATCCCCATTGGCAAAATCACCCCCATGGATGCAGCAGTTTGTATCTCCCTTGGTCTGCAGCATGACAGGGAGAATGAGCAGAGGTGACACAGAGGAGGACAAGCTGCTCGAAGAGGGAGGAGGGCAAGAAGGGCTCTCAGCAGGAGGCCATATACACCCAGGGTCTTCAGGGAGCAATTCTCTTACCTTAACCGCAGCGAGGAACAGTGCATGTGACGTCTCCATTTTACTAAAGAGGTGATTACTGAAATCTGCCACCTGCTGCAGGCAGACCTGCAGCCTCAGAGCAGGGCGAGGACAGCATTGCCAGTGGCTGTAAAGGTGACCATGGCCTTGACCTTCTTCGCATCGGGCTCTTCCAGGTTGGAGCAGGCGATATCTGCAACATCTCCCAGTTTGCTGTCCACTCCCGTGTAAGGGAGGTGAGGAAGGCTCTGTATGCAAGTAGAGCTGAATACATTTCATTTTCTCTTGCCAGAGAGAAGCAGGCGGAGCAAGCACGCGGCTTCACTAGGATAGCAGGCTTCCCCGTGATGCAGGGTGCCCTTGACTGCACACACATCGCATTGTGGGCGCCGCATCTCAATTCGGAGATGTACCACAACCGGAAAGGATTCCACTCCCTCAGTGTCCAGCTGGTGTGCGACCATACTCACTGCATCATACAAGACAATGCTCGGTATCCTGGCAGCAGCCATGATGCCTTCACCTGCTGCAGTCTGCTGTACCATCAGCATTTGAGCTACCACTATAAACCAGATGGTGGCTACTGGGTGACAAGGGCTATCCGCTGACTACCTGGCTCATAACTCTGCAGTGCAACCCATGCACACGTGAGCAGCATGCCTGTAACAAAAGGCATGCTATCACACGGAATGTGATAGAGCAGACCATTAGCATCCTTAAACAACGCTTCCGCTGCCTGGACTGCTGTGGAGGAGCCCTGTAATACTTACCGGAGCGTGTCTCAAGATCCGTCATGGTCTGCTGCATACTGCTGAACCTTGCACAGCCCTTGCCACCAGGCATACGGCAACCAGCTGAGACAGAGGAGGAGGAGGAAGCAGAAGGGAGGAGGCAACGCAGACAGCCCCTTTCTGCCCGGGCTGTCGGTGATCGACTCATCCAACTGCGGTACCAGTGAACGCAACCCCAATTCCCCATTCATCAATAGTCCCACACCTTACTTGCCCTCTGTTACTGACCATCTTCTTGGCCACCGTGCTACAATAAAGGCTACCACAAAACAAACATTCCAAACCAATTTTATGAATCAAACCATTACAATATTTTATTCAAAAGACAACTAATCACCCATGTGCATTCCGTTAGTGCCTTTGCATGTCCTCGTGCTACGCAGTGCTACCCCAGTGACTGCAGCATGGCTGGTGGAAGGCTGCTGACTTTCAGTGGGGGAGACTGCAGATGGCCTTGCAGAACAACCTCGAGTAGGTCTGGCTTCGGACTGCACCATCTCGGCTTGGCGGCAGCAGTCTGGGTTGGGTAGCTGACAGGCAACAGCAAGGGCACTGACAGTGGCAGTGGTGGGAGGACGAAAGCAGTCATTCTGAGAGAGGACAACAGGTTCGTGTTCCACAGAGCCACTGCCACTCCCCCGGGATGGCGCCTCAGTGATCCTAGTAATCTGATGGGGGACAGATTGCTGGACTGCTGGGACACCCTGCAAGCCCCTTTCAACACTGGTAAACCCATCCATGGTGGCAGCAGTCTGAGCTTGAATGACTTCAGTCTGAGCTTCCATTGCAGCACTCAGACGTTGGGTGGCTTCTGCTTGTGCTGCAGTGGAAGCTGAGGCATTGGCCATCAGACGCTGCATCATGTTTGGGTCCACAAGTGCGCTAATGGATCTGCCCACCTCTTCCATCCTGGAAAGGATGGGCTCCAAGCTTTGAGCAAAGCCCTGTGCAAGGTTGAGGCTGGACTCCTCCATGCGCCTTGACATTGCATTCAGGCTTTCTGGTAGGCCTGCCAGTGCACCAAGCATTTTGTTTTGTTCTGTAGGCCGCCCCATCGAAGTCCTCATCTGAGTCCTGTGCAACAGACCTCGTGTGCGATCTCGCCCTCCGGGGAGCTGCCACCTGCGCTAACCTTTTCCCCTGCCTGGCTGCAGACCAGTGGTGCCCGGTGACTCACCAATTGCAGATCCCGCCTCTAAGCTACCCTCTAAAGTCTGCGCAGTGTCAATATCTTAGCTGGGGGCTGTGACTGTCAGATCGAGTCACAGTGTTTCTTCTTCATCATCACTCTCCTCTTCCTCTTGCACCATTGCCTGGCCAGGTTGGATTTCTTGGGTCTCTGAAATGAGAAAGGCACAAGGGTAGGGTTGTGGTGAGGGGGAGGAGGGGAAAGCAAGAGGTGCATGCTTACACCTTCTGCAGCTTGCAGAAGAGATTGTGGGATGAGGGGGAAGTGGGATGTGAAAAGGAGGCTTAGGTATGAGAACATCTTCAATGGTTTCAGCTCCGCCGCTGTCCACGGCCTCAGTCACAGCCACTCTAATTATGGCAAGCACCGTCTCCTTGAGCGGGTCAGGCTATGGAGGCGCGCCTGTCCCCCTCCAGTTAGCTGCAGCTGTCTATGATTGTGTGCCACCTTGTCATGCAAGAGAGAGGGAAGTGTATCAGTGCTTGCTGGCTGATGTGGCTGTCATTGTTGAATAGCTGGCAGTGTATGCAAGCTGTGAGATGTGGGTGTGAAGCTTGCAGCAATGGTAAATATGTGAAGGTGAGATGGAGCATATTATTATGAGGTATGAGCTGTGGTTGATAGAGATTGTTGGTAGGTGAGTAATGGGGGTGTGGTGAATTGAGCAGTGTGTGAGGCTAGTGGCACAGTTTGTGGGATATGACATTTGAAGCTGAATTCACTGACCTTGACCACTTGTGTGAGATTATTAAATTTCTTCCTGCAGTGCATCCAGGTCCTTGGGGCGACACTGCTTGCATTGATAGCGACGACTATCTGCTCCCATTCCCTTCTCAGCTTCTGTCTGGAGGGCCTCCTGGCCCCCTATGGATACAGGACATCTCTCCTCCTATTCACTTCCTGCACCAGGGCCTTGAGTGCTGCATCCAAAAAGTCTGGGAGCCCTCTCTCTGCCATGTTGCGCCATCTTCACTCTTCTTGTAGGGTACATACACCTCTACAATGACTTCCAGTACCTGCTGCAGCCAGAAAGCACCTCCTGTTTAAGAGATACAGCCTGGCTTTAAGAACTGCAGGCTAGCTTTAATTGGTGCTAGCCTTGCACGAATTTGGGCCTCCTGCTGAGCATGGAGTCACTCAGCAGCGCATTTAGCGCTGGGCTGCACGACACTATCGTTACAATTAACAGGCAGCACGAAGTTTGCATGCTGCCTGCATTACTTTGAACGGATGCGGGTTAATCGCGCATCGCAATCCCTGCACCTATTTTTGGGGGGCTATTCAATTTTTAGCCCAAGGTATTTCTATGATGGATAACAAATATCAATGTCCAAAATCGTGCTGGTGAAGTATGTTGACAAACAGAGGGAGAAAATCGACTGCAGAATCCATCATCGTATCAGCCTGCCTCAATTGATAATGGCCCAGAAATTCAGGTTGGGAGCTTCCCGCGGGTGCAAGCCCCCGACCTGCACTTACCTTGCGCGCCGGCAGTTGAGCTGTAGGGCCCTGTGGAATTCCGCTCCAGGGCCTGGCCCAGCTGCCGGCGCACTGTGCTTGCGTGTCCCAGGGGCGTAGTTCATGCGATGCGTCCCCTGGGATCACGTGAGCTATGGGCAGCCAATCGGAGGAGGGAAAAGCCCATTCATAAGATTGACAGGAAGACCTGTCAAAACTTATAAATACTACGGGCCCCAAAATAGCAGTAAACCTTCAAATAATTTTTTTTTTAAATCACACTTTTTAAATAAACTATAAATTACATTAAATAACTATTTTAAACAATAATTTAAATTTTTGAAAAAAATAATTTTATATTCTAACAGGGCTAAAAATAAACTTACCTTGCTTTAAAATATTTAAAAATAATAAACCGGTGGAAAAAATGTTTTAATTTTAATTAATTGACCACTTACCTTGTAAAAAGCAGGCCTTACGCCTGCTTTTTAAATGTGTAAATCCTGCAGGCTTAACCTCGCGTGAAAACCTGCAAAAAAAACCTAAGTTCAAAGCACACGCGCAGCCTCCCCTGCGCGCGCGTTCGACCTCTGAACCCCTTCGTTCAGAGGATCGGAAGTGCCGGTTTCCCGCGCATGCGCAGTGCATGCAGGAAACCAACACTTCCATTCGGTCTACGGGTGAGTACCCCGTGCGTACTCACCCGTGGAGACCCGAATTTCTGGGCCAATGCTGTTGCCTCAGAATGTTATACGTTTGAGCCCCATTACAGACGTAAGCATGTAATCTAGGTTACTACTTCCATACAACCCCGAGATAGTGCCTATTCAGGTGGATAGAAAAGATCCCATGCGATATTTGTAGAATAGCAAGGAGTTATCCTGGTGTCTTGCCCGATATTTGTCCCACAACCAAAAAACAGATTATCTAGTTAAAAATTCGTTCCTTTGCTGTTTGTGGGGCCCAGCTATGGTGAAATTCGACACTGTCAACCGTGAGGGCTTATGGAGTGTCCTCCTCAAATTCGGCTGCCCTCAAATGTTTGTCACTATCCTCCGCCTGCTTCCCGACGACATGCAAGCCGTGATCCTGACCAACGGTTTCACCACAGACCCAATTCACGTACGAACCGGGGTCAAGCAAGGCTGTGCCATCGCACCAACGCTCTTCTCAATCTTCCTTGCTGCAATGCTCCATCTCACCCTCAGTAAGCTCCCCACTGGAGTGGAGCTAATTTACAGAACAAACGGGAAACTGTTCAACCTCCGTCGCCTCCAGTCCAGATCCAAGGTCGTCCCATCCTCTGTCGTCGAATTACAGTATGCAGATGATGCTTGCATCTGCGCTCACTCGGAGGTCGAACTCCAAACCATCGTCAACACCTTCACCGAAGCATACGAGAGCATGGGCCTTACACTAAACATCCGTAAGACAAAGGTCCTCTACCAACCTGCCCCCGCCACACAGTGTTGCCCCCCGATTATCAAAATCCACGACAAGGCCTTGGACAACATGGACCACTTTCCATACCTCGGGAGCCTACTGTCAACAAGGGCAGACATCGACGACGAAGTCCAACACGGCCTTCAGTGTGCCAGTACAGCCTTCGGTCGCCTGAGGAAGAGTGTGTTTGAAGACCAGGACCTCAAACCCGGCACTAAGCTCGTGGTCTACAGGGCAGCAGTGATACCTGCCCTACTGTATGCCTCAGAGACATGGACCATGTACAGCAGGCACCTCAAAGCACTGGAGAGGTACCACCAACGCTGCCTCCGCAAGATCCTGCAGATCCATTGGCAGGATAGGCGCACCAACGTCAGTGTTCTTGCTCAGGCCAACATCCCCAGCATCGAAGCTCTGACCACGCTCAATCAGCTCTGATGGACAGGTCACATTGTCCGCATGCCCGATATGAGACTCCCAAAACAAGTGCACTACTCGGAGCTCCGGCACGGCAAGAGAGCCCCAGGTGGGCAGAGGAAACGCTTCAAGGACATTCTCAAAGCCTCCTTGAAAAAGTGTAACATCCCCACCGACACCTGGGAATCCCTGGCCCAAGACCGCACAAAGTGGAGGAGAAGCATCCGGGAAGGTGCCGAACACCTTGAGTCTCTTCGCTGGGAGCAAGCAGAAGCCAAGCACAGGCAGCGCAAGGAGCACACATCAACCCAAGCACCCCACCCACCCGCCCCTTCAACCACCGTCCGCCCCACCTGTGACAGAGACTGTAGGTCCCGCATTGGACTCATCAGTCACCTGCGAGCTCATTTTTAATGTGGAAGCAAGTCATCCTCGGTTCCGAGGGACTGCCTAAGAAGAGCAGAAGAAATTGACTGCCAACGTACCAACAATGATTGCACTTCATTGGTTGTAGAGACTTTGAGGATGCCCTGAGGATGTGATATGGTGCAATACAAGTGTATTTTTTTTCGTTCTAAACAATATTTTGACAGGAATTGACACATCAGTCCTAACAGTTTTGCCACCCATCAGCACTCGTAAGTTGCAGAGGGGATTTTGGCATGGCTCTGCGGATGGAAAAGGGAGAGAGCCTGAGGCAGCAGTGGTCCAGAATTTCACTGTGGGACCCAGAGGAGCACGCCTACTCCTCCTTGCCTCACAAAGAAAAGTATTTTTGTACTTACCTTGTGGGACCTCCGCTGGGTATCTAAAAGGTTTCACTGGTTGGAGGGAGCCCAGAGGTTTCTCTGGCAAGTCAGCCGTTACAACAACAACAACTTGTATTTATATAGCACCTTTAACATCGAAAAACGTCCCAAGGCGCTTCACAGGAGTGTTAAAAGACAAAAACTTTGACACTGAGCCACATAAGGGGAAATTAGGGCAGGTGACCAAAAGCTTGGTCAAAGAGGTAGGTTTTAAGGAGCGTCTTAAAGGAGGAAAGAGAGGTAGCGAGGTGGAGAGGTTTAGGCAGGGAATTCCAGAGCTTAGGGCCTAGGCAACAGAAGGCACAATAGCATTGAAGTCCTATCTGAGCGACAGGACTCTAATTAGCAAGTATTACTGCGGTATTAAAATCCCTGCAGAGCGGTTTTGGAGAAGGAAATGGTTTTAACTCTATTTCTGCCTAGTTTCTGTGGGATGGAGGGAGCTACACCTCCCTCCCATGCACCCCCCCTCCCCACCCTTAGAAATCGGGGGCTAAAAATTGAGTAACGCCCCCTTTGTGGTGCTAATGTCGCCGGGGCGTTACTTTTAGCACCCCGGAAAAATTAGCATCCCCACGATGCAAATTGAGTGGTAGCGCCCCAAGAAAGAAGCGGGGCACTACTAGAAGTGCCCCGCCTCCCTCTTGGGGCGCTGAGAGGGAATATTGCGGCGCTACGTGCCGCGGTACTGCAGGCCTTCCTCCCCTTCTTAAAGGGGAGCGACCTTGTGCAGCACGACCCGGGGCCCAGCTGGGCCCCCGGGGATCGGAATGCCGGCAAAAGAGTCCGGCACTCAAGAGAAGTGCCGGGCTTATGGAGCGCAGCCGGCACTCCGTGGGGGAGTGGGTCAGGAGGCCGGGGGCGGCAGCGGAGGCAGGTGCTGGCAGGCGGCCAGCAACAAAAATGGCCGCCCCACACCTCGCCTTTAAATAGCGTCTCTCCGGCCGCAGCTAGGCCCCCCAATCCCCGTCGGACATAGCGTCTGGTGGTAGGTAAGTGGGCGCTCCCGAAAATCGCGGCCAGGGCGCGAGTGGGGTGCTGTGCACGGCGATGAAGTCATCGCCGGCGGTGCAGCGCCGTGAAGCGCTACTGGTTACCGCCGCCGCTAACCTCCTGCTGAATTTTGCGAAAGACGTTGGTGGCGCCGTGCCCGAGCGCTGGTTGCTTTGCGCCCTGTTAGCACCCTCTTAGGGAGCTAACGGGAGACGCAAAGCAACCAAATTTTTCCCCCCTGATTTTTAAAATAAAAGTTTATTTTGCACTCACGCTGTGTCTCACAATAGTCATTAAATGTCATAAGCAGCAAATCATTTTAAATCAAGCCTAAGCCTACCCTCTCTCCCACCTCTGTTTTCAACTTTTAAACTTGGTAAAAGGTGCAGTGTGTCTATTGACACCACTGTGTCGGCCAATGAGTTGGAGGCAGGACAGAATTCATGGCAGGACTCAAACAAAGTCTATTCACTCAGCAAACAGCGTCTATATAAACAGCTTGGTCTACAGGAAACTCTTTTTTATCTGGCACCGATGGGACCGGCGTGGTGCCGGTTTATCAAAAAGTCCGGATTACAGAGAGGTATAGTAAAAGGTATGAGAGCTCCGTACACAGCAACAAATCCAGGCTTCCCTGTTGCTTAGCAACAGGTGCAGGAACCCCGGTTACACAGCCACAGATCCAGGAACGGCCACTAATATGAAGTAAAACTTACCTGAACCTACTCCTGAATTTTGCCGGTTAACAGAGATTTACGGTTATTTAGGTGCCGGTAAATCGAGAGTTTCCTGTACAAAGAATAAGTAAAATAGTTTCTATGAAATACAGCAAACAGAACTCATGACCAAAACTAAAGCAACTTCTCCCTATAAAAGCAGGGTGGTTTTTCCAACCAACTCGATACCCATAACTCATGTTTATTATACTACAGAGGAAAGGACACATTACAGGGAGCTTTCAAAACCAACCACACCTTTTGTGACAGTATAATTTGAGAATGAGGTGCAATCTGGAATGGATATAATCTATTTTGACTTTTTACCTATAGTACATCCCATTGACCTGAATTGGTTAGATTGAGGCCGCCCATCAATCTACCATGAAACCTCAGTAGTTTTCCTCCAATGTGTCAATAAAGTGTTAATGGACTCTTATTAAAGTTGAAAATAAAGTGATCACCAGTGTAGTTGAGAGTTATTACCATTAATAGTTACAGATTCTGGTTATAGTGTTAATCTTCATGTTGGCATGAATGGTTCATTATCGAATGATAAGAAATGGGTTTTCCCACTGTTTACAAGATCTTTAGGACTATAAAGAAAGATTTGCATTTTTACAATTCTTATAGCGTCTCTCAGCAATTAATTTGAAGTGCAACAACTGTAGTTATACAGGCAAACAATGCCACCATTCTGGAGGGGCAGCATCCCAGACAGCAGTGAGGTGAATGACCCGTAATCTGTTTATTCATTTTGTGAATGTAAGATTGTTGGCCAGGACATAGAAACATAGGAGCAGGAGTAGGCCATTCGGCCCTTCGTGTCTGCTCCGCCATTCAATATAATCATGGCTGATCCTCTATCTCAATACCATATTCCCTCTCTCCCCGTACCCCTTTTGCATCTAGAAATCTATCTATCTCCTTCTTATATATATTCAGTGACTTGGCCTCCACAGCCTTCTGTGGTAGAGAATTCCACAGGTTCACCACCCGCTGAGTGAAGAAATTTCTCCTCATCTCAGTCCTAAATGTCCTACCCCGTATCCTGAGACTGTGACCCCTCGTTCTAGACCCCCCAGCCAGGGGAAACATCCTCCCTGCATCCAGTCTGTCTAGCCCTGTCAGAATTTTATACCTTTCAATGAGATCCCCTCTCATTCTTCTAAACTCTAGTGAATACAGGCCTAATTGACCCAATCTCTCCTCATACGACAGTCCTGCCATCCCAGGAATCAGTCTGGTGAACCTTTGCTGCACTCCCTCTATGGCAAGTATATCCTTTCTTAGGTAAGGAGACCAAAACTGTACACAGTACTCCAGGTGTGGTCTCACCAAGACCCTGTATAACTGTAGTAAGACATCCTTGTTCTTGGACTCAAATCCTCTTGCATTGAAGGCCAACATACCACTTGCCTTCCTAACTGCTTGCTGCACCTGCATGTTTGCTTTCAGTGACGGGTGTACAAGGACACCCAGGTCCCTTTGTACATCAACATTTCCCAATCTATCAACATTTAAATAATACTCTGCCTTTCTGTTTTTTCCTACTGAAGTGGATAACTTCACATTTATCCACGTTATACTGCATCTGCCATGTATTTGCCCACTCACTCAACTTGTCTAAATCACCTTGAAGCCTCCTCACAACCCCACCTAGTTTCGTGTCGTCAGCAAACTTGGAAATATTACATTTGGTTCCCTCATCCAAATCATTGATTTATATTGTGAATAGCTGGAGCCCAAGCACTGATCCCTGCAGTACCCCACTAGTCACCGCCTGCCACCCTGAAAAAGACCCATTTATCCCTACTCTCTGTTTCCTGTCTGTTAACCAATTTTCAATCCATGCCAGTATATTACCCCCAATCCCATGTGCTTTAATTTTGTACACTAACCTCTTATGTGGGACTTTATCTGAAAATCCAAATACAACTAATCGACTGGTTCTCCCTTATCTATTCTACCAGTTACATCCTCAAAAAACTCCAGTAGGTTTGTCAAACACGATTTCCCTTTCATAAATCCATGTTGACTTTGTCTAATCCTGTTGATATTTTCTAAGTGTCCTGTTATCACATCCTTTATAATAGACTCTAGCATTTTCCCTACTACTGATGTTAGGTCTGTAGTTCCCTGTTTTCTCTCCCTCCTTTTTTAAATAGTGGGGTTACATTTGCCACCCTCCAATCTGCAGGAACTGTTCCATAATCTATAGAATTTTGGAAGATGACAACCAATGCATCCACTATTTCCATAGCTACCTCTTTTCTATGCAGATTATCAGGCCCTGGGGATTTATCAGCTTTTAGTCCCATTAATTTCTCCAGCATTATTTTTTTACTAATACTAATTTCCTTTAATTCCTCCTTTTCACTAGATCCTTGGTGCCTTGGCATTTCTGGGAAGTTATTTGTGTCCTCTACCGTGAAGACTGAACCAATGTATTTGTTTCATTGCTCAGCCATTTCCTTGTTCCCCATTAGAAATTCTCCCGTTTCTTACTGTAAGGGATCTACATTTGTCTTCACTAATCTTTTTCTTTTTACATACTTGTAGAAGCTTTTACAGTCTGCTTTTATGTTCCTTGCAAGTTTACACTCATACTCTATTTTTCCCCTCTTAATGAATCTCTTAGTCCTTTTTTGCTGAATTCTAAACTGCTCCCAATCCTCAGGTAGCAGCGGAACTCCCTGCTGTTCCTCCTGTAGTACCATAGAACCTTTAACCTGAACCAGCAGTCAGAAACTCAGATTAATGCCCCATCCAAAAGATAGTACCTCCAGCAATGCCACACTCCCTCAGTACTGCACTGAAATCTCAACCTAGTTGTGTGTGCTTGAACCCACAACCTTCTGACTCAAACGTAATAGTGCTATTAACTGGGCGTTCTTTAAATGCATGTTTAAAGTTAGTTAAGCAGAATTACTAGAGAATCAGCTATTTGAGGAATGTAAACTGAGGCCAAGGTAGTTATTAAAGATGAACATATCCCCTTTCTTAATCATCACTAAAATAAGTGCAGACTTCTACATTTTTATGCCACTTTTCTCAGACAATATACTGCACTGTATGAACTGTACAGTAATCGTCAGGTTTTTGCATTTGTACAGTAATAAAGCACACGCCAGTCACCTTCCGAATTTTACGATGCTTATCTTGAGGAATGGTGCCATCTGCTATAATCTGGAGTTTATTGATTTCGCCATAGTAGGTCACTATGGACGTTCTTGTCTGTGTTAAATCTAGGCCTCTGTTGGGGGACGATTTTACAGAGTCCAGTTTCCCTGCTTTGACCTCAAATGAATCCCATTTTCCCACTTTCTCCTCATATCTTTTTATATTCTTCTTTAAATACTTATCCAATAGCTTTTTGAATGCTGTAATCATCTTAGCACCAATAATCACTTGTGGGAAAACATTCCACATTCTGATAACTCTTTTAATCTTCCACTTCATGCATCTTACGCTATGGAAATACTCTATATCTACCTTTTCTATTCCTTTTATATATTTTTGAATGTCTCTATCAAATCCTCCCAAGCAACTTTGTGTTAGTTGCTAGTGGCTCTAGCCGTTCCTTGTGTCAGCCATGGCTCAGTTGGTAGCACTACTCGCCACTGAGTTAGTAGGTTGTGGGTTCAAGTCCCACTCCATGAGACTTGAACACAAAAATCTAGGCTGACATTCCAATGCAGTACTGAGGGAGTGCTTCACTGTCGGAGGTGCCGTCTTTTAGATGAGATGTTAAACCGAGGCCATGTCTGCTCTCTCAGGTAGACATAAAAGATCCTATGGCACTATTGCGGAGAAGAGGAGGGGATCCTCGGTGTCCTGGCCAATATTTATCCCTCAATCAACATCACTAAAAAACACAGATTATCTGCTCATTATCAAATTGGCTGCTGTGTTTCCTATATTACAACAGTAACTATGCATCAAAAGTATTTCATTGACTGTAAAGCGCTTTGGGACGGAAGTCTTTGTAACTGACACCCCTCATCCCTGGCATCACACTTACTCCAGAGCTATTTTATTCCTCCTGTGGTAAAGAAAGTCTTGCAATTACAGGAAACTTTGGTTTATCCGGAGGTTGTATGGCCGGAAACCTCGATCTAATGGCAGAAATCAGCAGCCGTTTTGTTAGGTTTTTTTTCTTTTTTTTTTCTTCTCCTAGCATTTTTTTAAACAGTCAGTCTCTGGAAAGCCTCTCTGAAGCTGTTGCTAAGCTACAGAGACGCTTCCAAGGTACGGCCGACTGTTTACAAGCTGTTGTTAAGCAACAGTGTTTGTTGTCAGATACGGAGATGAAAACCTCCGTATCCTTCAACATTAGCGCTGGTCTGTCCGGAAGTTTTCATAGATCGGCATCACGCCGGTCCCGTCAGTGCCAGATATCGCGAAGTTTCCTGTATACGGCGGTTTCACAACGTCAGGATGTCCTGAAGTGCTTTACAACCAATTAAGTACTTTTGAGGTGTTGTAATGTAGGAAACATGGCAACCAATATGCGCACAGCAAACTTCCACAAACAGCAATATGATAATTGACGTAAGAAAACTACTAGGCACTTAGTCTAAGCGTTAAACAAAGCTTTAATCAACTGTTTTACAACATGGAGGTCTAGTTGTGTCCTTCACTAGTTCCTGTTAAGAATGTCCTGCGCAAGCTGGGCCCGTGCCCGAGTATTTATACTCTCCCTGGACAGCGCCACCTGTAGGCTGCTCAGTATTATTTCATAAGTCTTTCTTTCATGAATGACTGATTCATGTCAATAATGACCAGACAATCTGTTTTAGTGATATTGATTGAGGGATAAATATTGGCCAGGACACTGGGGATAACTCCCCTGCTCTTCTTTGAAATAGTGCCATGGGATCTTTTACATGCACCTTAGAGGGCGGACAGGGCCTCAGTTTAACGTCTCATCCGAAAGATAACAAAGAGTAAGGTAGGGTAGAAGATGGTGCAATAAATCTTGATTTCAGCAGTGAGTCCAGAGTAGAGGAAGAACTTCTTGGATGGCTTATTTGTAGCTTAGGTGGAATGAGAGAGTAAAGTTCAGAGGAGCACTGATTAAAGTGCTATCAATAAAACAGAGAGACAAGAATGGTTAACAGATAAAGGTTGGAATCCAGAGGTGAGGTGAGAGGGACTGACTGCCCACCAGATGATGGGTTTTCCAATATCCTGCCCAGGCTACATTGCACTGAATAGCTGTTGCCTGGCAGTAAGCTTAAGTAATTCAACTGGGGGCTCTGCTGATAGCTTCAAAAATTGAATTACTACCTTATAACTTACAACCAGCCATTTATTATGGTATATTTCCCTGAAACTGGTAATCTAAAAGGGTTAAAAATTGTAAATCCCTAGCAATGCAGTTGCTTTGTGGTCAGGTCACATTTAGTGAACTCAATTAGTCTGTCTGCTTTTTCACTTTAATTATTTATAACTTGTAATGCCAACTTGTTTGAGCTTGGATGCTCAGGCCAAGGTCTGGGTTAGTTTAGTGTGAATCTCTGCTTTCTGATCAGTCAGACTCATTAGGTATCCTCAGTGAGTCTGGCAGTTTGGAATTATTTTATGACAATCCCACAGGCATTTTTATTCTGTCAGTCCCGAAGATCGATCAGAAACTGATGAACATACTTAGTGCAATTTTAACAGAACAACTATCTGTCTTTCTTGCTACCCATGCACCATCTTGGCCTGGAATTTGCGGTCCTGATGATGGCGAATTGGCAGCGTTCACCATCATTCCACCTTTGAAACTGACCACAGCTTCAGGGTTTAGTGCATGCGCTGCCTCATGCGGAAATCCTGAAGTTGGGGTCTGTCATTCACTGCTCCTCCACAGGCTGCGCTGTGCAACAACCCTCCACCCCGCCCCCACGCACACAGAGCCGGCAATTAGTGAAATCTCTCAAATCAGAGAAACTGATGAAAACTTCAGCTCTTCCGCAGTAGTACCGCTGTTAAATTCCCCACAAACGGTTAGACCCAAAGGAATTAGGTGTAACTGGGGTTTTCTCTTTTAACAGCATATTGACTGCTAAATAAAGGTTTGATAATCTAATTTTAATTTTGTGCAGTATCAAATCTATCCATTTTAATAAAAATTAAAATTTTTAGGAAACTTTGACAAAAATTAAATGTTTTAAAAAAGTTTGTTCATCTTTATTTCAGGTTTGCCTTTTCCCCATGTGAGAACTCTCATATTTGTTTTGCTCTCTCTAACATTTTTTAAAAGTTAGAATTTTAGGAGCTTACCCATTTCCTGGTTTGCTGTCTGTGCGAATTCTGCATTTTGATTGGCTGCTTAGACAGCTTGTTGACGTCACAGCAGCTCGCACTATGGGATCCCCACTATATTCCATTGATTTCAACTACATGTCGGAAATGCCGAAATTCTCAAAGCACAGATCGCAAGATCTTTGTGTGAAGCTTACTTTGGGGCCAGTGACGAACGCCTTTGGTTCACCGCTGACCGCAAATTCCGAGGTCTTGTCTTTTTTTATATGTCTTTAGAAAAACCACATCTCTGACAATGCAACAGTCCTTCAGTACTGTACTGAATTATCAAACCTGAGCTGGGGCTTGAATTCACAACCTTTTGCTGTGGAAGAAAGTCACACTTCAGAATTTTACTCAGTTGCAAGAGTACTACCAACAGTGCTAAGCTGGCACTTAACCATCTTGGCCATCTTTTGGATGAGACATTAACCTGGCTGTTCAGGTGGATATTCACAGATTCACAGAAACCCCACAGTGCAGATAGAGGCCATTTCGGCCCATCGAGCCTGCACCGACACATATCCCACCCGATCCACTGTAACCCCTACACCAACACATATCCCACCCTATCCCCGTAACCCCACGCATTTAATCCCCCTAACACTAAGGGTCAATTTATCATAGCCAATCAACCTAACCCACACATCTTTGGACTGTGGGAGGAAACCGGAGCACCCGGAGAAAACCCACGCAAGCACAGGGAGAATGTGCAAACTCCACACAGACAGTCGCCCGGGGCCGGATTCGAACCCGGGTCTCTGGCGCTGTGAGGCAACAGTGCTAACCACTATGCCACCGTGATATAAAGGATCTCATGGCACCTTTTCAAAGAAAAGCATGGAGTTCTCCTGTGGCATGTTCCGATTCATCCCTAAACCAACAAAAAAGATCAAAAGCAGATTTACGGGTGATCCATCTCATTGCTGTGGGAGCTTGCTGTGTGGGGGAAAGGTGGGGTGCTGCGATCATGGCCGACAGGAGTGCTGTGGAGCAGGAAAGAGCGCCACTGCTTCTTCTGGCTTCACATGAATTTTGTTCCAAAATTTAATCTACATTTTCGGCCACATCCATGCACGGAAAATTCAGGGTAGCCCGATTTCTCAGAGGGGACCTAAAACAGACGTTGACCTCTCATTAGCATATGCGAGATGCTTAACGCTGTTTTAGGCAGCCGCTCCGGACGCCTGAAAATCAACCGAGCTGCCTGTGAAGGCGTGACAGGCGCCGGCAGCTCATCCACATTATTTAGAGGAGGTACAATGCCCAATTTCAGGCCAGGCTCAGGCCTCCTGGTCCGGCTGTGCATTGCGGTGTCATCATACCTTCGTGTTCTAAATCGGATGTCGATGAATTTCCACCCCATTATCACCTACTTGCTATTGTATTCAATGCCCCTAAATATGAAACTGAGAATGACATTTATATTTTTTATTGTTTTTTGCACTTGCAATTCTGTTTTTGTAATCCCTAGATTACTCTACTCCTCCACTCCTTTGAGAATTTTACCATTTAGAGTGTATTTAATTCTAATCTGTAAATGACCTTCTGTAATCTTCCATATTCTCACTCATGGTTTGCCATGGCCCAATTTAGTACAATCAGCAAATTTTGATATCATTCCTAATTCCAGTTAATTGATATATATATGTGGAAAATAAGAGGTCTCAATACAGATCCCTGTAGCACACTACTAGCTACATCTTGCCAATCCAAGAGAAATCCATTTCTCCTCCTCTCTACTTTCTTAGTCATGCTGCTAACCATGTCACGACTTTACCTTTAGTACCATGGGCTTAATGCTTCACAACAAATCCCTTAAGTGACACTTTGTCAGTTTTTTTTTAAGGTCCAAATATACTGTACCTACAGTATGGGCTAGTTTCACAATGAAATAGTTTATATAAATTCTGTCAGCGTTTTCCTCTTATAATTTTGGGTTCTCATAAAACCATTTTCTGTAAGCTGATCTTGCCCTCTACTATCTGGAAGCTGTACCTTTTATGTAATCTGTCCTTGCAGGCGTGCACATCCTGAGGATTAGCAATTACTCTATTCTGTTATCGGATTAAACATAATCTCATGCTGTGCTACCAAACTCACTTGGAGCCAGAGAAAGGAGTGGGGAATATGGTGAAAAGTGTACATGCCAACCTACAGTATTTCACGCTGAAAGTAACTGTGATCGGTTAGCATCTCACCATTTGCTGACAAAAATTGGTACAAGCTGCCCATTCAGTGCTGCCACTCCTCTTTCCCACTCCCCCACTCCTATCCACGCCGGCTGCTAATGGGTTCATTACTGGACTGGGTCCATTTGCAGCAGCTTATCCTCAGTGCTTCTAATGGCAGTGATCTCTGTCACACTATACTGTAGGCAAGAACAAGAAGGGGCCAGAATCACTGCTAATAGTGGCAGGAGTGGGGCTATGGTTCA
Source organism: Somniosus microcephalus (assembly GCF_052327205.1). Taxonomy (NCBI): domain Eukaryota; kingdom Metazoa; phylum Chordata; class Chondrichthyes; order Squaliformes; family Somniosidae; genus Somniosus; species Somniosus microcephalus. The sequence continues at coordinate 225,124,149 of NC_140995.1, forward strand.
GTTCATTAGCAGCTGGATTCCAGTAAGAGTGGGACAGGAGGACTGGGTGGTAATGAATGGCAATAAAGAGAGGACTAATAAAGAGGTATAGCAACAGCAATCAAGAGGGAAATGGATGGCACTGAAAGGGAGAGGGAGTGGATAGCAAAGAAAGAGGTTCTGCTGAGAGAGTATGAGCAGCTAGGGGCTGAATTAAAAAGCAGAACCTCAAAGGTAATAATCTATGGATTACTACCTGAACCACGAGCGAATTTGCATAGGGTAAAAAAGATCAGAGAAATGAACGAGTGGCTCAAAGACTGGTGTGGGAGAAATGGGTTTCGATTTGTGGGGCACTGGCACCGTTTGGACGGGCTTCATTTGAACCATGCTGGGGCTAGAGTCCTGGCATATCGAATAACTAGGGCTGCAGAGAGGGCTTTAAACTAAGTAGTGGGATGGAGGATCCAGGTGAGCTGGAATTTAAAGAGTCAATGAGAAATGAGAAAGCAATAGAGCAGGATAGAGATGGGGGAAATAATAACCAGAGTGTGACAGGAAGGGACAGAATGTTTAAAAATAAGTGCAACAGAAAATGGGGCCAAAACAAGGAGAAATGGTAAAAAGACAAAGTTAAAAGCTCTATATCTGAAAGCGCGCAGCATTCGTAACAAGATAGATGAGTTGACGGCACAAGTAGATACAAATGGGTATGATCTGATCGCCATTACAGAGACGTGGTTGCAAGGTGACCAAGGCTGCGAACTGAATATTCCAGGGTATTTGACAATTCGGAAGGATAGACAGAAAGAAAAGGGAGGTGGGGTGGCTTTGTTGGTAAAGGATGGGATCAGTGCAGTGGTGAGAAGTGATACTGGCTCAGAAGATCAAGATGTAGAATCAGTTTGGGTGGAGATAAAAATGATAAGGGGAAAAAGTCTCTGGTGGGTGTAGTCTACAGGCCCCCGAACAGTATAAATCAACAAATAATGGAGGCCTGTAAAAAAGGTACGATAACAATCATGGGTGATTTTAATCTCCATATTGATTGGACAAATCAAATTGGCCATGGTAGCCTTGAGGAGGAGTTCATAGAATGCATCCGGAATGGTTTCCTAGAACAGTATGTAATGGAACCAACCAGGGAGCAGGCTATCTTGGATCTGGTACTGTGTAATGAGACAGAATTAATAAATGATCTCATAGTAAAGGATCCTCTCGGTAAGAGTGATCATAGCATGGTTGAATTTCAAATTCAGTTGGAGGGTGAGAAAGTTGTATCTCAAACCAGTGTCCTGATCTTAAACAAAGGCAATTACAATGGCAAGAGGGCAGAACTGGCTAAAGTGGACTGGAAAAATAAATTAAAGGGCAAGACAGTTGAAATGCACTGGCGGACATTTAAGGAGATATTTCATAACTCTCAACAAAAATATATTCCAGTGAGAAAGAAAGATTTTAAGAAGAGGGAGCACCATCCGTGGCTAACTAAGGAAGTAAAGGATGGTATCAAATTGAAAACGAAGGCATACAATGTTGCCAAGATTGGTGGGCGACCAGAGGATTGGGAAATTTTTAAAAACCAGCTAAGGATGACTAAATAAAAAAATAGAGAGAGAAGATGAGCGGCGACAGCGACGGACCTGCGGGAGATGAGGCAGCTGAGCGGTGGCGAGGTATAAAAGCGGCGGCGAGGACCAGGTAGGCCTCAGAGCGGAGACAGCGGCGGACCTGTGGGAGACGAGGTGGCTGAGCGGCGGCGAGGACCAGGTAGGCGTATTAATCTCCAATCTCTGAGTTCAGAGGGAGCGAGAGAAGTAAAAAGTAATCAAAGTGTGACATCACCAGAAAGCAGGTAAGTGATTGGTTGGTGAGTATTTCTCTCTTTTTAAACTTTAACTCTGTGGTTTACAGTTTTTAAGGGCTCTGTGGTGTAGTGGGGACTGTTGGTAAACCAGGGCCCTTAAATATATCATTTAACTGTAGTGTAATTGGTGGGATTGATTTGATTTAATTTAATTTGAATTAATTAAAGGGTAAGTCATGACAGGAGAGCTCGGCCCCGTGGTATGCTCCTCCTGCGCTATGTGGGAACTCAGCGACACTTCCTGTGTCCCTGACAACCATGTGTGCAGGAAGTGTGTCCAGCTGCAGCTACTGGCAGACCGCATTGCGGCGCTGGAGCTGCAATTGGATACATACTGGACCATTCGCGATGCTGAGGACGTCATGGATATCACGTTTAAGCAGTTGGTCACACCGCAGGCAAAGGTTGGACAGGCAGAAAGGGAAGGGGTGACCAACAGACAGAGTAGTAGGTGCAGGCAGGTAGTGCAGGAGTCCCCTGTGGACATCCCCCTCTCAAACAGATATACCACTTTGAATACTGTTGAGGGGGATGGCTTATCAGAGGAAGGAAGCAGCAGCCAACTTCCTGGCACCAGGGGTAGCTCTGCTGCACAGGACAGGAGGAAAAAGAGGGGTAGAGCTATAGTAATAGGGGATTCTATTGTAAGGGGAATAGCTAGGCGTTTCTGCAGCCGCAAACGAGACTCCAGGATGGTGTGTTGCCTCCCTGGTGCAAGGGTCAAGGATGTCTCAGAGTGGCTGCAGAACATTTTGGAAGGGGAGGGTGAACAGCCAGTTGTCGTGGTGCATATAGGTACCAACGGTAAAAAATGGGATGAGGTCCTCAAAGCTGAATATAGGGAGTTAGGAGGTAAATTAAAAAATAGGACCTCAAAGGTAGTAATCTCAGAATTGCTACCAGTGCCACGTGCTAGTCAGAGTAGAAATAGAAGGATATTTCAGATGAATACGTGGCTAGAGGAATGGTGCAAGGGGGAGGGATTCAAATTCCTGGGACATTGGAACCGGTTCTGGGGGAGGTGGGACCAGTACAAACCAGACGGTTTGCACCTGGGCAGGGCCGGGACCGATGTCCTAGGGGGAGTGTTTGCTAGTGCTCTGGGGGAGGGTTTAAACTAAAATGGCAGGGGGTTGGGAACCTGAGCAGGGAGACAGAGGAACGAGAAACAAGGATAAAAGCAAAAGATAGGAAGGAGAAAAACAAAAGTGGCAGTCAGAAAAATCAATGGTTTAAATCAAACATGGCCACAGTAAATAATAATTCTAATAGGTCAAAGAGTGTTAAAAAAACAAGCCTGAAGGCTTTGTGTCTTAATGCGAGGAGCATTCGTAATAAGGTGGATGAATTAGCTGCGCAAATAGAGGTAAACAAATATGATTTGATTGGGATTACGGAAACATGGCTCCAGGGTGGCCAAGGCTGGGAACTCAACATCCAGGGGTATTCAATATTCAGGAAAGATCGGCAAAAAGGAAAAGGAGGTGGGGTAGCACTGCTGGTTAAAGAAGGGATTAACACAATTGTAAGGAAGGATATTTGCTCTGATGATGTGGAATCTGTATGGGTAGAACTGAGAAATACCAAGGGGCAGAAAACGTTAGTGGGAGTGGTATATAGACCTCCAAACAGTAATGCGGAGGTTCGGGATGGCATTAAAAGGGAAATTAGAGAAGCGTGCAATAAGGGCACAGCAGTCATCATGGGCGACTTTAATCTACATATAGATTGGTCTAACCAAATTAATAACAATACTGTGGAGGAGGAATTCCTGAAGTGTTTACGGGATGGTTTCCTGGACCAATATGTCGAGGAACCAACCAGAGATCAGGCCATCTTAGACTGGGTATTATGTAATGAGAAAGGATTAATCTTGTTGTACGAGGCCCCTTGGGTCGGAGCGATCATAATATCGAATTCTTCATTAAGATGGAGAATGAAGTAGTTGACTCAGAGACTAGGGTCCTGAATTTAAATAAAGGAAACTACGATGGTCTGAGGCGCGAGTTGGGTAGGATTGATTGGGGAATGTCACTCAAAGGGTTGATGGTGGATAGGCAATGGCAAACATTCAAAGACCGCATGGATGAACTACAGAATTTGTTCATCCCAGTTTCGCATAAAAATAAAACAAAAATGGTGACTCAACCGTGGCTAACAAGGGAAATTAGGGATAGCATAAGATCCAAGGAGAGGACATATAAATTGGCCAGAAAAAGCAGTAAACCTGTGGATTGGGAGCAGTTTAGGATTCAACAAAGGAGGACAAAGGGATTAATTAAGAAGGGGAAAATAGAATATGAGAGTAAGCTTGCAGGGAACATAAAAACTGACTGTAAAAGCTTTTATTTATAGATATGTGAAGAGAAAAAGATTGGTGAAGTCAAGCGTAGGTCCCTTGCAGTCAGAATCAGGGGAATTTATAATGGGGAACAAAGAAATGGCAGACCAATTAAATACATATTTTGGTTCTGTCTTCACAAAGGAGGACACAAATAACCTCCCAGAGATGCCGGGGAACATAGGGTCTGATGAAAGGGAGGAACTGAAGGAAATCAGTATTTGTTGGGAAATGGTGTTAGAGAAATTGACGGGATTGAAGCCCGATAAATCCCCAGGGCCTGATAACCTACATCCTAGGGTACTTAAGGAAGTGGCCCTAGAAATAGTAGATGCATTGCTGATCATCTTCCAACATTCAATGGAATCTGGAACAGTACCCATCGATTGGAGGGGAGCTAATGTTACCCCACTATTCAAAAAAGGTGGTAGAGAGAAACCGGGGAATTATAGACCGGTAAGCCTGACATCGGTAGTGGGGAAAATGCTGGAGTCCATTATAAAAGATGTAATAGCAGAGCACTTGGAAAACAGTGACAGGATCTAACAAAGTCAACATGGATTTACAAAAGGTAAATCGTGCTTGACTAATCTACTGGAATTTTTTGAGGATGTAACTGGTAAAATAGATAAGGGAGAACCAGTGGATGTGGTGTATTTGGACTTTCAGAAGGCTTTCGATAAGGTCCCGCATAAGAGATTAGCGTGTAAAGTTAAGGCACATGGGATTGGGGGCAAGGTATTGACTTGGATGGAGAACTGGTTGACAGAAAGAAAGCAAAGAGTTGGAATAAACGGGTCTTTTTCCGAGTGGCAGGCAGTGACTAGTGGGGTACCGCAGGGATCGGTCCTTGGACCCCAGCTATTCACAATATATATTAATGATCTAGACAAGGGAACTAGATGTATTGGCCCAGAAATTCGGGTCTCCATGGGTGAGTACACACGGGGTACTCACCCGTAGGCCCGATGGAAGTGCCGGTTTCCTGCATGCACTGCGCATGCGCAGGATACCGGCACTTCCATTCCTCTGAACCAAGAGGTTCAGAGGTCGAACGCGTGCGCAGGGGAGGCTGCGCGCGCGCATGGAACTTCTTTTTTTTTTACAGGTTTTTCCATGAGGGTAAGTCTTTAGAATTTAGAAATGTAAAAAGCAGGCGTAAGGCCTGCTTTTTACAAGGTAAGTGGTGAATTAATTAAAATTAAAACATTTTTTCCACAGGTTTATTATTTTTAAATACTTTAAAGCAAGGTAAGTTTATTTTTAGCCCCGTTAGAATATAAAATTATTTTTTTCAAAAATTGAAATTATTGTTTAAAATAGTTATTTCATGTAATTTATGGTTTATTTAAAAAATGTGATGTTTTTTAAAAATGTATTTGAAGGTTTAGTGCTATTTTGGGGCCGTAGTATTTATAAGTCTTGCTCCGTTTGGCTGCCCATGGCCCACGTGATCCCAGGGGACGCATCGAGCTAACTGCACCCCTGGGATACACAAACACTGCGTGCCGGCAGCTGAACCAGGCCCCGGATCAGAATTCCACAGGGCCCTACAGCTCAACTGCTGGCGCGCAAGGTAAGTGCATGTCGGGGGCTTGCACCCGCGGGAAGCCCCTGACCCGAATTTCTGGGCCAATATCTCCAAGTTTGCAGACGACACAAAGCTGGGTGGGCGTGTGTGCTGTGAGGAGGATGCCGAGAAACTCCAGGATGATTTGGACAGGTTGGGTGTTTGGGCAGAAGCATGGCAGATGCAATATAACGTGGATAAATGTGAGGTTATCCACTTTGGTGGCAAAAACAGGAAGGCAGATTATTATCTGAATGGAAATAGATTGGGAGAAGGGGAAGTGCAACGAGACCTGGGTGTCCTTGTGCACCAGTCGCTGAAGATAAGCATGCAGGTGCAGCAGGCGGTTAAGAAGGCAAATGGTATGTTGGCCTTCATAGCGAGAGGGTTTGAGTACAGGAACAAGGATGTCTTGCTGCAGTTGTACAGGGCCTTGGTGAGACCACATCTTGAGTATTGTGTGCAGTTTTGGTCGTCTTATCTGAGGAAGGATGTACTTGCCATGGAAGGAGTTCATCGAAGATTCACCAGGCTGATACCTGGGATGGCAGGAATGACGTATGAGGAGAGATTGGGTCGATTGAAGCTTAGAAGAATGAGAGGGGATCTCATTGAAACTTATAAAATTCTGACAGGACTGGACAGACTGGATGCAGGAAGCATGTTTCTGATGGTCAGGGAGTCCAGAACCAGGGGTCACAGTCTAAGGATAAGGGGTAAGCCATTTAGGACAGAAATGAGGAGGAATTTCTTCACCCAGAGAGTGGTGAACCTGTGGAATTCTCTACCACAGAAGGCAGTAGAGGCCAATTCGTTAAATATATTCAAGAAGGAGTTGGATATATTTATTAAGGCTAAAGGGATCAAGGGGTATGGGGAGAAAGCAGGGACAGGGTACTGAATTTGGATGATCAGCCATGATCGCATTGAATGGCGGAGCAGGCTCGAGGGGCCGAATGGCCTACTCCTGCTCCTATCTTCTATGTTTCTATGAATTATGAGAGTAAACTGGCAAGAAATATTAAGACAGATAGTAAGAGCTTCTACAGGTATGTAAAAAGGAAGAGAGTAGCTAAGGTAAACGTTGGTCCCTTAAAGGATGAGACTGGGGAATTAATAATGGGGAACGGGGAAATGGCTGAGACTCTGAACAAATATTTTGTATCTGTCTTCACGGTAGAAGACACTAACAACATCCCAATAATGGATAATCAAGGGGCCACAGGGAGGGGGGAACTAAAGACAATCACTATCACTAAGGAAATAGTACTTGGTGAAATAATGGGACTAAAAGACGATAAGTCCCCTGGACCAGATGGCCTGCATCCCAGGGTCTTAAAATAAGTGGCTGCAGAGATTGTGGATGCATTGGTTGCAATATACCGAAATTCCCTAGACTCTGGAGAGGTCCCAGCAGATTGGAAAACTGAAAATGTAACACCCTATTTAAGAAAGGAGGGAGACAGAAAGCAGGAAACTATAGACCAGTTAGCCTAACATCTGTCGTTGGGAAAATGCTGGAGTCCTTCATTAAGGAAGCAGTAGCGGGGCATTTGGAAAATCATAATGCAGTCAAGCAGAGTCAGCATGGTTTTATGAAAGGGAAACCATGTTTAACAAACATGCTGGAGTTCTTTGAGGAGATAACAAGCAGGGTGGACAAAGGTGAACCAGTTGATGTGGTATATTTAGATTTCCAGAAGGCATTTGATAAGGTGCCACATTAAAAGGTTACTGCATAAGATAAGAGCTCACAGTATTGGGGGTAATATATTAGCATGGATAGAGAATTGGCTAACACCACAGAAAGCAGAGAGTCGGGATAAATGGGTCATTTTCCCATTGGCAAACGGTAACTAGTGGGGTGCCTAAGGGATTGGTGCTGGGGCATCAACTATTTACAATTTACATTAATGACTTGGATGAAGGGACTGAGTATAATGTAGCCAAGTTTGCGGATGATACAAAGGTGGGTGGGAAAGCAAGTTGTGTAGAGGACTCAAAGAATCTGCAAAGGGATATAGACAGGCTAAGTGAGTCGGCAAACATTTGGCAGATGGAGTATAATGTGGGAAATGCGAGGTTATCCACTTTGGCAGGAAAAATAAAAAAGCAAACTATTATCTAAATGGAGAGAGATTACAAAATGCTACAGTTCAGAGGGACCCGGGGGTCCTTGTGCATGAAACACAAAAAGTTAGCATGCAGGTACAGCAAGTAATCAAAAAGGCAAATGGAATGTTGGCCTTCATTGCAAGGGGGTTGGAGTATAAAAGCAGGGAAGTCCTACTACAACTGTACAGGGTATTGGTGAGACCACACCTTGACTACTGCGTACAGTTTTGGTCTCCTTATTTAAGGAAGGACAAACTTGCATTGGAGGCAGTTCAGAGACGATTCACACAGTTGATTCCTGAGATGATGGGATTGACTTATGAGGAAAGGTTGAGCAGGCTGGGCCTACACTCATTGGAATTTAGAACAATGAGAGGTGATCTTATTGAAACATATAAGATACTGAGGGGGCTCGACAAGGTAGATGCAGAGAGGATGTTTCCCCTCGTGGGGAAATCTCGAACTCGGGGGCATAGTTTCAGAATAAAGGGTCGCCCTTTTAGAACTGAGATGAGGAGGAATTTCTTCTCAGAGGGTCGTAAATCTGGAATTCTCTGCCCCAGAGAGACGTGGAGGCTGGGTCCTTAAATACATTTAAGGTGGAGATAGACAGATTTTTACAAAATAAGGGAGTGAAGGGTTATGGGGAGCTGGTGGGGAAGTGGCTTTGAGCCCAAGATCAGCCATGATCTTATTGAATGGCGGAGCAGGCTCGAGGGGCCAAGTGGCCTATTCCTGCTCCTATTTCTTATGTTCTTATGTAAGGGAGAATGGATGGCAATTAGGAGGACATGAAGTGGCAGCGGACAGCAATGCAGGGGGAAAAATGGGGAGGGGCGAAACAATGGATGGTAATAAGAGGAGGGGAAGGGGCAATGATGGCAACAAAAGGGTGAATATATGGCAATGAAGAGGAGTGGGAAGAAGGCACCAGATAATGAATGGGAAAAGGAAGGAGAGACGAAAATGAATGGCAAAAAAGGGAGTGGAAAGGGTCAGAAACTGTGCATGGTGCTTTGGGATGGGAGATAAGCAGAATGCCAGCATTAATGGACAGAAGCAAGAGTGACAGATTAAAATGAGGGGTAGAAAGAGTGCCAGGATGAAGTGGAGGGTGAACAAGTGCCAGCTTGAACTGGGTGATTGGCGGGGGAAATAATGTGTGAAGAAGGCAGGCAGGTAGGCTTGATCTGGACTTGTTTGAGTTTATTGGCCTTTTCCTATTCCTAAAATATTATGTTCTTTGTTAGTGTCTAATCCTAAATAAACTTACAACACCTCAGTGACTACTGTCAGCACTCTTAATTGGCAAATAACTCTTAAACTGCTAATTACGCATTTCTGTTTTTTCAGTAAGGTGAGGATTAGTATCTCTAATAAAATGTGCATAATGCTTTCTTTTTGTGTCTCTGTAACTATTCTTTCAATAGTCATCTGAATGATAGGTCACCACTTACTGCTTGAGCAGGGATCAGTGGTCGGTCAGTTTGGAATTCATGGCATTGGCTCAGCACCAACATGTCAATCGTACGAAAGGGGATATAACAGCTCATGATTCTGAAAAGTGCTACTCACATGAACATTCTACTCGTCATGTCCCAATGAAGTAATTCGATTTTTATGAGGTCAAGTTTTATGACAGACAGTTTAGTTCAAGACTGCCATCTCTGGGTCTGCCTAGTGCGGGGGAGGCAATCGTGTTCTGTGGAAATATTTCCCTTGCGTGCTTAATAATCTATAGAATTTTATGATTCACAGCTGCAAGAATAGCATGAAAAGTTCAGTACGGCCCTCAGCTCCACAATTAACTATGTTGCCTAGTCGGAGAATTTGTACAAAGTATGCATGTGGACTGGAAATGAGCAAAAAATCTTACGTTCGATAACGTTCTTGAAGGGACGTTTATTTCTGTTTTAGACCTTTTCCGATTCATGTGTGTATCCTTGATCCTATCACACTTTGTGCTGTGTTGTGAACAATTTGCTGTTAACTACTGTTACTTTTGTATTACTGTTAGTTCACTAGGTGGAGGTGAAAGGGTACAGGGGAGCCAGGAAGTGGGTCTACAGTGCAGTGGGTAATTGAGGTGTTTAAGATGATTGAAAGATTCACCAGGGTAGATAGAAAGAAACTATTTCCTCTGATGGGAGAATCTAGAACAAGGGGACAGAACCTTAAAATTAGAGCTAGGCTGTTCAGGAGTGATGTTAGAAAGCAGTCCTTCACACAAAAGGTGGTGGAAATCTGGAACTCTCTCCCCCAAAAAGCTGTTGAGGCTGAGAATCAATTGAAAATTTCAAAACTGAGATCAATAGATTGTTTGTTAGGCAAGGGTATTAAGAGTTACAGATCCAAGGCAGGTAGAGTCATGGAGTTAAGATACAGATTTAATTGAATGACGGAACAGGCTCGAGGAGCTGAATGGCCAACTCCTGTTCCTATGTAAAGGGTGTTACTCACTATTTGGTTGTCAACATTAGGGAATTCTCAAATTTCTAGCGCAGCAACAAATGATTCATTAAGTCAACAAAAATGGCTGGTTAATGTCAGCATGTTTTATAAAATGTTGACAACATGTGGAAACTAATTGCTAAACAGAATTCTGTTTGTGTCAGACATTAGTTGTTGGTTTTCTGGTTTCCTGTCTACATCAGATGTTGGCAAATGACAGACCAGCCTTTATTATGATATTTTTTCTTTCCATTTCTATTCCATGCACTTCACTCCTCTGAAGAAGGCACTGACTCACATCATAAGGGGTCTACAGGCAGTGGTTGCTAAATAGGGGTTACTATAATCTACATCAATGACTTAGATGAGGGGACCAAGTGTAATGTATCCAAATTTGCTGACGATACAAAGCTAGATGGAAAGTAAGCTGTGAGGAGAACGCAAAGGGATACAAACAGGTTAAATGAGTGGGCAAGAACGTGGCAGATGGTATATAATGTGAAGTTATCCACTTTGGTAGGAAAAATAGAAAAGCACAATACTTTTTAAAAGGTGGGAAACTGGGAAATGTTGGTATTCAGAGGGACCTGGGTATTCTTGTCACAGAAAGTTAACATGCAGTTACAGCAAACAATTAGGAAAGCAAATGATATGTTAGCCTTTATTACAAAGGGATTGGAGTACAAGAGTAAAGAAGTCCTACTGCATCTATATAGGGCCTTGGTGAGAACACACCTGGAGTACTGGGTACAGTTTTGGTCTCCTTTCCTAAAGGAAGGATATACTTGCCTTAGAGGGAGTGCAACGAAGGTTCACCAGACTGATTCCTGGGTTGAGGAGATTGTCCTATGAGGAGAGATTTAGTAGACTAGGCCTATATTCCCTCGAATTTAGAAGAATGAGAGGTGATTTCATTGAAACATATAAAATTCTTAAGGGGCTTGACAGGGTAGATGCTGGGAGGATGTTTACCCTGGCTGGGGAGTCTAGAACCAGGGGTCACAGTCTCAGAATAAGGGGTCAGCCATTTAGGACTGAGATTAGGAGAAATTTCTTCACTCAAAGGGTTGTGAATCTTTGGAATTTTCTACCCCAGACAGCTGTGGATTCTCAGTTGTTGGGTATATTCAAGACAGAGATCAATATATTTTTGATACTAAGGGAATCAAGGGATATGAAAGAAAAGAAAGACTTGCATTTATATAGCGCCTTTCACGACCAGCGGATGTCCCAAAGCGCTTTACAGCCAATGAAGTACTTTTGAAGTGTAGTCACTGTTGTAATGTAGGAAACACAGCAGCCAATTTACGCACAGCAAGCTCCCACAAACAGCAATGTGATAATGACCAGATCATCTGTTTTTTAGTGATGTTGATATGGGGACAGTGCGGGAAAGTGGAGTTGAGGTAGAAGATCAGCCATGATCTTATTGAATGGCGGAGCAGGCTCCTGCTCCTATTTCTTATGTTCTTAAATAGTGATCAATATGGGGAACCCTGCCCGCATTTACCCTTGTCTAACTAAGGGAGCTACTGCCCTGGTTGGTATCAGCCAGTTTGTACAAATGGAACAGCCACCCAGTCCAGGAATTGAACTTGTGATCTTGTAGATCATTATGTCTCAGTGATGGCAGCTTTATCAAGCATTGAATAATGAGTTACCATTTTTACTCAGTAGACAATAGAGAAACCTCTTTATGCAATGATAAATGTATGAAATAATCCACCAAGCAAAGTAGTAGTGGTAAAAACAGTGAAATGAGTCAAACACAATTCGATGTAATGATGGGAGAGTAGATGGTAGATTTTCCTGCTTTCTCGCTCCACCCTGCCCCCCCCCCGCCAACCCCCTGCCCCACCTCCACCATGGTGGTAGATAGGAATGCCACTACTGTCCAGCCTCAGGATTGCCAGGAAGACTTGCAACTGAGTCTCGGTCCTCAGACATTCGGACCTTCTGGCTGCCAATGGAGATCGCCAGCCAGGTACCAATTTTATTTAAAAATTCTGGTTGGCTGTACCATTTGTCCAAACTGGCCTTACTTTCATTCTTCAGCCTAGCGCTGGGACGCCCCATGAACCCTCCGGTCTGCAGGGGTCTAAGGACAGGAAACATCTACCCTAAAGTGTAGTCCCAGAAATCATTGAAATAAATACTGTGAGTGATTGAAAATGGGCTGCTGATTTGGTATCCCTATTTTACACTATCATACAATGTCAAGCTCTACCCCTATGTTCCTTATAATAGAGAATTAAGAGGTGCTGTGGAAGGGAAGTCCATGATAGAATAATCAGAAATGGGCTCTGGATGGGCAGGTTTGAGGGGCCAAGTGACCTATTCTCACTCCAGACATTGGCCTTGCTTGAAGAATGAAGATGTCAGTGGATATTGTGGAACTTTGCTCAATTGTTTTTGGAGTCAGGAAGGTATTTTGTGGAACTTTGACTCGGGAGACCGAATTAGTAAGGTAGAATCCAGCATAGTTCTGCAGAAGGATTGCGATTGATAGATGGAATCAATCTCATACATTCATACCCCATGCTTTCTTCTGAAGGCTTCTGATTCCCAGTGTGGAGTAGCACTCACAGGGAATGTTGATCGGCAAATTGCGAGCCCATTTAATCAGGGGTTGCACAGCCTGCAGTGCCCCACTGTGCCCGATCAGTGAATCAATCCTATGGTATGATATAGGAAAACTGCAAAGGAAGAATCAGTTTGACACTGTAACAACCATCAATAATGAGGGAATATATAGTGTAACTGCCAATTTAGATCTACAGAGATCTTTGCCTCAGGCTTTTTCAGAAAATGTTCTTGCAGTCTGCCAGTCTGCATCCGGGACTACCCCAGGCTTTACATAGTCTGGATAGTCAAGTATTCAGCCCATGCACAAGCACATGATTATCACATGAAAAGTTGGACTTAGGACATATGTGGTTACTCTCTATCATAAACAGTTATACTCAGGAAGCCTTTTGGCAGGCCATTACTTATCTAAACTATCAGAATTCACTAATTAGCGAGAACATTCTGTAACTGAGATGAATAACCACCAGGTTGTAACCCTCCAGCTGTTAATACTGTTCATAACTGAAGTAAACGATTCATAGAATCATTGAATCATAGAATGGTTACAGCACGGAAGAAGGCCATTCGGCCTGTCAAGCCTGTGCCGACTCTCAGCTAGTCCCACTACCCCGCCCTTTCCCCGTAGCCCTGCAAATTTTTTTCCTTCAGATACTTATCCAACTCCCTTTTGAAAGATAAGATTGAGTCTGCCTCCACCACCCTTTCAGGCAGTGTATTCCAGATCTTAACCACTTGCTGCATAAAAAAGTTTTTTCTTACGTCGCCTTTGGTTCTTTTGCCAATCACCTTAAATCTGTGTCCTTTGGTTCTCGACCCTTCTGCCAATGGGAACAGTTCTCTCTATCTACTCTGTCCAGACCCCTCATGATATTGAACACCTCTATCAAATCTCCTCTCAATCTTCTCTGCTCCAAGGAGAACAACCCCAGCTTCCCCAGTCTATCAATGTAACTGAAGTCCCTCAATCCTGGAATCATTCTCACAAATCTTTTCTGCACCTTCTCTAAGGCCTTCACAGCTTGTTGCAATATAGTATCCCTATTACAAAATGAAAGTTAAAAAAAAAACAATTCTTATTGGCAAATAGATTATTAGTAGTTCATAAAGTAACCCATTCAGAATCCCAAACCCAATGATGGGCAAAGTGAGTGCCCAAAGAATTTTACAGTGACCTTGGAGCAGTCTTAGTGGTGGGACCCCTTCAGATGCCTGAGGCACAGAGCTTACATTTATGACTGCACAAAAACAAAACTTGCTAGCAGTTATGAGCCTGGTGGTGTAATAAGATGTTTGCTTCTCAGCATTGTGATAGAGGTTTGACTCGCAGCCCTATCCAATACATATAGTCATAATTGATGGCGTTTTTATTGTTAAGCAGTTTAAGAGAGGCACAACGCTGTAATCTGTCAGACTGGATGGTGATACCGCTTGGATTTGTTTCCCATTTGGTCCAGCACAAACTGAGGTCTTCGCATTGAAGTTGTAACTTCACTCTAAGAGCCCACTTGTCCACCTGCCCACCTAGCTGAGGGAGGGAGCCATGAAAGTTTATTAAAAAAAATTGGACTGGACTAAATTGTAGAAAAAAAGCCACAAGAGGCTCCTGAGCTCCTAACTCAGACAAACCAAAAATAGATTCCACATTTTCCTTCCAGTTTCTCTGTTACCTTTCCTGTGTTTCACTTGTGTGTTTCCGGTTTTTTTTCTGTAATGCTTTCCTCTGGTGGATATTCTTCTCATGCTTCTTCCATCAGTGCTGATGAGTTAATAGATCTTTCCATGCCGCAAAATGTAGCCCAGTGTAGCCAAAAGGGAAAGCCAAATTCAACAAATATGTTTGTGTAACTGCAGACCCGCTTTATATCCTAAGACAAGCGATTTCGAACTTCAGGGAACTTTTACATAAAAAGCTGAAAGTGGTAAATGCAAAAATAAGCATTTCTGCTTGTATGTTATTCTTACACATTACAGTGGGTATAGGGATAATTTTCCATCTATATGCTCCAAGCAGGGAACCTTGCCCATTTTTGAAATTTTGTTGCAGGTGATACATCACTGTAAACTATCTATATCTATAATACAGAGCGTTATATTTCTATAAATTATCTAGGAATGACACATGGCAGATGAAATTTAATGCAGAGAAATGTGGTGATGCATTTTAGAAGAAAAAATTAGGAGAGGCAATATAAACAAAAATGGTACAATTTTAAAGGTGGTGCAGGAACAGTTAGACCTGGAGGTTCACAAATACAAATCTATGAAGGTGGCAGGACAAGTTGATGAAGCTTTTAAAAAAAACATAAGGGGTCCTTGGCATAGGGGGAAATTTTAACCCCCAAAAACAGTGGGTAGGGATCAGTTGGGATGTTAAAAATCTGCATCCCGACTCTAACTCACCCACTTCCGTTTTTAACGGAGGCGGGATGGGGGGCAACCAACCTGCTTGCAAGAGGTTGGCAATTTAAATATTATAATGAGGCTGGGAGCCTTGCATTTAAACACCATTTTAAATTTAACCCTGGCCAGCTGGGTTTCCTGGGCCTCGGGAAACCTGGCGGCTAAGGGGAAGCAAGGACTGTTGGATCCAGGAAGTAAGTGCCTTTACACTTACCTGCTGAATTCAGCTTACCTGCTGCACAAAATCCCCCTCGATCGGACACCACCTCCCACCCACCCTGCTCCCCCCTACCCCGATCCTTCCGATCACCCCCACCCCCCCCCCCGCCCCCCCGCTCTGGCCTCCGATCTTTCTTGTGGTTTCCAGACTCCGATCACCCCGGCCTCCGATCTCCCCCGGCTCACAACTTCTGATCATCCTCCCCCTGCTCTGGCCTCCCCAATCTCCCCTGGGTCAGGACTCCAGATCTTCCTCCCCTTGCTCCTCCCTCCACGATGTTGCCCAGCTCACTACTCCCTATCTTCCTCCCCCTGCTCCAGCCTCCACGATGTTACCCGGCTCACCATTCCCGATCTTCCTCCCCACCCCTAGCCTCCCCGATCCCTCCCTCCCTCCCTCATCACTCCCCGGCTGCGGCCTGGTGCCGAAGGCCTACTCGCCCAACAGCCAGCCAGCCTCTCAATCTGGCTGGCTGCAGCCGGGAAATGGAGACAAAACATGTTAATCAAGTCCTGCCATTAAAATCAGCAGGGCCTGAGGGAAACTCGTTCTTTCGGGTTTCCCTGACCTCAATCCAGCCCACCCGGCTCCCTCCCCGCATCCGAGTTAATATCCAGCCCATACAGTATAAAAGCTGGGAAGTTATGCTAAACCTTTATAAATCACTGGTTAGGCCTCAGCTAGAGTATTGTGTCCATTTCTGGGCACTGAATTGCTGCTTCTGAAGAGTCGGGCATAATTAGGAAGGATGTCAGTGCCTTGGTACCAGGGATGAGGGAGTTCAGTTATAAAAACGTAGAAAGAATAAAATTGAGAATATACTGAGTTGCTGCTTTTGCTGAATTGGGCATGATTACACACAAGTTTAGACTGACCTTGCACTGGCAATACAAAAGAATAAAGTCAGGCCCAGTGTCTACAGTATAAAGTGCAATCAGTCATCTAGGGTTATTAGAATCATGAACTAACTGGCCACAGAGTTTGTTCATGTTTGCTTCCTCATACGCTATAATTAGTCATTGGTCTGCCTCTCGTTAGAAACAAGCTAAGAAGCCTTCTGGTGCCTCTTTGAAGTCATCTTGTTAAAAGAAGAAAGCCGTAGTCAATCACTTAATAACTGAAATATCTGTCTGACCTGAATCTCTTTTATTCTGTTGCAGACCAACTGAAAGGTCAACTAGAACAGAGAAGAATGCAAAGGGCCGCCTGCGGTAAGTGTTCAAATGGTTCTGGGGTCAATATTTGGCACCAATTAGTTGTTTAAAAAAAAATGAGATGAACAAATTGAAGTAGGAATAGTGACAATAGTTTAATTGAAAGATCTAGAAATGGCAGAGATGAGCAATGCTTTCAAAACCATGTCATTGAGCGGCTGGATGCAGGTTTGTACCTGTGATTCTCTGCACAATGAGATCCTAATTTCAATCCAAATGGATTTTTGCATAGAATAATACAGCAAAAGACCCAGACACAGTTGAATGTTGTAATAGGGGAACTGTAGGTTTTAATAAATGAATGGGTTAAGATAGGCTGAAAGTCGTTTCTTATCCGTGATCTTGTGATCTAAGGTTGGCATCAAGCAGACGCCAGGTGTTTGCCCACAAGGGAGGAAGGGAAAGTCAGAGGGACAGTTATCTCACTCATGCTCACAAAAACCCTTGTAGCCAATAACATTGACAGAGGTACAACTATCATGAAAGACTGAACTGGCTGGGACTCTTTTCTCTAGAAAAGAGAAGACTGAGAGGTGATCTGGGAAGTCAGGTGGTGAGTCACTTGCCGCAAAAACCTATTGCCTCAACCACTACATGTGGTAGTGAGTTCCACATTCTCAACACTCTGAATAAATTTACCCCTCGTGCCATCTTGTTGTACAAGCAGAGATACTTTTTTTTAAAGTATCTCTCCCTCCAAGTCACACATCATCCTGACTTAGAAGTATATCGCCGATCCTTCATTGTTGCTGGGTCAAAATCCTGGAACTCCCTACCTAACAGCACTGTGGGAGTACCTTCACCACACGGACTGCAGCGGTTCAAGAGGGCGCCTCACCACCACCTTCTCAAGGACAATTAGGGATGGACAATAAATGCTGGTCTTGCCAGCGACACCCACATCCCATAAACAATTTTTTTTTAAATGCTATTAATTGAAGGAACACATACACAGTTACAGACATGTGGCCAACCAGCAACCCATCCTAGTTGTTGTTAGCTGAGCTGCTCATGCAGCTAGATTGTGCTACAGTGATTTGATGCATGGAACACTTGGAAGATGTCACCGTTGCAAGGTTTTCAGTTGTAAGTTGCAATTTGGATCTGTTACAACTTGAGTGAAAATGCTATGGAAGAGCTGTAAGGTTGTTAGAAAGTTAGCACTTACTTCACTTGGGCGAGCAGTAAATGGTTGACAGGTAACCCTTCGTGACATGCATGCTTGGGTCATATACCTGCCTGGTACATAGTACTTTTTAGTAGTCTTAGTTTGACAAAATCCTTAAAGTTATCTGGCTTCTCCCTCATTTGTTCCACTGTCCTGCAAATACTGTACACAGCATTGAATCTGGCTGCCATAATCTGCCAGGCATGGTGCTTACTGTCTTGAGTGCTAAACCAAGTAACCCTCTGAGCACCCACCTTGTGCAGCAGCACATTCACTTCATCAGCTATCAGCAGAGTCACGTGCTGAGCCACCCCACCATTTACCTACAGATTTTATTTCATGTCTCTATATTGGGTTTGCCTTCCCTTGCATTTAATATCACTTCTCCTCAAATACAAGCAGAAAAATCTTCAACTTTTTGATTTTTGCCCCCATATGTAGCCACTTACTTTTAAGTGCCCACATACTTTAAAAGTGTTCCAACAGCCCTTTAAAGGGAGCTGGGATACAGGAAATCCTGTCCATTGCACCAATCATGCTCTCTATGCTTGGGTCAGTATATGTAAGAAACATTTTCTAAATATGGAAATGAGCTAACCTTGCAAAATGACATTAGGCCAGTGCTCTGTGATACTGGTGTACCTTCGACCTTCTAATGGAACTGCAGAACTGGCCTCTCCGTTACAGCCATTGAAAATGAGCTGCGTAGGCAAAAAGGGCAATTGCAACAGGTATACATTTAGATATTTTTTACAGTCAATCTAGGGCCTTAATGAGGCTATGGCTCAAAATGTGCACTCCAGCACAAAAATGCAGTCAGCCTGAAAATCGCCAGCAGATCTAAAACATTGGGTGCGTTCCATCTTGCCAAATTTTCCAATCACCCCGAACCTGCACAATAGAGTGCAGAAAGCACCCCATAGAGTTTTTCTCAGTTAGAGACGGATCAGATCTGCAATCTGTCATACCCCTGTTTAATTTATTTGTTACTGTTGGTTTCTCACCCTAAATGTATTAGTCCATCACCTTTGCTGGCTTAGCCAGCTACACAGCATGAGCAGGAGCACTGTAGCTATACCTTCCCCACACATCTCTGTGGCTGGATTCCAGTCATCACTCAGCTTTCAGAACCTGATGTTTCTCATTCAGTTGGAATTCGATCACCAACAGTGGGAGCACTGATTAAAATCAGACCTCTGGTGCCTGTGCTCTGTGGAGCTACTGGTATGCGGTGCACTCACAGTAAGCCTGTTACTGGTTTCAGCGTGTGCCCGGCTCAGATTCAAAAGCCCTGTGAGTACAGCATAAAGCAGGAAGGAATTTGGGTAAACCAGACTTCTGTCACTCTTCCCAAGAGGAGATACCAATCAGTTAAGTTGACACGTCATAATATTTCACACATATAACGATCAGATTAGCATATGTGTGAAATATGTTGGTATTTGTCAGCTAAACTGATTGGTATCGCTGATCCTGGTCTGAGCTTAGTCCAAGATGGAGTTGTGAAAGATGGGTTTGTTCTAAAGAGCTATCAAGCAGAACAAGTTTATTTGGACCTGGCTCCCACAAGTTCCACATGACAGTGCTTTAGATTGAATGCTTCCTTTGCACCTTTCATCAGGTGGGAGTTAAGCACAGATCTGGACAAGCATGCCAATCTGATAACCAATAAGTGTGAGAAGTTTATCTCCATTCTTTGGAAGACTGGTAGATTTCATGCAGTTCTCAGTGAGTCCAGAGAAATGGGTAGAATTTATAAACAATTGAAGATACTTTGATGGTATTATTCTGAGAGGCTGTCCAATAGCAAAACTTAATCTTCTCCCGCTGACAACTTGCAACTCTACCTGCCATCATGCCCCGTGTTCCAGCTGGGGTAGCGCCATGGGCATCTTTGTGTCTACTATTCATGGTCATCTGATGGAAGGAGCTCTTTCCTGGATTTTCTTCCAGCCTAGATTCAACACTCAGACTACTACTGCATGTAGCAGGTTAGCTGAGAACTGGTCTGGCTTCTCCAGTGACTATATGGGCTCAAAATAATCAGAGAGTAGGAGTTAAGGGCAGTTTTTCAGAATGGGTGGAAGTAGGGTGGTGATGTCCCACAAGGTTTAGTTCTGGGGCCACTCCTGTTCACTGTGTATATCAATGATTTGGTCATTCAAGGTTTTAACTCAAGAAATATAGAATATAAAAGCCTAGAGGTAAAGTGGAGCCTATATAAAACCTTAGTAAGACCTCAGTTAGAATACTGTGTGTAGCATTGGGCTTCATGCTATAGGAATGATATTGAGGCTTCAGAGGAAGTACGATGCAGATTAACTAGGAGGCTGCCGGGTATGTGAAATTACAAATACAAAGAGAACCTTGAAAAACAACAACTTGTATTTATATAGCACCTTTAACACAGTAAAACATCTCAAGGCACTTAACAGGAGTATTATAAGAACATAGGAACATAAGAAATAGGAGCAGGAGTAGGCCATTTGGCCCCTCGAGCCTGCTCCTCCATTTAATGAGATCATGGCTGATCTGATCTTGGGCTCAGCTCCATTTCCCTGCCTGCTCCCCATAACCCTTCACTCCCTTATTGTTCAAAAATCTGTCTATCTCCACCTTAAATACATTCAATGACCCAGCCTCCACAGCTCTCTGGGGCAGAGAATTCCACAGATTTACGACCCTCTGAGAGAAGAAATTCCTGCTCATCTTAGTTTTAAATGGGCGACCCCTTATTCTGAAACTATGCCCCCTCGTTCCAGATTCCCCCATGAGATTTCCCCAGCATGGTTCAAGTGAAGCCCATCCCAACGGAACAGCTCCCTCTTACCTCAGTACTGGTGCCAGTGCCCCATGAATCAAAACCCATTTCTCCCACACCAGTCTTTGAGCCACGCGTTCATCTCTCTGATCTTACTTACCCTATGCAAATTTGCTCGTGGCTCAGGTAGTAATCCAGAGATTATTACCTTTGTGGTTATGCTTTTTAATTTAGCCCCTGGCTACTCATACTCCCTCAGCAGAACCTCTTTCTCTGTTCTACCTATGTCAATGGTACCTACGTGGACCACGACAACTGAATCTTTCCCCTCCCACTCCAAGTTCCTCTCCAGCCCAGAGGAGATGTCCTTAACCCTGGTACCAGGCAAGCAACACAGCCTTTGGGACTCACGCTCTCGGCTGCAGAGAACAGTATCTCTCCCCCTAACTATACTGTCCCTTACCACTACTACATTTCTTTTTACTCCCCCAACTTGAATGGCCCCCTGTACCACGGTGCTGTGGTCAGTTTGCTCATCGTCCCTGCAGTCCCTGCTCTCGTCCACACAGGGAGTAAGAACTTCGTACCTGTTGGACAAGTGCAAGGGCTGAGGCTTCTCCAATGCTACCTTCTGGATCCCCATACCTGCCTCACTCGTAGTCACACCCTCCTGTCCCTGACAATGGGCCAAATTTGAATTATTTAACCTAAGGGGTGTGACTGCCTCCTGGAACACAGTGTCCAGGTAACTCTCTCCCTGCCTGATGTATCGCAGTGTCTGAAGCTCGGACTCCAGCTCATCAACTCTGAGCTGAAGTTCCTCGAGCCGCCAACACTTACTGCAGATGTGGTCGCTGTGGATCACACTGGGGTCCACCAGCTTCCACATGCAACAGTTGCAACACATCGTCTGCCCTGCCATCTCTATTATATTTTATTTAATTAATTAGGTTTTCAAGTTTTGAATCTATGTTTAGTTTTTAACCCCGGCTCTTAATTTAAACCAATGCCCAAGTTTAGAAAGAAGAGAGAAATACTCACCAACCAATCACTTACCTGCTTTCCTGTGACGTCACACTTTGACTTCCCTCCCCCCCTCAGGTCAGTACGCACAGCTTCCGGCGAGCTCCTTTTATCCCCGCTGGTGTCGCTCCTCAGATCCCGCTCTCGCCGCTGGTATAAGACAAAATATTTGACACCGAGCCACATAAGGAGAAATTAGGGCAGATGACCAAAAGCTTGGTCAAAGAATTAGGTTTTAAGGAGTGTCTTAAAGGAGGAAAGAGAGGCGGAGAGGTTTAGGCAGGGAATTCCAGAGCTTAGGGCCCAGGCAACCGAAGGCACGGCCACCAATGGTTGAGCGATTATAATCAGGGATACTCAAGAGGGCAAAATTAGAGGAGCGCAGATATCTCGGCGAGGGGGGAGGTGCCGGGGGGGTTGTGGAGCTGGAGGAGATTTCAGAGATAGGGAGGGGCGAAGCCATGGAGGTATTTGAAAATAAGGATGAGATTTTTGAACAAGGCGTTGCTTAACCAGGTGTCAATGTAGGTCAGTGAGCACGGGGTGATGGGTGAAAGGGACTTGGTGCAAGTTAGGACACGGGCAGCAGAGTTATGGATCACCTCAAGTTTAGGTAGGGTAGAATGTGGGAGGCGATCCAGGAGTGTGTTGGAATAGTCAAGTCTAGAGGTAACAAAGGCATGGATGAGGGTTTCAGCAGCGGATGAGCTGAGGCAAGGGCGGAGCCGGGCAATGTTATGGAAGTGGAAATAGTTATGCCGTGGATATGTGGTCGGAAGCTCATTTCAGTGTCAAACACCAATGTTGTGAAAATTAGTTCTGTTTTTGCATATTATGGGGTGATATGAAAGAAGTGTTTAAAATTATGAAATGTTGGGACAGGGTAGATAGAAGTTGACTGTTTCAATAGTTCAGGAGTCAAAAATAAGGTTCCACAGATACAAGATTAAATGTAAGAGATTTTGAACAGAGGGCAGGAGAAACTTAACATAAGAAATAGGGGCAGGAGTCGGCCATTTGCCCCCTCGAGCCTTCTCCGCCATTCAATAAGATCATGGCAGATCTGGCCTTGGCCTCAACTCCACTTTCCTGCCCGTTCCCTATAACCCTTGACTCCCCTATAGTTCAAAAATCTGTCTATCTCCACCTTAAATATATTCAATAATCCGCCTCCACAACTCTCCGGTGTAGAGAATTCCAAAGATTCACGACCCTCTGAGAGAAGAAATTCCTCCTCATCTTTGTTTTCAAAGGGTGCCCCCTTATTCTGAAACTTTGCCCCCGAGTTCTAGATTCTCCCATGAGGGGAAACATCCTCTCTACATCTACCCTGTCACTTCTTTACACAGATGTGATGCTGTGGAATTCACTTTCAGGGTTAGTGATTGAGGCAGAAACTATGTCAACATTCAAGATTAGATTGGATAGGTGGATGCAGGAAAAGGGGTTGAAAGGATATGGGAACATGGGTAAATGTGATTAAAACTATTTGCTTGTGTGCCAACACGGACTGGTTGAGCCAAAAAGCCTGCTTCCATTTTGCAACTTCTATGTATTTCTACAAGTGCAGTGCTGCACTGCCTCAGCCAGCCTGCTGCTTCATAGTCTGCTGCCCTCCTGTCTGGGGTCGAAGTGTGATGAAGGACCCATTGTAACCAGAAGCGTTGTAAGTGCCTGACCCTTGCCACTCTTGATTTGGTAGTAGGAAAGGTTCAAAACTCCGGTTGGGTTCTCATAATTTTAGACAAAGCTCCCAATTTTTGGCCCTCATCTCTCAACTTAATAAGCACATGCAATGCAAAGGTAAACATTTGTATTCAGCGATTCCTTTCCACTTCACTGTTAACCTGATTTACTGCATCTGTTCCTCCAGCTTTTCGCAGACCATGCAATTCCTGACCTGAAAAACTGCTTCACCAGACTTGAAGTACTTTTCAGACTCAGTATAAGAAAGACTGTGTTGCTATATAACAGTTTGTGATAGAGAGAGAGACTGTTATTGCTTGTCGTTCCTGCCAAGATTGCATTCCCGAGGCCCAGGTTTTGCTTCCCAGATTTTCTGCTATCTCCTCATCTGATTTGAACTTGGCAGGATTTGAATTTGTAAAGTTTTCTTTTAAAAGAAGGGGGGGGGACTTAGACAAAACTTTCCTGTAAAACTCATCAAGCTAAATTTCTCTCCACGGATGTTGCCTGACTTGCCGTGTTTTTCCAGCATTTTCTTTTGCTATCAAGCTAAAGGGTTGTCTGGAGAGCAGTGAAGTGAAGCAGAACGTGTAACCAGATCTTGTAAGTGCCGTCAGCCCCATCGCCCTTCATGTCCCAATGACCCCAAGTTCAAAGCTAATTCAGCAACATTTTCAAACTGAATGATTTAAAGTGGTAATACCCATCATTTGCACAAGGAATAGAAAATTCCACTCGGTCCCTAACCAAATTAATTTTTAATTTTGGGCGAATTGGAAAAAGAAACCACTCAGATTATAACGGTAAATAAATTGCAAATGTAGGAAATCTGAAATAAAAACAGAAAATGTTGGAAGTAAACAGCAGGTGCGACAGCATCCGAGAAGAGGTAAGGCAGCCTAACGTTTCAGGAGGACCTTCCAGTTAGAACTGGAAATCAAAGCAACTTGCCAGCTTCCAAAGAACTTTGTGGTAGGGTTTTCTTCTGTTCACCTATGTTGGTAAATAAGTCAGCATGAGTGTAAAACAAGTTTCCTCACTTTATTCTCACACCAGCTTGTTCAGCCAGTACTGGATGAGCAGAAATTTCCTCCAACTAAATATTGGGAAGACCGTTGTCTTCCATCCCGCCACAAACTACGTTCCCTAGCCACCGACTCTATCCCTCTCCCTGACAACTGCCTGAGGCTGAACTAGTCCATTCGCAATCTTGTCGTATTTGACCCCGAGATGAGCTTCCGACCACATATCCATCACCAAGACCGCATTCTTCCACCTCCGTAACGTTGCACGACTCTGCCCCCGCCTCGGCTCATCTGCTGCTGAAACCCTCACCCATGCCTTTGTTACTCTAAACTTGACTATTCCAATGCTCTTCTGGCCGGTCTCCTATCTTCCACCCTACATAAACTTGAGCTCATCCAAATCTCTGCCGCCCGTATCCTAACTCGCACCAAATCCCGTTCACCCATCACCCCTGTGCTCGCTGACCTACATTGGCCTCAATTTTAAAATTCCCATCCTTGCCCCTCCCTATCTCTGTTAGCTCCTTCAGCCCTACAACCCTCTTTGCGCTCCTCCAGTTCTAGCCTCTTGCACATCCCTGATTTTAATCACTCCACCATTGGCGGTCCTGCCTTAAGTTGCCTAGGCCCAAAGCTCTGTAATTCTTTCCTCTCCGCCTCTCTACCTCTTTCCTCCTTTAAGACACTCCTTAAAACCTGCCTCTTTGACCAAGTTTTTGGTCACCTGTCCTAATACTGTATCTCCTTATGTGGCTCGGTGTCAAATTTTATTTGATAACGCTCCTTTGAAGCGCCTTGGGACATTTTACTACATTAAAGGCGCTATATAAATGCCAGTTGTTGTTCGCTAGCATTAGTAAATGGAGGGAAATATATAACCCATTATGCTGCGCTTGTGCTTTCAGTTCCAGTCCTTTACTATTTCTGTCTTTGCTTTTCTGAGTAGGATTCTTTGTCGTCTGTGACAGCCACCCCCGGCTAACTCCTCATCCCTGTAAAAATGGTGTTATATCCCTTTTTAAAGTATTAAATTCCTCTTGTTAAAGTTCCAGATTTGGCTGAGTGCAAAGTACATAATAAATAACTTGGAACAGCAGAGTATGCAAAACAATTCACTGCTGACATCAGGCAGCATAATTCACTCCCCCTTTAGGCTCACAAGTTATGTAGCCCCTGTCACAGTGCATTATGTTACATATTATGCAACTCGAACACATTTATTATATTCTTGCAGCTCATACTTCTGCAGGAGTTTAATAAACAAAGTTTGTTAGCAGCCTGTACATCTAAATAAAACACACAGAAGATTTACTATAGACATATATTTGGCCTTTATCTGATCCAATTCAATGACAGTTTTTGTCTACAGTGATATTGGTGATACTGGATATATAGTTAGTGTAGTGTCCGTGTGTAGATAAAGACACTGAAGACAGGAGTTGGTTCATAGGTATTTACTAAGCAAGTCTGGGGGGGGGGTCTAAAGGATATACACAATACACAGGCTTATATAGCCCAAGTGGCAATTACTGGCATTACGCACACCTGGGGCTCTTAAAGGCACATACACCACCATTCCTCCCCTTCTAGCTAACTCGTACATCATATTTTAAGTAATTATTAATTACATGTTATATGCAAAATAAGATACATTGCTGTATTAATTAATTATAAGTTAGTCTCTCAGGAGGCTTCCTGACTCGGTCCGGATAACGCCTCGGGGGTGTAGTAGTTTCTGGTGCTTTAGTAGATTCTTCTGGCAAGGCTGATTCGGCTTGAATGCCAGTGTCGGGTTCATCGGGTTCCAGTCTCACCGGATCGGAGGTAGATATGGGTATCTCTACTTCATCGTTAGATGTATAGAGTGGTGGTGTAGGTTGTCCCTTTTCGGATGACTTGATGATTTGGTCAGCATGGCGTCTTATTATGCTTTCTCCGATGTCCACGGTATACATCAGTGGTCCTAGTCGTGTGCAGATAGTTCCAGGCTGCCATTTCTCGGTACGGTAGTCCCGGGCCAAAACCGGTTGGCCTATCTGGAAGGTCCTAGTTGGCTTTTCATTCATGCCCTGAAACTGCCGGTTCTCCACGTCCCTTCGGATGTTGGGCTTGACCAAATCCAGCCGGCATCTTAGGTTTCTATTGTAGAACATCATGGCGGGAGTTTGGTTAGTAACCATATGTGTTGCATTCCTATATGCAAATAAGAAGTTATCCACCTTGTGCTGAAGTTTTATGTCTTCATTACTCATGGCCTTTATGGCCTTCTTGAAGGTCTGGACAAACCTTTCAGCCAATCCATTGGTGGCGGGATGGTATGGGGCGGATGTGTAGTGCTTTACCCCATTGTTCTTTAAGAACTTTCTGAATTCTTCGGACACAAATTGCGGTCCATTATCAGAACATATCTGTTCCGGCAGCCCATTCCTGGCAAATATGGTTCTTAATACTGTAATGGTTTTTTCCGTGGTGGTGGAGGACATCTTTATTACCTCCGGCCACTTGGAGTGTGCATCAACTGCGATTAGAAACATTGAGTCCATAAATGGACCAGCAAAGTCGATGTGCACCCTTTGCCAGGGAGATGAGGGCCACTCCCATGGATGTAGAGGGGCTTGTGGTGGAGCGTTTTGGACCTTCTGGCATCCTAGGCAGCTCTTGGTCATTTCTTCGATGTCTCCATCGATACCTGGCCACCATACAAACGCCCTAGCTAGGTTCTTCATTTTCACTCCACCCAGATGCCCCTCGTGAAGCTCCTTTAGCACTTTATCCTGGAGTTTGGGTGGAATCACCACTCTGGATCCACACATCAAGGTTCCTCGGCACACTGACAGCTGTTCTCTTCTTTGCGAGAATGCTGGCAACAGTGGCTCGCCATGTGCTGGCCATCCCTTCACTGTTAAATCGTAGACCCGTGAGAGAGTAGGGTCATTTCTTGTCTCCCTTTCAATGGCAGAATTTGTCACCGGTAGACATTCCACTATGGTAGAGTGGAATATCTCTACTGGGTCTACTGTAGGTGCCTCTTCTATCGTTGGCAATGGTAGGCGTGATAAACCGTCAGCATTCCCATGCTGTTTTGACCCTTTGTATTCAATGTTGTATTGGTGTGCCCCTAGAAAAAGGGACCACCTCTGTAGTCTTTGTGCCGTCATAATGGGGACACCTTTTTTAGGGTTGAATATGGAGATGGTCAGTCAGCAAGGTAAATTTTTGTCCGTGTAGGTAATGGTTGAATTTCTTCACTCCCCATACCAGGCTGAGTGCTTCCCTGTCTATCTGGGCATAGTTACGCTCAGCTGAGTTCAATGAGCGTGACGCAAAAGCTATCGGCCGTTCCGAGCCATCAGGGAATCTATGGGACAATACCGCTCCTATGCCGTAAGGGGATGCATCGCACGCCAGTCTGATTGGTAGTGATGGGTTGTAATGAGCCAAAACTTTCTCGGATGTGATTAAGTCTTTACATTTATGGAAGGCACGTTTACAGTCTTCGTTCCATTTCCAAATCACTCCTGTTTGTAGAAGATCATTAAGAGGGTGTAGAATAGTTGATAAGTTCGGTAAAAATTTATGATAGTAATTTATTAATCCCAGGAATGACCTTAATTGTGAAACATTTTCAGGTGCTGGGGCTTTTATAACTGCTTCAATTTTTTCAGGTGACTTATGCAACCCTTCCTTATTAATTATGTGGCCACAATATGATATCTGATTTTGGAAAAATTCGCACTTGGGGCGATTTGCTCGTAGGCCCCGTTCTTTCAGCCTAGTGAGCACCTGCTCCAAATTGGCAAGGTGCTCGTTGTCGTTTTCTCCTGTTATAAGGATGTCGTCTAGGTAGCATTGAGTCCCCGGAATCCCTTGCAGGACTTGCTCCATAGCTCTTTGCCAGATAGCTGGAGCTGATGCTACTCCAAAAACCAGTCGATTGTACTGGTACAGGTCTTTGTGTGTGTTTATTGTGAGATACTTTTTAGAGGTCTCCTCAACCTCCATCTGTAGATATGCCTGTGCCAAGTCAATTTTTGTGAAACGTTTCCCTCCGGATAGTGAGGCGAAAATATCTTCTATCCTCGGAAGAGGATACTGTACCGTGTGAAGGACCGGGTTTACAGTCACCTTAAAGTCCCCACAGATGCGAATTTTTCTCTGTTCCTCAGAGTTATTTTTCAATGCTTTTTTCATGACTGGAACGATGGGTGTTGCCCATTCGCTCCAATCTACTTTGGATAATACGCCTGCCTTTTCCAAATTCTCCAGCTCTGCCTCGACCGCCGGACGTATTGCGTATGGCACCGGTGTTGCCTTAAAAAATTTGGGAATTGCTGCATCTTCCACTTTTATTGAGGCGGTGATGCCTTTCAAGGTTCCTAGTTTCTCTTGAAACACTTCTTTGGCGTTGGCCAAGATGTCTTTTAATCGTTCAGGTATGATGTCATCATTGTTTTTTTCCTTACTGGTCACCATCAGTGCCTGAATGGAGTGCCAGTCTAAACGTATCTTCCTTATCCATTCACGTCCCAACAACGGTGGACCACCATCTTGTAGAATGTATAAATACAACTTTTGTATTTCTTTGCCGTTGTATACCACAGGCACCCTTATTTTTCCTTTGGGGTAGACTTTCTGCCCCGTATATGTTTTTAAGATAATGGATGTGTCTTTTAGAGGTATATGCGAAAATAGCCTCTCGTAATCTCGTCGATTTATCACGGTTAGAGCTGATCCTGTATCTAGCTCCATTTTAACTGGGGACCCTGCTATTGTGAGGGTAACCCAAATGGTTTGGTAATCTTCATTGGCAATTACATTGTGTAATTTGAGAGAGCTTAGTCTCTTGTTCCCAGAGTCGCTATCGCTATTCTGGTCTTTGGAGCTACTGTCCGTCATCATTTGTACCTTTCTGTGCTTTTCCTTATTGATTCTTTTCCCGTTAGTGGATTTTTTATTTTCAGATCGGCATACACGTGGAATGTGTCCTATCTTTCCGCATCGCTTGCATGCTTTTTCTTTGAACCAGCAATCCCTCTGGTCATGGTTGGATCTGCCGCATCGATAACATTTCTTGAAACCCCGTGTCATTTCATGGGTGCCGAAGTCCTGTGGCCTTTGCTTTATCTTTGCCACTCCTATTGCACTGAAAGCCTTGTCCAGTGTTAAATCTTTTCTAGAAGATACCTTCTTTTGTGTTTCTACACTTAGGGGATCGCAGATGAATTTGTCTTGCAGAGAATCTGCCAGTCCTGCCTCGAATTGGCAGTGTAGGGTATCAACAATCTCTTCAAAATTCTTGTCCATCGGTTCGGCTGGAGTGATTAAGTTGCGTAACAGCTTGTATGTTTCTGCGTCCATTAGATCCAGAAGCACTGAAGCTTTTTTTTCATCTTCTATTCCATTTGCAGTGCAAAACACCTCCACTCTTTCTACATATGTGGTCCAATCCTCTATCTTGTTATCAAAAACATCAATATTGCCAAAGTTAGGCTCTGTTTCGTTTTCAAAAGCATCAATATTGCCAGACTTAGGCATTTCAAAAAAAAGATATGGCGCTTCCCGCGCTTTTTTTTTCTCTGTAGCAACGATATGGCGCTTCCCGCGCTTCCCCGCCGCTGCTACCGATAACAATGCTGTTTTACTGTGGTTTCCGTTTATTCACTGTTGGAGACTCGTTCCCGACAGAGGTATAAATGCTGACCTGCTTGCCGCACCGGCCGTCTCCCGAGTGCACCCTCCCAGTCCGTTATTGCTTGCCTCCGATTTCGCTGCTTGTCTCAGCTGTAGAGCCCGCTGCTGGAGCCCCAGCCTGACGCCCAGGAAGGATTAGCGCAGTACCTGCCACCAGCTTGGCCAGCTGGTGAAACCACAGTTTCTATTACTTCTTTGAGTCTTCTGGACGCTGGAGGAATCGATGTCCTTGAGGTGCTGCCGAATTGCAGGTAAGTCCGTTTCCACTTCGTCGCCACTGTAGTGTCCGTGTGTAGATAAAGACACTGAAGACAGGAGTTGGTTCATAGGTATTTACTAAGCAAGTCTGGGGGGGGTTCTAAAGGATATACACAATACACAGGCTTATATAGCCCAAGTGGCAATTACTGGCATTACGCACACCTGGGGCTCTTAAAGGCACATACACCACCATTCCTCCCCTTCTAGCTAACTCGTACATCATATTTTAAGTAATTATTAATTACATGTTATATGCAAAATAAGATACATTGCTGTATTAATTAATTATAAGTTAGTCTCTCAGGAGGCTTCCTGACTCGGTCCGGATAACGCCTCGGGGGTGTAGTAGTTTCTGGTGCTTTAGTAGGTTCTTCTGGCAAGGCTGATTCGGCTTGAATGCCAGTGTCGGGTTCATCGGGTTCCAGTCTCACCGGATCGGAGGTAGATATGGGTATCTCTACTTCATCGTTAGATGTATAGAGTGGTGGTGTAGGTTGTCCCTTTTCGGATGACTTGATGATTTGGTCAGCATGGCGTCTTATTATGCTTTCTCCGATGTCCACGGTATACATCAGTGGTCCTAGTCGTGTGCAGATAGTTCCAGGCTGCCATTTCTCGGTACGGTAGTCCCGGGCCAAAACCGGTTGGCCTATCTGGAAGGTCCTAGTTGGCTTTTCATTCATGCCCTGAAACTGCCGGTTCTCCACGTCCCTTCGGATGTTGGGCTTGACCAAATCCAGCCGGCATCTTAGGTTTCTATTGTAGAACATCATGGCGGGAGTTTGGTTAGTAACCATATGTGTTGCATTCCTATATGCAAATAAGAAGTTATCCACCTTGTGCTGAAGTTTTATGTCTTCATTACTCATGGCCTTTATGGCCTTCTTGAAGGTCTGGACAAACCTTTCAGCCAATCCATTGGTGGCGGGATGGTATGGGGCGGATGTGTAGTGCTTTACCCCATTGTTCTTTAAGAACTTTCTGAATTCTTCGGACACAAATTGCGGTCCATTATCAGAACATATCTGTTCCGGCAGCCCATTCCTGGCAAATATGGTTCTTAATACTGTAATGGTTTTTTCCGTGGTGGTGGAGGACATCTTTATTACCTCCGGCCACTTGGAGTGTGCATCAACTGCGATTAGAAACATTGAGTCCATAAATGGACCAGCAAAGTCGATGTGCACCCTTTGCCAGGGAGATGAGGGCCACTCCCATGGATGTAGAGGGGCTTGTGGTGGAGCGTTTTGGACCTTCTGGCATCCTAGGCAGCTCTTGGTCATTTCTTCGATGTCTCCATCGATACCTGGCCACCATACAAACGCCCTAGCTAGGTTCTTCATTTTCACTCCACCCAGATGCCCCTCGTGAAGCTCCTTTAGCACTTTATCCTGGAGTTTGGGTGGAATCACCACTCTGGATCCACACATCAAGGTTCCTCGGCACACTGACAGCTGTTCTCTTCTTTGCGAGAATGCTGGCAACAGTGGCTCGCCATGTGCTGGCCATCCCTTCACTGTTAAATCGTAGACCCGTGAGAGAGTAGGGTCATTTCTTGTCTCCCTTTCAATGGCAGAATTTGTCACCGGTAGACATTCCACTATGGTAGAGTGGAATATCTCTACTGGGTCTACTGTAGGTGCCTCTTCTATCGTTGGCAATGGTAGGCGTGATAAACCGTCAGCATTCCCATGCTGTTTTGACCCTTTGTATTCAATGTTGTATTGGTGTGCCCCTAGAAAAAGGGACCACCTCTGTAGTCTTTGTGCCGTCATAATGGGGACACCTTTTTTAGGGTTGAATATGGAGATGGTCAGTCAGCAAGGTAAATTTTTGTCCGTGTAGGTAATGGTTGAATTTCTTCACTCCCCATACCAGGCTGAGTGCTTCCCTGTCTATCTGGGCATAGTTACGCTCAGCTGAGTTCAATGAGCGTGACGCAAAAGCTATCGGCCGTTCCGAGCCATCAGGGAATCTATGGGACAATACCGCTCCTATGCCGTAAGGGGATGCATCGCACGCCAGTCTGATTGGTAGTGATGGGTTGTAATGAGCCAAAACTTTCTCGGATGTGATTAAGTCTTTACATTTATGGAAGGCACGTTTACAGTCTTCGTTCCATTTCCAAATCACTCCTGTTTGTAGAAGATCATTAAGAGGGTGTAGAATAGTTGATAAGTTCGGTAAAAATTTATGATAGTAATTTATTAATCCCAGGAATGACCTTAATTGTGAAACATTTTCAGGTGCTGGGGCTTTTATAACTGCTTCAATTTTTTCAGGTGACTTATGCAACCCTTCCTTATTAATTATGTGGCCACAATATGATATCTGATTTTGGAAAAATTCGCACTTGGGGCGATTTGCTCGTAGGCCCCGTTCTTTCAGCCTAGTGAGCACCTGCTCCAAATTGGCAAGGTGCTCGTTGTCGTTTTCTCCTGTTATAAGGATGTCGTCTAGGTAGCATTGAGTCCCCGGAATCCCTTGCAGGACTTGCTCCATAGCTCTTTGCCAGATAGCTGGAGCTGATGCTACTCCAAAAACCAGTCGATTGTACTGGTACAGGTCTTTGTGTGTGTTTATTGTGAGATACTTTTTAGAGGTCTCCTCAACCTCCATCTGTAGATATGCCTGTGCCAAGTCAATTTTTGTGAAACGTTTCCCTCCGGATAGTGAGGCGAAAATATCTTCTATCCTCGGAAGAGGATACTGTACCGTGTGAAGGACCGGGTTTACAGTCACCTTAAAGTCCCCACAGATGCGAATTTTTCTCTGTTCCTCAGAGTTATTTTTCAATGCTTTTTTCATGACTGGAACGATGGGTGTTGCCCATTCGCTCCAATCTACTTTGGATAATACGCCTGCCTTTTCCAAATTCTCCAGCTCTGCCTCGACCGCCGGACGTATTGCGTATGGCACCGGTGTTGCCTTAAAAAATTTGGGAATTGCTGCATCTTCCACTTTTATTGAGGCGGTGATGCCTTTCAAGGTTCCTAGTTTCTCTTGAAACACTTCTTTGGCGTTGGCCAAGATGTCTTTTAATCGTTCAGGTATGATGTCATCATTGTTTTTTTCCTTACTGGTCACCATCAGTGCCTGAATGGAGTGCCAGTCTAAACGTATCTTCCTTATCCATTCACGTCCCAACAACGGTGGACCACCATCTTGTAGAATGTATAAATACAACTTTTGTATTTCTTTGCCGTTGTATACCACAGGCACCCTTATTTTTCCTTTGGGGTAGACTTTCTGCCCCGTATATGTTTTTAAGATAATGGATGTGTCTTTTAGAGGTATATGCGAAAATAGCCTCTCGTAATCTCGTCGATTTATCACGGTTAGAGCTGATCCTGTATCTAGCTCCATTTTAACTGGGGACCCTGCTATTGTGAGGGTAACCCAAATGGTTTGGTAATCTTCATTGGCAATTACATTGTGTAATTTGAGAGAGCTTAGTCTCTTGTTCCCAGAGTCGCTATCGCTATTCTGGTCTTTGGAGCTACTGTCCGTCATCATTTGTACCTTTCTGTGCTTTTCCTTATTGATTCTTTTCCCGTTAGTGGATTTTTTATTTTCAGATCGGCATACACGTGGAATGTGTCCTATCTTTCCGCATCGCTTGCATGCTTTTTCTTTGAACCAGCAATCCCTCTGGTCATGGTTGGATCTGCCGCATCGATAACATTTCTTGAAACCCCGTGTCATTTCATGGGTGCCGAAGTCCTGTGGCCTTTGCTTTATCTTTGCCACTCCTATTGCACTGAAAGCCTTGTCCAGTGTTAAATCTTTTCTAGAAGATACCTTCTTTTGTGTTTCTACACTTAGGGGATCGCAGATGAATTTGTCTTGCAGAGAATCTGCCAGTCCTGCCTCGAATTGGCAGTGTAGGGTATCAACAATCTCTTCAAAATTCTTGTCCATCGGTTCGGCTGGAGTGATTAAGTTGCGTAACAGCTTGTATGTTTCTGCGTCCATTAGATCCAGAAGCACTGAAGCTTTTTTTTCATCTTCTATTCCATTTGCAGTGCAAAACACCTCCACTCTTTCTACATATGTGGTCCAATCCTCTATCTTGTTATCAAAAACATCAATATTGCCAAAGTTAGGCTCTGTTTCGTTTTCAAAAGCATCAATATTGCCAGACGTAGGCATTTCAAAAAAAAGATATGGCGCTTCCCGCGCTTTTTTTTTCTCTGTAGCAACGATATGGCGCTTCCCGCGCTTCCCCGCCGCTGCTACCGATAACAATGCTGTTTTACTGTGGTTTCCGTTTATTCACTGTTGGAGACTCGTTCCCGACAGAGGTATAAATGCTGACCTGCTTGCCGCACCGGCCGTCTCCCGAGTGCACCCTCCCAGTCCGTTATTGCTTGCCTCCGATTTCGCTGCTTGTCTCAGCTGTAGAGCCCGCTGCTGGAGCCCCAGCCTGACGCCCAGGAAGGATTAGCGCAGTACCTGTCACCAGCTTGGCCAGCTGGTGAAACCACAGTTTCTATTACTTCTTTGAGTCTTCTGGACGCTGGAGGAATCGATGTCCTTGAGGTGCTGCCGAATTGCAGGTAAGTCCGTTTCCACTTCGTCGCCACTGTAGTGTCCGTGTGTAGATAAAGACACTGAAGACAGGAGTTGGTTCATAGGTATTTACTAAGCAAGTCTGGGGGGGGTTCTAAAGGATATACACAATACACAGGCTTATATAGCCCAAGTGGCAATTACTGGCATTACGCACACCTGGGGCTCTTAAAGGCACATACACCACCATTGCTCTTAAAGGCACATACACCACAGTTAGTGGTAAATAATCAGTTTCTGTTAATCAACTTGGTTCTTTCACTTGTCAATATTAATTCAGGCGAACTTGTGGATCTCCCGCAACATTGCTCATTGGATAAAAAGGGTTGTGCCGTGTTTCTGACAGGTTGGTGGGGTCACCACTTTTGTTTTTAAGTTGGATGTGTCCTTGGAACCTCTGAGACTGGAATGAGCAGGATGTGTATCCTGAGCAAGGAGGGATCAGGGCTTGAAGCTAGATGCAAAGGATTGAAGCCAAGGTGAAGCACTGCCCAGCTGGAGGACTAGTTGTGGGCCTGCGAGTCAGGAAACGGATGGGGGAGGTGAAGCACAAACAGGCCCAGAAGCAGAGCACCTGAACCCAAATGGGGAACTCAGCTGGATGAAGTGTGGTGCAGTGCACATCTGAAACTGAGTCCGAGGCTTTTGGAGACCCCGGAGTCTCCACAACAGAGTGTTCTAAATGGAGTTGCAAGTTTTGCAGACAATTTATTCTCCAGTTTATCCCTAAGAGCATCTATTCAAAAGTTCACAACCAACTGAGCACCAATTATTAATAAGAAAGAACGTGCATTTATATAGCGCCTTTCACTTCCACAGGACATCCCAAAGCGCTTTACAGTAAATGAAGTGGTTTTGAAGTGTAGTCACTGTTGCACTGTAGAAAAGCAGCAGCCATTTTACGTACAGCAAGGTCCCCCAGACAGCAATGTGATGATAAGCAGATAATCTGTTTTAGTGATGGTGGGTAAAGGATAAATATTGGCCAGGACACTGGGGATAACTCCCCTGCTTGTCTTGGAACAGTGTCATGGGTTCTTTTACGTCCATCTGAGATGGCAGACGGCACTCGGTTTAACGTGTCATCTGAAAGATGGAACCTCCAACAATGCAGCACTCCCTCAATTAGATCATGGCTGATCTGTATCGTGACTCCATTTACCCGCCTTGGTTCCGTAACCCTTAATACTCTTGCCTAACAGAAACTTATCAATCTCAGTTTGTAAATTTTCAATTGACCTATAGCCTCAACAGCTTTTTGGGGGAGAAATGGGTTCAAGACTCTGATGATTTGCTGTGGTGAATGAAGGGAGGGGAGTGGAGGGGAGGCCCCCGTTCCTTCTCAAGTGGGTTGGAGGGGCTTATCGAGACGGGGTTACATACTGGTTCCCAATCAGCTGCAATAAAGATCGCAACTTATTTCTCTTTGTAGCAGCCGACTTACAGTAAAGCAGATTGTCTCCTCGATCCACGTCCAGCATAAGTAATCTAGGGGACGTGAAAGTGTTTTTTCACTTTAGGTTTATGGTGATCCAACATCTCTGCTGTCGTTTGAGCAAAATGTTGTTTTGGGCAACCCTTACTTTGAAAGAGTCCTTGATGTGAAAACTTCATCTTCTTCTCTGCCTGTACAGTGTGATGCCTGGGATTTTTTTGTGTTGGTTATGGTTTTTGTGCCTCAAATACACTGAATGAACTTCACCAATATGTTCACCGATGTCCAAGGTTATGATAGCTCCAGTGCCATCTAGTGGACAAGATTAGTAACCACTCTGTGATTTCACGGAAAAGACTTCAGATTAGTGAATTGATGGTCATGTAACGTTAGGTGGGCTGCAACTTGTTAATGGGACACAAAACGTTACTCTGACAGCACCACCTACAGGATCCTACTACCACATACATTTTCTTTTGTATATAATAGACACTATTTGGCTATTTAAAATAGTCAGGCAGTTATTGGGAACACGATAGCAAAATACTGCGGACGCTGGCAATCCGAAATAACAACAGAAAACGCTGGAAAAACTCAGCAGGCCAGGCAACATCTGTGGAGAGAGAAACAGAGTCAACGTTTCAGGTCAAAGACCTTTCATCAGAACTGAGAAAAAAGCAGGAAATGAAACAGATTAAAAAGCAAGTTTGGGGGCTGGGAAATGGGGGAGGGGATGAAAGAACAAAAGGGAATGTCTGTGGGAGGTGAAGAGACATTAAGAGATATTCAAGGCGAGACGAGATGGTAATAGGACAGGTAAAGAGACAAAGGATGGCTCTAGATGAAGTGTGAAATGCGCTGGCAGAGTGAAAGACAGCTGCCATGTGGGGGAGAGAGAAAAAGGAAAAGGCACAAACCAAAAGTGTGGATAAAAAATATATAAAAATATGATAGGAGCCGAGGTTATGATCTGAAAGTTATTGGGATCAATTGTATTTGGCTACTTGAATCAAAATCAGGTCAGTTAGTATGGTTGATAGTATTAGACAATTTGAATCAGTATCTTTTGTTAGCGTGGATCAGTAGTAGCACTCAGTCATGAAGGTTGCAGCTTGAAGCTCCATTCTATACCTTGAATACATAATCAAGCTTGACACTTAAGTCCTGTATTGTAAGAGGTGACATCTCTTGGATCAGATGCTAAATCAAGGCCCTGTCTGACTGCGCAGGTGAATATAAAAAATTCCTATGGCACTATTTAAAAAATAGCAAGACATTCCCCGGGCTAACATTCGCCCCCCAATTAACACCACAGTCAGATTAGGAGTCATTTTAACTGTTGCGGTGGTGTAATATGGGCAATGTCAGATCAGCCAGCCGTTAGACATCGCTCCCGATTTGTATTTCTATGCTTGATGCTGGCAGCTATGTCAACAATGATAATGCCATGAACTCCAAGGTGCACACCATCTGCCGGTCATATATTGCCATTCCTTCATTGTCGCTGAGTTAATATCCTTGAATTCCCTACCTAACACCATTTTGTGGGAGCACTTATCACCACAAGAACTGCAGCAGTTCAAGGAGAAGGCCCACCACAAACAACTTCTCAGGGAAACTAGGGATGGCCAATAAATAATGACCTGATACTGTTTTAAGTTGTATTTTTCTGTTGATGTGTACAGTTTTAATTAATAAATGTGTGTCCATAGAAACATAGAAGATAGGAGCAGGAGTAGGCCATTCGACCCTTCGAGCCTGCTCCGCCATTCAACGAGATCATGGCTGATCATCCAAACCCTAGCACCCAGTCCCTACACCGACAGCCATCCCACACAAGCCCTATCCCCGTAACCCCACGTATTTAATCCCCCCCTAACACTAAGGGCCAATTTTTGTCATGGCCAATCAACCTAACCCGCACATCTTTGGACTGTGGGAGGAAAC
Organism: Somniosus microcephalus; assembly: GCF_052327205.1. Lineage (NCBI taxonomy): Eukaryota > Metazoa > Chordata > Chondrichthyes > Squaliformes > Somniosidae > Somniosus > Somniosus microcephalus. The sequence goes on from NC_140995.1 coordinate 225,162,464, forward strand.
CGGAGCACCCGGAGGAAACCCACGCAAACATGTGCAAACATGTCCCATGTGTAAATTCCTTCACCAGATAGGGTGAATGTAAAGCAGACACCTTTTCAAATCTGGATGATGCACACTGGGGTGCAAAATTAATTGAAATAAGCCATCAATGGATTTAATTTCCTCTTTGCTAATTTTAGTGGTTGAATAAATCCCTGTCTGTACTGTATTAATGCAGTTGTTAGTCAACCTGTTTAAAATAGAAGAAATTAAACCGCTGGAATAGGCTGCTTAGATCAAATGCTTCATAGGCATGGATGAATTTGTACACCTCAACTTGGTTCCCTGTAGGCGTGAGCCCAGAACACAAAACTGCCGATACGATGGCACTAAATCTGCAACCCAATGAGTTGTAATAGTCTGGAGAGATGGTTGTTTTCCATAAACCACTGTTCCTCACTCAATCGACAAAGATAAAAACTACAAATGCTGGGAATTTGAAATTAAAAAACAGAAAATGCTGGAAATGAGTGACGGGTCAGTTAGATACTGAAAGAGAAAGACAAGTTAACCTTTTGGAAGTGATCCTTCATCAGAACTGTCATTTGGCTGACTTGACCCTGGTTCAAGTCTACATTCTGCTTCCTCAACCCTGGTCTTGTTATATAGGCGGCCAGAGGGAACCAGAGGGAAATGGAGAAATAAGCTGGAATAGACTAAGGATAAGGGTAAATACAAGCTGGGAGAGAGACAGAAAATTGCTTCATGGAGACTAATGGGCTAAGAGAGAGAACAGCAACACTGAGGCTGTAAAAATAAACAAGTGAAGGGAGAGAAAGAAAGACTCAAAAACAAACTCTTACGAGGTAAAATATACTGTAAACTGGGAGGGAGGAGGCATATGCACAGGTATTTTAAAGTGATTCAAGCAGTGGCATGTGATTCCCTTAAATCATCGAGTGGAAACCACAGCACGTGCAATATACCATTACAAAATCGCTTTAAAAGAGTTCTCTGTTTTTTCCTGTTTGAAACCTCAGCCATGTTAACATCTGATGGGAGTTAGAGATGGATGGAAACAATTAATAAAATATGCACACTTTAGCAGCGAGAGCCTTAATTGCCTACAATTGCCCAAAATAAAAATACCATGTGGGGTTATGTTGTCCAGGCAGATTATAGTTGCTGTCTCCATGCTCAGAGTTAGTGGCAGGCAGAATGCAACCATTTGAACTTGTAAGTAACCATGACACCATTTGTTTTGTTGTCTAAACAAAAATGAGCTGCTAAGGCTTTAACTCAGCCACGGAATTATCAGAACTTTGGGACGGTTCAAAATGTTAATTATAAAATCAGAGTGGAGATCTAGTTGCTGCTTTTTTGCAACCTCTGTTTCTTTAAATAGTTCTTTAAAGGGAACACGAGCATGGAGGAGAAACTCTTTAAATGCAAATTATGTTACGTATTTCCCCTCTCTCCTCCCTAATACGGACTTTTTATTCGTGTGTCAGTTGTATTTCTTTTTCTACCACATCTGTTAACATTCTGCACTGCTCCCACCCTCTAGTTGCTCTGTATTAACGTCATTGTAAACAAAGAAAGACTTGCATTTATATGTGACTTTTCACAATCTCAGAATGTCCCAAAGCACTTTACAGCCAGTGAAGTATTTTTGAAGTGTAGTCACTGTTGTAACGTAGGAAACACGGCAGCCAATTTACACACATCAAAACTCCCACAAACAGCAATGGATAAATGACCAGATCATCTGTTTTAGGTGTTGGTTGAGGGATAAATATTGGCCAGGACACTGGGGAGAGTGCCCCGGCTCTTCTTCAAATAGTGCCATGGGATCTTTTACGTCCACCTGAGAGGGTAGCACTCCCTTAGTAATGCACTGGAGTCTCAGCCTAGATTTTGTGCTCAAGTCTCTAGAGTGAGGCTTGAACCCACAACCTTCCTACTCAGCGTGCTACTCAGAGGCTGACACCATGGACTGATTTCCTCTAGTTGCTGTGTGTTCCAAATCCGTGCCCATCTTTCCCGCAATTCCATGTTTGAATCCCTCCAATCAGGTTTCCACCCTTGCCACAGTACCGAAACGGCTCTCATCAAAGTCACAAATGACATCCTTTGTGACTGTGACAAAGGTAAACTATCCCTCCTCGTCCTTTTTGACTTGTCTGCAGCCTTTGACACGGTTGACCACTCCATCCATCTCCAACGCCTCTCCACCATCGTCCAGCTGGGTGGGACTGCACTCGCCTGGTTCCATTCTTATTTATCTAATCGTAGCCAGAGAATCACCTGCAACGGCTTCTCTTCCCTCTCCCGCATCGTTACCTCTGGTGTCCCCCAAGGATCTATCCTTGGCCCCCTCCTATTTCTCATCTACATGTTGCCCCTTGGCGACATCATCCGAAAACACAGCGTCAGTTTCCACACGTATGCTGCCGACACCCAGCTCTACCTCACCACCTCTTCTCTCGACCCCTTCATGGTCTCTAAATTGTCAGACTGTTTGTTTGGCATACTGTTCTGAGCAAAAATGTTCTCCAATTAAATATTGGGAAGACCGAAGCCATTGTTTTCGGTCCCTGCCACAAACTTCATTCCCTAGCCACTGACTCCATCCCTCTCCCTAACATCTGTCTGAGGCTGAACCACACTGCTCGCAACATTGGTGTCATATTTGACCCTGAAATGAGCTTCCGACCACATATCCGCAGCATAACAAAGACCGCCTATTTCCACCTTGGTAACATCGCCCGTCTCCACCCTTGCCTCAGCTCATCCTCTGCTGAAACCCTCATCCATGCCTTTGTTACCTTTAGACTTGACTATTCCAACGCATTCCTGGCTGGCCTCCCACATTCTACCTTACGTAAACTTGAGGTCATCCAAAACTCGGCTGCCCGTGTCCTAACTCGCACCAAGTCCCGTTCGCCCATCACCCCTGTGCTCGCTGACCTACATTGGTTCCCGGTTAAGCAGTGCCTCGATTTCAAAATTCTCATTCTTGTTTTCAAATCCCTCCATGGCCTCACCCCTCCCTATCTCTATAATCTCTGGAATTCCCTGCCTAAACCTCTCTGCCTCGCTACCTCTCTTTCCTCCTTTAAGATACTCCTTAAAACCTACCTCTTTGACCAAGCTTTTGGTCACCTACCCTAATTTCTCCTTATGTGGCTCCAGTAACATATTCTAAAAGAACCCACTTAAGATTTGGCCGATGTCTCCACATATACACTTGCGATATCCCTACACATGGCGACTAGAGGAATGTTTACCCCAAGACAGCAGAAGGTGATCTCCTCTTAGGCTTCCATCAGTGCCGCTATTTCTTTTCTCATCACGGTGGGGAACCCTGGCAGCATGGCTGAGACCTCATGTGCTTACAACAAATAAATTCCTGCTGCCACAAAGGGACTTCAGTAGAGCAAATGATGCTTTACGCTACACTTCAATATTCCCTTGTATGATATCTCATCAGGTGTGACCAGTGAGCCAGTAGATGCTACTGAGCCAGACCACATAGAAGATGAACTTCGAGAGAAAATTGAGGAAGAAAAGAAGAGGTTGGTGACCTTGTTTTATTTCATTTAATTTGGGCCTTGTTATGTATAGCACCTACAAAAAAAATGAAGTACAAAACAGTCAAGTTCCTGGGGTCCAGTTAAAGAGCAGCATTGGCTACGGGCCCAAGGGCTGGAGATCAATGGAGAACAAGTAGCTCAGGTACACTAAGAAACAGGGACTGAGGAAAATAACTGCCTGATGAATATGATTCTGTCTATTGCTTGACTACTCTATGGGATACTTCACCCAGCTTAGGCACCAGTGCCCAGATGTTAGTGAGGAGGTCTCTACAGGATCAACTGGGTTGAGATATCCTAAGGATTTTCCTGACACAATGTCAATAGGACCGTCCGATTTTCCTCCTTATTTTTGAACTTTGTAATGATGGTTTCCAACTCAGTGGGTTGCAAGCCGGCGAGGTCCTCTGTAAAATGCAGGTTGGGCTCTGATGACGTCCGGTGGCTCCCCAGCCAAATCAAACCTGCTGGGAACAGCAGCTAGGGCCAGAAGAAGCCCAGTGAGGTAAATTTTAAAAGGAGGAGCAGGAGTGCATGTCCGGGCTCCACAATGAAACCTTGGGCCATCCCTTCCCCGGGCTTCCCTCCCACCCTTCCCTTGACGGGTATGCCCCTCCCTGGGCCAGGAGTCAGTGTAGATTGACAAGCACAATGGGTGAATGGGACTTGGTGTGAGTTAGGATACAGGCAGCAGAGTTTTGGATGAACTCGAGTTTTTGGAGGGTGGAAGATGAGCAGGCCAGCCAGAAGAGCGTTGGAATAGTCGAGTCTGGAGGTACCAAAGGCATGGATGAGAGTTTCAGCAGCAGATGAGCTGAGGCAGGGGCGGAGACGGGCGATGTTACGGAGGTGGAAGTAGGCGGTCTTGGTGATGGAGAGGATATAGGGTCGAAAGCTCAGCTCAAGGTCAAGTAGGATGCCGAGGGCATTAGTGAACCAGTTGGGTTTTTATGACCAGCTGGAAGCTTTCTAGTGCCAGCCCAGATTTATAGAATTCAATTTCACAACTTGCCTTGGTGGGATTTCAACTCAAGACCGCTGGGTTGCTTATTACCATAACCACTACGCTACTAATTGTAAAGTGGCATTGGGTGCAGGGCACTTGCCCCATCTCAGTTAGTGACATAGCATCAAGCGGTAAGGCCATAGCAAACAAAGGAGAAAATGAAATTAAAACCTTCTCTATAAATAATTTCAGTAAATGATTAACATTCCAGTTGGGCACTATGGAAAAGGTCCAAACAGCCTGCGTCAGACCATCTGTTACTATGATGTGAACTAAAGACTGTCAGTACTCACATTTGCCGGACTGTCTGCCTCTATTTTACACATTCATCACCTTCTGTGTAAAGTAGTTAAATCTCAACTGTCTGCATAACTTCCCTCTTTGAACTGCAATTCGTGCTCCCTAGTTACAGCCTCTATGGTTACATCAAAAAATTTATTAGGGTTCAGTTTAATCTATACCCAGTTGAATCTTAAAAACTTCATTCAGGTCTCCCTGGAGGCTTCTTTCCTCCAGTGTAAACATTCCCAGCTTCTCGGTTCCAAGTCCTACCACAGCACAGTCCCCTGAATCCTCTGTGTGCTGTGCCATTGATTGACTAGATGTAATATTGTACACTTATAACACACAAAAATAGGACTTGTACATCAGCGCAATTTATATTTTGTTTATTAGGTATGGCTGCCGAACACACGGGTGACTTAACATGGTGAGCGTTCCCTTGAAATCCCTCAACCCTCACAGCTGCAATGTGACTGTTTTACTTTAATTCCTGTCCAGTTACAAAATGACCTTCAATCGTCTGAAAGGGCTGAAGACCGAGATTGAGCACTTACAGCACCTTCTGCAAAAGGTCAAGGTGATGATGCAAAAGGATTTCGAGGTCTGGTGGTCCGAAGAGGCAGTAAGGCTCCAGGTAATACAACCTTTTCAACGGCCGCTTGTTCCCGGTGTCAAAGTTGAAGGAAGTCCCAGGGTGCAGTGTAAAATTCCACTGGCAGTGTGTTGCTCCGAATTCGCTAGATGTTCAAAAGATCGAACAAATAGGTTTGCAATTTTTCCTTTTAGGGTTCAAATGTAAGTTTGGTCTGAACAAACACACAGGCAACAGATTTCGTGTACAAAGATTTATCTCTAATAAATGCTTAACAAACACTGTTCATTATTTAAAGTATAATTCCAAAATATAAGACTCACAACTTATTACCCGATTTTGGTCCGTGGTGATCAATCTCTGTCCAAACCTCTACGTAGGGTTTCTGTCCCCAGGTCCCTGCTGTCGAGTGTTGCTCCTAGATCCTCGCTGCTCTATCTGGGGTTTTCCCTCCTGGTTTATACTATTCTAAAATCTGTCCCATCTCCTTGGTTACACATTTGTTCCTTTTTTCCTGTGCCCTGATGAACAGTTTATCCTATTCTACAACCTGTCCCATCTCCTTGATTAGTTTACGTCTGACTTCATTTAACTGGCGTCTGTAGTGACCTCACCCGTGTCTGACGAGGTTACCTATGAGCCCTCTGTTCAGAACATCCCATGGCTGATACTGAATTTCTGCATTATTTACCCACTATCTCTTACACATGGTGACTCCTTCATTTTATTTGTTTTCTTACTTAGCTTCTATTTCCACAAATGCTAGAGTCGCTTATTTACAATACAGATTTACGTCCATAATATGATCTTCACGGGCAACTTTCTAATCTTGGAAAATACTCTTGGGGAGTGGGGACGGTGGAGGGTACTTCCCAGACACTAGATAGCAATGTATGATGGCTATCTGATGAACTATCGTAGAAATGGAATATATTCCATGACTACTTACTCTGCTGTGTGCAGGTCATGTAATGTTCTGCGAACTCCCCTAAATCCTCTACTGCTTGGTCTGTCTCCTATGTCACAAACCACAAGATGATTACAGAAGAGGAAGGCCATTCAGCCCATTTTAATGCATCCATACAGAGAAATCCTCATGTTCCCCCATGTGGCATCCAATTGTTTCTTAAATTATTCCAAGGTTTAAGCCTGTAGTATCTTATCTGGAAGTGTATTCCACATGTTGATCACTCTTTATGTGAAGAAAATTTCCTGATATGACCTAAATTTACTTAATATTAATTTGAACCTGTGTCCCCTAGTTCTAATCCTGTAGTTTAATTTATAGTAATATTTCCAGGTTAATTTTTTATGTACTATTAATAAACTTATATACCTCTAAAGCCTATGTTTTTCTAGTCTTTTCTCATAACTCAGATCCCAGATTCTGAGGATCAGCTTTATTGCTCTTCTTTATACTGCCTCCTGTGCTTGAACTGTCTCTCTTGTTTCTTGGTGACCACAACTTTTTAAAAATTAATTTATGGGATGCGGGTGTTTATTACCCATCCCTAATTGCCCTTGAGAAGGTGGTGGTGAGCTGCCTTCTTGAACCGCTGCAGTCCGTGTGGTGAAGGCACTCCCACAGTGCTGTTAGGGAGTGAGTTCCAGGATTTTGACCCAGCGACGATGAAGGAACGACGATATACTTCTAAGTCAGGATGGTGTGTGACTTGGAGGGGAACTTGCAGGTGTTGGCATTCCCATGTGCCTGGTGCCCTTGTCCTTCTAGGTGGAAGAGGTCGCGGGTTTGGGAGGTGCTGCCGAAGAAGCCTTGGCGAGTTGCTGCAGTGCATCTTGTAGATGGTACACACTGCAGCCACGGATCGCCGGTGGTGGAGGGAGTGAATGTTTAAGGTGGTGGATGGGGTACCAATCAAGCGGGCTGCTTTGTCCTGGATGGTGTTGAGCTTCTTGAGTGTTGTTGGAGCTGCACTCATCCAGCCAAGTGGAGAGTATTCCATCACACTCCTTACTTGTGCCTTCTGGATGGTGGAAAGGCTTTGGGGAGTCAGGAGGTGAGACACTCGCCGCAGAATACCCAGCCTCTGACCTGCTCTTGTAGCCACAGTATTTATGTGGCTGGTCCAGTTAAGTTTCTGGTCAATGGTGACCCCCAGGATGTTGATGGTGGGGGATTCGGCAATGGTAATGCCGTTGAATGTCAAGGGGAGGTGGTTAGACTCTCGCTTGTTGGAGATAGTCGTTGCCTGCCACTTATCAGCCCAAGCCTGAACGTCTTCCAAATTTTGTTCCATGTGGGCATGAACTGCTTCATTATCTGAGGAGTTGTGAATGGTGCTGAACACTGTGCAGTCATCAGCGAACATCCCCATTTCTGACCTTATGTTGGAGGGAAAGTCATTGATAAAGCAGCTGAAGATAGTTAGGCCTAGGACACTGCCCTGAGGAACTCCTGCAGTACTGTCCTGGGGCTGTGATGATTGACCTTCAACCATCACAACCATCTTCCTTTGTGCTAGGTATAACACCAGCCAGTGGAGCGTTTTCCCCCCGATTCCCATTGACTTCAGTTTTACTAGGGCTCCTTAATGCCACACTTGGTCAAATGCTGCCTTGATGTCAAGGGCAGTCGCGCTCACCTCACCTCTGGAATTCAGCTCCTTTGTCTATGTTTGGACGAAGGCTGTAATAAGGACAGGAGCCGAGTGGTCTTGGCAGAACCCAAACTGGGCATCAGTTGGCAGGTTTTTGGTGAGTAAGTGCCGCTTGATAACACTGTCGACGACACCTTCCATCACTTCGCTGATGATTCAAAGTGGACTGATGGGGCGGTAATTGGCCGGGTTGGATTTGTTCTGCTTTTTGTGGACAGGACTTACCTGGGAAATGGAGTGTGCCTTTGGCGTAGCGGTAGCATCCCCACCGCTGGGCCAGAAGGCGTAGGGTTTCGAACCCCGCTCCAGACAGTCCCAGCAAGTGGAGTCGGAGCTCCGGCTCTAAATTCTGGGTTGACATCCAGCGGGATACTTGCGTCCATGGGTGTGGGTGGCTGCCCCCCCCCCTCGTATGGGTCGTGGGAGCCCGTAAAACCCTCCCGCCATAGTACTGGCTGGTACTAAGATGGTTACGGTCACGGAAGGAGCATTAATCGTGGCCAGAAATCCTTCCACCACTTCATACAGTTCCCCAAAGGGAACAGTGTAAAGACACGTACGACGACGACAACCTGGGAAATTTTCCATATTGTCAGATAGATGCCAGTGTTGTAGTTGTACTGGAACAGCTTGGCTAGAGGCGCGGCTAGTTCTGGAGCACAAGTCTTCAGCATGATAGCCGGGATGTTGTCGGGGCCCATAGCCTTTGACGTATCCAGTGCGCTCAGCCGTTTCTTGATATCATGTGGAGTGAATCAAATTGGCTGAAGACTGGCTTCTGTGATGGTGGAGGCCTCAGGAGTAGGCCGATATGGATCATCCACTCGGCACTTCTGGCTGAAGATGGTTGCAAACATTTTAGCCTTGTCTTTTGCACTCATGTGCTGGGCTCCACCATCATTGCCACACAACATGATGGAGGGTGTCCTCAGTGTGCGGTGGCCACTGCTGCCAATTGTTGTCATGGACAGATGCATCTGCGACTGGCAGCTATGTCCTTCAGGACTTGGCCAGCTCGGTCAGTAGTGGTGCTACCAAGCCACTCTTGGTGATGGACATTGAAGTCCCCCACCCAGAGTACATTCTGTGCCCTTGCTACTCTCAGTGCTTCTTGGTGGTGTTCAACATGGGGAAGTACTGATTCATAAAAGAAAGATAGACTTGCATTTATATAGTGCCTTTCACGACCACCGGACGTCTCAAAGTGCTTTACAGTCAATGAAGTATTTTTGGAGTGTAGTCACTGTTGTAATGTGGGAATGTCCCATCAGCTGAGGGAGGGCTGTAGGTGGTAATCAGCAGGAGGTTTCCTTGCCCATGCTTGACCTGAAGCCATGAGGTCCAGAGTCAATGTTGAGGACTCCCAGGGCCACTCCTTCCCGACGATATACCACTGTGCCGCCACCCCTGGTGATGGAGGAGTTTGGGACATTGGCTGAAAGGTATGATTCTGTGAGTATGACTATGTCAGGCTGTTGCACAAGTCCCCAGATGTTGGTGAGGAGGACTTTGCAGGGTCGACTGGGCTGGGCGTGCCGATGCCGTGTCCGTACCGAGGTCGATGCTGGGTGGTCCGTCCGGTTTCATTCTTATTATTGTGTTTTGTAGCGGTTTGTTACAACTGAGTGGTTTGCTAGGCCATTTCAGAGGGTAATTAAGAGTCAACCACATTGCTGTGAGATCTTATAGGCCAGACCAGGTAAGGATGGCAGATTTCCTTTCCTAAAGGACATTAGTGAACCAGATGGGTTTTTACGACAATTTCACAGGTACCATTATTGATACTACAGTACCTTTTTATTCCCCAGCTGCCATGGTGGGATTTGAACTCATGTCTCTGGATCATTAGTCCAGGCCTCTGGATTACTGGCCCAGTGACATTACCACTGCGCTACCGTTCCCGCTACTGGACGCAGTATTCTTAGTGCGGTCTGACCAGAGCCCTATAAAGTTTGATCGCTACCTCTTCTAAAATATTCTACTGTTTCCTTTCAGCTTTATCCATAGATATTTCAATGCCATTCATGGAGTACCTGTGTTATCTATTTATTCCCCCACCCCCCATCTGTGGCAATTTACACTTGTTTGCATTAAATTTCATCTCCCATTGTTCTTCCCACTCCCGTATCTTGTCCAACTCATTCTGTGATTTCTGAGCTGAATCTTGTGATATCACTGCCCCTCCTAGTTCAGTATCATCTGCAAATTTGACTACTGTGCATTGCGTTTCTGAATCCAGGTTATTTATGTGAATTAGAAACAGTAGTGGTCCCAGCATGGAGCCCTGAGGTGCCGCACTCAGTACTGATTTCCAATTTGACATAACTCCTCTATCGAGTACTCATTGTTTCCAACCTTTTAGCCAGTTTCTTATCCATTCCCAGGGTTTACTCTGAAACTCCACAACTTTCAGTTTAGTTCATGGCCTTTCATGTTAAAGTTTATCAAAATCCTTTTGGAAATTTTGGTACACCACATCACAGGGCTTACCACAGTCTACAGGAAACTCTTTTTTATCCGGCACCGACAGGACCGGCGTGCTGCCGCTTGATCAAAAAGTCCGGATTAGAGAGAGGTATACTTACTAAGGTACGAGAACCCCGTACACGGCCACAGATCCAGGCTTCCCTGTTGCATAGCAATAGGCGCAGGAACCCCGGTTACACAGCCACAGACCCAGGAACCCCGGTTACACGGCCACAGATCCAGGAACGGCCACTAATATGAAGTAAAACTTAGCTGAACCTACTCCTGAATTTTGCCAGTTAACAGAGAATTCCGGTTATTTAGGTGCCGGTAAATCGAGAGTTTCCTGTACTTGGGTTCTGTCAGTCCATTCTACAATCTAAAAGAATGTGTTTATGATTTCACTAGAGATACTAGACAAAGTAAATCTTTGCAAATACATTTAGAGTGTTCCTACACATAGCAGCCAGCGAATTTCTACCCCCTGGCATTTTGCACTGAACATTGAAAAATGTTCATTTGTTTCATTTCACTCAGATGGAGATGGTTTTATGTAAGTGCAACCAATGATCTGTCTGTTTATTTTGTGTCTTGTTCTGAATCAAGGCAGTTGATATGATATTACAGTGTCAGCTGTAGTTCAGTGGTCGCACATTGCCTCTGAGTCTGTGGGTTCAAGTCCCACTCCAGAGATTTGAGCAGACACTCCAGTATAGTACTGAGGGAATGCTGCACTGTCTTTCGGATGAGACATTAAACCAGATGGATGTAAAAGATCTCACAGCACTATTTTGAAGAGGAACAGGGGAGTTCTCCCCGATGTCCCGGTCAATATTTATCCCTCAACCAACATCACTAAAACAGATTATCTGGTCATTATCATATTGCTGTTTGTGAGAACTTGCTGTGTGCAAATTGGCTGCCACATTTCCTACATTATAACAATGACTACACTTCTAAAGTACTTCATTGGCTGTTACTGCTTTGAGAGATCCTGAGGTTGTGAAAGGCACTATATAAATGTAAGTTGTTTCTTTTCTTATGTAGAGCAACTAATCATTGTCTTTTCTCACTGGTGATAAAATGTAGAACTTATTGATAAATATCTGAATAAACCTGCATCAAACTGACTTCCATTTGGAACATGGGGTCATTGCCCCAAGAATAAGGCACAGTGGCAGACTCATTTGATACTTGGCTAGTTACCCAGAGGTCCTACTAAATTATGAAACAGAATCTGATAAATCTGATAATTTGTGGACTAGCACCATGAAATGGCTGTGAAAGCTATTGGATGAATGTAAAAGCGAGGATGGGGCATGTGACATTCAGGGATTACGCCAGGCAGTGAGAATAGGTGAAGTCACCTACAAAAGACTGATGTCCACTTCCAAAGCTTGTGGTCACACTCCACAGTCTTGAGCACAAAAATCTAGGCTGACACTCCAGTGCAGGACTGAAGGAGTGCTGCAATGTCGGAGTTGTCGTCTTTAGGGTGAGATGTTAAACCGAGGCCCCGTCTGCTCTCTCAGATGGATGTAAAAGATCCCATGGCACTATTTCAAAGAAGAGCAGGGGAGTTATCCCCGGTGTCCTGGCCAATATTTATCCCTCAATCTACATAACAAAAACAGATTATCTGGTCATTATCACATTGCTGTTTGTGGGAGCTTGCTGTGCGCAATTGGCTGCCGTGTTTCCTACATTACAACAGTGACTACGCTCCAAAAGTACTTCATTAGCTGTAACGTGCTTTGGGACTTTCTCTTCCTTTCTTTACATTCCTTCTTTTCTTTCTTTCCTCCTTTTGTTTCTTCCTTTCTTTCCTTCCTTCCTTTCCCTCCTTTCCTCCCACTGTAATCCAGTATTCAGGATTCTTGCCTTCCGTTACTGCTCTACCTTACGTAAGCAATGTCCAGGAACTATTTTTAGTTTGTGTGTATGAGCCCAACAAAGTAAAGGAGTCCAGTTTGGAGAAATAGAACAAATATGGTTGTAGAAATTACTGTCAATTAATGCTGAATATGGAGCAACTTTGTTCTGAAATCTTAGGTCTATCTCGAGCATTATCAAAAATAAGGTTGAAGTAATTAGGCTATTTACCCTGGAACATGAGTGTGGGACAACAGACCACAAATACAAAATTCACATGACTTGAGCGAGATTAGAGATTAGAACAGCTATTTTTCCATAAAATGGTGGATGTGTGAAAATAAATTCTAGAGAAGGTAGTCGATTCAGGATCAGTTGACATCTTTAAAGAGGTGGACAATATCCATTGAACAGGGCAATTGATAATTACAGAGATATTAACAACAGCACTGCCTGATGTTTTTTTCAGGGGAAGTGGAAAAAAACTTTGGCCTCGATTTTTCCAGCCCTGAGGAGGCAGGTTTGGAGGCGGGACAGTTGGGAAAATTGCAAACCTGCCTCCAACCCGCCTCCGCGCAATTTTGCCGGGGGCAGGTTTGATGGGTGCGATTCGGTCCCGCATCCATCGGTCGGGAGAGGTAGTTAAGACTCTTAAATAGTCGTTAAGGGCCTCTATAATCCTATTTTGACAGGCCTTTGTTATTTTGCCACATTTTGCGCGGGTTGACAAGTGGGTGGCCACACAGCTGCAGCTCCACCATTAAAACGGAGCTTTCATCAGGGAGCAGTTGCAGGTGGCAGAGCTTTTGTTCCATAGGACTTTCAGCACTTTTAGCAGGCCTACCAAAGTCGGAGGTGCTGCAATTTCTATCTCTCAACTGTGGGACCTCCTTGGAAAACCCTCTCCCTGCTTGGACTGAGCGCTTCCCCAATGGAGGTATCTGCCAGCATCATGGGAACCTTTTATTTCCTTTCATCATGGACCTCAGATTCGGATAAGGAGCAGCCACGGCAGCAGCAGAACCAGGCAGCTCAGCAGCAGGAGCGCCAACCTCCTGCTCACCCACCTGATGCTACACAGGGCAGAAGGCGCCAGCGCATGGCAGCACGTCGCCACAGGAGATACCCTCCTCTCAGGGTTTACAGACAGAGGATGAGCTACCTCAACATGAGTGAGCAGCAGTGCCAAAGGAGGCTGAGAGTTTCGTGAGAGGTTGTCGGAGACCTCTGCACACTGTTGCACCAACACCTGGAGCCTAGAGGAGCGGGTGGACACCCCTTACCAGTGGCTGTCAAAGTCACCACCGCACTCAACTTTTTTGCCTCAGGTTCCTTCCAGGGATCATCAGCAGACATCAGCGGCATCTCCCAGTCGGCCGCCCACAGTTGCATCATGCAGGTTACCGATGCTCTTTTCGCAAAGGCGCACAATTACATCCACCTCAAGGGATCAAGCAAGTGTAACTGCCCATTCAGTTGGCTTTGCAAATATGGCAGGCTTGCCAATGGTGCAGGGCATCATAGACTGCACACATGTGGCCCTTAGGGCACCCCATCACAACCCAGCTACCTTTGTCAACCGCAAGGGCTTCCACTCCCTCAACGTACAGCTGGTGTGTAACCACAAGAAGCAGATTTTGCATGTTTGCGCCAAGTTCTGTGGTAGTTGCCAAGACTCGTTCATCCTGTGGAACTCTAGTGTTCCTCTGCTCCTCAATCCGCCAAACCAACTTAACGGATGGCTCCTTGGTGACAAGGGCTACCCCCTGATGAAGTGGCTAATGATGCCAATCAGGAGGCCAGCTAATGAGGCTGAGGAGCGCTACAACGCCAGCCACATTTTGACCAGGTCCATCATTGAGCAAACCATTGGCTTGCTGAAGATGCGATTCCGATGCCTTGACAGGTCAGGTGGAGCCCTGCAGTATTCAGCAGCCAGGGTCTCCAGAATGGTCGTGGTCTGCTGTGCATTGCACAACATGGCACAGCATCGTGGCTTGCAGCTTCCTTATGAGCAAGTGGCTCAGTTCATAGCCTCCACAGTTGAGGATAAGGATGAGGAGGAGGACCGAGTGGTGGCGTAACTACCAGCAGCTGCGGCAGCACGCGAGCACATGGCTGCCCTTGATGCAAGGGATGCACTCATCCTGGCCAGATTTGCATAGGTTGCCCATTGTGGCACATGTGCTTGGCTCCTTCTTAACGCATGATAGACAATTGACATGACTCTCTGACCTCCAACCTGACCACACAAGTGTTGCGGAGCCTGCAATATGGAGCTGCCTAAGCCAAAATAACAGATGCCATCACGCCAACAGTTTGCCATCACCTAATTTTAATACATTCACACAGGGATGGCATTTCATCAATAAACAGAAACAATCACCCAAGTGCCTAATGGTGCTTTATTTTTCTCTTACGCGTGCTCCTACGTGGTGCTCCCCCTGTGGCTTCAGCAGAAGTGGAGGCCCCTTGCTGACTTTCATGCTGCTCCTGCTTCGACACCTTTGGTGGGCGTCCTCTGGGTTTCCGAGCCTGTGAGGGCTCGCCAAACGTCTGCTCATCCTGCGGCAGTGCAGGGGCTGAGACACCCATCTCAGTTGGGTGCGGACTCTGGTGGGGCTCTGACCGAGGGCTACGCAGTGGCATGGAAGACTACTCTAATTATCTCCTTGCTGACCACCGCCCCACCCCCCTCGTCCCAACCCCCTTCCCCTCCCGGGCTCTCTAAATTCGAAATTGTCTAAAACCCTGCTGCATATAATCTTTCCCTCAGTAAATCCAGTTAACACATCACCCCTGTCCTCACTGACCTATCGTAGCTTCTGGTCCCCAGACACATCACACCTATTAATTGCTCCATGGCCTTGCCCTATGCTATTGCTGCAATCTCCACCGGCCCTATATCCCCTCCCAAATGCTCTGTTCCTTTAACTCCAGTCTGTTGTTCCTCCCCTTCATCTCATCATCGGCAAAGCTTTCAGCTGCTTGTTTCAACTGTTTGGAATTCTCTACCTAAGCCACTGTTTTTCCAACTTATTCCACCTTTTAAAAACCTGTGTAAAACCGATCTCTTTTGATCGTCCCTCTGAATCTCTCCCTCCCAGCTCGGTGCCTGTTCTCCTTATATCTACTTGTGACGCTCCTTCAGATCTATGTTAAAGGCATTGTACAAATGCAAGTATTTGTTGTTGTATTTAGGAAATATACAACAGGTCAGTTATCATTTAAAAGAGGCAGTTTGGTTGGGATCCATCATTAGGTTTGAATGTGTGTCTAGAATTTTGTGTTTGTATTTCAAATTTCCTCTGTTTGTATTTTGATCTATCAAGAGTGGCCAAAATAATTTCTTTTAAGATCTTTAATTTCTTTCATTGAAAAGAGATCTTCATCCTATTTGCCTGAGGTTGATTTGAACCCAATAGTAAAAGCACGTTGATCTAACATACCACAATCATATTCAATACATACATGAGACAGCACTTGGTACGTATGTTATATGGGAATCAAATGCCATTTCTGAAGGATGAATCAATTTCGTAATGGAGATGTACGCATATATGTAGCTATTGTTCCTTATCTAAGTTGGCTTCACGAGTAATGTTCCCTGTAATTATTTTGGCCCTGTGCGGCCCCTTTAAGGTCACCTGTCACTTTAATTCTCCGCTTCACTCCCACTCTGATCTCTCTGTCCTCGGCCTCTTACATTGTTCCAATGAAGCTCAACCTAAGCTCGAGGAACAGCACTTCATTTTTCGATTAGGCACTTTACAGCCTTCTGGACTCAGCATTGAGTTCAACAATTTCAAACTATAACCCCTGCTCCCATTTTTCATGCTGTATGATTTTGCCATCCCCATTTGCAACATTTTATCTTTCCTGCCTCTTACCTTAGCACAGTATGTTCTTTCAATTCCTTCCTCCCCTCCCTGTCTCTGCACCTGCTTAATATCTGTTACATCTCCAGCTTTTTCCAGTTCTGATGAAGGGTCCCAGACCTGAAACGTTAACTCTGTTTCTCTCTCCACGGATGCTGCCTGGCCTCCTGAGTGTTTCCAGCATTTTCTGTTATTTCCGCTTTCCAGCATCTGTAATATTTTGCTATTGTAACAAATCATTCATGTAGTTGCAGATATTGCTGTGCACAAAGTGATTCTGTGTTTCCTACATTAACAACAATCATGGCATTTCAAAGTAAATCATTCTATGAGCAGTGCTTTGAGCCCTGCTATAGAAATACATTTGGCAATAAGTTCTGCTATATTTAATTTGCTTTCTTTCATCATTATCATACAGCTCGTGCACAGATGTCACCACGTTTACCACTGTATGTTTATACCAGCTGCATTCAAGAGTTGGTACTGATGCATGCACAATTCACACATTTGCAGGCCTGAGTAAGCTATTAGCTACTGTAATTAAAAAATATATAGTTATACAGGTAGACTATCCTTTATCCGAAAACCTCGGGACCAGCCGAGTTTCGGATAAAGGAGAATTTCGGATTTCGGAAGGTGGGTCGGCGGGGGTCCGCGGGGGGGTCGTGCGCACGACTTACGCTGACGCTCAGCGTAAGTCAGTCGGGGTCGGCGGGGGTCCATTGGGTGAGTTCAATTGCTCATCAGCCTTAAGGTCACAACACTGGCTTTCTTTCTCTAAATATGAATCGGTAAGTCCACTGAGACGTTAGGATATTGTGGCTCCTGTGTTATTTTCATGCTCTTTCTGAAGCGGGGGGGGTCGGCGGTTGTCGGGGCTGGCGGGGTCGGCGGTTGTCGGGGCCGGCGGGTTCTGCGGGGGGGGTCGGCGGTTGTCGGGGCTGGCGGGGTCGGCGGTTGTCGGGGCCGGCGGGGTCTGCGGGTGGGTCGGCGGTTGTCGGGGTCGGCGGTTGTCGGGGTCTGCGGGGGGTCGTGCGCACGACTTACCCTTTATCCGAACTTCCGAAACCGGAACCCTCTAAAAACCGAAGGTTTTTTCGTTCGTACGCACGACTTACGCTGAACAAAAAAACCTTCGGTTTTTAGAGGGTTCCGGTTTTCGGAAGTCCGGATAAAGGGTAGTCTACCTGTAATACTTTTCATACTTTTTCCCTGTATGAGTGCAGGTGGAGCAAACTTACTTAGGCCCATTCCTGCCACCCTCACCCCATTCTCACTAGACTGTGAAGGGTCAATGATGTATACCCTCATCAAAAAGCTAGGATCACATTTACCTCTCCGCTAGTCCATCAAACTCGATATATTCAACTTTCCCACAAAGTTGCTAGGAAAATGCATGAGACATGTGCATAGCCGTAAAGTATCTCGATAAAGAGGTAACCAAATTTTATATACAACGTTAACTAATTTCATCCTGACTGCACGTACCATTGACATATTTCTTTCACAGAGAAACAAAAAGGCTTGTGGTTGCTTTAAACTATTATTGCTGTCGTGATATTAGGATGGCAACAGTGTGACTTTCCTATATGACTTCTGATCGAAGCAGAAATAAACTGCAAGGCTGGAGATCTAAACAAAAACAGAAAATGATGGAAGTACAGGAAACTTTGGTTTATCCGGAGGTTGTATGTCCGGAATACTCGATCTAACGGCAAAAATCAGGAGCCGTTTTCTGTAAGTTTTTTTAGATCTCGTTCTTTTTTTTTTCCCAGTCAGCCACTGCAAGGTCTGTAGCTATAGCAACAGCTTCAGCTACAGACGCTTGCAGCTGCAGCCGACTCTTTAGAAGCTGTTACTAAGCAACAGTGTTTGTTGTCAGATACGGAGATGAAAACCTCCATATGCTTCAACATTAACTTTGTATGTCCGGCAGTTTTGATAGATCGGCAACACGCCGGTCCCGTCAATGCCGGATATCACAAAGTTTCCTGTACACAACAAATCAGTATCTGTAAAGAAAACAGACAGGTTTCACCAGTGTGTCCTGATCTGACACATAAGTTCTCCACATTATCAGCAGTATAGTCCCTCTATATTGCTGTTCTGTTTAATCTTTCAATCTTTGACGAACGGCTAATCTGTTCACCTTGGACAGACAAAACCATTGAGGCTTATAAACAGGCCAGAGGGACTTGTGATCACTTTATCTGGATATACTTTACATTGGCCACTTGTGCTGGAACCATTCACAATCTCAACACTTAGCTGCTGTGGGCAATGTAGTAGGTGACTCACTCACATTAACTTAGAAATAACTCAAATTCTCTTCCAAACGTGGGGTTATTTGGAGTTGGGTCTTTTTATATCCTGACGTACCAAACAGCTCCCAAAATTCTGCTGTAGGGACAGAGGCAGGAGAACATGGATGCTAGATTGCCTGTTGGTTTTGAGACACATTCCTATATATATTGCACTCATTTTATGTGACCCTCAGAGTCTTTCAAAAGCAGACAATGGAAGGAGAAAAAATGATCTTAATACAATCTTAGTTTACACTCGTCTTCCTGTCAACTTCTTCATTATGTTGAAAATAAGACTTGACGTAATAAAACTCACTACGCACTTGGTTTGAGTATAAAGCAAGGCTTTAATCAACTTGTTTCAGAACATGGAGGTCTAGTTGTACTTCACTAGTTCCTGTCTTACAAAATGTCCCTGGGTAAGCTGGGCCCACGCCCAAGTATTTATACTCCTTGGATGGCGCCACCAGCTGGCCATCCAGTGTTATTTCATGAGTAGTTTCTTTATGATGATGAGATTTATAACAAGACTTATCACACGTCTCCCATTGTAACTTGTTCTTTGCTACACTCTGAAAATCGTGGGACTCCTTACCTCTCTGTACTTTCGCTTCCGCCAACATACTACAGGTTTTTAAACCCAAGTTTGAGGTCTCTTCTTCGTTTATCTCATCTTCTCTCCCACTCCTTTGGCTTTGTTCCGCACCGTGGGCCTCGAGTCTTCAAGCAAGGTTTCTCAACAAAGAAAACCCTTACTGAACTTGAAAATCTTGGTTTTCTGATAACTTATTATTGAGAAGTGCTGAATGAATTTCACTCCAGCACAGGACAGATCGCTATCGCAACAAAAAGATGAAATGCTTTATCTGCAGTAACAGGCTTCTCTTTGATAGCTAAAAATCATTCTCTTTCAATACCCAGGCTAAGAGATTCTTGCTGCCCCTGATGGGAAACCTACTATCTTTTAGAAGACCTTCAATAAACAAAACCTATACAGTGCTAAGGTGCTGAGTGGAAGAAACATGTCACCTGCAGTGCAAATGGATACCTAAGATAGATTTTCCACTATGGGGTAATTTTCAGCTGAATAGCTATTAGCAGGTTTTGGCCAGACGTAAATGGAAGTCTATTGTTTGCACCCAGTTTTCTTAGTTCAGCTCATTACCATAACTTCAGCCACAGATTTGCACAGATCTGGAGAGCACACGAGAGGGATCATTTTGACTTAGGGAACAAAAATCATGAGAGTTATTTTAAAGGGTGGCCGAGCCAATATCACACATTTTACACTGCCGGCTAAAGTCAAAAGCAAGAGTGGAAAATGGCGTGAAAGTGAAAATTAAAGGCATGGGGACAATTAAAGGGGAGTGTCACAGTAGTTTGACAAAAATTCAGAAAACCTTTGGAAAGATTCAAAAGGCATACCCATCCATTAACAGCCTTTGTCAAGTCTGAAGAGGCAGGGGATTAAGCAGAGAGAGGGAAAAATGAAGGGAAAGGATACTGAAGGTGCAGGTATGAGTCTGCAGGCAAGTGACCTGAACCAGTGCTTGATGGCTGCTGAAGTGTAGGTGGTTATGCATGAGGTGTTTGTATGGGCATTGGTTCTCTGTGCAACTCCGCTGTATCACCACTATAGTTCAACACTGCAATGTGCCTGCAAGAATGTGGACCAAGTTTCAGCCCACAGTGGATTGTTACTGTTACTACATGTGCCAGTATTATACGACATGGTAGCAGCAGGTGTTCTTGCAAAACATGCTAAAGCACTGCATCTGTCTCTTTGCTGACCCAGAAAGTGAGAAAACTTGGTCATTGCCAGGTAGATGTGCCAGGGCCTGCAGAAGTGGTTGGTGGCATCTTGGCAAGTGCACACAATCAGGCTATCCTGGCTCTAGATTACTCTGGCATGCCATCTTTCATGGAGCATTACATTGTGATTGGGGTACTTCCAAGGAAGCACCCAACACTACTATTCATTAGGCATTCAGATATCTTTGTTGTGCTACTGGGTCTACTGTCACAGATTCCTTTAGGAATAAGAGTCTCTGCATGTACTAATTGTCTGCTAAAGCGAGCTCTGGACAATTCTGTATGCATGTGTGGGTATGGGTACCAGCAGGTGAGTACAGAGCACCTCTTGAGCAATCTAACCTGTCTGGAATCACTCCATAGGTTATATTCTTCTTCCAAACGTGTCAGGCAAGTGGCTTTCCATTGACCAGGGCCAGGATTCAGTATATCTGCTTCCCAGCAGAGTTTACAGCTGTTCCACTGGACTACTGCCAGAGCTGTGGGACAACTTGCATTTTTGCCCCAAATTATTTACAACAAATGGTATGGGAATCTAAGAGCCAACATGAAAATAACAAAAAAAATGAAGAAAAAGTTAAGAAAGGGCAAAAATATAGGTTGATTGGCCATGATAAAAATTGGCCCTTAGTGTTAGGGGGGATTAAATACGTGGGGTTACGGGGTTACGGGGATAGGGCTTGGGTGGGATGGCTGTCGGTGTAGGGACCAGGTGCTAGGGTTTGGATGATCAGCCATGATCTCGTTGAATGGCGGAGCAGGCTCGAAGGGCCGAATGGCCTACTCCTGCTCCTATCTTCTATGTTTCTATGATGCCCTGGATGCTTATTGGTGCCTAACAACCCTGGACTCTCATTTCAAATGGATGGAATTAACAGTTGACATCCTGCACACCAGAACAGCAGGAAATGCCATGTAGGATGTGCATGCCCCCAAATTAAAATGAAATAAAGCGTCTGCCTGTTTGACAAAGCTTACATGTCCCACCTACCACAGAATGTTTCAGAGCACAAAGTGGACAGAGTTCTGGTGGAGTGGGATTCTCGCTATTTTATGCTTCTGGCTGCCTGAATACCACCTGAAAATTGGGCCCTCTTCGTAGAAAAACCCAGGCTGTCGATTGTCTGTATTGTCTTGTTAATTCCTTCGATTCTGAAGTATTGTCACAATCTATTTAACTTGGGGTTGAAAAAATATAAGTTTTATTAGGTGCTGTTCTCCAACAATCATTCAGAAATTATTCCTTTGGACATTTTGTGACGGAACCTCAAAAATCCAATTCTGTTTCCCTCCTCCCCACGGAATCTGATGCATTTGAAACTTACACACCCTCCATTCAAAACATTGGGCCAGAAATTCCAGAACGGGGCTTGCAGCGCGTGCAAGCCCCGTATTTGCACTTACCCCACGCTCCTGCCGATCAGCTCCAGAGACGCCTGCACTTGCAGAAACTGAAAGAAGAATCCCGGGCAGCGTATGACGTCACGCCGCCCAGGAGTGCAGCCAGCGCGGAGCCAGGAGCGTGCAGTGTAAGTGAGACACGCCCCTTGAGGTCTCAGTTTCACTGGACACGCCCCCAATGTTTCTGTCAAGCTGCTTTGCTTTCTTACATGCAAAGCAGCAGTTTAAATAGGTTTTTGGAAGTTTTTTGAAGATTTTGGTAACTTTTATAAACTTTTTTAAATGTTTACATTATTTTGAGTAATCTGAAGTAGTTTTAAAGAGAATTAAAGCAATTTAAAGACTTTTAAAAGCCCTAAAAGAATTTTTTTAATTCCATTTATTTATTTAGCAATGTCGTCGTCATACGTGTCTTCACACTGTTCCCTTTGGGGAACTGTATGAAGTGGTGGAAGGATTTATGGCCGTGATTAACGCTCATTCCGTGACCGTAACCATCTTTGAACCAGCCATTAGGGCGGTTAGTCCTATGGCGGGAGGGTTTTACGGGCTCCCACAAGCTATACAAGGAGGGGGGGCCACCCACACCAACGGACGCAAATATCCCACTGGATGTCAACCCAGAATTTAGAGCCGGAGCTCCGACTCCACTTGCCGGGACTGTCTGGAGCGGGGTTCGAAACCCTACCCTGATCTGGCCCAGCGGCGGGGATCCTACCGCTATGACAAAGGCCCAATCTGATTAGCAACGTGAAATGGCAGCATAGGGCTCCAGTCACGGGGAGGGAAAAGGCACAGGAAATGTATGGGTGTCACCTTTTGTGCGGAGTGGGCCTTTTGCGTAGCAGTAAGCATCCCCGCCGCTGGGCCAGAAGGAGTAGGGTTTTGAACCCCACTCCAGACAGTCCCGGCAAGTGGAGTCGGTGCTCCAACTTTAAATTCTGGGTGGACATCCAGCGGGATACTTGCGTCCGTGGGTGTTGGTGGCCGCCCCCCCTCAGATGGGTTGTGGGAGCCCGTAAAACCCTCCCGCCATAGGACTAACCACCCTAATGGCTGGTTCAAAGATGGTTACGGTCACGGAATGAGCGTTAATCACGGCCATAAATCCTTCCACCACTTCATACAGTTCCCCAAAGGGAACAGTGTGAGGATACGTCCGATGATGACCTCTTGCGCAATGCACCTCCTTGGACCCTCAGTCGCAGATGCGAGGGGGCAAGTCGTGCAATTGTTAAATTTTTTATTTTATTGACATGTAAAATGTTGGCCCAATAATTCCCTTCCAAATGCGCTAGTACGGTCGGGGTACTTACGCATCTGGCCGGATGAAATGCCGGTTTTCAGCATGCACAGTGCATGTGGGGAAAACCGGCATTTCCTGTCCTCTGAACGAAGGGGTTCAGAGGCAGAACGCGTGCGACTGCACAGGCAGCGCGTGCGCAGTATAATTCGCCGCTTTCATTAATGCTTTCAGTGAGGTCCAGTCATTACAACTTACACATGAAAAAAGCATGGGTACAGTTGCTACAGAGGCTGCGGAGGAAGATATTTCTTATCGTGGAGCTTCTGAAAGTATGTATGTCTGTATATATTCCTTTGCGTGTTATGTATATATTCCTTTACTTATGTGTATGAATGTATTATTTAATTATGACTTTCAGAGAAAGTAACTTATTGGAAAATCATAATTAAAAACATACATTCATACACATTAGTAAAGGAATATAAAACATACATACATATACGTAAAGGAATATATGTGGACATACATACATAACTCATTCTCACATTCCATTCACACAGCCACAATTGCTCCTTCTACCTACCGTTCAGAAAACCCTTTAAAAAAAAAAAAAATTAAACTTTTAAACTTACTTAAAATTTCTTAAAATAACTTCCCTCCCTTTCCCAAACAAAAATATTGCATTTCAAAAGCTCCACGATAAAATATATCTTCCTCCGCAGCCAATGAACAACTTTACACTTGCTTTTTTCAAGTGTAACTTCTAAGGACTTAACCTCACGGATTTGAATGAAATCCACGAAGTTCACTGCGCAAGCGCTGCCTGTGCAGTCGCACGCGCTCGAGGTCTGGAAATGCCGGCGTTCCCCGCATGCGCTGTTCATGCTGAACGCCGGCATTTCCAACGGCCAGAAGCGTGAGTAAGCCGACCGTACTCACGCTTCTGGCCTGGAATTTCTGGCCCCTTTTGGTCATTCCTTCGTGAATTGAATATGAAGCACAGATTCCAGTATGTAGAAGCCAAATTAGGTTTATCCTACTGGATTGTCAGAACTAGATTCATTTTGTAAATCCAGGCAGTTTTCTTTGTCTCACATGGGAAATGTCCCTAACTCTGCTGTGTCCAAAGGGAGACTGACAAAGCGGTTAGTTGACTGTATTTTGCATTGTTATCACTTTGAATAAAGGAAACTTCAGATGATGTCAAAGGCTATTCCACTAGGTCCAGTGTTGCAACTTGGATTAGTCGTAAGCAACTCAGTCTAGACATCATCTGGAGGGCTGCTGTTGAGAGCAGTCCTCATACCTTTACCAAATATTATTATTTGGGTTATGTCTGTCCTCCGTATATACCACATTTAAGAGAGACTTGTTGTATCCGTGTGTTAATGGAGACACGGAATGCAGGAGTTGGTTTACAGGTGTTTACTGAACAAAGTCTGGAGGTGAACTAAAAGATACAAGACACTATACAGGCTTATATAGCCCGAGTGGCCATTACCGGCATTACAGTACACAGGGGCTCTTAAAGGCACATACACCACAATTCCTCCCCTTTTAGACAATTAGTACATAACATTTTAAGTAATCATTAATTAACATGTTTACAAGAACAATAATCTACACATTTGCTGCAGTTAATCAATTATAAGTCAGTCTCTCTGGAGGCTTCCTCACTCGGTCCGGATAACGCCTCGGTGGTGTAGTAGTTTTTGGTGGTGTAGTAGGTTCTTTTGGCAAGATCGATTCAGCTTGAATGCCAGTGTCGGGTTCATCTGGTTCCAGTATCACCGGCTCGGAGGTAGATACTATGGGTATCTCTGCTTCATCATTAGGCGTATAGAGTTGTGGTGTAGGTTGTCCCTTTTCGGATGACTCTATGGTCTGGTCAGCATGGCGCCTTATTATGCTTTCTCCAATGTCCACGGTATACATCAGCGGTCCTAGTCGTGTGCAAATAGTTCCAGGCTGCCATTTCTCGGTACGGTAGTCCCGGGCCAAAACTTGTTGACCTATCTGGAAGGTTCTAGTTGGCCTTTCATTCATGCCTTGAAATTGCCGGTTCTCCACGTCCCTTCTGATGTTTGGCTTGATCAAATCCAGCCGGCATCTTAGGCTTCTATTGAAAAACATCATGGCGGGAGTTTGGTTTGTAACCACATGTGTTGCATTCCTGTATGCAAACAAGAAGTTATCTACCTTATGTTGTAGATTTATGTCTTCATTACCCATGGCCTTTATGGCCTTCTTGAAAGTCTGGACTAACCTTTCAGCCAATCCATTGGTGGCGGGATGGTATGGGGCGGACGTGTAGTGCTTAACCCCATTGTTTTTTAAGAACTTCCTGAATTCTTCGGACACAAATTGCGGTCCATTATCAGAACAGATCTGTTCAGGCAGCCCATTCCTGGCAAATATGGTCCTTAATACTGTGATGGTTTTTTCTGTGGTGGTGGAGGACATCTTTATTACCTCCGGCCACTTGGAGTGTGCATCAACCGCGATTAAGAACATTGAGTCCATAAATGGACCAGCAAAGTCGATGTGTACCCTTTGCCATGGAGATGAGGGCCACTCCCATGGATGTAGAGGGGCTTGTGGTGGGGCGTTTTGGACCTTCTGGCATCCTAGACAGCTCTTGGTCATTTCTTCGATGTCTCCATCGATACCTGGCCACCACACAAACGCTCTGGCTAGGTTCTTCATTTTCACTCCACCCAGATGCCCCTCGCGAAGCTCCTTTAGCACTTTATCCTGGAGTTTGGGTGGAATCACCACTCTGGATCCACACATCAAGGTTCCTCGGCATACTGACAGCTGTTCTCTTCTTTGCGAGAATGCTGGCAACAGTGGTTCGCCATGTGCTGGCCATCCCTTCACCGTTAAACCGTAGACTCGTGAGAGAGTCGGGTCATTTCTCATTTCCTTTTCAATGGTAGAATTTGTTACAGGTAGACATTCCACTATGGTTGAGTGGAACATCTCCACTGGGTCCACTGTAGGTGCCTCTTCTACCGTTGGCAACGGTAGGCGCGATAAACCGTCAGCATTCCCATGCTGTTTTGATCCTTTGTATTCTCTGTCATATTGGTGTGCCCCTAGAAAAAGGGACCACCTCTGTAGCCTTTGCGCTGTCATAATGGGAACGCCCTTTTTAGGGTTGAATATGGAGACGAGGGGTTGATGGTCAGTCAACAAGGTAAATTTTTGTCCGTGTAGGTAATGGTTGAATTTCTTCACTCCCCATACCAGGCTGAGTGCTTCCCTGTCGATCTGGGCATAGTTACGCTCAGCTGAGCTCAATGAGCGTGACGCAAAAGCTATTGGCCGCTCCGAGCCATCAGGGAATCTATGCGATAACACCGTTCCTACGCCGTAAGGGGATGCATCGCACGCCAGTCTGATTGGCAGTGATGGGTTGTAATGAGCCAACACTTCCTTGGACGTGATCAAGCCTTTGCATTTATGGAAGGCACGTTTACAGTCTTCGCTCTATTTCCAAATTACTCCCGTTTGTAGCAGTTCGTTAAGAGGGTGCAGAAGAGTTGACAAGTTCGGTAAAAATTTATGATAGTAATTTATCAATCCCAGGAACGACCTTAATTGTGAGACATTTTCAGGTGCTGGGGCTTTTATGACCGCTTCAATTTTTTCAGGTGACTTATGCAACCCTTCCTCGTTAATTATGTGGCCACAATATGATATTTGTTTCTGGAAAAATTCGCACTTGGGGCGATTTGCTCGTAGGCCCCGTTCTCTCAGCCTAGTGAGCACCTGCTCCAAATTGGCAAGGTGCTCGTTGTCGCTTTCTCCTGTTACAAGGATGTCGTCTAGGTAGCATTGAGCCCCCGGAATCCCTTGGAGGACTTGCTCCATAGCTCTTTGCCAGATAGCTGGAGCTGATGCTACTCCGAAAACCAGTCGATTGTACTGGTACAGGCCTTTGTGTGTATTTATTGTGAGATACTTTTTAGAGGCCTCTTCAACCTCCATCTGTAGATATGCCTGTGCCAAGTCAATTTTGGTGAAACGTTTCCCTCCGGATAGTGAGGCGAAAATATCTTCTATCCTTGGAAGAGGATACTGTACCGTGTGAAGGACCGGGTTTACAGTCACCTTGAAGTCCCCACAGATGCAAATTTTTCTCTGTTCTTCAGATTTATCATTATTCAACGTTTTCTTCATGACCGGGACGATGGGTGTTGCCCACACGCTCCAATCTATCTTGGATAATACGCCGGCCTTTACCAAATTCTCCAGCTCTGCCTCCATTGCTGGACGAATTGCGTATGACACCGGCCTTGCCTTAAAAAACTTGGGAATTGCCACATCTTCCACTTTTATTGAGGCAGTGACGCCTTTCAAGGTTCCTAGTTCCTGTTGAAACACTTCCTTGGCGTTGGCCAAGATGTCTTTTAATCGTTCAGGTATGACGTCATCATTTTTTTTCTTACTGGTCACCGTCAGTGCCTGAATGGAGTGCCAGTCTAAACGTATCTTCCTGATCCATTCACGTCCCAACAGCGGTGGACCACCATTTTGCAGAACGTATAAATACAACTTCTGTATTTCCTTGCCGTTGTATACAACAGGCACCCTTATTTTCCCTTTGGGGTATACTTTCTGCCCCGTATATGTTTTCAAGATAATGGATGTGTCTTTCAAAGGTATATGTGGAAATAGCCGCTCGTAATCCCGTCGACTTATGATGGTCAGAGCTGATCCTGTATCTAGCTCCATTTTAACTGGGGACCCCGCTATCGTGAGGGTAACCCAAATGGTCTGGTAATCTTCTTTGGCAATTACATTATGTAATTTGAGACAGCTTAGTCTCTTGTTTCCGGTGTCGCTATCGCTCTTCTGGTCTTCGGAGCTACTGTCCGTCATCATTTGTACCTTTCTGTACTTTTCCTTATTGATTTTTTTCCTGTCCGTGGATTTTTTGTTTCCAGATCGGCATACACGTGCAATGTGTCCAATCTTTCCGCATTGCCTGCATGCTTTGTCCTTGAACCAGCAGTCCCTCTGGTCATGGGTGGATCTGCCGCAGCGATAACATCTCTCGAAACCCTGTGTCATTTCATGGGTGCCGAAGTCCTGTGGCTTTTGCTGTATCTCTGCAGCTCCTCTTGCGGCTGCTTCGTATGATACAGCCACACTGAAAGCCTTGTCCAGTGTCAAATCTTTCTCAGAAAGTAGCCTTTTCTGTGTTCCTTCACTTAGGAGACCGCAGACGAATTTGTCTCGAAGAGAATCTGCCAGTCCTGCCCCGAATTGGCAGTGCTTTGATAGCTTCCTTAATTCGGTGAGGTAATCAGCGTTACTTTCATTCTTGTGCTGATTCCTCTTAAAGAATTTGAATCGTTCCGCTATCAGCAGCGGTGTTGGGTTTAAGTGCTCCTGTAGGGTATCAACAACCTGCTTAAAATTCTTGTCCATCGGTTTGGCTGGAGTGATTAAGTTTCATAACAGCCCATATGTCCTTGCGGCCATTAGATTTAGAAGTACCGATGCCTTTTTATCATCCTCTATTTCATTCGCTGTGCAATATACCTCCACTCTTTCCACATATGTGGTCCAATCCTCCACATCACTATCGAAAGCAGTAATATTGCCAGTCTTAGGCATCCTGAAAAAAAAGGCGCCTCCCGCGCTTTCCTTTCTTCCCTGCCAAGAAAAAATGGCGCCTCCCGCGCTTTCCCGCCGCTGCCGCTGCTGACATCGCTGATCTCCGCGGTTTTTATTTATACAGATATTTTTAATAGTTGGAGACTCGTTCCCGCCGGACTCTCTGGGACTTTTCCCTCCCTCTGCTTGGTCCGAACGCCGACCTGCTTTGCAGCGCTGGCCGTCTCCCGAGTGCTCCACTCTCCGTCTCTGTTTGCCTCCGCCTTCGTTGCTCGGCCCCGCTGCAGAGCCAACCGATCGAGCCCCAGCCCGCCGCCCAGGAAGGATTATTGCAGTACCTGCCACCAGCCCGGCTAGCTGGTGAAACCACAGTTTTTTCTTTTTTTTTCTTCGACCTTCGTCTGAGGAATCGATCTCCTTGAGCTGCTGCCGAATTGCAGGTAAGTCCGTTTCCAATTCGTCGCCACTGTTGTATCCGTGTGTTAATAGAGACACGGAATGCAGGAGTTGGTTTACAGGTGTTTACTGAACAAAGTCTGGAGGTGAACTAAAAGATACAAGACATTATACAGGCCTATAAAGCCCGAGTGGCCATTACCGGCATTACAGTACACAGGGGCTCTTAAAGGCACATACACCACAAGACTGGGTGATCAGGCTTCTGCCAAATGCTGCTCTGTAATCGGCCCATAGAAGGCTCACATGAATAACCCAGGTCTGTTTACTCTATTTCCTGGCCCTCTTTGAGGATGTTTCTGGGCTCTATTCAGTACCTCCTCCTGACAGCATAGCTGAGACCAGAACCTGCCCTGTGGACATGAGCAAAACTGACATGCTGACACTCTGGCACAGTTGTATTGTTATGGCACATTTATCTTACTGAGCAACTGATGTAAAGAAGCAGCTCAGTGTTCCAAAAAGAAATGCAAAGTAGGGAGCCACAGTGCTATCCAGAACATGAGTTAATTATGTGGCTGGTCCAACACCAGGCGTTGCGCCAATATGGGCACAGGCCTAATTATTGTACTACATGGCTTTTCAGCTGCTGGGCAAGGATGCAGTTATTCTTCATAGCCCCAGTGTTCCAGGCATCATGGGCTGGATATTACTTACCGAGACGAGTTGGGGGCGGGATTGCTGCCTTCCTGGTTCACTTAACAGGCAGTTAAGTGGCTATAATCCTCTTCCCGCCGCTAGGAGTCTGGTCCCTGCGCAGTTCGGGGACCCAACTCCCGGGAAGATTGGTTGGAGGCGGGTTCGGGACCCGCTCCCATTCTTTTTGACTTTCCCAGCAGTCCCGCCTCTTCAGGGCTGGTAAAATCCAGCCCAACATCTCTGCCTAGAATGGCTACTGAGACGATGAGGAACTTTAAAATGGCCTGTTGGCAATGCTCCTTGTAGTCATTTCTTTTTGGTACATTTCAAGTTAAATGCTGCCATGTGTTTTTGGTGCCCTGTAATTAAACACAGCAGCTGATTTCTGCACGACTGCAGTCTCTTGTTTCTTACTAACAGATTAACAAACACTAACTTTTGTGGCATGGCCTGGTCAGATAAAGAACAGTTCATTAGTTTACACAAAGCTGCTGCTTAATAAATCCCCAATAACAATCTATCTCAATAGAAATCACATTTTTGCAAGATCTGAGCAATTTTAATACACTGTATTTCCCAGTGTCAGGACGTTAAAAATAGCTTTGTATCAGTGCCAAGTGATGTGTATCAATACACTGAACAAGCTGTGCCACACATAGTGTAGAATGCAAACTTACGCAAGTGATTTTTCTCAAATGGCTAGCTTCTGATTTTGGTTGTGTCACCAGAGAAAGGTGCTGATTGAATTTCATATGCTTTCTGCACCAACACCGGCATCTCCACACCATTTCTGCACCAGGCAGAGATGGAGATTTGGAGAGTGAGTTTCCCTGGGCCAGTTACAAGCACCTCCTGTCAATTGGCTTCAGCACTGCACTTGCAGAGGCTTGGAGCAGGTCTTCTGGCCAATAGCTCATGGCAGGTTAGGCTAGGTCTTCAGTCAACTTGGTCACACCCTTCTCGAATACCAACCTTATCATCTTCCCATTACAGTATTCAGCTGTTTCTTAATTAAGTCCAGTGTCCAGGCCTCAGCTCCCCCACCCCCGGTAACACCCTCCAGCTGTAGATACTACACAACCATAATCAGCTGGTGAAGGAATAAGGAAACGATAACAAGTGAAGATGATCAAGAAGCTTGGAGATCACATCACCAACTTGAAGAGACTGGGACCACTGCCTTGTAGGGAATGAAGGCTTGTGACATTGTACAAAGAGCTGAGACCTGAGCTCTGTAAATGTCATTAACTGTAAATAAAATGTTCAATTTTAAATAAAAAAATAAAAATAAGGAAACGATTGGTTGCTCTACAGAAAAGAGAACGATCCCCACCTTGTCAATGCAAATATTCACTAGCACTGACTGAAACATCGTGCAAATCAGTCCTCAACCCGTCCTGAAGTGTCAGGTCTGTTAAGGTGCTCTGATGTAAATCATTATTTCTTCTAATAGGTAGGAACTCTTTGCTAAGCTATGTAGGCAAGATGTAAAAGTTACTTTACATTGAACGTACCTCCCCATAAACTCACTTACTCCTTTAAATTCTATTGCCCAGATTTAGATCTTTTTGTTTTTGCAAATGAACTGCTTCACTGAATAATGTGAAGAGATGAATGGATGCAGCTATATTCTCCTGCCTTGGTGTGAAATTGGCAGTGCCCACTCTCCATTTTAAGAGTTTGGATAGTGAGTGTCAGTGGGCTATATTCAATTGCGTAGCTCAGCCTGATCCTCCCCACACCTGTACACTTTTGACAATGTCACTAGAGAGTAACCAGGAGTGTAAATGCTGACCAATGTTTTCTCTGTCTACACTAAAGAAAGAACTTGCATTATATAGAGTTTTTCCACAACCTCACAACATCCCAGACTGATTCACAGCCAGTGAAGTACTATTGAGTTTAGCCACTGCTGTAGTCTTAGAATCATAGAAATTTACAACACAGAAGGAGGCCATTCGAACCATCGTGTCTGTGCTGGCCGAAAATGAGCTATCCAGCCTAATCCCACTTTCCAGCTCTTGGTCTGTGTCCTTGTAGGTTAAGGCACTTTAAGTGCATATCCCAAGTACTTTTTAAATGTGATGAGCATTTCTGCCTCTACCACCCTTTCAGGCAGTGAGTTCCAGACCCCCAATAGAATCATATGTAGGGAAACACGACAGCCAATTTCTGTACAGCAGTGAGATAAATGAACAGATAATCTGTTTTAGTGATGCTGGTTGAAGGATAAATATTGGCCAGGAAACCAGGAGATCTTCCTTTTCTTCAATTTGTGCCATGAGATCTTTTACTTTCACCTGAGAGGGTACACGGGGTCTCAGATTAACGTCTTATCTGAAAAGTAGCATGTCTGACGACACAGCACTGATATGTCAGCCTAGATTACGTCCTCATATCTTTGGAGTGGGACTTGAACCCATGACCTTCTTGACTCGAGTGCTACTGAGTCAACATTGACACCTATGAGCACTGTTCCCCCTAAGCTGCGCACGTGCGCGGCCACGCAGCACTCTTGATTGGGCCGCGCAGTTAAATATACAGGCCTCGCGCTCCCGCGGCACACTGAAGCTTCGCGCCGGGGACACTGACTCGCGGCAGGCAGCTGCGCGGTAACCGCCCCTCACTGGCAGCCATGTGATTGGCAGGCCTTTCCAGCCACTGACGTGCGCTTGCAGACTTTCTCAACCAGGGTTCCCCCGCCAATCAGTGCAAAGAGAAGGCAGGATCCTCCCGACTCAAGTCAGTGGCTGGACTGGCCTGCCAATCTCATGGCTGCCAATCACACGGCTGCCAGTGAGGGGTGGTTACCGCGCAGCTGCCGCCTCGAGTCAGTGTCAGCCGGCGCGAAGCTTCAGTTTGCCGCGGGAGTGCGAGTGCGGCCCTAGGGTGTTATTAGACAGTCAAAGAAAGGCAAGTCAGTAAGTACCTCAGCAACCCGAGTGCTTGTCAGCACGACAACCTGGCCAGTAACCAGCATAGTGTTAAGTTAAAGAAACATTTTACTATTCTGCGGGGCTATTGGCCACACTGGTAAGTCCCCTGGAAGTCCTTTGGAGAGGCCTGAAATTGTATCAGGATGTGGAGCCAACAAGTCTCAGCCTTTATTGGTAGTTTCTGTGGGGACTTGTTTGAGACAGAATTTCCAGCTGCTCCAAAAATGACCCCTGATGTCAGGAAATTCCTCATGCTCAGCTTGGTTTATGCAAAGCAGCCAGTATGCCTGCATTAACCTTCGATAAGGTCCCACATAAAAGATTAGCATGGAAAATTGAGGCTCATGGGATAAAGGGGAAAGTTTTGGCGTGGATAGGGAACTGGCTGTCAGATAGAAAACAGAGAGTTGGAATAAACGGCTCATTTTCTGAATGGCAGGCAGTAACAAGTGGGGTACCACAGGGATCTGTCCTGGGCCCCCAGCTGTTCACAATTTACATTAATGACCTGGATCAGGGAGTCGGATGCAGCATTTCCAAATTTGCAGACGACACTAAACTAGGAGGTGGGGTGGGCTCAGAGGAAGAGACCAGGAAGCTCCAGAGCGATTTGGACAGACTGGGCGATTGGGCGGATAAATGGCAGATGCACTATAATGTGGACAAGTGCGAAGTTATCCACCTTGGGTGCAGGAACGGGAGGGCAAATTATTATTTAAATGGCAATAGATTGGGAGAGGGGGAAGTACAGAGAGACCTGGGTGTTCTTGTACACCAGTCACTGAAGGCGAGCATGCAGGTGCAACAGGCGGTCAAGAAGGCAAACGGTATGCTGGCCTTCATAGCAAAAGGGTTAGAATACAGGAACAGGGATACCTTGCTGCAGCTGTACAGGGCACTGGTGAGACCACACCTCGAGTACTGTGTACAGTTTTGGTCGCCTCATCTGAGGAAGGATGTTCTTGCCATGGAGGGGGTGCAGCGGCGATTCACCAGGCTGATACCAGGAATGGCGGGAATGACCTATGAGGAGAGACTATGTAGTTTAGGGATGTACACACTGGAGTTTAGAAGATTGAGAGGGGACCTCATAGAAGTGTATAAAATTCTGACAGGTCTAGACAGACTGGATGCAGAAGGAATGTTTCCCTTGGCGGGTGAGAACAGAACTAGAGGACATAATTTAAGGATAAGGGCTAAACCATTTAGGACAGAGATGAGGGGGAATTTCTTCACTCAGAGAGTGGTGAACCTGTGGAACTCATTGCCACAGAGGGCAGTGTACGCCAGCTCATTAAATATATTTAAGAGGGAATTAGATATATTTCTACGGGCAAAAGGGGTTAAGGGTTACGGAGAGAAGGCGGGGACGGGATACTGAATTAAAGGATCAGCCATGATCTCATTAAATGGCGGAGCAGGCACGAAGGGCCGAATGGCCTACTCCTGCTCCTATCTTCTATGTATCTATGTATCTATGTAATAAGCCATTAGCCAGAGGGTCAAGCATTACCAATTGGCCCTTTAAAAAAAACTGTTGTGCCAGTGATGTCAATGATTCTACAGTACTTACCCCAAATATGACTACTACCCTTTGTTTATTGGCTCAAATGCTTTTGGATCAACTGTTTGATTTGACACCAGTTTTGGGGCCATTCACTTTGGTCCCCAATTTTAACATGCAAAGGCTGAAACACTTTGCTTAAGAATTAGGAGCAGGAGTAGGCCATACAGCCCTTCGCGCCTGCTCTGCCATTCAATAAGATCATGACTGATCTTCGACCTCAACTCCACTTTCCAGCCCGATCATCATATCTCTCGGTTCCCCTAGAATCCAAAAATATCTCAGCCTTCAATATACTCAACGACTGAGCATCCACAGCCCTCTGAGGGTAGAGAATTCCAAAGATTCACAACCCTCTGAGTGAAGAAATTCCTCCTCATCTCAGTCTTAAATGGCCGACCCCTTATCCTGAGACTATGGACCCCTTATCCTGAGACTATGCCCCCTAGTTCTAGACTCTCCAGCCAGGGGAAACAATCTCTCAGCGTCTACTCTGTCAGTCGCCCTCAGAATCTCATATGTTTCAGTGAGACCACCTCTCATTCTTCTAAACTTTGGAGAGTATAGGCCCATTCTACACAATCTCTCATCATAGCACAGCTCTCTCATCCCAGGAATCAATCTAGTGAACCTTTGTTGCACCGCCTCTGAGACAAGTATATCCTTCCTCAGATAAGGAGACCAAAACTGTGCACAGTACTCCGGATGTGGTCTCACCAAAGCCCTGTACAATCGTAGTAAGACTTCCTTACTCTTAAGAGCAGGGATAAATATTGTGAAGAATGCTTGAGAGCAAAACATTAGGGCCCAGAAATTCGGGTCTCCACGGGTGAGTATACACGGGGTACTCACCCGTAGGCCCAACGGAAGTGCCGGTTTCGTGCATGCACTGCGCATGCGCGGGAAAACCGGAACTTCCGTTCCCTTAAAGGAAGGGGTTCAGAGGTCGAATGCGTGCGCCGGAGAGGCAGCGCGTGCGCATGGAACTTACGTTTTTTTTGCAGGTTTTTCCGGGAGGGTAAGTCTCCAGGAGTTACACATGTAAAAAGCAGATGCAAGGCCTGCTTTTAACAAGGTTAAGTGATGAATTAAAACATTTTTTCCACAGGTTTATTATTTTAAAATACTTTAAAGAAAGGTAAGTTTATTTTTAGCCCCGTTAGAAAATGTAATTAATTTTTTCAAAAATTTAAATTATTGTTTAAAATAGTTATTTTATGTAATTTATAGTTATTTTAAAAATGTGATTTAAAAAAAATGTATTTGAAGTTTTAGTGATGTTTTGGGGCTTAAAGTATTTATAGTTTTGACAGCTCTTCCTGTCAATTTTATGAATGAAGCATTCCCTGCTACCATTGGCTCTCCATGACCCACGTGATCCCAGGGGACGCATCGAACTAACTGCGCCCCTGGGATACGCAAGCACTGCGCGCCGGCAGTTGGAGGAGGCCCAGGATTGGAATCCCACGCGGGCCCACAGCTCAACGGCCGGCGCGGTAGGTAAGTGCAGGTCAGAGGCTTGCACCCGCGGGAAGCCTCCGACCCGAATTTCTGGGCCTAGAAGCGGAATTTGTAACTTAACATCTTTACGTCACCATACTAGTAAACATTTCCAAGTCAGTCTGATTGGTTCTTCTGTCCAGGAAGAAAGATGAATGGCCCAGAAATTAGGTTCGGGGGCTTGCCGCGCGTGCAAGCCCCCGATGTGCACTTACCCGGTGCGCCGACAGCTGAAGCCTGGGCCTGCTTGGAATTCCTGTCTCTGGCCCGGTTCAGCTGTCCGCGCGCTGTGCTTGCCTGATCCAGCGGTGTAGTTTAGTTCGATGTGCCGGCTGGGATCAGGTGAGCACTGGGCAGCCAATCAGGGGAGGGAAAACTTCATTCATGAGTTTGATAGTAAGAACTGTCAAACTCATGAAAACTACGGGCGCCCAAAACACTACTTAAACTTTAAATAAAATGTTAAAAAACATCCCACTAATTAAATGAACTATAAATAACTTTAAAAAACTATTTTAAACAATTAATCAAATTTTTGAAAAAAATAATTTTTTAAGAAATCAGGTCTAAAAATAAACTTACCTTACTGTAAAGTCCTTAAAAACAATAAAGCTGTGGAAAAAATGTTATAATTTTAAATAATAGACCACTTACCTTAAAGAATCAAGTCCTTACGTCTCCTTTTACATTTCTAAAAAGTTGAGGCCCTTACACACAGGCAAACCTGTCAAAAAGAAGGAAGTTCAACGCGTGCGCGCAGAGTCCTACGCGCACGCGTTGGACCTCTGAACCCCTTGGAGGAAATGCCGGTTTCCCGCGCATGCGCTGTGCATGTTGAAATCCGGCACTTCCAACGGGCCCACGCGTGAGTACCCCGTCCGTACTCACGCGTTGGGACCGGAATTACTGGGCCAATGTTTATTTCTGTTAAATCATAGCTTTTCCTGCTTCTTGTTTTTAATTCATTAACACGTTGTGTATGTGTTTTTCTGCACTTATGAATAAGTGCTGCATTTTTGACATGTTAGATGGGGGGGGGGGGGGAGGGGTGTGCTGGTTCAAGAAGACAGCATTTATTAATGGAAGTGATTGAAGTTGAAAATACCCGTTTTTGTTCAATTCTTTTTAACACTGTGAACTAAAGAACTACAGAACTTTATATTTGTTAGGCGTCTGTCTGGTTGCATTCTGAATAATATTCTAATTACTTATGTGGACGTCCAGCATGTCAGCGCCATAGGAAAGCCGCTGCTCCTACTG
This sequence comes from Somniosus microcephalus, assembly GCF_052327205.1. Taxonomy (NCBI): domain Eukaryota; kingdom Metazoa; phylum Chordata; class Chondrichthyes; order Squaliformes; family Somniosidae; genus Somniosus; species Somniosus microcephalus. Next base: position 225,199,498 of record NC_140995.1, read on the forward strand.
CTAGTGCAGCCATTGCTATAGTGACATGAGGGATGGGCTAATACGTTGAAAACTTTAAAATTAATACAAATTGCACGAATAGATATGCCTCTTTCAGCTCACCTTGGGCTTTTGGATTGTTTGTCGATGCACAACCGTGTAACTATGTGATGTTTCTGAAGTGTTAATGCATTATTAAGCAGTTCTTTTATATCCCAGTCATTTCTGACAAGTAATTTTTTTAAAATTAGAGTTTGTACATGTTTGTAAAAACTTTTCACTAATTCTACCGTAAACAAACTTGCAGAATGGGCATGTAAATGACAAATTAATTTCAATATAGATAAGTGTGAGGTGGTGCATTATGGTAGGAGGAATAAGGAGGCTACCTACTCCTTGGAAAATAAGGAGGCGATTTTCCCACTGGAGGCGAGATGGAGGTGGGTTTCGGTTTGGTGGGGTTTGAAACCCGCCTCCACTGATAATTTTCAAAAAATTGCGATTTTCCCCTGATTGACTACTTGATTTCAGAGGTGTGGGATGCCCTTGGTCAATTAGTGTTTTGGGACTGAAACTCTCCTCTGCTGACATCACTTTTCCAGCCTTGCTGCCTTGGCTCATTCCACAGGATTTCTGCCTATGCTGCACCACTTGCAACATATTCTGAGAAACCACTATGTCCAATTCCAAGGCAAGGGCCTCCCCGAGGCTCTTGGATGAGGCGCTGCAAATGTTGTTTGATGGGGTGACAGCTAGCAGGGAGGTGCTCTTCCACTCATCTGGGAGGAAGAGGCCTCCCAAAGAAACCAAGGCTGTGTGGGTACAGCTGGCAAGGGATATAACCTCCAGATCTGTGTGCAGATTGAGAGAATGTTTCTGTGTATTGATGAAATGCCATCCCTGTTGGAAAGGTAAATCGTGCTTCACTAATCTACTGGAATTTTTTGAGGATGTAACTGGGAAAATAGATGAGGGAGAACCAGTAGATGTGGTGTATTTGGACTTTCAAAAGGCTTTCGATAAGGTCCCGCATAAGAGATTAGCATGTAAAGTTAAGGCACATGGGATTGGGGGCAAGGTATTGACTTGGAATAGAGAACTGGTTGGCGCACAGAAAGCAGAGAGTAGGAATTAACGGGTCTTTTTCCGAGTGGCAGGCAGTGACTAGTGGGGTACCGCAGGGATCGGTCCTTGGACCCCAGCTATTCACAATATACATTAATGATCTAGGTAAGGGAACTAGATGTAATATCTCCAAGTTTGCAGACGACACAAAGCTGGGTGGGCGTGTGTGCTGCGAGAAGGATACCGAGAAACTCCAGGATGATTTGGACAGGTTGGGTGATTGGGCAGAAGCGTGGCAGATGCAATATAATGTGGATAAATGCGAGGTTATCCACTTTGGTGTCAAAAACAGAAAGGCAGACTATTATCTGAATGGCAATAGATTGGGAGAAGGGGAAGTGCAACGAGACCTGGGTGTCCTTGTGCACCAGTCGCTGAAGGTAAGCATGCAGGTGCAGCAGGCGGTGAAGAAGGCAAATGGTATGTTGGCCTTCATAGCGAATGGGTTTGAGTACAGGAGCAAGGATGTCCTGCTGCAGTTGCACAGGGCCTTGGTGAGACCACACCTTGAGTACAGTGTGCAGTTTTGGTCGCCTTATCTGAGGAAGGATGTTCTTGCCATGGAAGGAGTTCAGCAAAGATTCACAAGGCTGATCCCTGGGATGGCAGGAATGACGTATGAGGAGAGATTGGGTCGATTGTGCTTATACTCGCTGGAGTTTAGAAGAATGAGAGGGGATCTCATCGAAACTTATAAAATTCTGACAGGGCTGGACAAACTAGATGCAGGTAGAATGTTCCCGATGGTCGGAGAGTCCAGAACCAGGGGTCATAGTCTAAGGATAAGGGGTAAGCCATTTAGGACAGAGATGAGGAAGAATTTCTTTACCCAGAGAGTGGTGAACCTGTGGAATTCTCTACCACAGAAGGCGGTTGAGGCCAAGTCTTTAAATATATTCAAGAAAGAGTTAGATATATTTCTTAGAGCTAAAGGTATCAAGGGATATGGGGAGAAGGCAGGCATGGGGTACTGAGTTTGGATGATCAGCCATGATCACATCGAATGGCGGAGCAGGCTCAAGGGGCCGAATGGCCTACTCCTGCTCCTATCTTCTATGTTTCTATGATTTGATGCCAAAATGTTGGCGTTATGGCATCTGTTCTTTCGCCTTAGGCAGCTCCACATTGCGGGCTCCGCCATGCTTGGGTTGTCAGATTGGTGGCCTGAGTGAAAGGAGGCCAGAGAGTCATGTCCATTGTCAATGATGTCTTAGGATGGAGCCAAGGACATATGCCAACTTGGGCAACCTATGCAAATCTGGCCAGAATAAGTTCATCCCGGGCAGCCATGTACTCGCGTGCTGCCGCTGCTGCTGGTCGATACACCGGCGCTCTGACCTCCTCCTGCCCATCCTCCTACTCCTGCTCCTCCTCCTGCTGTTCCTCCTCCTCCAGATCCTCCTCTTCCTCAGCCGCCTCCTCCTCCTCCTCATCCTCATCTGAGTAGGGCTGGAACTGAGCCACTTGCTCATCAGGAAGCTGCAAGTCACGACGCTGTGCGATGTTGTGCAGTGCACAGCAGACCACAACCATTCTGGAGACCCTGAATGGTGTACACTGCAGGGCTCCACCTGATCGGTCAAGGCAACGGAAGCGCATCTTCAACAACCCCATGGTTTGCTCAATGATGGACCTGGCCAAAGTGTGGCTGGCGTTGTAGTGTTCTTCAGCCTTGTTAGCTGGCCTCCTGATCGGTGTCATTAGCCACTTCTTCAGGGGGTAGCCTTTGTCACCAAGCAGCCATCCATTAAGTTGGTTTGGCGGATTGAAAAGCAGAGGAATACTAGAGTGCTGCAGGATGAAAGAGTCATGGCGATTACCACAGAACTTGGCGCAAACATGCAAGAACTCCATACTCCCTGTATGTTGAGGGAGTGGAAGCCCTTTCGATTGACAAAGATAGCTGGGTTGTGATGGGGTACCCTAAGGGCCACATGTGTGCAGTCTATGACGCCCTGCACCATTGGCATGCCTGCCATAATTTGCAAAACCAACCAAACAGGCGGTTATACTTGCTTGATCCCTTGAGAACGGGATGTAATTGTGGGCCTTAACAAAAAGGGCATCGGTAACCTGCGTGATGCAACTGTGTGCGGCCGACTGGGAGATGCCGCTGATGTCTGCTGATGATCCCTGGATGGAGCCTGAGGCAAAGAAGTTGAGTGCGGTGGTGACTTTGACAGCCACTGGTAAGGGGTGTCCGCCCGTTCCTCTGGGCACCAGGTCTTGCTGCAGCAGTCCTCAGATCTCTCGGACAACCTCTCGCGAAAGTCTCAGCCTCCTTTGGCACTGCTGCTCACTCATGTTGAGGTAGCTCATCCTCTGTCTGTAAACCCTCTTTCGGGGGTATCGCGATGTGCTGGTGCTTTCTGCCCTGTGCAGCATCAGGTGGCTGAGCAGGAGGTTGGGACTCCTGCTGCTGTTGCTGCTGAGCTGCCTGAGCAGGAGGTTGGGGCTCCTGCTGCTGTTGCTCTGAGCTGCCTAGTTCTGCTGCTGCCGTGGATGCTCTTCATCCAAATCTGAGGTCCATGGTGAAAGAAAACAAATGGTTCCCATGCTGCTTGCAGATGCCTCCGTTGGGGAAGCGCTCATTCCAAGCGGGGAGAGGGTCTTCCAAGGTGGTCCCATAGTTGATCGATTCAAGCTGCAGCACCTCTGACTTCGGAAAGCCTTCTAAAAGTACTCAAAGACCTTTTAAAGCAAAGTTCTTCCACCTGCAACTAATCCCTGATGAAATAAACGATTTAATGTTGGACCTGCAGCTGTGAGGAGACCACCCACTAGTCAACTCGCCAATTTAGCTGGCGTGGTTTAGGAGGGTCGTGGAACACGGCGAAATAGTCAAATAATCACGAGGGCCTCTCAAAATAGGCTTGGAGAGGCCCTTAATGAGCATTTAATCCTCTTAAGAACCGCTCTGGCCAGCTGGAGGCAGGACTGTTTCCCGCCCTGCAAAACCGGCACCGGCAAAATCCCGCGGAGGCGGGTTGGAGGCGGGTTCTGAACCTGCCCTCATTGTTTCAGATTTTCCCGCCTCCAAACCCGCCTCCTCGGACATCAGAAAATTGCCCCCTAAGAGTCTAAATGGAGTAGAGGTGCAAAGGGATCAAGGGGTATAGATTCACAAATCATTAAAAACAGTACAGTAGTGGGTTAAAAAAGCCAGAAAAGTGCAAATAAAGCTCTGGGGTTCATTCCTAGAGGAATGGAATTCACAAGCAGGGAAGTTATGTTAAACTTGTATAGAACCTTGTCTGATTATCTCTTGATTTGAGACGGTGGGGTGGCAATAGGGCATTACTGTATATAGTAATCCCTCCCCAACCGCGGGGGATACGCCCCGAAAACCCCCGTGGTTAGTAAAACACGTGGTTAGTTGGCAAATACAGTATAAATGTTCAAATAACACAATAAAAAAGAATATAAAAGCAATAAAATCATGTTATTTACCTTAATCCTCAATTAAAAACCACGTATACGCAAAATTCCCTGCCGCGGTTGGCAAAAGTTGTCGCAGAGAGGAAACCGTGAATACTTGAAATCTGCCTATGGCAAAACTGCAGTTGGGGCGGGATTCCTGTATATGCTTTTAAGTGGTTGCTGTTGCTGCTGTTGTTGTAAAATTTGCCCACGGACGGAAAGGTCACGCTCAAAGGAGTTCGTGGCCCGCTCAGTACAAAAAAAAAATTAGAGGGAACATTGGTGATGAAGCTAGTAATTTCTCATTCAGTTAGGTAGAAATATAAAATAATGGATGGCTAGGAGTGAATCACGACAGTAGTAATTCAACCAAGTGCTTCTAGTGATAACATCATAAACCGAGGGTGCAGACCTTGCAAGGCTTGTGAATATCAGCAGCACGGCGAGATTGAGTTAATGCCACAAAGCATTATTACCATTGTGGCAGGTGTGCAGAACCTAGTAGAGACAGCATGATATTGGAGAAAGGCTAATAAAGGTGATAGTTACACAGAGCATCAAAGTATTTTTGATAACAGAATGTTTGCTTCTTTCAAAGGTCTGTTTTGCTAAACATAAGAACATAAGAAATAAGAGCAGGAGTAGGCCACACGGCCCCTCGGGCCTGCTCCGCCATTCAATAAGATCATGGCTGATCATCGACCTCAACTCCACTTTCCCACCCGATCTCCATATCCCCTGATTCCCCTAGAGTCCAAAAATCTATCTATCTCAGCCTTGAATATACTCATAGACTCAGCATGCACAGCCCTCTGGGGCAGAGAATTCTAAAGATTCACAACCCTCTGAGTGAAGAAATTCTTCCTCATCTCAGCCCACCCCTTATCCTGAGACCATGCCCCCTAGTTCTAGACACTCCAGCCAGGGGAAACAACCTCTCAGCATTTATCCGGCCATTCTGCTTTCTGTGCTAGTGAGCTGAGGGACTCCCGAGAGAGGGACTACTCAAGAGAAGTGCCGGGCTCACGGAGCGTAGCCGGCACTCCCCGGAGGGGCTTCACAGAAGGCTGGGGACGGCAAAGTGGGCAGGTGCTGGCAGGCGGCCAGGAACAAAAATGGCCGCCTGGTACCTTGCCTTTAATTAGTGTTGCCCCGGCCGCAGGTAGGCCCCCCTGACCCCGTCGGACATAGCGTCTGGTGGTAAGTCAGGGGGTGCTACGGAAGATCGCAAGCGGGGCGCTACGCATGGCGATGATGTCATCACCGGCGGCGCAGCGCCGTGGGGTGCTAATGGTTACCGCCGCTGCTAACCTCCCGCTGAATTTCGCGGGAGGCATTGGCGGCGCTGCGTCCGGGCGTTGGTTGCTTTGCGCTTCGTTAGCGCTCTCAGGGCGCTAACGGGAGGCGCAAAGCAACCGAATTTTTCCCCCTAACAATCTGCTTTTATATTTCTTGCTAGTTTTCTCTCATATTCAATTTTTTCTCTTTTTAGCAATTTTTTGGTCAACTTTGCTGGTTTCTGAAACTCTCCCAATCCTCAGGCTTACTATTATTCTTTGCAACATTATAAGCTTCTTGTTTCAATCAAATGCTATCCTTAACTTCTTTAGTTAGCCACGTTGGATCACTTTTCCCGTGGAGTTTTTGTTTCTCCATTTTGTTGAAAATTATGAAATATTTCTTTAAATGCTAGCCACTGCTTATCTACCGCCATACATTTTAATCTATTTTTCAAATCTACCTTAGTCAACTCGCCCCTCATACCTATGTAATTGGCTTTATTTAAAGTTTAAGACTCTAGTTTTGGACTTAGGCAAGTCACTCTCAAAATTAACATGAAATTCTATCATATTATGATCACTCTGCCCCAGAGGATCCTTTATTATCTTTCTGACATATCACATACAATTTGCCTGCAGAAACGGTCCATATCTGTGTGTGTATGAGGCAGTCGGCTCTTCTGAAGCAGTCATATCACACTGACTGGCCGACTGAACAGTCCGTATCTGAATTTATGCCCGTCTTCTTGAATCGGCCCATATCTAAACCAATATCAGATGGTTTGTTCTACTGAACCAGTCCATGTCTGAAAGTCCATATCACTCAGTCTGCCCTAATGAAGAAGTCCATATATAAGCGTGCTTAGCACACAGTCTGCCCTACAGAAGCAATAGTATCAGACTGTCTGCCCTACTGAACAGTTCATATCTGATGGTTTGCCCTACTGAAGCAGTCAATATCTGATAATCCATTTCAGACTATCTACTCTATCAAAAGAGTCCACATTAGTCAATCTGGTTGAAGTAAGAAAGAACTTGTATTTATATAGCAACTTAACACATCCTCAGGATATTCTAATGCATTTCACATCCAATTATTTTTAATTATTAAAAATTCTTTTGAATTATTTTTGAAGCGTAGTCACTGTTATGTAGGCAAACACAGCTGAAAACGTACAAACAGATGGTCTGCCCTGTTGAAGCAATTCTTTAGTAAGGAATTCAAAACAAAGCTTTGAGATACATATAAGGGTGTAATGAATTGAGAGCAATTCTTTACTTCAGTTCCCCGTGTGAGATTCTGGTTTATGCTAATGACAGTAAACTGCTTGTAGATTTTACCAGTCGATTAGCAAAATTGCTTGATCTAGAAATAGAATTAAATGAACTAAAAACATTAATTGCAGGAAATGCATGGCAGGCCACTTAGTAAAGACAAAAAGAGAAAGACAGGTCAATGTTTCAGAATATTTAACTAAAATATAACATGATCACACTGCCAGATTACCATCAGACAATGCATGTATAATCCTGCTTGTGTTCATAGTCTAGAAATTACTGTGTGATATTAGCACACCAGTGCTTAATGTCTCTGTTAAAATAGCAGACAAAGTAATTATATACAAGCACTTTATGTATTAGTGTACGTATCTTATTCTTTCTCTTCTGTGCACATGAGCCATTTCTTCCACTTTTATATCCAGCAGATTGTGCTCTGGGTTGTTTCCATAATGAAGACACCTTTTTATGTGAATAGGTCATTAGCCTGATCTAGGCAGATACCGGCTGATGTGGGGGCGGGGTGGGGGGAGGCGGTTCGACACTCAGCTCCTATTGGACGCGAGTATCCCACTGCATGTCATGCCAGTATTCAAAGACGGGAACTCTCATCTCTACTTACAGGGGTCACCTTGAGTGGGTGTCGACCCATAACTTTCTGACTCAGAGGGGGAAATTCTGTAGCTGAGCCAAGGCTCATTCTATTGCACAACATAATTATTATATGTTCCAGCGGAGAAACAGGACATTCAATCCATCATGTCTGTGCTGGTGTTTTTCTCCAGGTGAGCCACCGAATCGGATCTGACACTCCTGTTCGCTCCCAATACCCCATTCAATACTGGTTTGTGACAGAGAATTTGAAATTGTAATGACCCTCTGTGTAAAGAAATTGTGCGAATTCGTTTTACGATTATCTTTAGTTTGTGTCCTCTTATTACTGTCTTGCCGGCCAGTGGAAGTAGTATTTCACCATTTACCCGATCATTATCTATTATATATTAAAAATGCTGAGAGACCACAATAATCCATAGATAACGCTGTGACTGCCTTTAAGGACCACCTTAGACTGCTCAAGACCTGGTACAACTAGGTGGAGTTAGCACGGCGCAAGCTCCACCCATTTGTACCTGAATTTTGCATCAAGGTCCTACAGGCGGCCTCGGGCCCCAATTTGCACAGTAAAGCTGCCTGTTTCAGGCAGGTGGTCTGTCCACCCATTTACAGGCCCGACTCAGTATGGCAACAGGCGAACCTTCAGCGATTTCAACTCGGGTGCAAAATGGAACGGCTGTAAGATGAATTTCTCCCCACATTTAAAAAGTACTTGGATGTGCACTTGGGATGCTCTAACCTGCAGGGCTACGGACCAAGAGCTGGGAAGTGGGATTAGGCTGGATAGCTCTTTGTTGGCCGGCACGGACACGATGGGCCGAAATGGCCAAATATTCTCCTACCTTTAGATCACCGGTCAGCACTGCTTCATTATCCAGGACCAGATGCTTTCTCTCTTCTTGGAATTGCAATATATTGACTAAGAAACGAGTCCTGAACACACTGCAGAAAGAATTTCCCTTGCTCATCAGAAATATTTCCCCATCCCTGTATATTTTTGGATAACCTTGTCCACAGATCCCTGAAGGTAGCAGGCCAGGTAGATAAGGTGGTTAAGAAGGCATACGGAATGCTTGCCTTTATTAGCCGTGGCATAGAATACAAGAGCAGGGGGGGTTATGCTTCAACTGTATAAAACACTAGTTAGGCCTCCGCTAGAGTACTGTGTGCAGTTCTGGTCACCACATTACAGGAAAGATGTGATTGCACTAGAGAGGGTACAGAGGAGATTTACAAGGATGTTGCCGGGAGTAGAGAATCTTAGCTATGAGGAAAGGCTGGGTCTGTTTTCCTTGCAACAGAGGAGGCTGAGGGGAGACCTTATTGAGGTGTATAAAATTATGAGGGGCATAGATAAAGTGGATAGAAAGGACCTATTTCCCTGAGCAGAGGGGTCAAAAACCAGGGGGCACAGATTTAAAGTAATGGGTGGAAGGTTTAGAGGGGATTTGAGGGGAAATTTCTTCACCCAGAGGGTTGTGGGGGTCTGGAACTCACTGCCTGAAAGGGTGGTAGAGGCAGGAACCCCAACCACCTTTAAAAAGTACTTGGATGTGCACTTGGGATGCTCTAACCTGCAGGGCTACGGACCAAGAGCTGGGACGTGGGATTAGGCTGGATAGCTCTTTGTTGGCTGGCTCGGACACGATGGGCCGAAATGGCCTCCTTCCGTGCTGTAACTTTCTATGATTCTCTGAATTAAAATCTCCTACATTTATAATGCTATTGTTGATATACGCCTCTTTAATTTGTGTACTAGTAAGTCTGCATCTCTCAGTATAACAATCAGGATTGTGTGATGCTTCCATGAGCTGCAATCCCCCTTTAAACCCAAGTTCAAACTATGCAGTGGTAGGTATGTCTGAGAAACCAAAAATTGGCATGTAAAAGCAGATTATTTTGCGCTTTATTAAAGTCAGTTCAGTATAGCTTTGAACCCTGTGAGCATTGAACTTCCACTGAGGTTTTTAAACTGTGTGTTTTCAATCAAGTTCAATAAAATTTTGTAGCTGAGCCTTCAGTGAAGACTTTACTTTGGTCCTCATCCATCCATCACAAAGACCTCATCATGAGCGACTGACTGTTATGAATTGCAAAGGGAGAAACGCGTGGAAACTTTTAAAAGAGTGCTAAGTTTTTATTTTTGTTAAAACATACCCTTGTCCCACTGGAAGTTACAATTTAAAATGAGACGCATTGGCGTGGTGCATTACTGACCCAGCCCTCATCCAGCATCAGCCCTAGTGACAGTAGTGAGTCCTGTCACATTTGTCCACCATAACACGTGGTTTTCAAGCAATATTTTCAGCTGTGGTCCGCTCAGCCCACCCATGTTGATTAGCAGGACTGTGACTTTGTGTAATTTGTTATTCCAACATGAACAATCTGCCAACTGTCTATGGTTAAAGTGGCAATCAAGGCATGCTGTTCCTTTCAAATAGTTTTCCACACCTCTTTTATAGGTGTTTATTTTGTAAATTTTTCAAGATAAACATTCCATCAAATGTACAAAGCACTCCTCAACAGAGAAGTACAGTTAGAAACCACAGTAGCCAGCGACACGTGTGAAAAGTATCTCAAACAGGTGTGTTGTTACTATTCCAGCCCCTGAGCTGAAACTAGAGTTGTGAGGGGGCCGGGGGGGGGCGGGGGGGGGGGAGTAAATGTGGAAGGGAAGAATTCCGATACACCAGCACTCCGAAATATTATGTGTACGGGTATTATAATACTACTCAGGACTCAATCTATTTGTCAATTTGTAATCTCTTCTTCTTAGGCAGTCCCTCGGAACCGAGGATGACTTGCTTCCACATTAAAAATGAGTTCGCAGGTGACTGATGAGTCCAATGCGGGACCTACAGTCTCTGTCACAGGTGGGGCAGACGGTGGTTGAAGGAGCGGGTGGGTGGGGTGCTTGGGTTGACGTGCGCTCCTTGTGCTGCCTGCGCTTGGCTTCCGCTTGCTCCCGGCGAAGAGACTCGAGGTGTTCGGCGCCTTCCTCGGCTCCTCCACTTTGTGCGGTCTTGGGCCAGGGATTTCCAGGTGTCGGTGGGGATGTTACACTTTTTCAAGGAGGCTTTGAGGGTGTCCTTGAAGCGTTTCCTCTGCCCACCTGGGGCTCTCTTGCCGTGCCGGAGCTCCGAGTAGAGCGCTTGTTTTGGGAGTCTCGTATCGGGCATGCGGACAATGTGACCCGTCCATCGGAGCTGATTGAGCGTGGTCAGAGCTTCAATGCTGGGGATGTTGGCCTGAGCAAGAACACTGACGTTGGTGCGCCTATCCTGCCAATGGATTTGCAGGATCTTGCGGAGGCAGCGTTGGTGGTACCTCTCCAGTGCTTTGAGGTGCCTGCTGTACATGGCCCATGTCTCTGAGGCATACAGCAGGGCAGGTATCACTGCTGCCCTGTAGACCATGAGCTTAGTGTCGGGTTTGAGGTCCTGGTCTTCAAACACTCTCTTCCTCAGGCGACCGAAGGCTGTACTGGCACACTGAAGGCGGTGTTGGACTTCGTCATCGATGTCTGCCCTTGTTCACAGTAGGCTCCCGAGGTATTGAAAGTGGTCCATGTTGTCCAAGGCCTTGTCGTGGATTTTTATAGTCGGGGGACAGCACTGTGTGGCGGGGGCAGGTTGGTAGAGGACCTTTGTCTTACGGATGTTTAGTGTAAGGCCAATGCTCTGGTATGCTTCGGTGAAGGTGTTTACGATGGTTTGGAGTTCGACCTCCGAGTGAGCGCAGATGCAAGCATCGTCTGCATACTGTAATTCGATGACAGAGGATGGGACGACCTTGGATCTGGACTGGAGGCGACAGAGGTTGAACAGTTTCCCGTTTGTTCTGTGAATTAGCTCCACTCCAGTGGGGAGCTTACTGGGTCGGGCGTCTCAGAGACTCCCCTAGTGGTATAAACGAGCGCCTCATGACGCTTCGACTCACCCTAGCCTGAAACCAGTGCGCTACGGTCAGCAGTGCGTACGCCCCAACACTGGAAGCCACAGACGAGACCAAAGAGGAATTCTACTCCAGCCTCGAACAATCCCTGTCCCAAGTCCCAACGGGCGACAAACTGATCCTCCTTGGCAACTTCAACGCCAGAGTTGGAAAGGACACAGACCTCTGGGGAGGTGTGATCGGCAGAGAGGGGGTAGGGAAAGCCAACTCCAACGGTACCCTCCTCCTGTCGAAATGCTTAGAACATGGCCTCGTCACAACCAACACCTTGTTCCGTCAGAGAGACAAGCACAAGGCTTCATGGCAGCACCCTCGTTCAAAGCACTGGCATCTGTTGGACTACGTCATCGTCCGAGTGAGGGACCGCAAGGACGTCCGCATCACCCGAGCCATGACAGGAGCTGACGACTGCTGGACAGACCACCGCCTAATCCGCTCTGTCATCTCCATCAATGTAGCCCCAAAACAGCGGCAGCAACAGAAACAATGCCGCAGGAAAATTAACGCTGGAGCACACAAAGACCCCGCCAAGAAAGCCCTATTCAGCCTGCGCCTCACAAACAACCTGACGACTCCCAGTGATGCAGAGACACAGAGTGCCCGCAGCGTCCGGTCTGCACTCAAGGCCTCCATAATCAGCACCTGTGAAGAGACGCTCGGTCACTCAACCAGGAAACACCAAGACTGGTTTGACGAGAATGACCAGGAGATCCAGGAGCTAATAAGCCGCAAGCACAAGGCATTTCTGATCTGGAAACAGCAACAGAACTCGAGAGCAAGAAAGCAGCTCTACAGAAGCCTGAAGGCCGAGGTCCAACAAAAAACTCGCGACCTAAAGAACAGATGGTGGGTGGAGAAAGCGCAGGAGATCCAGCAGCTAGCCGACAACCACGACGTGCGTGGATTCTTTAGCGCAGTCAAGACCATCTACGGCCCAAGCACCCAAGGCCCTTCCCCACTGCGGGCCAAGAACGGAGAGGTACTCATCAAGGACAGGGATGCAGTCACTGCCTGCTGGAAGGAGCACTTCGAAGATCTCCTTAACCACGACTCTGCCTTCGACACGAGTGTCCTCAACTCCATCCTACAGCATTCTACCCGCCACCATCTCAGCACAACCGCAGCCCGGCATGAGGTTGAAAAGGCCATCTGACAACTGAAGAACAACAAGGCCTCAGGAGCAGATAGAATCCCCGCCGAGGCACTAAAGCATGGCGGAGAAGCACTACTGGCGCGAATTCATGAATTCATTTCTCTTATCTGGAAGGAGGAGAGCATGCCAGGGGATCTCAGAGACGCCGTAATTGTGACCATCTTCAAGAAAGGTGACAAGTCCGATTGCAGTAATTACAGAGGAGTTTCCCTGCTGTCTGCCACAGGGAAAGTCATCGCAAGAATCCTCCTCAATCGCCTTCTCCCAGTGGCCGAAGAGCTCCTCCCAGAGTCGCAATGCGGATTCCGCCCACTAAGGGGCACAATGGACATGATTTTCACTGCACGTCAATTACAAGAGAAATGCAGGGAACAGCACCAACCACTGTACATGGCCTTCTTTGATCTCACAAAGGCCTTCGACACTGTCAACCGTGAGGGATTATGGAGTGTCCTCCTCAAATTCGGCTGCCCTCAAAAGTTTGTCACTATCCTCCGCCTGCTTCACGACGACATGCAAGCCGTGATCCTGACCAACGGTTCCACCACAGACCCAATTCACGTACGAACCGGGGTCAAGCAAGGCTGTGTCATCGCACCAACGCTCTTCTCAATCTTCCTTGCTGCAATTGTAATAAGGCCAAGCCAGCACTATAGGAACTCGGGTCAACCCCAAGGTCAACATATCGGGGTAGAAATTGCTGTAGGCCAATTCTCGGGCCTGAAATGGGCATGGAATGCGCACCCCAACCAGGAGGCCCAAGAGTAGCCCGCGATTGGGCCCTGGGCTTCTACCATTATTTGGGTGAGCTGCAGGTGTCCGTTGCGCCTCCACAGGTGGCTTGCCCATTTTAAAAAGATGTATTTCAGGCTTCTTGCATTGCTGGCAACTTCCTGAAGTTAAGTCCCAGGAAGGAGGGGTGGGGGCTGTGTGGAGCGATCGGCAATCTATGGAGTTGGGGGAGCACTCGCTCCTCCTAGCTCCACGGAAATATTTTTCAAAGATTATTTTTTAAGCTAACCTTTTGGTGCCGACCGTTGCTTAGGCTGTCGTGGCCGCTGAGGAATCCAAGCGAAGCAGACTCTGTTCTGCCATGTCCAATTTCCCAGAGTGCTCCTAAAGCAGGCGTTAGGCCCCGCATTTACATATGGGAGGTGTTGGAATTGTACTGGTCCTCTGGGCATGAGGAGCCTGCTTAACATCTATTTCCACCACTGGCTCTTCCTCATTTGTGACCTGTGACCTAATGGTGCTAGCTCCTCAAGTGTACGGTCTCCATCCTTCGATGTGTGTGCAGCTGTGCTGGTAACATTGCACAGCTCCGACCCTGCCTCAGCTTGTCTGCTGCTGAAACCTTCATGCATGCCTTGGTTACCTCTAGACTTGACTATTCCATGCTCTCCTGGCCAGCCTCCCATCTTCCACCCTACATAAACGTGTGCTTATCTAAAACTCTCCTGTCTGTAACTTAACTCACTCAAAGTCTCGTTCACCCATCACCCCTGTGCTTGCTGACCTACACTGGCTCCTGGTCTGACAAAGCCTCAGTTTTAAAATCCTCACCCTTGTTTTCCAATCCCTCCATGGCCTCTCCCTTCCCTATCTCTGTAACCTCCTTCAGCCCCACCAGCCTTCGAGATCTTTGCGCTCTTCCAATTCTGGCATCTTGTGCATCCCTGATTTTAATCGCTCCACCATTGGCAGCCGTGCTTTCAGCTGCCTTGGCCCTAAGCTCTGGAGTTCCCTCCCTAAACCTCTCGCCTCACCACCTCTCTCTCCTCCTTTAAGGTGCTCCTTAAAACCTACCTCTTTGACCACACTTTTGGTCATCTGTCCTGATTTCTCCTTCTGTGGCTCAGTGTCAAATAATGTAAGTTGTTATTGTCATTGTTCTTGGCGCTTGGCAAGAGGTAGTGAGAGTGAGGTGCTGGCATTCTATTCTGCCCGGTCTATTAAACACAGAAATTAAATATATATGTATCAAAATGCTGTCTCAGAACGTTATTTTCAAGCAGTTCTTACATTGCTTAGTGTGATACTTCAGAGCTTGTGTGCCAGTGAGTGAGTAGGCAGTCATAACAAACCAGGATAGTATTAGCCCTGAGCCTGGAGGAGGCCTTTGGCTTCACGCTCCCTACTCCCTCGATGTTGCCACATCCATATACAGGAAACTTTTTTTTATACGGGACCGACGTGGTGCCGGTTCATCAAAAATTCCGGATCACCGAGCGCTATAGTAAAAGATACGAGAGCTGAGAGCTCCGTATAAAGCAACAAACCCTGTTGCTTAGCAACAGGTTCAGAACAATGGCCACAAGTTACAAGCGTCTCTGTAGCTTAGCAACAGCTGTAGCCACACCCTTGCACAGCAACAGATGGAGGAAGGCAAGTAATATGAAGTATGAACCTACTCCTGAATTTTGCCGGTTAACCGAGATTTCCGGTTATTTAGGTGCCGGTAAATTGAAAGTTTCCTGTACTCTTCATGATAATGGCTTCCAACACTCCATTGGATTGCTTGCCGTGTTTAGAATTAAAGGTGGGAATTCACCCTCAAGGGCTTAAGGGGTCATCGCCAAACGGGGTCATAGTTTTACAATTCCTGCACTTCCTCCAGTCTTACTCTGCTGCTTTTTGTTATATTCCATCTTGTCCCACAACCAGGTAAGTAGTCTTCAGATTTTACAAATTCAGATGGCACAGACCTTGACATAGGTCAGACCAGTACATCTGGTCTGACGTTAAAACATCATACAGGTAGGTTGGTTTACAAGGATTTCCTTTGTCAAGTCCCTTTAATATTTCTGTCTCACTAGTTTTGAATTATAAATTGTTCGTTTTCAGCCATTCTCTTCTTGACATATCCAGGTCCGCACACACCACTTACTCTTAACTACCTACTCCCAACCTTCCTGAAATAGTTCCTTGTGAGAAGAGTTCATATCTGTCCCAGACAGGCTTGCCCTTCTCTCTAGAAGTCAGTCATCAAATCTGGCTATTCGTGCTCTTGCTGTCTCCATTCTGCAGAACAAATCCTTGTTTCCACACCGTGCTCACCCCCACCCTACTACAAATGCCTTTTAACAGCTACTCTTCATGATAATGGCTTCCAACACTCCATTGGATTGCTCGCCGTGTTTAGAATTAAAGGTGGGAATTCACTCTCAAGGGCTCAAGCTAGATTTTTAAGGGCACTTCATTTAAAATCTCTGGCCTGGATTTCCCTCCTGTTAGCTGGTTAGTTGTGGATCAGGAATATTGCCTGCCATTGCCAATCCGTTGCTAACTCACAGGTAATTCCTCCTTCCCCAAATAGTGCATCAACAGCAATTTCTTGATGCAGAGCTTTATTCTATATAATCTTCATTGTAGAAAAGAAATGATCACCCTAAAAGGTTGTGTGTCAAAAAATGTCCATCAAATAATTACTTTTTCCTTGGGGGAAACAAATTCTGAAACCAGAACTCTCTTTGGAAAACATTTATTATCATGTTCACCGATAGTAGCTCTACGTTTGAGGTTAAATTTTTCCAGATGGCCTCTCAAAAGACTAAAGTGCATGTGTATTGGAATGTGTCTAACACCTGCGTATGTTAATTGGAAAGCTGAAACCTAAGAGCTGCAGTTCCCACATGGCACTGAGCATTTCTGTTAGCAGCTTCTGTGCTTTTTAATCGTAGCCTTGCTACCCGAGGTGGTGGAGCTTTTTTTAAAAATAAAGTCACTTGAACGTTTTATCATTTTGCATTTACTGTTACTTTAGGCCCAACGGGAACAGCTGTCTGAGGGTGTCTGTCAAAGTACCTGGAAGAGCCCTTCTGAGACTCCAACAGCTTCCCAGAGGAACCTCCACAGCAGCAGGTGAGAGATAACACGTTAACAGCCTATGCCTTGCGAATTGCTAGGATATACAGTACTGGTTTTAAATCATCTTCCCCACCCCCCTCCTAATATAAAGCATTTACAACTGGTTTGAACTGATTTGGAAAATTTAGAGGGGTTGGACAGAATGCAAACAGATCAGAATTTGACTTAGTTTGGATCAATTCAGATTTGAAAATAAGAATTAAACTAACTGCTTGGCGGGGGGGGGGGGGGGTGGGGGTGCTGCTGGGTAGTGTAATGGGTTAGACACTAGCCTTTCGCTTCTGGAACCTGGGTTCAGATCCAGCCCAGACTAACGGGATGACAGCCTCTGGCCTGGATTTCCCTCTCGTTGACGGGTTAGCAATGGATTAGGAATATCGCCTGCCTGTGTCAATTCATTGCTAACCCACTGCAGTTTTCTCCCAGGGCCC
Organism: Somniosus microcephalus; assembly: GCF_052327205.1. NCBI lineage: Eukaryota > Metazoa > Chordata > Chondrichthyes > Squaliformes > Somniosidae > Somniosus > Somniosus microcephalus. The sequence continues at coordinate 225,216,600 of NC_140995.1, forward strand.
TTATTTGCCATAGTGGGGGGAGTGGGTGCTTGGAGTGTTAATGCTGCACCTGAAAGATTTACCACTGCAATACAATTCTGCTGCAGTCATTAAAAGGTTTCAGCCAGTAATAGGGCCACATCACATATCAGCAGCTAGAAGGGCTACCAGATACTTGGATGTATCCCTGGAAACTCTTTTAGAACATCAGTGAGGGCAGGAATGCCCATAAGAGGGTGGTGCAGGCTGTATGGCGGGGTGGCAGAGGCATTCATTGTTACCTGCACCACTGCAAGAACTGCCACACAGGGCAGGATTTGGTTCCATGCCCTCGCAAGGGTAGCTAAGGTAAGTCTAGGCATTCTTGCCAATATACATCCTCTTCTATTATGGCAGCCTTCATCTACCTTTTTAATTTATTCATTCTCGGGATGTGGGTGTTGTTGGCAAGGCCAGTATTTATTGCCCATCTCTAGTTGCCCTTGAGAAGGTGGTGGTGAGCCGTCTTCTTGAGCCGCTGCAGTCCGTACGGTGAAGGTACTCCCACAGTGCTGTTAGGTAGGGAGTTCCAGGATTTTGACCCAGCGACTATGAAGGAACGACAATATACTTCCAAGTCAGGATGGAGTGTAACTTGGAGGGGAATTTGGAGGTGGTGGTGATCCCATACGCCTGCTGCCCTTGTCCTTCTAGGTGGTACAGGTCACGGGTTTGGGAGGTGCTGTCGAAAAACCCTTGGCAAGTTGCTGCAGTGGATCCTGTAGATGGTACACACTGCAGCCACGGTACGCCGGTGGTGGAGGGAGTGAATGTTTAAGGTGGAGATGGGGTGCCAATCAAGTGGACTGCTATGTCCTGGATGGTGTTGCGCTTCTTGAGTGCTGTTGGAGCTGCACCCATCCAGGCAAGTGGAGAGTATTCCATTAAGCTTCTGACTTGTGCCTTAAAGCTGCTCGAAAGGCTTTGGGGCGACAGGAGGTGAGTCATCCACCGCAGAATACCCAGCCTCTGACCTCTTTAAGCCACAGTATTTCTGTGGCTGGTCTTGCATTTATATAAAACCCTTCACGACCTCAGGACCTCCCAAAGCGCTCCTTACTCTGATGATTCCTTACTCGTTCTGTTCAGCATCTGAATATCATTTTTGCAAAGGTCAACCTCTGCAAATACTCAAGCATCTTCTTTACTCAAAACCACTCTGCCAACTCACATTACCTGGCTCAAGGACTACAGCTAGATTTTTAAAGGCACTTCCTTTAAAGGGTCAATGCACCTCCACATTTTATCATCATGACATGCTTGCACTCATCTGGGATAAAGTCACTTGGCCTTAAAATATCTTCACTCCCTCCAGTACTTAATTGGCTGTAAAATGCTTTGGGACGTCTTGAGGTCATGAAAAACGCTCTATAAATGTAAGTATTTCTTTCCAAAGAAAAAGGTGGCCTAACCAGTGCCACAGTAATACAGCCATGGGAGAAGCAGAAGGGCTGAAAACCCTGAGAGGTGCTGCTCAACATGGGCAGGCAGACAGGAGAACCTGGGCCGTACATTGGCAATCCTGCAGCTTGCCCCATCGTCCCCATGGTGACCTCTCGCCCAGAGTTAAAATTGAGGTTTAAGTGTCAGCAGAGAAAAAGAAATGATTAAACACTGTCCAAAAACATCTTAAGATTGCTTACTTTATATTACTGTGCCCTTTAAATGAACTGCAATGTGACTCCTACCAACCCTGGCCGCTTACTTGAGTGATTATTATTTTCACATGCAAATACCGGTAATCTGCGTACAGGACGCCTGTGCCTACATTTCGATTTGAAGATGAAGGTCCGCCCAGGTTCAGGCGGCAAGAGCTTCCTCTGTCTTCCCGCAGTTCGCTGGGAAATGCATGTCTGACATAAGAGGGGAGGAGCCCCGGCCTTACGGTGTCTGCCCATTTTCTTGGTCCATTATGCCCTGTGAATAGACTCACATGGGCATAATGCACACAAAGATCAGCCCCAAGGCGGCTCCATTACTCCAGTTCAATTTGCTGCTTTCGATTTGTGATTTTTTTCCCCCTGTCTATCTATGCATTTAAAAAAGAACATGATGTCCCTTTTACGTCACTGGACCTCTTTGCTATGTTTCAGATCAAATTCTCGATGCTTAGAAAGGCAGTCCGATTATAAAGCTACCTCTTCAAAAGAGGTTCCGAGTCCTCTCTTCCCTCTTCTCCCAGAATAACCTTTTCCTTTCCTGAAGGGTATTGGCTCCATAGCTGAAGCCACCTTCTCCCAAGTATCCATTCTTTATTTGTGAGCCTGGAATGTGAGGCTATTTGATCATGAAGTGCAACAAAGCTTGATCCTGTCTTCACTGAATGTCTACAAACTAACTTTATATGAGGTGTCTCTCGGTAATGATAAGAAACAAGAAGTACCTGATTTTTTTCTCTCATCCGAGCATAGAGTTGATGAAACAAACTGTAGTGGCACTGACTCCATCCTAGATCAGAGCAGTTAACTCATCACAAACTGTCGGGGATTGATCCTGGCATCTATGGCCCAGTTCAAGGCAAACCATTACCAACTGAGCCATCGGGACACTCCCCCGCGAATAACTCATTAACACACATCATAAGACTGCCTTTTCAAAAGGGGTTCTGATGGCTTGTCTCCCTCTTTAAGTAGTTCATTGGATTTAAAATTGAAATAATACTTGAGCAGGAAATGTGTAGGAATGGAACTTTTGTAGATTAAATAGTTGCAGGACTTGAAATTAGCCTTTGATTGAAGTTGTTGGCTGAAGTATTTCCTCATGAATGCAGTAATCAGTATTGGTTTGTGTATGTAGTTATTTAAAACTTGAAAATAGCCAGAGAATTTGTAAGAATGCCTTTGGTCTAAAATATGAGCAAACACCACTTTTTTTTTTTAAAGTGTTTGCTTGTCTCCCCCTTCCCCAAGGCACCCTCGTAGAGCATGGCAGGTTTATATCCCTTTTGTTATCCGTCTGTATGTCTGTGAGCAGCAACTTGTCCTAGTTAACATTCATCCCTGAGCCAGCACCACAAAATCAGATTAACTGGGCAGTGTCAGCTGTGACTCAGTGGGTAGCACACTTGCCTCTGAGTCAGAAGGTTGTGGGTTCACTCCAGGGACTTGAGCACATAAAGCAAGGTTGACACTCCAGTGCAGTGCTGAGGGAGGGCTGCACTGTTGGAGGTGCCGTCTTTCGGATGAGACGTTAAACTGAGGCCCCGTCTGCTCTCTCAGGCGGACGTAAAAGATCCCATGGCACTACTTCGAAGAAGAGCAGGGGAGTTATCCCCGGTGTCCTGGCCAATATTTATCCCTCAACCAACATAAAAAAAAAAGATTATCTGGTCATTATCACATTGCTGTTTGTGGGACTTCGCTGTGCGCAAATTGGCTGCCGCGTTTCCCACATTACAACAGTGACTCCACTTCAAAAGTTGGTTGTAAAGCACTTTAAGACGTCTGGTGGTTGTGAAAGGCGCTATATAAATGCAAGTCTTTCTTTCTTTTATTTATTCCATTTCTCTTTGTAGGACCTTGCTGATAGTAAACTAGCTGCTATGGTTTGCGACTGCACTTCAAATTTAATTAGTTGCCAGTGAACTGCTTTGCAGTGTTCTAAGGAGATAATAAAGCACCAATAAACGCAAGAGCACGTATGACAGATGTCAGGTTGAAAGTACAAGCGAGAATCAGGCTGAATATAGAAAGTTCAGAGAGAGAGTATGAGAATAGATTGGCAGCTAACATAAAAGGGAATTCAAAAGTCTTCTATGGGCATACAAATAGTAAACGGGTAGTAAGAGGAGGGGTGGGGCCAATTGGGGAGAAACTACAAAGGGATCTGGGGGTCCTGGTGCATGAAACACAGAAAGTTGGTATGCAGGTACAGCAGGTGATCGGGAAGGCCAATGGAATCTTGGCTTTTATTGCAAGGGGGATGGAGTATAAAAGCAGGGAAGTCTTGCTTCAGTTATACAGGGTACTGGTGAGGCCACACCTGGAATACTGCGTACAGTTTTGGTTTCCATATTTAAGAAAAGATATACTTGCTCTCGAGGCAGTTCAGAGAAGGTTCATTCGGTTGATTCCAGAGATGAGGGGGTTGACTTATGAGGAAAGGTTGAGTAGGTTGGGCCTCTACTCATTGGAATTCAGAAGAATGAGAGGCGATCTTATCGAAACATATAAGATTGTGAGGGGGCTTGATCGGGTGGATGCGGGGAGGATGTTTCCACTGTTGGGTGAGACTAGAACTAGGGGGCATAATCTTAGAATAAGGGGCTGCCCTTTCAAAACTGAGATGAGGAGAAACTTCTTCACTCAGAGGGTAGTAAATCTATGGAATTTGCTACCTCAGGGAGCTGTGGAAGCTGCGACATTAAATAAATTTAAAAAGGAGATAGACAGTTTCCTAGCTGATAAGGGAATTAGGGGTTACGGGGAGCAGGCAGGGAAGTGGACGTGAGTCTAGGTTCGGATCAGCCATGATCCTATTGAATGGCGGAGCAGGCCCGAGGGGCCATATGGCCTACTCCTGCTCCTACTTCTTATGTTCTTAATAAGGAGACACAGAGGGCATGGATGAGGTACTAAATGAGTACTTTGCATCTGTCTTCAAGGAAGAAGATGCTGCCAAAGTCATAGTGAAAGAGGAGGTAGTAGAGATATGGATGAGATAAATGTTGATAAAGGGGAGGTACTAGAAAGGCTGTCTGTACTTAAAGTTGACAAGTCACCAGGACCGGATGGGATGTCCTAGGATGCTGAGGGACGTTAAGGAGGAAATTGTGGAGGTACTGGCTTAGTCAACGGGGCTGGTGCCAGAGGACTGGAAATTGCAAATGTTACATCCTTGTTCAAAAAAGGGTGTAAGGATAAACCCAGCAACTACAGGCCAGTCAGTTTAACCCCAGTAGTGGGGAAGTGGGGACAAAGTTAACAGTCACTTGGACAAGTGTAGATTAATTAAGGAAAGCCAGTATGGATTTGGTAAAGGCAAATTGTGTTTAACTAACTTGATCGAGTTTTTTGATGACGTTGATGTGGTGTACATGGACTTCCAAAAGGTGTTTGATAAAGTGCCACATAATAGGCTTGCCAGCAAAGTTGAAGCCCTTGGAATAAAATGGACAGTGACAGCATGGATGTGAAATTGGCTAAGTGACAGGAAACAGAGAGTAATGACAGGCTGGTGAAATGGATAGACACGTGGCAGATGAAATTTAATGCAGAAAAGTGTGAAGTGATACATTTTGGTAGGAAGAACGTGGAGAGGCAACATAAACTAAAGGGTACAATCCTAAAGGGAGTGCAAGAACAGAGAGACCTGGGGGTATATGTGCACAAATCATTGAAGGTGGCTGGGCAGGTTGAGAAAGCGGTTAAAAAAGCATACGGGATACTGGGCTTCATAAATAGAGGCTGTGGGCGCGATCTTGCCAGCCTTGGGGAGGTGAGTTTGGAGGCGGGACTGCCGGGAAAATGGCAGAATCTGGGGGCGGGTGCCCATCCCGCCCCCAACCCGCCTCTGTGCCATCTTGCCAGGAGGCAGGTAGCCGACCCACGCCAGGTCCCGTCTCCTCGAGGCGGGAAGGGGATTACAGCCACTTAACTACCTGCTAACTCCCTGATTATAATCGCTCAACCATTGGTGGCCGTGCCTTCTGTTGCCTCGGCCCTAAGCTCAGGAATTCCCTGCCTAAACCTCTCCGCCTCGCTACCTCTCTTTCCTCCTTTAGACACTCCTTAAAACCTACCTCTTTGACCAAGCTTTTGGTCACCTGCCCTAATTTCTCCTTATGTGGCTCGGTGTCAATTGTTTTGTCTTGTAATACTCCTGTGAAGCACCTTGAAGCATCATGACTCACAACACCGCAACCCCCCCCCCCCCCCCACCAAACACCTACCAGTAGCCATATAATCTTCTGGGAGAGGGGAAAAAAGTTAAGAAACACACGGCCAATTTAAGGGGAAAAAGTTCTTCTCCGATCTCCTTAGGTGATCAAAATTAGTCCAGGAGAGCACATTGACAATGATTTATATTAGTTAGTATTCCACCTACATTTTTGTATGCCGTGATCTCCACACCAGCCAGGAACTGATCGAGCTCTTTTTGAAGGCATGCAACGAATCAGCACTCACCACATGAACCAGCAACTTGTTCCATAGGTTTACTATCCGCTGGGAGGGAATAAAACCTCTCAACATCTAACCAATTCTGCCCTTGCGTAACTTATACCCTAGTCCTCCATATTGGGGCCAGAAATTAGGTTCGGGGGCTTGCCGCGCGTGCAAGCCCCCGATGTGCACTTACCCGGCGCGCTGACATTTCAATCCTGGCCCGCATTGCATTTCCTGTCACTGGCCCGCTTCAGGTCCTGCCGCGCTGTGCGTGCGTGACCCAGCGGTGTACTTAGTGTGATGAGCCGGCTGGGATCATGTGAGCACTGGGCAACCAATGGGAGGTTGCAAAAGTTCATTCATGAGTTTGATAGTAAGAACTGTCAAACTCATGAAAACTCCTGGCCCCAAAACACTACTTAAACTTGAAAGAAAATTTAAAAAAACATCGCACTACTTAAATAAACTATAAATAACTGTAAAAAACTAATTTAAACAATAATTTTAAATTTTGAAAAAAATTATTATATAAAAAATCGGGGCTAAAAATACACTTACCTTACTGTAAAGTCTTCAAAAAAAATGAACCTGTGGAAAAATTTTCTAATTTTACTTAATAGACCACTTACCTGTTAAAAGTAAGTACTTACGGCTGCTTTTTCCACGCGTAAAAACCGGAGTCTTTTCCCCACGGGCAACTCTAATAAAAAAAGGGAAGTTCAGCGCGCACGCGCTGCCTGAAACGTCGTACGCGTTCCGGCTCTTAACCCCTTGGGTCAGAGGAGAGGAAATGCCGGTTTTCCCCGCATGCGCCGTGCATGCTGAAAACCGGCAATTCCTTCGGGCCCACGCGTGAGTACCCCGTCCGTACTCACGCGTTGGGACAGGAATTACTGGCCCAATGTATCTAATTGAAATAATCTGCCAATATGAACAGTCTAGTCCTTTCATCATTTTAAATATATCTATCAGATCACCCCAGAGTTTATGCATCTCTAAAGTAAATAGATCCAGTTTTTTAAGCCTATCTGACTAACTAAGGTGTTTTAAGCTGGATATCATTCTTGTGGCCCTTCTCTGAACCTTTTCCAAAGCTTCTATATCACGCACCATGTGACAATATCGTAAACAAATTCAGAAAGATTTCCTCGGGTCGCTACTTCGAGTGAAATTGTAAACCCGAGTGCAGCTGGAGAAAATCAGCCTCCACAGGTTGCGTGCAACAATATTGGATGTCGGCTTTCAAAAATTCCTGTCGAAGGAAACTTTGAGATACGGAGATCTTCGTGGATTCAATTTTAGTAGCTTATCAGGGTCGCCAGTAGAGGGCAGCGGAACGGAACATCCCAGCCATGTTCCAGTCAGGTGGGGTCACAGGGTACGAGGCAGTAGTTCTTTTTGTCATGTTGTGAATTATCTAATTCAGTAGTAATCCTAAGTGGTTTCAGATGAACTTCAAAAAGCTCCTGTATTTAATTATATTTCAGTTTACTGCACACTTGACTGCAACCAGAAGAGTATTACGGTATTTAATAGTTAAGTGCATTTTAATGGATCTAAGATCTAAGAAAAATAGGATGTTGTGCAAAGCCTACTTTTTATCCTTCTGACGACATGTTTCTCAGTTGCTCTGTGGTTTTCTGTGAAACAAATACTGCCTCTGTAATTTACACGAGGCATTTATTTCTCTGAACCAAAATGATCTGGACCAATTAAGATTAAAAAAAATGTGGTCTAACACATCTCCCAGAATCATCTCCGGGTGCTTCACTTGCAGTGCGAGGAATTACTTTGCAGAGCAGTTACTCTTATTATGTAAGCAAAGGCTGCAGTTATTTTGTGCACAGTGAGATCCCACAAACAGCAATGAAGAAATAACTATTAAATATGTTTTGGTGGAGTGGGTTAAGAGAGGATACTGCATTGAATAGTCGATGTACCAGTTGGAGGCGTGAGGCTTCAGCAGCAACTGCTGGCCCTTCTGCAACCGAAACATGGTTGACACTGAATTTTGGATATTAGAGCGTGTGTTCACATAACCAACCTCAAGGTAGTTCCTTCGGGGACTTGTCATCTTAAGCATCAGTTTTCTTTCTCATCAGTTATTTTGACAGACTGCCTTTAGTGTAGGTGGATGGAGCTACACAGGACAGCTTACGACGTCCCAGCCTACATAAGCTCCAGACAATCAATGCTACACATCAGGCTTGCTCACCACCAATTGCTTAATTGAGTTTCTACATTCAGACAAGAGTGATGGAGATGATTCCACAACTTCGGGCTCTAAGTTATGAAGAAAGACTCACAGAACCAAACGTGTTTTCTTTGAAAAGAGAAGATGGTGAGGGGTCGTGCTCCTGGTTGTTTAATGATGTAGACTGTTTAACTTGAACTGCGAGTGTCGAACTGGAGGAGTCAAGGATAATATTAACAAACCTAAAGTGAGACTGACGATGTAGTTCTCATACAGCATAGTGGATATGTGGAAAAGGTTCCCAAAACCATTTCAATTAACTCCTTCAAAAATAACTTGGGTATTTCCAGAGTGCTCCGCCACTCGCCCAGAGGGCACCGCCACTCGCCCAGAGGGCACCGCCACTCGCCCAGAGGGCACCGCCACTCGCCCAGAGGGCTCCGCCACTCGCCCAGAGAGCTCCGCCACTCGCCCAGAGGGCACCGCCACTCGCCCAGAGGGCTCCGCCACTCGCCCAGAGGGCTCCGCCACTCGCCCAGAGAGCTCCGCCACACGCCCAGAGAGCTCCTCCATTAGCCCAGAGAGCTCCTCCACTCGCCCAGAGAGCTCCTCTATTAGCCCAGAGAGCTCCTCCACACACCCAGAGAGCTCCTCCATTAGCCCAGAGAGCTCCTCCACTCGCCCAGAGAGCTCCTCCACTAGCCCAGAGAGCTCCGCCACTCGCCCAGAGAGCTCCGCCACTCACCCAGAGTGCTCCGCCAATCACCCAGAGAGCTCCTCCATTAGCCCAGAGTGCTCCTCCACTCGCCCAGCGTGCTCTGCCAGTCGCCCATCTCGCTCACATTATCCGCCACTCGCCCAGCGTGCTCTGCCACTCGCCCATCTCACTCCCACAGTCTCCGCCACTCGCCCAGCGTGCTCTGCCAGTCGCCCATCTCGCTCCCACAGTCTCCGCCACTCGCCCAGCGTGCTCTGCCAGTCGCCCATCTCGTTCCCAGTCTCCACCACTCGCCCAGCGTGCTCTGCCAGTCGCCCATCTCGCTCTCGCAGTCTCCGCCACTCGCCCAGCGTGCTCTGCCAGTCGCCCATCTCGCTCCCACAGTCTCCGCCACTCGCCCAGTGTGCTCTGCCAGTCGCCCATCTCGTTCCCAGTCTCCGCCACTCGCCCAGCGTGCTCTGCCAGTCGCCCATCTCACTCCCACAGTCTCCGCCACTCGCCCAGCGTGCTCTGCCAGTCGCCCATCTCGCTCTCAGTCACCGCCACTCGCCCAGCGTGCTCTGCCAGTCGCCCATCTCGTTCCCAGTCTCTGCCACTCGCCCAGCGTGCTCTGCCAGTCGCCCATCCAGTTCCCAGTCTCTGCCACTCGCCCAGCGTGCTCTGCCAGTCACCCATCTCGCTCCCAGTCGCCGCCACTCGCCCGGCGTGCTCTGCCAGTCGCCCATCTCGTTCCCAGTCTCCGCCACTCGCCCAGCGTGTTCTGCCAGTCGCCCATCTCGCTCCCACAGTCTCCGCCACTCACCCAGCGTACTCTGCCAGTCGCCCATCTCGCTCCCACAGTCTCCGCCACTCGCCCAGCGTGCTCTACTCGTCGCCCATCTCGCTCCCACAGTCTCCGCCACTCGCCCAGCGTGCTCTACTCGTCGCCCAGCACGCTACTACAGTCTCCGTCATTCACCCAGTGCAAAAGTTAAAATCTACCCCTTTGTTCAAACATGTGTGAGCCAAATAGAGCACATCTATAAATGGTTCCCTTTTTCAGTAAAATTAATTAGTGGAGCAGTTGAAAAAGTCTAAATTTATAGTTGTTTCCTTGCCGCCAATAAGTTGTTCTGTCTGGAAAGCCTGTCATCATCTGTCGAATATTTGAAAACAAAGGGCTACTTAGTTTGGCAGAAAGGAGCATTTGTGATGTGATTTGTGGAAAAAAAAATAACCTATAAAGATTGGGAAGAGGAATTCTATTGCTGCAAGACAAGTTACAGACCTCCCTTGTGTCAGAGTTTAATGGAGCTTTATCAGAGACTAAACGGAGAGATAATGGTTGAAATCACATTGTGCAGCTTTAGTAATGAATGCACGAATTATACGTATGAAACTTCTTTGTCTGCCATTTTAGCAAAAGTGTTTCACCCATTTATTTTAAACAGGCTAAAGTTTTTCTTCAAATGGCAGACAAGAATTGCAGATGAATTAATTATTGATATCCCATGCAGGCGTGGACTGGCTCAGCTGTAAGAGCACGGGATTCTTCGGCATTCTTACGAAAAGGTGGGGGGGGAAGGCGGTGCCAGTAATGCAGCATTCACAGGGCCACAGGTCATTTCCCTTAGGGTCAATGCCCACTAGCCCCTTGCCACATCTGCAATTCAGTGGAGATGTTATATAAAAATTCTACCTTTTAAAATTTAATTTAATTCATCCTCCAAAGTGAGTCGTATTAAGGTTAACAAAAAACATGAGATTTTGATAGACGAGAGGGAGAAAATTAAAGATCATGTTTTATTGTGTTTAAAACAAAAAATAGAAAAAAGCTAGAAGCACTCAGGATTTCAGGTAGCATCTGTGGAGAGAGAAATAGACAAGGCGTTGTGATGTGGACTCTTCCTCAGAGCTGGAAGATATTGCCGATGAACAGCATTTAAAAAGGAACTGACCAAGGGGAAGGGGAAAGAAAAACAACACATCCACAAACACAGGAAAAGAAATAGAATGACCTGGAAAGTGCCTAAGTGGAGAACAGGAGATGGTTAGATGCAAATGGACTCTTTGGGTTGGATTTTAACACCCAAATAAGCGTTGGTTGGGGTCAGGTCAGAGGTTAAAATTTTTATAAACCTCAAACCCGACCCCAACTCGTCTCCAACCTGCCCACTTCTGGGTTTAATGGAGGCGGGACAAGGGACGGGCAGCCAACCTGCTCCCGGGAGGCGGGTTGGCAATTTAAATATTTTAATGAGGTTGGCAGCCTCTGATTTAACCTGTTTTGAAGGCTTAACAGAGGCCTGGGGAAACCCGGCAGCTGAAGGGAGGCGAGGACAGCTTGGTGGAGAAGGTAAGTGCCTTTACAGCACTGCTTGTGGGCCAGGAGGAGCAGGAGTGCCTCCCCCTCAGACCCCAAGCTCCCAACCATCAGAGCACCCCCCCCCGACCCCATATACAAAGACCCCCAGGGTCGGGGATCAGACCCCACTCCCCGGGTCGGGGATCGAACACCCCCACCCCAGGTTGTGAATTGGACCTACTTGGCCCTGCGGCCTGGTCCGGAGTGCTCGCCGCCTGACTGGATGCCAAGCCTGTCAATCCGGCCGGGGAACTTGCCAAGGACAAAGGACTCACGCTGTGGGTGGGTTTGCCATCAAAACACTGTGTTCCCGCCCACGTAACCCACCTCTGTTAATATCCAGGCTTTTCTTTGCTCTCTTGGCGTCGTGGCTCAATTACTGCTGCACGTTTTGTCAGGTGCTGCGGGTGGGCTGGGGGAGAACATGCCAGTGGTTACTGGAGTGGGTGGAAAAGTCCTGAAATGGCATTTTCACTTCACTTTAATATCACTTACCAGTAATTTTGCTGTCTGTGTTGACATAGTGAAGGACTGAAATTGCAGTCGTGGTTTGGGATTATTAGAGTGTTTTATTATTCTTGGAGCAAATCCAGGAAAATCAAACTAAAGACTCTTAGGACCTTTATCACTCCAGTTTAGATCTCCTGGCTGTGTTTATTTTCCCACCTGATTTCTAGTTCTTTGTAAGATGATGGTTGGGAATATGGCAACCTGTTTTCTGCACAACATAATCACACTGTTACAGATCTCTGTTTCAAACCTGGCAGTCTATTGGTGATGCTATTTCCTTTGCTCCACCATTGGCGGCCATGTCTTCAGCTGCCAAGGCCTGAAGCTCTGGAATTCCCTCCCTATACCTCTCTGACTCTCCTCCTTTAAGACGCTCCTTAAAACCCACATCACCTGTTCTAATATCTCCTTATGTAGCTCAGTGTCAAATTTTGTTTGGTAATGCCCCTTTGAAGCACCTTAGAAACATAGAAACATAGAAGATAGGAGCAGAAGTAGGCCATTCGGTCCTTCGAGCCTGCTCCGCCATTCAATGAGATCATGGCTGATCATCCAAATTCAGCACCCTGTCCCTGTCTTCTCCCCATATCCCTTGATCCCTTTAGTCTTAAGAAATATATCCAACTCCTTCTTGAATATATTTAATGAACTGGCCTCCACCGCCCTCTGTGACAGAGAATTCCACAGGTTCACCACTCTCTGGGTGAAGAAATTCCTCCTCATTTCAGTCCTAAATGGCTTACCCCTTATCCTTAGACTATGACCCCTGGTTCTGGACTCCCTGGCCATCGGAAACATCCTTCCTGCATCTAGTCTGTCCAGGCCTGACAGAATTTTATAGGTTTCGATGAGATCCCCTCTCAATCTTCTAAACTCCAGTGAGTATAAGCCCAATTGACACAATCTCTCCTCATACGTCATTCCTGCCATCCCAGGTATCAGCCTGGTGAATCTTCGCTGCACTCCTTCCATGGCAAGAACATCCTTCCTCAGATGAGGCGACCAAAACTGCACACAATACTCAAGGTGCGGTCTCACCAAGGCCCTGTACAACTGCAGCAAGACATCCTTGTTCCTGTACTCGAACCCTCTTGCTACGAAGGCCAACATACCATTTGCCTTCTTAACCGCCTGCTGCACCTGCATGCTTACCTTCAGCGACTGGTGCACAAGAACACCCGGGTCTCTTTGCACTTCCCCTTCTCCCAATCTATTGCCATTCAAATAATAATCTGCCTTCCTGTTTTTGCCACCAAAGTGGATAACCTCACATTTATCCACATTGTAGTGCATTTGCCATGTTTCTGCCCAATCACCCAACCTGTCCAAATCGTACTGGAGTTTCACGACATCCTCCTCACAGCATACCCTCCCACCCAGCTTTGTGTCGTCTGCAAATTTGGAGATATTACATCCAATTCCCTCGTCCAGATCATTAATGTATATTGTGAACAGCTGGGGTCCTAGGACCGATCCTTGCGGTACCCCACTAGTCACTGCCTGCCACTCGGAAAACGACCCGTTTATTTCAACTCTCTGCTTTCTATCCGCCAACCAGTTCTCTATCCAAGTCAATACCTTGCCCCCAATCCCATGTGCCTTAATTTTGCACGCTAATCTCTTATGCGGGACCTTATCGAAAGCCTTCTGAAAGTCCAAATACACCACATCCACTGGTTCTCCCTTATCTATTTTACCAGTTACATCCTCAAAAAATTCCTGTAGATTAGTCAAGCACGATTTACCTTTTGTAAATCCATGTTGACTTTGTCTGATCTTGTCGCTGTTTTCCAAGTGCTCTGCTATTACATCTTTTATAATGGACTCTAGCATTTTCCCCACTACCGATGTCAGGCTTACCGGTCTATAATTCCCCGCTTTTTCTCTACCACCTTTTTTGAATAGTGGGGTAACATCAGCTACCCTCCAATCCATGGGTACTGTTCCAGTGTCTATCAAGTTCTGGAAGATGACCAGCAATGCATCTACTATTTCTAGGGCCACTTCCTTAAGTACCCTAGGATGTAGATTATCAGGCCCTGGGGATTTATCGGCCTTCAGTCCCATCAATTTTCCTAACACCATTTCCCTGCAAATACTGATTTCTTTCAGTTCCACCCTTTCATCAGACCCTATGTTCCCCGGCATCTCTGGGAGGTTATTTGTGTCCTCCTTTGTGAAGACAGAACCAAAATATGTATTTAGTTGGTCTGCCATTTCTTTGTTCCCCATTATAAATTCCCCTGATTCTGACTGCAAGGGACCTACGCTTGACTTCACCAATCTTTTCCTCTTCACATATCTATAAAAGCTTTTACAGTCAGTTTTTATGTTACTCGCAAGCTTACTATCATATTCTATTTTCCCCTTCTTAATTAATCCCTTTGTCCTCTGTTGAATCCTAAACTGCTCCCAATCCTCAGTATTATTGCTTTTTCTGGCCAATTTATATGTCCTCTCCTTGGATCTTATGCTATCCCTAATTTCCCTTGTTAGCCATAGTTGAGTCACCTTTTTTGTTTTATTTTTATGCCAAACTGGGATGAACAAATTCTGTCGTTCAACCAATCGGTCTTTGAATGTTTGCCATTACCTATCCACCGTCAACCCTTTGAGTGACATTCTCCAATCAATCCTACCCAACTCGCTCCTCAGACCATCGTAGTTTCCTTTATTTAAATTGCGGACCCTTGTCCCTGAGTCAACTACTTCATTCTCCATGTTAATGAAGAATTCGATCATATTATGATCGCTCCGACCCAAGGGGCCTCGTACAACAAGATTGCTAATTAATCCTTTCTCGTTACATAATACCCAGTCTAAGATGGCCTGATCTCTTGTTGGTTCCTCGACATGTTGGTCCAGGAAACCATCCCGTAAACACTCCAGGAATTCCTCCTCCACAGTATTGTTACTAATTTGGTTAGCCCAATCTATATGTAGATAATCCCAACCAAATCATATTCGTTTACCTCTATTTGCACAGCCAATTCATCCACCTTATTACGAATGCTCCTCGCATTAAGACACAGTGGCCTAGAAATTGGGTCGGTAGCGCCGGCGCTGAGCACCTAAAGAGACCTAGAATTGGGGCGAAGCCCTATGTTGGGGCGGACGCTATTAAGATAGCGACAACTCAAATATTGACTATACATTTAGCGTCTGCGCTAAGTGTTTGCGCGCGCCCGTGAGCGCAAGCAGTTCATGACGTCATTTCAGTGTGCAACACCTTCTAGGATCGCCTGAGCGCATATTGGGTGGCGCCCGGTGCCTTAGCGCCCAGCGCTATTAGTGACAGTTCGAAGGAGGGCTAACAGGCCCTTCTCGGAGTGGGGGGGCGCTATTTAAAGGGGACAGCTTTAGTGCAGAATCTTCTGCCACTTGGCCTGCTCATTGCAATCGTTGCTAGAGAGAGTTGGCGAGCTAATGTGGAGCCGAGTTCTGGGAATTTAGCTTTACAGTACTTGGGTCCTTCAAAGCTGTCCGAAGCACTTACAGCACTACACCTAAAAGCCTTTTGATCAATTGGCATCGGAATGAGAGTTTGTTTGGAGGGCGACGGCCTCATCGCCCAACACTGTGAAGGGGCAGAGAGACGGCGGGAGAGAGGGCCGGAATTGGCCAGAAGGAGGAGGGGCAATGGAGGTCGGCCAATCCGACGGGAAGCTGCGAGGGCCTTTAGGCAGCAGGTGACAAGCCTTGATATGTTGGAGGAGCAGTGTTTGGGAAGGCTCCGATTCTGGACGGACATTGTTACTGATCTGTGCCACCTGTTTGGTCAGGATCTGCAGCCGCGTGAACGCTGCAGAACCTCTCTGTCCGTGATGGCTAAACTGACTGACGGCCTCCATTTTTATGCCAACGGATCCTTTCAGTCAGCCATTGGGGACATTGTGACTGTCGCTCAGGTTGCAGTCCACTGTTGCATCCGGCAAGTTACAGAAGCCCTTTATAGGCGAAGGCGTCAAATCATGACCTTCCCTTGGACCCTGCACAAGCAGGCGGAGGGCGCGCAGGGTGTCGCTTCTATTGCGGACTTCCCCATGGTGCAGGGGGCGAGTGACAGCACAGACGTGGCTTTGAGGGCGCCATGCCATCATCCTTAGGACTTCCGCAACCGCAAGGGGTTGCACTCCCTCAACGTGCAGCTGGTCTGTGACCACCGCCAAATCATCATGGCAGTCACCGCGCATTTCCCAGGGTGCAGCCACGATGCCTTTATCCTGCGGTTGACCTGAGTTTGTAACCTTTTTGAGGGGCTGCCTCGAAGATGAGGCTGGCTTACTGGGGACAAGGGCTATCCTCTCTGGCCATGGCTGATGACAACACTCCGTGTGGCCGACACCCCAGCAGAAGAGCTGATCAGCAGCGGCCATCAGGCGACCAGGCACAGTAAACAGCACACTTGGTGTTGTCAAAAAGCGTTTCCAATGTCTGGAACCTTCGGGGGGATCCCTGCAGTACTCGCCGCAGCAAGTGGGACACATCGTCGTCGTCTGCTGCATGCTCCACAACTTGGCGAATCGACGCACCCAGCCAATTCCAGCTGTCCCTCAACGACCAGCAGAGCAGGCGGAGGAGGAGGAGTATGAGGAGGAGGAGGAGGCGGAGGAGGAGGAGGAAGAGCAGGCGGAGGAGGAGTATGAGGAGGAGGAGGAGGAGGAGGAAGAGCAGGCGGAGGAGGAGTATGAGGAGGAGGAGGAGGAGGAGGAGCAGGCGGAGGAGGAGGAGGAGGAAGATGGAAGGGCTGCTGAAAGTGGAAGGCCCATACGTCAGAGGCTCATCTGGACTCGTGTCGAGACCCCTGTGGCGGAATGATGAGAGTCTTAACTCATGCGCACTTTGGATGTTTGAGGGCCTCCGAATGCCAGCATCACTGAAACTAGTCACATGCACCATGCCACATTGAAACTTCTGTTTATTGGCACAAAAGTCTTTCATTTCAGCTAAACAACGTAATGTCAACTGAAACCATAACTTTCAAAATAACTGTGAACTGTTCGGCAAAGCCGCAAAACTCAACAAACCTTCTGCAAATATAACAACAGGTGAGGGTGTCCTTGAATTTGGACAAACAAGCATCTCAGCACCTCCCTCTACAACTGGCCCCTTGAGGGAGAACGACTTCTCTTTCGCGCCCAGCCCCTTCCCTCCCTGCTGCTCCTACGTAATTGGACCCCAGTGGCGGCCTCAAGGCTGGGGGACGCCTGCTGACTGTCTGGAAGCGCAGAAGCCCCTGAGGGACAGCCTGGCCGACCTCTGGGCTTGGAGGGTGCGGACGCAGGATGCTTGATGTGACCATGGCTGGAAGCAGTGTGGCCTGCAGGTGGTGGCAGCTGCAATGCAGGCGTCCCAGCGCTGGCATGTGCAGTGGTCTCCTGCCGAGAGAGGACACCTGCACCATGGTCGGACAACACACTGGCTATCTGAGGGGAGCGGCTCGGCTCATCCGCCACAATCGCATGCTCCACTGATTGCTGGCCTTGTATGGGACTGGAAGGGCCCGGGGTGATCCTAACTGATGCAGAGAGGGTGGCTACAGTGAGAGATCGCGTTGCGTCAATCTGGCTGTGGAGGAGCCCAGCAAGTGACTGCATGGCAACAGTGAGGACCTGTGTGCCAGGTGCCAGTGCTTCGGAGAAGGCCTGGACAGTTCTTCCCATGGGTTCGGACAAGGCAGGAGCCGACCGCTCCACTGCCTCGGACAAGCCCTGCACAGACCTTTCCAGGGATTGTCCGAAGCCCTGAACAGTCCTTTCCATAGCCGACTCAAAGCCGTGGACAGTCCTCTCCATTGTTGGGCCGAAGCCCTGGATAGTCCTGTCCATTGTTGCCCCGAAGCCCTGGATAGACCTGTCCATTGTTGCCCCGAACACCTGCAGAGTCCTGTCCATTGTTGCCCCAAAGCCCTGGAGAGTCCTCTCCATTGTTGCCCCAAAGTCCAACATACTCTTAGCCAATGAATCTATTGACTCAGGCATCTTCTCGACTGCAGCCATCAGCTCCGTATGTCTGACCCGGGCCTGTTTGCTCATCTCAGCCAGGCGACGCACCTCATCTGCACTCTGTGCAGCAGTCATCACGACCTGCGTTGCCCTGCGGGGAGACGGTGGCCGAACTTGCCTATCCCCCGTGCGTTGCTGCATGCCGCTTGGTCCGGCAACTGGTTCATCCTCAGAGCCCCCCCCCCCTCTCCTCCAGGGAACTACTATCCCCAGTCTGTAGATGTGTCAGCTCCCCGGATTCTGCAATGGCTGGTCCGGATTCCTCCTGGTCCTCGCCTCCGGTGGCACTGGCACTGGCAGCTTCAGCGCGTTGAGCCCGAGTTGGTGCTGCTTCATCTGAAAGTGGGAGGTGGAAGAGTGGCTTTAGCAAAAGGACAGGTTTGCTGAAAGGCATGCCAGATTGTGGCAAGGCTCTGACATGGCTGCACACTGAGGATGCATGCTGGCGGGGGGACCAAGTGGAAGGCAACAGGTGAAAAAGGTGAGAGTCTTACCCTCGCTGTCGGTAATGGGGTCTGCAGATGCAGTGGTCACAGGACCAGACAGACGTCCTCCAAGTATCTGGTGCACTCTCTCCTCCAGATCCGTCAGAGTGACCACTTGTGGAGGTCCGCCACCGGTTCGACGCTGCTCCTTCTGGATCATCGCCAGCTTGGACTGCAGGGGAAAGAAGGGGAAGTTCTGTAACATGATGCCTTGAGAGATCATCGCATGCCCCCCATGGTGCAAGAGCCCTTACATGATGCCTTGAGAGATCATCGCATGCCCCCCATGGTGCAAGAGCCCTTACATGAGGCCTTGAGACATCTGTCCATGTGTGTGCCCAGAAAGGGCCATGGGTGCATGCTGACAGATGGCCATTGGGGCATCATTGCAGCAGGGTGCCCGAAGTCAGCTGCAGATGGAGGGAATCAGAAGTTTGCTGAACCATCACTCACCCTAACGATCCGTGTGAGGTCGTTGAATTTCTTCCTGCACTGAACAGGGGTCCTGGTCGCCATGCTGCTGGAGTTGACCCTCACAGCAACCTCCCTCCAAGATCGTCGGTAAGCCTTCTGATTCGGCCTCTTGCCATTATCCGGATACAGGACCTCTCGACGGCGTTCAACTGCAGCCACCAAGTGGTCCAGAGCCTCAGTGCTGAAGCGCTCTGCTCTCTGTCTAACCTTCTCCATGCTGAACAAGTTTGTACCTCCAGACAAGGGCGAGTGCCGAATCTGAGGCCTACAGGGCGTTGGGTGTTGAAGCTCAAGCTGACTGACCCACCCCTTTAAGAGCCGGCCGCCGCCTGGAGGTCTCGTGGTTTCCCGTAATTGAGATCACCTGCGCTGCGCCTGTCCGCGTCGATATTGAGTAGCGCCTGAACTTTTGCGCCTTAAGAGCACCGTGCAACGGCTGAATTAGCGCCTCAATCCCCTTTGGGGGCGATGCAACCCAATATCTCGCCAGGCAGCGATAAATTTCATCTGGCTATAAACTTAGCGCTCCGCCAGTTCTAAGCGAGGTTATACCCAATTTCTAGGCCAAAGCCTTCAGGCTTGTTTTTTTAACGCTCTTAGACCTATTAGAATTATTATTTACTGTGGCCACGTTTGATTTAAACCATTGATTTCTCTGACTGCCACTTTTGTTTTTCTCCTTCCTATCTTTTGCTTCTATCCTTGTTTCCCTTTCCTCTGTCTCCCTGCTCAGGTTCCCAACCCCCTGCCATTTTAGTTTAAACCCTCCCCCAGAGCACTAGCAAACACTCCCCCTAGGACATCGGTTCCAGCCCTGCCCAGGTGCAAACCGTCCGGTTTGAACTGGTCCCACCTCCCCCAGAACTGGTTCCAATGTCCCAGGAACTTGAATCCCTCCCCCTTGCACCATTCCTCTAGCCACGTATTCATCTGAAGTATCCTTCTATTTCTACTCTGGCTAGCACGTGGCACTGGTAGCAATCCTGAGATTACTACCTTTGAGGTCCTATTTTTAATTTACCTCCTAACTCCCTATATTCCGCTTTTAGGACCTCATCCCGCTTTTTACCTATATCGTTGGTGCCTATATGCACCACGACAACTGGCTGTTCACCCTCCCCTTCCAAGATGTTCTGCAGCCGCTCTGAGACATCCTTGACCCTTGCACCAGGGAGGCAACACACTATCCTGGAGTCTCGTTTGCGGCCGCAGAAACGCCTATCTATTCCCCTTACAATAGAATCCCCTAATACTATAGCTCTACCCCTCTTTTTCCTCCCGCCCTGTGCAGCAGAGTCATCCCTGGTGCCAGGAAGTTGGCTGCTGCTGCTTTCCTCTGATAAGCCATCCCCCCCCAACAGCACTCAAAGCTGTATATCCGTTTGAGAGGGGGATGTCCACAGGGGACCCCTGCACTACCTGCGCCAAGTACTCTGCCTGTTGGTCACCCATTCCCTTTCTTCCTGTCCAACCTCTACCTGCGGTGTGTCCAACTCCGTAAACGTGCTATTCATGACGTCCTGAGCATCGCGAACGCTCCAGTATGCATCCAATCGCAGCTCCAGCGCTGCAATGCGGTCTGTCAGTAGCTGCAGCTGGATGCACTTCCTGCACATGTAGTCCCTGAGTTCGCACATATCGCAGGAGGAGCATACCACATGGCCAGGCTGTTCTGCCATGACTTACCCTTTAATTAATTGAATTTGAATTAAATCAATCAATCCCACTAATTACACTACAGTTAAATGGTTTACCAACAGTCCCCACTACACCTGAGAGACCTTAGTAACTATAAACCAGAGTTAAAGTTTAAAAAAGAGAGAAATACTCACCAACCAATCACTTACCTGCTTCCTGGTGACGTCACACTTTGATTACTTTTTACCTCTCTCCCCCGTTGCTGAATTGGTCAGGCTTCGTTCGCTGCCGCCGCTTTTAAACTGCCACCGCGCTCCTCAATCCACTCCCAGGTCCGTTCCAGCCGCTCTGGTCGGGCTTCGTTCGCTGCCGCCGCTTTTAAACTGCCGCCGCGCTCCTCAATCCACTCCCAGGTCCGCTCCAGCCGCTCTGGTCAGGCTTCGTTTGCTGCCGCCGCTTTTAAACTGCCGCCGCGCTCCTCAATCCACTCCCAGGTCCGCTCCAGCCGCTCTGGTCGGGCCTCGTTCGCTGCCGCCGCTTTTACACTGCCGCCGTGCTCCTCAATCCACTCCCAGGTCCGCTCCAGCCGCTCTGGTCAGGCTTCGTTCGCTGCCGCCGCTTTTAAACTGCCGCCGCGCTCCTCAATCCACTCCCAGGTCCGCTCCAGCCGCTCTGGTCAGGCTTCGTTCACTGCCGCCGCTTTTAAACTGCCGCCGCGCTCCTCAATCCACTCCCAGGTCCGCTCCAGCCGCTCTGGTCAGGCTTCGTTCACTGCCGCCGCTTTTAAACTGCCGCCGCGCTCCTCAATCCACTCCCAGGTCCGCTCCAGCCGCTCTGGTCAGGCTTCGTTCACTGCCGCCGCTTTTAAACTGCCGCCGCGCTCCTCAATCCACTCCCAGGTCCGCTCCAGCCGCTCTGGTCGGGCCTCGTTCGCTGCCGCCGCTTTTAAACTGCCGCCGCGCTCCTCAATCCACTCCCAGGTCCGCTCCAGCCGCTCTGGTCGGGCCTCGTTCGCTGCCGCCGCTTTTAAACTGCTGCCGCGCTCCTCAATCCACTCCCAGGTCCACTCCAGCCGCTCTGGTCAGGCATCGTTCGCTGCCGCCGCTTTTACACTGCCGCCGCGCTCCTCAATCCACTCCCAGGTCTGCTCCAGCCGCTCTGGTCGGGCCTCGTTCGCTGCCGCCACTTAAACTGCCGCCGCGCTCCTCAATCCACTCCCAGGTCCGCCCCAGCCGCTCTGGTCGGGCCTCATTCACTGCCGCTGCTTTTAAACTGCCGCCGCGCTCCTCAATCCACTTGTAATGTTTTACTACGTTAAAGGCACTATATAAATGCAAGTTGTTGTTATCGTTGCTATGGACGTCAGATACACTAAACCAGGGATGCTCAACCATTTTGCACCTGAGGCCCCCCTTCCATGTTATAAAAAATCCCTGTAACACTGCACAAGTATTTTTTTCTATATAAAATTAGTTATACAATTAAGCATATATATTTATTATTATTTTGGTTTTACTTATTTAATTGTCATGAAGTTGAGATTGTCACTGAGGTTGGTAGAGTTAGACTGAAGTTAATGGACTGTCGGAGTGGCGCAGGGTGGACCAGCAGTGGGGTCGGGAGGACCACACTGCAGCCTATGAAACCCAGGCAGAGAGGACCTGCGGGAAGGAGGGAGGAGGACAGTAGGAGTATGTTTGTGTGTGTGTGCTAGGCCGATGTAGCAGAGCCTGGTCTCCAATCGTCTTGGATCCCCCTGCCATTGGACCAAGACCTTGCTCCGTCAAGCCCGTGTGGTAGCTGGTGTGCAACGGCCACCTCACGTTAAAAGAATTCACGCACAGGCATCTTCCACCCTTTAAAATGAAGTTCAGGACCTGGAAAGTCAGGACCCTCATGGACAACCCCAACAGCGACAGAGACTGTAGGTCCCGCATTGGACTCATCAGTCACCTGAGAACTCATTTTTAGTGTGGAAGCATGTCATCCTCGGTTCCGAGGGACTGCCTAAGAAGAAGAAGAATGGACTGTCACTGAGGTTGGTGGACTGTCGCTGAGGTTGGTCCAGTTATACTGACGTTAATGGGCTGTCACTGAGATTAGTTATATGCAGCGCCCGTTATATTCAGTTCCGTTGACTGCAGTGGGACTGAATATCCACTGTGTATAACGGGCGGCCGGTCCAATACCGCCCATTTTGCGCCACCGCCCGGGATGAATTTCTAGGTCAAGGTGTCAGCTCTGGCTCAGTGGGTGGCACTCTCACCTCTGAGTCAGAAGGTTGTGGGTTCAAGTCCCACTCCAGAGACTTGAGCACATAATCCAGGCTGACACTCCAGTGCAGTACTGAAGTGGGAGATGACGTCTTTCGAATGAGACGTTAAACCAAGGTCCCATCTGCCCTCTCAGGTGGACGTAAAAGATTCCATGATGCTATTATGAAGAAGAGCAAGGGAGTTCTCCCCGGTGTCCTGGACAATATTTATCCCTCAACCAACATCACTAAAACATGGCAATTTATCACATTGCTGTTTGTGGGATCTTGCTACGTGCAAATTGGCTGCCGTGTTTCCTGCATTACAGCAGTGACTACACTTCAAAAGTACTTCATTGGCTATAAAGCGCTTTGGGACGTCATATGATTGTGAATACTATATAAATACAAGTCTTTCTTGCACACGGCTGGCCTCACTGAAAGTTCAGCACCTGCTGCTGCATAAAGAGATGGAGAGTGTGCTAGTACTGACATCTAGTGGATGTTTTATTGCTTGCATCAGACTGATATGCAATGCAACCAATACTATTGCCGATATTAGCAGAAGGTTGCCATTACTGTCTGTTATCTTACCAGAGTTCTGTAAAATAGCGGCTGCATTAAGTCTTTGTCCATCAATAATAGTTTCTAAGTTCCTGATGTGTTTGTTAGACCCCAGTTGTGACCCCAGCTGGAACAAGCAAGTTATATGGATATCAGGTGATAAGAGGATGAGGTTAGTGGCAATGTCCCCATGGTCAAACGACCTGTTGCCACAGTGTCTCGGCTCATGGATAAAGAATGGGCACTTGGGTGAGGTACCAGGCAGCTGAACAACTTTGCTGCGCAGGTCAGCACCCTTAGGAGAGGAGGGGAGCAAACAGAAAATGAGCTTTTAAATTATGATTGTAAACAATAGCAACAGAGATGTCTGTTGAACTACCTGATATTAGTTATATATGTGGAAACGTAGTGAGAGGAATATCATTGCTCAGTCTGCCACACTTGAAATATCACCTTAGCTATCTGCTTGGCTTCCTTTTCACACATCATTGCTTAAGACAAACACCTTGCCCTTTAATATATGTCAGCTGTCACTCTTACCTTCAGTGACCACAATAATTTTGTATTTTCTCTACTCTAGGTTGTATTTCCATTCATACAGTGAAATACCCTCAAAGGGCAATAGAAACATTTCTCATTTCTTTTATATGCATTGGAGTATTATTCATTTATGTATCTATCTATGTATCTGGCTATTTATATATGTGAAAGGAATAATGCAAGACATGCAGAATAGATTTGGAGACAGAGCAGAAATTTACAGATGGAGGGAAAGAAAAATAGCGAGGAAAGCAAGAGATGTACAGAGAATATTACTCCTCCTCAAAATTGGAGACACAGGTAATCCATTTACAAAGCTGGGTGGGAATGTAAGTTGTGAGGAGGATGCAAGGAGGCTTCAAGGGGATATAGACAGGCTAAGTGAGTGGGCAAGAACATGACAAATGGAATATAATGTGGAGAAATGTGAAGTTATCCACTTTGTTAGGAAAAATAGAAAAGCAGAGTATTTTTTTAAATGGTGAGAGATTGGGAAATGTTGGTGTTCAGGGGGACCTGGGTGTCCTTGTACATGAATCACTGAGAGTTAACATACAGGTACAGCAAGCAATTAGGAAAGCAAATGGTATGTTCATTTAAAGAGGATTTGAGTATAAGAGTAAAGACGTCTTACTGCAATTATATAGGGCCCTGGTGAGACCACACCTGGAGTATCGTGTACAGTTTTGTTCTCCTTACCTAAGGAAGGATATACTTGCCATAGACGGAGTGCAACAAAGGTTCACCAGACTGGTTCCTGGGATGGGGGGATTTTCCTATGAGGAGTGATTGAGTAGACTAGGCCTATATTCTCTAGAGTTTAGAAGAATGAGAGGTGATCTCATTGAAACATACAAAATTCTTACAGGGCTTGACAGGGTAGATGCAGGGAGGATGTTTCCCCTGGCTGGGGAGTCTAGAACCAGGGGTCACAGTCTCAGAATAAGGGGACAGTCATTTAGGACTGAGATGAGGAGAAATTTCTTCACTCAGGGTGATGAATCTTTGGAATTCTCTACCCCAGAGGGCTGTGGAGGCTCAGTTGTTGAGTATATTTAAGAGAGATCGATAGATTTTTGAATATTATGGGAATCAAGGGATATGGGGATAGTGCAGGAAAGTGGAGATGAGGTAGAAGATCAGCCATGATCTTATTGAATGGCGGAGCAGGCGCGATGGGCCAAATGGCCGACTCCCGCTCCTATTTCTTATGTTCTTATGTAATCCAGAGAATTGCAGGTCAGATTGTCTCACTGCTGTTGTTAGTAAACAATTGAGTTTGGATTTTCCTTCCGTATATCGCCCGATTTCAATTGGTACAGAGGTACCACATGTAAATTCCAGTGGGTAGATATGGCCTCTTTCTCCACGTTATTGTTTCTGCATTTCCGCCCCATAATCCCCCAGGAAGCTAAGCCACTACAAAGGCGGGGTAATCAGGCAGAGGTGGGAGAGGACAGTGGAGATTGTCACTGAAACTTTGTTTGGAACCTGCTAGTCAGTTCAAGCCTGGTACCAACTAAGGATTACTTGGCTAGGACAGTTTATTACCAAGGTTCTAGTGACTTCTTTAGTATTTCTGCATGTTTTGGAGAAGCTGTGGATTTCCCTTTAGAAATACTCTGTTGTGAGGAAGAGGATGATGAAGCTATGGAGGAGGAGAGGATAGAAGCCAGGAGAGCAGAGCACCATAGATGCTGTCAGTCCCCTATCCGTAGGGGCCCGTGTCACTGGGTATACGGGTAGCACTCTGCCTGATTACGCTGATTACCACAGATTTGCAGCTTGTTTCTACCAGTGGCACAGCCTTGTTAATGGAAATTAAAATGACAACAGCTGTTTAATTTTTTGCTGCTGGATCATCCCAGGCAGCCTTGGGTCACCCCAGTCTCAATGAATTGGCAGTGCACCATTGCATTAAAGAGGTCACAGATGTCCTGTTCTGGTGGGCATTTTAGTTTATATCCTTCCCCATGGTCCCAGAAAAGCACAGAGTGTTGCTACTTGGCCCTAAACAGACAATACAACATAGCTGATTACCTGACCATGGTAAAGGATAACAAACTGAGAAGAACCTTGACAAGGTACAGACTTAGCGAACATAGCCTAGCGATCGAAAAAGGCAGACACAGGCAGACCAGGCTGCCAAGAGAAGACAGGATATGCTCTCACTGCAGTCAGGGAGTAGTTGAGACAGAGATGCACTTCCTCACAGCCTGTGGAAAATATCAGGGCATCAGAGAGAATTTCGATCAAAAATTCTCACAAATATGCCCTGAATTCAGAAATCTGACTGACAACCAAAAACTCCCATTCCTACTGGGGGAGGAGAGAAGCTGTGTAACACTGGCGGCACACTATGTTACAGCTTGCCATGAACAGAGGGACAACCAGTAAACTAAGACAAGAGTATATATAAACAAGGCGAAAATATATTTATAAACTCAGGGATATACCTGTTTATACACTGTATGAATGGAACCGCGTTTATGTGTTCAACCATAAATGTATTTTGATGCTTTGGCAACATAAGATGTACCTTATCATGCCAATAAAGCGATTTGTATTGTATTGTATTGTATTGTGTGCAATCAACTTTCATCAAGTGGGAGGATTACCCCAAGTCCAGGATGCCATTGATAGAACCCATGTGGCCTCAAAGGCTCCATGTGATCACTTTCTCAATTACTTCTTGTATGTGATGCCAATCACCTAATTCAGCGTGTAAATACATGTTACCCTGGAAATTTGAGACTTTGTTCTACACCATTTTATCCAGATGGTTACTTCGAGACCGGGTACAACCCCTGCAGCCATTCCAGCATCCAAGGTCAGCTGCAGATAATGGATACAGTGAAATACTGGCAGCTACACGCACCACCATTAAGCAGACAATGGATTTTGAAGACCTATTTTGAGTGCCTGGATACGCCCAGGGGGAGCCCCGCAGAATGATAGTGGCCTGCTGCACACCGCATCATTTTTCAATTCTAAAAGGATTGGAGCTTCAAATCTCTAGATGGTGACGAGGAAGAAGTACAAGGCTCCTCCACCTCTGGCACATGAAGAGGTTGCCCAGGAGGCAGAGTAATTGGCCAGCAGCATGTGAGATAAGGCACCAAATCACGGCCAGCTGCTTCCACTAGAAATTAGGCAGACCATTGCCAGACGCCATCATTCTGTAGATTACTCCATGCAATTACCTGCCATCATTCACACAACTAAAAAATAAAATCATAGAGCCTCTCAGGAAAAGGACCTTTCCAACCATGATCATCAAATAAAAAGAGAGCAGGAGGCTGCAATATAAATAATGCACAGGCATACCAATTTACAGAGAATTTCTACATTTACTCATTTTTACATCATTATTTCTTATGACTTATTTATTCATTCACGGGATGTAGACGTCGCTGGCAAAGCCAGCATTTATTGCCCTTCCCTAATTGCCCTCGAGAAGGTAGTGAGCCACCTTCTTGAATACAACTGAGTGGCTTGCTAGGCCATTTCAGAGGACAGTTAAGAGTAAACCACATTGCTGTGGGTCTGGAGTCACATATAGGCCAGACCAGGCAAGGACAGCAGATTTCCTTCCCTAATGGATATTAGTAAACCAGGTGGGATTTTACAACAATCTGGTAGTTTCATGGTCACCATTACTGATGCTACAGCCATTCTGTGATGAGAACGCTTTCAGGTGTAGGCTAACAGCATTCACCTCTCATTTGAGCCTCTCGCGACCACTCCTAGTCTCAGGCACTGGGAGAATGCACAGTAGTTTGCTGGGAAAGAAGAAGGATGTTCTGTGAATATTAACTGTCACATTCTTTTAAAATTAAATTAGATCGCTGCTTGAAAAAGAGGCATGTTAAAGGGTATTGAGGACAGTGGGATTAGACTAGATGGCTTATGTGCAGCAAAACACTGGTACAGAATTGTTGGGCTCATGGCCCGTTTCTGTGCTGTAATATTCTTTGAAGTGTAACAGGCACCGACCCCTGAAAAAAATCTAGCACAGAGGCCTAAGGAGTCCAGTGCACCCCAGTGAGGGAGGAGAGCTCAAAAGGCCCTGGGAGCCTGTGCCCAAGCTATATGCTAGGTTCATTAAACCTCTCCCCCACACGTCAACGCGAATTAGACTATACTCTGGCTAAAGCACCTAGGTAGCACTCGGATCATACGGCACTAATTTGGAATGGGCGCTGAAGAAGATGCATCCCATCCTCATCCTGGATAATTACCTGGCTCACTTCACTTCACTTGCTGCTGGTGCCCAACATTATGGTCCTGACACACTCAGCCCGTCGTGGAAGATTCACCCAAAGCGTCACAGAATTATGCAAATATGCTGACCCTGCTTTGTGCTGTGAGGTTAACCCACCTCTGGACAGATTTAATACAGGGATACCTAAGTTTCATTAGCAATGCATGTTTGAGGATTGGTGCGGTTTGGGTGTGGTAATCACCGGTATATTAACTGTTCCTCTGGCTCTTTCTCCCGATTTACAGCAGTGTTGAAGCAAGTAGCGGTTATATGAGTGGAGACTCCGCTGCACGAAACAGTACCAGGACCTTCAAACATTCTTCATCTGATCTCAGGTAAAATCTTTATTTATACTGTAGGAATGTCTAGTTCCTATCCAAAGACTGAGGTCCACTCAGGCGCTCAAACAAAACGAAGTTTAATGGAAACTAACAGGTTTAAACAAGTAACTGCAGGAGAACATCGAGTGTAGGTCTATTCAGTTCGGAGGCTCCACGAGGACTGCTGGCCGGTCCCGTGGTTGACGTCATGACGTCATCACGTTCTTCCCGCCAGTGGGGGATCACGTGATGTACGGCGTGACGTCATCGTGTTTACCCGCGCTGTTAAAGTAATCACGCTCTGTACAAGTAAACAGTATAAATAAAGATACAGATTCAGGCTGTAGCTAATATGTTGTTAAAGGGAATTATATACAAACGATCTGAGTCCTTTAGTGGCTCCGCCACATGCGCCCCCCCAGAATTGTCTTTAACAGCAAAAGTGAGACAGCGAGGAGGCCTGACAAGCCTGTCCGAGCGACTTCTGTAACCCTGAAGTGGAAGCTGATGGACGGTGGTCGAGCTGGCGGGCGGTTGTGGTGGATCTGGCACGGCGACTGTGGGCGGTCGGCCCCGTTTTGGCGGTTGAGCGATTTCGACTGGGCGGTCCAGGTCTAAGTGTGCCGGCTTCAGCCGGTCAACCGATATGTGGTCCAGTTTACCTCCAATATCGACTGAAAAGGTTTTGTCTCCCGGCTCTATGACACGGAAGGGACAAGTGTAAGGAGGCTTGAGCGGGTCCCGGTGAGCGTCGTGGCGGATAAACACGTACTCGACGCTTTTCAGCTCAGTTGGAACATGGGAGCTCTGTAAACCGTGATGCGACGTAGGCACTGGAGCGAAACATCTGGCCGCCTCCTGGTGGCTGACGAGTTGCTGGGATGTGGACCATGGCTCTGTTGGAGCCGGGAGGAAATCCCCTGGTACTCGTAGTGGCTGGCCATATACAAGCTCTGCCGAGGACGATTGCAAATCTTCTTTGGGCACCGTACGAAGACCCAAAAGGACCCAGGGAAGTCTGTCCACCCATCCCGCTACTTGAAGACTGGCCCGCAGAGCGGCTTTGAGCGACCTGTGGAATCGCTCGCACAGGCTGTTCGCCTGTGGATGATAGGCGGTGGTGCGATGTAGTTTGGTGCCGAGCCCCTGAGCCACAGCTCAGAGGAAAACTGCGGTCCACAATCGGAAGAGATGTCCGCCGGCACCCCGAAACGAGCAACCCAAGAGGAGATGAAAGCTCTGGCCACGTCTGCCGAAGTGGTGGAAACCAAAGGAACTGCCTCTGGCCATCTAGTGGTGCAGTCTACCATTGTGAGGATGTGTGTAAAACCTTGAGAAGGTGGAAGCGGCCCCACGAGGTCCACATTCGACGCTCCGGAACAGCGAAAGTGGCCAATGGAGCTTTTACATGATGCTGTACCTTGGCCTTTTGGCAGACCACGCAGGTGTTGGCCCAGTCGCGGACATCCAGGTGCATACCCCTCCAGACGAATTTTGACGACATCAGCCTTTGTGAGGCCTTCATGCCAGGGTGTGACAACCCGTGTATGGCGTCGAACACTTTTCGGCGCCAGGTGACTGGAACGATAGGGCGGGGAGCTCCCATGGAGACGTCGCAAAGTAGCGTGGTGCCTGCGGCATGGAATTTGATGTCGGCCGCTTGGAAGCTAGAGGGGCTGGTCCTGTATGCTTGGACCTCTGGGTCTGAGGCTTGATCCGCAGCCATGAGGGCATAGTCGATTCCGAGTTGGACTGCATGCACAGTCGCGCGGGAGAGGCAATCCGCCACCAGGTTGTCTTTGCCGGACAAATGCTGAATGTCCGTGGTGAATTCTGAAATGAACGTCAGGTGACGTTGTTGCTGAGCTGACCACGGTTCGGCGGTCTTGGCCATAGCGTACGTTAGTGGCTTGTGGTCCACATAAGCCGTGAACGGACGTCCCTCTAGTAAGAACCGGAAATGGCGGATGGCTAGAAAAAGGGCCAGCAACTCCCGGTCGAAAGTGCTGTACTTTCTTTCGTTTCGCCGTAGTTGACGGCTGAAAAACGCCAGCGGTTGCCACGTCCCATTCACCCACTATTCCTGCACTGCGCCGATTGCGTAGCCCGACACGTCGGTGGTAAGGGCAATGGTGGCACCTGGAAGCGGGTGCGCCAGCATGGTTGCGTTGGCCAAGGCGCCTTTGGTGTCGACGAACGCCCGGTCCATCTCGGCCGTCCAGCTGATCGGATCCTTATCGGACTTGGCCTTGAGGGCCTCGTACAAGGGCTGCATAAGCCGAGCCGCCTTAGGGACGAACCGGTGATAAAAATTGACCATCCCGAGGAACTCCTGTAGGGCCTTGATGGTCTGCGGGTGCGGGAAAGATGTAACCGCCTCGACCTTCGACTGTAAGGGAATTGCGCCGTCTGATGTGATGTGGTGGCCCAAGAAATCAATCCGCTGCAGGCCGAACTGGCACTTGGCCGGGTTGATAATCAAACCGTGTTGACTGAGGCATGTGAAGAGGGTGCGCAAATGGCAGAAGTGCTCCTCTTTGCTAGGGCTGGCGATGAGGATGTCATCGAGGTAGACAAAGAGGAATTTTAGGTCCCGAAGCACGGAGTCCATCAAGCGCTGGAAAGCCTGTGCAGCGTTCTTCAAGCCAAACGGCATCCGCAGAAATTCGAACAGGCCGAATGAGGTGATGACTGCGGTTTTCGGGATGTCTTGCGGGTGCACGGGGACCTGGTGGTAACCACGGACGAGGTCGACTTTTGAAAAAGAGGTATTTCCCGCCAAATGGGCTGAGAAATCTTGGATATGCAGGATCGGATACCGATCAGGAGTAGTGGCGTCATTCAGGCGTCGGTAGTCGCCGCATGGCTGCCATCCGCCGCCGGGTTTCGGAACAATGTGGAGAGGTGAAGACCAGGGACTATTCGACCGGCGAATAATCCCCAGCCGCTCCATCGTGTCGAACTCCGCTTTCGCAGCCGCGAGCTTGCCGGGTTCTAGTCGTCGGGCCCGTGCATAAAGCGGGGGACCGGTGGTGGTGATGTGATGTTCTACACCATGTTTAGTAGCCGAGGAGGAGAAAGTGGGCCTGGTCAGATCTGGGAACTCTCCGAGGAGCCGAGTGAAGTCGTCTGGAGGTGGGAACGCACAGAAGACAGTGCGCGGCACGGCGTTACCACGGTGGCACGGGATGGAGTGGAACGTGGCCGCATTGATCAATCGGCGGTGCCTGACATCGACCAGGAGGCCATTGGCGCACAAAAAATCCGCCCCAAGGATGGCCTGCGTGACTTTGGCCGTGATGAATTCCTAGTGGAAACGCTGGCCGCCGAAACACACCTGGACCCGCCGCCTTCCGAAGGTCCGAACGGCCGCGCCATTAACCGCCGCGAGGGCGGGGCCGTAGCCCCCAGCTAGTATATCGAGATTTGACGCAGGTAGGATGCTACACTGCGCCCCGGTGTCGCAAAGGAAACGTCGACCAGATAGGGAGTCGGTGATGAAGAGAAGCTTCCCTAAATCTCCGATGGCCATCGCAGCCGCGGGGCGCTCGTTAGACCCGGTCCTCTTTCGCCAGGGTGGCTGTAGATGTTTTTCTTTTTTGTGCGAAAAACTGCAGGGAGGGCGGCAGCATCTTGCTTTCGCGCCAAAACGGGCGTGGTAAAAGCACAACCCCGCTGATTGAGGAGCTGGAGCAGTGTCTGTGGGGGATGGGCGCCTCGTGGCCGCGCAGTGCTGTTGTGTCACCACGAAAATCTTGTCCGCTTCGGCAGCAAGCTCCGCGCAGTCTGTGACTTCGGACCTGGCTAGGGCAGCCTGAACTTGCTCCGGGAGTAGGCTGAGGAATAGCTCCCTAAAGAGGAAGCATTCCGGCTCGGACCCGAGGAGCGTGAGCATCTGGCTCATGAGCTCGGACGGCTTGGAGTCCCCGAGGCTGGGCATAGTGAGCAGCCGGCGGGCACGCCTTGACTTCGTGAGCCCGAAGACCTGCAGCAACTGCGCCTTTAAGGTGTCATACTTGCGATCAGTAGGCGGACTACCGAGTAGGCTGACGATCCGCGAGGCTGTGGCGCTGTCGAGGGCGGAGACCACGTAATAATAATGGGTCTGATCCACAATGATGTCCCTGATGGCGAACTAGGCTTTAGCCTGGATGAACCACGCAGCTGGTTGTTGCTCCCAGAACTGCGGTAGCTTCAAGGTAACGGCATTCGTTCCCATGTTGATTATCTTCTGCGAAAACCGTTCGCAAAAGTCGGGGTCACCAATGTAGGAATGTCTAGTTGCTATCCAAAGACTGAGGTCCACTCAGGCGCTCAAACAAAACGAAGTTTAATGGAAACTAACAGGTTTAAACAAGTAACTGCAGGAGAACACCGAGTGTAGGTCTATTCAGTTCGGAGGCTCCACGAGGACTGCTGGCCGGTCCCGTGGTTGACGTCATGACATCATCACGTTCTTCCCGCCAGTGGGGGATCATGTGATGTACGGCGTGACGTCATCGCGTTTACCCGCGCTGTTAAAGTAATCACGCTCTGTACAAGTAAACAGTATAAATAAAGATACAGACTCAGGCTGTAGCTAACATGTTGTTAAAGGGAATTATATACAAACGATCTGAGTCCTTTAGTGGCTCCGCCACAATACTCTGGAGTCAACTTCTAGATCTAAATCAAAGAATCAGACAGCACAGAAGGAGGCCATTCAGCCCATCGTGCCTGTGCCAGCTCTTTGAAAGAGCTATCCAATTAGTCCCACTCCCCTGCTCTTGTCCCATAGCCCTGTAAATTTTTCATTTTCAAGTATTTATCCAATTCCCTTTGAAAGTTACTATTGAATCTACTTCCACCACCCTTTCCGTGCATTCCAGATCACAACAATCCGCTGCGTAAAAAAGATTCTCCTCATCTCACCTCTTTTGCTAACACATGATCGACACATGATGCAGCACATGATCCAAGTATTTGTTTTCCTGTTCCTTTTAAGCAGCAAGTAGGACGTGTTATTTGCAAGCACTAGTTGCAGTTTCAACCGAGGCCGTCCAATGGAAACAGTGCGCAAGTCTCCCGGGAGGATTCCGGCTCACCTGTGCCGCTTCCTAATTCCCAACTCGCAATGCTGCACATAGGGCGAGGGAGCAGTGCGGTCTGGAGGTCTGTCTGCAATATCACGGGAGCCAGAATAGGTGATCTGGGATCCTCCTAGGCAGGGATGAGCAACACTTTTAAGGTGTAAAACAGTACCAGCACCACAAACATGTTTTTGCATCAGAGAGCAGCATTCATGGTTAGGAGGTGGGAGGAACAGGCCTGGTCTGGATTCAAAACCTCAGCTTGAGTCATTCAGCAATTAAAGACAAGGGCAACTGTAACTGACCACAAATCCATGCATTACAGTGAGTCAGGACAGTTGAGGAGAAAAATATTTATACAATATATGTGGTGCGTCAAACATGTTTGAATTTGCTGACATTATCATCTATGAATGTGAGCTGTGACTACAGCAGCTTCATCACCAGAGCCGGCCCTAAGCAGTAGGCCCCCTGCTGTACATTTCCAGTACTTCCTGCACCAGAAGTTGTTGCATAATGGATATTCGACTTGTGAAGACCTCAATCACGCTGAGTTCCGCAGTCCAGGAATAAATAATTATATTCAATGGCTTCATGTACTCACTGCCACACACGCACTTCTTTATTTCATTTACTTTGTGGGGGGGTGGGGGGAATTGGGTATTAGAGATGAGTTTGGAAGGGAGCTGAGGGAGGGTATTTTTCCACAGGTTTGTTGATGAACTTGTTATTCGGTGGAAGGTTTGCTTGGGGCTATCTTGTTGGCTGCTGTTTGTATAAGTTTACGCTGCGCTGTATTAGGAACACTAGTGAGTAATTTTTGTACTATTACTGCCTTTGGCCCACCAGCTGTCTTGATATCCCAGCCAGTGTCGACTTGCTTAACACTTCCAGGAGGTGGGGGGGGGGGCGGGGTCAGAAATTGGTGAAAGGGTAGAGCAGGTCGACCAGCTTCTGTTGGGTTAGGGTTGCCAATCCTGCAGGATTGTCCTGGAGTCTCCAGGAATTGAGATTAATCTCCAGGACACTGCTGCAAGCAGCCCAGGAGAAAAATCATAGGGGGCATGAAACAAAAATGCTTTTTTTTCCATTTTCTTTGAACACTTTCATTTATTAGATCTAAAAATATGGGAGATGGGAAAGAAATGCTTTTTCACTAACAGTCAAGATTAATACAATTGGGTAACAAAGGCCGGAATTTTCCAGGGGATCAGCGGGCGGGATCGGTGGCGCTTTGAGTGGGAAATTAGATTTTTTTGACAGCGGGTTGGGACCCCGTTGTCAACCCGCCGCAACGCGCCTTTCCCAATGTCGGGTCTGCCAGCGCTGAGCAGACCCGACAGGCAGCAGCAGGCAACCCAATTAAACTCATTGGCCTAGAAATTCAGTATCGCCACGTTTGGGGCGCTACAGCCGGGCGTTCGCTAAATTTAGCGCCCGGCGCAACTTAGCGCCACCTTCATCGAAATTGAGTTGCACCGCCCCAAGAGGTTGCTGCTGCGCTAAAGCAGGCGATGCACGACTATCATAAGGCACTAAGCCGGCGAGCCGAGGCGCTAACACCGAGGGCGGGCGCAGCGCAGGTGCGGCGAGTTGCTTATTGAAGGCAGACACGCTGGCGC
Organism: Somniosus microcephalus; assembly: GCF_052327205.1. NCBI lineage: Eukaryota > Metazoa > Chordata > Chondrichthyes > Squaliformes > Somniosidae > Somniosus > Somniosus microcephalus. The sequence goes on from NC_140995.1 coordinate 225,251,723, forward strand.
CGGTCAACTCTTAAAGGGGCAGGGTCGATTTGTTTGGCTGCCACGCCCTGCACACTGCAGCCCTGAAGCAAGGCCTGCCCATTGCTGGTTCATCAGTTCTACGCCCCAGGACCATGGGGAAGCCCGCTATTCTCCCAAATCCCATTGAACGCGCTTGCTGCTTGTCCAGGGTCATGGTGAAGGAGATGTACTGACGTCTCCTTCTGAAAAGGGCATTGGTCACCTGGCGGATGCAGCAATGTACCGCGAAGCAGGTGGCAGATCTCAGTGACCACCTCCCTTCTGAATCGCAGCCTCCGAACACACTGCTCCTCAGACATGTTCAGATATGAGAACTGCTGGCGGTATACCCTGGGTGGGTAAGGCCTCCTGTGCCGACGCCTGTTGGTCCTTCTCCGTCTGGCCATGACTGGCACTCTCTCATGGCGTCCCTGAGCCCTTTGAATGCAATGGAGAAGCCCAATGTTTCCACCCATTGCAACCCCCATTATATGTAGCGACTCAAGGCTATGGCACTGAATGTTAAATCCAAGTGCAAAGCTCTGGCCTGAAGCCAGAAGTACCTTTGTCTCTCTCCAAATATCCGTCTCTCACACAGAAGGATTGGCTCAAAATGGCTGCCACTTATAATGCAGGAGGAGTCCCCTTTAAATAGCGCCCCGCAGCGACTGGGAACCGTTCCCCTCTACCAGTCGCTGGGGGCGCCAGGTGCACAGAAGGGCGGCGCCACTGAAGTTCCGGTTCGGGGCGCACCAAGGGCGTTGCACCATGAAATGACGTCAGGATCTGCGCGCGCAGCTGAGCGGGCGCTGCGGTTTTGCGCCGCCGCTAAATCTTGAGTGAAGTTCGCGAGAGGTGCAGATCGCACCGCGCCTGGGCGCTAGCCGCTTAGCGCCCCACTTCTCCTCCTCCTAAGGCGCTAGCGGCTGGCGCTAACAACTAAATTTCTAGGCCATCATCATCTGGTTGACAGATCATTAACAGGATTTTTTAACTTACCTTTTCACTTTAACTTCGTGGCCACGGGAACCATGCTGTTCAAAAACCACGGCTGTCAACCTGAGGCAGGTGTTCATTGGCCATTGCTCCAGCTGATTATTTGACAGCTTCAGATGTACAGTAAAAGCTCCCACCTGACATCATCACTTTCCTCAGCCACAAGCTGAATCCATTTCCAGCACAGATTCTGCAAGCTTTCCACTTTCCACTCTCACCTCATTGGAAGAACTCTCTCACCATTGACAGAATGCTTCTGTCATCTCTACTTAACCTGCCATCTATTGCATCAACATGTGTGCCCTTTATACTGTCTCACCTTGGTCTTCAGAATCCCACCACGATCAGCCCCAACACCAGCAGCACCAACAAAACACCAACCTTCTCCGCAATCACCTGATGCTGCACAGGACAGAGGGCATCAGCACCCGACAACATTGCTGCCCGGGAGGCCGGGGATAGCCTCACCATGGTCAGCTTTACTTCACTTGACGCTGTATACCCTGGCTGCCACATGATGCGCCAGGTTGGCATCACTCCACACCAACACCATAAAGCATCCCTACAATGTCCAAGCCATTCCTTTCACACTCATCGCCATTTGCGGGTGGTACCGTTATGTCTCACCATTCACTGCAACTCACGAAGCCACTCCAAAGGTGCACACAAATCTGTTGAAGAACGCAAAGTGTTGAAAATAAAGATTTCAATGTTTGACAGCACATTAACAAAAACTTCACATAAACATTGGCTAAAACACACAAGTGCCTACCATTATATGTTGTTAGTTGGTATGATTGCACTAGGATGAGGGTGATTGTGAGGTGTGGCTAGTGAGATGGGGATGTGATAATGTAGATAGAGAGAGTGCAAGGTAAGTTGGTGTGAGTAAGGATGTGCAGGAGATGGGTAGGGAAGGAAGAGTGATGGGGATGTGATGAGAGGCACAGCAGGATGATGGTGAGTGTGGCTTTGTACTAATGTTTCGTGATCTAATGAGATCATTGAAAGGTTTGAGTCCTGACGACATCCCTGCTTGTTGCCTCCTGTGCAATGTGCAACCAGGCTGTGTTGGTCTCCTGGGGCGATCTCTTTCGCCCGTCGGAAGGGAAGAGAACCTCTCTACGTACTCTGACTCCCTCCATAAGCATATGGAGGGAGTCATGGGAGAACCTGAGTGCAGCCTTGCACCTCTGTGCAGTGATTGTCAGTGTTTGCAGCACTTCAGTGCTGTAGAACACTGGCAGCACAAATGTTAAAAGAAAGTTGGCTATGGTCCCTTTAAGGAAACCGGCTGATGACGGGATTTGATGGGATGTTACTGCCCCACTCCAGCTCCCCACACACTTGTCTCAATCAACCAGCAGCAAATCCTAAGCCAATTTACCAGCTTTACCCAGTTCAGATTGACCCAGTGAGAAAACAGCAGCTTATAAAAGCAGCTTTTATCTTTCAGGGGCTGATTGACCTGCTGTACATTTCCAGTACTTCCTACACCAGAAGTTGTTGCATAATGGATATTCCACTTGTGAAGACCTCAATCACGCTGAGTTCCGCAGTCCATTTCACTCCAGGAATAAATAATTATATTCAGTGGCTTCATGTACTCACTGCCACACACGCACTTCTTTATTTCATTTACTTTGGCTGAAAGTAAAAGATTTTTTTGAGTTTTGGGTTTAATGTTTATTTATGTGTGCCTATCTCACCCAGATTGCCTTCAAGCCTCGACTCATCCATTCCCCTGACCGGTGACGGACAGACCGATGCCGACATTCTGGCATTCGTTCGAGCAAGACAAAACCTCATGCAGAAAAAAGGTGAGACTAAAGAGTGAGTAAAACTCTCAGGGGAGGGGAAGGGGGAGAGGAGCCACACAGAGATCCTGGGCCAACAAAATTCACACGTTACTCATCACAGCGTAACATGCACTCACGATTTCTCACAATGTGCTGCTGATAAGATCTGTTCCAAAATGCTGGGAAATGAACAAAATAGAGTTTTTAAAAAAATCAAAAATTAAACTGCACATCACCCCAGGAAAACAAATCAATCCTCCCCTGACGTTATACAGGTCTGTGCAGGCCCCTACACCCTGACATTGCCCACTTTCTAGTAAATATTTCTTTAAAGAGTCCCTGCAGTGTATCTGTGTCACAATGTTCGTTACCTCCAACTCACTTTACAAAAATCTGCTTTGAATTAATTTCTAATGCATATTTGACCTGTATTGCCCCTGCCTCTGTAGTGATTTTGTTTGCTTTTCCCACTAGTTTCATCAGATCACAGTTTGGGTTGCTGCCTTAGCTTCTCACTATGCAGTTTGTTAGCAAATGAGTTTAGTTTGTTGCCATATCAAATCACAGTTGAGTAAGTTAGCTTAGCAAAATTAAATTTGTCCTGTGAATAATTGGCAGCTTATTTCCTTTCCTACCCAATTTTCTCCTTTTTTCCTCTGCTTTATTTTTTTCTTGCCATTATTGTTATACGAGTCTTGATAATGAATGTTAGCAGGCCATTCAGCTACAGGGGCATCACAGCGGAAACCAATCCTCTTCTCAGGAGCCAATGAATATTGCTCAGGTACAGCCGTCGTCACATGCACTGAGGCTAATTGTAATGTACCTACTGCTGCCCTGGCTGACATCAGCTAACTCAGCACAGACTGGCAATTGAACCGGTGACCTCTCTGGTCTGTAGGGTTCAGTTACACTCTGTCTTTACCAACTGAGCCATGAGGGGAGCGGCTAGCAACAGTGGGAAAGTATTTTTGCAATGGGTTGAACGTCATGGAGGTCACCAAAAGAATGCACTTCAGTGGAGTTTATCTGTCTCCAGCACTCAGACTCTTGCATATAATCGCACGGCAATGTGAATTCCCATTAGACACACACGCAGGATTGATAACCCAGGAAGCGAGAAGGCAATCAGGTTATTCATATATTGAGCATATTTCTTTACACCCCATCTGAATTTTCCATTTGCCCAGCTGATATCTGCCTGTGGACAGATGGTGTTATCACTAGTGTGGTTCAGTACTTTGTTATCTAATCTGCCACAAGCTTCCAGCACTCAGTAAACAGTGGTGTGTGTGATTACAGAAACAACGAATTTCAGATAGGCAGCAAACATATTAAAAGACGGAAGAAGTCGACATTTCTATTGAATTTGAGGGATTTTTTTTCCTCCATTCCCTGTTCTTCCCACCCTTGGTCAACTATTCACCCTTATGGAGAGTTAAATGGGGTCTTTTTGGGACCAAATTACCTCCCAGGTGACTTGCCTGCTGAAATTTGGAACCAAATCGATGCTATGTAGCACACACAGTAACCCTATACCTGAATAGGCATGTCAGCATGTAATAAAATGTTCCAAGACACTTCACAGGAGCGTAATCAGGCAAAAATTAACACCAATCCAAAGAAGGAGACATTAGGACAGGTAGGTTTTAAGCAGTGTCTTAAAGGAGGAGAGAGGTTGCGAGGTTTAGGGAAAGAATTCCAGAGCTTTGCGCCTAAACAGCTGAAGGCACAGCCACCGATGGTGGGCAAAGGAAGTGGGGGACGCACGAGGCCAGAGTTGGCGGGATGGAGAGTTGTAGGGCTGGAGGAGGGTACAGAGATAGCGAGGGGGCGAGGCCATGGATGGATTCTAATGAACTAGAGCTAGAATTTTAAAATCAAGGTGTTGCTGGACCGGGTGCCAATGTTGGTCAGCGAGCACAAGGACGATGGGTCAATAGGACTTGGTGCGAGTTAGGATACAGGCAGCAGAGCTTTGAATGAGCTTAATTTTGTGGAGGGTGGAAGATGGGATGTCGGCCAGGAGAGCGTTGGAATAGTCAAGTCTGAAGGCAACAAAAGCATGGATGAGGGTTTCAGCAGCAGACGAGCTGAGGCAGGGGTGGAGACGGGCAATACTACGAAGGTGGAAGTAGGTGGTCTTTGTGATGGAGAAGATATGTCCAAGATATTTCATGGCACTGTTGATTAATCAGCCAGCTCAGCCCACTGAAGGTACCTGGAGGGGTCGACTTATCACTGGGGGCTGTGATTCCTCCCACTCAACTCTAAGTAACTCGTTAAGTCAATGTCCTGATGGATAAGTTGGTCCTGGCTATACAGGCAGCAGGGTGCTAATGTCAATGAGCTGTGTTGTAATACCCCAGTTCACACTTGAGAGTCCCTAAACCTTGTCTCTGCCAGCCTTAGTTTATAAGCTGTCTTCCCTTAGGGGTGCCTCTGTGGGGAGAGTGTGTACTCTATGGGCTCGATTTTAATAGCCCTGAGGAGGCGGGACTGTAGCGAAAATTGGAAAAAATGGCTTCAGACACCCAACCCGCCCCCATCCGATTTTCATGAGTGCCTGTTTAGCCGCTCCCAAACTGACCCAACTGGAACCAGTGGGACAGGTAGTTAAGGCAGTTTACAGTCTGTGAACTGCCTTGCTAATCCTATTTTTATAGTTGTTTCCCATTTTCATGCTTCTGGCTCCTGTTTCCCGACTTGTCAGAAACAGGCCAGGTTCAAGGAAACGAGTTGCTGGAGGACATGATTTGTATGCATTGGTGGAGCACTTTAAAAGCGCCCCTGAAACATGGCTGACATTCAATTGCAACAACTTTGCTGTTGTAGGCATGGGATAAGATTTTGCACATCTACTGACCTTGTGACTGTTCAAGCTGACACCCATCTGCAGTGTGACATGAATGGAATAATTTCAGGCCACTTCGACTGTGCACTTGCAAGTTTGTTGCCTCAAATGAAATCTATAACAAGGGGATGGGAAAAATTTATGTCCTCTCATCCTGGTCCTCATAATCGGAGGAGTAGCAGCCGTGTGGCTCAGCGCAGATCTTCCTGGGAATAGGAGGAGGATGAGGGGCGCCTTGCATGCCCTGTTGTGACCAATGCAGCATCCCTCCAGTTCACTGCTGCCCTCAAGCAGGGTATGCACACTACCATGCCACATTAGCATAAGCTTACTCTTCAACTGTAGGTGGCTACCATATGGCTCTGTAATTGCAGGCGATATTTGTCCAATCATCTCTGCTATACCCTATTATTTCCTATCACTTTTACCATAAGCGTTACAAAAGCAAGTTGCCCTGAGCCCTCAATGTGCTTTTGCCATTTCCCAGAACACATAGGCCACACAAATAACTGTTTGCCGTAATTTTTCTTTTACACATGACAAAAGGATAATAAACCAACAGTCAGGAAAAAAAAGACAAAACTCCCAAGTGAGTCCCCTTGTGACTATAGGTGCTTAATCTTTCTCTTACGCATGCTTCTACGTGGTGCTTCCCCTGTGGCTTCAGCAGATGTAGAGGCACCTTGCTGACTAGGATGCTGCGCCTGCTTAGATGCCTTTGGCGGGCTTCCTCTGGGTTTGGGAGCCTGGGAGGGCTCTTCAACAGTCTACTCTTCCTGCAGCTGTGCAGGGGCTGAAACGGCCATCTCAGTTGTCTCCGCAAAGTGGGTCTCAGACCAAGGGCTCCACAGTGGCATGGCCATGTGAGTGCTTTGAGAGGAGCCCACACTTCCTTGTGTCCTGCCAACAACATCCCTCTCACGGGTCAGCCGCACCTCAGTGCTGGCAAGTGGCTGGAGAGCATCTTGCTGCACATCAGGGGGACCATGAGGACCTGGAGCTGCACTGGCAGTTCTCATCGCAAGGACATCCATAAAGCTCTGGTCTCTCTACTCAATAGCTGCCCATCGCTCCTCCAGAGATGAGATTCTATTTTGAACAGTCTCATGTTTTCCTGACTCTGGCGACTTATTTCCTCCATGGCGGTAGCCATCCTTTCCATTGAAGTAGCCAGCCTTTCCACGGAGGTTGCCATCCTATCCACGGAGGTTGCCATCCTATCCATGGTGGTGCGTTCATGCGCCATTACCTCCATCACGGCAGTGCTGATGTTAGAGATGGACTCCTCCATTCTATCCACACTCGCACTAACCCTGGAGGCAAACCCTTCCAGAGACACCTGCATTGTTCCTGTATTTCCTGAGATGCTCTTTTTCTGGATGGCCCCAGAGGCACAGCGTCTGCATGCAGCTCAGCAGAGCTAGGAGATTGCTGCGACCTCCGCCGAGGATTCTCCACTGCTGTCGCTGTCTCCACCATCTGCTGATGCTCACTTGTGCGCTGTGATAGACCAGGTGGCAACACTACTCTAACTCGCGAGGACCCCACCGAGGTGTGCATTGCTGCGCTGGGTGCGCTAAGTCCTGGTGACGTTGCTCCCTCAGAGGCTTCAGGTTCCTCTGAGGAGTTGTCCAGCTCTTCGTCCTGGATCGCGGGAGGGGGGCGCTCGATGGTCCTGTGGGAGAGTAAAGGCATGATTTAGACATCTGATATTGATGTTGCAGACACATCCTTTTGAGCAGATGACACAACGCGATTCTCTATGAACATCATATGCCATTGCATTCTCGAGAGAGATGAAACTCTTATTATGTCACCAGCTTTCTCTAGTGTGCCCGTCTCTCCATCTCCCACTTCCAGGTCCTCACCACCTCCAACAATCTCGTATGCAGCCTCCTCAGCACTTGTCAATGTTGCTAGGGTAGGTGTTCCTCCTCCAGTCAGTGCTTTCTCCCTCTTATTTCTTGCAAAGAGGGACACAAGCAGTGTTTCAGCCACAGTGATGGAGTGATTGTGAATAATCCCTACCTTAGAAGCTTTGAGGGAGACGAAGATGGGGTAAGGAACCAAGAGAAAGCTAGCTCCCTGTGCGTTGTTAGTTGTTATCACAGCATGACCGTGAGAGCGAGTCTAAGGGGTGCATAGGCAGAATGCTGAAGTGATCCAGTGCAGAGACAGAGATGGATAGGTATGGGTGCGAGGGAAATGAGGGTACGGTGGGATGTGGAGGAGCAGACTTACAATGCAGAGTGCTAGTGATGAGAAGAGAAGGGAAGCAGATTGAAGGCAAGTGTGATGGGATACTCACTTTTGATGTTCGTGCAATATCATTAAACCTTTTTCAGCACTGGATCCATGAGCATGAACATATGGACCTTGCGCTGACCTCCTGAGCAATGTGCAGCCAGGCTGCTTTGGTCTGCTGAGGAGGCTTCCTCCGGCCATCAGGAGGGAAGAGAATCTCCCTGCGCCCTCTGGCAGCATTCACAAGAGCATGGAGGGAGTCATCATTAAATCGAGGAGCTGCCTTTCCTCTGGAAGAAGTCATTGTGTATAAATCAATATCAATGAGTTCAGGAATCCACTAGAGAAAGGCTTAGGCTGAATGGCAGCTTTAAAACCAGCTGCTATTATGACGGCATCAGAGGCGGCCAGCCAACCCGATCCCACTCATTGGACCGGCCAGCGCAGTTGAAATTAACAAGCTCATTAAATCAAAATCGGATATCAGCAGCTGATCCCGCCGGAAGTGGCTCCGGAACCCGCCCACCACACAGCCCGACTCCAAACCACCTCGGGAATTAAAATCGACCTCTATATCTGACAAACAGAAACTCTCCCTGTGCAGTCAGTGGAACTGAATATCTGGCGCTGTGTATAACGGGCAGCCGCTCCAATGTTGCCTGTTTTGCGCCACCACCTGGGACGAATTTCTAGATCAGTGATGGATTTTCAAGTGTCTCAAGCATCCAGTTGATCGGGAAAAAAAATTCTAATTTCTGGGCTGTGTACCATCTGAGGATAGATGTGACTTACAGCCCATTTCTGCCAGAGCTTTCCCTTAACAGGCCCATGGTGACTCCTGCCCCCTCCCTCTTTATTTGGGAAGTAACAGGTTTTTGTTGAGCAGCTGAGATGAGGAACTTGGCAGAGGGAGGGAATCACAAGCTTGAAAGTGCAGGCAGCCACAGGGCTTGCAGCCAAGTACAGTCTACACTTCCACAGATCTTCTGACAGAAGGTTTTGCATAAATTGTCCGTGATCCCCATAGAAATTTGAGCAAAACTCCCCAATATTGAACCATGGTATACTGTCCTCCGTGCAACATTCTCCCTTACCTTAGCAGCAGAGACCTTCAATGTCCTCATTTAATTGTTTCAGTCTCCACTTATCCCTATAACCCACTAGATATTGATCAAGCCCTTTTGTAACTTTTTTTCAGCCTCAGCTGTGCTTGTCGATTATGATGTAGACAAAGAGTTAATTGAGATATATGACTATCATTGTACATGTTACACTGTTGGTTTTGTAATGTTTACCAGAATACATACTTTTTATGGTCTGGAGAAAGTGACTCTTTTTATAGATGCCCTGAGAAACAAGGGTATTACGTACGGTGTGTGAGGTGACAGGGTATGTAATAGAGTTGCAGAAAGTGCATATTAAGCAGTTAGCCAGAAACAAGCTCCTCAAACAAAAGACATTCACAGTGAGCTGCACAACAAGGCCATGTTACGCAGGAGAGGAAAATTACAGATACTTAATTTAGTGTAAGCTTCACTGAAAACTGTGACCTTTCTTGTTATACAGCATGACATTTGGCATTTTATATCATCCAAACCCTTTCACAGTGGCCTTTCAAATGGAGATTTCTGAATTGATTCCATTTAGTGCTGAAATTAAGACACTCTTATGCTACTGCTTATATCTTGACATGGTGATAGAGATTAATATCCAAAAGTTAAAAAGATCACATTTGACTCGGCAAAGCTTCTCTATGCACTGTTTTTACCACATTGGTTAATGCATTTGTGCCGAGTTTTTGTGTCCATCATAAGTCATGTACTTATTTATTTTAATTGAGTTAAATACTTAGTTAAAATTGTTTGCCCATAAAATAAATGTCTATCTCTCGTTTTACACTATTGTGCAAAGTCAAGACCTGCCCCAATAACTTTGATAAAATGACGCACTAGAATTTGATGCAAATGCATTAACCAGCGCACTAAAGGAGGAGTTTCAATATCTTGAGTCTCAACGACAGATCTCAGCAGTGTATAGGCCATTGGTTTCCAGCACTAAGATGTTCCTTTTTCTGTTACTTTTGCAACAATTGTGTAAAACCTTGTTCAGCAAATAATTAAAAAGAAAAAGCAACATTTTGAATCAGTTCTATATTTGTAATATTACATGGATCTTATATAGAAAGAGAGAGCGTACACATGAAGCCTTTTCCTTATTCCATATGCTGAAAGTAACTTTTGCCTCCTCCTCTCTCTCTCTTGACTTGCCCGGAGCTCAGGCCTCTGTTCAACAAACCACATATAATAAGCAGGGCAAACTATTTTGACTTCAGATACTGTGAAAGTATCAGAGAACTCATAGTCTAAGTTTCAATTTTGACTCTAGAATCAGGAGGTGAGAGATCAGTTTTGAAGCAGCCTGCGTCACCTAGGCTGTAAGGTTATTTATTTATAACGGGAACCAATCCCTCTTTTTAAGATATTTTGTCTTCCTCGCGTTTCCTTGTACTTCTCTGCTGTTGTACCATCTGTGGCTGGGCAAGCGACCCAACTCCAGAGGCTCAATTATTAGCAACTACTAGAATGTGCAAAGGGTGGCAGGCGGTAACTGTCAGACTCGCTCTCTTCCTCTCTGTGGGCGAGATGGCTGCAATGAAAAACTAAGCTTGTGAGGAGTCTCAAGGACACGGTATACTCCACTCCGCTGTGGTGTAGCACAGCAGTTCTCAACCGGGAGTCTGTGGCTCCCTAGGGTTACGTGAGAAGATTTCAGGGGGTCCGCCAGTTGGTTTGTCCCATCAATATACAGGGGACACTACTGATGTTATACCATAAACATCAGTAGTTTCCCCTGTATATTGAGACGTGAGGAATAGTCTCACAAAGACTGTTTATACCAAGACTGCATGCGCAGTCAATTCAGATTCTTACTGTTGGACATCATTTGAACGCTTAGACAAGTCTCTTTGTGTGTCACTGACTCGTACCATAGTATTTATCTCGGTAAAATTTTTTTTGATCTAGCTCGAATCGCTTCGACATTCATTAACCACTCGCCGCTTTTAACTATTAAATAAAACAGTGGAAGTTATAACTTTCCTTCTGGGGGTTTAAAACCTGAGTTGGGGGTGGGGAAATCAGCGAGTTAGTCTGGCGTTGTGTGGGCCGAGATAGTGTCAGCCTTATTTCAACCCTTTTCTTTCCCCTCGTGCAGAGCTGCCCTGTGTCAGTTGGAAGCTTCCAGCACATTTGAAAAGGGCGCCGTCAGTGGAGGGAGTGCACGTGTCATATGGCCCTGGAGGGTGTGGGGGAAAGGAAAGAAAGAGGCATTCCAGTCCCTGGGCCTGCGGCAAGGCCGTAATAATCGGGATCCAGTGTGACTCTCTCCTTCAGTGTCTTCAGTCTGAGTTAATAAAATAGCTGAAGACGGAATCACGATTTTCCTCATAACTCAGGCAAAGAGCTTTATATTCATGGCCATGTGCTTCTCTGACGGATGGATAAGCCTAGTCTGGGAGCTTGTGTCCTTTGAGGTACCAGCTATTTGTGAAAGGGTTGGGGAAAAGCATAGAGGGGGCTGCCTTTGTCACTAAAGGATTTATGGCGATGAGGTCTGGTGGGTTAAGTCGCTCAGGGCCCTGTTTGTTTCTCCATTTCTCTCATGTACCATCCGCCTTTGCCATTACTGGTGCTGTTTATTCAAGTCGCTAGCTTTCACCGCCATAGAAACATCGAAGATAGGAGCAGGAGTAGGCCATTCGGCCCTTCGAGCCTGCTCCGCCATTCAATGTGATCATGGCTGATCATCCAAACTCAGTACCCTGTCCCCGCCTTTTCCCCATGTTGGGGTTTGGTATCGAAATAAGAGGGAAATTCTGTTTCCGAAATGGAGGACGTGGACTTGGAATATTAGCCCAGTCCCACCGAGTGTGTACAAAACAAACCTGTAGTGAGCACTGTGGTTGTTGCTCCTGGTTCACTTCCTGTTAAACTGTGGTTGTTGCTCCTGGTTCATTTCCTGTTAAGCAAATGGTTGATGGGGTGGAGCAGACATTGGGCAGCAAATGGGCACACAATGTAAATTTAGGATAAAAACAGAAAATGCTGGAAATACTCAGCAGGCCCGGCTACATCTGTGGCGAGAGAAACAGAGTTAACATTTCAGGTTGATGACCTTTTGTCAGAACTGAAATGATGGGCTGGATTTTGTGAATGGAGACGAATTGGAGGCGGGACTGCTGCTTGTCGTGACAATGTCCCGCCTCTATCCTCGCCTGACCAACCAGAGGAATTTTCCCCTGATTGAGTTTGTTAAGCCCGCCCTGCCGGCTCAGCAGGCCAATTAGGGAGGAAGTCACTGACAGAGCATGTCAACGTCAGATGTGCTATCTGTCAAGAATTCTTGAAAGAAGAAATGTCAGCGTTTGACAGCTCTGTGAAGCTGTCAAACACTAACATTCTCTGTAGTTTGATGAGTCCTTGTGTTCAGGACTCATCAAACCTTTCAACTTTGTTGATTTCACATGGCTGTTGGTTCGAACGTTCCAACAGCCAGCCTGTGAAATCAACAAGGAGGATGTCGGCACTCCATTTCCAGCGCAGCTAAAGGCTGTAGAAAGAAAACCAGGTAAGTGAACACTTTTTTAAAACTTATCACTCACCTTGCATACTTACCCCTCCACACTTGCACCCATCACTCACCTCTACACCTTCCTTCCAGGTGCCTCCGACCGCCGCAGACCTCCTTCGCGTCTCCTCCAACCCGGCGGGGTTCTCCGAGGTCGGGAAGCCTTCACCTGTGAAGGTAAAATGGCACTAATCCTTTTTTCTGCCTGTTAACTACCTGTTAAGTTATACAGCACAGAAAGAGGCCCTTCGGCCCATCGTGTCAACAGGCAGTTAAAATGATTAAATGCCTTTCCCGCCTCCAGGACATCTTCCCGCCTCCTGGCAAAAGGGCACGGAGGTGGGATAGGGGCGAGTTTGCCATCCGCCCCCACTTTCTCCAAATTTACTGGCTGTCCCGTCTCCATGCCCACCTCCTCGGGGCTTGGAAAATCCAGCCCGTTAACTCTGTTTCTCTCTCCGCAGATGCTGCCTGACCTCCTGAGTATTTCCAGCATTTTCTGTTTTTATTTCAAATTTCCAGTATCCGCAGTATTTTGCTTTTTTAAATTTAGGACTTAATAAATTCTTCTTTATCTAAGGTGTAATAGAGCTATTAATAACTAATAACTAATTTTGATGCAGAACAAATACTTGCGTTGTGTTATGGGGCTTCCGCAGAATTATTATAACGCAGGAGGGGGTCCTCGGAAGCAAAAAGGTTGCGAACCCCTGGTGTAGCATGTCTCCTGAAGGCACTGAAAGCTATTTTAACTTTAACATCACATAAAATGTGCCGTAATTTAAATGACCCTGTTGTTCCCCACATGGACCCAGCTGAGCCCAGGCTGATACTGGCTGGAAATTTAAAGAGCAAAAGGTTCCACAAAGAGCAAGTGGAGATTGAGCATCAGGAAAACTCACACTGCTCTCTTGTGCCTCCTGGTGGTCAGTTATAGAGCAGCCTCTTTCCTGAGGGAAAGTCACTTGCCTGCCTTCTCTGTGGGGGAAATAAGGTAAAAGTAGGGGAGAACGAGCTGGAAAATAGTCTATAAAATGGGAGTGAGATTTAAAAATAGTAAATTGAGACACTGATTCTCCCATCAAAGTGAAAAAACTCAACAATCTATATAAAAGTTGACCCTAATAAAATTATTTTATTTTGCAGGTCTGAGAAATAAATAGCTCCCGGTGGAGTTCAAGGCTATTTGTTCAACAGCACTGATGCTTGGAAAGCTCCGGGATGCTGCATTCACACTTTAGAATCAAGGAAATAACACTGAAATTTTATAACTGTTATTGGATGCATTTGAAAAGGGAACAGGCTACGATTTTTACTGTAAACCTTCTGCCTATGATTTGTAACAGAGAGTCCACCATCACAGCTCCTTTTTAACAGTCAAGTAGTTGTAAAGACTTATTACTCACCATCCATAGTAATCTCCTTCAGTGTACCCTCCTACATTCTACAGGCGGCTTTTGAAACCCAAACCATCTGCTACATCTTGATTCCTTCCTGCTCTTTTCAGACTTGATGGTGTCCTGTTCTGTAGGTCTTTGGCCCATAGTTTCATCATCCTTTACTTTATGTATGCCTTTCTGTGCATTTTTGTGTATAATGAACACTGATGCTATCAACAGGAACTATCATGGAAATGATGTTTGGTACGGTATCCTACTGGTTTAAGTACTGGACTAGCAACTCGGTGGTAGTGAGTGTAAATCCCACCACTTGAATTAAGGGCCATAAATATAAAGCAGTCACTAATAAATCCAGTATGTAATTCAGGAGAAACTTCTTTACCCAGAGAGGGGTTAGAATGTAGAACTTGCTTCCCACATGGAGTGGTTGAGTAGTTGCCTTTAAGGGAAACTGGATAAGTAGATGAGGAAGAAAGGAATAGAATGATATGCAGATAGAGAGAGATGAAGTAGGGTGGGAGGAGGCTCACGTGGAGCATAAACACCGGCCTAGACCAGTTGGGCCGAATGGCCTGTAAAATTGTATGTAATTCTATAAATTCAGCAAATCTGATAATTTGTGGACTGGTACATGAAAGTTTCAGTTTTGTTATAAAAATCCAACTGGTTCACTAACATCCTTTAATGAAGGGGACTCGAGTTTCACACTATACAGTTGAGTCTTAATGCCCTCAGGGCAACTAGGATGGCCAATAAATATTGCCAGTGCCACCTATATCCCAAGAGCAAATAAAAAACATATCAAGCTGCTGCTCCAGGTGGACTCATTGAGCTTACCGGGTAGCAGATGTGCTGTACACACCAGGAAGCTCCCAGGTTTGAACCACGCAGTCTGTGCTGAGCTAACCGATCTCCAATAGGGCAGGGTTTCTGCTGGAAAAGGTGCAAGTGTGGATATTGAATGAAGATAGATTTGGGCTCAACTGTGATGCCTCTGTGGTAAAATAGCCTACTGAATACTCGTTCTGTAAGCTCACAAATGAATGATGGCCATTTGGATGCGATACAAGATGGCAACTGGTACCAGTGGAGCCGTACCCCATAATTAGCGGTGAGAAAATTGGCAAAACAATTATTTTAAGCTGAAGCACCATGGTCTACTGAACTGAAAATTTTGATTCATCCGATTCTTCATGTCTCTCTCAAGTCACCCTTATTACATCCTCAGCAATTGACATTTTTGGTTGCATTGATCCCCCCCCACACCTCCTCAGTAGAACCCCTCCATTGCTAGTGCTGCCTCGGAGAAGCTCAGTTTCCTCTTTCCTTTCCCCTCAGCAACTACTAATTGTCTGGAAAGCTCAAGGTTGTCCAAGACTGGAGGACTGCTGTTCTCTCTGGGGGGGCCCTTCTAGCAAACCTCTCACTGCTGGATAAGATACCAGAAAAAGCTCCAGCCTACAGGTTTTATGTTAGAACCATCCTTGTCCCTCTATTGAGTGTATTCCTGAACTTTCCACTCCCTTAAGCTGCAAATACACCTTCCTGTACACCCTATCCTCTCCCTATAATCTTGACATTTTTGAAATGAAGATTGACTCCAGAGCTATTGAACTCCTTTCCTGCCTCCCTCAGTCCTTGCTTCCTTCTACAACCTTTAGATTTTTAAAATCCAGTCTTGGCATCACCAGTTCCTGGGCATCTTCTCAAATTCTGGGGATTTGTGCTCTTTTTAACCTTGGTCCATCTGGTGCAGTAGCCTAATGTCAGTTGCTCTCACTGTGTACGCTAAAATTTTCCACCATATGCACAGAAATAATCTAAAATTTTCCACCATAAACACTGAAATAAACAAAAAGGATGCTAAGGTTAATGAGAATTTTTACTTTTGCGCTAGTTTTTATGAGTTTTGACTACTTTTTAAACTGAATAAACGTCTTTTACTCAAGTGATCGCACTCTCGCCTCTGAGTCCGAACGTTATGGGTTCAAGCCCCACTATGGAATAAGTACAAAATCTAGGCTGACCCTTCAGTACAGTATTGAGGGAGTGCTGGTCCCATTCTGGCACCGAAGAGGCTCCTGTGATTTTGAGACTCCAACCTCATTTACATTCACCAGGCACGCTGCATGGCGCCAAACAAACATTCCGACACAGCTCGCCAGCTTCAGCTAAGGAAAACAGGCCAGCAAAGTAAGTCGCTGAGGATGGGTTGCAATCGTGGAGGGTGGGGGTCCCAGGGTGGCGGCAGCCCAGATTACTTTAACAGGCCCCGGAGGTCAACTCCTGCTCCTCCAAGGCCCACAAAAATAATTCAAGACTTACCTTTGCTGGGCCTCTTCTCCTCCATTTCCCGTGGAACTGTGCATGCTCCGACCAGTTCATACCTGAAATGGTAAACAGGGTCCTATTTACATCATACGACCCTGATCTCCATATTAAAAGGGGCCTATCGCCTGAAACAGGCTGGCACTTTGGGCACCCAGAGATAGAACCCTTTTGAAATGGAGCCAGCCTCTTCGCCGGTGTTAACTGGGTGGTGAGGACACAAACCCCATTTTGAGGTCGTTACTGCTTCGTTAACGCTACGCTGAGGGAGTGAAAATTGGCCCCGAGATGTTAAACCAGGACCCGTTCAAGTGGATGTAAAAGATCCTATGGCACTATTTGATGAAGAGAATAAAGTTCTTTCTGTGCCAACCAAAATTCCTCACAGTGTCAGCTGTGGCTCAGTGGGTAGCACTCTCGCCTCTAAGTCAGAAGGTTGTGGGTTCAATCCCACTCCAGGGACTTGAGTACAAAAATCTAGGCTGACACTCCAGTGCAGTGCTTGAGGGAGTGCTGCATTGTTGGAGGTGCCATCTTTCTCAAGTGAATGTAAAACATAGAAGATAGGAGCAGGAGTAGGCCATTCGGCCCTTCGAGCCTGCTCCGCCATTCAATGAGATCATGGCTGATCATCCAAATTCAGTACCCTGTCCCTGCCTTCTCCCCATATCCCTTGATCCCTTTAGCCTTAAGAAATATATCCAACTCTTTCTTGAATATATTTAATGAACTGGCCTCCACCGCCCTCTGTGGCAGAGAATTCCACAGGTTCACCACTCTCTGGGTGAAGAAATTCCTCCTCATTTCAGTACTAAATGGCTTACCCCTTATCCTTAGACTATGACCCCTGGTTCTGGACTCCCCAGCCATCAGAAACATCCTTCCTGCATCTAGTCTGTCCAGGCCTGACAGAATGTTATAGATTTCGATGAGATCCCCTCTCAATCTTCTAAACTCCAGTGAGTATAAGCCCAATCGACACAATCTCTCCTCATACATCATTCCTGGCATCCCAGGTATCAGCCTGGTGAATCTTCGCTGCACTCCTTCCATGGCAAGAACGTCCTTCCTCAGGTAAGGCGACCAAAACTGCACACAATACTCAAGGTGCGGTCTCACCAAGGCCCTGTACAACTGTAGCAAGACATCCTTGTTCCTGTACTCGAACCCTCTTGCTACGAAGGCCAACATACCATTTGCCTTCTTAACCGCCTGCTGCACCTGCATGCTTACCTTCAGTGACTGGTGCACAAGAACACCCAGGTCTCTTTGCACTTCCCCTTCTCCCAATCTATTGCCATTCAAATAATAATCTGCCTTCCTGTTTTTGCCACCAAAGTGGATAACCTCACATTTATCCACATTATAATGCATTTGCCATGTTTCTGCCCAATTACCCAACCTGTCCAAATCGTACTGGAGTTTCACGACATCCTCCTCACAGCATACCCTCCCACCCAGCTTTGTGTCGTCTGCAAATTTGGAGATATTACATCCAATTCCCTCGTCCAGATCATTAATATATATTGTGAACAGCTGGGGTCCTAGGACCGATCCTTGCGGTACCCCACTAGTCACTGCCTGCCACTCGGAAAACGACCCGTTTATTCCAACTCTTTGCTTTCTGTCCGCCAACCAGTTCTCTATCCAAGTCAATACCTTGCCCCCAATCCCATGTGCCTTAATTTTGCATGCTAATCTCTTATGTGGGACCTTATCGAAAGCCTTCTGAAAGTCCAAATACACCACATCCACTGGTTCTCCCTTATCTATTTTACCAGTTACATCCTCAAAAAATACCAGTAGATTAGTCAAGCATGATTTACCTTTTGTAAATCCATGTTGACTTTGTCCGATCCTGTCACTGCTTTCCAAGTGCTCTGCTATTACATCTTTTATAATGGACTCTAGCATTTTCCCCACGACCGATGTCAGGCTTACCGGTCTATAATTCCCCACTTTTCCTCTACCACCTTTTTTGAATAGTGGGGTAACATTAGCTAACCTCCAATCCATGGGTACAGTTCCAGAGTCTATCGAGTTCTGGAAGATGACCAGCAATGCATCTACTATTTCTAGGGCCACTTCCTTAAGTACCCTGGGATGTAGATTATCAGGCCCTGGGGATTTATCGGCCTTCAGTCCCATCAATTTTCCTAACACCATTTCCCTACAAATACTGATTTCTTTCAGTTCCACCCTTTCATCAGACCCTATGTTCCCCAGCATCTCTGGGAGGTTATTTGTGTCCTCCTTTGTGAAGACAGAACCAAAATATGTATTTAGTTGGACTGCCATTTCTTTGTTCCCCATTATAAATTCCCCTGATTCTGACTGCAAGGGACCTACGCTTGACTTCACCAATCTTTTTCTCTTCACATATCTATAAAAGCTTTTACAATCAGTTTTTATGTTCCCTACAAGCTTACTCTCATATTCTATTTTCCCTTTCTTAATTAATCCCTTTGTCCTCCTTTGTTGAATCCTAAACTGCTCCCAATCCTCAGGATTACTGCTTTTTCTGGCCGATTTATATGTCCTCTCTTTGGATCTTATGCTATCCCTAATTTCCCTTGTTAGCCTCGGTTGAGTCACCTTTTTTGTTTTATTTTTATGCCGAACTGGGATGAACAAATTCTGTCGCTCATCCATTCGGTCTTTGAATGTTTGCTATTGCCTATCCACCATCAACCCTTTGAGTGCCATTCACCAATCAATCCTACCCAACTTGCTCCTCAGACCATCGTAGTTTCCTTTATTTAAATTGAGGACCCTAGTCTCTGATTCAACTATTTCATTCTCCATCTTAATGAAGAATTCGATCATATTATGATCGCTCCGACCCAAGGGGCCTCGTACAACAAGATTGCTAATTAATCCTTTCTCGTTACATAATACCCAGTCTAAGATGGCCTGACCTCTGGTTGGTTCCTCGACATATTGGTCCAGGAAACCATCCCGTAAACACTCCAGGAATTCCTCCTCCACAGTATTGTTACTAATTTGGTTGGCCCAATCTATATGTAGATTAAAGTCACCCATGATCACTGCTGTGCCCTTGTTGCACGCTTCTTTAATTTCCCTTTTAATGCCATCCCCAACTTCCGCCTTACTGTTTGGAGGTCTATATACCTCTCCCACTAATGTTTTTTTCCCTCTTAGTATTCCTCAATTCTACCCATACAGATTCCACATCATCAGAGCTAATATCCTTCATTACAATTGTGTTAATCCCTTCTTTAACCAGTAATGCTACCCCACCTCCCTTTCCTTTTTGCCTATCTTTCCTAAATATCGAATACCCCTGAATGTTGAGTTCCCAGTCTTGGCCATCCTTGAGCCACGTTTCCGTAATCCCAACCAAATCATATTCGTTTACCTCTATTTGCATAGCCAATTCATCCACCTTATTACAAATGCTCCTCGCATTAAGACACAAAGCCTTCAGGCTTGTTTTTTTAGCGCTCTTAGACCTATTAGAATTATTATTTACTGTGGCCATGTTTGATTTAAACCGTTGATTTCTCTGACTGCCACTTTTGTTTTTCTCCTTCCAATCTTTTGCTTTTATCCTTGTTTCCCTTTCCTCTGTCTCCCTGCTCAGGTTCCCACCCCCCTGCCATTTTAGTTTAAACCCTCCCCCACAGCACTAGCAAACACTCCCCCTAGGACATCGGTTCCAGCCCTGCCCAGGTGCAAACTGTCCGGTTTGAACTGGTCCCACCTCCCCCACAACCGGTTCCAATGTCCCAGGAACTTGAGACCCCATGGCACTATTTCGAAGAAGAGCAGAGGAGTTATCCCCGGTGGCCTCGCCAATATATATCCCCCAATCAACATAACAACAACAGATTATCTGGTTAAAATCACATTGCTGTTTGTGGGAGCTTGCTTTGTGCAAATTGGCTGCCACGTTTCCTATATTACAACAGTGACTACACTCCAAAAGTACTTCATTGGCTGTAAAGTGCTTTGAGACATCTGGTGGCTGTGAAAGGTGCTATATAAATGCAAGTCTTTCTTTCAACCAATACCACTAAAAAACATTGGTAATTCATCTGATTTGCCAACTGTGGGATCTTGTTAGTGCGTAATTGCCTGCCACATTTCCCAACACAACAACTGACTGAACTTTAAAAGTAATCCATTGGTTGTGAAGTCCTTTGGCTTGTCCTGAGGATGTGAGAAAGTGCTATAAAAATACAAATCCTTCACTTTATATTTGAAAATAATCAATGGATTTTGGTTTATGACTAATTAATCAGATAGGCAGATCCGAAACATGTAGTCAGAGGAGCATGCTTAACAACTTACTGCGACGTATAAGGGATGCCAACTTAACGTGGCTCAGTTTGTAGCACTCTTGCCACTGAGTCAGAAGGTTATGGGCTCAATTCCCACTCCAGAGACTTGAGCTCACAATCTAAGCTGACACTCCAGCCCAGTACTGAGGGAGTGCTGCACTGTCGGAGGTGCTGTTTTTCAGTTGAGATGCTCTCTCAGGTGGATGTAAAAGATCCCATGGCTCTATTTCGAAGAAGAGTTAGGGAGTTCTCCCTTAGTGTCCTGGCCAGTATTTATCCCTCAACTATCACCACTAAAACAAAAATCTGGTCATTGTCATATTGCTGTCTGTGGGACCTTGTGGACAAACTGGCTGTCATGTTTCCTACATTACAACATTGGCTACACTTCAAAAGTACTTAATTGGCTGTAAAGCACTTTGGGATGTCCTGAGGTCCTGAAAATGATAAATGGAAGGTCTTTGTTTCTTTAAAATGTACTTATGAAAGAAAGACTTGTGTCCACCGGATGTCCCAAAGTGCTTTGCAACCAATGAAGTACTTTTTTTTTGAAGTGTAGTCACTGTTATAAACGCAGCAGCCAATTTATAAGCTCCCACAAACAGCAATGTGATAATGACCAGATAATATGGTTTTTTTTTAGATGTTGATTGAGGGATAAATATTCACCAGGACATCTTCGAAATAGTGCCATGGGATCTTTTACGTCCACCTGAGAGAGCAGACAGGGCCTCGGTTTAACACCTCATCCGAAAGACGGCACCTCCAACAGTGCTGCACTCCCTCAGCACTAGCACTGGAGTGTCGGCCTAGATTATGTGTTCAAGTCTCTGGAGTGGGGCTTTGAACCCACAACCTTCTGACTCAGAGGGGAGAGTGCTACCCACTGAGCCACAGCTGACACTGAAAAATATGTACCTTGAACTTCATATAAACCAATGCAGTGTAACTTTATACAATTATAGCACTGAAAAACGAAATATCAATATTGAATTTTATTTATCTCAATATTTAATGGATATTTTGATAAAGGTGAATGGTGTAAGTATATAACTCACAAGTGCTCATTTAAAAAGAAACTGGACAATGCAGTGGAACAATGTCCTTTTATCTCTAGGATCATACACTGTAACTTGCATGCATATAGTACTTTTTAACAGAGAAAAAAATCCCAAAGGGCTTCATGGAGGCAAAACGGATGCCAGGCATTACAAGAAGATTTAGAAGGGATTGACAAAAGCATATAAAAGGTAGGTTTTGAGGTGGCTTTTAAAAGCTGGGAAAGGAGTAGCAAGTCAAAGGAATTCAGGAGATTGGGCGAAGAAGGCTGAAGGCTCTGTCAACGATGGTAAAGTCAAGGGACAGAGGGCAGCACAGGAGGTGGGAATCAAAGGACGGAAGGACTCGGCTAAGATGTAGGGCTGGAGAATGTTGCAGAAATATATGGGGCGAGACCATGGTGATATTTATGATATTGAGGATTTTAAATTCGATACCTTCTTGGATGGAGCCAATGGACTGACGGGTTAGTGGGAGAAGCAGTGGAGTTTTGGATGAGTTGAAGTTTATGTAGGATGGAATTTGGGAAACTGGTGAGGAGGGTGGTGGAGAAATCAAGCTTACAGGTGAGCTGCACGGAGTGATCCTAAACAGAGTGCTTCTAGACAGAGTGCTAAATTGGGAATTTGGAGAGAGTGGGAATTTGGAGCAGAGGAAAGAGCAAGAGGAGTGGCCGGAGATAAAGGTCAAGTTGAGAGCCCGGAGGTGAGCCGAGCGTTAGGGTGCGAGGTAAGTGACGTCAGCACAAAGGAAGGAGTTGAACAGAGAAAAACCCAAATTGGTGAGTAGCTGGTGATTGTTCTTTTTTAAGTCTTGAGTTTATTTATGTTAATTTAGTTAATAAACTATTAAGTAGAGGCATGGCAGGGCACCTCAGTCCCATGGAATACACACCTTGTGCCATGTGGGAACTCCAGGTCGCTCCCCATGTCCTGGACAACCACGTGTGCAGGAAGTGTCGTCAGCTGGAGAAGCTCAAGCTTGAGCAGCAGTTGGCGTCACTGCGGTGCATCCGTGAGGCTGAGAGCTACGTGGATAGCACGTTTCAGGAGGTGGTCACCCCGCAGCGTAACGGTGTGCAGCCAGAGAGGAAATGGCTGACTGCCAGACAGACAAGGATGACTAGGCAGGTAGTGCTGGAGTCCCCTGAGTGCATCTCGCTCTCCAACCAGTATTTACTGATGAGGGCGATGGTTCCTCTGGGGAGTAAAGCCATAGCCAAGTCCACGGCACCACCGGTGGCTCAGCTGTATGGGGGGAGGAGGAAGATTGGGAAAGCAGTAGTGATAGCGGATTCGATCAGGCATTTCTCCGGCCGCAGACGTGATTCCAGGATAGTATGTTGCCTCCCTGGTGCCAGGGTTAAGGATGTCACTGAGCGGCTGCAGAACATTCTGAGGAGGGAGGGTGAACAGCCAGAGGTCGTGGTCCATATCGGTACCAGTGACATAGGTAGAAAGAGGGATGAGGTCCTGCAGGCAGATTTTAGGGAGCTAGGAAAGAGATTGAAAAGCAGGACCTCAAAGGTAGTAATCTCTGGATCACTCCTGGTGCCACGAGCTAGTGAGTATAGAAATAGGAGGATAGAGCAGGTGAATGCGTGGTTGGAGAGATGGTGCAGGAGGGAGGCCTTCAGATTCCTGGGACATTGGGACCGGTTCTGGGGGAGGTGGGACCTGTACAGACCGGACAGGTTGCACCTCAACAGAGTCGGAGCCAATGTCTTCGCGGGGGGGTTGTTAGTGCTGTTGGGGAGGGTTTAAACTAATTTGGCAGGGGGATGGTCACCAGAATATAGCATTAGAGAGGAGAAACAAAGTGCACAAAGGATTGGAAGAGACAGCACTAGAGTAAGAAATAGTACGGTATTCGGTGGGGTCAGACTAAGAGAGAATACAAGAAGGTCTAAGACAGGTTTACAGTGCATGTGTGTAAACGCACAAAGCGTGGTAAATAAGGTTGGTGAGCTGCAGGCGCAAATAACCACATGGTAATATGATGTTGTGGCAATAACAGACCTGGCTCAAAAAAGGGCAGGATGGGGTTTTAAACATTCCTGGATATAAGGTGTGCAGGAAAGATAGGGAAGGAAAGAAAGGAGGTGGGGTGGCAGTATTAGTTAAGGAGAATATTACAGTGCAGGAGAGAGAGGATGTCCTGGTGGGGTCAAGGACAGAATCTATTTGGTTAGCATTAAAAAACAATAGAGGTGCCATTACACTACTAGGTGTATTCTATGGGCCACCAAATAGTGGGAAAGATATAGCGAAGCAAACTTGCAGGGAAATTACAGAGAGGTGCAAGAACTATAGAGTAGTGATAATGGGGTATTCAATTATCCTAATATAGACTGGGATAGTAATAGTGTAAAGGGCAGAGAGGGGGAAGAATTTCGGAAGTGTATTCAGGAGAACTTTCTTGATCAGTATGTTTCCGGACCAATGAGGAAGGAGGCATTGCTGGATCTGGTTCTGGGGAATGAGGTGGGTCAAGTGGATCAAGTGTCAGTAGGGGAACATTTAGGGAACAGTGATCATAGTATCATAAGGTTTAGATTAGCTATGAGAAAGGACAGGGAGATATCTAGAGTAAAAATACCTAATTGGACGAAGGCCAATTTCAGTGGGTTGAGAATGGATCTGGCCCGGGTAAATTGGAATCAAAGATTGGCAGACAAAACTGTAATTGAACAATGGGCTGCTATTAAAGAGGAGATGGTTCGGGTACAGTCAAGGTACATTTCCCACGAGGGGGAAAGGTAGGGGAACTAAAGCAGAGCTCCCTGGATGTCGAAAGAGATAGAGAGTAAGATGAAGCAGAAAAAGATCGTGTATGACAGATGTCAGGTTGAGAATACAAGTGAGAATCAGGCTGAATATAGAAAGTTCAGAGGAGAAGTGAAAAAGACAATAAGAGGGCCAAAGAGAGAATATGAGAATAGATTGGCAGCTAACAAAAGGGAATTCTAAAGTCTTCTATAGGCATATAAATAGTAAACGGGTAGTAAGAGGAGGGGTGGGGCTGATTAGGGGCCAAAACGGAGACCTACGCATGGAGGCAGAGGGTATGGCTGAGGTACTAAATGAGTATTTGCATCTGTATTCACCAAGGAAGAAAATGCTGCCAAAGTCATAGTGAAAGAGGAGGTAATGGAGATACTGGATGAGATAAAAATTGATTCTAGAAAGGCTGTCTGTACTTAAAGTTGATAAGTCACCAGGACCGGCTGGGATGCATCCTAGGATGCGGAGGTACTGGCCATAATCTTCTAATCCTCCTTAGATACGGGGGTGGTGCCAGAGGACTGGAGAATTGCAAATGTTACACCCTTGTTCAAAAAGGGGTGTAAGGATAAACCCAACAACTACAGGCCAGTCAGTTTAACTCCGTAGTGGGGAAGCTTTTAGAAACAACAATCAGGGACAAAGTTAACAGTCATTTGGACAATTGTGGATTAATTAAGGAATGCCAGCACGGATTTGTTAAAGGCAAATTGTGTTTAACTAACTTGATCGAGTTTTTTGATGAGGTAACAAAGCGGGTTGATGAGGGTAATGTGGTGTACATGGACTTCCAAAGGCATTTGATAAAGCGCCACATAATAGGCTTGCCAGCAAAGTTGAAGCCCATGGAATAAAAGGGACAGTGGCAGCATGGATGCAAAATTGGCTAAGTGACAGGAAGCAAAGAGTAGTGGTGAATGGTTGTTTTTCTGACTGGAGGAAGGTATACAGTGGTGTTCCCCAGGGGTCAGTACTAGGACCACTGCTTTTCTTGATATATATATTAATGACTTGGACTTGGGTGTACAGGGCACAATTTCAAAATTTGCAGATGACACAAAACTTGGAAGTATAGTGAACAGTCAGGAGGATAGTGATAGACTTCAAGAGGACATAGACAGGC
This sequence comes from Somniosus microcephalus, assembly GCF_052327205.1. Lineage (NCBI taxonomy): Eukaryota > Metazoa > Chordata > Chondrichthyes > Squaliformes > Somniosidae > Somniosus > Somniosus microcephalus. Next base: position 225,277,239 of record NC_140995.1, read on the forward strand.
TGGTGGAATGGGCGGACACGTGGCAGATGAAATTTAACGCAGAAAAGTGTGAAGTGATACATTTTGGTAGGAAGAACGCGGAGTGTCAATATAAACTAAAGGGTACAATCCTAAAGGGGGTGCAGGAACAGAGAGACCTGGGGGTATATGTGCACAAATCATTGAAAGTGGCATGGCAGGTTGAGAAAGCGGTTAAAAAAGCATATGGAATCCTGGGCTTCATAATTAGATGAACCTTTATAAAACACTGGTTCGGCCACAACTGGAGTATTATATCCAATTCTGGGCACTGCACTTTAGGAAGGATGTGAAGGCCTTAGAGACGGTGCAGAAAAGATTTACGAGAATGGTTCCAGGGATGAAGGACTTCAGTTACGTGGATAGACTAGAGAAGCTGGGGTTGTTCTACTTAGAGCAGAGAAGGTTGAGAGGAGATTTGATGGAGGTGTTCAAAATCATGAGGGGTCTGGACAGAGTAGAGAGAAACTGTTCCCAGTGGCAAAAGGGTCGAGAGCCAGAGGACACAGATTTAAGGTGATTGGCAGAACAACCAAAGGCAACATGAGGAAAAACTTTTTTATGCAGCGAGTGGTTAGGATCTAGAATGCATTGCCTGATAGGATGGAGGAGGCAGACTCAATCACAGCTTTCAAAAGGGAATTGGATAAGCACCTGAAGGAAAAAATTTGCAGGGCTACGGGGAAAGGGCGGGGGAGTGGGACTAGCTGAAGTGCTCGTGCAGAGAGCCGGCATGGGCTCGACGAGCCGAATGGCCTCCTTCTGTGCTGTAACCATTCTATGATTCTATAAAACCCAGACCTGAAACGTTAACTCTGTTTCTCTCTCCACGGATGCTGCCTGGCCTGCTGAGTATTTCCAGCATTTTCTGTTGTTATTTTTGTTTAACATGTTTCTGAGTGTTAGATCTGTTGCTTTTTGAGCTTGCCAACATGCCTCTGTGCGAAACGGGGTGGAATTACTTTCAAGGCAGTGAGAGAGGTCACTATCGAGCAGAAATAGCTGGAACTTTAAATATCAGTCTGTCAATTGATGGAGAAGCCTTTTAAGTTTTTTATGTGTTTATTGAGATGTTGAAAGAACGCTGTGTTACCGTGGCCTTTCAAACCTAACAGCGGTGTCTCGTGGTGTTTGCTAACCTCTTTGCCTCATTGGATGGAAGGCAAATAAATGTCACTTCTGATAATCTGTTGTTTAGAAACTAATGGAAAAAAGAAGAGGTTAGATCTAGTATTGAGGCATAGTCACCCCTCATACACAAACACACACACATATCCATTTTATCGAGACTGGTAGGGTCAATGCTCTTCTGAACTTTCCTTGTTTGTTACTTCTAACCTAGTCGTACATTCTCTTCCTCCTCCCTAAACCCTCACTGTGTTGAAACCCACACTCATCACACTGAATCTCACTCTAACTCATTTCTTCCCAGGATCTCAAACAAATGGAATTCCTTACCACGTTCGGGCTTCCCTTCCTCTTGCAAGCTGCAGGCTTTTAAACCCCTTCCTGATTTGCCTTTTCTCTCGTTATTCAATTTTAGTTTCCTGCACCAAGGGTCTTGGCTCTTCACCTAAGTTTCTCAATAAAAACACATAATCTGTGGCCCAGAAATTCGGGTCGAGGGCTTCCCGCGGGTGTAAGCCCCCGATCTGCACTTACCTTGCGCGCCGGCCGTTGAGCTGTGGGCCCCCGTGGAATTCCGATCCGGGGCCTGCTCCAGCTGCCGGCGCGCAGTGCTTGCATATCCCAGGGGCGCAGTTAGTTCGATGCATCCGCTGGGATCACGTGGGCCATGGGGAGCCAATCGGAGCAGGGAATGCTCCATTCATAAGTCTGACAGGAAGTGCTGTCAAGACTTATAAATACTACGGCCCCAAAATAGCACTAAATCTTCAAATAATTTTTTTTTTAAATCACATTTTTAAAATAAACTATAAATTAAATTAAATAACTATTTTAAACAATAATTTAAATTTTTGAAAAAAATAATTTTACTTTCTAACGGGGCTAAAAGTAAACTTACCTTGCTTTAAAGTATTTAAAAATAATAAACCTGTGGAAAAAATGTTTTAATTTTAATTAATTCACCACTTACCTTGTAAAAAGCAGGCCTTACGCCTGCTTTTTACATGTCTAACTTCTGGAGACTTACCCTCCCGGGAAAACCTGTAAAAAAAACAAAGTTCGATGCGCACGCGCAGCTCCTCCTGCGCACGCATTCGACCTCTGAACCCCTTTGTTCAGAGGAACGGAAGTGCCGGTTTCCCGCACATGCGCAGTGCATGCAGGAAACTGGCACTTCCATTGGGCCTACGGGTGAGTACCCCGTGCGTACTCAGCCATGGAGACCCGAATTTCTGGGCCATAATCTGTTCATACTGGACAGAAATAGGTGTTGACTCTACTCCAGATCTCCTAAATGCTTCGATTCGACATACCCTATTCTAACCATGGGTTTCGAAGAGGAGAGATAATGGGAAAGTGTAACACTTATTTATGTTTCAGTAGTGAGGGTGGTCTCTTAACTAACAAGCAACCACAACAACAACCTGCATTTATATAGCACCTACAACATAGAAAAATGTCACAAAGCATTTCACATGGTGGGGCTGGGGAGGGGGGTGGGTGTACTAGAGGCCAGAGTCGAACAAGGAGGGAAGTTGGGTGCTCGGCAGTTTAGTGGGAATGGGATCAAGAGAGCTAGAGGTGGGTCCCATGAATAAGTGAGGTGAGCTTGAAGCGGGCCTTAGAGAATATGGAATAGAAGCTAAAGAATGATGTGGGTTCAGGGCTAAGGCAGGGGCCAACCTGCGGGGTGCCATTGGTTTGTTTGACAAGGGGAAGGAGACAAGCAGTATCGGCAGGTGAATGAGTGGTTTCAATCTTAGTGACAAAGAAGTCCAAGAGCTCCTCACATTTGTTATTGGAGGTAAGGATGGAGATTTAGGGGAAAGGGGTTTAAGGAGGTGGTTGGTTGTGGAGGAAAGAAGGCAGTGGTTATTTTTGCTCTCCAGAATGATCATGGAGTAGTGGGTAGTTTTGGCACAGGAGAGTGAGGCCTGATATGGTCTAGCCAGATCTGGTGATGGGTGGTTAAACCAGTTGTGCACCAGATATGCTCACCTATGCCCCTTGGACTTGAGGGAGTGAAGATGGGGGCCAAAGTAGGAGGAACAACGAGGATGGGAGAAAAGAAGGATTTTACTGGGGGCAAAGACATCAAAGGTGAAGGTGAGGGAGTGTTGAGCAGATTGAAAGCTGCAGAGCCTCCTTCATCATTAAAGATTAAGTGGTGGCCTCAGACTCCTCAATGACTATCATTAGTTGCCATACTATCAATAGTCAAGATGCTAAATTCTGATTCCACAGTAAAGTCAGTTGACCCAGAGATTACAACATATGTGCGAATTATGCCTGTGGGATGGGAATAGTGAAGTAAGCCCCCAAAGTGCGGACCAAGTGATATACAAGGTCGACGTCACCGGCTTGTTGTAAGAAAGACAGACCAACTAATTGAAGTCACAATGGTTTACTCAGGCTTGGGGAGAACCTTTCAGATCACTGTCTGAATCTGACTCCACCGATATCCTAGCAATGTTCACAATTATACAAAAATCAAACCCCTGCCCTAGGGGCGGGGGTAAAGCTTATCAGCATATACAGAGTTATAGCTAAATTGCAATTATAAACCGTGACATTTCCTCTTCCTGCCGCCCACAAATCCCACATTTCAGTTATCAGTTGGTCCCATCACCTCCTGTGACTGTGGGCCTCATCTTAATTGCTTTACAACCATCCAGTTGCCCATAGCCAGGTGGTTTTGCTTGTTACATGTTTCCTTAAGATAACAGTCCTTGTTATCGCGTGCAAAGCACAGACTTTTGGCCTTGTTCTCGGGTTACTTCTGCAAAGCAAGCACATCCTCATTAGTCCCACCATACTTTGAAGAATGGAACCCTGTTGTAATTTACAACAAACGAATTCTTCGATATGTTATCTTGTATATGTGCTGCCTGCCTGGCTGACCAGACATCCTCCCTAATCTTCCCACGAGTTGCTCTGCAGTTTAACCTCTCAGCAGTTGAAGTCACCTAATCATGTTTTAAAACTTAGCTGGGTAAATGCAATATACAGACCTCTATATGTTTAACTCAGGGTACGAATTAACCCATTACCTCCACCTTGCACATTGGTGCTACATTATACATATTCTAACATACAAATTAAAGTATAGTAGTAATTTGGTTACTTCAGTCCCCCCTTATGGCCCATTGGTCACTTTGACCCAATATGGCCAATATGCTATACTTTAAGATTGTTTGCTATGAGCACTGTCGCCCTGGTGGTACCAAGCCAGGGTGTCTAGTACTCATACTTCCGCAATCCTAAACACAGTTTTCATAATAATTCTTCTCACGCCCTACCCCTTGTTTGTTGGTGGTTAGCAACAGTGTTTCTTTAAGTCTTAAAATTTCCTTCGTTTCCTGCCATAATTTCTTCCAAGCTTCCTCTTCCTCTAACTTAGGAATTGCCTTGGGCTCTGGTATGACATAAGTTTCAACCTCTATTAAGTCCCATATTATCAAGTGATCAGGTTTTCGTTTCCTGTGGTCTTGGTGGGTGTATATATTGGTGTCCTATCTGTGTAGATATCTTTGGATCAAACAAAAGTTTGGTTGGGGAATGGGACAAGTCAGATCTTGATATTCATATTTTCTGTTCAGTTGTGGTGACACAAGATGTCCCGTTGTTCTTTGACGCTACCCTTGTTCAGTGTATCCCCCTTGGGTGTACCTCAAGGGTGCAATTGGTGGTTTTTGTGAATCAGCACTCGGATGTGTCTCCCTAGGTGGGGGGGTGTGTGCATGCCCATGCCCTTCCCTTGTGGTGGCACCTGTCCATTACCACCCCCCTTAAGGTTCCATTCTTCTGTTTATTATCTTCATCCCCTTCCCAAAGTGCCTTGGTAGGGACATCATGATATTTAACCCAACTTTTCCTTTGTATCTCTCCTATATTAATCACATTGTATAAGGGCTATCCCTCTTCTGGGAGTTGTGGGATGGCCAGTACAAAGCCAATCACCTTAGTCCATGGGGTCAGACAATTGCCTGCCCGGTATACTTGTCCCATTTTACGCCCCTTACATAGGCTTTTATTTGTGTCAATCCAAGGTTCCAGATCCTCATTAGTAATCCAGTCAGGGATCTGTCCATTATTTATTTGCCTCATGTTATGCTGAGCATTCGACAATAGCCATGAGCCATACATGGCACATATTAGTTCCTTATCGGTTTGGCGAGAAGCATTATTAAGTCGATCAATAATTGTATTGATTGTTTCTGCATGGGGGGCTACTATCTCTTCCACCCCCAACAATTGCATTATTGTTTGTTTCCCTGCCAGTGCCAATTGCTGGCTATTTCTGGTAGCTTGTTTTAGTAACTTCTCTATTTTTGCTTGTAGTTCTTCTACTCCTTCGTTTACTCCTTCTATGTCCAAGCTATTAACTGTTGCTAACCCGGCCGCATACCTTGCTCCGGCCATTTCCAATACTCCCCGTTTCTTACATCTTTGTAAGATAGATTTTTCCTGTGGACCCTCTAATTGTTTTACCCACAGGGAGTTCCATATTTTTTTTATGATTGTTACACATTGCGGGCATCTCAAAAGTACTCATATTAATGGCAAGCTTAATAACTCTACGTGCCACACTAAAATACATCTCATCCTGTGTTTTCCTTATTACTAATCCCCCTTGACAACGGCAATACTTATGTTCATCCCTAGGATCAAGGCGAGGACACTCCATCTCATTCCGGACGTCCAATGTTCCTGTAATTACAAAAAGGGGGCTGGTCGTCACCAGCCAATTAGAATTATTCTATTCTTATCCGTTCTATCAGTTCAAACTGCTGTACATCTTGTTCATTTCTTGGTCTGTGGCTCTGTCTCCAGACATACCTGAAGATGCAAACTATGGCATATAACATTATCATCATACACAGCCCTATCATTGATATATGTAGAAACTCCCCTTCCCATTCTTTATACCTTCTAGCATACCCCTCACTCTCCTCAAAAGGCACCATCTCTGGCTTACTCATTGTCTTTGTTATATATTTTTAACTGAGTCCAGTGCTTCCACCTTCCTTTACCCGTTCCGGACTCATCTATACAAGCGCATGTGTCACTGTTCATTAATACTTCATAAGGTCCTGACCATCTGGGTGCTAGTCCTGGTTTGGCTGGTATTATTTTTGCCATCACCTTGCTACCTACAGCTGGGCCCTCCTTCTGGTCGTCCCGTGTATCCTGTTCTAGATCCCGTATAATCTGTTGGTCTTTGGCCTCATGTCTCTAACTATCTGTATAGATTTATCTTTGGGTAACAGGACAGCCTCCCAAGCAGCCTTCCGGCCATTTGAGACAGTGCTGCAATTAGTTTATAAGATAACTTCCATTTATCAAATCATAATTTTCCTTCTATCACTGTGGGGAAATATTAACTTAACATTAAGAAACTTAAATTTAATAATGTCCAATATCTTTAAATTCTATTCAGTAATACTGAAGTTGTTGCTTGGTGAACTCAAACAGCTGTCAGTGGAAAGGGTTAACTCCTTTGCAGGCTTTTGAAGGTGGAGCAAAACATTATTGCGTCACTTCACGTAACCTAAAAAAACCTTCCTGACCGAAAGACAGTTGTGGTTTCACACTTTAACTAAACATGAACACTTGGGCTTCATTGGTCAGATTCCCTTTCTCAGCTGCTCGCTTAGCTGCCTCGTCTGCCCATGCATTGCCCTGTTGGTGTCGGTCAGTAATCCTCTTGTGTGCTTTAATTTATTATTGCGCACTCTTTGGGTAGGAGAGAGGCTCCTACTAATTCCTTGATTATATTCTTGTGTCTTATGGGTCCTCCTCCTGGTGTCATATATCCTCGCCTACTCCAGGCTACCATGTAATCAGACGCCACCCCAAAGGCATACCGACTATCTGTATATGTTTACACTTTTTCCTTTGGCTAACCTCAGGGCTTCGGTGAGAGCCACCAAGTCTGCTACCTGAGCTGATAGGCTTTCTTCTAGCCGACTTTCCCTTTTAACCTGTCCGTTGCCATTGTAATGATCCTTACTGTGGTAGTTATAGATGTGGAATGGCCTATTCTGGTCTGGTAATCCCAGGGCATGAGCACTTACGAGGGCTTGTTTCACTTTACAAAAGCTGTTTCATGGTCCACCAGCTCCTGGGATGGTTTCCCCCTTTGATCAAATCCTGTATAGGCTGGGCCATTTCTGCATATTCTGGATAAAGTTCCGGCAATAGTTAAATAGCCCTAGTACCTGCCTGACCCCCTCCCCTCTCTGGCGCGGTCCCTTCCTGTTGCCATCTCTGAGGGCTTCCCCTTTTCATTTCACAAACCTTGCCCTTTGGCTTATTCATTACCCCGATATTCCTTTTATCTGTATGGCGCACCTCAAAGCGCAGGGTCATTTTCCTCACCACTTTAGCCTTTGTATTTACCCCATCTTCTGGATCAAAATCTGACCATAGCTGCTTGTAAGTACTGGACTGATAAATCAAAGCACGCAGCCAGTAATTGCGCGCAGCTCCGCTAGCTGTCCTCTTGGTCCTAGTGACCCTCCCATGTGAGCCACAGTCTGTCGGCATATGCTGCCGGAGTCTCATTTGCTCTACGTCTGCTATAGCTTTTAAAAGGATCCCCTCCCAGCCCCAACTTATTCATATTACTGGACAATTTCCTTAAATCCTCCATATTACACAGAATCACAAACTCCCGATCGAGCAGCCCTAAGTCTTTAATCTGCTTCCTTCAATGGCCACACATCACACTGATTCTGATTAGTTATCACTTGGCTCTCAAGGTACTGTTCTTTATTAACCCACCTTTCTGTCTTCGGGCATTTGTCTCTTCCCTTGTGTTACTATGTAACCTAGGTAGATTACTTCATCCTTCCCTACCTGTACCTTTCTAGGGTTTAACTTTAGTTCCGCATTCTATAGGGCTCCCAGTACCATAGTCAATTAAATATTGTAGAGGGACCTGCCACTATCGGATATTCTTGCGGAGTGGAGTTATCTTACTCAATTCGGACTACATCAATTTACACCAACCAGAATTTCACTGTGGCCACAATGAAAGTCTGGTTTTAATAGGTTAATTTACCTCATAACTCCAAGGTTAAATCTTAGACTGAAACTTAATCTTTTGTTAAACAAACTTTTGTTGCTCTTCTCAGTTTTTACACTCCAGCTTAACTTAAATTGTATTAGGTTTTTTTCATTCTGAGGGCACAATCTTACTTGCACATTCTTAAAACTTCCAAAATCCAAGACAAGACAAAAGGGTTAAATGCTTTTTTAACACAGAGAAGGGGGTGGAGCTAAAACACACACAGCAGACATTTCTTTTTTTTAAAGGACAGACTTTCGGACAAAGGAATATTGTAACCTCTTAAACATTCCTAGTCAGGAAAACATTCACACTTTAACATACAATTTTATACAGCCTGAAATTCCAGCATACTTTTAAGGTTCCTTTCACTCAGCAAATCTTGTGTTTTACTTGTCTCGGTACAGATGCTAATAACTTCCATGTTGGTAAAGCTTTAAGTTTATCTTTTTCCCTTTTTAAATTGGTGACTCAGCAACTTCCCCTAGCTTTCCAAATCCCTGTTTGTTTTTTTTTCCTTCCTTTGCTGAGTTTTCAAATTGGTTAGCCTGCAAATTAGATCTTTTTCCTTCTTTATCTTTCCCTTCTGTTTCGATTCCTTACATTGTTTCTGGTAACAAGCTAAGATTACCATTCCCTCTTTATCTTTGGTTTCTCCCCCCCCCCCCCCACTAAGCCTTTTGGCTCTCTGCACTGTCTGTTTTATTTTTTATCTACCAGGAATCGGGTTATAGAATCCAGGTCCCCCCACAGTGGGGAATCCTCCTTTCCATCTCCCCTTTTTTTCCCATGATTCTAAATTCACTCGTCTCACTTTATATATCTCTTCTCAGATTTCCTTCTTTACTTCCTGTCAATCACTCCGTTTCGTTAAACACACACACCAACCCTTTAATAACGAGGTTTTGATACTGTGGGGTCTGTGGTTCCCTACGTCCTACCTGATCCTGGTCATCACGTGGGACTACTATCCTCTTAATTCCAGCTCAGGCTAGGCATGTGGGACAGACCTCACCCTTGTCCGTTTTAACCTCTTTGTAACTGTAGAGTTTTATTTTGTTCACTTGCTATTGTGCACCCATTCATTCGTTTGTTGAGGTTTCGCCACTTCTCGGCTTAAAGGATTTCCCACCTCCCGGATTAGGGGACTTCCCGCCCCTGTCGGTTTGCTTTTTGGCCAGAAGGACTCGCCCTTCACCAATGAGGTTTCGCCACCTCCTGGCTTAAAGGATTTCCCACCTCCCGGGTTAGGGTACTTCCCGCCCCTGTCGGTTTACTGAGGTTTCGCTGCCTCCCGGCTTAAAGGATTTCCTGCCTCCCGGGTTAGGGGACTTCCCACCCCTGTCGGTTTACTGAGGTTTACCCGCCTCCTGGCTTAAAGGATTTCCCGCCTCCCGGATTAGGGGACTTCCCACCCCTGTCGGTTTACTGAGGTTTCGCCGCCTCCCGGCTTAAAGGATTTCCCGCCTCCCGGGTTAGGGGACTTCCTGCCCCTGTCAGTTTACTTTTTAACCGCCTTCAATTAAAGGTCTTTCTTTTTATAGTTCTTTTGTACGTCGATTTTTACTTGACGTCTTGCCAGCGATAAACCTCTAATTTTACAGGTGGTTATTAAAACATACTCACCTGTCTTAGGTTATCATTGTCCGAGAGTCTTGTTCAGATCGCATATCCCATCCTCGTCGCCAATTGAAGTAAGCCCCCAAAGTGCGGACCAAGTGATATACAAGGTCGACGTCACCGGCTTGTTGTAAGAAAGACAGACCAACTAATTGAAGTCTCAACGGTTTATTCAGGCCTGGGGAGAACCTTTCAGATCACTGTCTGAATCCGACTCCACCGATATCCTAGCAACGTTCACAATTATACAAAAATCAAGCCCCTGCTCTAGGGGCGGGGGTAAAGCTTATCAGCATATACAGAGTTATAGCTAAATTGCAATTATAAACCATGACATTTCCTCTTCCGACCGCCCACAAATCCCACATTTCAGTTATCAGTTGGTCCCATCACCTCCTGTGACTGTGGGCCTCGTCTTAATTGCTTTACAACCATCCAGTTGCCCGTAGCCAGATGGTTTTGCTTGTTACATGTTTCCTTAAGATAACAGTCCTTGTTATGGCATGCAAAGCACAGACTTTTGGCCTTGTTCTCAGGTTACTTCTGCAAAGCAAGCACATCCTCATTAGTCCCACCATACTTTGAAGAATGGAACCCTGTTGTAATTTACAACAAACAAATTCTTTGATATGTTATCTTGTATATGTGCTGCCTGCCTGGCTGACCAGACATCCTCCCTAATCTTCCCACGAGTTGCTCTGCAGTTTAATCTCTCAGCAGTTGAAGTCACCTAATCATGTTTTAAAACTTAGCTGGGTAAATGCAATATACAGACCTCTATATGTTTAACTCAGGGTACGAATTAACCCATTACCTCCACCTTGTACATTGGTGCTACATTATACATATTCTAACATACAAATTAAAGTATAATAGTAATTTGGTTACTTCAATAGCAATGAACACACCTCAGTAAAAGTGACCATGTTGGATGGTCATAAAAACCCAACTGGTTCACTAATGTCCTTTAGGGAAGGAAACCTGTTGTCTCCAATGCCACACCAACATGGTCGACTCTTAACTGCCTGCTGACTTGGCCTAGTAAGCCACTCAGTTGTTTCAAACTGCTACCACCTTCTATGGGCAAGTAGGGTTGGGCTATGAATGCCAACCTTGCCAGCAACACCCATATCCCGTGAATGATTTTTTTAAGCAGCACAGTGAAGAGCCACAAAGCCCTGGTGCCAAAGATTTGAGTCATGAGGAAGGACTGAAGAAACCTGGGCTTTTCATCATCGAAAAGAGGCAACTGAGAGGTGATCTTAGAGGTACGTGAGGTAGTTAAGGGAATGGAAAAGTGAACCTAGAATAATACTTTTAAGTTAAATAGCAAGAGTAGGACAAAGGGACCTAGTAAAAGACAAGTTTAAACTGATATCAGGAAATTCCTCTTTACACAAAGAATGATTACAACAACAATAACAACTTACATTTATATAGCTCCTTTAACGTAGTAAAACGTTTCAAGGCGCTTCACAGGAGGGCAATCAAACATAATTTGACACCCAGCCACATAGGTAGATATTAGGGCAGGTGACCAAAACTTGGTTAGAGGTAGGTTTTAAGGAGCGTCTTAAAGGAGGAGAGAGAGAGGTAATGAGGCGGAGAGGCTTAGGGAGCAAATTCCAGAGTCTAGGGCCCAGGCAGCTGATTAATGTAAGAAATATAAGCGGTGAGAGCGGGACCAGTGGTGAGAGGCGGGGATATAAATAGCAGCAACCCGAGGCCCGAGAGTAGCGGCGAGGGCAAAACCAGAGGCAGGAGAGGTGGGGATAAAAGGAGCAGCGACCCGAGAGCAGCGGTGAGTGACGGGGAGTGAGAGAAAAAAACATCAAGGAGTGACATCACAGGATAGCAGGTAGGTGATTGGTTGGTGAGTATTACAGCATTTTTTCTTTAAGCTAGTGCAGTGGTTTAAACTAAGAGCTGGGGAACTATAACTATTACGTTAGTAAATAATAATTTAACTAGATTAATTAATGAATAAAGCTATAAATAATCATTTGATTAAAAACTTTAGCTCATTAAATAAGCATATAAAAAAGTCTAGAGATGGCACGGCAGGCTATGTGTCGAGACTGTAGTACGTAGGAGTTTGTAGACAGCGAGACTGTCCCAGATTCCCACATAGAAATGTCTCTGCCTTCAGTCACTCTGGCTCAGAGTCATTGAGCTGGAGTGCGAGTTAGAGACACTCCGAAACATAAGGGACGGGAGGAACTTCTGGATAGTTTTATCCAGAATACAGTCACACCCCAGAGGAAAGCACTGGTTCAGGAAGGGGAGGGTATGATTGTTAGGGAGCCGGGTAGCAGGGATTTAGGAGAAGTTGAGAAGGAGGTCCCACAGACACTGGTCCTGTCCAACAGGTACAATGTACTTGCTACCTGTGAGGACAAGGAGAAAGACTGTGGGGAGGACAGCTACAGTGCAGACCAAGGCACCATGGCTCAGAAGGCTGTCCGGGGGTGGGGGCGGGGGGAGAGCAAAATAGAAGTGTGGGAGTGATAGGCGATTCTATAATTAGTGGGATAGATAGCATCCTCTGCAGCCAAGAATGAGAATTCCGAAGGGTGTGTTGCCTTACCTGGTGCCGGGGTAAGGGATATCTCACGGCGGCTGGAGAGGAATTTGGAAAGGGAGAGGGTAAATCCAGTTTTTGTGGTCCATGTCGGAACAAACGACATAGGTGGGAACAGGGAGGAGGTCCTGCTGAGGGAGTATCAGGAGTTAGGAGCTAAATTAAAAAGCAGTACCTCGAGGGTAATAATCTCTATTATTACCCGAGCTGAGCTACGTACAAATTAGCATAGAAGCAGTCAGATCAGGAGAATTAACACGTGACTAAAGGGCTGGTGTGGGAAAGAGAGGTTCCTTTTCATGGGACACTGGCACCAGTACTGGGACAGGAAGGAGCTGTACCGATGGGACGTGCTCCACCTGAACCGGGATGGGACCCGTGTCCTAGTGGAAGGAGTAAATAGGGAGGTGGCAAAGGCTTTAAACTAGTAAGACGGGGTGAGGGATCTACAAGAAATGAAACCAGCCTAACTATAAACAAAACAGGAAAGGAGAGCATAAGAAAGAATAAAGTAAAGGAGGACATTGATGGCCAGGGAATAAATAGGGTTATAGAACTAGAATTTAAAAATATGGTTAAAAATAAAGTGAGAAACTATTAAAAATGAGTTAAACTGTCTGTATAACAAAGCACACAGTATCTGTAATAAAACAGGGGCGCTGGAGGCAATCATGCATTGCGAGGAACCAGACATAGTAGGGATTAGTGAGACATGGCTACAGAAAAATCAGGACTGGGAATTAAACATTGCAGGGTATAACATATTTAGAAAAGATAGAGAGGGAAAAATGGGAGGTGGAGTAGCTGTACTTATTAGGGATAACATAATGGCAATAGAAAAAAGTGACGCAGCTATCAGCAAAACAGAAATAGAATCCATGTGGATAAAGATAAAGGGGGAGAAATTCGGTTGGCAGCGCCTCCAATTAGCGCCTAAAGAGGCCGAGAAGTGGGGCGTTAGCCAATTTTCGGCCGGGCGCAGTGAACCCAGCGCCTCCTCCCATATTGAGTGGGCATTTTGCGCCAGCGCTAAACCTTAGCGCCCGCTCGCGGGTGCAGGCAGATCATGACGTCATTTCAGTGTGCAACGCCTTTTGGGCGCCCCGGACCGGAAATTCAGTGTTGCGCCCCTCCGTTCCGCCTGGCGCTAATAAGCACTGCTTACCTGGAACGTTCCCCAGTCGCTCTCGGGCTGGGGGGGCACTCTTTAAAGGGGACTGCACTGGTATAAAAGTGGCAGCCATTTTGGGAGCACAACTTCCTCGAGACTTTCACAGAGTGTCTGAGCTGCACTCTGAGAGCCATTGCACCAGTGAGCCAGCGCTGGCCAGAGGAACTTCAGCCTTCTGACCATCACCTTGCTGCTGGTGAGCATTTACAACGTTAACAATTTCTTGTGCGCTATTATTATGGGGGCTGCATTGGAGGGGAACATTCTGCTGCTGAACCATCTGGAAAGGGCACAGAGACGCAGGGAGAGAGGGGCAGGAATGGCCAGATGGAGGAGGGCCAACAGACGTCGCCACACCAGACCTTACGCTGCCAGGGTTTTCCGACAGCAGTTCTCTTACTTGAACATGTCAGAGGAGCAGTGTCTTAGAAGGCTGCGCTTCAGAAAGGAGGTGGTGACTGAGCTGTGCCACCTGCTTCAGCCAGATCTGCAGCCTCAGATAAGGTGCAGGACCTCTCTGTTGGTGGCTGTCAAGATGACTGTTGCCCTGAATTTCTATGCGAGTGGCTCCTTTCAGGCCGCAACTGGGGACATCGCCAACATATCGCAGTTTGCGGTGCATTGCTGCATCTGTCAAGTAACAGATGCCCTATTTAAAAGGAGGCGGCAGTACATCTCCTTCCCTGTGACACTGGAGAAGCAGCGGGAGCGCGCAGAGGGCTTCGCAGTAATAGTGGACTTCCCCATGGTGCAGGGCGCCATTGACTGCACGCACGTGGCTTTGCGGGCGCCTGTTTTGAATCCGGAGGAGTTCCGCAACCGCAAGGGGTTCCATTCCTTGAATGTTCAGCTGGTCTGTGACCACCGACAGCTGATCCTCGCAGTCAATGCGCAGTTCCCTGGCAGCAGCCACGACGCCTTCATCCTGCGCCCGACTTCAGTTGCAGACCTATTCGAGGCCCCGGCTCACCCAGGAGGCTGGCTTCTCGGTGACAAGGGCTATCCTCTGTGCCCATGACTGATGACCCCGCTCCGTTCGCCCAGCACTCCTGCTGAAGGGCGCCTCAATGCGAGCCATCAGGCAACGAGGAACATTGTGGAGCACACAATCGGTGTGCTGAAGCAGCGGTTCCGCTGTCTCGACCATTCCGGAGGCGCCTTGCAGTACTCACCAGAGTGAGTCTCCCACTTCGTGGTGGTCTGTTGCATGCTGCATAACCTCGCCATCCTACGCAACCAGCCAATGCCACCAGACATTGAAGCACCAGCGGAGGAGGAGGAGGAGGAGGAGGAGGACCAAGATGGGAGGGAGGTACAAGCTGGAAGGGCCGTCCGTCAGAGGCTGATAACAAGCCGCTTCTAGGCCCCTTTGATGGAATGCTTGGAGCCATTCGAAGAGCAGGAATGGAACCGTCCGGATAACCCAAAGCCTATGAAGGGCAGTGAATGTAAATAGCAGACATGGCCAATGTAAATTTAAAAAGTTGTTTATTTAGCAAAATGTGCTTCCTTCCAACATGACAAAGCAATGGCTACAGAAAGCAAAACTAACACACTAACACATAAGTGACTCGCACACCCGGGAGACTATCCAAAACATTACTAACATTCAGACCAGCATCCATGGCCTTGATTTCTACAAATAAGACATCTCAGCTGCACCTTCTACTCTTTCCCCCTTGATGGTGATCTACTTCTCTTGCGAGATCGGCCCCTTCCCTCCCTGCATCCTCCATAATGGGACCCTAGTGGCTGCATCAAGGCTGGGGGAGGCCTGCTGGCTGTCCGAAAGTGCAGATGCCCCTGAGGGACGTCCTGGATGACCTCTGGCCTTGGAGGGCCCGGATGCTGAACATAAGAACATAAGAAATAGGAGTAGGGGTAGGCCAATCGGCCCCTCGAGCCTGCTCCGCCATTCAATAAGATCATGGTTGATCTGATCCTAACCGCCAATCTACTATCACAGAACCATCTCCTGAATCTAACAGAATTAGACACACAAAATAGGAGCAGGATCAGGCTACACGGCCCCTGGGCCCGCTCCGCTACCCACAGGGCCATGACCGATCCGAACCTAGACTCATGTCCAAATTCCTGCCCGCTCCCCATAACCCTTAATTCCCTTTACTTCTAGGAAACTGTCTATTTCTGTTTTAAACTTATGTAATGATGTAGCTTCTACAGCTTTTTGGGGCAGCATATTCCATGGACCTACCACCCTCTGAGTGAAGTAGTTCCTCCTCATCTCAGTTTTGAAAGAGCAGCCCCTTATTCTAAGACTATGCCCCCTAGTTCTAGTTTCACCCATCATCGGGAACATCCTCCCCGCATCCACCCGATCCAACCCCTTCACAATCTTATATGTTTCAATAAGATCGCCTCTCATTCTTCTGAACTCCAATGAGTAGAGTCCCAATCTACTCAACCTCTCCTTATATGTCCATCCCCTCATCCCCGGGATTAACTGAGTGAACCTTCTTTGTACTGACTCGAGAGCAAGTATGTCTTTTAAGTATGGACACCAAAACTGTACGCAGTATTCCAGGTGCGGTCTCACCAATACCTTGTACAACTGAAGCAATACCTCCCTATTTTTATATTCTATCCCCCTAGCAATGAAAGCCAACATTCCATTGGCCTTCTTAATCACTTGCTGCACCTGCATACTAACCTTTTGAGTTTCGTGCACCAGGACCCCCAGATCCCTTTGTACTTCAGTACTTTCCAGTTTCTTGCCATTAAGATAATAACTTGCTCTATGATTTTTCCTGCCAAAGTGCATAACCTCACACTTTCCAGTATTGTATTCCATCTGCCAAATCTCTGCCCACTTACTTAGCCTGTCGATGCCCCCTTGCAGGTTTTTTATGTCCTCCTCACTCACTACTTTCCCTCCCATCTTAGTATCATCTGCAAACTTTGATATGTTACACTCGGTCCCCTCCTCCAAATCGTTAATATAGATTGTAAAGAGTTGGGGACCCAGCACTGACCCCTGTGGAACACCACTAGTTACTGATTGCCAGTCCGAGAATGAACCATTTAACCCAACTCTCTGCCTTCTGTTAGATAGCCAATCCTCTATCCATGCCAGAATATTACCCCCATCCTGTGATTTTTTTTATCTTAAGCAATAATCTTTTGTGTGGCACCTTGTCAAATGCCTTTTGGAAGTCTAAATACACTACGTCCACTGGTTCCCCTTTATCCACCCTATATGTTGCTTCCTCAAGAACTCCAGAAAATTTGTCAAACATGACTTCCCCTTCATAAAACCATGCTGACTTTGTCCTATTAAATTATGATTATCCAAATGTCCTGTTACTGTCTCCTTAATAATGGACTCCAATATTTTACCTACCACAGATGTTAGGCTAACCGGTCTATAGTTTCCAGCCTTCTGTCTACTGCCCTTTTTAAATAAGGGCGTTACATTAGCAGTTTTCCAGTCTGCCGGGACCTTTGCTGAGTCCAGGGAGTTTTGGAAAATTATTACCAATGCATCCACAATCCCTACTGCCACTTCCCTCAAGACCCTAGGATGTAAGCCATCCGGTCCAGGTGATTTATCCGCCTTGAGTCCCATTATTTTACCGAGTACTACTTCCTTAGTGATTTTGATCATTGTAGTGTATGTAACCTGTACCACCTTAAGAGGATACCTTAAGGTGATGGACTACTTTTTGATGGCTCCTGTACATTGTAGTACCAGTGGTGACCACACCGGTATATAAACCCTGTGGAGCAAAGTGTATTCCAGTTCAGCCCTGACCCTCAATTACTAAAGACCTGTTTAATTATTTCTGTAGTCTGTGTCCAGTTATTCAGCATAACTACATTTGGAAACACAGACTCAACAGTGGCGACGAGTCTGATCTTAACTAGCGGCAGTTGCATCAAAGGAAGCTTCGCCTCTGAAACGGGCGTCGATCAAGGACATCCACCCTCAACATCCTGCTGGGCACTGCATAGCACAGGAGGCAATTGGGAACCCGGGTTGGTTTCTGGCCACGAAGTCAAACATCAGTGAACATCCCTTCGACGACAGCGGCGGGTAAGCCCGATCGAGCGGCACGGGGGGGAAGTCGGCCGAGTTGTCAGTAAGAGAAGAGGAGGGAAACAACGAAAAGGGCGGAGAACACGACCGCAGCCGGTGTCAGGGGCCGGACTGCAATCGGGGCAGAGACGCGCAGCAGCCAGAAAAGCGTTTATGTCCACAAGGACCGCGGGAGCGGCAGGGAACAAGAGCAGCAGCGTAGGGGAAAATAAAGGACCGCTGGGAGGCGAGAACGGCAACAGCGCGGTAATCGCCATTTTGAGTCGGCGGGGGAAGAAGACAAGCGCGGGAAAAGCCGCCAAGCGCGGGAAGCCGCCATTTTGAAAAAAAGAAATAATAATAATAATCATATCCGAAGGAAAGGAAACTCAACAAGGATGCCAAAAACGGGTACCATCACTGCTTTTGATAGCGATGTGGAAGATTGGGCCACTTATGTGGAACGCGTCGAAGTTTACTGTACAACGAATGAGATACCGGAGGATAAGAAAGCACTAACCCTATTAAACTCAATGGGTGCGAAGACGTACTGGTTATTAAGGAACCTTGTAACACCAGATAAACCGGTCGGAAAGAGTTTCGCGGATATTGTTACTATCCTGCAAGAGCATTTAAACCCCACGCTGCTGCTGATAGCGGAACGATTTAAATTCTACAAAAGAATTCAACTTAAAGAGGAAAGCAACGCCGAATTCTTAATCGAACTGCGCAAGTTATCAAAGTACTGTCAGTTCGGTACAGGACTAGCAGACGCACTGAGAGATAAGTTTGTGTGTGGGCTCCTAAGGGAAGGAACCCAGAAGCGACTGCTAGAGGAAAAGGATCTTACGCTGGACAAAGCTTTCAGCATTGCAGCATCGCACGAGGCAGCAGCACGAGGCGCTGCAGCGATACAGCAAAGGCCATTGGAATTCAGCACCAACGAAATGGCATTGGGCGTAGCAAAGTGCTATCGTTGCGGAAGGACAACGCATGACCAGAACCAGTGCTGGTTCAAAGATAAAGAATGCAGGCAATGTGGCAAACTTGGTCACATAGCGAGAGTATGCCGGTCAGGAAAAAAGACCAGCAGCAAAAAGTCGCCACAGGAGAAGTACAAAAAAGTACACAAGGTGACAGAGAACAGTTCGGATGAACAGAAGATGGATTCAGACTCCAGCAGTAAGGAACTGGGTTGTCTAAAAATAGATAATGTGGGCAACACAGCAGACCACCAAACTATCTGGGTCATGCTTCGGATAGCAGGAGTCCAAGTGAAGATGGAATTGGACACTGGATCGGCATTGACGGTCATGAATAAGCAAGATTACAAAAGGTTATTCTCGCACATTCCCCTGAGGGATACGGAGATTGTATTGAAAACATACACGGGGCAAATAGTATACCCCATCGGAAAGATAAAAGTAAATGTGGTCTACAATGGTAAAGAAAGTCAGGAAATGGACTTGTATGTGTTACCTGATGGAGGTCCGCCACTACTGGGATGGGAATAGATCCAGAGAATAAATGTGGACTGGCATTCCATACAAGCACTGACTGTAGATTCCTGTAAAGAGGACGACGTCAAACCTAAACGACTGTCCAAAATATTGGACGATGCTAAGGAGGCGTTCCAACAGGGACTGGGCACACGGAAAGGAATTACGGCAAACATCAAGGTTGAAGAACATGCAAACCCAAAATTTTTCAAAGCCAGACCGGTACCTTATGCGATACGACCTGCTGTGGAAGCAGAGCTGGAAGGGCTAGAACGTTCAGGAGTACTGTCAAAGGTGGACTGGAGCGAATGGGCCACACCCATTGTTCCTGTCATGAAGCGTTCGTTGAGCAACAAGCCGGGGGAACCTGGGAAGGTTCGCATCTGTGGCGATTTCAAGATCACTGTTAATCTGGTTCTTCACACGGTGCAATATCCGCTTCCGCGGATTGAAGATATCTTCGCTTCGCTGTCTGGCGGGAAACACTTCACCAAGATAGACCTGGCGCAGGCGTACCTACAGATGAAAGTTGATGAAGCGTCACGCCAGTATCTCACGATCAACACACATAAGGGCTTATATCGGTATAATAGACTGGTTTTTGGAGTGGCATCGGCTCCAGCGATTTGGCAAAGGGCCATGGAGCAGGTATTGCAGGGAATTCCAGGCACACAATGCTACCTGGATGACATTCTGATTACAGGAGATGATGATAAGGATCACCTCGCGAATTTGGAGCAGGTGCTCACCAGATTGAAAGAATATGGGCTCAGAGTTAATCGCCAGAAATGTGAGTTCTTTCAAAAGCGAATCTCGTACTGCGGCCACGTCATTGACCAGGAGGGGCTCCATAAGTCACCTGACAAGGTCGAAGCTGTTGTGAAAGCTCCCGCTCCGGAAAATGTATCCCAGTTGAGGTCGTTCCTTGGGTTGGTTAACTATTACCACAAGTTTCTTCCAAATTTATCCACGGTGTTACACCCGCTGAACACTCTTTTGCAAATGGGAATACCATGGAAGTGGAGCGATGATTGTAAGCGGGCTTTTCAAAAAAGCAAGGCACTGATCACCTCTAAGGAAGTGTTGGCTCACTTTAACCCAACGCTGCCTATTCGCTTAGCTTGTGATGCTTCTCCATATGGTATTGGGGCAGTGCTCTCACATAAGTTTCCAAATGGCTTGGAAAGGCCAGTCGCGTTCGCATCCAGATCATTGACCTCCGCAGAGCGCAACTATGCTCAGATAGATAGGGAGGCTCTCAGCCTCGTGTGGGGAGTTAAGAAATTTAACCATTACCTGCAAGGCCAAAAGTTTACGCTGCTGACAGATCACCAGCTGTTGGTTTCCATTTTTAACCCTAAGAAGGGTGTTCCGGTTATGACGGCGCAGAGGCTTCAGAGATGGTCCCTTTTCCTAGGGGCACATCAATATGATATCGAATTCAAAGGTACAAAGCAACATGGTAATGCTGATGGGCTGTCGTGCCTGCCACTACCTACAGCGGAAGAGGCACCGGCAGTTGACCCTGTCGAGATATTTCACTCGACCATCATCGAATGCTTACCAGTCACCAATGCGGGTATTGAGAGAGAGACCCGAAATGACCCGACACTGTCTCGGGTCTACGATTTGACAGTGAAGGGATGGCCAGCACATGGCGACCCATTGTTACCAGCATTCTCAGCCAGACGAGAACAGCTGTCCGTCTGTCAAGGAACATTGATGTATGGAACAAGGGTGATTATTCCTCCTAAATTAAGGGAGAGAGTTCTGAAGGAATTGCATGAAGGTCATCTGGGGGGAGTCAAGATGAAAAGCCTTGCTAGGGCTTATGTGTGGTGGCCAGGTATCGACAAACAAATAGAGGATCTGACTAAAAGCTGCTCAGGGTGCCAAAAAGTTCAAAACGCACCTCCAATTGCACTGCTGCATCCGTGGGAATGGCCTTCAACCCCATGGCAACGTGTGCATATCGACTTTGCAGGTCCATTCATGGATTCCATGTTTTTGATAGCAGTAGACGCACATTCTAAATGGCCAGAAGTGATTAAGATGTCGACCACTACCTCTGAAAAGACGATCACAGTTCTAAGAACCATATTTGCAAGGAATGGGTTGCCGGAACAAGTATGTTCAGACAACGGACCACAGTTCGTGTCAGAAGAATTCCAGAAATTCATGAAAAAGAATGGGGTGAAACACTATACATCTGCCCCATATCATCCGGCTACAAATGGGTTGGCCGAGAGATTTGTACAAACGTTCAAAAAGGCGATAAAGGCCATGAGCGAAGACCATATTCCACTACAACACAAGGTGGACAATTTCCTGATGGCATATCGAAACGCCACGCATGCAGTGACAAATCAAAGCCCTGCCATAATGTTCTATAACAGGAGGTTGCGGTCCCGGTTGGATTTGTTAAAACCCAATGTGCGTAGGGAAGTCGAAAACAAGCAATTCCAGCACGTAAATAACAAGGCCACTCGGAGTTTCGAAATAGGACAACCGGTGTTGGCCAGGGACTATAGGAATGATAAATGGCAATCCGGAACAATTCGTGCCCGACAAGGACCCTTGATGTACACGGTAGACGTTGGTGAGAACGTAAGACGACGTCATGCTGACCAACTTGTGGAATTGAGAACAAGGGTCGACCCCATGTCTACGGCAGAGACACCAGTTGAAGAAGTTATTGAGCCTGTAGCATCTACCTCAGACTCGAACGTACATGATGATGTTCAATCCATAGGAGATCAAATGGATGCGTCACCCCAGCAACGAGAACCAGAGACCCCTGAAAGGCGTTATCCGGCCCGGATCAGGAGGCCTCCTCAGAGACTGAATCTTTGAACAGTTTTGTGTGAAAGTTGTATATATGTTATCCATGTAATGTTTAAATTGGGGTGTACACTGTTAAGCTAAAAGGGGAGGAATTGTAGTGTATGTAACCTGTACCACCTTAAGAGGATACCTTAAGGTGATGGACTACTTTTTGATGGCTCCTGTACATTGTAGTACCAGTGGTGACCACACCAGTATATAAACCCTGTGGAGCAAAGTGTATTCCAGTTCAGCCCTGACCCTCAATTACTAAAGACCTGTTTAATTATTTCTGTAGTCTGTGTCCAGTTATTCAGCATAACTACATTTGGAAACACAGACTCAACAATCGTGTTTAGCTCCTCCCCCCCTATAGCCCCCTGTTTGTCCAGCGTTGGGATATTCTTAGTGTCTTCTACTGTAAAGACTGATACAAAATATTCATTCAGTGTTTTTGCCATCTCCATATTTCCCACCATTAATTTCCCAGTCTCATCCTCTAAGGGACCAACATTTACTTTAGCCACCCTTTTTCTTTTTATATAACTATAAAAACTCTTACTATCTGTTTTTATATTTTTTGCTAATTTACTTTCATAATCTATCTTCCCTTTCTTAATCAATCTTTTTGTTATTTTTTGCTGTCTTTTAAAGTTTTCCCAATCCTCTATCCTCCCACTAGATTTGGCTACCTTATATGCCCTTGTTTTTAGTCGAATACTATCCTTAATTTCTTTACTTAGCCACGGGTGGCTGTCTTTTCTTTTACACCCTTTTCTTCTCAGTGGAATATATATTTTTTGGTTGACTGCTCCAACTGTGCATGGGTAGAAGCAGTCTGTCCTGCAGGTGGTGGCAGCTCCAATGGAGACGTGCCAGCGGTGGCATCAGGAATGCTGACATCCTGAGAGTGGATAGCAGCTCCCTGGCCGACCGACACACTGGCACTCTGATGGGGCAGCACCGCAGCATGTGCACCAATCGGCTGGTCCACAGATTGATGCCCTGCTGTGGTGCTGCAAGGGCCCCGGGTAATCCCGCCTGATCCAGCGAGGGTGGCAGCAGTCATTGGTGACGTGGCCTCAATATGCGTCTGCATGAGACCAGCGAGTGACTGCGTGGCAGGTGCCAGTGCTTTGGTGAAGCCCTGGACAGTCCTTTCCAGTGCTGCCCCGAAGCCATGGACAGTCCTTTCCAGTGATGTCCCGATGCCCTGGACAATCCTTTCCAGTGCTGCCCCGAAGTCCTGGACAGTCCTTTCCAGTGCTGCCCCAAAGTCCTGCGCACTCCTTGCCTGTGCTGCCCCGAAGTCCTGCGCACTCCTTGCCTGTGCTGCCCCGAAGTCTTGGACACTCCTTGCCAGTGTCTCGATGGATTCAGGCATCCTTGCCACTGCAGCCATGAGCTCAGTGTGCCTGAGCCAAGCCTGGGTGCTCATTTCTGCGAGGGAACGCACCTCTTCTGCGCTCTGTGCAGCAGTACTCGCGGCCTGACTCGCCCTCCGAGGAGACGGCCCCCAAGCTTCCCTACCCCCCTTGCATTGCTGCAGCCCGCTGGTTCCTGGAACTGCTTCCTCCTCAGAGCATTCCCCCCCGCTCCCCTCCAGGGAAGTAGTCTCCCCAGTCTGCAGAGGGGCTGGCTCGCCTGAGCGTGGCAGGGATGGTCCGGCTTCCTCCTGCTCGTCGCCTCCGGAGTCAGTGGCAGTGGCAGCTTGAGGGCCCGGCTCCCGAGCTGGTGATGCAGCATCTGAAAGCAGGGAGGTTGAAGAGTGGCTTTAGCGAAAGGACAGGGTGGCAGCAAGGGATGCATGAGTGCTGCAATGCTCTGACATGGGTCCAGAGTGAAAAAGCATGCTGGTGGGGGGAACAAGTGGAAAGAGAGAGTTCAAAAAACCTTACCATCGCTGTACACAATGGGGTCGGCAGCTCCAGTGGTGACAGGACCAATCATCCGGCCTCCAACAATCTGGTGGACTTTTTCCTCCAGGTCCGTCAGTGTCTGCAGCTGAGGAGGGCCTCCTCTGGTACGAAGCTGCTCCCTCCAGTTCCTGGCCAGCTTGGCCTGCAGGAGAAAGGATGGGAAGTGATGAAACATGCTGGCCTGAGCTGACATCACATGCCCCCCATGGTAGAATAGCCCTTCCATTATGCATTGAGCTGACATCACATGCCCCCCATGGTAGAATAGCCCTTCCATTATGCATTGAGCTGACATCACATGCCCCCCATGGTAGAATAGCCCTTCCATTATGCATTGAGCTGAATGTGCGTGTGTGTTTCCAGAAAGGGCCATGGGTGCTGGCTGACAGATGGCCATTGGGGCATCGCGCACCCTCTGGCCATAATGTCAGGTGCAGATGGAGGGATGAAGAAGATGGTGAAAAAGGCACTTACCCTAACGACCCGAGTGAGGTCGTTGAACTTCTTCCTACATTGCACAAGAGTCCTGGGCACCACGCTGCTTGAGGTGACTCTGACAAACTTCCCTCCAAGCCCTGCGGTACTCGCTCTGATGAGGCCTCCTGCCATTGTCAGGGTACAGCACAGCTCGCCGGCACTTCACTTCGCCAACCAAAGCACCCAATGCCCCATCGGTAAAGCGCTCCGCTCTCTGCCTCACCCTCTCCATATGTTCAAAGTCTGGAACGCCACAGAAAGCACAGCGCCGATTTTGAGGCCTACAAGGCGCAGAGTGTGGCTGCTGCTCCTAATTGACCCGCCCCTTTAAGAACTGGCCTGGAGCCAGCATGTCTCGGGGTAATCGATTATTGACAGCACCTGCGCTGCGCCCGGCCGCCGAAATATTGAGTAGCGCCGCTGGGTTAGCACCTTAAGACTTCCGTGCAGTGCCTGAATCAACGCTGCAATCACCTTTAGGGGCGCAGCAACCCAATATCGCTCGAGGTGGTGATAAGTTGCGCCTGGCGATAAAATTTGCACAGCGCCAATTCTAGCGCCCCAAACGGGGCTATACCCAATTTCTCCCCCAAAGGATAATAAAGGATCAAACACACTAATAGGGCTTGTCATGAATCTTATCATGACTCATGAAGTAACACTGGGCGGCCAGCTGGTGGCGCCGTCCAAGGAGTATAAATACTCGGGCGTGGGCCCAGCTTGCTCAGGATGTTTCTGTAACCAGGAACTAGTGATGTAACGAGACATCTCATGGTTTTGAAACAGTTGATTAAAGCCTTGTTTTATACTCAAACCAAGTGCTCAGTAGTCTTTTTACATCAATTTAATCAACTGGACCTGCTCCACGCTCTGAGTGGTCTTGGGAACAGACGGCTACGACTCAAACCATAGAAGGGAACTCGGACAAAGTAATCGATCCACCATGGAGAAACTACTCAGACCCGCCCGTCTTGACCTGGAGCCGAATTCACCTACAACTGCTAAGGTATGGAAACACTGGTATCGTACCTTCAGCAACTTCCTCAGGGTGTGTGGTGAGAATGTTCCTGATAAATTAGAGATACTTGCCAATTATGTATCTCCTCATGTGTTTGACTATATCGAAGACTGTGTAGACTATGACTCCGTTATCCTAATATTACAGCGACTATATGTTAAGGCCCCAAATGAAAGTTTTGCTCGGCATCTACTGGCCACTACTCGACAACAACCCGGGGAATCACTTGACGAATTCCTTCAAAAGTTTCGCAGGCTCAGCAAGGATTGTAATCTTAAAGCTGTCACAGCTGAGTGGTACCAGAAGGAGCTAATTCGTGATTCTTTTATTAACAGAATTACGTCTCCCTTCATATGCCAGCATCTGTTGGAGAATAAAACCCTCGAGTTACAGGCTGCCTATGACCAGGCATGTTCCCTGGACTTAGCAAAGAGGAATGCAGATACCTATCTTGTACCACGTGCACGGGCTGCTGCTATCACTTTTAATGACTCCTTTGATAGGTCTCGGGCGGAAGCCCTCACTAATGATGACTCTAACCTAGCGGATGACAACCCTACCCTAGAAGCCTTCACTGATGACGACCCAGCCCCAGTGGCATCTTGGCAATCTGGAAGGAAGTGTTTCTTCTGTGGAGGTGCATTCCACTATAGGGAATTTTGTCCTGCTCGTAACGCAACCTACAATCATTGCAGTAAGAAAGGTTACTTTTCTAAGGTATGTCAGTCAAAAGCCTCTGTTAGTAAGAAAGGCCACTTTTCTAAGGTATACCAGTCGAGAGCCCCTGTTAGTTTTGCAGCTACTATCTATAAAACTGCTCCTCCCCCAAGAGCCACTACTAAGGTTACAGCTGCAATCTATAAAACTGCTCCTCCCCCAAGAACCACTACTAAGGTTACAGCTGTCAAGGGTAAAACTGCTCCTCCTCCCATCACAGCTGTTTTCCCCAAAGTCTGACCCATGCAGCCACGAAGGTTTCAGTAAATGGACACATTTTGAGTGCACTAATTGACTCATGCAGCTCTGACAGCTTCATTAGTGAGCGGGCTGTCAGTAAGTTAAAACTGCGTATTTACCCCTCGGACAGGGAAATTGCAATGGCTCTGGCGACACTGACCACCAACTCTTCCGGCTTTTGTCTGGTCGACCTTATTCTCAATGGCTGCACTTATTTCTCCACCCGGCTCGGGGTGCTCAAAAACTTATGCAGTGATGTGCTCCTGGGACAGGATTTCCAGAAACAACACAAAAGATTCACTTTCGAGTTTGGAGAGTCAAAGCCGGAGCTTACTATTTCCAAAGTACCGTTTTGTGCACTTTCGGCGGATTCGCTCGACGAGCCCTCCTTGTTTGCGAATCTTTCCCCCCGATGTAAGCCCATTGTCACTAAATCACGACGTTTCAGCCAAGATGATCGATCCTTTATCGAGGCAGAAATCTCTCGCCTTCTAGCTGACGGTATCATTGAACCATGTTCAACTTCCTGGCGGGCTCAAGTCGTCATTGTTAAAAATCCTCTGAAGCAACACAAGAAATGTCTTTGCATCGATTACTCGCAAACTATTAACCAGTATACCGACCTGGATGCCTACCCACTACCACGCATCGATGACATGGTCAATAACCTTGCCAACTACAAGGTATTTTCAACTTTTGATTTAAAGAGCACATACCATCAAGTACCGTTAAAGGACTCTGACAAAAAGTATTCGGCCTTTGAGGCCAATGATCGGCTTTATCAGTTTTGTCGCCTTCCATTTGGGGTCACCAATGGGGTGGCCGTCTTTCAACGGGCAATGGATAGCCTAGTCAAACAGGAGAACTTAACGGACACTTTTCCATATCTGGATAATATCAGCATTGCTGGTCATGACCAGAAGGAGCATGATGCCAACTTCCAGAAATTTTTTGACATTCTCTGTCGTCGCAACTTAACCTTAAATGAGTCCAAATCTGTGAAATCAGTACCATCAGTCAACATCCTTGGCTACTGGGTGGGCAACGGTGTCATCAAACCGGATCTAGAGCGCCTTCGTCCGCTTCAGGAGCTCCCTCCCCCTACGAATCTCGGCTCTCTTTGTCGAGCACTCGGCATGTTCGCCTATTATGCGAAGTGGATACCCCACTTCTCCAACAAGATCCAGCCCCTGCTTCACGCAAAGTAATTT
This sequence comes from Somniosus microcephalus, assembly GCF_052327205.1. Lineage (NCBI taxonomy): Eukaryota > Metazoa > Chordata > Chondrichthyes > Squaliformes > Somniosidae > Somniosus > Somniosus microcephalus. The sequence goes on from NC_140995.1 coordinate 225,304,769, forward strand.
CCATTGGAGGCAATGGCTATTTCAGCTTTCAACCTCCTCAAGCGACAACTGGAAAAAGCCACATTTCGTTCCATCGATGAAAACCTTCCTTTCGTGGTTGAGTGCAATGCATCGGAGGTGGCGATCTCGGCTACCTTGAATCAAGGTGGTCGACCCGTTGCATTTCTGTCCAGAACTTTGCAGGGTAGCGAGCTCCATTATCCTCCTGTCGAGAAGGAGGCTACGGCTATCATCGAAGCAGTATGTAAATGTCTTTGCATCGATTACTCACAAACTATTAACCAGTATACCGACCTGGATGCCTACCCACTACCACGCATCGATGACATGGTCAATAACCTTGCCAACTACAAGGTATTTTCAACTTTTGATTTAAAGAGCACATACCATCAAGTACCGTTAAAGGACTCTGACAAAAAGTCATTTCACGCTTATAACCGATCAGCGCTCCGTGGCCTTTATGCTGGATAACCAGAAATGCACTAAGATCAAGAATAACAAAATACAACTCTGGAGGATGGAATTGGCCGCCTTTGGCTACACCATACATTATCGACCCGGCAAAGAGAATCTGACCCCGGATACTCTCACGCGTGCATTCTGCTCTTCTATGTCAACTTTGACTCTTGCGGACCTTCATACTGACTTATGTCATCCTGGCGTTACCCGTATGTTGCACTTTAAGCGGTCTAAAAATCTCCCATTTTCTACGGAAGATGTGAAAAGAACTTGCTCCACCTGTAGAATCTGTGCGGAATTAAAACCGCAATTCTTCCGTCCATCGGATGGCTCGCTCATACATGCTATGCAGCGTATGCAGCGACTCAGCATTGACTTTAAAGGGCCATTGCCTTCCTCAACGCGAAATGCCTACTTACTATGGTGGATGAATATTCACACTTTCCCTTTGCTTTCCTCTGTCCCAATATGCTTACTTCCACAGTGATCAAATGCCTCGATCAAGTCTTTTCCCTTTGCGGTACGGCCAATTTCATCCACTCTGACTGGGGTCCCTCCTTCATGTCAAGCGAACTCAAAAGTTATGTTTCCCAACAGGGAATCGCCACAAGTAAAACGACACCGTATCATCCCATCGGTAACGAACAGGTTGAGAGATACAACGCTATCATTTGGAACGCTGTTCATCTAGCACTGAGGTCACGCAACCTACCAGACCAGCAGTGGGAAACTATGCTCCCTGACGCGTTGCATTCCATCAGGTCTCTTCTTTCTACGTCCACCAATGTCACTCCTCACGAGCGATTCTTCAGGTTCCAGCATCGCTCCACTCATGGGACGTCCCTACCATCATGGGACGTCCCTACCATCATGGTTTGCAGCTCCCAGCCCAGTGCTGCTCCGAAGATTCGTCCGATCTTTCAAAAACGATCCCCACATCGACGAGGTGGAACTAACGGATGTTAATCCCATGTACGCACATGTGCGGTACCCTGATGGCCGGGAGTCCACCATTTCACATCGAGATCTGACTGCCTGTCCAACCAGTCCCACGGACCCAACTGGTAGAGGAACCCATGGTAATGATGCCGACGCTCTGCACTCCTTTGAGGATGGCACCCTACCTGGGACATCAAGGGATCTGCCGGCTACTCCACTGGATCAACTTGGGAAGCTGAGCGCTTCCCATGGGATGGCCACCCGAAGCCAGGACGCTGGTCAATCCCCAGCTACCAAACAAGATGACACCAGCTCTGCGCCTGTGGGGAGCCGCACCCGGAGTCACGATCTCCCCAGTCTTCCGCAGGTCGATCAAGGTGACACAGGCCCCGTCGATCTACCAATACGGACCAAGCGACCCAGGGACCAAGACACGGTCCGAGGAGACGTGCCTTCCAGCCACAAGCGAAGATCTAAAAGACTGCGCCTATTCGTGGTCTGCCTAATCCACTGGAAGGAAGTCGTCGGACTTCCAAAACTTTCAGGCAGGAAGGATGTCATGAATCTTATCATGACTCATGAAGTAACACTTGGCGGCTAGCTGGTGGCGCCATCCAAGGAGTATAAATACTCGGGCGTGGGCTCAGCTTGCTCAGGATGTTTCTGTAACCAGGAACTAGTGATGTAACTAGAAATCTCATGGTTTTGAAACAGTTGATTAAAGCCTTGTTTTATACTCAAACCAAGCGCTCAGTAGTCTTTTTACCTCAGGGCTAGTCTACAGACCCCCTAATAGTGGAAGGGAGGTGGAGGAAGAAATATGCAAACAAATTAGGGAAATGAGTAATAAACATAGAATAATAATCATGGGGGATTTCAACTACCCTGATATTAATTGGACAGAAGAGGTAGGTAAAGGGGATAATGGAATGGAGTTCCTACAATGTGTACAGGACTCCTTTCTAATCCAATATGTAAATAGCCCAACAAGGGATATTCGCTATTGGATCTAGTAATGGGGAATGAACCAGAGCAGATAAGAGAAGTAAAAGTAGGGGAACATCTAGGCAATAGTGACCATAATATAATACGCTTTAAGACAATAATTGAGAAGGATATAAGTATGACGAAGACTGGAGAGAAGATTGGAGAAAAGCTGATTTTGAGGGGCTGAGAATAGAACTTGGGAAAATAAAACAGACAACAATATTACAACAACAGCATGCATTTATATAACGCCTTTAACATATTAAAACACCCAAGGCACTTCACAGGAGTATTATAAGACAAAAAAATTTGACATAACAATATTGGCAAACAATGACGTAGAGCAGCAATGGGAAACATTTAAAACGGTGTTCAACTGAAAAACAAGAACAAGCTAATGAGACACCATGGATGAATAAAGCCATGAGGGAAAAAATGAGGGTAAGGAAAGAGACATACATTAAGTACATGGACAGCAGGGGAGAGCATGATATGGGAGAATACGAAGAGATTAGGGGAGAAGTCAAAAAAAATTAGGAAGGCAAAGAGGAACTATGAAATTAAATTATCAAGGAACATAAAACAAAATAGTAAAATATTTTACTGGCACATAAATAAAAAAAGGAAGCTCGGGATGGGAATAGGACCACTAAGGGATGGACAGAATAATACCACAGGCAGTGATAGAGAGATGGCAGAAATATTAAATAATTATTTTGCTTCAGTATTTACCAGGGAGGTAGAACAGGTGGACATGACATCGGATGATGAGATTACTAATGAGATAACTGCATTTAAAATAAAAAGAGGGGATATATTAAATAAACTAATCAAACTCAAAGAGGATAAAACCTTGGTCCGGACGGATTGCATCCACGCATTTTAAAAGAATCTAGGCAAGAGACAGCAGAAGCATTACTACACATATTAATTTGTTAGAACAAGGTATAGTGCCAGAGGACTGGTGAATAGGGACAGGGTCACTGGTCAAGGCTTGGAAGCTAAGCAGGGTCAGGCCTGGTTAGTATCCTGGAGGGGTGACCATCAGGGAAGACCATGTGCAGAAGGTCACAGAAGGAGCCCCATAGGAGGGGCGGTTGGTGAGAAGGTCACGGAAGGAGCCCCGAGGAGGGGCGGTTGGTGAGAAGGTCACGGAAAAAACCCTGGGGGGGCAGCTGGTGAGCAGGCCCGGGCGTTGGGCTGAAGATTGTCGGACAGGAGGAATGGTGGAAATGGAATGGCAGCGCGCACAGACGCAGTGGCTTTGCTTCTTCTAGGACGGTGCTATTTGCGTTTAATGTTATTTGTACTGGACTCATGGGAGCTTGTAAGATCACATTTTGTTGTACAATGACAATAAAGTTGAAGAATTATTATTATTATTATTATTATTAATAGCTGTATTTAAGAAGGGAGATAGAACATGTCCAGGGAACTATAGACCAGTCAACTTAACATCGGTGGTAGGAAAAATAATAGAATCCCGACTAAAGAAGAAAATAGAAGAACATCTAGAAACCAAAAATATAATAATGAATAGTCAGCATGGATTTCAAAAGGGAAAGTCTTGCTTGAACAACTTCAATTAATTTTTTGAAGAGGTAACAGAGAGAGTAGACAAGGGTAATGCAGTAGATGTAATTTATCTAGATTTTTAAAAGACCTTCAAAAAGGTACCACATAATAGACTAATGAATAAGGTCGGAGAATGCAGAGTCAGGGGACACGTAGCAGAATGGATAGCTAGCTGGCTTCAAGACAGAAAGCAGAGAGTAGGGGTAAAGGGTAGTGATTAGAGTGGCAGAAGGTGGGAAGTGGTGTTCCACAAGGATCAGTGTTGGGACCACTGTTCACAATTTATATTAACGATTTAGACTTCGGAATCAAAAACACAATTTCTAATTTGCGGATGACACCAAATTGGGGGGGCGGGGGTGGATAGTCAATACTGAGGAGAACTGCAACAAATTACAGGAAGACATTAATAAACTTGCAGAATGGGCATATAATTGGCAAATGAATTTCAACACAGTTAAATGTGAGGTATTGCATTTTGGTAGGAAGAATAGGGAGGTCACTTATCACTTGGAGGGTGCAAGTCTGGGTGGGGTAGAGGAGCAAAGGGATCTCAGAGTACAAATACACAAATCACTAAAAGTAGCAACAAGGCCATAAAAAAAGTAAACCAAGCGCTAAGGTTTATTTCTAGAGGGATAGAATTGAAAAGTAGAGAAGTTATGTTAAACTTGCATTAAACCTTGGTTAGACCACACTTGGAGTACAATTCTGGTCATCATATTATAAAAAGGATATAGAGGCACTGGAGAGGGTGCAGAGAAGATTTACAAGGAGTTTTCCATAAATGTGAGGGTATACCTATCAGGAAAGGATGAACAGGCTGGGTCTCCTTTCTCTTGAAAAAAGAAGGCTGAGGGGTGACCTAATAGGGGTCTTTAAAATTATGAAAGGTTTTGATAGAGTAGACACGGAGAGTGTTTCCACTTGTGGGGAAGAGCATAACTAGAGGCCATCAATATAAGATAGTCATCAAGAAATCAAATAGGGAATTCAGAAGAAACTTCTTTACCCAGAGAGTGGTGAGAATGTGGAACTCACTGCCACAAAGAGTGATTGAGGCAAATAGTATAGATGCATTTAAGGGGTGGTTAGATAAGCATACGAGGGAGAAGGGAATAGAGAATTATGCTGATAGAGTTAAATGAGGAAAGACGGGAGGAGGCTCGAGTGGAGCATAAACACCAGCATGGACTGGCTGTGCCGAATGGCCTGTTTCTGTGCTGTATATTCTATGTAATCCTATGTAAATAAACTTCTAGGAAGAACAGTGGAGATGACAGCTCTGGAATCTTTTAAGAAATAATTGGATGCTAAAATGGGAGTGGGGGGCGGCTTTTAAGATCTTTCAGGGTGGATGAACTAAGATGGGCCGAATGGCTTTCCACATCTGTAACGATCCTGTGATGATTACAGCAACAGACGACTACATCAGAAGGGCTGTGCCTCGTTGTTCTCACACAGCATACAGTTCTATATAGGTACAGGACGGCACCATTTTCAGCTTTTAACACCAAAAGATAAGCATGCAAGTTTTACCAGAGTGAGGTGTAGAAGGAGCAGGTCTGTCGATAATTTGAATTAAAAAATAAAATCTTGCATTTTTGTTTACATGTTTATTAGCTTACAAAACCAGCCACTAAATCCTGCATTTATATTGGAAAATATAGAATCTTGGCAGTGACAAACCTGTTGACCATCTGCTCGAAACGAACTTGTTTCCTGATGTCACGTTCTGATAAGTAGCAAGTGCCTGAGTGAGGTAAGTGGTGTGTAATGGGCTGTAAAAAAAGAAAATTGACTGTGAATATCTCTTGAATACAGTCAGCTAGCGCAGAATAAGCAAAGAGAAAGGCTTTCATCCCAGATGCCAGGTGCAATGAAAAGCCACATAGGTGGAATAATGAGCCTCTCCACAGCTCAGCCTGTCTGATTCAACCAGCTAAGTGAGATGGTGCTTGATGGTTAGTGCTGAAGTGGGTTTTAACACGCGGCCAAAGCCATGTCATACTTTACTGTCTACAGTATCAGAGTCAGTTGGACGGTGATTCTGCTGTTGGGATATTTTTTTTACTTGTTCCTGGGAGCTGCGGTATTCCAAGTGTTGGAGAAGCAGGCAGAGGCTCACACTCGGAATACTTTCCAACTGGCAAAGCTCAAATTCCTTACAAACTACAGCTGTCTGGATGGACCAGCTCTGGAGAGGTTTGTGCAGGTAAGCAGAAAAATACGGAGGGGAAAGGGGGGCGTGGGGGAAACCTGTTGACTTTAAGAATAATTAAAAGCACGAGGCTGTAGGTAGCCAAGTGATACTTGAATGCGTTTAGAACAATTCAGTGAGATTAGATTAAAGAGCAGAGAGGTTCTGACTAAAGAGCAAGATTACTGAGGGAGGTAAGCATTTAGAAAGTGCCATACTAACTGGTATATTTCTCGTGTTGAATGATTGTTTCTTAGGGCTTGTCAGTCATATAACTTACTGTCAATGCAGGTGCACTCCGATGTTGAGAATTCTGAGCAGTCTCGAGGAATGTGCCTGTTAATCAGCACTGCGTTTTCTAGTTTTTAGCACATTAAAACACAACGTGATTTTTAAGCGTGTCCCTGCTGAGTTTTTCCAGCAAGCTACCATAATATTAACTTATACACTTTTGAAAATCTGGTTTATGATTAGATTTACAGTTCTCATAGCAGCATAATACAACCTGACCCCATCGAATCCTGGGTCAAACTGGACTAATCTACATAAGATCATAAGAAATAGGAGCATGAATAGGCCATTTGGCCCTTCGAGCCTGCTCCACCATTCAATAAGATCATGGCTGATCTTCTACTTCATCTCCACTTTCTTGTACTATCCCCATATCCCTTGATTCCCATAGTATTCAAAAATCTATCGATCTTTGTCTTGAATATACTCAATGACTGAGCCTCCACAGCCCTCTGGGGTAGAGAATTCCAAAGATTCACCACCCGCTGAGTAAAGAAATTTCTCCTCATCTCAGTCCTAAATGACCGACCCCTTATTCTGAGACTGTGACACCTGGTTCTAGACTCCCCAGCCAGGGGAAACATCCTCCCTGCATCAACCCTATCAAGCCCTGTAAGAATTTTATACGTTTCAATGAGATCACCTCTCATTCTTCTAGTTTGCTCAATCTCTCATAGGACAATCCCCCCATCCCAGGAACCAGTCTGGTGAATCTTCTATGGCAAGTATATCCTTCCTTAGGCAAGGAGACCAAATCTGTACAAAATACTCCAGGTGTGGTCTCACCAGGGCCCTATATAATTGCAGTAAGACGTCATTACTCTTATACTCAAATCCTCTTCTAATAAAGTCTAACATACCATTTGCTTTCCAAATTGCTTGCTGTACCTGCATATTAACTTTCAGTGATTTGTGTACAAGGACACCCAGGTTCCTCTGAACACCAATATTTCCCAATCTCTCACCATTTAAAAAACACTCTGCTTTTCTATTTTTCCTACCAAAGTGGATAACTTCACATTTCTCCATATTATATTCCATTTGCCATGTTCTTGCCCACTCACTTAGCCTGTCTATACCCCCTTGACGCCTCCTTGCATCCTCCTCACAACTTACATTCCCACCCAGCTTTGTATCATCAGCAAACTTGGATATATTACATTTGGTCCCCTCATCCAAATCATTGATATAGATTGTGAATAGCTGAGGCCCAAGCACTGATCCTTGCGGTACCCCACTAGTTACAGCCTGCCAACCCGAAAATTACCCATTTATTCCTACTCTCTGTTTTCTGTCTGTTAACCAATCCCCAATCCATGCTGGTATATTACCCCCAATCCCATGAGCCCTAATTTTGTTTATTAACCTCTTGTGTGGCACCTTATCGAATGGGTTCTGAAAATACAAATACACAACATCCACTGGTTCCCCCTTATCTATTCTGCTAGTTACAACCTCAAAAAATGTTAACAGATTTGTCAAACACATTTCCCTTTCATAAATCCGTGTTGACTGTCCAATCCTATTATTATTTTCTAAGTGCCCTATTACCACGTCCTTAATAATAGATTATAGCATTTTCCCTACTACTGATGTCAGGTTAACTGGTCTGTAGTTCCCCGTTTTCTCTCTCCCTCCTTTCTTAAATAGTGGGGTTACATATGCTACCTTCCAATCTGCGGGAACCGTTCTAGAATCTATAGAATTTTGGAAAATGACAACCAATGTATCCATTATCTTTATAGTCACCTCTTTCAAAACCCTAGGATGTAAGCCATCAGGTCCATGGGATTTATCGGCTTTCAGTCTATTAATTTCTCCAGTACTATTTTTTTACTAATACTAATTTCTTTCAGTTCCTCATTGGTGCTAGACCTTTGGTTCTCCATTATTTCCAAGAAGTTTTTTGTGTCTTCCTCCGTGAAGACAGACACAGAGGGCTGGATTTTGCCAGTGCTCAGAGGGCGGGTTTGGATGCGGGTCAAAGGGTAAAATCGTTTTGATTGACGGCGGGTTGCGATCCTGCTGTCAGCCTCCAAACAATTTTCCCAAGTGTCGGGTTCCCAATTTGCACATGGACCCGACACCTAGCGGCGGGAAGAGGATTAAAGCCAATTACCTGCCTATTAACAGGTAGTTGATAGTAGTTGACAGGCTATTTTAAAATTTTGCCACTTCTGCCTCGGGTTTTCCGACGTCCGGACACCACGCCAGGTAAGTGTGGCATGTTGTGAGTCTGCTGTAATGTTTCTGGATTGATGACAGCTGCAGAAGTGGTGTGAAGGTTCCAATAGTGCACTGGTGAGTCTCGGAGGTAAGAAAATGTTGGGAAATTCATTTTTAATGCATTTACACATTTCTTTAGGTAACAAGTTTTGAAATCCATGTCCAGAGCCACCTCATTGGGAGAACCTCTCTCACCAGTGACAGATCGCTTTTGTCACCTCACCTGCAGCTGCCATTGTAGTGTATGTACCTTGAAGAAGGAACTATATTCTGCAGCCCCTGTATACTGCAGTACCAGTAGTGACCACCCCTGTATATAAGCCTGTGTAGTAACTTTGTATGGTAGTTCCAGTTTTGTCTCCATTCAGTAAACACCTGTTATAACCAACTTCTGCAGTCCGTGTCTCAATTACACACGGATATTACACTGGCGACGAACAGATCCGAACTTACCTACAGTTCTGCACCACCTCACGGGGATCCATCCCTGAAGCGAAGTTATTAGAGGTCAAAGCCAGAAGGAAGAAATCCAATGAGAAAAAAAAACAGAAGAAACGGGCGTCGACCGTGGGCAACCGCCCTCTGATTCGTCGAATTCGAAGATTTGCAGGAGAGTCTGTCGAGAGCTGGTTATCCAGTCTATGGTGTTCCAGCTAATCGGGCTGGTGGCAGGTAGTACACTGATCCTTCCTGGGCTGCAGCGGGCTAGAGCTCGATCGGGTGGCTTTTCAACGGGGCCGAGCAGCATTGTCGGGAAGAGGATAGAGAAAGAGAGGGTGGAGCACACAGGGCGTGGCCGGTGCTACGAAGCCAGGCAGTGTACAGACCCGAGAAGATGGAGGGAAGTGTCCCATAGGGTCTGCTATGACGACGGGAACAGTAATTAAAATAAAAGAAAAAGAAATTAGAAGCGCAGAAAGCCACGAGGAGCTGCAGTTTGCCACGGGGACCGCGGAGAGCGGCGTTGGCAGCAGCGCGGGGGGAAGCGCGCGAAGACCATAGGGCGTCGCCATCAAGGCATAAAAATGCCAGCAACAGCGCTTGCAGCAGCGGAAAAGGCAGAAAGCGTGGGAGGCGCCATCTTAATCCAGCGGGGAAGAAGGCAAAGTGCGGGAGGCGCCATTTTGTTCAATCGGGGAAGAAGGCAAAGCGCGGGAGGCGCCATCTTAGATCTCCAAGATGCCGAAGACTGGCAATATCACTGCCTTCGATAATGCAATAGAAGACTGGACCACGTATGTCGAAAGAGTCGAAGTATATTGCAAGGCAAATGAAGTAGCCGATGAGAAAAAGACATCGGTACTACTAAACTTAATGGGCGCAAGAACGTACAGCCTATTGCGGAACCTGATCACTCCAGTCAAACCGATGGAGAAGAGTTTTTATGAAATTGTTGATATCCTACAGGAACACCTAAATCCTACACCGCTGCTGATAGCAGAAAGATTTAAATTCCACAAGAGAAATCAGCATAAAGATGAGAGCAATGCTGATTACCTTACGGAACTACGCAAGGTATCAAAGCACTGCCAGTTCAGAGCAGGACTGGCAGATACCCTATGGGACAAATTTGTCTGTGGACTCCTGAGTGAAGGAACCCAGAAGAGGTTACTCTCAGAGAAAGAGCTGACGCTAGATAAGGCTTTCAGCGTGGCAGTATCATACGAAGCAGCAGCAAGGGGAGCTGCGGAAATACAGCAAAAGCCACAGGAATACGGCACCCATGAAATGACACGGGGATTTGAAAAATGTTATCGCTGCGGCAGAACAACCCATGACCAGAAGGACTGCTGGTCCAAGGACAAAACATGCAGGCAATGCGGAAAGACGGGACACATTGCACGAGTTTGCAGGTCCGGGAAGAAGACTAACGACAACAAAAAGACTACTAAGGAAAAGTACAGGAAAGTACAAAAGATGACGGACAGTAGTTCCGAAGACCAGAAGAGCAATAGTGAATCCAGGAACAAGAGACTAAGCTGTCTCAAACTACACAACGTAATCGCAAAAGAGGATCACTGAACCATTTGGGTCACCCTCACGATAGCAGGGTCCCAAGTCAAAATGGAATTGGATACAGGATCAGCCCTGACCGTCATGAATCGACGAGACTACGAGCGGCTATTCTCACACATACCCTTGAAAGACACATCCATTGTCTTGAAGACATATACGGGGCAGAAAGTATACCCCAGAGGGAAAATAAGGGTGCCTGTCGAATACAATGGCAAAGAAATACAGAAATTGTATCTGTACATACTGCAAGATGGTGGACCACCGTTATTGGGACGTGAATGGATCAGAAAGATAAGTTTAGACTGGCACTCCATTCAGGCACTGACTGTGGCTGGTAAAAAGGATGACGTCGTCACACCTGGACGATTGTCAAAAATCTTAGCTAACGCTAAAGAGGTATTTCAACAAGGACTGGGAACTCTTAAAGGCGTAACTGCCTCGATAAAAATAGAAGAGAATGCAATTCCCAAGTTTTTCAAAGCAAGACCGGTACTGTATGCAATTCGCCCAGCCGTCGAGGCAGAGCTGGAGAATCTGGAGAATGCAGGCGTGTTATCTAAGGTAGACTGGAGCGAGTGGGCGACACCCATCGTTCCTGTCATGAAGAAAACGTTAAACATTAAGTCTGAGGAGCCAAGGAAGGTTTGCATCTGTGGGGACTTCAAGGTGACTGTGAACCCAGTCCTTCACACACTACAGTATCCTCTTCCGAGGATAGAAGATATTTTTGCCTCACTATCTGGAGGGAAACGTTTTACAAAAATTGACCTAGCGCAAGCATATTTGCAGATGGAGGTTGAAGAATCCTCTAGGAAATATCTCACGATAAACACTCACAAAGGTCTTTACCAGTATAATCGACTGGTATTCGGAGTAGCATCAGCTCCGGCTATATGGCAAAGAGCGATGGAACAAGTCCTACAAGGGATTCCGGGGACTCAGTGTTACTTGGACGACATCCTAGTGACAGGTGAAAATGACAGTGAACACCTTGCCAACCCAGAGCAGGTGCTCACTAGACTAAGAGAACATGGGCTACGAGCCAATCGCCCCAAGTGCGAGTTTTTTCAGAAACAAATATCGTATTGTGGCCACGTGATTGATGAAGAGGGGTTACATAAGTCCCCTGACAAAATTGAAGCGGTAGTTAAGGCTCCAGCGCCTGAAAATGTGTCGCAACTGAGGTCATTCCTCGGATTGGTGAATTACTACCATAAGTTTTTGCTGAATTTGTCCACAATTCTGCACCCACTGAATGCCCTGCTACAAACTGGAGTAGCATGGAAATGGAGCGATGAATGTAAGCGGGCCTTTCAGAAGTGTAAAGGCCTGATCACTTCAAGAGAAGTATTGGCTCACTACAACCCATCACTACCGATAAGACTGGCGTGTGATGCGTCTCCCTACGGCGTTGGAGCGGTACTATCACATAAATCCCTTGATGGTTCAGAGAGGCCGATAGCTTTTGCGTCACGCTCGTTAACTGCAGCCGAGCGTAACTACGCCCAGATTGACAGAGAGGCCCTCAGCCTGGTGTGGTGGGTGAAGAAGTTCAATCACTACCTGCACGGACAGAAATTTACTCTACTAACTGATCATCAACCTCTTGTCTCCATTTTCAACCCTCAGAAGGGCGTCCCGATAATGACAGCACAACGGCTACAGAGGTGGTCCCTTTTCCTAGGGGCACACCAATATGACATCGAGTACAAAGGAACTAAACAGCATGGGAATGCTGATGGATTGTCGCGCCTACCGTTGCCGACGGTGGAAGAAGCACCTGCAGTGGATCCAGTGGAGATATTCCACTCGACCATAGTCGAATGTCTACCTGTGACGAATGCAAACATAGAAAAGGAAACACGAAATGACCCGACACTCTCCAGGGTCTATGATTTAACGGTGAAGGGATGGCCAGCACATGGCGAACCACTGTTGCCAGCATTCTCGCCGAGAAGAGGACAGCTGTCAATGTGCCGAAGAACCTTGATGTGTGGATCCAGAGTAGTAATTCCACCCAAATTGAAGGATAGAGTGCTCAATGAGCTTCATGAGGGTCATCTGGGAGGGGTAAAAATGAAGAACTTAGCCAGAGCATTTGTGTGGTGGCCGGGAATCGATAGAGAAATTGAAGAGATGACGAAGAGCTGTACAGGATGCCAGAAGGTCCAAAACGCCCCACCACAAGCCCCTCTACATCCATGGGAGTGGCCCTCATCTCCATGGCAAAGGGTACACATTGATTTTGCTGGTCCATTTATGGACTCGATGTTTTTAATTGCGGTGGATGCACATTCAAAGTGGCCAGAGGTAATAAAAATGTCCTCAACCACCACAGAAAAAACTATCACAGTCTTACAAACCATATTCGCCAGAAATGGGCTGCCTGAACAGATTTGCTCCGACAATGGACCACAGTTTATGTCTGAAGAGTTCCGGAGGTTCTTAAAGAACAATGGTGTTAAGCATTACACATCCGCCCCATATCATCCAGCCACCAATGGATTGGCTGAGAGGTTCGTTCAAACATTCAAGAAGGCTATCAAGGCAATGTGTAATGAAGACATACCCCTACAACACAAGGTGGATAACTTCTTGTTTGCCTACCGGAATGCGACACATGCGGTTACCAACCAAACTCCAGCCATGATGTTCTTCAATCGAAGACTAAGATGCCGCTTGGATTTGGTTAAGCCAAACATCAGAAGAGATGCGGAGAACAGGCAGTTTCAGAATATGAATGAAAGGCCAACCAGGAGTTTCAAGATAGGTCAACCAGTTTTGGCCCGGGACTACCGCACAGAGAAATGGCAGCCAGGAACGATCTGCACACGGCAAGGACCTCTAATGTATACCGTGGACGTTGGAGAGAGCATTGTAAGACGCCATGCTGACCAGATTCTAGAGTCACTGGAAAACGTCAAATCTACACCACGATCCTATACACCTGGTGATGAAACCGAAGTACCAATTGCATCTACCTCAGAATCGGTGATATTGGAAGCAGACGAACCAAACAACGACGTTGATCCCGAATCAACTTTGCCAGAAGAACTTGATACCCCAAAGAGGCGTTATCCGGACAGAATCAGGAAGCCTCCTCAAAGACTGAATTTATAATTGATTAACTTCAGCTAATGTATATAGCAACTGTAATTGTAAATATGTTATTTAATTATTAATCGAATGTTATGTACTGTTTAGCTGAAAGGGGAGGAATTATAGTGTATGTACCTTGAAGAAGGAACTATATTCTGCAGCCCCTGTATACTGCAGTACCAGTAGTGACCACCCCTGTATATAAGCCTGTGTAGTAACTTTGTATAGTAGTTCCAGTTTTGTCTCCATTCAGTAAACACCTGTTACAACCAACTTCTGCAGTCCATGTCTCAATTACACACGGACATTACAGCCATCTATTCCAGCCTATGGAGGGAGTCATTGGGGAGCCTGGGTGCAAGAGCTCACCTTTGTACAGTGACTGTCAGTGTTTGCAGCACCTCAATGCTGTCAAACACTGAGAAATCAGCTGTCAAAAATAATTGTGCGTGGTCCCTTTAAGAAAACTGGCAGATGACCTGTCAGCAAATGATGTCATCTGACCAGCTTCCTCTTAATTGGCCGGCAAGCCTGCAGGGCAGTCTTAACAAGGTCAATCAACGTAAAACCATGTCTGTGGGCCGGATGCAGTTGGGGGTGGGACTGGAAGCCGGAAACTACCTGCCCCACACCCAACCCGCCTCCATTGAAAAAATCGCAGCCAAAGTATTTGTTTAATTACTCTGCCATTTCCTTATTCCCCATTATAATTTCTCCTGTCTCAGCCTGTTAGGGACCCACATTTACTTTTGCTAATCTTTTCCTTTTTACATACCTATGGATGCTTTTACAGTCTGTTTTTACGTCTCTCGCTAGTTTACTCTCATATTCTATTTTCCCTTCCTTTATTAATTTCTTGGTCCTCCGTTGCTGAATTCTAATATCCTCCCAATCCTCAGGCTTACTATTTTTGGCAGCATTATAAGCCTCTTCCTTTGATCTAATACTATCTTTAACTTCTCTTGTTAGCATGGTTGCACCATTTTTCCTGTGGGGCTTTTGTGCCTTAAAGGAATGTATATTTGTTGTAAATTATGCATTAATTCTTTAAATGCTAGCCATTGCTTGTCTACTGTCATAACTTTTAATGTAGTTTCCCTATCTACCTTAGCCAACACGCCCCTCGTACCTACATAATTTGCTTTGTTTAGATTTAAGACCATAATTTCGGATTGAACTTAATCACTTTCAAACTGAATATAAAATTCTATCATATTATGGTCACTCTTCCCTAAAGGCCCCTTTACTACAAGGTTATTAATTAACCCTTTCTCATTGCACAATACTAGACCTAAAATAGCCTGTTGCCTAGTTGGTTCCTCAACATACTGATCTAGAAAACTATCTTGCATACGTTCCATGAATTCGTCCTCTACACTTTTACTGCAAATTTGGTTTGCCCAGTCTATATGTAGATTAAAGACCCCCATGATCACTGTATTACCCTTGTTACATGCGCCTCTAATTTCCTGATTTATACTCTGCCGTTTGGGGGCCAATAAACAAGTCCCACCAATGTTTTCTGCCCCTTGCTGTTTCTTAGTTCCACCCAAACTGATTCTACTTCTTGATTTTCGGAGCTAAGATCCTTTCTCTCTACTGTCTTTATCCCATCCTTTATTATCAGGGCTACTCCTCCTCCTTTTCCATTTTACATAAGAACATAAGAAGTAGGAGCAGGAGTAGGCCATACGGCCCCTCGGGCCTGCTCCACCATTCAATAGGATCATGGCTGATCCGAACCTAGACTCACGTCCACTTCCCTGCCCACTCCCCGTAACCCCTAATTCCCTTATCAGCTAGGAAACTGTCTATCTCCGTTTTAAATTTATTTAATGTCGCAGCTTTCACAGCTCTCTGAGGTAGCAAATTCCATAGATTTACTACCCTCTGAGTGAAGAAGTTTCTCCTCATCTCAGTTTTGAAAGGGCAGCCCCTTATTCTAAGATTATGCCCCCTAGTTCTAGTCTCACCCATCAGTGGAAACATCCTCCCCGCATCCACCCAATCAAGCCTCCTCACAATCTTATATGTTTCGATAAGATCGCCTCTCATTCTTCTGAATTCCAATGAGTAGAGGCCCAACCTACTCAACCTTTCCTCATAAGTCAACCCCCTCATCTCCGGAATCAACCGAGTGAACCTTCTGTGAACTGCCTCGAGAGCAAGTATATCTTTTCTTCAATATGGAAAACAAAACTGTACGCAGTATTCCAGGTGTGGCCTCACCAGTACCCTGTATAACTGAAGCAAGACTTCCCTGCTTTTATACTCCATCCCCCTTGCAATAAAAGCCAAGATTCCATTGGCCTTCCTGATCACCTGCTGCACCTGCATACTAACCTTCTGTGTTTCATGCACCAGGACCCCCAGATCCCTTTGTACTGTAGCACTTTGCAGTTTCTCTCCATTTAGATAATAACTTGCTCTTTGATTATTTCTGCCAAAGTGCATAACCTCACACTTTCCAACATAGGCCTAGAAATTCACTGGCCTTAGCGCCGCTTTTGAGGCGCTAGAGGGCCTAGCGCCGAAGTTATGGCCAGTTTAGAAATTGACAGGGGCCCTAAATCGGCGTTAGGCCGGTAGCGCTGCACCGGCACCGATGACGTCATCGGTGTGCGCAGCGTCCCGGTTGCCATGGTAACCCGCCCGAACTCGGAAATTGAGTTGCGGCCGCCTCGCCCGTGGCAGCCGCAAGCAACGTTCTGGCAGAGGTGCCTTACAGAACTTTGCGCTGGCGCATTAAAGGCCCCGCGGCGGCCGGCCGCTTTCCCGCCGGCCGCCTGGCCGCAGCTCCCTCCCCGGACTTCCCCCCCCCCCCCCCCCCAGGAACAGAAGCAAGCCCGGCACTTGTCCGAGGTGCCGGGCTCATTTTTAAAAAGATTATCGCGGGCCGCGGCCGGGTGCAGGCAGCTCCTCCTTAACGGAAGGAGGAGGCCTGCACTTCCCGAGCCTGCCGCACCGCAGCGGGCGCCGCAGCGCCGGAATAGCGCCGCAATGCGGCGCGTGGCGCCAGTTCTGAGGCGCTGAGACCCCTCAGTAGCGCCGGCAGCCGTTTGGGCGCGGCGCTACTGAATTTTTGGCGCGCGCAGGGGGACTTAGCGCCGGCACTAACTTCCGCCGCTAAAGCCCTCGCTGCGCCAAAACCGAATTTCTAGGCCAGTGCCTTTAGTTTTGACTTATTTTTATTTTTCCCTGACGTCACCTTAGTCACTGATGCCTTATTACCTTTGTTACTCTCTCTGTCCCTTCCTGACCCACTCTGCTTATTTTTACCCAGAACTCTACTCTGCTCTAGAGCTTTGACATTTCTCTTGCTGCTTTTAAATTTACTCTTTCCTGAATCCTCCCCCCCTTTCATTAGTTTAAAGCCCTGTCTACTGCCCTAGTTATTCGGTTCGCCATGACACTGGTCCCAGCCCAGTTTAAGTGGAGCCCGTCCCAACAGAACAGTTCCCTCTTTCCCCAGTACTGGTGCCAGTGCCCCATGAACTGAAACCCCTTCCTCCCACACCACCCTTTGAGCCATGCATTTAAACCTCTAATCTGTTTGCCCCTATGCCAATTTGCGCGTGACTCAGGTAACAACCCAGAGATTATTACTTTTGAGGTTCTGCTTTTTAATTTGGATCCTAGCTCCTCAATCTCCCTCAACAGAACCTCATTCCTAGTTCTACCTATGTTGTTGGTTCCTACATGGACCACGACAACTGGACCCTCCCACTCCAAATTCTTCTCCAGCCGCGAGGAGATGTCTTTAACCCTGGCGCCGGGCAGGCAACACAACCTTCGGAACTCTCGGTTACGGCTGCAGAGAACAGTATCTATCCCCCTGACTATACTGTCCCCTACCACAACTACATTCCCTTTCACTCCCCCCACCTGAATGGCCTCCTGCACCATGGTGCCATGGTCAGCTTGCTCATCCATCCTGCAGGCTTTTCCATCATCCCCACAGGCAGCAAGAACCTCATACCTGTTGGATAAGGGCAAAGGCTGAGGCTCCTCCAGTACTGCACCTGGCATCCCCTTACCTGCCTGAGTTGCAGTCACACCCTCCTGTCCCTGTACCACTACCTAACCCAAGGGGTGTGACTGCCTCCTGGATCACAATGTCCAGGTAACTCTCCCCATCCCTGATGCCCCGCAATGTTTGCACCTCAGACTCCAGCTCAAAAACTCTGAGCTGAAGTTCCTCAAGATGTAGGCACTTACTGAAAACGTGCTTGTCCAGGATCACAATGCTCTCCACAAACTCCCACATGCTGCAGTTGCGGCACACCACCTGCAGTACCATCTTTATATGACCTTTCTTTATTTCATTAAATTTAATTAAATTTGTATTTAGGTAACTTAGTTTACAGTGTAGTTTCTTGACTACTTACTTGATGTAGCTTAAGTTAAGGGTACTGAAATTAAATATCTACCTGTAACACACAGCACTGCAAGTAGTGTAGGCAAAAAGCAACAACTCCTTCCCCCTCGTCTCCAAATTCCCACTCTTTCCAAATTCCCAAATAAAACACTGTGTTCAAGTCCACTCCGTTTCATCCTGCTCTGTGCAGTCCACTCCATGCGGTCGTTTGCTCATACCAGCAAGGCGTGATTACATATTTTCCTTTTTTCTCTTCTGGCGGTACAGATTCCTGGCCGAGTTGCAGTTCCGTGGGCAATGGAACTGTTCCCCTGTTTGACCATGGGGGGGCGGTAGAGGCAGGGGAGGGGGAGAATCATTGTGAGGACCAAACCTCTCCCTACCCGACGTTCTTGTACACGCATGCTTTGGCAGCAGAGGTGGCGGGGATGGTAGAGGGGTGAGCTGGAGGGTGGGGGTCATAATCAGGGGCGGGAACCCTGGCTGATTTATCCACCCTTCCTAGCCAAGAGCTGCTGTGGCCAATGGTAGTTTCACCTACTGCCACCCTGGCTGAGTTTAGGTAACTCAGCACAGGCTAGGAATTGAACCTGGGTACTTCCTGTTCGGTACGGCCCAGTTCCCATACCTGGCAGTGCACAAATCACCTTAGCTGTGAAGATTATCTTTGGCAAATTAATATTGATAAGCCGCAAACATCACCAGCAGATGAGCAAATCACTTTGAAGTATTTCCTATTTCACGTGCTCACTGAAAATCCAACCTAGAGTATCTCTTTAAGCAAACACATATCCGACATTTACTTAGCCAAACTCCACTGTACACAAACACTAATCCTTTTCTAAATCCACGAGGCTGTGAGATGGGCAGCAGATGACAGTGTCAGCGAATTTTTTTTTGCTCTCAGTTGCATTGTTGCTGAATGCTTCAAAGGCTCCCCTGTACACTGTGGCGTAAAATGCTTTTGAGGCCAGCTTCAGTTCTGTTGCTGTGTTTATTTTACAACACACTGTGAGTGAGGTTGAGGGTGTGTGGTAGTTGGAGGGTACAGATAGTGCTTGAAAGACACTCACCTTGACACAGATGGGAAATGTCCATCAGAAAATGTTCAAGCATGCTGCAGACTTGTACTGTCAATGCAACAAAACCTTGCTGCAAAGAGGAAAAGTTAATTGTGATGGTCAAAGGCGCATTTATGTTTTTGTTTACGGGGAACTTTATTTGAGTGGAAGATTGAAATGCCTTCCACTCATCTGGACCCAATGCCTCTGTCATCAAGGGTGGCAGAGAGAGCGGCATACAGAAAGCTCCCAATGTCAGAGGCGAGGAGTGCGATTGTGGGCTTCTCAGACCTACAGCTGTGCTCCTTCTTCCTATCCCAGCGCATGGCCCTGTGACAGGATGGTGCCTACATCATGCAAATGGCCCAAGGCAGAGAAATTCAAGAGCTCCTCTCACAGAACACCTCAGGTACACTGCCCCTGCTGGGAGCCCCCGGAGGGAAATCTACCCTACTGCGTCTTTGAAGAATTAAAGGAATTAAGGGGGAGAAATTCAGTAGCGCCCAGGAAGGGGCGCTAACTTTTGAGAAGTTGGCAATTTAGCACCAGACGCTAATCAATCTCGCTGCCCATTAAATTCAGTCTCAGTGCTCAAAGAATGCAGGGGAGTGCTAAATCAGGCGCTAATGGCATAGGTGAGTGGCGCAAGGCTCCAAGCGATAACGAATATGAAGTGCTGTGTAATCGGAAGTGAGCATTGGTGCAGGTGCCTTCCAGCCATTAAAGGGGAGGGTCACTGCACACCAGCCCCCAATAATTCGGGGAGTGCAGAACGGCAATATGCTGTGAGATGAAATGCAAAGTGCTTTGACGACCCGCAACACTCCGGGGACTAAGCAGCCTTTATTTGGCTGCAGATACATCCTGTGCTCTCTGCCACTCATAACTGACCTTTGGAACGGAGGTTCCTTGACAGCTGGGGCGCATCCCTTAAATTAGCGCTCCGCCAGCCAGCTGGTTCACGCCTCCGCTCCCTGGTGCAAGGCGGTAAGGCAGGGGGCGCTACTGAAGTTTGCGGATCGGGCGCCCAGCGAGCGTTGCACACTCGCTGACGTCACGATCTGCATGGCGAAAGGGACCAAGGCGCTAACTGTTATCGCCGGCGCTACGGGGCCGGCGAATTAGCATGCGGCGTGGGATTCGTCCCGCCACAGTGCTACTGCCTGAGTGTCTTGGGCACTAACTGGGGGCGCTGACCTACTAAATTTCTAGCCTTATGTATTTCAGTGCCTCAGTGAATGGCACGGAGATCAAGATGTATTGATTCAGCCATTACACTGCAAGATGACCGGAGTTTGTGAACACTGAGGTTGTGCTGAATGTAGAGCAGCATTGTCAGCAAAAACAATGGATAAAGTCAGATAATAAATGGAGGAGGCCATTGAAATGAAGACAGAACAGAGTGGGAGAGATTGGACAGGATCTTGAGGGAGCTCTGAGTTAATGGGAAAATAAGACAAACTATTAACTACATCATAAGGAAGAAAGACTTGCATTTACGACCTCAGGAAGTCACAAAGCGCTTCACAGGCAATGAAGTACTTTTGAAGTGTAGTCACTGTTTTAGTGTAGGAAATGAGGCAGCCAATTTAAGCACAGCAAGGTCCCACAAATAGCACTTACATGAGTGACCAGATCATCTGTTTTAGGTGTTGATTGAGGGATGAATGCTGGTCGGGATACCTCTTCTTTGAATATGGCCATGGGAACTTTTATGTCCACCTGAGAGGACAAACGGAGCCTGGGTTTAATGTCTGATTTAACACCAAGAAAACAAAGGAAATAATCGTGGACTTCAGGAAGTCCAAAGGCGGAAGTCACACCCCCATCCACATCAATGGGGCGGAGGTGGAAAGGGTGGCCAGCTTTAAGTTCCTCGGAGTCCACATCACGGAAGACCTCTCCTGGTCCCTCAACACCTCCTCTCTGGTGAAGAAGGCCCAGCAGCACCTATATTTCTTGAGGAGGCTGAAGGGATGTAATCTGTCACCCCCGATCCTCTCTAACTTCTACCGCTGCACGATAGAGAGCATCCTGACAAACTGTATCACGGTATGGTACGGCAGCTGTAGCTCCCATGACCGGAAAGCCCTGCAGCGGGTAGTCAAAACTGCCCAACGCATTACCGGCACCCGGCTACCGACCATAGAACATATATATCAGAAACGCTGCCTACGGAGGGCACGGTCCATCATCAAAGACCCTACCCACCCCAGCCACAGTCTGTTCGCCCTCCTACCATCTGGAAGACGCTACAGATGCATTCGCACCCGTACGACCAGATTTAGGAACAGCTTCTTTCCCAGGGCTGTCATCCTACTGAACTCCACAAATAAACACTAAAGCCTGCACATCTGCCGATGCACTTTATTATGGTCATATTTATGCTAATATATACGTACAAATGTATGTTGAAATGTTTAAGTGTCCTAACCCAAATTGTACACTCTCGGGAGCCGCAAGCCTACATTTCGTTGTACTGCACTTGTGCACTAACAATGACAATAAAAGTTGATTTGATTTGATTTGATTTGAAAAGATGACACCTCTGACAGTGCAGCACTCCCGCAGCACAGCACAACACAGAAGTGCCAGCCTACATTATGTGCTCAAATCTCTGGAGTGGGACTTCTCAGAGGTGATGGCAACACTTTAATTTTAAAATTCTTCTCCTTGTGTTCAAATCCCTCCATGGCATCGCTCCTCCCTATCTCTCTAACCTCCTCGAGCCCTACAGCCCTCTGAGATCTCTGCCCTCCTCTAATCCTGGCCTCTTGTGCATCCCCAATTTTCATCGCTCCACCATTGCTGGCCATGTCTTCAGCTGCCTAGGCCCCAAGCTCTGGAATTCCCTCCCTAAACCTCTCCGCCTCTCTACCTCTCCGCATTTAAACCACTCCTTAAAATCCACCTCTCTGACAAAGTTTTTGGTCACCTGTCCAAATATCTCTTTATGTGGCTCGGTGTCGAATTTTGTCTGATAACGCTCCTGTGAAGAGCCTAGGAACGTTTCTACTACTTTAAAGGTGCATATAAATGTAAGTTGTTGTTGTTACCATTGTCTTATCATAGATAAAGCAATTTGGAGAAAACTAGGTCGGCATGAATATAGTTTTAATGCAACACCATATGCTGGTAATGGCATAATTCCAGACCCTGTTAAAGATGTCTAAGGTAATGGTAGATAATTCACCAAGGTGTTTAAGAGGAAAGTTTCAGACACAACATAACAAGATCACCAGTGAAAAGGCAATACTGAAAACCGCATTGTCAATCATTGCTTAGGACAGATGTTCAAGATAATGGATAATTTGAGTAAGCAGCCGTTTCCATTATATAAAAAAAAAGCCTGTGATGTAAGGGTGTAGAAGAGTGTGAGGGATCACCTTTTCTAAGGATTGAGTGAACACAAGTAAATCCCCAAGGAGAAGGAAATGTGCACTGAGAGTAAGAGAGACCAAAGAGATGGAAGAGGACAGGGATATATCGAGAACAATGGGAGGACTACCATCTAAACCACAGGTCTTACTGAAGTCAAGAGAACAGAGGATCAGGCAGGTGTCCTGATGTTAGTGATAAATAGAATGAAGCAACGAAGAGAGATTCTTCACCAAGATCATTAAGGTTAGAGGTGGAAGAGAAAAGTGAACTAGAAATATCAGCTTTTTCTTTATCAGAGCTAACAATTTTATCAAGACAGAAGAGAGAAAAGGAGGATTCACAGAAGGTATGAAGGACAGATTTTGTAAGAGACTAGAAGGAACGATGAGTGAAAGTACAGCAAGACATCTCACACTTCTTTTCAATAAAATTACTTTTAACAGGTCTAATACTGGATTTACAAAGTTACAGACAATAATAAATTTGATTCAGGATGTTTCAGACTGATCAAGACACTAGGTACAATAGGCAGAATTGCCCAACAACGAACAACAAAATAACAGGCATGACTGAACCAAGTTATAGCACCAGATCCAGGAGAAGAGAAAGTTAGGAAACGTTTCACGCCAGCTAGACTTCTGACTAATTTTATAACCTTCTTTCTGCCAGTGAAGTAACTGGCATAGTTAAGAGGTCAGAAGAGTGAAAAACTCCAAAGAATTCTCTGAGACTTCATCAATTGGATGACTTTTCAGACATGGTCTTACAAATTCACTCTGGGAGGAAGACTTTCAGCTGAGATTTTACATGTACACAGAACTACCGTGGCCATCAACGTCATTTTGGCCCACATTATGCATTAGTTTCATTCCAGACTACCAGTGGGATTGTTGCCCAAATATATGTCAAGAAGGCCAAAGACACACTATTCAGCAGGGCCAATGGCTTCAGCATTCTCACTGCTGACCTGCAGCAGGAACGTTAGAGGATAATACAATTATATTGAACGGTTAGCTTTCCCAGAGTACAGCAAGCTCATCAAGCTAGTATTTCCAATTCTTTAATAATTTTAATCACTTCTATCATATCACTCCATAACCTGCATTGTCTGAATAAAAAAAAAATCACCCAATTTTCCTTCTTCGTATTTGTTTTTCCTCACACCAGGCAACACCCTAATGAATCTGTGTTGAACCCTCTCTAAAGCCTCAATATCCTTCTTATAATCTGGAGCCCGATACTACACACAGTCGTCT
The DNA here is from genome assembly GCF_052327205.1 of Somniosus microcephalus. NCBI lineage: Eukaryota > Metazoa > Chordata > Chondrichthyes > Squaliformes > Somniosidae > Somniosus > Somniosus microcephalus. The sequence goes on from NC_140995.1 coordinate 225,328,637, forward strand.
AACTGCGGGATTATCAACCTGAGCTGCTGCCTTTACTATTCATAAAACCTGTACCTCTGAGTCACCTGGTCTTCCACAGCATCAAACCTTTCCACACTGTTCTTTTATTTATAACCAAAATACAACACCTCACGCTTACTGACATTGAATTCCATCTGTCACTTTTTAGGCCATTCCCCCATCTTGTCAATATCCCTTTGCAGTTTCTTTTGTTCTAAAGAATGAACTATACCTCCTATTTTGGTATCATCCGCAAATGTCGACACTACTCCCTCTAGGCCTGAATCCAAATCACTGATATGCACAGTAAACAGGAGTGGTTTCAGAACATAGGAACAGGAGTAGGCCATTTAGCTCCTCGAGCCTGTTCTGTCATTCAATGAGATCATGGCTGATCTCCATATCCCCCCTTTTGCCCCATATCCCTTAATACCTTTGGTTAACAAAAAACGATCAATCTCCGATTTAAAATTAACAATTGATCTAGCATCAATTGCCATTTGTGGAAGAGAGTTCCAAACTTCTACCAACCTTTGTGTGTAGAAGTGTTTCCTAATTTCACTCCTGAAAGGTCTGGCTCTAATTTTTAGACTATGCCCCCTAGTCCTTGAATCCCCAACCAGCAGAAATAGTTTATCTCTAGCTACCCTATCTGTTCCCCTTATCTTGAAAACTTATATCAAATCACCCCTTAACCTAAATTCCAGGGAATACAATCCTAGCTTGCGTAATCTCTCCTTGTAATTTAACCCCTGGAGTCTGGGTATCATTCTAGTAAACCTACACTGCACTCCCTCCAAGGCCAATATATCCTTCCTAAGGTGTGGTGCCCAGAACTGCTCACAGTACTCCAGGTGTGGTCTAACCAGGGCTTTGTGTAGCTGTAGTCTAACTTCTACCTCCTTGTACTCTAGTCCTCTAGATATAAAGGCCAGCATTCCATTAACCTTTTAGATTATTTTCTGTACCGGTTCATGACATTTTAATGATCTATGTACCTGGACCCCAAGTCTCTTTGGACCTCTGCTTTTAGCTTTTCACCATTTACCAGAAGTAGGATTGGAACATCACTACCTACTTCCAATCACATGAAAATAATCCCATTCACTCCAACTCTGATTTCTCTCTTTAAACCATTTTTAAACCAGTTTGCTATCCTTCCCCTAATTCCATACCCCTTAACATTCTCTAGTAATCTCCCATACGATACCTTGCCAAAGGCTTTCCTAAAGTCCATGTACACCACATCCGCTGCATTTTTCCCATCTACTATGCCTATTACCTCCTCAGAGAATTTTGAGATTTGTCAAGCATGATCATCTCTTTTGAAATCCATGCTGGCTAACTAATTTCTCTTAATCTAGATATGTGATAATTTCATCTTTAATTAAAGACTCCAGACTTTCCCAACCCAGACATTAAGCTAATTGGCCTGTAATTACCCAGATTAGCTCTGTCTCCCTTTTTTAAAATGGGTTCTACATTGGCCAATCTCCAGTCCTCTGGCACACACCAACACTCAATAGAAACCTTATAGACCCAATTATAACCGTGTTAAAATCAGGGCAGTGACTTATCCCCTTCAATCCCGCTGCCTTCCAGTGAGATATAATTTTAACCTACTGTTTTCACCAGGCAAGCGGGAGACTTGCCGGAAGACAGCGGGATCCTGCTTTAAAAATGCACATCAGGCCCCGATGATGACTGCAGTTTTAACCTGAGACCTGTGCTGGGAAGCCATTGCAGCTTCCCCATCAGGCAAACCAGGCAGCAAACAGAAGCGGGACCAGAAGAGGCCCTTACAGATTAGAAAATTTAATTTTTATTTTAGTTTTCTTGTGTGCCAGGAGGAGCAGGAGTGTTTTCCTGGGCTCCACAAGGAAATTGTGACCCTCCCTTACCCAGACTTCCCTCCTCTGAATGTAATGCCCTCCCAATCCCTCCCCAACCACTTACCTGACTGCTGGGGACTGTTCCATTGTGTCCCCAGCAATGACCTCCTGCCACCCAAATTTCCGCTCCCACTTGCCGGCCAGGTAAGGCTTCCCACTGTTTACAGGCGGGAGACTGATGTGGGCTGTGCAGATGTGGCCCAGGAGTTAAAATCTCTCAAGATTCACACTGCGTGGGGGGGCGGGGGGCAGATGATTTGCTGGCCGCCTCTGGCCTCACTCACCCAATCCATGTTAAAATCGGGACTATAATTTCTAGGGCCGTGGCAATTTCCTGCCTTATCTCCTTCAGAATCCTGGGATGTATCACATCAAGCCCTGCTGGTATTTTGTCTTCCTTCATCTTAACCAACTGATCTAAACTTGGCCAGATTCTACAACGGGCAGGCGATCCAGTGGGTGATGGCGAAAATTACCCCCACAGTTTATACTTCGGAATCTGGGGCCACTCCAGAAACATTTGACTTTGATCCTTTACTTATTTTCGAGCAGTTTATTGTCTAGTGTAATTATCTTTCAAGCAAGAATACAGATATTTTAAATATGAAAGTAATATAAGTTGCCCAGACTTCAGTACAACTTTACTGGGTTCAGTCCCTACCATTGGCAATTTAACCCCATTTTATCAATGTTGATTATGACATTTATGACATAATCAATATGACTGTTATCATTTTGTTATCTTCAAAGTTGGTTTTAAGCTACTTTGTTTCTCCCAACCTGTTGAAGATGAAGGGATTTCGCTGGATTTGAATCGCTGAATTTGGTGACAATAGCAAATAACCAAGATTTTAACTATATTGAACTCATATATTCCATGTGTCAATTTTTGTGAAGTGCCTTAGGACATTTTAATACGTAAAGATGCTATATAAATGTAAGTTGTTGTGAGAGAATTCTCGCTCCAATATATATGTAGATGAGGTGAGGAAAAACACCCCTCACCTTAGTTACAAGCAATAGTGTAACTTTGACATAAGCGGAAATTCCCCTCTGCTACTTTTCGTAAATTGATTGGTGAATCCTGCTGAAATTCCTATCACTTATTAAGTTAAAACAGAGCAACGTGTGCACATGAACAACTGACCCAGTGGTAGATGGAGCAGAGCAAGGGGAACGGCTCACACACCGACATTCAAGTATAAAAGTGGACAAAGCAGACACTCTGCCCGAATAACGGCTGTCCACGTAAACTGCAGGTGCCAAAAGTTCCCTCGGGAGTTGTCGCGTTCAGCCGACGAAACTTCGGTGGAAACCCCATTCACGGGTCTATCCAGGATTTCAGCCGATCTTCCGCTGAAGCTACAATGGCCGATCGGGCGAACACCCGAGGAAATTCCCAGTGAGCCAGTTGGCTGATTTGCTATAAATGAATGTTAAGTTTCAGTTCTTTTATTTTGTTGTAATAAAGTAATGGTTTGTGAATGATTGATGTTGTTGCTGTATGTGTGGTCACAAATTGAAGTGGCACAGACAAGGGTAAGGGCGCCTTTATTGTCCAGCAATGGTGGTGACAGTGCAAGGATAGAACAGCTCATTGTAGAGATGCTCTATGGTGTTGCAGTGTGGTAATGCCAACCTTCATGTGTATGTGGCAGCCACTGCTGCATAAAGTTACCTGAATCTGGCATTGATTAGGCCATCCCTGGCATCACAGGCAGCAATATGCTCGCGTGCTCGTCGCACTGGGTCAGCCACCTCCTCCTGGTCTTCCTCTTGCTGAATCTCATTCTGCTCCTCCTCTGAAGAGGCTGTGCGCTCTGCGCCTTCTTCTTCAGGCAGCGCTAGTCCTCGCTGCAGTGCGATGTTGTGCAGGGCGCAGCAGACAACAATGATTCTGGAGACACTGGCTGGTGCCTACTGAAGGGCTCCACCAGACCTGTCCAGGCATCTGAAGCGCATTTTGAGCAACCCTACTGTTTGCTCTATGAGACTTCTGGTGGAAATGTGGCTTTGATTGTAACGCTCCTCAGACTCGTTTGAGGGCCTCCTCAACGGTATCATTAGCCACGTCTTCAGGGGATAGCCCTTGTCGCCAAGAAGCCAACCGGAAAGTTTGTTTGGCGGTGCGAACAGCTGAGGGACAGTGGACTGGCGCAGGATGTAAGAGTTGACGTAATAAAACTCACTACGCACTTGGTTTGAGCCTAAAGCAAGGCTTTAATCAACTTGTTTCAGAACATGGAGGTCTAGTTGTATTTCACTAGCTCCTTGTCTTACAAAATGTCCCTGGAAAGCTGGAGCCCACGCCCGAGTATTTATACTCCTTGGACGGCGCCACCAGCTGGCCGTCCAGCGTTATTTCATAAGTAGTTTCTTGATGATGAGATTTATAACAAGAGTCATGGCAGCCGCCAGGGAATTTGGCGCGCACATGCATGATGCTCTTCCTATGCATGATGCTCTTCCTATGGTTGCAGAGCAGCTGCACATTAAGGGAGTGGAAGCCCTTGCGGTTGACAAATGCTGCTGGGTTCTGATGGGGTGCCCTGATGGCCACATGTGTTCAGTCAATGACGCCCTGCACCTGTGGGAAGCCAGCCAGATTGACAAAGCCGAGCGCCCGCTCGCTAACACTGGCTTCATCGGTGGAACAGTGGATGTAATTTGCGGACTTGTCAAAGAGGGCATCAGTGACCTGTGTGATGCATCTGTGGGTGGCTGACTGGGAGATGCAGCTAATGTCTGCTGCTGATCCCTGGAAGGAACCTAATGCAAAGAAGTTGAGGGTGGTGGTGACTTTGACAGCCACTGGTTAGGCTTGTCCACCCGCACCTCTGGGCTGCAGGTCTTGATCGAGCATTGTGCAAATGTTTGTGACTACCTGTCACGAAAGTCTCAGCCTCCTTTGACACTGCTGCTCAGTCATGTTGAGGAAGCTCATCCTCTGCCAGTAAACCCTGTGTTGAGGGTATCTCCTGCGGCGAGGTGCAGCCCTGTGCTGATGGCCTCTGCCCTGTGCAGCATCAGATGGTTGAGGAGAAGGTTGACACTCTTGTTGTTGGTGCTGCTGGTGTTCATGGTTCTGCTGCTGCTGCGGCTGATCATCTTCTGATTCTGAGGGCCAGGGTGAGAGACTACAATTGGTTACCATTCTGCTGTTATATATGGCAGTTGAGGATGAGATGGTAGAAGCAGTCAGTCAATGGGGAGAGAGAGGTTATTCCATGGAGGTGACAGTGCATGTAGAGTTTACAACACACGCTTACAGCCTCAATACAGATCAAATGTGTCTTCACAATCCTGAAATCAGCAACTTGTGACATTGCAAACTGAACAGATGTGGAAGGTTAGATTTTATACTGCAGTTGCAGCTGGGAACTATTCAGCTCGATTGACCTCCCGACATACTTACCTGACGTGATCTCCGAACGACGTGAACCCCGTTGAAAAGGTGGGAAAATAGAAAAAAGCTGGCAAAATAGTCTTTAACAAGCAGTTAAGTATCCTAAATGCCTCCCCCGCCGCTTGGTGTCGGGTCTGTTCTGAAATCGCAGACCTGACACTTTGGAAAGTTACATGGAGACGGGTTGGCCGTGGGTTCCCAACCCGCTGTCAATCATTGCGATTTTGCCAGTGGATCCGCCTCCGAATCCACCCTCAGCACTGGCAAAATCACGGCCTCTGTGGGATAAATGCATTTTATTCCTCAATTACTCATTTGTACCATTTGATCAGGGCAGGGACTGAGACCAATTCCCTGCTAAAGCCCCTCGCACTCCATAACTGCAGCGCTTGCAGCTCCAATAACACATGTTAAATTCAAGATCCCTCTGGTAGGCTGCAGCACAAAGAAATTGTGGATGGAGAAAAGACCATTCAGACCATTTATCTTTCCTCAACAAAAACATGTACAGTACAATGAAACTTATTATGGCTTCCATCCACTCAGTCATCCGAGGGAGTTCGCCCAACTCGGAAAGACGATCAACAGACTTGCTAAGTGTCACTCAGGAATGGCAATCAGATGCCTTGGTTATAATTTTTACCGGCTTTAACAATGAACACAGCTCTCTCTCTGCAGCTGCCGTCTGTAATTCAGAGGTTAGCAGCCTTAGTCCCTCAGCCCTGAGCAGATGGAAGATCTGTACTGATGCAATGTGTTCAATATACTTCAGATTGTCTTTGAACTATGCCTTGATGTCATAGTCATAGGGCTAGAAATTCAGTAGGCTTTGCGCCCAGTTTTCGCCCAAAGAGGGCTTTTGCGCCACTTGCTGAGATTGCGCCGATATTCAGCGCTGCGGTACTGGCGGCGTTAGCCAGTAGCGCTGCGCCGCCACTGATGACGTCATCGGTGTGCGCAGTGCCCCGCTACCGCCCCGCTACCGGCCCGACCGCCATATTTAGTTGTGGCCGCCTCTTCCGCAGCGGCCGCAAACAGCGATCTGAAAACGGGGCCGTCCTACAGCCTTAGTGGGGCGAGTTAAGGCGGAGGTGCGGCCGGCCGCTTTTTCGGCGGCCGCCTGCCCGCACCTCCTTCCCCGGCCTCCTCCACCCCCCCCCCCGCGGCATTGCCAGCTGTTTTCCGGGAGCCCGGCACTTCTCCGTGGTGCCGGGCTCATTTGCCGGCACTAGCGAGCAGCGATCTCGCTGTTGCAGGCACCTCCCCCTTAAGAAAGGGAGGAAGGCCTGCAGTACCGCAGCCTGCCGCTCCGCAGCGGGTGGTGCTGCGGCACCTAGCGCGCCGAAATTCAATTTCAGCGCCCCAAGCAGGGGCGGCCACACCCTTGAATAGCGGCCGGCTTCGACTTGGGGCGCTGAAACTGAATTTCCGGCGGGTGCAAGTGGCTCCGCGCGCAACGGTAACTTCTGGGCTCAAGCGAGCTGGCGGGCCCAAACTGAATTTCTAGGCCATAGAGTCATAACGGCACAAAAGGAGACCATTCGGCCCATCGAGTCCGTGCCGGCTCTCTGTGGAGCAATCCAGTCAGTCCTATTCCCCCGCTCTATCCCCGCAGCCCTGCAAATTTATTTCCCTCAAGTGCCTATCCAGTTTCCCCTTGAAAACATTGAGTGTCTCCACTTCCACCACTTCCGTCAGCAGCGAGTTCCAGGTCCTCACCACTCGCTGCGTAAAAATGTTTTTCCTCACATACCCTTGTATCTCTTGCCCAAAACCTTAAATCTGTATCCCCTAGTCCTTGTACTATCAACTAGTGAGAACAGCCTTTCCCCGTCTAGCTTATCCAAACCCATCATATTCTTGTACACCTCCATCAAATCACCCCTCAACCTCCTTTGCTCTAATGAAAACAAATCCAGCTTCTCCAACCTGTCCTTGTAGCTAAGATCCCCCATCCCCGGAACCATTCTGGTAAATCTCCTCTGCACCCTCTCCAGGGCCTTCACATTCTTCCTAAAGTGTGGTGACCAGAACTGGACGCAGTACTCCAGTTGTGGCCTAACCAGCGCTTTATAAAGGTTCAGCAGAACTTCTCTACTTTTGTACTCAATACCTCTATTTATGAAGCCCGAATTCTCATATGCTTTGCGAACCACTCTCTCAATATGTCTGCCACCTTCAAGGACCTATGCACATTAACTGCCAGGTCCCTCTGTGCCTGCACACTCTTTAAAACTGTACCATTAAGTGTATATTGCCTCTCCCTGTTCCTTCTGCCAAAATGCATCACCTCACACTTCCCTATTAAATTCCATCTGCCACTTGTTTGCCCATTCTACTAGTCTTTCTATGTCCTGTTGCAATCGATTGGTATCATTCTCACTGTTTGCCACATCTCCAAGTTTGGTGCCATCGGCAAATTTAGAAATTCTACTCTGTATTCCAATATCCAGGTCATTTATATATATCAAAAAAAGCAGTGGCCCCAGCGCTGACCCTTGGGGAACACCACTGTCTACTATCCTCCAGTCTGAAAAACAGCCATTTACCACAACTCGCTGTTTTCTGTCCTTAAGCCAATTCCTTATCCAAGCTGCCACTGACCCACCTATTCCATAAGCCTCAATTTTGTTAACCAGCCTTCTATGTGGTACTTTGTCAAATGTCTTCCTAAAATCCACGTAGACAACATGCGACAGGAATCTCTGTCTTCCTCTTGCAATATTTCTCCAGCACTTTCTACACTGATCTCCTAACCATTTCATCCAAATCGCCATTGCCTGCATCTCATTCTGCACCCCGCCTTGTTAGTTTGCTATCCCAATCCTCGAAACTCCACTGGCTCCTAACACTTGAAAAAAAATTCTACAAATCCCTCCATGGCCTTGTCCCACCCTCTGGTGAATTCTGGTCCTCTGATCTGACAACTCGCATCCACTCCTTTCTCCCTATATTCGGTAGCAGAACCGTCAGCTGCCCTGGTGCTACTCTTTCTAACTCCCTCCCCAAACCCCACTGCCTCTTTAACTCCCTCTCCACGTTTAAAAACCTTCTCCAAAAACCTCTTCAACCAAGTTTTTGATCACCTCTCCTCACCCTCCCACAAAGGCTCGGCGGTCACCCCTTTGCTCCTTGTGATGTGCCTTCGGGTTTTTTGTGCATTGAAGGTGCTGTATGAATGTGAATTGTTGATCTGGGACACCCACGCGCTAAAGGAAAAAATTTGCTCCAGAATGCTCCTTCAATAACATTCTTGAAATACAATAACTGAAATAACAACAGAAGACGCTGGAAAAACTCAGCAGGCCAGGCAACATCCGTGGAGAGAGAAATAGAGTCAACGTTTCAGGTCGAAACCCTTCTTCAGAACTGAGAAAAAAAGGCAGTTTGGGGGCTGGGAAATGGGGGAGGAGATGAAAGAAGAGACATTAAGAGATATTCAAGGTGAGACGAGATGGTAATAGGACAGGTAAAGACACAAACAATGGCTCTAGATGAAGTGTGAAATGCGCTGGCAGAGTGAAAGATGAATTTGTCTCCCAGCACGAGTTGCTTTCCCGCAGCCCATCGAGGTTGCAGTTAGCTTTGGAAATTTAATATTAACCCCTTTCTCTCATTTATTTAAGGTTATTATAGATGCCTGGGAAAAAGGTGTAAACCCAACAGGAAACTCCACCAACCCAAGCAACTGGGACTTCAGTAGCTCATTTTTCTTTGCAGGAACCGTGGTGACTACAATAGGTAAAGAATTACATTTAAACGCCTTCTTTTAAATTGATTTTTTGTGTTTTCTGACTCAACGCTCTGGTTTTCATTCTGTCGGATAATATTCAACTTCGCAATGTTGGCAGAGAGCCTTGCCCGGTGAAAGTGCATGTTAGAAATTTTAGGTACATCTCACACACGATTTCTTGACCGCTCATTTAAATGGTTGGAAAATTGTGCACAGTTGGTTTTCTCAATGTGCTTCTGGTGGCTGATGCTCCTTGTTCGTGGTGCAAAGTCTGAAAATTACCCCGTATTTCTTTTCCAATAATTTGGACTGATACCATGCTATTTTCCCTCATCAGTTGCTGGTGAATGGAACATTTTTGCACTTTGTATTGCAGCCTGCAGCGCCATCTAGCACTCTAGGATCAGATACACCGCAGGCTAGCTTTGTAGCGAAGCTACCTCGACTCAGTCCAACACCTTGCCTCAGCCCCAAACTCAGAAGAGCATCCCACTTAGCCACGGTCACATTTCCCACACCTGTTACCTTCATCTAGGACAACATTTTCCTGGGCCCTGGGCCCCACATATGGGTCCCCATTATTTGCTGTTGTTTCAGTATATGTGAAATTCAAAAGAGAAACAGGCTGCAATTTTTCTCTGGTTTTGCAGGGTTTGGTAATCTGTCTCCCAGCACTGTAGGAGGACAGGCTTTCTGCGTGTTCTATGCGTTATTTGGAGTCCCTTTGAACCTAACCTTTCTGAATCACCTCGGGAGAAGTCTGAATGGCCACTTGAAGAGGCTGGAAAGAAGCGCTCAGAAATCAAGCAACCACAGGGTAAGCTTCCTATCCAGGCAGTGAATAGGAACCTCTCAGGAAGAAAGGCTTGACCTGTGCCCATGTCAGTAATTGGATGATCATACTGAACTTATATCAGATAATAATACCCCTTCAGTACAGAAATGTGCACCAGCCATTAACATGCTGAAGGTGTAACCTAGATACAAAAAATGATTACAAAATTAATATTCACGGCTGAAAAGAATAGGTCAACAACAATGAATGGGGAATGGGAACAGATTTATTTCAGAACTAGATGGACTTGGACTGATCATAAAAACTTGTTCCATCATTTTCTTTACGCAGCGAGCTGTTGTGATCTGGAATGTGCTGCCTGAAAGGGCGGTGGAAGCAGATTCAATAGTAACTTTCAAAAGGGAATTGGATAAGTACTTGAAGGGGAAACAATGTGGGAAAGATCAGGGGAGTGGGACTAATTGGATAGCTCTTTCAAAGACCTGGCACAGGCACGATGGGTCGAATGGTCTCCTGTACTCTATGATTCCATGATTAATATTCAGGCCTTTGTTGACATTACACATTAAACATTGATTTTTAACTCCTTTGCCAGTTTGACTTAATTGAATGTAGGGATTGCTCTTCTTGTGAGGTACATAATGTGAAGAGGCAGCTCCATGAGTAATTTTTTTATAAATTCGTTTTTATGGAATGTGGGCGTCGCTGGCAAAGCCAGCATTTATTACCCATCCCTAATTGCCTTTGAGAAGGTGGTGGTGAGCCGCCTTCTTGTACCGCTGCAGTCCGCGTGGTGAAGGTACTCCCACAGTGCTGTTAGGGAGGAAGTGCCAGGATTTTGACCCAGCGACGATGAAGGATCGGTGATATACTTCTAAGTCAGGATGGTGTGTGACTTGGAGGTGGTGGTGTTCCCATGCCTCTGCTGCCCTTGTCCTTCTAGGTGGAAGAGGTCGTGGGTTTGGGAGGTGCTGCCGAAGAAACCTTGGCGAGTTGCTGCAGTGCATCTTGTAGATGGTACACACTGCAACTACGGTACGCCGGTGGTGGAGGGAGTGAATGTTTAAGGTGGTAGAGGGGGTGCCAATCAAGCGGGCTGCTTTGTACTGGATGGTGTCGAGCTTCTTGAGTGTTGTTGGAGCTGGACTCATGCTTCTGCACACCCAAACGGGGCCTAACCAAATTTTGCGCCCTTTATATTTAGTAAATCTGGTCATTTGAAGCTGATCTGGTTCCTTGATGGTTTAGCTGGTGAATGGTGCTGAGCCATATAGACCATGAAGATCTCAGGTTTGATCAATGGTCTGTTCTTGGTAAACATATCTCAGCTAACGCAGCAGTTAAAGTGCCACAATTGGCCTCATTGTCCTTGGGCCAGAGAGGGGAAAAAATCAGCCAGGGTTCCTTCTGCTGACTGCTAGCTAAGACCATCTATGCTATCCGCTGAAATGTCTACATGGCCATCAAGTGAGAACAGGATCATGCTCAGTTATCATCTCCTATAGTCAAAGAGCCTCAGTGTCTGGGCTCACACATGCAGATTGGCCACTTGGATGAGGTGCCAGGGTGAAGGTGGCATGATCCATATTCCAGAGTCAACACCTTCAGGAGATAAAAGAGAAGATAATTGGGAACTCTGGGAATATTGGAAAATCTGGAACTCCAAATGGCAGTTGAGAATAGGTCAATTAAAAATTTCAAAACTGAGACTGATAGATTTTTGTTAGGTAAGTGTATTAAGGGATATGGAGCCATGGCGGGTAAATGGAGTTGAGATCTAACAGGCTTGATGGGCTGAATGGACTATTCCTGTGCCTATGGAACAAATATTTTAACAGAAAGCGTCTGGTTTTTATATGTCATTTTCTGTCCCTCTGCAGCAAGTGATGAAGATTTTCACAATGGTGTTCTTCTTGATTTTTGGCACTGTGCTGTTTCTGGTGTTCCCACCGTTGGTCTTCAGTTACGTAGAAGGTTGGACCTATGGTGAAAGCTTTTACTTTGCCTTCATTACTCTCAGCACCATCGGATTTGGAGATTACGTTGTAGGTATGACTTGAATCACCCAGTAATCCAATGATACATAAGGGGCATCTGTGCAGATATTGGGTGGTAGTAAACTACCGGCAAGCAAAGCCACCCATTGCAGGACTGACCAAAACTGACCAAAAAGTGCAGTGGCCCTGTGTTACCTGCATAGAGCAGCCATGGTGATAATACAAGCCATGGGGCTGTGTGCCTTACTGCCATATCATGAGAATATAAAGACAGGCAGACACAAGAAAATGCCATTTGGCCCATTGATGTTGATCCCTCCAGGAGCTCTAGTGCTTACATAATGGTCACTACATTCCAAAATCAAATCACTGTGTCAAGCATTTTGGGATGTTTTATCAACATAATAATGTCTATATAATTCCAAGTGTTTCCTTAGTCCACTAACCCTCCCATCATTGCATCTAATTGTATTTTGCATATCACAATGTATTTGATTCTATTACTTTTCTTGGTAAATTATTTCAAACATTTATCTTTTTTTCTTGATACTCCAAATTTGTTTTCAATATTTCCGTTTCTTCCCTGATTTTACTTTCTTGGCTTGTTTTAAAGTAATATTCTGAGTTTATCTTATCTTTATATAATGGCGCAGTTTCTAAACAATGGCAAAATATTCATTACGCTATCAATAATGCAAGTATTAGTAACCGAGCAAATAAGATTTCCCAGGAGTTCATAGAGTCATAGTCATAGAGTCATAGAGTTTTACAGCACAGAAAGAGGCCCTTCGGCCCATCGTGTCTGCGCCGCCCATCCATCCCTGTCCAGTCTAATCCCATTTTCCAGCATTTGGTCCATAGCCCTGTATGCAATGGCATTTCAAGTGCTCATCCAAATGCTTCTTGAATGTTGTGAGGGTTCCTGCCTCTACCACCCTTTTAGGCATTGAGTTCCACATTCCAACCACCCTCTGGGTGAAAAAGTTCCTCCTCAAATCCCCTCTAAATCTCCTGCCCCTTACCCTGAATCTATACCCCCTTGTTATTGACCCCCCTACTAAGGGGAAAAGTTCCTCTTTGTCTACCCTATCTATGCCCCTCATCATTTTGTACACCTCAATCAGGTCCCCCCTCAGCCTTCTTTGCTCCAAGGAAAACAACCCCAGCCTGTTTAGTCTTTCTTCATAGCTGAGGCGCTCCATCCCAGGTAACATCCTGGTGAATCTTCTCTGCACCCTCTCCAAAGCAATCACATCCTTCCTATAGTGAGGCGACCAGAACTGCACACAGTACTCCAGCTGTGGCCTCACCAGCGTTTTGTACAGCTCCATCATAACCTCCCTGCTCTTATATTCTATGCCTCGGCTAATGAAGGCAAGTATCCCATATGCCTTTTTAACCACCTTATCTACCTGTTCCGCTGCCTTCAGAGATCTATGTACATGTACACCAAGGTCCCTCTGACCCTCTGTACTTCCTAGGGTCCTACCACTCATTGTGTATTCCCTTGCCTTATTTGTCCGTCCAAAATGCATCACCTCGCACTTTTCAGGGTTAAATTCCATTTGCCACTTTTGCGCCCAACTGACCAACCCGTCTATATCGTCCTGTAGCCTGAGGCTTTCCTCCTTGCAATTTACCACCCCACCAATTTTCGTGTCATCTGCAAACTTACTGATCATCCCTTTTACATTCTCATCCAAATCATTTATGTAGATCACAAACAACAAGGGACCCAGCACCGATCCCTGAGGTACCCCACTGGACACAGGCCTCCAGTCACAAAAGCAACCCTCGACCATCACCCTCTGCCTCCTGCCACTCAGCCAGTTTAGGATCCAACGCGCCAAGGCACCCTGGATCCCATGGGCTCTTACCTTCTTGACCAGTCTCTTATGCGGGACTTTGTCAAAAGCTTTACTGAAGTCCATGTAAACCACATCCACAGCATTTCCCTCATCCACCTCCCCAGTCACCCCCTCGAAAAATTCAATCAGATTTGTCAGACATGATTTACCCTTGACAAAGCCATGCTGACTATCCCCGATTAATCCTTGCCTCTCCAAGTGGAGACTAATTTTGTCCCTCAGAATTTTTTCCAATAATTTCCCTACCACAGATGTTAGGCTCACTGGCCTGTAATTCCCTGGTTTATCCCTGCTACCCTTCTTGTATAATGGTACTACATTAGCTGTTCTCCAGTCCTCTGGTACATCCCCTGTGGCCAGAGAGGTTCTGAAAATTTGTGTCAGAGCCCCTGCAATCTCCTCCTTTGCCTCCCACAGCAGCCTGGGATACATCTCGTCCGGGCCTGGGGATTTATCCACTTTTTGGCCTGCTAAAACCGCTAGCACCTCCTCCCTCTCGATGCTAATATGTTCAAGTATGTCACAGTCCCCTTGCCCGATTTCTATGTCTGCATCGTCTTTCTCCATAGTGAACACAGATGCAAAAAATTCATTTAAAACCCCGCCTACATCATCTGGCTCTACACACAGATTGCCACTTTGGTCCCTAATGGGCCCTACCCTTTCCCTGGTTATCCTCTTGCCCTTAATATACTTATAAAACATCTTAGGATTTTCCTTTATTTTGCTCGCCAGTGTTATTTCATGGCCCCTCCTCGCCCTCCTAATTTCTTTTTTAAGTATGCCCCTGCACTTTTTATACTCCTCTAGGGCTTCTTCCGTCTTTAGTCTTTTGTAACTGCCAAAAGCCCCCCTTTTATTTCTAATGCATTTTTGTATCTCCCTTGTCATCCAAGGTTCCCTTTGCTTGTTGGTCCCACCCTTGACCTTTACAGGAACATGTTGGCGCTGTACTCTCTCTATTTCCCTTCTGAAAGTCTCCCAATGTTTTGATGTGGATTTTCCTATAAGTAGCTGCTCCCAGTCCACTTTGGCCAGATCCTGCCTTATCATATTAAAATCGGCCTTCCCCCAATTTAGAACCCTTATTTCCGGGCCGTCTTTGTCTTTTTCCATGACCACCTTAAATCTCACCGAATTATGGTCACTGTCGCCAAAATGCTCTCCTACTGACACTTCCACCACTTGCCCGGCTACATTCCCCAGAATTAGGTCCAGTACCGCCCCCTCTCTTGTAGGACTTTCTACATGTTGGCTCAAAAAGCTCTCCTGGATGCACTTTAAGAATTCTGCACCCTCTAAGCCTTTCACACTCTGACTATCCCAATTTATATTGGGGAAGTTGAAATCCCCCACTATTATTACCCTATTATTTTCACACTTCTCTGAGATTTGCCTACATATCTGTTCCTCTATCTCCCCCTGACTGTTTGGGGGCCTATAGTACACTCCCAGCAAAGTGCTTGCCCCCTTTTTGTTTTTAAGTTCTACCCATATGGCCTCATTTGAGGAACCCGCTAATATATCATCCCTCCTTACAGCAGTAATTGACTCCTTAATTAATATTGCAACACCCCCTCCCCTTTTACACCCCCCTCTGTCTCGCCTGAAGATTCTATACCCCGGAATATTGAGCTGCCAGTCCTGACCCTCCCTCAACCATGTCTCCGTGATGGCAACAATATCGTACTCCCATGTGTTTAACAACAACTTCAGTTCATCCACCTTATTTGCAAGACTCCTTGCATTAAAATAAATGCCTTCCAGCCCTGCCATATTCCCTTTTGCCTTCACATATTTGCTCTGCCTTCCCAGCTGACTTGTTTTTTCCTCTGTATTTGGCTGTAAATCACCCCCTATTATAGCTCCACTCTGTACCCCATCCCCCTGCCAAGTTAGTTTAAAACCCCCCCAGCAGTGCTAGCAAATGAAAAAAGTTGTAAATTATGGCAGTGCTGTACTTAACAAAGTTTAGATTATGGTAAAAGAAAGACTTGTATTTATAAAGAAAGAACTTGCGTTTATGTCACACTTTCATATCCTCAGGACACCACAAGGCACTTCATTGACAATTAATTACGTTTGAAGTGTAGTCACTGTTGTGATGTAAGCAAATACAGCAGCTATTTTGCGCCGCACAGCAAGGCCCCATATATAGCAATGAGTTGAATGGCTAGTTCATCTGGTGGGTGTTTATTGAGGGAGACATTTTGGCCACGACACTGGGAGGACGCACTGCTTCTCTGATACTTGTGCCCTCTAGTCCTGTGCTCACTGTCCAAGTTAAATGGCTTGCTTACTTCAGCCTCATCCATACCTTTCATTATTTTTAAAGATCTCAGTCCTCTTCTCTGTATTGAACATTGAAGATCAATCCTTTGCCCCTTCAATGACTTATTATTAATAATTACTTTATCGTGCCTGAATTGCCATTTCCTGTGATAAAAACTGAAAATGCTGGAAATACACAAGCTGGTCTGTCAACATCTGTGTCATAAATCTTATCATTCATGAAGAAATGACTCATGAAATAACACTGGGTGGCCAGCTGGTGGCGCCGTCCAAGGAGTATAAATACTCGGGCGTGGGCCCAGCTTGCCCGGGACATTTATGTAACCAGGAACTAGTGATGTAACTAGAATCTCATGGTTGTGAAACAGTTGATTAAAGCCTTGTTTTATACTCAAATCAAGTGCTTAGTAATTTTCTTACGTCAATCTGTAAAGAGAAAAGATACATTAACGGATCATGAACTGGACCTTCATCAGAACAGGGCTGAAGAAGGCTCTACCCCTGAAAACTTAACCTGTCTTTGCTCTTTAGTGATGCCCTACGTTTGCACCACTTCCTTTTTTTAAATTTCAGATTTTCTGTATTCATAGTTTCTTTTTTTATTTTGTAATTTCCCTTTTTCTTTATTTCTGTTATGTGTGTCACTAATAATCGCAATCTTCTCATTTCAGGCACAGATCCGGACAAGCACTACATCTCCATCTACAGAAGCTTGGCTGGTGTCTGGATTGTCGTTGGCCTGGCCTGGTTGGCACTGCTCTTTAACCTGGGTGGCGGCGTAATGCAACGGATCTTTCAGCTGAAGTGGCACAGTGAAAAATCGAAGCTGGAGGCTAAGCACAGTGCCAAGCAGGAGGATTGTTGTACCTAGTTTCATTGTGCTCAATCTCCTAGTTGACTACCTCATTCCACTCATCCTCTCCCATCCTATTTAGATTGTTTTCCCCCCTCAGTGCTTATGCTCACGTTTTCTTTATTTTCCTGGCAAGGTGTTTTTCTTGTGATTTTGTGGTTCATCGGGTTGAGGGATGCTAGTGCTGTGAATTGGAACACTTTCCAAGTGTCAGCGTTAAGCACACTTAATTCAGGTGTAACACGGGTTAGATGCAAAGTGAAGGACCCTCTACATTGCCTGAACAATGTGCCTCAGTCCCAACCTCACAAGAACTCCCTCTACTGCACTAGTGTGACATCTTTTCCAATTTCCACACTGGTCAGCCTGTGGCCTCTCTGATGAGATTGTTAATTTAGTGAAAAATTCGGGGGGGGGGTTTATTCTACAGGCCCCAAGGGAACCACCTGAACCCAGCTTGAGACTATGCAAACTCATTTCACATGGGATCCTTCATCCCATCAGTCTGGGTTGGATTTGAGCCCAGGTCCCGGAGGTGAAAGGTCAATGCCTAAGTGACTGCCCCATCCAGTCTCCCTTTAGTGGAATATTTTACTTTCTCCCTCTCTCAGCCTCTTTGTGTCGCACATCATAAACTGGCCTAGAGGTGAAAAGTGACCACCTCCGAGACAAATGAAACTCTCTAGCGGACTTCTAAGGGTGCGCAAAAGAAGCCCTGGGTGATTTTCTTGAATATTTTTCCCTTCCTCTCTGGTAAGAAAGCACCTTGACCTGTCCTCAATATATTTGCATAATGGTACAGTTGAAGTCAGTGCGGGGGAATGGCGGGTAAGAACACTTCTGTGTGACACAATGCGTTAGGGTTCCAGCATATTGCACCATCACCGCTCCTGATCTCTACAAAATTAACTTTTAGGAACATTAAAAAAAAATTAATCTACCAGCAAGTCTGCCCTATTTTGATCGATCTCAAACCTAACTTCTCATTTTTACAAATAACATTTGCTTGAGGGACGTGGGCAACACTGGCAGGGCTGCATTTATTGCTGACACCTAGTTGCCCTGAGATGGTGGTGTGCCTCCTTGAATCACTGCCGTCCTTGTGCTGATAGTGCTCTACAGCACTTGTTTTTCACCTGAATGGCTTGCTGGGCCACTCCCAAGGCATTAAGCATCAACCACCTATTGGAGGACTGGAGTCACACGTAGGGCAGTAAATCATTTTGCCTCACACTAGCCTATAAGTTATCAGATTTATTGAATTCTCTAGCAGAATTTGAACTCACAATCTCTGCACTGATAGGCCAAGACCAAACCACTACACCACATCTATCAATCTTTCCTCATTCAAGAAATATCTCTTAAACCCATTTATACTACCCATTTGAATGGCCTACCTTGGTAACTTATTCCACAAGTGTATTACACTTTGGGTGTAAAAGGTTCTTTGATTTCCCCCCTTCATAACTTTTAATTTCTGCCCTCTGGTATTCCAATCTTTTAAAGTCTTTTTTAGTTTCTGTTACTGTAGTCTCACAGTTAGTTTTACATGATGGCCCTTTCGTTCTTGCACCTTCTGCTTTGCAGTGAATGAATGAGCCTCAGAATTACCTGTACAAAGTACCCTCGAGCTAACAGCCAATTGTGCAATTTTGACTCAACCGAGTGGTTCTAAAATAGGACTATTTTGAGGGTATGAAATCTAGTTTATTTTGTCCTTGGCTCCCTTTAAATCTACACAGACTACACAATAATTGCAGTAAAGAGGATTGGTGTTGGCTAACTTGCTCCCAGGCCTAACTGAATGTTGTCCGAGTTGGTTGCTGTGAGGTGCGTGAATGTGGTCGAAGAAGGAACCTTCCCTTTTCATTTGATCCGCCCTGTGGGGAGATGTCCTATCTCTTTTTGGGACGCCCCTATAACAATATATCGAAGATGGGGAGGTCAACACAGTGGGGGACTTGTAGTCTTCCCACCCTCTTCACACCATAAATTGGTGTGCACAGGCGGTGGGGAATACATTTCAACACTTTGTTACAAAAGAAAATTAAAATGATGCTAATAGATTAAAATGCTTTCTACATTAGATCAGTTGTTTGGTATATATTATTTAGATTAGGAACAAACCCATAACAAAAGTAGCTGTGCTTTTGTGATGTTATTGCATCTGCCATACATGTCTAGAATGCGTTTTGCCTGTCACATTTCAGGCGTCACAATTGGGCGTCACATTTATCCACCTGAAAATGTTGTCACACTCGCACCTGATTGGCTCAAATTTCATTTTCACAAAGCAATGACAAATCACAGTTGAACAGGTACGGAACGCACCATTCGTAAAAGGTGAAGAAACACCAACTTTTCCTTGAAATCACTGAGAAATGTGTATCCAGTTAATGAGGCATAGTTGATATAGCCCGTAACTTTCCATGGAATACTTTCACTAAATCCAGTCTAATACCAAAATTTGAAGAGGGGAATGACATAGATGGTTTCTCTTAGAACCCGCATAAGTGAGCCAAAGAAATCTGAACCAAAAGACTTGTAAATCACTTATCAGTAAAGCACTCGCTATATTTTCTCATGTGGATCCAATGGGCAATGCAAGAGATGAAACTGTAACACCTGCTATTCTTACTTGTGAAATATGCTTGAAATATTTAGGGAAAAATTAAGAAGCTCCATTAAGCTGTGTATGATATGTGCCAAGAGTTAGTCTTAGAGCTGGAGGAAAGTGTGGTCAAATAGAGAATGTAACAGATTCTAAGGGACTAAGTCAATTAATGTCAAGGGATGGGTTTGTGAAAGAAAAGAAAGAATTTGCATTCATATAGGGCTGGATTTTGCCAATGGGGAGCTTTTGGAGGCGGGGCTCCCACTTGTCGGGTTTCAGTCCTGCCTCCATCAACTTCTGGCCAACCCACGCTATTTTCCCTTGATTGACCTTGTTAAGCCCGCCCAGCGGGCTTAGCAGGCCAATTAAGGGAAAGCCAGTTATAGAGAACGTCAATGTATGATGTTTCATCTGTCAAAAATTTTTGACAGATGAATTGTCATCGTTTGACAGCTGTCCAACAGTGACATTGGCCCAGAAATTCAGGTTGGGGGCTTCCCGCGGGTGCAAGCCTCCGACCTGCACTTACCTAGCGCACCAGCCGTTGAGCTGTGGGCCCGCGTGGGATTCCGATCCTGGGCCTCCTCCAACTGCCGGCGCGCAGTGCTTGCATATCCCAGGGGCGCAGTTAGTTCGAAGCGTCCCCTGGGATCACGTGGGCCATGGAGAACCAATGGTAGCAGGGAACCTGTATTCATAGATTTGACAGGAAGACCTGTCAAAACTATGAATACAATTCAGCCCCAAAACATAACTAAAACTTCAAATAAATTTTTTTTTAAATCACATTTTTAAAATAACTATAAATTACATAAAATAACTATTTTAAACAATAATTTAAATTGTTGAAAAAATTTATTACAGTTTCTAATGGGGCTAAAAATAAACTTACCTTTCTTTAAAGTATTTAAAAATAGTAAACCTGTAGAAAAAGTGTTGTAATTTTACTTAATTCACCACTTATGAGTTCTTGAACACAAGAACTCATCAAACCTTTCTTTTGCAGAAATTAGATGGTTGTTGCATTGGAGAATGCAACGGCCATCTGTCACCTCTGCCGCGGAGGTGCGAGACTCTCCGCATTCCCACCGATTGAAGCCTGCAGGAAGAAACAAAGGTAAGTAAACTTTTTTTAACACTTTGCACTTACCTCAGATACTCACCTCTCCACACTTGCACCCGTCACTTACCTTCACAATGTACTTTTGCACCCCTCCGAGCCCCACAGACCCACTACTTGCCTCGGTGACCCTGGCGGGTTTTGGAACCTTTGGGAAGCCCACACTTGTGTGGGCAAAATGGGGATAATCCTCTTATCTGCCTGTTAACTACCTGTTAACAGGCAGTTAAGTGGCTGTAATCCCCTCCCGCCTCCAAGGAGACGAGACCCGGCGTGGGACGGCTACCCGCCTCCTGGCAAGAGGGCACAGAGGCAGGTTGGGGGCGGGTTGGGCACCCGCCCCCAGATTCTGCCATTTTGCCAACTGTCCTGCCTCCAAACCCGCCTCCCCAGGGCTGGCAAAATCCAGCCCCAGTGTCTTTTATATTCTCAGGACTTCCCAAAGAGCTTCCCAACCAATAAATTATTGCTGAAGTGTAGTCACCATTGTTAAGTAAAAGCTGTTGAGGCTAGATCAGTTAAAAACCTCAAAACTGAGATTGATAGATTTTTGTTGGGTAAGGGTATCAAGGGATATGGAGCCAAGGTGGGTAAATGGAGTTGAGGTGCAGATCATCCGTGATCTAATTGAATGGTGAAACAGGCTCGAGGGGCTGAACAGTCTACTCTTGTTCCCACATTCCTAAGTAAGCAAACCAGTTCTAGGTAATCTCAGGGTATGGTTGCTTGACGATGAGTGCAGGATATTGAAGCAGTTAGTTAAACATACCGATCATTTTGTGGCCTCATGAGGCTAGGAGACTAGGTGGGTAGGAAGTCAGAGACCTCGTGCCATCCATCTGAGGAGCTGCTTCCTGCGTCCGCTGATCAGCCCTTGCACTGAGCCTGTCTTAGTAAAGCCAGACAGAGCACAGAAGGGCGATGTAAGAGAGATTCATGCTTTAAATGTGACAGAGTGGGTTGCAAAGCCAACAACTGCTCATCTTTAAGGTGATCTGCCGTGCAGTTGGCGAAACCGAGCACATCTGTAAGATGTGAGACTGCTGTTTGTGTGGGACTAGAGCTAACTGATCCATCTGAGGGTCTGGGATGGGAGGCAAGCAGAGAGATGGAAAAGATGTCACGATTCTTACAGTGGGTCACGGTGAACACGAGGCAAACCAAGGAGATATTCTCTTACAGTAGAGCAGGCGCATCTTTGGCAGTGCCAAATGTACCCGTCGCCAGAGTTTGGCCGGAGTGTCAGACCTGGACAGATGTAAAAGAAGCCAGGCTTTTCAGCAACCATTCCTGTCAAGGTTTTGATTCAAAACAATGTGAATACTGAAGGTATTACGGCTGAACAATTCTACAAAGAGGAAGCTGGAGCTGGAAAAGGGCATAGAGGCTTTGTTAGCCTAGCGCAGTCAGCAGCAGCAGCAGTTACTGATGGCATGGTGCAGGCTCATATGCCTCCCCTACTGGATGTCCAATTGTGATGTTCAGTCTGTATGTGTGTGTGTGTGTGTGAGGCTTGCAACCTGATGTCAGGGTTTGACATCTCAGCTAATGAGGCCTCACATTACTAGTTTAGCATCGGTATGAAGTGGCTTCTCCTTCGCCCACAGACTTTTGGGCTTAGATTTTCTTCAGGTTTGCCTCCCTTTTTCAGGTTGATTTGTGGCTTTCAAAAGAGCAAAATGGGGTGGTGAGGTAATGGACTGAATCCATGTCATAAGAACATAAGAAATAGGAGCAGGAGTGGGCCATACGGCCCCTCGAACCCGCTCCGCCATTCAAAAAGATCCTGGCTGATCTTCGACCTCAACTCCACTTTCCCGCCTGATTGCATATCCCTTGATTCCCCAAGTCCATAACAATCTCGGTAAAAATATTCCTCCCAGGGTGATCCTGACAACAGTAACTAACCATCACTATACTGTGCGCTGTATGGAAATGCCATTAAAGTGGTGCTGTAATGTCCGAGGTCCAACGTCTCTCTGTTGATTCCTTGAGCATTGCTAGGTGGCCGCAGATAGACACAAGTAGATTTAAAGAGAGACTCTTGTGAGGGGATTGCCCTCCATGTAACTTTGCTTGTGGTTAATTTTTTAATCGCTTTTTTTCCATCTATACTTTGCCGGTGGATTCGGGTGAGTGGGGAGCAGGGGCAGGCTTCCTATTTTCACACCTGTAGGCATTCACCTCAAGAGGCAGTGTTCTTTCTCTTACGAGTCCCTCTCTACATGTGACCTGAAGAGAAGATAAGGAAAAGCAACATGTGGCAGCTGGCTGGTCAGGCACCATAGGGGAGGCCTGGCATCTATCTACAGGTATCCATGCACACAGACAAACATGCTCCTATCTCAACCTCAGCAATAAACAACGAATAAGAATGATACAGCACAGTAGGAGGCCATTTGGCCCATCATAGCTGGCTGGCTCTTTGGTAGAGTTATCCAATTAGTCCCTCTCTCCATGCTCTTTCCCCATAGCTTTACAATTTTCTCCTTTTCAAGTATATATCTAATTCCCTTCTGAAAGTTATTGGGCCAGAAATTGGTGAACGGGGCTTGCCGCGCGTGCAAGCCCCGTATATGCACTTACCCCGCGCTACTGCCGATCAGCTCCAGGGACGCCTGGACTTGGTGTTTGAAAAAGAAGAATCCCGGGCAGCGTATGACGTCACGCCGCCCAGGAGTGCAGCCAGCGCGAAGCCAGGAGCGTGCAGTGCAAGTGAGACACGCCCCTTGAGGTCTCAGTTTCACTGGACACGCCCCCAATGTTTCTGTCAAGCTGCTAAGCATTTTTACATGCAAAGCAGCAGTTTAAATAGGTTTTTGGAAGTTTTTTGAAGATTTTGGTAACTTTTATAAACTTTTTTAAATGTTTACATTATTTTGAGTAATCTGAAGTAGTTTTAAAGAGAATTAAAGCAATTTAAAGACTTTTAAAAGCCCTAAAAGAATTTTTTTAATTCCATTTATTTATTTAGCAATGTCGTCGTCATACGTGTCTTCACACTGTTCCCTTTGGGGAACTGTATGAAGTGGTGGAAGGATTTATGGCCATGATTAACGCTCATTCTGTGACTGTAACCATCTTTGAACCAGCCATTAGGGCGGTTAGTCCTATGGCGGGAGGGTTTTACGGGCTCCCACAAGCTATACAAGGAGGGGGGGGCCACCCACACCCACGGACGCAAATCTCCCACTGGATGTCAACCCAGAATTTAGAGCCGGAGCTCCGACTCCACTTGCCGGGACTGTCTGGAGCGGGGTTCGAAACCCTACCCTGATCTGGCCCAGCGGCGGGGATCCTACCGCTATGACAAAGGCCCAATCCGATTAGCAACGTGAAATGGCAGCATAGGGCTCCAGTCACGGGGAGGGAAAAGGCGCAGGAAACGTATGGGTGTCACCTTTTGTGCGGAGTGGGCCTTTTGCGTAGCAGTAAGCATCCCCGCCGCTGGGCCAGAAGGAGTAGGGTTTTGAACCCCACTCCAGACAGTCCCGGCAAGTGGAGTCGGAGCTCCAACTTTAAATTCTGGGTGGACATCCAGCGGGATACTTGCGTCCGTGGGTGTTGGTGGCCGCCCCCCCCTCAGATGGGTTGTGGGAGCCCGTAAAACCCTCCCGCCATAGGACTAACCACCCTAATGGCTGGTTCAAAGATGGTTACGGTCACGGAATGAGCGTTAATCACGGCCATAAATCCTTCCACCACTTCATACAGTTCCCCAAAGGGAACAGTGTGAGGATACGTACGATGATGACCTCTTGCGCAATGCACCTCCTTGGACCCTCAGTCGCAGATGCGAGGGGGCAAGTCGTGCAATTGTTAAATTTTTCATTTTACTGACATGTAAAATGTTGGCCCAGTAATTCCCTTCCAAATGCGCGAGTACGGTCGGGGTACTTACGCATCTGGCTGGATGAAATGCCGGTTTTCAGCATGCACAGTGCATGTGGGGAAAACCGGCATTTCCTGTCCTCTGAACGAAGGGGTTCAGAGGCAGAACGCGTGCGACTGCACAGGCAGCGCGTGCGCAGTATAATTCGCCGCTTTCATTAATGCTTTCAGTGAGGTCAAGTCCTTACAACTTACACATGAAAAAAGCATGGGTACAGTTGCTCCAGAGGCTGCGGAGGAAGATATTTCTTATCGTGGAGCTTCTGAAATTATGTATGTCTGTATATATTCCTTTGCGTGTTATGTATATATTCCTTTACTTATGTGTATGAATGTATTATTTAATTATGACTTTCAGAGAAAGTAACTTATTGGAAAATCATAATTAAAAACATACATTCATACACATTAGTAAAGGAATATAAAACATACATACATATACGTAAAGGAATATATGTGGACATACATACATAACTCATTCTCACATTCCATTCACACAGCCACAATTGCTCCTTCTACCTACCGTTCTGAAAACCCTTTAAAAAAAAAAAATTTTAACTTTAAAACTTACTTAAAATTTCTTAAAATAACTTCCCTCCCTTTCCCAAACAAAAATATTGCATTTCAGAAGCTCCACGATAAAATATATCTTCCTCCGCAGCCAATGAACAACTTTACACTTGCTTTTTTCAAGTGTAACTTCTAAGGACTTACCCTCACTGAATCCATCATTGAAATCCACAAAGTTCACTGCGCAAGCGCTGCCTGTGCAGTCGCACGCGCTGTGAATAGACCTCGGGTCTGGAAATGCCGGCGTTCCCCGCATGCGCTGTTCCTGCTGAACGCCGGCATTTCCAACGGCCAAATGCGTGAGTACCCCGACCGTACTCACGCTTCTGGCCGCGAATTTCTGGCCCATTGAATCTGCTTCCACCACCCTTTCAGGCTGTGCATTCCAGACCATAACAACTCGCTGCATAAAAAAATTCTCAACTCCCTTTTGATTCTTTTGCCAATGATCTTAAATCTGTGTCCTCTGGTTACCGACCCTCCCGCCAGTAGAAATAGTTTATCCTTATTTACTCTATTAATACCCCTCATAATTTTGAACACCTTTATTAAATCTTCCATAACCACCTCTGTTCTAAGGAGAGCAACCCCAGCTTCTCCAGTCTCTCCACATAACGGAAGTCCCTCATCCCTGGAACCATTCTAGTAAATCTCCTCTGCACCCTCTCCAAGGCTTTGACATCCTTCCTAAAATGTGGTGTCCAGAATTGGCCACAATATTCCAGCTGAGGTGATTTCCTTCGCCATCTGACTCCCCTTCTAACTCCTCAGTACCTCGGAATCATAGACGCCACAGGAAGAAAAAGAATTGTAAAAATAAAAGTCTCACGAGTCTCTATACATTATGAACGTTGTCTCAGGAAACTTTGATGGGCGGATAGACAAGTGTAATTTGTACTGGGGAATGTTATGTAAATACTTATGTTACATTGAGGCCAAGTCAAACACAGTTGTCAAGTTAAACTCAATGATCACAGCGTGACAACCTATAGTCATGTTGCTGTGATAAAATTAGCTCAAGGAAGTAAAATAAATTTCAGCGCTACTTACGATGCTCTACTGAATTGCTGCCGATGTCTGTCTAACCCCCTGAGGATTGCACTGGATTCTCAGTTAATCTCTCTGCCCCATCTATTATGTATTCAAATCGCTGAGTGAGTCGCGATATTTCATTTCAAAATGCATTGAAAACTCCTTTGTTGTACCAGCTCAATGGGAAAATGCATTAGAAAAGGGTCAACATTCGCTTGCAGTACCTGTTACGCCTGTAGGTGGTGCTGTGATTGGCATTTATAATTGTAAACGCCTGTCACATGACATAAGTACCAACCAGCGCACCCGAATTGCATTTTGGCCTTTGAAATCAGCAGAAGTGTAAGCATGCAGCTCCATTTAGATCCACCAGGTGGCAGTGAGCAATATTAAAAAAAGTCCCAAAATTGGAGCAGGATGTACATGCAGATTTTGTAAACCTCCATGTACCATGTCTGCCCCCATACCCAAGTTCGCCTCTAAAACCCTCCTTGAAGAAATCCTGCACCCTTCCTCGAGGTGGCATAGTGGTTAGCACTGTTGCCTCACAGCGCCAGGGACCCGGGTTCGAATCCGGCCTCGGGTGACTGTGTGGAGTTTGCACATTCTCCCCGTGTTTGCGTGGGTTTTCTCCGGGCGCTCCGGTTTCCTCCCACAGTCCAAAGATGTGCGGGTTAGGTTGATTGGCTATGATGAATTGACCCTTAGTGTTAGGGGGGATTAAATACGTGGGGTTACGGGGATAGGGTGGGATATGTGTTGGTGTAGGGGTTACGGGGATCGGGTGGGATATGTGTCGGTGCAGGCTCGATGGGCCGAAATAGCCTCTATCTGCACTGTGGGGTTTCTGTGATTTCTGTGATCTGAGTGCTTCCTGTGGTGACAGGGTGTGACTGAGATGGGCTTGTTGGGACTAACTCCTGTTCCTGTTTCTGTCACAGTTGTAATCTAACAACAACATAAACTTGCACTCATTTTAGTGCCTTTAATATAGAAAAATGTCCCAAGGTGGTTTACAGACAAAAAAAATTAAGCCCCTGATTCCTGTGTTTCAATCTAAGTGGCCTAGCAAGCCATTCAATTGTACAATCTCTAATTGAGAAGAAGGCCTGCTACTGGAGATTGCAAGACAGATTGATAAATATTTGTTGCATAAGAATATCAAGGGTTATGGAGCTAAGGTGGGAAAATGGAGTTGAGGTACAGATCAGCCATGATCTAATTGAATGGCCTACTCCTGTTCCTAATTACATGGGCCAACTAGGAATTGGTACACTCTGAGGATAAATAAATGAAGTACCTTGAGGACACATAAATCCACCCCTGAAAAAGACCCTGTTGTGTATTTCTGCCTCCCTGATTTGTAACCCTACCCACATGGCCAAGGAGGTGACTTCACAGCTCTACCTGTGATCAGGTGAGGAGGCCTGAGGCCTTCAGCAGCCTGGGAGCCTGTGCTCAAACCTTGCAAAAGGCCCCCTTCCCCCCAACAGCATGTCTGGAGTGGTTCAGTAGAATCAGGGAAATCGCTGCAGCAAAATTAAAAAAAAAAAAAATTCCACAGCTCTCGTCATTGCTGTCACCTCCCCTCCCACCCCTCCCCCGCCCCCCCATTCCTCAGTCGCTGACAGCACTGTACCATACCAGTCTAGATCGGGGGCATGAACTGAGCCTGATCAATCAAAATGTGGCCAGATGAGGGCGTACACCTCGGAGCAATTGTGTGGTGTTTGCTGTGTTGGGTAATAATTTCAGGAAATGCCACTCTTGCGTTGACACTGCGACCCTTTGCTATTTGCCTTTTCAGAAGGACCTGTGGCTCCATGCCAGGCACACGGAGCGGTGCTGAGAACCCGTCCAATCGGGAGCTGGCTGGGCGGCAGGCGGGGGGGGGGAGGCGGTTAACCTGGCCCCCTCAGCAATGTTTATCTTGTTGCGCGAGTTTTGAATCAATGTCATGAAACTGAGCGTCAAAACATAATGTGCCAGCAGGCTATTGAACAATGTGGTGATCCAAAATCCAGCAAAGGGCACGTCTGGGTCAGTCTCCGCTCCATCTCGTCTGTCCGCAGCATATGTTTGAACAGGTTTATTTAACCTTGGAGCATTGGAAACATCTGCTTCATGATGCAACCGGGTATATTTTTCCTTTGGTTGGAAAGATACAGAAAAGAATTACTGCCAGTTTTGGTAAAAATATTTCTTTCAGAGTTTAGGAAAGAACTTACATTTCTACAGTATCTTTCATGACCTCAGGATGCTCCAGAGCGCTTTCCAGCCAATGAAGTACTTTTGAAGTGGAGTCACTGTTGTAATGTAGGATTATTTCAAATATAAAGCAAAGGATTTGTATTTTTAAAGCGCTTTCTCACATCCTCAGGACAAGCCAAAGGACTTCACAGCCAATGGATTACTTTCACGGACAGGAGGATGTGACTGCGAGTGAGGCAGCTATGAGGACCCAGTGATGTGCCAAATAACTGCCTGAATCCATGAGGTTAAAGCTTAAGACTAAAGGCTTTTATTAAGTAAGAACATGGCATCAAGTTAACACAGTCATCACCGACCCAGCCCTTGGTAGAACATTCCAGAAGAGGGGCGGGGCTAGGGAGGAGCATTAGTGGTTACACCGGTGGAACATTCCAGATATTAACAAGTACAACAACAACAACAACAACAATACAAATGCCAGAACACAGAGTTATTTCATCACACCCAGGAGGTGGAGGAGCCTCAGCCTTTGCAATTGTCCAACAGGTACAGGAAGCCATTCAAGCGGGGGGAGTTAATAGGAATGTAGTGGTAATTGGGGACAGCATAGTCGGGGATAGATACAGTTCTCTGCGGCCAAGAGCGAGAGTCCAGATGGCTGTGTTGCCTGCCCGGTGCCAGGGTTCGGGATATCCGCTCTGGGCTGGAGAGGAGCTTGCAGTGGAAGGGGGAAGAGCCAATGGTCGTGGTCCATGTAGGTACCAATGACATAGGTAGAACTAGGAAAGAGGTTCTGCTGAGAGAGTATGAGCAGCTAGGGGCTAAATTAAAAAGCAGAACCTCAAGGGTAATAATGTCTGCATTATTACCTGAGCCACGAGCAAATTGGCATAGGGTAAATAAAATTAGAGAGATAAATGTGTGGCTCAAAAACTGGTGTGGGAGAAATGGGTTTCAATTCCTGGGGCACTGGCACCAGTACTGGTGAAAGTGGGATCTGTATCGTTGGGACGGTCTTCACCTGAACCATGCTGGAACCAGTGTTCTGGCGAGTCGTATAACTAGGGCGGTAGAGAGGGCTTTAAACTAAATATTGGGGGCATGGGATCAAATTTGGGAAGATGTGGTAATTCAAAGATTTGAGACAAGGCAATAGAGAAAGGTATTAATATGGGAAATGATAGACAGACCGGCTAGAGTTTACAAAAATAATAAAAGGACGAAACTAAAGGCTCTGCATCTGAATGCACGTAGCATTCGAAACAAAACAGAGGAACTGATAGCGCAAATAGAAATAAATAAATATGATCTGATAGCCATTACAGAAACATGGCTGCAGGATGACATAGATTGGGATCCGAATATTGAAGGGTACATGACATTTAGGAAGAACAGGAAGGTGGGAAAAGGTGGAGGGGTGACTCTGTTAATTAAAGATGGTATTAGCACAATACAGAGGGATGACCTAAGTTCAGGAAACCAGGATGTAGAAGCGGTTTGGGTAGAGATGAGAAATAATAAAGGCAAGAAGTCACTTGTGGGAGTTGTGTACAGGCCCCCTAACAGTAACCACATGGTAGGATGGAGTATAAAGGAAGAAATAATGGGAGCTTGTCAGAAGGGTACGGCAATAATCATGGGGGATTTTAATCTACATATAGACTGGAAAAATCAGATGGGCAAAGGTAGCATAGATGAGTTCATGGAATGTTTTCGGGATAGTTTCTTACAACAGCACGTTCTGGAGCCAACCAGAGAGCAAGCTATACTAGACTTGGTATTGTGTAATGAGATAGGATTAATTAATGACCTCATAGCGAAGGCACCCCTAGGTAGCAGCGATCATAATATGATTGAATTTTACATTCAGTTTGAGAGAGAGAAGAGTGGGTCCAAGACTAGTATTTTAAACTTAAATAAGGGCAATAATGAGGGCATGAAAGCAGAGCTAGCTAAAGTGAACTGGCAAATTAGGTTAAGGGATAGGTCAATAGAATTGCAGTGGCAGGCATTTAAGGGGATATTTCAAAATACACAAAATATACACATTCCAACAAAGACAAATTCCAAGGGGAGGACCCACCATCCGTGGTTAACTAAAAAAGTTAAAGCTAGTATTAAACTTGAAGAAAAAGCATATAATTTGCGCAAAGATGGGTGGCAGGTCAGAAGATTGGACAGAATATAAAAAACAGCAAAGAATGACTAAAAGATTAATAAGGAGAGAAGAATTAGAGTACGAGGGAAAGCTAGCTAGAAATATAAAAACAGATAGTAAGAGTTTCTATAGATATTTTAAAAAGAAGAGTTAACAAAGTGAGCATTGGTCCTATAAAAAGTGAGTCTAGGGAATTAATAATGGAAAATAAGGAGATGGCAGTTGAATTGAACAGGTATTTTGCATCGGTCTTCACTATAGAGGATACAAGTAACATCCCAGAAATAGCTGTAAATCAGGAAATGGAAGGGAGGGAGGAACTCAAGAAAATGATAATCACCAGGGAAGTGGTACTGAGCAAATTGTTGGAGCTGCGGGCTGACAAGTCCCCGGGCCCTGATGGACTTCATCCTAGGGTCTTAAAAGAAGTGGCTAGTGAGATAGTTTATGTGTTGGTTTTAATTTTCCAACATTCCCTAGATTTGGGGAAGGTTCCATTAGATTGGAAAATAGCGAATGTAACTCCTTTATTCAAAAAGGGAGGGAGACAGAAAGCAGGAAACTACAGACCAGTTAGCTTAACATCTGTCATAGGGAAGATGTTACAAGCTATTATTAAAGACGTTATAGCAGGGCACTTAGAAAAGTTCATGGTAATCAGGCAGAGTCAACATGGTTTTGTGCAAGGGAAATCATGTTTAACCAATTTATTGGAGTTCTTTGAGGAAGTAACGTGCTGTGGATAAAGGGGAACCAGTGCATGTACTATACTTAGATTTCCAGAAGGCATTTGATAAGGTGCCACATCAAAGGTTATTGCAGAAAATAAAAGTTCATGGTGTAAGGGGTAACATATTGGCATGGATAGAAGATTGGTTAGCTAACAGGAAACAGAGAGTAGGCATAAATGGGTCATTTTCTGATTGGCAAAATGTAACGAGTGGTGTGCCACAGGGATCAGTGCTGGGGCGTCAACTTTTTACAATTTATATAAATGACTTGAATGATTGTTAAATTTGCTGAAGACACAAAGATAGGTAGGAAAGTAAATTGTGAAGAGGGCACAAGGAGGCTACAAAGGGATATAGATAGGTTAAGTGAGTGGGCAAAGATCTGGCAAATGGAGTATAATGTGGGAAAATGTGAAGTTGTCCATTTTGGCAGGAAGAATAAAAAAGAAGCATATTATCTAAATGGTGAGAGATTGCAGAGCTCTGAGATGCAGAGGGATCTGGGTGTCCTAGTGCATGAATCACAAAAGGTTACTATGCAGGTACAGCAAGTAATTAGGAAAGCTAATAGAATGTTATTGTTTATTGCGAGGGGAATTGAATATAAAAGTAGGGAGGTTATGCTTCAGTTATACAGGGCATTGGTGAGACCACATCTGGAGTACTGTGTACAGTATTGTGGTCTCCTTATTTAAGGAAGGATGTAAATGTGTTGGAAGCAGTTCAGAGAAGGTTTACTAGACTAATACCTGGAATGGGCGAGTTGTCTTATGAGGAAAGGTTGGACAGGCTAGGCTTGTATCTGCTGGAGTTTAGAAGAGTAAGAGGTGACTTGATTGAAACATATAAGATCCTGAGGGGTCTGGACAGGGTGGATGTGAAGAGGACGTTTCCTCTTGTGGGAGAATCTAGAACTAGGGGTCACTGTTTTAAAATAAGGGGTTGCCCATTTAAGACAGATGAGGAGAAATTTTTTCTCACAGAAGGTCGTGAGTCTTTGGAACTCTCTTCCTCAGAGGGCGGTGGAAGCAGAGTCTTTGAATATTTTTAAGGCAGAGGCAGATAGATTCTTGGTAAGCAAGGGGGTGAAAAGTTATCGGGGGTAGGCGGGAATGTGGAGTAATCGGATCAGCCATGATCTTATTGAATGGCGGAGCAGGCTCGAAGGGCCGAGTGGCCTCCTCCTGCTCCTGATTCGTATGTTCGTATGTTTCAAAGTTCAGTCAATTGTTGTGTAGGGAAATGTGGCAGGCAATTACGCACAGCAAGATCCCACAGTTGGCAAATCAGATGAATTAGCAATCTGTTTTTTAGTGCTGTTGGCTGAAAGAAAGACTTACATTTATATAGCACCTTTCACGACCACCAGACGTCTCAAAGCACTTTACAGCCAATGAAGCACTTTTAGAAGTGGAGTCACTGTTGTAATGTGGGAAACGCAGCAGCCAATTTGCACACAGCAAGCTCCCACAAACAGCAATGTGATAATGACCAGATAACCTACTTTAGTGATGTTGATTGAGGGATAAATATTAACCAGGACACCAGGCATAACTCCCCTGCTCTTCTTCGAAATAGTGCCATGGGATCTTTTACGTCCACCTGAGAGAGCAGACGGGGTCTCGGTTTAACTTTTCATCCGAAAGGGGCTCGATTTTGCCAGGCCCGAGGAGGCGGGATTGGAGGCGTGTGAGGTGTTAAAATTGCAAAAACTGGCAGGCGGGCCCGATCCCGCCTCCATCCCGCCTCCGAGCAATTTTCCCACGTGCAAGTTTTCTGACCCCGTCTCTATCCCGCCCTTAAGGCCCTTATCAACCAGTTAAGTGCCTCTATAATCCCATTTGGAGAGGCCTTTCTGATTTTAACAGTTTTCCCACGTGCTGCACGCCTCCTCTGGAACACGCCAGTGAAACCTGGCGGCAGCACAAGTGCAACAGCTGCAGCTCCACCATTATAAAGGAGTTTTCACCAATCATCATTTGCAGGTGGCAGAACTTTGTTGTCTCAGGTCTGGGGGAACTTTTAACAGGCCTACTCATTGTTGTGGAAGTTTGGAGCCTGACACCCATCTCCAGTGTGACCTCCTGGGAAACCCCTCTCCCCACCTTGAATGAGCGCTTCCTCAACTGAGGCATATACCAGAAGAATGGGAACAATTTATTTCCTTTCCTCCTGGACATCAGATTCGGACGAAGACCAGCCGCGGCAGCAGCAGAACCCTGACCAACAGCAGCACCAACTGCAAGAGCAACAGCAGGAGCTACAAGCTGCTGCTCACCCACCTGAAACTGCACAGGCCAGAAGGTGCCAGCGCATGGAAGCACATCGGCGCAAGAGATAACCCCAAACAGGGTCTACAGACAGAGGGTCAGCTATCTCAACAGGACTGAGCAGCAGTGCCAAAGGAGGCTCAGACTTTCGCGAGAGGTAGTGGGTGACATCTGCGCAATGCTGCAGCAAGACCTGGAGCCCAGAGGAGCAGGTGGATACCCCTTACCAGTGGCTGTCAAAGTCACCACCGCACTCAACTTTTTTGCTTCAGGCTCATTCCAGGGATCAGCAGCAGACATCAGCGGCGTCGCCCAGGCGGCCGCACACACTTACAGCACGCAGGTAACTGATGCCCACTTTGCCATCGCGCACAATCACATCCATTTCTCCAAGGATCAAGCCAGTGTAACTGCGCGTTCGGTTGGGTTTGACAGTCTGGCAGGCTTTCCAAGGGTGCAGGGTGTAGTGTATGTACCTTTAAGAGAGAACTACTTTTACAGCTCCTGTATACTGTAGTACCGGCAGTGACCACACCTGTATATAAGCCTTGAGCATGCCTCTGTACCCCCAGTCTTGAGACTACCCTACTCCAGTAAACACCTGTTGATTGTTAAGTTACAGCATCCGTGTGGTTATTGAAAAACATCATACTCTCAGAATCACGGATCCAACAGTGGCGATGAGTGTCGATTCGAATCTACCTACAACTCTGCATTTTCCTTTGAGGATTCGCTCCGGGAGGGCGGTGGAAGAAAGTCGAGGCCAGAAGCACGGGCGTCGACCACGAGCAACCGCCCAGTCGTCCGGCAGAGAGTGAACATCGCAGGGGAGGCTGTTGAGAGCCGGGCTTGGTTCCCCAGCCACGACGATCAGCAACAGACTGACAACAGGTACAGCGCAGACCCTTCCTGGACAGCGGCGGCTGGAGCCGACCGACGGCAGAGAAAAAGCCGAGCAGCGTCGACGGAGTAAGAGAGAGGGTGAAGCGCACAGGGCGCAGCCGGGGGTTGAAAACCGAGCGGCGTCGAGGAAAAACAAAATGGAGAGAGAGAGGGTAAAGCAGCAGCCGGGTTCAGGACTGAGCGGCGGAAATGGGAAAGGC
The DNA here is from genome assembly GCF_052327205.1 of Somniosus microcephalus. Taxonomy (NCBI): domain Eukaryota; kingdom Metazoa; phylum Chordata; class Chondrichthyes; order Squaliformes; family Somniosidae; genus Somniosus; species Somniosus microcephalus. Next base: position 225,363,174 of record NC_140995.1, read on the forward strand.
GCACAGAAAAAAAGGCGCAGAGCACAGCCAGGGCTCAAGGGTTGAACAGTGTCCACAGGGAGAAGAAGGGAGAGCACGGGAGACGCCATTGAGCCGCGGAGAAGAAGGAAGAGCGCGGGAGACGCCATTTTTAGAAGCCACAGCGGAGAAGAAGGGCGAGCGCGGGAAGAAAGGAAAGCGCGGGAAACGCCATTTTGTGCCAGCGGAGAAGGGAGAGCGCGGGAGACGCCATTTTTGACAGTTAAATCACACCAGGGATGCCGAAGAGTGGCAGTATCTCTACGTTCGACAATGAAGTCGAAGATTGGGCGACATATGTGGAACGTATTGAGGTGTACTGCAGGACGAATGAAGTGCCAGATGCTAGGAAAGCACTGGTTTTGTTAAATTCCATGGGTGCAAAAACTTATGGCTTACTGCGAAACCTAATAACCCCAGAGAAGCCCGTGAATAAGAATTTCGAAAGCATAGTAGAAATCCTACAGGACCACTTAAACCCCACACCGCTGCTGATAGCAGAAAGATGTAAGTTCCATAAAAGGAACCAACATAAAGACGAAAGTAATGCTGAGTACTTAACGGAGCTGCGCAAGCTATCGAAACACTGCCAGTTTGGAATGGGACTAGCAGATACGTTAAGGGACAAGTTTGTGTGTGGGCTTCAAAGTGAAGGAACCCAGAAACGGCTACTATCAGAAAAGGATCTTACACTGGACAAGGCTTTCAGCATGGCAGTATCACACGAAGCAGCCGCAAGGGGCGCTGCAGAGATACAATGGAGACCGCAAGAGTATGGCACCAATCAAATGTCCTATGGAACAGGGAAGTGTTATCGCTGCGGCAGAACAACACATGACCAGAAGGATTGTTGGTTCAAGGACCAAGTGTGCAGACAGTGTGGAAAAGCAGGACACATAGCAAGAGTCTGCAGGTCTGGGAAGAAAACCAACAGCAAGAAATCTCCACAGGAGAAGTACAAAAAGGTACATAAGGTGATGGACAGTAGTTCAGACGAACAGAAAAGTGATACAGACTCCGGAAGCAAGGAGCTGGGTTGTCTGAAACTACATAAGGTAACCAAAATGGAGGATCACCAGACTATCTGGGTTACACTCAAGATAGACGGAGTCCAAGTGAAAATGGAATTGGACACAGGATCAGCCCTAACAGTCATAAACCAAAGGGACTACAAGCGGCTATTTTCACATACACCCTTGAAAGCTACAGAGATTGTCTTGAAGACGTACATGGGGCAAAAAGTCTACCCCAAAGGAAAAATAAGGGTGAAAGTGATATACAAAGGCCAGGAAATACCTAAAATGGACCTATATGTATTGCCAGATGGAGGACCACCACTACTAGGACGTGAATGGATCCAGAAGATACCATTAGATTGGCATTCCATACAGGCACTGAAGGTTGAGGCCAAAAAGGATGACAACGTCACACCTGGACGACTGTCAAAAATGCTAACTGACGCAAAAGAAGTGTTCCAGGAGGGACTCGGAACACTAAAAGGCATAACAGCAATGATTAAAATAGAGGAAAATGCAAGCCCAAAGTTTCTTAAGGCCAGACCAGTGCCTTATGCGATCCGACCAGCCGTCGAAGCGGAGCTGGAAGGTTTGGAATGTTCAGGAGTACTGTCCAAAGTAGACTGGAGCGAGTGGGCTACACCATCATTCCTGTAATGAAGAGGTCGTTGAGTAATACGCCTGGGGAACCAAAGAAGGTCCGCATCTGTGGGGATTTTAAGGTGACAGTGAACCCAGTCCTTCACACGGTACAATATCTGCTTCCACGAATTGAGGATATTTTCGCCTCGCTATCTGGAGGTAAACGCTTCACCAAAATTGATCTAGCCCAGGCGTACTTGCAAATGGAGGTAGAAGAAGCCTCGAAACAATACCTCACGATCAACACTCATAAAGGTCTCTACCAATACAACCGGCTGGTGTTCGGGGTAGCATCGGCTCCGGCTATTTGGCAAAGGGCGATGGATCAAGTCCTGCAAGGGATTCCAGGGACCCAGTGTTATTTGGACGACATCCTGGTCACGGGCGAAAATGACAGTGATCACCTCGCCAACTTGGAGAAGGTGCTCACTAGATTAAAGGAATATGGGCTACGAGCTAATCGCCACAAGTGCGAGTTTTTCCAGAAGCAGATCTCGTATTGTGGCCACGTTATCGATGAAGAGGGGTTACATAAGTCCCCTGAAAAGATTGAGGCAGTAGTCAAGGCTCCAGCACCGGAAAATGTGTCACAACTGAGGTCGTTCCTCGGGCTGGTGAACTACTACCATAAGTTCTTACCAAATTTGTCTACAGTATTACACCCACTGAACACCCTACTGCAAACGGGGGTACCATGGAAGTGGAATGACGAACGTAAACGAGCTTTCCAGAAGTGCAAAGAATTGATCACATCAAAAGAGGTGTTGGCCCATTTCAACCCAGCACTACCAATTCGTTTGGCATGTGATGCATCACCCTATGGTATTGGAGCGGTGCTGTCGCACAAATTCCCAGACGGGTTGGAGAGGCCAGTAGCCTTTGCGTCTCGGTCACTAACCTCAGCCGAGCGCAACTACGCCCAGATTGACAGGGAGGCCCTCAGCCTAGTATGGGGAGTAAAAAAATTCAACCACTATCTGCATGGGCAGAAGTTTACCTTGCTGACTGACCACCAACCACTTGTCTCCATCTTTAATCCAAAGAAGGGCGTTCCGGTGATGACTGCACAACGGTTACAAAGATGGTCCCTTTTTCTAGGGGCGAACCAATATGAAATAGAATATAAAGGCACGAAACAGCATGGAAACGCTGATGGGCTATCACGCCTGCCACTGCCTACTGTGGAGGAAGCACCAGCAGTGGACCCTCTCGAGATATTTTATTCGTCAATAATTGAACGATTGCCAGTAACTAACGCGGATATAGAGAAGGAGACCCGCAATGATCCGACGCTGTCTCGGGTATATGATTTGACGGTGAGGGGATGGCCAGCACATGGCGACTCACTGTTGCCAGCATTCTTATCCAGAAGAGAACAGCTGTCAGTATGCCAGGGGACAGTGATGTGTGGATCCAGAGTGGTGATTCCACCCAAGTTAAGGGAGAGAGTGCTAAATGAGCTTCATGAAGGTCACCTGGGAGGGGTGAAAATGAAAAGCCTTGCTAGGGCTTATGTGTGGTGGCCGGGGATCGATCAACAAATTGAGGACCTAACCAAGAGCTGCTCAGGATGCCAGAAGGTCCAAAATGCACCACCACATGCCCCTCTACACCCATGGGAGTGGCCCTCCTCTCCATGGCAACGGGTGCATATTGATTTTGCTGGTCCATTCATGGACTCAATGTGCTTAATAGCAGTGGATGCTCACTCGAAATTGCCTGAGGTGATAAAAATGTCCTCAACCACTGCAGAGAAAACAATTGCAGTCCTATGGACCATATTTGCCAGGAACGGCTTGCCAGAGCAGATTTGCTCTGATAATGGACCACAGTTTGTGTCCGAAGAGTTTAGGAAATTTATGAGAAGGAATGGGGTAAGGCATTACACATCCGCCCCGTATCATCCAGCCACAAATGGATTGGCTGAGAGGTTCGTACAAACCTTTAAAAAGGCGATAAAGGCCATGTGCGACAATGAAATTCCACTACAGCATAAGGTGGACAATTTCCTATTAGCCTACAGAAATGCGACACATGCAGTTACCAACCAGACCCCGGCCATGATGTTCTTTAACCGAAGGTTGAGATCTCGTCTGGATTTGCTCAGACGAAATGTGCGAAGAAATGTTGAGGATAAACAATTCCAGCACATCAATGAGAAGCCGACAAGGAGCTTCAATGTAGGACAACCAGTCTTGGCCCGTGACTACCGAACAGAGAAATGGCAACCCGGAACGATATGCACAAGGCAGGGGCCATTAATGTACACAGTGGATGTCGGGGAGAACATTTGTGAGGCGCCACGTCGATCAGATCTTAGCGTCACAGGAACGAGTCAATCCCATGTCTCGCGTACCTGGGGATGAACCCGACATACCAGTAGCATCTACCTCAGAACCAGTAGCAGTGGAAACCGATGAACTAACCGACGAAAAGGGGCCAGAATCGCCTCCGCACCAAGAACAAGAACCTCAGGAAAGGCGCTATCCCGAAAGGATCAGGAAGCCGCCCCAAAGACTGAATCTATAAATGGACTATTGTTGTTTAATGTGCATATTAAAGTGTTAATTGTTATTTGAATATTATGGGTACTGCTAATCTAAAAGGGGAGGAATTGTAGTGTATGTACCTTTAAGAGAGAACTACTTTTACAGCTCCTGTATACTGTAGTACTGGCAGTGACCACACCTGTATATAAGCCTTGAGCATGCCTCTGTACCCCCAGTCTTGAGACTACCCTACTCCAGTAAACACCTGTTGATTGTTAAGTTACAGCATCCGTGTAGTTATTGGAAAACATCATACTTTCAGAATCACGGATCCAACACAGGGCATCATTGATTGCACACATGTGGCCCTTAAGGCACCCCATCACAATCCAGGTATTTTTGTCAACCGCAAGGTCTTCCACTCCCTCAACGTACAGCTGGTGTGTGACCACAAGAGGAACATTTTGCATGTTTGTGCCAAGTACCCTGGCAGTTGCCATGACTCCTTCATCCTGTGCCAGTCTAGTGTGCCTCTGCTCTTCAGTCTGCCAGACCAACTTAATGGATGGCTACTTGGAGACAAGGGCTATCCCCTGAAGATGTGGCTAATGACGCCATTGAGGAGTCCATCCAACTAAGCTGAGGAGCGCTACAACTCGAGCCACATTTCCACCAGACCCATAATCGAGCAAACCATCGGCTTGCTGAAGATGCGCTTCAGATGCCTGGATAGATCAGGTGGAGACCTGCAGTACTCAGCAGCAAGGGTCTCCAGAATCGTCGTGGTTTGCTGTGTACTTCACAACATGGCACAGCATCGTGGCTTGCAGATGCCTGAGGAACAAATGGCTCATCACATAGCCTCCTCAGATGAGGAGGAGGAGGAGGAGGAGAGCGACAATGAACAGCTTGCAGAGGCGCATCAACCAGCACCAGCAGCATGCGAGCACATTGCTGGCTGGGATGCAAGGCACGCACTCATCTTGGCCAGATTTGCTTAGCCTAGCCAATCAAGCACTTTTGCCTTGCAGCTTCTTACCAGAGCATTGACAATGGCCAAGAACCTGTGGTTCCTACCACTCTGACCACCATACTGACAATTGCAAGTCATCCTAAGCCCTCAATGTGGAAGCCCCATTAGCGATATGACACACGCCACAACTGCAACAGTTGACATCAGAATTTTTAATGACAATAACCAACTGATGGCTTTTCAACGTTAAACATAACATTTCACTCAAGTGACTACCCTTGTGACTACTTGTGCATTATCTTCCTCTTACGCGTGCTCCTACGTGGTGCTTCCCCTGTGGCTTCAGCAGATGTGGAGACCCCTTGCTCACTTTCTTGCTGCTCCTGTCTCGACACCTTTGGCGGGCATCCTCTGGGGTTGCGAACCTGTGAGGGCTCGGCAACAGTCTGCTGATCCTGCGGCTGTGCAGGAGTTGAGACACCGATCTCAGTTGGGTGGGGACTCTGATGGGGCTCTGACCGAGGGCTCTGCAGTGGCATGGTCGTGTGAGCGCTTGGAGAGGAGCCCCCACTTTCTTGTTGTATGCCACCAATATCCCTCTCATAGGTCAGCCCCACTTCAGAGCTAGCAAGTGGCTTGACAGCACCTTGCTGCAATTCAGGGGGGCCATGAGGACCCGTTTCTGTACTGGAAGTCCTACTCCCGAGGACTTGCCTGAAGGTCTGGTTTGTTTGCTCAAGAGCTGCCCATCGCTCCTCAAGAGATGAAAGTCTATTCTGAACAAATACCATGTTTTCCATACCCTGGCGACTAAGCTCATCCATGGACGTAGCCATCCTCTCCTCTGACGTAGCCATCCTCTACTCTACGGTAGCCAGCCTTACCATGGAGGTAGCCATCCTTTCCAAGGAGGTTGCCATCCTTTCCGTGGTGATGCGTTCATGCGCCAACGCCTCCACAAAGGCTCTGCTCATGTTAGCGATGGACTCCTCCATTCGCTCCACACTCGCAGCGACCCTGGCGACAAAACCTGCCAGAGACTCCTGCACCTCTTCCTGGAGTTCTTCTGGATGGACCCGGAGGCAGAGGATCGACAAGCAGCTGAGCTGAGCTGACAGAGTCCTGCGCCCTCAGACTAGGACTCTCCACTGCTGTCCATCTCCACCATCTGCTGATGCTCTCTTGTGAGCTGTGATACACCAGGTGACAACATTGCACTATCTCGCAAAGGTACCACCGAGGTGTGAGTGTCTGCGCTGGTGCTGGGTGCACTGAATTCTGCTGACACTGCACCCTCAGAAGTTGCAGCTTCCTCTGAGGAGTCTGGAGGCTCAGGCTGTTCCTCTTGGATAGTGGGGACGGGGGCTTTCGATGGTCCTGTGGGGGAGTAAAGGAAAGAGTCAGAGATGTGAGGCCAAGGTTACATGCACATTGAATATTGCAGATGATCAAAAGTCAATCTGTTAGAGCATCTGAATCATTATCAGTGACTCATGCAATGTCAATGAGAGAGATGATAAACTATTCTGTCACCAGCTTGCTCTGATGCACCCGTCTGTCCGTCCCCCACTTGCGCATCCTCCTCCACTCCCACGATCTCCAGGGGCACCTCCTCCTAGGGGGCGAGCTGGACTACTGAGGGTGGTCCTCCTCCTAACTTAGACTGGGTATTATGTAACGAGAAAGGATTAATTAGCAATCTTGTTGTACGAGGCCCCGTGGGCCGGAGCGATCATAATATGATAGAATTCTTCATTAAGATGGAGAATGAAGTAGTTGACTCAGAGACTAGGGTCCTCAATTTAAATAAAGGAAACTATGATGGTCTGAGGTGCGAGTTGGGTAGGATTGATTGGGGAATGTCACTCAAAGGGTTGACGGTGGATAGGCAATGGCAAGCATTCAAAGACCGCATGGATGAACTACAGAATTTGTTCATCCCAGATTGGCATAAAACTAAAACAAAAAAGGTGACTCAACCGTGGCTAACAAGGGAAATTAGGGATAGCATAAGATCCAAGGAGAGGACATATAAATTGGCCAGAAAAAGCAGTAAACCTGAGGATTGGGAGCAGTTTAGGATTCAACAAAGGAGGACAAAGGGATTAATTAAGAAGGGGAAAATAGAATATGAGAGTAAGCTTTCAGGGAACATAAAAACTGACTGTAAAAGCTTTTATAGATATGTGAAGAGATAAAGATTGGTGAAGTCAAGCGTAGGTCCCTTGCAGTCAGAACCAGGGGAATTTATAATGGGGAACAAAGAAATGGCAGATCAAGTAAATACATATTTTGGTTCTGTCTTCACAAAGGAGGACACAAATAACCTCCCAGAGATGTCGGGGAACATAGGGTCTGATGAAGGGGAGGAACTGATAGAAATCAGTATTTGTAAGGAAATGGTGTTAAGGAAATTGATGGGACTGAAGGCCGATAAATCCCCAGGGCCTGATAATCTACATCCCAGGGTACTTAAGGAAGTGGCCCTAGAAATAGTAGATGCATTGCTGGTCATCTTCCAAAATTCGATGGAATCTGGAACAGTACCCATGGATTGGAGGGCAGCTAATGTTACCCCACTATTCAAAAAAGGTGGTAGGGAGAAAACGGGGAATTACAGACCGGTAAGCCTGACATCGGTAGTGGGGAAAATGCTAGAGTCCATTATAAAAGATATAATAGCAGAGCACTTGGAAAACAGTGACAGGATCGGACAAAGTCAACGTGGATTTACAAAAGGTAAATCGTGCTTGACTAATCTACTGGAATTTTTTGAGGATGTAACTGGTAAAATAGATAAGGGAGAACCAGTGGATGTGGTATATTTGGATTTTCAGAAGGCTTTCGATAAGGTCCCGCATAAGAGATTAGCGTGTAAAGTTAAGGCACATGGGATTGGGGGCAAGGTATTGACTTGGATAGAGAACTGGTTGGCAGACAGAAAGCAAAGAGTTGGAATAAACGGCTCTTTTTCCGAGTGGCAGGCAGTGACTAGTGGGGTACCGCAGGGATCAGTCCTTGGACCCCAGCTATTCACAATATATATTAATGATCCAGACAAGGGAACTAGATGTAATATCTCCAAATTTGCAGACGGCACAAAGCTGGGTGGGCGTGTGTGCTGTGAGGAGGATGCCGAGAAACTCCAGGGTGATTTGGACAGGTTGGGTGATTGGGCAGAAGCATGGCAGATGCAATATAACGTGGATAAATGTGAGGTTATCCACTTTGGTGGCAAAAACAGGAAGGCAGATTATTATCTGAATGGCAATAGATTGGGAGAAGGGGAAGTGCAACGAGACCTGGGTGTCCTTGTGCACAGTCGCTGAAGGTAAGCATGCAAGTGCAGCAGGCGGTTAAGAAGGCAAATGGTATGTTGGCCTTCGTAGCGAGAGGGTTTGAGTACAGGGACAAGGATGTCTTGCTGTAGTTGCACAGGGCCTTGGTGAGACCACATCTTGAGTATTGTGTGCAGTTTTGGTCGCCTTATCTGAGGAAGGATGTTCTAGCCATGGAAGGAGATCAGCGAAGATTCACCAGGCTGATACCTGGGATGGCAAGAATGATGTATGAGGAGAGATTGGGTCGATTGGGCTTGTACTCGCTGGAGTTTAGAAGAATGAGAGGGGATCTCATTGAAACTTATAAAATTCTGACAGGACTGGACAGACTAGGTGCAGGGAGGATTTTCCCGATGGTTGGGGAGTCCAGAACCAGGGGTCACAGTCTAAGGATAAGGGGTATGCCATTTAGGACAGAAATGAGGAGGAATTTCTTCACCCAGAGAGTGGTGAACCTGTGGAATTCTCTACCACAGAAGGCAGTAGAGGCCAATTCATTAAATATATTCAAGAAGGAGTTGGATATATTTCTTAAGTCTAAAGGGATCAAGGGGTATGGGGAGAAAGCGGGGACCGGGTACTGAATTTGGATGATCAGCCATGATCACATTGAATGGCGGAGCAGGCTCGAGGGGCCGAATGGCCTACTCCTGCTCCTATCTTCTATGTTTCTATGTTTCTGTCCTCACTCTTTCCCTCTCATTGTGAGCTCTCTTTTCCTGCAATGAGGCAGACAAGTGGAGTTTGAGTGAGAATGAAGGAGTGAGTGTCGAGAATCCATATCATTGATGGTTAGAAGGAGACAAAGATGGAGTGAGGTGGCAAGACCAAGGGCCCTCCCTGTGTGTTGTAAGCTGTTTTAGAAACATAGAAACATAGAAGATAGGAGCATGAGTAGGCCATTCGCCCCCTCGAGCCTGCTCCGCCATACAATGCGATCATGGCTGAACATCCAAATTCAGTACCCTGTCCCTGCTTTCTCCCCATATCCCTTGATCCCCTTAGCCTTAAGAAATATATCTAACTACTTCTTGAATATATTTAATGAATTGGCCTCAACTGTCTTCTGTGGTAGAGAATTCCATGGGTTCACCACTCTCTGGGTAAAGAAATTCCTCCTCATCTCAGTCCTAAATGGCTTACCCCTTATCCTTAGACTGTGACCCCTGGTTCTGGACTCCCCCGCCATCAGGAATAGCCTTCCTGCATCTAGTCTCTCTAGTCATGTTAGAATTTTATAAGTTTCAATGAGATCCCCTCTCATTCTTCAAAACTCTAGCGAATATAAGCCTAATCGATCCAATCTCTCTTCACACGTCATTCCTGCCATCCCAGGTATCAGTCTGGTGAATCTTCGCTGAACTCCCTCCCTGGCAAGAACATCCTTCCTCAGATAAGATGAGCAAAACTGCACACAATGCTCAAGGTGTGGTCTCACCAAGGCCCTGTACAACTGCAGCAAGGCATCCTTGCTCCTGTACTGGAATCCTCTCGCTATGAAGGCCAGCATAGCATTTGCCTTCTTTACCGCCTGCTACTCCTGCATGCTTACCTTCAACGACTGGTGCACAATGACACCTAGGTCTCGTTGCACTTCCCCTTTTCCTAATCTATTGTCGTTCAGATAATAATCTGCCTTCCTTTTTTTGCCACCAAAATGGATAACCTCGCATTTATCCACATTATACTGCATCTGCCATGCATCTGCCCAATCGCCCAACCTGTCCAAATCGTACTGGAGTTTCTCTGCATCCTCCTCACAGCACACACGCCCACCCAGCTTTGTGTCATCTGCAAACTTGGAGATATTACATCTAGTTCCCTCGTCTAGATCATTAATATATATTGTGAATAACTGGGGTCCTAGCACTGATCCCTGCGGTACCCCACTAGTCACTGCCTTCCACTCGGAAAAAGAGCCATTTATCCAACTCTTTGCTTTCTGTCTGCCAACCTGTTCTCTATCCAAATCAGTACCTTACCCCCAATCCCATGTGCTTTAACTTTGCACGCTAGTCTCTTATGCGGGACCTTAGCGAAAGCCTTCTGAAAGTCCAAATACATCACATCCACTGGTTCTCCCTTAGCTATTCTACCAGTTACATCCTCAAAAAATTCCAGTAGATTAGTCAAGCATGATTTACCTTTTGTAAATCCATGTTGACTTTGTCTGATCCAGTCACTGTTTTCCAAGTGCTCCGCTATTACATCTTTTATAATGGACTCTAGCATTTTCCCCACTACCGATGTCAGGCTTACCGGTCTATAATTCCCCATTTTTTCGCTACCACCTTTTTTAAATACTGGGGTTACATTAGCTACCCTCCAATCCATGGGAACTGTTCCAGAGTCTATAGAATTTTGGAAGATGACCAGCAATGCATCTACTATTTCTAGGGCCACTTCCTTAAGTACCCTAGGATGTAGATTATCAGGCCCTGGGGATTTATCGGCCTTCAATCCCATCAATTTCCCTAACACCATTTCCCTACAAATACTGATTTCATTCAGTTCCTCCCTCTCATTAGATCCTATGTTCCCCAATATCCCTGGGAGTTTATTTGTGTCCTCCTTTGTGAAGACAGAAGCAAAGTATGTATTTAATTGGTCTGCCATGTCTTTGTTCCCCAATATAAATTCCCCTGATTCTAACTGCAAGGGACATACGCTTGACTTTACCCATCTTTTTCTCTTCACATATCTATAGAAGCTTTTACAGTCAGTTTTTATGTTCCATGCAAGCTTACTCTCATACTCTATTTTCCCCCTCTTAATTAATCCCTTTGTCCTCCTTTGTTGAATCCTAAACTGCCCCCAATCCTCAGGTTTGCTGCTTTTTCTGGCCAATTTATATGTCCTCTCCTTGGATCTTATGCTATCCCTAATTTCCCTTGTTAGCCACGGTTGAGTCACCTTTTTTGTTTTATTTTTATGCCAGACAGGGATGAACAAATTCTATAGTTCATCCATGCGATCTTTAAATGTTTGCCATTGCCTATCCACCGTCAACCCTTTAAGTAACATTCCCCAATCCATCCAAGCCAACTCGCGCCTCATACCATCGTAGTTTCCTTTATTTAAATTCAGTACCCAAGTCTCTGAATCAACTACTTCACTCTCCATCTTAATGAAGAATTCTATCATATTATGATCGCTCCTCCCCAAGGGGCCTCGCACAACAAAATTGCTAATTAATCCTTTCTCATTACATAATACCCAGTCTAAGATGGCCCGATCTCTAGTTCGTTCCTCGACATATTGGTCCAGGAAACTATCCCGTATACACTCTTCCACAGTATTGTTACTAATTTAGTTAGACCAATCTATATGTAGATTAAAGTCACCCATGATAACTGCTGTGCCCTTATTGCACGCAGCTCTAATTTCCCTTTTAATGCCATCCCCAACCTCAGCATTACTGTTTGGGGGTCTGTATACAACTCCCACTAACGTTTTCTGCCCCTTGGTATTTCTGAGCTCTACCCATACAGATTCCACATCATCAGAGCTAATATCCTTCCTTACTATTGTGTTAATCTCCACTTTAACCAGCAGTGCTACCCCACCGCCTTTTCCTTTTTGCTTGTCCTTCCTGAATATTGAATACCCCTGGATGTTGAATTCCCAGCCTTGGTCACGCTGGAGCCATGTCTCCGTAATCCCAATTATATCGTATCTGTTTACATCTAATTGCGCAGCTAATTCATCCACCTTATTATGAATGCTCCTCGCATTAAGGCACAAAGCCTTCAGGCTTGTTTTTTTTAACACTCTTAGACCTTTTAGAATTATTGTTTACTGTGGCCATGTTTGATTTACACCCTTGATTTCTCTGACTTCCACTTTTGCTTTTCTCCTTCCTGTGTTTTGCTTCTATCCTTGCTTCCCTTTCCTCTGTCTCCCTGCACAGGTTCCCAACCCCCTGCCATTTTAGTTTAAACCCTCCCCAACAGCACTAGCAAACATTCCCCTTAGGACATCGGTCCCGGTTCTGCCCAGGTGCAAACCGTCCAGTTTGTACTGGTCCCACCTCCCCCAGAACTGGTTCCAATGTCCCAGGAATTTGAGTCCCTCCCCCTTGCACCATTCTTCTAGACACGTATTCATCTGAAATATCCTTCTATTTCTACTCTGGCTAGCACGTGGCACTGGTAGCAATCCTGAGATTACTACCTTTGAGGTCCTATTTTTTAATTTACCTCCTAATTCCCTATATTCAGCTTTTAGGACCTCATCCCATTTTTTACCTATACCGTTGGTACCTATATGCACCATGACAACTGGCTGTTCACCCTCCCCCTCCAGAATGCCCTGCAGCCGCTCCGAGACATCCTTGACCCTTGCACCAGGGAACAACATACCACCCTGGAGTCTCGTTTGCGGGCGCAGAAATGCCTATCTATTCCCCTTACAATAGAATCCCCTATCACTATAGCTCTCCCACTCTTTTTCCTCCCGTCCCGTGCAGCAGAACACCCATGGTGCCAGGAAGTTGGTTGCTGCTGCCTTCCCCTGATAAGCCATCCTCCTCAACAATATCCAAAGCGGTATATCTGTTTGAGAGTGGCATGGCCACAGGGGACCTCTGCACTACCTGCCTGCGCCTACTACTCTGCCTGGCGGTCACCCATTCCCTTCCTGCCTGTGCAGCCTTTACCTGTGGTGTGACTAACTGATTAAATGTGATATCCACGACGTCCTGAGCATCGTAAATGCTCCAGTATGTATCCATTCGCAGCTCCAGTGCCACAATGCGGTCTGCCAGTAGCTGCAGCTGAATACACTTCCCGCACACATGGTCATCAGAGACACAGGAAGTGTCCCTGATTTCCCACATAGTGCAGGAGGAGCATGCCACGGGGCCGAGCTTTGCTGCCATGATTTACCCTTTAATTAATTTAAATTAAATTAATACCACCAATTATACTACAATTAAATGATATGCTCAAGGGCCCTTGTTTCCTAGCACTCCCCGCTGCACAACAGAGACCTTAGAAACTATAACCACAAAATTAAGCCCTTCTAAACTTTATAAACTATGAACCGTAACTGTCAAACTATAGAGTAGTATAAGTACTCACCCAACCAGCTGCTTCCTCCTGCCCGCGTCATATTTTAAATCGTGACGTGGCTCTGGAACGCCGCCGCTGGTCTGCGAGATTGGTAAGCCTCTGTAAAAAAGCCCGCGAAAGTGAGTTTAAATACTCACTGAACCTCCGCTCTCACCGCTCCCGACAATGGCCTGTCTTTCATAGCATCACAGCGATAGGGAGTGTGAGGGCTGCATAGTCGAATAGTTAGGTGAATGTGACCATAGAGAGAGAGGGAATGGGTAAGGGTGCAGGGATGTCAGTGTCAAGTGGGATGTGGAGGAAGAGGTTGTCAAAGCTGAGTGCTGTTAGGAGAGGCAATGGGGATCAGATTGAGGGTGATGGTAAAGTCATACTCACTTTTCCAATGCGCAGTAGGTAATGAAACCTCTTCCTGCACTGCAGCCAGGTTCTGCGGCACATAGACAAAGAGTTGACCTCCTGGGCCACTTGCATCCACACAGCTTTTGTCTGCTGGGGAGGCTTCTTCCTCCCTGAGGAAGGGAAGAGCACCTCCTTATTTCATCTTGCTTCCTCCACCAGAGCTTGCAGGGCGGCGTCATCGAACCTTGGTGCAGACTTTGGCCTACTGCTGGACATATTGGCTGGAGGAGTCTATCACAGCAAAGGGCATAAGGTTTGCAGTCTGCAGAAGAAGCAAGGCTGCATGCAGGCCTTAAATCCAGCAGCACTGATGACATCATCGGAGGCGACTTTCAGGATGGAAAGCCTAAGTGGGCCAGGGGTTCCCACACGCTGGAAATCAATTGCCCAATTAGGGGAAAATCGCATATTTTTCCCACATCAATTTGGAGTCGGATGGCTAACACGAAAAGCGGCTGACATGCCTCCAGCCCGCACCAAAGGCAAAATCGAGCCCAGTACCTCTGACAGTGCAGCACTCCCTCAGCACTGCAATGGAGTGCCAGCCTAGCTTATGTGCTCAACCTGAATCTTCAACCTTCTGACTCTGAGGCAAGAGTGCTGCCCACTGAGCCACGGCTGACACTTTAAATAAGGGCCTGATTTTTCAGCCTTTAAAATTGTGGACTCAAGACTAGAGGCAGTGAGCCGTGATTTCCTGATGTGCGCAGCTGGTAGGTGAGGCTTCCAATTGGAAAATCAGTCCCAGAGAGGAAAAATGAATTGCCTTTTGTATCGGCAAGGTGATACCCTGGAAACGGCCGTGCATCAGACCAAGTGTCGGCCATGGCTCAGTGAAGTACTCTTGCCGCTGAATCAGAAGGTTGTAGGTTCAAGCTCCACTCCAAGGACTTGAACACAATGGGCTGGATTTTACTCACCGAGACGCGTTGAGGGCGGGACTGCTGCCTTCCGGGTTCTAGTCCCGCCCCCAGCGACGTCTGACGAACAAATGTTATTTTGCCCTGATTGGCCTGGTTAAGCCCGCATGACATGCCACAAAGCCCTCTCCAAACCACGCACACCTGGAGCAGCCCTGCCGAGACGCTGTCAGCGCTTCCTAAAGGGACACACACACATCTTTCAGGTAAGTTTGGATTTTATTGAAGTAGTGGCTTGGTGCAATACATTAAAAAAGTTGTTAAAGAGTGCAGGGAGTGCTGCTGGACACTGGCAGCGGCGGGAATCTCAGCGGCGGCAGTATATAAGATAAGTCCGAGGCGTGGGTAGGCCTCAGTGTGGCAGTGGTGGGAATCTCAGCGGCGGCAGTATATAAGGTAAGCCCGAGGCGTGGGTAGGCCTCAGTGCGGCAGCGGCGGGAATCTCAGTGGCGGCAGTATATAAGGTAAGCCCGAGGTGCGGGTAGGCCTCAGTGCGGCAGCGGCGGGAATCTCAGCGGCGGAAGTATATAAGGTAAGCCCGAGGCGCGGGTAGGCCTCAGTGCGGCAGCGGCGGGAATCTCAGCGGCGGCAGTATATAAGGTAAGCCCGAGGCGCGGGTAGGCCTCAGTGCGGCAGCGGCGGGAATCTCAGCGGCGGCAGTATATAAGGTAAGCCCGAGGCGCGGGTAGGCCTCAGTGCGGCAGTGGCGGGAATCTCAGCGGCTGCAGTATATAAGGTAAGCCCGAGGCGCGGATAGGCGTACTAATCTCCAATCTCAGAGGGAGAGAAGTAAAAAGTAATCGAGGTGTGACGTCACCAGAAAGCAGGTAAGTGATTGGTTGGTGAGTATTTCTCTCTTTTTTAAAACTTTAACTCTGTGGTTTATACTTTCTAATCTCTCTGTGGTGTAGCGGGGACTGTTGGAAACCAGGGCCCTTAAATATATCATTTAACTGTAGTGAAATTGGTGGGATTGATTTGTTTAATTTAATTTGAATTAATTAAAGGGTAAGTCATGGCAGGACAGCCCGGTGCCGTGGTATGCTCCTCCTGCGCTATGTGGGAACTCAGGGACACTTCCTGTGTCCCTAACAACCATGTGTGCAGGAAGTGTATCCAGCTGCAGCTACTGACAGACTGCATTGCAGCGCTGGAGCAGCGATTGGATACATACTGGACCATTCGCGATGCTGAGGACATCGTGAATAGCACGTTTAATCAGTTGGTCACACCGCAGGTAAAGGTGGCACAGGCAGAAAGGGAACGGGTGACCAACAGGCAGAGTAGTCGGCGCAGGCCGGTAGTGCAGGGGTCCCCTGTGGCCATCCCCCTCTCAAACAGATATACCGCTTTGGATACTGATGGGGGGGGTGGCTTACCAGGGGAAGGCAGCAGCAGCCAACCTCATGGGGTGGTTCTGCTGCCCAGGATGGGAGGAAAAAGAGGGGGAGAGCTATAGTAATAGGGGATTCTATTGTAAGGGGAATAGATAGGTGTTTCTGTGGCCGCAAATGAGACTCCAGGATAGTGTGTTGCCTCCCTGGTGCAAGGGTCAAGGATGTCTCAGAGCGGCTGCAGAACATTTTGGAAGGGGAGGGTGAACAGCCAGTTGTCGTGGTGCATATAGGTACCAACGATATAGGTAAAAACCGGAATGAGGTCCTAAAAGCTGAATATAGGGAGTTAGGAGGTAAATTAAAAAATAGGACCTCAAAGGTAGTAATCTCAGGATTGCTACCAGTGCCACGTGTTAGTCAGAGTAGAAATAGAAAGATATTTTAGATGAATACGTGGCTAGAGGAATGGTGCAAGGGGGAGGTATTCAAATTCCTGGGACATTGGCACCGGTTCTGGGGGAGGTGGGACCAGTACAAAACGGACGGTTTGCACCTGGGCAGGGCCAGGACCGACGTCCTAAGGGGAGTGTTTGCTAATGGTCTGGGGGAGGGTTTAAACTAAAATGGCGGGGGTTGGGAACCTGAGCGGGGAGACAGAGGGAGACAGAAACAAAGATAAAAGCAAAAGACAGGAAGGAGAAAAACAAAAGTGGCAGGCAGAGAAATCAAGGGTTTAAATCAAACATGGCCACAGTAAATAATAATTCTAAAAGATCTAAGAGCATTAAAAAAACAAGCCTGAAGGCCTTGTGTCTTAATGCGAGGAGCATTCGTAATAAGGTGGATGAATTAGCTGCACAAATAGAGGTAAACGAATATGATATGATTGGGATTACGGAAACATTGCTCCAGGGTGGCCAAGGCTGGGAACTTAACATCCAGGGGTATTCAATATTCAGGAAAGATAGGCAAAAAGGAGAAGGAGGTGGGGTAGCATTGCTGGTTAAAGAGGGCATTAACACAATTGAAAGGAAGGATATTAGCTCTGATGATGTGGAATCTGTATGGGTAGAACTGAGAAATACCAAGGGGCAGAAAACATTAGTGGGAGTGGTATATAGAACTCCAAACAGTAATGCGGAGGTCGGGGATGGCATTAAATGGGAAATTAGAGACGCGCGCAATAAGGGCACAGCAGTTATCATGGGTGACTTTAATCTACATATAGATTGGGCTGACCAAATTAGTAACAATACTGTGGAGGAGGAATTCCTGGAGTGTATATGGGATGGTTTCCTGGACCAATATGTCGAGGAACCAACTAGAGATCAGGCCATCTTAGACTGGGTATTATGTAATGAGAAAGGATTAATTAGCAATCTTGTTGTGCGAGGCCCCTTGGGTCAGAGTGATCATAATATGATAGAATTCTTCATTAAGATGCAGAATGAAATAGTTGACTCAGAGACTAGGGTCCTGAATTTAAATAAAGGAGACTACGATGGTATGAGGTGCGAGTTGGGTAGGATTGATTGGGGAATGTCACTCAAAGGGTTGACGGTGGATGGGCAATGGCAAACATTCAAAGATCGCATGGATGAACTATAGAATTTGTTCATCCCAGTTTGGCATAAAAATAAAACAAAAAAGGTGACTCAACCGTGGCTAACAAGGGAAATTAGGGATAGCATAAGATCCAAGGAGAGGACATATAAATTGGCCAGAAAAAGCAGTAAACCTGAGGATTGGGAGCAGTTTAGGATTTAGCAAAGGAGGACAAAGGGATTAATTAAGAGGGGGAAAATAGAGTATGAGAGTAAGATTTCAGGGAACATAAAAACTGACTGGAAAAGCTTTTATAGATATGTGAAGAGAAAAAGATTGGTAAAGTCAAGTGTAGGTCCCTTGCAGTCAGAATCAGGTGAATTTATAATGGGGAACAAAGAAATGGATACCAATTAAATACTTATTTTGGTTCTGTCTTCACAAAGGAGGACACAAATAACCTCCCAGAGATGTCGGGGAACATAGGGTCTAATGACAGGGCGGAAATGATAGAAATCAGTATTTGTAGGGAAATGGTGTTCGGGAAATTGATGGGATTGAGGGCCGATAAATCCCCAGGGCTTGATAATCTACATCCTAGGGTACTTAAGGAAGTGGCCCTAGAAATAGTAGATGCATTGCTGGTCATCTTCCAAAATTCAATAGACTCTGGAACAGTACCCATGGATTGGCGGGTAGCTAATGTTACCCCACTGTTCAAAAAGGGTGGTAGAGAGAAAACGGGGAAATACAGACCGGTAATGGGGAAAATGCTTGAGTCCATTATAAAGGATGTAATAGCAGAGTGGTGTTGGACTTTGTCGTCGACGTCTGCCCTTGTTGACAGTAGGCTCCCGAGGCATGGAAAGTGGTCCACGTTGTCCAAGGCCTTGTCATGGATTTTGATAATCGGGGGGGGCAGCACTGTGTGGCGGGGGCAGGTTGGTAGAGGACCTTTGTCTTACGGATGTTTAGTGTGAGGCCCATGCTCTCGTATGCTTCGGTGAAGGTGTTTACGATGGTTTGGAGTTCGACCTCCGAGTGAGCGCAGACGCAAGCATCGGCTGCATACTGTAATTCGACGACAGAGGATGAGACGACCTTGGAGCTGGACTGCAGGTGACGGAGGTCCATACCTCGGGAGCCTACTGTCAACAAGGGCAGACGTCGATGACGAAGTCCAACACCGCCTTCAGTCTGCCAGTGCAGCCTTCGGTCGCCTGAGGAAGAGAGTGTTTGAAGACCAGGACCTCAAACCCGACACTAAGCTCATGGTCTACAGGGCAGCAGTGATACCCGCCCTGCTGTATGCCTCAGAGACATGGACCATGTACAGCAAGCACCTCAAAGCACTGGAGAGGTACCATCAACGCTGCCTCTGCAAGATCCTGCAAATCCATTGGCAGGAAAGGCGCACCAACATCAGTGTTCTTGCTCAGGCCAACATCCCCAGCATTGAAGCTCTGACCACGCTCAATCTGCTCCGATGGACGGGTCACATTGCCCGCATGCCCGATACGAGACTCCCAAAACAGGCGCTCTACTCGGAGCTCCGGCACGGCAAGAGAGCCCCAGGTGGGCAGAGGAAACGCTTCAAGGACACCCTCAAAGCCTCCTTGAAAAAGTGTAACATCCCCACCGACACCTGGGAATCCCTGGCCCAAGACCGCACAAAGTGAAGGAGAAGCATCCGGGAAGGCGCCAAACACCTCGAGTCTCTTCGCCGGGAGCAAGCGGAAGCCAAGCGCAGGCAGCGCAAGGAACGCATGTCAACCCAAGCACCCCACCCACCCGCCCCTTCAACCACCGTCTGCCCTACCTGTGACAGAGACTGTAGGTCCCGCATTGGACTCATCAGTCACCTGCGAGCTCATTTTTAATGTGGAAGCAAGTCATCCTCGGTTCCGAGGGATTGCCTAAGATGAAGAATAGCAGAGCACTTGGAAAAAAGTGACCGGATCGGACAAAGTCAACATGGATTTACAAAAGTAAATCGTGCTTGACTAATCTACTGGAATTTTTTGAGGATGTAACTGGTAAAATAGATAAGGGAGAACCAGTGGATGTGGTGTATTTGGATTTTCAAAAGGCTTTCGATAAGGTCCCGCATAAGAGATTAACATGTAAAATTAAGGCACATGGGATTGGGGGCAATGTATTGACTTGGATAGAGAACTGGTTGGCAGACAGAAAGCAAAGAGTTGGAATAAACGGCTCTTTTTCCGAGTGGCAGGCAGTGACTAGTGGGGTAACGCAGCGATCGGTCCTTGGGCCCCAGCTATTCACAATATATATTAATGATCTGGACGAGGGAACTAGATGTAATATCTCCAAGTTTGCAGACGACACAAAGCTGGGTGGGCGTGTGTGCTGTGAGGAGGATGCCGAGAAACTCCAGTATGATTTGGACAGGTTGGGTGATTGGGCAGAAGCATGGCAGATGGAATATAACGTGGATAAATGCGAGGTTATCCACTTTGGTGTCAAAAACAGGAAGGCAGAGTATTATCTGAATGGCAATAGATTGGGAGAAGGGGAAGTGCAACGAGATCTGGGCATCCTTGTGCACCAGTCGCTGAAAGTAAGCATGCAGTTGCAGCAGGCGGTCAAGAAGGCAAATGGTATGTTGGCCTTCGTAGCGAGAGGGTTTGAGTACAGGAACAAGGATGTCGTACTGCAGTTGTACAGGGCCTTGGTGAGACCACATCTTGAGTATTGTGTGCAGTTTTGGTCGCCTTATCTGAGGAAGGATGTTCTTGCCATGGAAGGAGTGCAGCAAAGATTCACCAGGCTGATACCTGGGATGGCAGGAATGACGTACGAGGAGAGATTGGGTCGATTGGGCTTGTACTCGCTGGAGTTTAGAAGAATGAGAGGGGATCTCATCGAAACTTATAAAATTCTAACAGAACTAGACAGACTAGATGCTGGAAGGATGTTCCCGATGGTCGGGGAGTCCAGAACCAGGGGTCATAGTCTAAGGATAAGGGGTAAGCCATTTAGGACAGAGATGAGGAGGAATTTCTTCACCCAGAGAGCGGTGAACCTGTGGAATTCTCTACCACAGAGGGCGGTGGAGGCCAATTCATTAAATATATTCAAGAAGGAGTTGGATATATTTCTTAAGGCTAAAGGGATCAAGGGATATGGGGAGAAGGCAGGAACAGGCTACTGAATTTGGATGATCAGCCATGATCTCATTGAATGCTTGAGGGGCCGAATGACCTACTCCTGCTCCTATCTTCTATGTTTCTATGTTTGCAAGGCTCTGGATGGTCAAGGAAGGCTACTGAGAAGACAGAAAATTACTGGAAATACTCAGCAGCATATGTGGAGAGAGAAACAGAGTTACTGGCTGGAATTTTCCCCTAAAAAAAAACGGGTGGGTTTGGACCGTGGGATTCAAAATTGTTAAAAATGGGAATCCTGACCTGATCCCGCCTCCAACCCTCCCACTTCCAGTTTTGACAGAGGCGGGACGGGGGTGTTGCGAGTGACCAACCCACTCTCAGGGTTTGGTATCTTAATTTAAGTATTGTAATGAGGATGGAAGCCTCTTCACCTCCATTTTGAATTTAATTGCAGGTGGACAGGTTTCACACAATTCGTGAAACCCAGAAGTTAAACCGAGGCGGAGCCTGCTGCATCCAGGAGGTAAGTGGCTTTATACCTACCTCCTGGATCCAGGGTCCCTCCCTAACCCACCCCCCGAGATCGAAGACCCACCCCGGGGCCTCCGATCCCCACCATGAGGCCTCCCCCCCCGCCCATGTATGATGCTGAGGCTGACCACAATCATCCGGTGGCCAGTCTCGATCTTCTCTCCCCCCCACCCTCCCACCAACCTCCGATCCTCGACCCCCCCTCCCCTGATCCCTGGCTGACCCACCCCCCCCAACCGATGCTCCAACCGACCCCCCCTCCATCGCCCCCCCCGCCCCCCGCGATCCCCGATTATTGACAAGCCTCTCAAGCTGGCTGGTTGTGAGTGGGAATCCAAGGCCTCGCATGCAAATCAGGCCCTGCCGACTTCGGCAAGGCCTGCGGAAAACCCGGCCTCCTGGGTTTCCTGCCCACCTCGGTGGCCCCCCCCCCCTGCCCCCCCGCCGCCCCCCCCCACCCCACCCCGTCTCCGATCCGCCTACCTGGAGATAATTCCGGCCAATGTTTCAGGTCGAGATGCTGCCTGATCTGCTGAGTATTTCCAGCATTTTCTGTTTTTATTTCAGATTTCCAGCATCCGCAGTACTTTGCCTCTGAGAAGACCACTTGCTCACAGTGCTGGGGGGCACATGGAGATGAAGCAGAGGTAGCAAAGGGGTCAAGCTGCTCGCAGAGGGAAGAGGAAGAAGCAGAAGAGGTAAAAGGAGAAGAGGAGGAAGCAGAAGGAAGGATGTAACCCAGACAGCCCCTTTCTGGCCGGGATAACCGGGATGGAATCATCCGCCTGCGGTCCCAGTGACCACAACCCCAATTCCCCCTTCAACATTAGTCACACATCTTACCTTCCCTCTGTTACTGACCATCACAGCCTCCTCTTGGCCACGATGCTGAAATAAAAACCACCACAAAGCAAACTTTCCAATCCAACTTTAACCATATACGCATCCAATATGTCATCAAGAAATCAACTAATCACCCTTGTGCATTTGCTTGGTGACTGTCTTGTGTGTGCCTTTGCCTATCCTACTGATGTCATGCAGTGCTACCCCAGTGGCTGCAAGATGGCTGGTGGAAGGCTGCTGACTTTCAGTGGGGGACTCTGCAAATGACCTTGCAAGACAACCCCGAGGAGCTGGTGGCTGGGAGTGTCAATTTGAGTGAGGGTGTTTCTTCTTCTTCTTCACTCTCCTCTCCCTCTTCTTGGTCAACCACTGGCTGGGCAGGCTGGATTTCTTGGGTGTGTGAAATGAGGAAAACACAAGGGTGGAGTTGTGGCAAGGGGAGGATAGGAAAGCATGATTACACCATGCACAGCTTGTACATCAGAAGATATTGTGGGATGAGGGGGAAGTGGGATGTGAGAAGGAGGATAATGTATGAGGATACTCGCATCTTGTATTCTTTCAGCTCCGCCGCTGGCCAAGGGCTCAGCCATGCTCCTGCCAAGAATGGCCAGCACCGTCTCCTCCAAGGGGGTGAGGTGAAGCTAGGAATGGGAGGTGTGCCTCGTGACTGGTACAGATTGCTGGTAGGTGAGTGATTGGGGCGGGGAGTCATGAATTGAGCAGCGTGTGGGGCTAGTGATTCAGTTGGTAGGAGATGGCTTTTGAAGATGCATTCACTGACCTTGACCATTGGTCTGAGGTCATGAAACTTCTTTGGACACTGGAGCCAGGTCCTGAGGGGCAGTGATGACCGCGGCGATCTGATCCCACATCCTTCTTTCTGGAGGGCCTCCTTTTGATCCCCTGCTGGAGTGCTCTGTGCAAGATCCTGGGTGCCCCTTCCCTGGCCTGTTGAGCCACTTGTGTTAGTGCTGAATCACTTTTAAAAAAAATTATGTGCAGAAGGCAATGCAGCTTTTCAGAGCTGAAGACTGCCATTTTGGAATGATTTTTAACTTTTTTTTCAGAAGGCAGTTGAGCTCTAAGGGCTAGGGACTGTCTGTGTTTAAATAATTTTTTTTAGAAGGCAGATCCCCTTTAAGGGCTCAAGACTGCTTTCTAAAATGACAGCCTTGCTTTAAGAAAAGGCAGCCTCGCTCCAGGGATGCTACGGCCATGCTACAATGGGCCTCCACCTGAGACAGCGCATTCCTCGCTAGGCTGTGCGCTCCAATCATTCAAATCAGCAGGTAGCACCAAAATAACGGGGCTAATGTGATCTTTTTATGGGCGCAGCCAAACCCCGCCCCACGGTGGCACCGCCCATGTTCAGGCCTCATCAGAATTCTAGGCCTCTTATCTCTCTCACACATAATGGGGGTTATATTGGCCAATGGGTGAAAGCAGGTGTTAAATGGGTGCAGTGCTAATAAGACTAGCCTGTTTGAAAGTTCGGATTTAGTACACAATTTTGGTCCTAATTGCTGATTACTATAATTTGAACTTGCCTGGAGGCGGTAAAACAGAAACCTGCAGGTTTCGCATCAAGTGCTGATTAGACACCATTTTGGTGGAGCAGTATATGTGAACTCCTCGGACCCACATCCACTGAAGGTGTGGAGTCCTCTGGCTGGCACACAGCAGCACATTGCAGGATGGCTCAGGGACCGAGGGAGAGGGTGTACAGGTTCTCAGATGTGGCACTGGAGGTTCTGTAGGAGGAGGCCCAGAGGAGGAGGGATGTCCTTTACCCACAGGGGGGATGGACGCCACCTCGCCTTCCTGTCCATCTCTTCTACAGCAGCTGGTGCTGCTCTGCCCGGCCTCAGGTCCTCCTCCCATTCCTCGTCCAAACCAAGAGGCTGCCCTAGCAGATGCCCAGGACCAAGCACTCCCTTTCTCCTGGTGACTCCTGTAAGGTGTCCAATAAGGTGGAGTAGCACAGCACTTACTCTTTTTAGCTGAAGTGCTCAGGGAATTTCTGGAATAAATGTTACTCAAGTGTTGGTGAAGTCTTGACAAAGTGTCTCAGAAAGTCTCCTGATGTGTTTCAGAGATCCTCTTCACAACTCCAGCAGCAGTGAACATGAAATGGTGAGTATCCCTTTAAGTAGTGCTTGAACTCACCATCAACGCTGTGTTTACTCCCAAACAGCTGGTCGCTGTCAGGAGAGGGCGTTAGTTTTTTAAAATTTGTTTATGGGATGTGGGCATCGCTGGCAAGGTCAGCATTTATTGCCCATCTCTAGTTGCCCCTTGAGAAGGTGGTGGTGAGCCGCCTTCTTGAACCGCTGCAGTCCATGTGGTGAAGGTACTCCCACAGTGCTGTTGGGGAGGGAGTTCCAGGATTTTGACCCAGTGACGATGAAGGATCGGCGATATATTTCCAAGTCAGGATGGTGTGTAACTTGGAGGGGAACTTGGAGGTGGTGGGGTTCCCATGCGCCTGCTGCCCTTGTCCTTCTAGGTGGAAGAGGTCGCGGGTATGGGAAGTGCTGCCGAAGAAGCCTTGGCGAGTTGCTGCAGTGCATCTTGTAGATGAAGCACGAGCCACCAAAATGCCGTGCAGCCTCTTTAATGAGCGCTGGGGGTATTTTAAGTGGCAATTAGTCCCTTAACGCTGCTCCGGGTGTCCGTTTCTAGCGCAAACTTCAACTCCTTTAACAAGATGGCGTCTTGTGCTAAATGCGGGCTAAAGCAGTGTTTCAGCTTAAGACCCCATCTTGGTCACCTCGGAGGCTCTTTAGCGCCTGAACGCCCTCCCAATGTTCTCCTGAAGAATTGCTCTTGTAAAGTTAGTAAGATACTGATCATTTCTGTAATTTTCTGCTTTTACCTAAAATTTGTCTCAATGGTTCTCCACTATGTTCAAACACTATCAGCCTTGAGGCTTAGCTCGTTGGTGCACCATAGGGAGACGGCATGTGGGTTCATTCCTACCCCCATCCCACGTATCGTGAAAGGTGCTATATAAATGCAAATTCTTTTCTTATTAGCTGTTTCCACTGGGAGTCAGTTCAAGATATCTGCTGCCCTTGTGGGAGAAAATCTTCTAGTCTCTGGCCCTGCTTGGGGTTTGTTAATATTGTACGTTGGTCCCCTCATTCTACACTCTCAGCCCCCATTCATTCTCACCTCTTGTGAGTCGCCCTCCCCCCAGCCCCCCAGCTTTTTATACAGGAGTGTTACAGTCTCAAGCGTGGGGCAACTAACTGGTTTGTCGACACTCAAATGTACTCAGAGACCACTCGCTGCTTCCAAGACTATTTTCTTTACGTAAGGTTACGATATTCGCACGGCAGACCATACTTCATGGGGGCAGTGCTGAAATTCAGGGGAGATTGTCAGGTGCTGTGCTCAACCCTTCCCCCAGCCACGGCATTCAGCGATTTAGTCGCATCATCTGATCCCTCAGGTTGAACTACAGCACTGAATTCACAAGAGACGCACTGTTATTAAGCTTAGAAATCTAAGCTGGGAACTCATTTTTAAAATCATACGTCTTACTATTGCAGAGCTGTGTCTCTGTTCAGAGTGATGTGGGGTGAGGTAGCACCAATGGGGGCTATATAGATCTCAAAAGAAAGACTTGCATTTATATGGGGCTTTCACGATGTCCCAGAATGCCTACAGACAGTGAAGCTTCTTTTTGAAGTGTAATCACTGTTGTAATGTAGGGAACATGACAGCCACAGCACGGTCCCACAAACAGTAATGAGATAAATGGCCAATTAAACTGTTTTTTATTGATGCTGTTTGAGGCATAAATACTGCCAGGATACTGGGGAAGACGCCCCTGCTCTTCTTTGAATAGCTCCTGGGGGATCTTTTACATCCACCTGAGAGGGCAGACAGAGCCTGGGTTTAACATCTCATCCGAAAGACAGCATCTTCGACAGAGCAGCACTCCCTCGGTGCTGCACTGAAGCATCACCCATAGATTTGTGTGCTCAAGTCGCTGTAGTGGGACTATGAACACACAACCTTCTGACCCAGAGGCGAGAGTGCTATCCACTGAACCAAGGTTGACACTCAATGGCTCAGGATATAAAAATATAAAGACTTGCATTTATGCAGCACCTTTCATGACCTCAGGACATTCCAAAGTGCTTTACACCAATGGACATATGAGGACTGCAATATCACATTATTGTCTCTAAAAGGTGGAACTGCTGGGATCTGAATATTAACCTCGTGCATTTGAATTCATTAATGAGAAGATAAGGCAGTGTTAGTCAGTACTCAATTTCTCCTTTAAACTAAATTCAGTAAAATCAATCCACCAGGTGGCAACAGAGCACATTAAAGAACAAGGCACAGGCAGATCATTTACAATCTGTTAGGAGAACACATTGCGTTATAAGCAGGCAGCCTCTGTACAGAGGGGTCACAATAATCAGGAGGTCTCTCACACTTTAAAGGGAGTCCCTCCATATGTACAGTCTCTCTCTCTCTCTTATTAAAGGCTTTCCTATAGGAACAGGGGTCGGCCATTCAGCCCCTCGAGCCTGTTCTGCCATTCAATTAGATAATGGCTGATCTGTACCTCAACTCCATTAACCCACCTTAGCTCCATATCCCTTGATACCCTTACCCAGCAAAATCTATCGATCTCTGTCTTGAGAGCTCCGATTGACCCAGCATCCACAGCATTTTTGGGGTGATTTCCACGACCCTTTGTGTGAAAAAGTGCTTCCTGAATGACCTAGCTCTAATTTTGATTCTGTCCCATCCTTCTTGATTTCCCCTACCAGAGAAATAGATTCTCCGGCCCGATTTTGTGGCTTGTGTGGGAAATGGTCGGATTCCCCCGAATGTGGGATTCTGACGCACAAAAAAATGTGTCAGCCAGCCCCACGCAATTTTCCCTCAATTGGCCAATTAATTTCCAGCATGTGGGCAGCCTTGCTAATTGTCCATTTCCAGTCAGGAAGCCCTACAGCATGATGTCATCATTCGTGGTGCTTTCAAGGTCCACAGCAAGCATTGCTTCCTCTGTTGGCTTCCAAACGAACCATACAGGATGGCAGAGGAGGCTGCAGCAGCTGTGGCCAGTGCCAGACCCCGAGCTGCCTCCAAATTCGACGAAGCTTCACTGCAGGCATTATTGGATGGGGTTAGGGCCCACAGGGAGGTCCTCTTCCCTAGGTCAGGCAGGAAGAGGCCTCCCACTGAGACCAAGGCTGCATGGATGCAGGTGTCAGCAGATGTCAACTCGAATGTGCAAGACACCTTGGCATCACATCTCTAACTCCTTCCTCTACTCCCCCACAGGACCATCCAGAGCCCCGGTCCCCACTGTGGAGGAGGAAGAGGCTGTGCAGCCAGACTCCTCAGAGGAAGCTCCAACCTCTGAGGGCGCAGCGTCAGCAGAAGTAAGCGCACCCAGCACCAGCGCAGACACTCACACCTCGGGGGGACCTTCGGGACATAGAGTAGTGTTGTCACCTGGTGTTTCACAGCTCACAAGTGAGCCTCAGCAGATTCTGGAGACAGGGACAGCAGTGGAGAGTCCTCGTCAGAGGGCGCAGGACTCTGCCAGCTCAGCTCAGCTGCGCTGCATGTCGACCCTCTGCCTCTGGGTCCATCCGCAAGAGAAGAGGTGATGGATCTCCATGCACAGATGCAGGAGTCTCTGGCAGGTTTTGTCTCCAGGGTCGCTGCGAGTGTGGAGCGAATGGAGGAGTCCATAGCGACCATGAGCAGAGCCTTTGTGGAGTCATTGGCGCATGAACGCATCACCATGGAAAGGTTGGCAACCTCCATGGAGGAGATAACTCGCCAGGGTACGGAAAACATGGTGAGCGCTCATAAGAGAATGACATCTCTTGAGGAGCGTTGGCCATCTATTGAACAGAGAAACCAGATGCTCTCAAGCCACTTCCAAGCGCTGGCCCCTTCTGGTCTGTGCAGCTTCAGGTGAGTGAGCAGCAGCCTGGTGCTCCTGGTGCTCCTCATGCTGTTCCTGGTTCTGCTGCTGCCGCCTCTGCTGCTGGAGATCCTCTAATGGCAAGAAGGGAAGGAAAAAAAGGCGTCCCATGCTTCTCGCAATTACCTCCACTGAGGAAGCGCTGAGTGAGGGTGGCGAGAGGGGCTTCCCAGGAGATCACATTGGAGAAGTGTGTGAGGCTCCAACCTTCCACAGCTGTGCCTAAGCCTTGAAGAAGTAGCCCCAAGCCTTCAGCAACAAGGTCCTTCAACATACAAGTGCTGTCCCTTTAAATCGCAGCTTTTCCGAATGACCTGCAGCTGACAGCAAGCAAGCCGGCAAGCTTCACGCCAGGTTTCATCAGCGGGGTTCCCCGCAGGCATGTTTGATGTGGGGAAAGCCTCAAAATCGCAACGGCCCCTGAAAATCGACTTAAACAAGGTAATAATTGCTTATTAGTGTTCCGACGGCCAGTCTCGCCAGCGGCGGGCGGGACTGATTCGGGTCGCGGGGAAACGGCGGTCCGAAAGTCGGACAGGGCGGGGAATCAGGCAAGGGGGGGGGGGGGTCGCGACCCGCTTTTCCGGCGATTTTCAGCCCCCAGCTGCCTGGAAAGCCGCCCGACGGCTGGCAGAAAATCGGGGCCTCCGTATCTGCTTTAATAAATCCTTTTAACATTTTAAACATCGTGATCAGATCTACACCCCTCAATCTTCTATACTCAAGGGAATACAAGGCAAGTATAGGCAACCTATTCTCATAACCGCTATAGACAGAGACCCCCAGACTATAGCAGCCCCGATACACAGAGAAAGAGAGACTGCCTGTCTGTAATGCCAATGGTTGTTAGTAACAGGTTCTGAGTGACAGTGACTGTGGTTACTGACGTTACTGAGCAATAACCGCCGCTGGAGCTCTGCTGCTGTGGCACTTTAGGCTCGGCTGTACCACCATCCATCCACGGCCCAGCTGCTCAGCTCTGTTAATGACCTCTCTCATACGAACATACGAATCAGGAGCAGGAGGAGGCCACTCGGCCCCTCGAGCCTGCTCTGCCATTCAATAAGATCATGGCTGATCTGATTACTCCACATTCCCTCCTACCCCCCGATAACCTTTCACCCCCTTGCTTATCAAGAATCTATCTACCACTGCCTTAAAAATATTCAAAGACTCTGCTTCCACCGCCCTCTGAGGAAGAGAGTTCCAAAGACTCACGACCCTCTGTGAGAAAAATTTTACAAAAATAAAGGGATCTCAATTTTCAACAGGGAGAGAAAGATTGTCCGGCTCGGGAAGAAGTCTGCGCACATGAGTGCTGGAAATTTCCTCCTGATCAGCCGGCGTAACTTCGCCGCAAACCCTGTTCATACGTTGGCCGATCGGAAGAGACCCCCTCCTGAGAAAATTCACTGCCCACCCCCCCCACCCCCCCTTCCCCCAGAGCTATCAGCAGTTTGTTGCTCCTTAGGACATCAACTCAAACTGCCATTGGTGGGATTTTAACTCGCATTCTCTAGATTGCTAGTCGAGTAACATAAACGCTATACCACCATATCCAAGTAATAGTGCAGACCTACTTGGCTCATGTATCAGATTGCTGACAATTCCAACAAGGGGTGACTCAGTTCCAACACCGCCAACAGTGTCATATTGGTAACAGAACAGACACCAAATTGTTGGTTGGGCCGAATTATCACTGGTGCTAACCTCCTCCCACCAGCTGAAAGATCCAAGCCACATACACCAAATGTAGATACACGTGCATGCATGCTGAGAAACCAAAATAGTATTCCACATGCTGCATAATTTACATTAGACATTCAAAGTTGTCTACATTAAATGTTGCAACATTCCTTATACAGGAAAACTGGATAAAGAACAGATAGAACACAAGGGCGACCAAGAGCTTTCTTCATCTTGAGAAGGTTCCCGTCTGCATGGAAAAGTCCCAGGGGAGTGGGACTAATTGGTTAACTCTTTCAAAGAGCAGGCACAAGACACGTTGGGGGTGATTTTGCCAATGGGAAGCTTTTGGAGGCGGGGCTCCCACTTGTCAGGTTTCAGTCCCGCCTCCATCAACTTCTGGCCAACCCACGTTATTTTCCCTTGATTGACCTTGTTAAGCCCGCCCAACGGGTTTAGCAGGCCAATTAAGGGAAAGCTGGTTACAGAGAACGTCAACGTATGACGTTTCATCTGTCAAAAATTTTTGACACATGAATTGTCATCATTTGACAGCTCTGTGAAGCTGTCAAACACTGGCATTCTCTGTAGTTTGATGAGGTCCTGAATTCAAGACTTCATCAAACCTCTTTCTTTTGCAGAAATGAGATGGTTGTTGCATTGGAGAACGGCAACGGCCATCTGTCATCTCTACCATGGAGGTGTGAGACACTCCGCATACCCACCGATTGAAGCCGGCAAGAAGGAAAAAAGGTAAGTACACTTATTCTAACACTTTGCACTTACCTCAGATACTCACCTCTCCACACTTGCACCCATCACTTACCTTCACAGCGCACTTTTGGACCCCTCCGATGCCCGCAGACCCAGTACTCGCCTCGGTGACCCTGGCGGGGTTCGGAGCCTTCGGGAAGCCCGCACTTGTGTGGGCAAAATGGTGTTAAGCCTATTTTCTGCCTACTAACTACATATTAACAGGCAGTTAATAGGCTTTCTTTCCCACCTCCAAGGAGACGGGACCCGGCGTGGGACGGCTACCCACCTCCTGGCAAGATGGCATGGAGGCGGGCTGGGGGTGGGTTGGGCACCCACCCCCAGATTGTGCCATTTTCCCGGCAGTCCCGCCTCTCCAGGGCTGGCAAAATCCAGCCCGATGAGCCAAATGGTCTCCTGTGCTGTATGATTCTATGATAAGTGCACACTCCCAGTGTGGTACTGAGCCCTACAGACCAGGCAGGTCCTAGATTCGATCCCCAGTCTGTGCTGAATCAACTTTTTAAAATCTATTCATGGGATGTGGGTGTTGCTGGCAAGGTCAGCATTTATTGCCCATCCCGAATTGCCCTCGAGAAGGTGGTGGTGAGCTGCCTTCTTGAACCGCTACAGTCCATGTGGTGAAGGCACTCCCACAGTGCTGTTTGATAAGAAGTTCCAGGATTTTGACCCAGCGACAGTGATGTATTGCCATATATTGCGGCAGGTGGTGAGAGAACCAAAACAAGGGAAAAACCCAGTCTGGCAGCTATGTCCTTCAGGACTCGGCCAGCTGTGGTGCTACTGAGCCACTCTTGGTGATGGACATTCAAGTCCCCCACCCAGAGTACATTCTTTGCCCTTGCCCCTTAATGCTTCTTTCAAGTGGTGTTCCACATGGAGGAGTACTGATTCATCAGCTGAGGGAGGATGGGTGGCAATCAGCAGGAGGTTTCCTTGTCCATGTTTGATCTGATGCCATGAGACTTCATGGAGTCCGGAGTCAATGTTGAAGACTCCCAGG
The DNA here is from genome assembly GCF_052327205.1 of Somniosus microcephalus. NCBI lineage: Eukaryota > Metazoa > Chordata > Chondrichthyes > Squaliformes > Somniosidae > Somniosus > Somniosus microcephalus. The sequence continues at coordinate 225,394,868 of NC_140995.1, forward strand.
GCCACTCCCTCCCAACTGTATACTACTCTACTGACACTGGTGGGACAGGACATACCCAGGGATAGTGGTGGAGGAGTCTGAGGCATTGGCTGAAGCAGGACTTGATTTTTATTCCCTGTGACTTCAATGGAAATATGAATTGGGAGAGATGTAAAACAGGCTGCCAATTCGCTATCACCTATTTTACATTATCGCACAAAGTTAAGGTCTACCCCAAAGACAGAAAAAGACACAAATAGAAAGAAAGACAGACAGACAGTTCCTTTCCTCATTCTAATTTGATTACTTTTTTAAAGTTGAATTTTGAAATCAAACAAAGGCTCTTTGAGGAAAACAGTTAAGAAGGGAGGGTAGGAGGGGAGGAGGAGGGAAAATGTTCGAAGATGAGGAAGCCTCTGGCCTCTTGGGGGTAAGCAAGTTGGAGCAGGGGTAAGTGGATGGGAGGTGAGTGACAGTGGAACAAGAAGGGGAAGAATTAGGGATAGTGATGGTAGTGAGGGTGTGGTAGGAAGGGGAATGGGCAAGGGTAGGGGGTGTGAAGGGTAGGGGACGTAACGGGATGAGGGAACCATGGGATAGGGTTTGTCGAGGTCCAGATTTTTCATGCAAACCCACACCAAAAGCAGCATGCAGCTTTTGGTGACACATTTCCCCACCACTTCCCACCGCCCTCCATCACCACCCACCCCCCTCCATCACACCCCACCCCCCTCCATCACGTCCCACCCCCCTCTATCACCTCCCACCCCCTCCATCACCACCCACCCCCCTCCATCACCACCCCCCCATCACCTCCAACCCCCCTCCATCATCACCCACCCACCTCCATCATCACCCACCCCCCTCCATCACCACCCACCCTCCTCCATCACCTCCCACCCCTCCATCACCACCCACCCCCCCTCCATCACCTCCCACACCCCTCCATCACCTCCTACCTCCCTCCATCACCTCCCACCCCTCTCCATCACCTCCCACCCCCTCCATCACCTCCCACCCCCCTCCATCACCTCCCAACCCACTCCATCACCACCCACCCCCCTCCATCACCTCCCACCCCCCTCCATCACCTCCCACCCCCTCCATCACCTCCCACCCCCCTCCATCACCTCCCACCCCCTCCATCACCGCCCACCCCCTCCATCACACCACACCCCCTCCATCACCTCCCACCCCCTCCATCACCTCCCACCCCCCTCCATCACCTCCCACCCCCTCCATCACCGCCCACCCCCTCCATCACACCACACCCCCTCCATCACCTCCCACCCCCTCAATCACCGCCCACCCCCTCCATCACACCCCTCCGTCACCTCCTACCTCCCTCCATCACCTCCCACCCCCTCCATCACCGCCCACCCCCTCCATCACACCACACCCCCTCCATCACCTCCCACCCCCTCCATCACCGCCCACCCCCTCCATCACACCCCTCCATCACCTCCTACCTCCCTCCATCTCCTCCCACCCCCCCATCACCTCCCACGCCCCCTCCATCACCTTCCACCCCCCTCCATCATCACCCACCCCCCTCCATCACCTCCCACCCCCTCCATCACCACCCACTCCCCTCCATCACCTCCCACCCCCCTCCATCACCTCATTCCCCCTCCATCACCTCCCACCCCCCTCCATCACCACCCACCCCCTCCATCACCACCCACCCCCCTCCATCATCTCCCACCCCCCTCCATCACCACCCACCCCCCTCCATCACCTCCCACCCCCTCCATCACCACCCACCCCCACTCCATCACCTCCCAACCCCCTCCATCACCACCCACCCCACTCCATCACCTCCCACCCCCTCCATCACCTCCCACCCCCTCCATCACCACCCACCCCCACTCCATCACCTCTCACCCCCCACCATCACCACCCACCCCCCTCCATCACCTCCCAGCCCCTCCATCACCTCCCACCCCCCTCCATCACCTCCCACCCCCCATCACCTCCCACCCCCCTCCATCACCACCCACCCCCCTCCATCACCTCCCACCCCCCTCCATCATCACCCACCCCCCTCCATCACCTCCCACCCCCCTCCATCATCACCCACCCCCCTCCATCACCTCCCACCCCCCTCCATCACCTCCCACCCCCCTCCATCACCTCCCACCCCCCTCCATCACCTCCCACCCCCTCCATCACCTCCCACCCAAAGGGAAAGAAAAAAAGAAAAGGTCAGGGAGCAGCAGAAGAGGACAAAGAGTGAAGTAAATTGATTAAAAGAGTGAGAAGTATCTTAACTGCTGTGGTGCAGGTCATTGAGGTTATCGGGGAAATTACATAACTAGTGAGAGGAAAAAGTTCCAGAAAAATGTTACATCATATACGCCGAAAGAAAGCCTCATCATCCCTGCCAAGGAGCTGTGTCTGCTATCATTGGCTCGGATCTCACTCACCCCTGCCAGATGATCATTGTTTTTCTACATTTCTGCACGATTGTGGATTTTAACATGACCCTAGAGGAGTGGGGGGTGGGGTGGGCGCGGTCACTAACTCACGTGGGCTGTCTAGCTGTGTGTGCCCTGGCTCTGAAAGAAACCAGGAGGCCCCAATGCATTTATCAAGTGTTCTCACTACTTTTAATCTTCTCGATCAAAATTCCAGGACCGGTTTTTATTTTCCATTTTATCTTACGTACATGGCATGAGCTTAGTCGTCTGTCTTTGCTGCTCGGGAGTAGTCTGTAGGGTATCATAGGCACCAACAGCGGTGTATTAACTGGGCCAGCCAAAGGGCCGCTCCCGACATTTACCGTGATTCTGGCCAATATTTATCCCTCAACCAACTAAAAGCGAACAGATTATTTGGTCATTATCTCATTGCTGTTTGTGGGACAACAATAACAACTTGCATTTATACAGCAACTTTAATGGAGTAAAACGACCCAAGGTGCTTCACAGGAGCGTTATAAAACAAAATTTAACACCGAGCCACATAAGGAGATATTAGGACACATGACCAAAAGCTTGGTCAAAAGAGGTAGGTTTTAAGGAGCGTCTTAAAGGAGGAAAGAGAGGTGGAGAAGCAGAGAGGTTTAGGCAGGGATTTCCAGAGCTTAGAGACTAGGCAGCTGCCAGTGGTGGAGCGATGAAAATCAGAGATGTGCAAGGGGCCAAAAACGTTGACCCTGCTGTGTGCAAATTGGCTACTGCGTTTCCCACATTACAACAGTGGACACTTCAAAAGTCACAGAATCAGAAATTTACAGCACAGCAGGAGACCATTCGGCTCATCGTGTCCGTACCGGCTGAAAAAGAGCTATCCAGCCTAATCACACTCTCCAGCTCTGGGTCCAAAGCCTTGCAGGTTAGGGCACTTCCAGTGCATATCCAAGTACTTTTTAAAGGCAGTGAGGGTTTCTGACTCTACCACCCTTTCAGGCAGTGAGTTCCAGACCCCCACCACCCTCTGGGTGAAGAACTTCTCACCAACTCCCCTCTAATTCTTCTACCAATTACTTTAACTCTATGCCCCCTGGTTATCGATCCCTCTGCTAAGCGAAATAAGTCCTTTCTATCCACTCTATTTAGGCCCCTCATAATTTTATTCATCTCAATTAAGTCTCCCCTCAGCCTCCTCTGTTCCAAAGAAAACAACCCCAGCCTATCCAATCTTTCCTCATAGCTACAATTCTCCAGTTCTGGCAACATCCTCATAAATCTCCTCTGTATCCTCTCTATTGCAATCACATCTTTCCTGTAATGTGGTGACCAGAACTATATGCACTATTCTAGCTGTGCCCTAACTAGTGTTTAATACAGTTCATGCATAACCTCTCTGCTCTTATATTCTATGCCTCGGCTAATAAAGGAAAGTATCCCGTATGTTTTCTTATCCACCTTAGCTACCTTCAGGGATCTGTGGACATGCACTCCAAGGTCCCTCTGTTCCTCTACTATTCTCAGTATCTTACCATTTATTGTGTATTCCCTTGCTTTGTTAGCCCTCCTCAAATGCATTACCTCAAACTTCTTTGGATTGAATTCCATTTGCCACTCTTCTGCCCACCTGCTCCTGCAGTCTACAGCTTTCTTCCTCACTATCGACCACACGGCCAATTTTTGTATCATCTGCAAACTTCTTAATCATGCCCCCTACATTGAAGTCTAAATCATTGATAGATACCACAAAAAGCAAGGGACCTAGTACTGAGCCCACTAGAAACAGCCTTCCAATCACAAAAACACCCATCGACCCTTTGCTTCCTTCTACTGAGCCAATTTTGGATCCAACTTGTCAGTTTTCCTTGGATCCCATAGGCTTTTACTTTTCTGACCAGTCTGCCATGTGTGACAGTGTCAAAAGCCTTGCTAAAACCCTTGTTGTTACCTCCTCAAAAAATTCAATCAAGTCAGGCACGATCTTCCTTGAACAAATCCATGTCAACTGTCCTTGATTAATCTGAGCCTTTCTAAATGACGATTAATACTGCCCCTCAGAATTTTTCCCAACAATTTCCCCACCACCGAGGTTAGGCTGACTGGCCTGTAATTACTCGGTCTATCCCTTTCACCCTTTTTGAACAACGGTACAACGTTCACAGTCCTCCGGCACCACACCTGCAACCAGAGAGGATTAGAAAATAATGGCCAGAGCCTCTGCTATTTCCTCCCTTGTTTCTCTTAACAGCCTGGGATACATTTCATCCGGGCCTGGTGATTTATCTATTATCAAAGATGCTAAACCCCTTAATAATTCCTCTTTCACTATGTTTATCTCATCAAATATTTCACACTCCTCCTCAACTACAATCTCTGCATCGTCTCTCTCTTTTGTGAAGACAGGCGCAAAGTATTCATTAAGAACCATACCCACGTCTTCTGCCTCCACACACAGGTTACCTTTTTGGTCTCTAATAGGCCCTACTCTTTCTTTAGTTATCCTCTTGCTCTTTATGTATTTATAAAACATCTTTAGGTTTTCTTTGATTTTACTTGCCAATGTTTTTCCATGCCTCTCTTTGCTTTCCTAATTTCCTTTTTAATTTCACCCGTGCACTTTCTATACTCCACTAGGCTTTCTGCAGTATTGAGCTCTCGGTATCTGACAAAAGCTTCCCTTTTTTCCTTATCTTACCTTGTATGCCCCCTTGACATCCAGAGGGCTCTAGATTTGGGAGTCCCACCCTTTTTACTTTGTGGGAACATATTTGCTCTGAACCCTCACTATCTCCTCCTTGAATGCCTCCCATTGCCGTGACACTGATTTACCTACAAGTAGCTGTTTCCAGTCCACTTTGGCTAAATCACATCTCAGATTAGTAAAATTTGCCTTTCCCCAATTGAGAACTTTTACTCCTGGTCTACCTTTGTCCTTTTCCATAGCTGCGGTAAATCTAACTGAATTATGACCACTACCACCAAAATGGTCCCCCACTCATACCTTTCCACCTGCCCAGCTTCATTCCCTAAAACTAAGTCCAGAACCACCCCCTCTTTTGTTGGGTTTGCTACGTACTGGCTAAAAAAGTTGTCCTGAATGCATTTTAAGAATTCTGTGCCCTCTATACCTTTTACATTGATTCTCTCCCAGTTAATATTGGGGTAGTTGAAATCCCCGACTATTACTGCCCTATTGTTTTTGCACTTCTCAGACATTAACCTACATAGTTGCTCTTCTCTCTCCCTCTGACTATTTGGGGGTCTATAATTAGGGTTGCAAAATTCTGGGAATTTTTAAAAGAGGAAACTTTCCATGGGAATTTTTGGGAATTTATGGGAATTTTGGGAATTTATGGGAATTTATAGGAATTTTGAGTTTTTTTGCACACTGGTGGTTTTTGTCTCTGACCCTTATGTTATCTTTGTCGTCAAAATAGACATACTGTTCCATACAAATAAAAACAGGCTTTCAAAACTTTATTTAGGTTATAATTTTGAACTTTATTGAACCCCCACAAAAAAGACCCATCTAAAATAAAATAAAAAGAGCGTCAGCTTATTTAGCCTGTAATTTGTCCTTATTTTGTCCCTTTGAGTCTTCTACTCATGAGTCTTCTGAGTCTTCTACTCCTCATTGCTCCTCCTGATTCTCTGACTCTGGCTCTGACGTGTCCATTTCCTCCTCTGTGTCAGTGTCTAGCTGTGTGGTGGACACTTCTGTATCTGGCTCAATAAGTTGTAGGTTCGCCCGGATAGCCACCAGTTTCTCCACTCTCTTGTTAGTCAGCCTGTTGCGCACCTTTGTATGCGTATTCCCAAAAAGTGACCAGTTTCGTTCAGAGGCCGCTGATGAAGGTGGGATTTGGAGTATCACCGATGCAATAGGTGACAGGGCCTCAGATGCACAAAGTCCCTTCCACCAGGTATGTGCACTGATATGCTTGCATGATTCCCATATCCCATCCCCATTCCAAAGACCTTGCTTGGTAGAGAACTTTGCCAGACTTCCCAGAACTTTGCCCACATCCAGATTGAGATGGTGTGAGAGGGTAGAAATCACACTGTAAGCGCTGTTGATCTGTTCTCCAGAAAGTATTGGTCTCCCAACATGCTTTGGGTCCAGCATGTATGCTGCAGCATGAATCGGCTTGACACAAAATTCTTGACGCGTCTGTATGAATTGAACAATTGCCTTCTCCTCTGCTTTGAGCAGCAGGGATGTGGGTAGGGCAATGCTGATTTGTTCTTTTAAATCAGTAAAAAGCCTGAGAACATCTGACAAGACAGCATCATCTCCTTCAATCTGAGCAATTGCAGATGCTACTGGTGAGAGTAGTTTAAGGCTGCTAACCACTCTCTCCCAAAACACATCATCCAGCAGTATTTTCTTGATGGTGGTTTCCATATCCCCAGACTGGGATATTGACATTTCTTGCAGCGACTCCTTACCCTCCAGAAGGCTGTTGTACATTATGACAACACCACCCCATCTAGTGTTGTTGGGCAGCTTCAGTGTGGTGTTCTTGTTCTTTGTCATTTGCTTGGAGTTGTAGGTTGCTGCAACTACCTGTTTTCCCCTGGCATACTTAACAACTTGCTTGGCTCTCTTGTGCCTCCATGTGCTTCCATGGTTCTCAAACCCATGATGTCCTTGAGGAGCAGGTTAAGCCCATGAGCTGCGCACCCAATAGACGTAATATGAGGGTAGGCCTCCTCCACTTGAGCCCAAGCAGCCTTCATATTCGCAGCATTGTCAGTAACTACTGCAAAGACCTTTTGTGATCCAAGATCGTGGCATTGTTCAATGCAGAGAAATAAAGGGCATTCATCTCTGTGTCGAACTGCGGTCGATCAGCACGATTGCAACAGGGTGAGTACATTTTTGCTGATGCTCCATGTGATGGAAGCATGACCTGTACACACACGACGCTACATCACCAATAGTGTATTATTTTGTATATTTTAAATTGAAGGACAACAGAGTTCAACAGGTAACTGGTTTATTTGGTATAAAGTCTGATTTACTTACTGCATCATCACAACATCAGCAGAAAACAAAATGACTTCCCTCAGGACCCCTAACCTGGATCTTAAAAAAACTATAGCAGTCTTACAGATGCCTGCAGGCCAATCACAATTCGATATGCAAATATTACAAATAGAGGGAGCTAATCGCTCATCCACTCATCCAACCAATCAGGACACACTTGTTCACAGTCACACACAAAACTTGTAATTATTAAAACAAGCCAAGTAAGAAGATAAACATATATTGATTAAGAAATTCCTTAATAATTAAGATTCCATCTCTGTTAATAATTTTAAGAGAGGACCTGTGGAAAAAAAAGAAAGAAATACAAAAAAAACAATATTATGCTAGCATGTGCTTTTTTGGGCAAAATTCCCAAGCTAAACTTCCCGTGGAAAATTTCCGGAAATTTACCGGAAACGTTCCACCCCTTTGCAACCCTATCTATAATACACTCCCAGCAGTGTGATTGCCCCTTTTTTTGTTTTTCAGTTTAACCCATATGGCCTCATTTGACGATCCTTCTAACATATCAGCCCTCCTCACAGCTGTAATTGTTTCTTAAACCAATATTGCGATGCCCCCTCCTTTTTTATCCCCCTCTCTATCTCGTCTGAAAACCCTGTAACCAGGAATGTTAAGCTGCCATTCCTGCCCTTCTTTCAGCCATGTTTCAGTAATAGCTATGATATCACACTTCCACGTGCCTATCTGTGCCCTCAGCTCATCTAATTATTCACTAGGCTCCTTGCATTAATTTCCAAACCAATTTGTTGTCTATTTTCTAGCCTTTATTTCCTCTTCCTGCCAAACTCACTGTTATGCCTTCCATTTGCAGCTTTCTCTCCCTTCTGAATCTACACTTAGGTTCCCATCCCCCTGCCCAGCTAGTTTAAACCCTCTCCAACAGCACTAGCAAACCCCACCCCCCCCCCCACTCCAGCGAGGATATTGGTCCCGGCCCTGTTGAGCTGCAACCCGTCCGGCTTGTACAGGTCGCACCTCTCCCAGAACCAGGAATCTAAAGGTCTCCCTCCTGCACCATCTCTCCAGCCACGCATTCATCCCAGGGACAGCCCCTAGAGGACTCTGTTGGTCATAGTTGTTCCCACTGATCACTCCAATTAGTTAGCCAATTTCTTATCCAATTTCCAAGTTCCTCCTCCATCTTCAGTTTGCCACAAGTGCCACCGCCTAGCAAATCACATCTTCAAAACATTCTGATCAACTTGCTAGGTGTGACCTGCTTTTCATATCCCAGACGGTAACTCTTACCTTTGTTAGGTGGTCCTGTATTGATTCTTTTATAAGTGCTGTGGGGAGGGGAGGACAATTTGCTCTGTGCGTTGCGTGTAACAAAATCACAAGCGTTCTTTTTAAACGGGTTTATAATTTGTCACAGATAGTGCAAAGAGGAAACCTTCCCCCTCTGTCTTTAACTGCCACAGATGTCAAGCAGACGGGCTGAGATATCCAAGATCTCGTCTCTGATGTTTCTTTTAAATTGGAACAGTGTTTGCTATTTTCCACTCGTCACTGTGTTAAAGGAGCTGCAGAAAGAATCACACAAGTCCCTTGAATACGACTCCACCACTCTTGCATGCATTGCACCTGGTCCTGTTCCTCGGTACAGAGTGGAACATCCTAGTATTTCACTAACTGTCGCCTGAAAAGTACAATTGATGATGTTACTGCATGAACAATTAACACACTGGTATAAAATCCTCAACCTGCCATTAGCCTAGTTGGTTTAAATTTAAGAAGTGTGAGGTAATGCATTTGGGGAGGGCTAACAAGGAAAGGGAATACACATAAAATGGTAGGACACTGAGTAGCGTAGAGGAACAAAGGGACCTTGGAGTGCCTGTCCACAGATCCCTGAAGGTAGCAGGCCAGGTAGATAAGGTGGTTAACAAGGCATACGGAATGCTTGCCTTTATTAGCCGTGGCATAGAATACAAGAGCAGGTGGGTTATGCTTCAACTGTATAAAACACTAGTTAGGCCTCGGCTAGAGTACTGCATGCAGTTCTGGTCACCACATTACAGGAAAGATGTGATTGCACGAGAGAGGGTACAGAGGAGATTTACAAGGATGTTGCCGGGAGTAGAGAATCTTAGCTATGAGGAAAGACTGGATAGGCTGGGTCTGTTTTCCTTGCAACAGAGGAGGCTGAGGAGAGACCTTATTGAGGTGTATAAAATTATGGGGGGCATGGATAAAGAGGATAGAAAGGACCTATTTCCCTTAGCAGAGGGGTCAAAAACCAGGGGGCACAGATTTAAAGTAATTGGGCTGAAATGGCCTCCTTCCGTGCTGTAACTTTCTATGATTCTATGAAATTTGTTTAAATCTTCATTAGGTTAATACATTTGTTAAAATAGAGAGGAGGTGGATATGAGCACACTAAGCATTTGTTATGATGATATCACTGCCAACAATCATTTATACTTGCAACACAGGAACAGACTGTTCGGCCCAACCAGTCCGTGTCATTGTTTTGTTTTATTCATTCTCGGGATGGGAGGGTTGCTGGCGAGGCCTGCGTTTATTGCCCATCCCTGGTTTCTCTTGAGAGGGTGGTGGTGGGCCTTCATCTTGAACCGTTGCAATCCACATGGTGAAGGCACTCCCACAGTGCTGTTAGGTGGGGAGTTCCAGGATTTGCTCCAGCGACGATGAAGGATCGGTGATATACAAGCCCTAGTTAGGATGGTGTGTGACTTGGGAGGGAATTTCGAAGTGAAGGTGCTCCCATGCACCTGCTGCCCTTCTAGACGGTGGAAGTTATGGATTGGAAGGTGCTGCCAGAGAAGCCTTAGGGAGTTGCTGCAGTGCATCCTGTATATAGTACATACCACAGGCATACTGCAGGCAAAGTATGCCGGTGATGGAGTCTGTGGATGCTTAGGGTAGTGGATGAGGTGCCAATCAAGCGGACTGTTTTATCCTGGATTGTGTGTTGTGTTGTTGCAGGGTAAGTGTAGTATATTCATTCACATTTCTGACTTGTGCCTTGTAGGTTGTGGAGAGGCTTTGGCGGATTCAGGAGGTGAGCCACCTGCCACAAAATATCCAACCTCTGACCTGCTCGAGGAGCCACAGCATTTTATAGCTGGTCCAGTTCAGTTTATGGTCATTGGTGACCCCCAGGATCTTGATGGTGTGGGACCTGGTGGTGGTAATGCATTTGATTGTGGCTTAGATACAGAGCAAAACTGTCCCATCAAACACTCCCACGTCAGATTTAGCACGAGTTAGATAGAGACAATCTCATTGCCTGACACTTGTGTGGCATGAATGTTCATCTCACCTCTGGAATTCAGCTCGTGTCCATGTTTGGAACTAGGCTATATGGGAACGGTAGCATAGTGGTCATGTTACTGACCTAGTAATCCTAGAAAGCCTAGACTAATCTGGAAACTATGAGTTCAAATCCCACTATGGCAGCAAGGAATTTAAATACAGTTAATTAAATAAATCTGGAATAAAAAGCTAGTATCAGTGATTGTGTAACTACCGGATTGTTGTAAAAACCCATCTGGTTCACTAATGTCCTTTAGGGAAAGAAACCTGCCATCCTTACCCGATCTGGTGTATATGTGACGCCAGATCACAGCAATGTGGTTGACTTTTAGTCTTAACTACCCTCTGAAATGGCCTAGCTCAGTTATCAAGAAGGCAGCCACCACCACCTTCTCGCGGGTAATTCGGGATGGGCAATAAGTGCCGGCTTTGCCAGCGACGCCCACATCCCGCGAATGAATAATAAAAAAAAACAGATTTGGAGCCATGGCCGTTGTGGAACCCAATGTTTCAGCCTTATCTTTTGCACTCATGTGCTGGGCTCCGCCATCGTTCAGGATGGGGATGTTCATCACCATTCAAGACTAGATATGGCAGGGTTGCAGAGCTTTAACCTGATCGGTTGGGTGTAGGATCTCTTAGCTCAGTCTATAGCATGCTGCTTCCGCTGTTTAGCATGAATGTAGTCCTATGTTCAAGATTCACCAGGCCGCCACAGCATTTTCAGGTACTGTAATGCTCCCAGCATGCTCTTCTACACTCCTCACTGAACCAAGGTTGGTCATCTGTTTTGATGGTAATGATGTTTTGAGGATTATGCTGGGCCATGAGGGTACAGATTGTGGTAGAATATAGTTTTGCTGCTGCTGATGGCCCACAGCGCCTCATGGTTGCCCAGTCTTGAGCTGCTAGATCTGTTCTGAATCTATTTTACTTAGCACGGTGGTTGTGCTAAGTGGGATAGAATGGTGGAGTAATGCTCTTTTCATTAATAATCTCTAAGGCCACTGGGTTTTGGTTTTCATGGAAAAATTGAACGGAATTGCGGAATCTAATCCTATGACGACTGACCAGAATTAAAAATAGAATATGACATATTCAGTCGCCTTGAACCAGTGGTCGCATTAAAAGGCAACAGCAATCCCTTTCTATAGCACAGCCAATGATACCGGCTGTCCATCTTCATGGCAAAGTGGTCAGAGGCACAACACAGGATCCCCAAAACATGGGGAATAATCCCAGCAAGCCACATAAAGCCAGTTACTGTAAATCAATGGCCCTGTGTAACCCATGAACTTAAATGCATCTTCTACCCTCTCCAACCAATAGAATGGGAAAAACTCACCACTTTTTATTGTGAAAGCTGTTGGGGAAAAAATGGATGCGTTTTTATATTTCTGCTGAATCAGTATCTCACTTCCTTTATCTTTATCGGAAAAACTCTTCATTTAAGCTGACTTGGTGGTGCAATTTCCTGTTTTCTGGTTCACTTCAGTTGGCCTAACTGTTCCTCATTTGAGTTTGCACACTGTATTTTTAAACACCGAATGCACTTTCTATGTGTAATGCTAATTGTCTAATCTATCTACACATATGTATGCTATCCATATGCTAACTCTCATCAAGTCCCGCTCAACTATCACCCCAGTGCTCGCTGACCTACATTGGCACCCGGTCCACCAACGGCTCAAATTTAAAATTCTCATCCTCGTGTTCAGAAACCTTCATGGTCTCATCTCACCTGTAAGCTTATCAAGCCTTACGGCCCTCTGACCTCTGTGGCCCTCCAACTCTGGCCTCTTGTGCATCCCTCACTCCCTCCTACCCACCACTGGCGCTCATGTCTTCAGCCTTCTAGATCCTAAGCTCTGGAATTCCCTTCCTGTCTTTTCAGCCATTCCACCTCCCTCACCTCCTTTAAGGCATTCCTTAAAACTTACCTCATTAACCAAGCTGATCTGGTCATTAATCTCATTGCTGTTTGTGGGAGCTTGCTGTGTGCAGATTGGCTGCTGCGTTTCCTACACTTCAAAAGTACTTCATTGACTGTAAGGCACTTTGGGACATTCTGAGGTTGTGAAAGGCGCAAGTTCTTCCTTGTAGTTTCATCATCAACTCTGTTTTTATATTCGATGTTCTTATATATGAACATACAAAAAATTACCTACTATTCCATCCAGCCTGTCCCATATAATTGTAATGTCTTGTGCATCACAATACATGCACTCCCCACCCCACCTAAAGCCATGTAATCTCCTGGTAGCAGTGAAAAACCAGAAAAAAATCCAGGCTAATTCGGGAAATATATATGGAAAAAATTCATCTCCGACCCCATTAGGTGATCGAAATGAGTCCAGGAGACCATTCTGGCCCTGATTAATGTTATATGGCAACTATCTCTTGTACGAGGTGATCTCCGCCCCAGCCAGAAACAGGCCCAGCTTTCATTTGAAGTAATTCAGCGAATCAGCATTCACTGCATGAGCCGGCAGCCTGTTCCACAGGTCCACTATTTTCTGGGAAAAGAATCACCTCCTAACATCTAACCTAGTCCTGGCCTTACTTAACTTGAGATTGTGACTCCTGGTCCTCCTTAGTTGAAACAAGCTTTCTACACAAACACAATCTAATCCCTTCATCATTTTTTAAACTTCAACCGAATCACCACAAAGTCTACGCTTCTCTAAAGCGTAGAGACCCAGCTCTTTGAGTCTATCTTGGTGTAAGATCTTAATGATCTCTCAGAGTTCTTGGACAAGACACCAATAGGCAGTAGCCAGTATGTTTGCGCAATAGATCAAGATTTATTAAGCTTACAGCGTAATATACTTAACAACAGGCGATAGTTTAACGAGTAGCTCGTAGCCTTTGGTCTCTGGAACGTCTCGGACACAGACGACGTCGTCTTCAGTCTGTTCCTTTGATCTCACAGTAAATCTGTGTGAAGTTTTTCGAGTATCGAGGTTTTAACCCATTTCTTATCAAAAATTCGTTTGGCCAGTGTCCATATATGGTCTTTAACAAAATCGCCTTTTTTAATTGGTTCTAATGGTCAAAATACCATTGTCACTCAGACTAAGGGTAGCATCTTGACTCCTCCTGGCTCTGTAATTTTCCAACAACTCTACCCTGTTTCATCGTTATGCTGTTTATAGTTCTTCACCTCATTGGAATTCATCGTATCTCTTTCATTTCTAGCTTTCCTGGTACAAGCAGTGTTAAGCGGACTCTAATTAAGCTTAGCATTATGTTATTTAACAAATATAACCTTCACTCGCAGCCTGTGGCTGTTTGTTATCAGAACTTAGTCAAAACTGCTTTTGTCCCTGCAGCTGCATTTTGAACAAGCCTCGATATTTCCATACCCACAGGGAATTATGGGTAAGATTATTTGATCAATGGCTGCACTTAAATTTATACAGTTATGATTCTCATCCACTGAGGACCTCTACATACCAGCCCTTCGTACATCGGTAACTAAGGTGCTTTAAACTGGGAATTAATCTTGTGGCCAATGTTCCCTCTAAGCAGTGTGCGTGCCCAGTCGTGCAGCAAATTTAAAGGTACCACGCACAAAAAAACGATTAGAGGGAACATTGCTTGTGGTTCTCCTGAACAACCTTTCTAAAGCCTCAATTTTACCCAGCATGTGAGGAGATCAAAATTGGACACAGTATTCCAACGGAGGCCTAACCACGGTCTTGTGTTACAAAGCTAGGTGGCAGTGTCAGTTGTGAAGAGGATGTGAAGAGGCTTCAAGGGGATCCCGACAGGCTCAGTGAGTGGGCGAGAACTTGGTAGGTGGAATATAACGTGGATAAATGTGAAGTTATCCACTTTGATAGAAAAAACAGAAAGGCACAGTATTTCCTAAATGGTGAAAGATTGGGGAATGCAGATGCTCCAAGGTGACCTAGGTGTCCTTGTACATGAGTCACTGAAAGTGAATGTGCAGGTGCAGCAAGCCATTAGGAAGGCAAATGATATGCTGGCCTTCATTACAAGAGGATTTGAGTACAGGAGTAAAGAAGTCTTACTCCAATTATATAGGGCCTTGGTGAGACCACACCTGGAGTACAGTGTACAATTTTGGTCTCCTTACCTAAGGAAGGATATACTTGCCATAGAGGGAGTGCAACAAAGGTTCACAAGATTGATTCCTGGAATGGTGGGACTGTCGTATGAGAAGAGATTGAGTAAACTAGGCCTGTATTCTCTTGAATTCAGAAGAATGAGAGGGGATCTCATTGAAGCATACAAAATTATTACAGGGCTTGATAGGGTGGATGCTGGAAGAATGTTTCCCTTGGCTGGGGAGTCTAGAACCAGGGGCCACAGCCTCAAGAAAAAGGGTAGGCCATTCAGGACGGAGATGTGAAGAAATTTCTTCACACAGAGGGTGGTGAATCTTTGGAATTCTCTATCCCAGAGGGCTGTGGAGGCTCAGTCATTGGGTATATTCAAAACAGAAGTCGATAGATTTCTGATTAGTAAGGGCATCAAGGGATATGGCGATAGGGCCGGTGAATGGAGTTGAGGCAGAAGATCAGCCATGATCTCATTGAATGGCGGAGCAGGCTCGAAGGGCCGAATGGCCTACTCCTGCTCCTATTTCTTATGTTCTTTGTAAAGGACAAAATAGTATGCTTTGTCTTAGAGTGAATTGTCCTGTAAATACACACCAACACCCTATTCACTCTAGCTATTGCTTCATGGCATGGGTCACGAACCTTTAGAGATCTACGCACTAGAATGTCCAGATCTCCTACTTTCTCCACTGGCTTTAGTTATTTTTCCTGAAGAGTATATATGTTTAGCATTCGCCCTTCCCACATGCATAACACTAAGTTAAACATCATTTGCCAGACATGGGCCCACTCCCCCAGCTCATCTAGATCTGCTTGTAGTCGAGCATCATCTACAGTCCTGACTCTCGCACACTATCTTAATGTCATCTGCAAACTTGCAGATCACTCCCCCAACATTAATGAAAATAGTAAATAGCAACGGCCCCAACACTGATCCCTGAGCGACACCACTGGTCTCTAAGCAGATCCAAAAACATCTCCAACCATTTTTGGCCTACGGGCTTTCAGCCAGTTCTCAATCCTGAGGCATTAATCAAGCAGAAAAGCCTCTTATATGGTAGGTTGTCAAAAGCCAGAATCCTATTCCCCCTTTTATGACAGTTAACAAAAATTACTTGCATTTATATAATGCCTTTAACATAGAAAAATATTCCAATGTGCTTCACAGAGGCGTAATCAGTAAAAAAAAAACTGAACACTGAGCCAAAAGCTTGGTCAAAGGGGTAGGTTGTAGTAGAAAAGGAAGGTGGAAGCAGGGGTTTGAGAGGGAATTCCAGAGCGTGGGCCCTAGACAGCTGAAGGCACGGCCCAATGGTGGAGTGAGGAGGGGCGTGCAAAAGAGGACTGCAATGGAGAAGGATTGGGGGTGGGGGTTGTAGGACTGGAGTGGTTACAGGTATAGGGAGAGGCAAGAACATGAAGGGATTTTTTTTTAGACCTGTGTTCTGCTTTTATGGATCTGTTCCTCTACTGTGTTGAGAATTTTACATTTTAAGGTATAACATCCATTCTATGCTCTTTTTTCAAAAATGCTCGACCTCATATTGATTACATTGAACTGCATTTGTCTCACAACTGCTCACTACCTCATGTGTCCATATCCTCCTGCGGTCTCCCACATTTAGGCCGTGATTTTATTGATCGATGTGGCTTGGGAGTGGGTCAGGTGGCTTTTGGGTTCCAGTCCCGCCCCCAACTACATCCGGCCCACAGACGTGATTTTACGTCAATTGGCCTTGTTAAGCCCAGCCTGCGGACTTGCCGGCCAATTAAGACGAAGCCGGTCAGATGACTTCATTTGATGACGCATCATCTGCCAGTTTTCTTAAAGGGACCACGCACAATTTTTTTTGACAGCTGATTTCTCAGTGTTTGACAGCATTGAGGTGCTGCAAACACTGACAATGACTGTTCACAGGTGCACTCTTGCACCCAGGCTCTCCAGTGACTCCCTCCTTAGCTGCAGGTGAGGTTAGAGAAGTGATCTGTCACTGGTGAGAGAGGTTCTCCCAGTGAGGTGGGACTAGACATACAATTCAAAACTTGTTACCTACAGAAAAGTCTAAATGCATTAAAATGAATTTCCCAACATTTTCTTACGTCTGAAACTCACAATGCACTATTGGATTCTTCACACCACTTCTGCAGCTGTCATCAATGAAGAAACATTACAGCAGACTCACAACACGCCACACTTACCTGGCGTGGTGACCAGACGTTGGGAAGCCCGAAGTAGAAGTGTCAAAATTGCAAAAGAGCCTGTTAACTGCCTGTTAACAACCTTTAACAGGCAGTTAAGTGGCAATAATCCTCTTCTCGCTGCTAGGTGTCGGGTCCATGCGCAAATCGGGGACCCGACACTTGGGAAGATTGATTGGAGGCGGGTTGACAGCTGGTTTCCTGCCCGCTGTCAATCTTTGCGATTTTGCCGGAGGTCCCGCCTCCAAACCCACCCCCTGAGCGCCGGCAAAATTCCGGCCTTAGTCTCATAGTTTGCTGTACTCCCTAATTTGGTATCATCAACTAATTTTGATAGGATTCTCTCTATGACCATGCTCAGATTATTTGTGTATGTGGAAAACAAGAGAGATCTCGGAACACGTCCCTGTAGAGCACCAATAGCTACATCTCCTCAGTCTAAGAAACATCCATTTATCCTCACTGGTAGATTAAGTGAGCAGGTAAAACTGTGGCAGATGGATTTCAACGCAGTTAAGTGTGATGTCATCCATTTTGGACCAAAAAAGATCGATCCGAGTATTTTTATATGGTGACAAGCTAGGAACGGTGGAGGTCCAAAGAGATTTAGGGGTCCATGTATACAGATCACTAAAATGTAGTGATCACGTACAAAAAATAATCAAAACAACTAATGGAATGTTAGCCTTTATAACTAGAGGGTTAGAATATAAAGGGGAGAAAGATTTGCTACAGCTATACAAAGCCCTGATTAGATCATATCTGGAGTACTGTGTACAGTTCTGGGCACCGCACCCTAGAAAGGATATATTGGCTTTAGAAGGAGTGCAGCGCAGATTGACCAGAATGTTACCAGGGCTCCAAGGGTTAAACCATGAGGAGAGATTACATAAAATAGGCTTGTATTCCCTAGACTATAGAAAGTTACAGGGGATTTGATTGAGGTTTTAGGATTTTGAAAGGAGTTGATAGGGTAGATGGAGAGAAAGTTTTGCCGCTGGTGGGGGAGTCTAGGACAAGGGGACATAACCTTAAAATCAGAAATCAGGCTATTCAGGAGAGAAGTTAGGAAATACTTCTTCACACAAAGGGTGGTAAAAGTGTGGAACTCCCACAACGAGCAGTATCTCAATCAATAAATTTAAATCTGAGATTGATAGATTTTTGCTAGACAAGTGTATGAAGGGATATGGAGCCAAGGCAGGTAACTGGAGCTAGGATACAAATCAGCCATGACTTCATTGAATGGCGGAACAGGCTCAAGGGGCTGAATGGCCTACTCCTGTTCCTATGTTCCTTTCTCTGCTTTCTGGCTTCCCGTCAAATCTCCACCCACTTTACCTTTAATACCATGGGTAAAATCTTGACAACAAATCTCCCAGAAAGGCACGTGATCATAGACGTTTTGGAAGCTCAAATATATCAGATCTACTGCATTCCTTTTTGTCTATCCACTCAGTAATTTCCTGTAAGAATTTAACTGAATTAGTCAAGTATGGCCTTCACTTGACAAATCCATGTTAATTAGTAGATCTCTTTCTTAGTGTTCACTAAAACTATCCCTTATATTGTCGCTCGTACTTTTCTGACTGTTGATGAGGCTAACCAGACGATAGTTAGCTGGCTGATCCCTTTAACCTTTCTTGTAACATTTGCCACATACCAGTCCCTTAATACAATTCCTATTGCCCAAAGAAATTTGGAAAATGATGGTTAAATCCTCTGCTCTTCTCCTCTCGATCCTCTCTCAGTACCCTGGGGAGTGGGTGGGGAGAAATGTCTGGGTCTGGTGACTTACTGGGGTAGATTTTTGTCTTTTAACACCCACCTGGGGACGGCGCGTAGAAAGGTAAATATAGCAGGCAGGATCGCACACTGATAACGGAACCAGAAATTAATGGAAGGAATATCCGGTGGGTTCTTCAAGGGGAGTGTTAAGCACCCTGCTAGATGCCAGATTTTCCTTTCTCCACTACCCCATTAAGTTTAAATCTCATTAACCCCTTTAATACTGTGGTAAACCACTGTATTGTATATTGCCACCTCTGGGTGGCGCTGTGTATGGAGGCATGCCTCAGCTGACTCCACCCACCACTGTGTGGGTTTCGTTCAGACTTGTTCAGTCACTCACGAAGAAGCATGGTCTCTTCTTAGCTAATAAAAGCCTTATTCATCTCTTCTTTCGACTCATCATCTCTTCTTCGACTCATCACCTTTTATGAAGTAATTGATAAGCGTATCAATTTTATTAGCTAAAAGTTAAATGGCGACACCTGAGGAGCAACAACAGCAACGGATACAGCAGACATTGCTGAGAGCCCTCAGACCACCACGCCTGGACCTCGACCCTCAAGATGTGGGTGCATCAGCCAAGTTTGAACACTGGCTGAGCTGCTTTGAATCCTTCCTCGCAATCTCACAGGTTACAGAGGAGGATCACAAACTGAAAATTTTGACCGCCCAGGTGAGCCATCAAGTATATATGCTAATCCGGGACTCTAATACGTACGTGGCGGCCCTCGAGCTACTAAAAGGGCAATATACGCGCCCAGTGAACACAATTTACGCCCGACACCTCTTGGGATCCCGCAGGCAGCAACCGGGAGAATCGGTAGGGGCATTTGCACGGGCGCTACTGGCACTCTGCAGAGACTGCGATTGTAAAGCGGTAACGGCTGTGGAGCACGCGCAGGGACTCGCCTGTGATGCCTTCGTCAGGGGCCTCCAGTCAGACCACACCCGGCAGAGACTGCTAGAAAGCAAGGAACCCGACCTGAAGACGGCCATTGCCCTTGCGCTCTCGTTAGAGGAGGCCCACCGAAACCTCGAGGCATACCCCCGTAACGGCGCCGAGACATGGCAATCGAAACCGTGGGACACGGGACCGCCGCCCCCGGCACCAACCGCTGCAGCGACCCAACCGAGACAGCAGCCTCCGGTAAGAACTGCTTCGATGCCCAGTAACCAGGCCCAAAAATGCTATTTCTGTGGCCAGTTAAAACATCCCAGAGCGCACTGCCCAGCTAAGACAGCTACCTGCTCGGGCTGCGGGAAGAAAGGCCATTACGCTAACGCCTGCAAGGGGAAGCCAGCCAGCAGCGCAGCGTGCGGGCCGTGGGAGCAGCCATCTTATCCGCCATTTTGTGTACCCCCGGCCGCATGGCATCCGCCGCCATCGTATCCAACGCACTCAACCGCCATTTCGTCACCGGAACCGACCACCGTCTCGGCGGATGACTATAGTGACTCACTAAGCCACATACTGGCCTCTGTGACGCTGGATCAAGGCCACCCTCACCATCTATCCAGCTCCATGATGGATATCGCGGTAAACGGCCGCGCCACCAGTTGCCTGATCGACAGCGGGAGCACAGAGAGTTTCGTCCACCCCGACACGGTACGTAGCCACTCCCTCACGATTCTGCCAACGCACCATCGCATTTCTATGGCGTCCAAGTCCCAGTCAATGGACATCAGCGGCTACTGTGTGGTGACCCTGTCAGTAGGGGGCACTGAATATCAAAAATTTAAACTGCTAGTCCTGCCCCGTCTTTGCGCTGCCGTCCTGCTAGGGTTGGATTTTCAGTGCCACCTTAAGAGTGTCACACTAGCATACGGTGGACCCCTCCCCCCACTCACAGTCTGCAACCAACAACTTTTAAATCGCCCGCTGCAAACCACCTGCAGCCTTTCCACATTAAAAGTCCCCCCCCTCCCCTGTTCGCTAACCTCACCCGCGACTGTAAACCCATCGCTACCAAAAGCAGGCGGTACAGTGCCGGGGACAGAGCTTTTATCAGCTCTGAGGTGGAGCGGCTCTTGAAGGAGGGCATTATCGAAGGTAGCACTAGCCCCTGGCGAGCCCAGGTTGTAGTCGTTAAAACCACTGCAAAACGCCGCATGGTAATCGACTACAGCCAAACCATAAACCGGTACACCCAGCTGGACGCGTACCCCCTCCCTCGCATATCTGATATGGTCAATCAGATTGCGCAATACAAAGTATTCTCCACCATCGACCTTAAGTCAGCGTACCACCAGCTGCCCATCCGCCATGAGGACCGCCAGTATACTGCCTTCGAGGCAAACGGCCGCCTCTACCACTTCCTTAGGGTCCCCTTCGGCGTCACCAACGGGGTTTCGGTCTTCCAAAGGGAGATGGACCGAATGGTTGACCAGAACGCGCTGCGGGCAACCTTCCCCTATTTGGATAACGTCACCATCTGCGGCCACGACCAGCAGGACCACGACGTTAATCTAGCAAATTTCCTCCGTACGGCCCAACGGCTGAACCTAACGTACAATAAGGAAAAATGTATGTTTCACACCAAGCGCCTGGCCATCCTCGGCTGCGTGGTGGAGAACGGAGTCATCGGGCCCGACCCCGACAGAATGCGCCCCCTAATGGAGCTACCCCTTCCCCACTGCCAAAAAGCACTGAAGAGATGCCTGGGGTTTTTCTCCTACTACGCCCAGTGGGTGCCCCTCTATGCAGACAAAGCCAGGCCCCTCATCAAAGCCACCTCCTTCCCCCTGACACCAGAGGCGTGTGCAGCCTTCACTCTTATCAAGAACGATATCGTGAAGGCCGCAATGCACGCGGTGGATGAGTCCATCCCCTTCCAAGTGGAGAGCGATGCCTCCGACTTCGCCCTAGCCGCGACCCTTAACCAGGCGGGCAGACCCGTGGCCTTTTTCTCAAGGACCCTCCAGGGCCCCGAGACGAGACACTCCTCCGTCGAAAAGGAGGCCCAGGCTATTGTAGAAGCGGTGCGTCACTGGAGGCATTACCTGGCCGGGAAACGATTTACCCTGCTCACTGACCAGCGTTCAGTAGCTTTTATGTTTAATAATAAGCAGAGGGGTAAAATCAAGAACGACAAGATCTTGAGGTGGAGAATCGAACTCTCCACCTACAATTATGATATCTTGTATCGGCCAGGGAAACTCAATGAGCCCCCAGATGCCCTATCACGTGGTACATGCGCCAACGCGCAGAGTGATAGGCTGCAGTCCCTCCACAATGACCTCTGCCACCCGGGGGTCACCAGGTTTTTCCATTTTATCAAATCCCGTAACCTGCCCTACTCCATCGAGGAGGTCAGGACCATGACCAAGAGCTGCCAAATCTGCGCCGAGTGCAAACCGCACTTCTATAGGCCGGACAGAGCAAGCCTGATCAAGGCCACCCGCCCCTTCGAACGCCTGAGCGTCGATTTTAAAGGGCCCCTCCCCTCCGCTGACCGCAATGTGTACTTCCTCAACATAGTTGATGAGTACTCCCGTTTCCCCTTTGCCATCCCTTGCCCAGACATGACCAGTACCACGGTCATCAAGTGTCTGAATGACATCTTCGCTCTGTTCGGGTTCCCCAGCTATATACATAGCGACAGGGGCTCATCGTTCATGAGCGACGAACTTCGGCAGTACCTGCTAACAAGAGGTATCGCCACGAGCAGGACCACCAGTTACAACCCCCGGGGGAACGGCCAGGTGGAAAGGGAGAACGCGACGGTTTGGAAGGCAGTCCTCTTAGCACTAAAATCTAAGGGCCTTCCGACCTCCCGCTGGCAGGAGGTCCTCCCTGCAGCGCTTCACTCCATTCGGTCACTGCTTTGTACTGCCACTAATGCGACCCCTCATGAGAAAATGTTCGTTTTCCCCCGGAAGTCTACATCGGGAACCTCGCTACCGGCATGGTTGACTTCTCCTGGGCCCGTCCTACTGCGGAGGCACGTGAGGACGCATAAAACGGACCCCCTGGTCGAGCGGGTGCACCTCCTACACGCCAACCCCCAGTATGCCTGGGTGACATACCCAGACGGGCGGGAGGACACGGTCTCCATACGAGATCTCGCACCCTCGGGTACCCCTGAATTACCACCGTTATCCCCCTTACCACCGTTATCCCCCTTACCACTGTTATCCCCCACCACCCCTCCCAACCCAACCCCTGCAGACGGCATGCCAAAGCCCCAGGAATCTTCGCCAACCACCCAGACACCAGACCCGACGTCGGATGCTGCAACACCACCGCCGCCACCACGACGATCAGGACGTCAGACAAGGCCTCCTGATAGACTTAACTTGTAGTACCCTTCACCCCGCCGGACTTCACATTAAACAAGGGGTGAATGTGGTAAACCACTGTATTGTATATTGCCACCTCTGGGTGGCGCTGTGTATGGAGGCATGCCTCAGCTGACTCCACCCACCACTGTGTGGGTTTCGTTCAGACTTGTTCAGTCACTCACGAAGAAGCATGGTCTCTTCTTAGCTAATAAAAGCCTTATTCATCTCTTCTTTCGACTCATCATCTCTTCTTCGACTCATCACCTTTTATGAAGTAATTGATAAGCGTATCAAATACCATTTTCTTTTTAATATTTATAGCCCTTGTAAAATTTTTCACGAGCAATTTCACCGGTGCCTCATTACAAGGGGTTGATTGCAATTACGTTTCCCCGTGTCGAATGACCAATAATATTTATGTCTATTAGTTGTTTCTCCGTGTCTTACTCTGGTACTCCTGCAGTCCTCCATATGTATAGAGGCAAAATCTACTTGTTAATCATCTCACCCATTCTACGATCTCTTCGTTCTTTAGTGGCCCCATCCTTTTTCACTACCGTGAAACCTGGTCCTGCGGACACTCGCGAACAACAGACAACGGTAACGTACAGACCCTTCATGACAGTCCCAAATATTTTATATTCTAAAAGATACAAGAGGCTTTCTGAAATGATGGACACTCATAAAATATGGACTATGGACAGCCTTCAATGTACCAAGCCCTATTTACATAATGTATTTTACACCTTAAACAGCAGGACAGGGGCCCCTGTAAAGTTTTTCCACCAGCGATGTCGCCGGTGGCTAATTATAAGGGACTGATTGCAATTAAGTTTCCCCATGTCCAATAACCATGAAATGTAACGCATATGACCTGAAACGTTGGGCTGGATTTTCATTCAGGAGTCGGTAGGAGGTGGGACTACAACTTTAGGGGTTGTAGTCCCGCCTCCATCGAGATGTGGCCAATCCACGCGATTTTAACTTGACTGACCTTGTTGAGCTCGCCCAGCGGGCTCAGCAGGCCAATTAAGGGCCACCCGGCAACAGGTGACGTCAGAGACTGAAATGTCATCTGTCAAGAGATTTTGAAAGATGAAATATCAGTGTTTCACAGCTGTTTGAAGCTGTCAAACACTGACAGTCTTACTTCTAACTTGAGTCCTTCTCCACAGACTCAGTTAGAAATCTCTCCTGCACAGAAAGCTGAAGGCTGTCACTTTTGACAGTTCGCAGCCATTCTGCTTTCTGTGCCGGTGAGATGAGGGACTCCCGGGACCTAAAGGAAGGAAGGCTGAAAAGGTAATTTAAACTTCTTTAAACACTTTAGACACACCAAACACACTTATCTTTGCACTCATGCACACATCACTCACCTGAACACCGACAACTCGACCCCTCCAAGTCCTTCAACCCGACGGCCCGCCTCCTCTAACTTGGTGTGGTTTGGAACCATTGGGAATCCCACACTTCAGCATTAAAAATAGGGATTAGGCTAAAAACTGCCTGTTAACTACCTGTTAACAGGCAGTTAATTGGCACTAATCCCTTCCCGCCTCGGGTAGGTGGGTCCCAGTGCAGGGCGGGTACCCGCCTCCTTTGAAACTGGCATGGAGGCGGGTTGGGGTCGGGACCCCTGATTTCGGGATTTTAATCCCCCACATGCCTCCAATCCCGACTCCACGGCCCAATGAAAATCCTGCCCGTTGACTCTATTACTATCCATGCACATAAATATTGTGGCTACAAGAGCGGGTCAGAGGCTTGGTATTCTGCAACGAGTGTCTCACCTCCTGACTCCTGAAAGCCTTTCCACCACCTACAAGGCACAAGTCAGGAGTGTGATGGAATACTCTCCACTTGCCTGGATGAGTGCAGCTCCAACAACACTCAAGAAGCTCGACACCATCCAGGACAAAGCAGCCAGCTTGACTGGCACCCCATCCACCACCTTAAACATTCACTCCCTCCACCACCAGCGCACTGTGTCTGCAGTGTGTACCATCTACAAGATGCACTGCCCTCCACCACCAGCGCACTGTGTCTGCAGTGTGTACCATCTACAAGATGCACTGCAGCAACTCGCCAAGGCTTCTTCAGCAGCACCTCCCAAACCCACGACCCTCTACCACCTGGAAGGACAAGGGCAGCAGGCGCATGGGAAAACCATCACCTCCAATTTCCCCTCCAAGTCACACACCATCCTTTATCGTCGCTGGGTCAAAATCCTGGAACTCCCTCCCTGACAGCACTATTGGACAACCTTCACCACACGGACTGCAGCGGTTCAAGAAGGCAGCTCACCACCACCTTCTCAAGGGCAACTAGGGATGGGCAATAAATGGATTAAAAAAAAACACCATTTAATAACAGATATACTTGCAAGAATATCTGAGTATTTACCAGATAAAATTCATCAACTGATGATTATGTACAAAAGCAAAATACTGCAGATGCTAGACATCTGAAATAAAAAACAGAAAATTCTGGAAATACTCAGCAGGCCAGGCAGCATCTATGGAGAAAGAAATAGAGTTAACGTTTCAGGTTGATGACCTTTTGTTCTGATGAAAGGTCAGTGACCTGAAACGTTAACTCTATTACTATCTGTGTATAACCTGGCTAAAACTACATACAGAACAATAACCATCTGAAAAATACAGACACCTACAAAACACGGACAGCTGATGCCAGTTCCCTAGGTGTCAATAATTCACAGGGTTCACTGTATCCTCTTTCTTTCGATGTACTTAGAGGAAGCCTTTGTCATCACCCTTTCTGTCATTCTTCCTGCTCTCTCCAATTCCTCCTCACCTTTTTTTCCCTCCTCTCTTCTGCTTTTGGTAATCCTCCCTATTTGGCATCATATATTGTTGGCCAAATATTGCTGCAAAGCCCCACTTAATTCTCAGTTCAATCTAGAGTAACTCAGGCTAAACACCACTTTCAATAATATTCTTTCTTTCTGATGCTGTATTGTGATGTCTTTCTCCACTTGCTCTATCTCTTGTAGATATTTTATAGCCAGGTCTGGGTAGTTCCCAGTCTTGCCTTAACTGAAGCCAAGTTCCTGTCAAAGCTATGACATCACAGTAATTAGTGCTTCTCGTTACATGATTTTATTCCGAATGATATGTGCTGAGTGCATGTACAAAACTCAAATGGTTAGACCAGTGCAGGTCAATCAAGCAATAGCTTCTGTACAAACTTGCCTGCCGCAGGAGTTGAAATTGTGCTCGGCGATATTAGTGAGGGAAGCGGCAACACATTGACATCTACCCAATGGAAAAGCAGGATAAATCTAACCCAGCCAGTTAAGAACATAAGAAATAGGAGCAGGAGTCGGCCATTCTGCCCCTCGAGCCTGCTCCGCCATTCAATAAGATCATGGCTGATCTTCTACCTCATCTCCACTTTCCTGCACTATCCCCAAATCCCTTGATTCCCTTGATATTCAAAAATCTATCGATCTCTGTCTTGAATATACTCAACGACTGAGCCTCCACAGCCCTCTGGGATAGAGAATTCCAAAGATTCACCACCCTCTGAGTGAAGAAATGTCTCCTCATCTCAGTCCAAAATGGCCAACCCCTTATTCTGAGACTGTGATCCTTGGTTCTAGACTCCCCAGCCAGGGGAAACATCCTCCCTGCATCTACCCTGTCAAGCCCTGTAAGAATTTTGTATGTTTCAATGAGATCACTTCTCATTCTTCTAAACTCTCGGGAATATAGGCCTAGTCTACTCAATCTCGCCTCATAGGACAATCCCCCCGATCCCAGGAATCAGTCTGGTGAACCTTCGTTGCATTCCCTCTATGGCAAGTATATCCTTCCTTTGGTAAGGAGACCAAATACTCCAGGTGTGGTCTCACCAAGGCCCTATATAATTGCAGTAAGAAGTCTTTACTCTTATACTCAAATCCTCTTATAATAAAGGCTGACATACCATTTGCTTTCCTAATTGCTTGCTGTATCTGCCTATTAACTTTCATTGATTCGTGTACAGGGACACCCAGGTTCCTCTGAACACCAACATTTCCCAATCTCTCACCATTTAAAAAATACTCTGATTTTCTATTTTTCCATGTTCTTGTCCACTCATTTAACCTGTCTATATCCCCTTGCAGCCTCTTTGCATCCTCCTCACAACTTACATTCCCACCTAGCTTTGTATCATCAGCAAACTTGGATATGTTACATTAGGTCCCCTCATCCAAATCATTGATATAGATTGTAAATAGCTGAGGCCCAAGCACTGATCCTTGTGGTTCCCCACTAGTTATAGCCTGCCAACCTGAAAATGACCCATTTATTCCTACTCTCTGTTTTCTGTCTGTTAACCAATCCTCAATCCATGCTAGTATATTACCCCCAATCCCACGAGCCCTAATTTTGTTTAATGGCCTCTTGTGTGGCACCTTATTGAATGCCTTCTGAAAATCCAAATACACCACATCCACTCGTTCCGCCTTATCTATTCTGCTAGTTAGAACTTCAAAAAACTCTAACACATTTGTCAAACACGATTTCCCTTTCATAAATCTGTGTTGACTCTGCCCAATCCCATTATTATTTTCCAAGTGCCCTGTTACCACGTCCTCAATAATAGATTCTAGCATTTTCCCTACTACTGATGTCAGGCTAACTGGTCTGTAGTTCCCCGTTTTCTCTCTCCCTCCTTTCTTAAATAGTGGGGTTACATTTGCTGCCTTCCAATCTGCAGGAACCGTTCCAGAATCAATGGAACTTTGGAAAATGACAACCAATGTATCCACTATCTCTATAGCCACCTCTTTCAAAACCCTAGGATGTAGACCATCAGGTCCTGGGGATTTATTGGCTTTCAGTCCCATTAATTTCTCCAGTACTATTTCCTTACTAAGACTAATTTCTTTCAGGTCCTCATTCTCACTAGACCTTTGGTTCTCCATTATTTCTGGGAAGTTTTTTGTGTCTGCTTCCGTGAAGACAGACACAAAGGCTGTAATTTTACTAATGGAGGCGGCTTGAGTGCGGGTCCGCTGCTCGGAGGCTTTCCGACCTGCTCCCGGCAGCCGCCTCACAGAACTTACGAATTTGCATTGATTGGCCTCATTATGGCCGACGTGCGGGTCCCTCCAGGCAATTGCTTGGAGGCTGTCAGTTTCTCGCATCTGATGACGCGTTGTTTGAAAGAAAATTTAAAGGGGCCATGTCCCCTTTGGGAAAACCGTCAATGTGATCATTTGGTGCTGTGTGCTGTAATATATAGAAAGGGGAGTTGACAGCGTCTGTTCTGAACAAAATTTAATGAATGTAATTACTGGTCATATTTTTCCAGAAAGATTTTTATGATTTTTGTATATATCAATTTATAATCTGACTATGAAATGAAAATGATGCCAGATTTGTTCCAATTATTGGCTTAGTGCTTTTTTCTCTTAAAAGTGCTGGCTGCTGCAGGAATGGCAGCCCCAATAACTAAGGCTGCACCCAGGTTCAATGAGGGCTCTCTCCAATGAGCGCTCTTGTTGAGGGAGTTAGAGGATGTCAGGAGCTCCTCTTCCCGGGAAACAGAAGGAGGAGGCCTCCTCAGCAAACCACGGCTGCTTGGTTGCAAATTGCTGAGGAGGAGAGCTCGAGGTCTGTGTGCAGACGCACATGTGGTAAAAGGTTTAATGATTTGCTGAGATCACCTAAAGTGCGGCCTCTGCGTTCTGGGAAATGGAAGTTCAAGAGTGAGGGCTCAGGGTGATTTCCATGTAGAATGTTGGTGGTGACACTGAGCGTAAACCACCATTTATTGGACAGATGATGCCTGGGGTTTTGAGAATGTCGGACTTATATTCATCTCCATGTGCCAGCCACCTGTGGTTGAAGCATAAGATTACGTGAATCTGGCATGGATGAGTGCATTCCTTGCCTGACGGCCAGCAATGTGGTCGTCTGCTGCTGGATTGGCAACATCCGACCCCGCAAGGCGTTGCTCCCTGTCCTCCTCCTCATCCTCGTCCTCTTCATCTTCCTCCAAGGAGGCTGTGTGCTGAGCCATTTGTTCATCCGGCAGCACTAAGCCGCGCTGCTCTTCCTCCGAATCTGACGACCAGGATGAGAGGATGTAAATGGTTCCTGTCCCGTTGTTATAGATTTCAGTTGAGGCAAGAAGCTTGAAAGCGCACACTCAAAGTGGCCTGAAATTATTCCAATCAGTTCAAACAGCAGATGTGTGTCAGCTTGACCAGTCACAAGGTCAGTAGATTTGCAAAAATTTTATCCCAAACCTCCAACAACAAAGTTGTTGCATTTGAATGCCAGTCATGTTACAGGAGCGCTTTTAAAGTTCTGCACCAATAATGACTACAGGTCATGTCCTCCACCAACTCGTCTCCTTGCAGCAGGACTGTTTCTGACAAGACGGGAAACAGGAGCCAGAGGCAGGAAAATGGGAAACCTCTGTCAAAATAGGATTATCAAGGCAGTTAACAGGCTCTTAATAGAGGAGGTTGTAATGATCAATAACATGTCATTCTATAGTGGACACTAGGTGGAGCCGTAGAGCTGTGTATAGCTGTATGTATATTAAGACTACATTACCCATGAGGCACTAGGCTACCCACAAGGCAGCAGTCAAGATGGATGCCTCTACCTAGTCCACATGTGCTCAATAAAAGTGTCTAGCAAAAGCTAGCTGTGTTCATAATAAGAATGTCTATTTATCAATGAACATAAGAGAGGTGGGTTGGAGTCGGGTTGCCTGGTGGGCGGGTTCCGGTCCCACTTCCAGTTTCAGCCGCTCCCGAATTGTGATTTTAATTTAAGTAGCCTATTAAGTCCCATTGTGTGCGCTGCCCGGTCCAATGAGTGGGATCGGGTCTGTTAGTCGCCTCTGGTGATGTCATTGCTGCAGTTGTTTTTAAGGGGCCCATGCAGCCTCAGCCTTTCATTTCTCATTTCTGCTTGTCTTTGAATGGGCCCAGGCTACTATGAGTGCTGCAAGATCCAAGGCTGCTCCGCGGTTTAATGAGGACTCCCTCCAAGCTCTTGTGGAGGAGGTAAGAGGGCGCAGGGAGATTCTGTTCACTCCCGATGGCCGGAGGAAGCCTCCTCAGCAAACAAAGGCAGCCTGGTTGCACAGTGCTGAGGAGGTAAGCGCTAGGTCCTTATGTTCACGCACCTGGGTCTAGTTTGGAAACGGTTTAATGATCTTCTGCGCTCATCAAAAGTGAGTATCACATCACACTTACCTTCAATCTGCTTCCCTTCTCTTCTCATCACCAGCACTCTGCTTTGTAAGCCTGCTCCTCCACATCCCACCTTACCCTTACTTCCCTTGCACCCTTACCTATCCATCTCCATTTCTGTACTGAATCTCTTCACCATCCTACTACGCAACCCTCACACTCGCTCTCACTGTTAAGCAATGACAACAACTAACAACTCACAGGGAGGCAGCTTCCTCTTGGAACCTCACTCCATCTTGGTCTCCCTCTAAGCTTCAATGTTATGGATTCTTCAGTCACTCTATCACTCTCACTGAAACTCCACTTGTGTCCCTCCTTGCAGGAAAAGATAGCCCACAATAAGGAGAGAGTGAAGGCAGGAGGAGGCCCACCATCGCTGGCGATGGTGACAAGTGCTGAGGAGGCTGCGCATGAGATCGTGGGAGGTGGGGAGAAGCTGGAAGTGAGGGACGGAGAGACGGGCGCACTAGACGAAGCTGGTGACAGAATAGATTTTCAACACTCGCATTTAGATTTTATGATTGACTGTAATGGCATATGATGTTCATAGTGATTGACTTTGGATCAACTGCACAATAGGTTGTGTCTGCTACCTAAAAATCAGATGTCTAACTCATGCCTTTACTTACCCACAGGACCATCGAGAGCACCCCTCCCCACTGTCCAGGAGGAAGACTGGACGACTCCTCAGAGGAACCTGGCGCCTCTGAGGGAGCAGCATCACCAGGACTCAGCGCACCCAGCACCAGCGCAGATACGCACACCTCGGTGGGGCCCTCGCGACATAGAGTAGTGTTGTCACCTGGTGTATCACAGCTCACAAGTGAGCATCAGCAGATGGTGGAGACAGCGACAGCAGTGGAGAGTCCTCGTCGGAGGTCACAGCAATCTCCTACCTCTGCTCAGCTGTATGTAGATGCTGTGCCTCTGGGGCCATCCAGAACGAGAGAGGGGCTGGAACTCCAGGAACAAGTGCAGGAGTCTCTGACAGGGTTTGCCTCCAGGGTAACTGCGAGTGTGGAGAGAATGGAAGAGTCCATCTCAAACATGACCACTGCCTTTGTGGAGGCAATGGTGCATGAGCGTGCCGCCATGGAGAGGGTGGCAACCTCCATGGAGGACATAAGTCACCAGATACACGAGAACATGGTGTCCCTTCTAAATAGATGGTCTGCTATGGAGGATAGATGGGCAGCTATTGAGGAGAGACACCAGAGGTACATGGACGTCCCCGTTATGAGGACTGTCAGTACTGAGACGGGTCCTCATGGCCCCACTGATGTGCAGCAAGGTGCTCTCTAGCCACTTGCTAGCAGTGAAGTGCGGGTGACCCATGAGAGGGATGTTGGTGGTCAACAACAAGGAAGTGTGGGCACCTCTCCAAGCGCTCACACGACCATGCCACTGCGGAGCCCTCGGTCAGAGCTCCAGATTACTCACCCAACTGAGATGGCCGTCTCAGTCCCTGCACAGCCACAGGAAGAGCAGACTGTGGAGGAGCCCTCCCAGGCTCCCAAACCTAGAGGACACCCGCCAAAGGTGTCTAAGCAGGCGCAGCATCCAAATGAGCAAGGTGCCTCCACATCTGCTAAAGCCACAGGGGAAGCACCTCGTAGAAGCATGCGTAAGAGGAAGCTAACACACAAATAGTCACAAGGGTAGTCACTTGGGTGTTTTGTTCTGTTGTATATTTTCGATTGTCATCCTTTTGTGAGGAGATTAAACAAAAGTGATGGCACACAGTTGAAGTTCTGGCCTATGTGTTCTGGGATATGGAAGTTGCACATTGAGGGCTCAGGGCGACTTGCATTTGTAATGATGGTGCTGAGAGTGATAGGAAAGCACCGTTTATTGGAGAGATGATGTATGGCATGTTAAGAAGGTCGTCCGCACATTCATTGCCATATGCCAGCCACCTGTGGTTGAAGCGTAAACTTATGCGAATCTGGCATGGATGAGTGCATCCCTTGCCTGATGGCCAGCAATGTGCTCAAGTGCTGCTGCATTGGCCACATCCAGCCCCGCAAGGCGTGCCTCCTCGTCCTCCTCCCCCTCTTCTTCCAAGGATGCTCTGCGCTGAGCCACTTGTTCCTCAGGCAGCGTTAAGCCACACTGCTGTGCGATGTTGTGCAGGGCATACCAGATGATGATAATTCTGGATACCCTGGCTTGTGCATACTGCAGGGCTCCAGCAGATCTATCGAGGCATCGGAATCGCATTTTGAGCAAGCCGATGATGGTTTACTCTTTGATGATTCTGGTGGAAATTTGGCTCACATTGTACCTCTTCTCAGCCTCGTTTGATGGCCTCCTCATCCGTGTCATGAGCCACTTTTTCAGGGGATAGCCCTTGTCGCCAAGTAGCCATCCAGAAAGTTGGGTTGGTGGATTGAAGAGCTGAGGCACAGTAGGATGATGGAGTCATGGCAACTGCCAGGGTACTTTGCGCAAACATGCATGATGGTTACACACCAGCTGGATGTTAAGGGAGTGGAATCACTTGCAGTTGACAAATACAGCTGGGTTGTGATGGGGTGCCCTAATGGCCCCATATGTGCAGTCTACGATGTCCTGCACCCTTGGCAATCCTGCCATATTTGCAAAGTCAACCGCACGCGCAGTTACACTTGCTTCACCTGTGGAGAAGTGGATGTAATTGTGCACCTTTGCAAAGAGGGAATTGGTAGCCTGCGTAATGCAGGCGTGTGAGGCTGACTGGGAAATGATGCTGATGTCTGCTGATGATCCCTGGAAGGACCCTGAAGCAAAGAAGTTGAGTGCGGACTTTGACAGCCACTGGTAATGAGTGTCCACCCGCTCCTCTGGACTCCAGGTGTTGGTGCAGCATTGCGCAGATGTCAGCGACTACCTCTTGCGGAAGTCTCAGCCTCCTTTGGCACTGCTGCTCACTCATGTTGAGGAAGCTCATCCTCTGCCTGTAAACCCTGTGTTGGGGGTATCTCCTGCGGCGAGGTGCAGCCCTGCCCTGACGCCCTCTGCCCGGTGCAGCATCAGGTGGCTGAGAAGGTTGGCGCTCTTGTTGTTGTTGCTGCTGCCGCAGCTGCTCTTCCTCCGAATCTGACGACCAGGATGAGAGGATATAAATGGTTCCCATTCCGCTGGTGTATATCTCAGTCGAGGAATAGAGGTTGTGTGCGCTCAGACAAAGGGGCCAGAGGGTATTCCAAGGAGATCACACTGCAGATGGATTTCAGCCTCAACACTCACAAGATTAGTAGAGCTGAAAAATGTCTCCCAAACCTCAAAGCACTAAGTTGTAGCGTGTGAAAGAATGAGAGATTGCAGGACCGCTTTTAAGCTGTTCGAGCAGCTGGCAACAATTCAGGTCCTCGCTCAACCCGGCTCGATTCAGGTGGTGTGTTTCTCTGAAGGCGGGCAGCACACTGAAAAACCTGCAAAATCCCAACAGGCAGTTAAAATAAGATTATCCAGGCAGTTAACAGCCTCTCCTGCCGTTTGGTTTCGGGTCAGTTCGGGAGCGGCTGACCCAACACTTGCTAAAGTTGTGTGGAGGCGGGATGGCGGTGGGTTCGCAGCCTGCCGGCAATTTTTACAATTTTCACAACAGACCCGCCTCCAAACCCGCCCTCTAAGATCAATTAAATTCGCAGCCATAGGAACAGTAGAAGACTATTTGGCCCATCGAGCCTGCTCTGCCATTTTCTTAGCAATGGTAGCTCTACCTTTATAATCGCAATTTGCCGCCTTTTCTCCATAACTTACTTCCCAAATTAGTACCCATCTCCCTTTTAAACATCCGAGTTGACCGACCATCCATGGCCTTCTGGGCAGTGCATTTCACATTCTCGTAGCCCTTTATATGAAGAGATTTTTACTTAATTCACTTTTAACTGGCTTTGCTCAAATTCTAAGTTTATGTTCTCTTGTTCTGCTCCTGCAGGGAAGAGTCATTCCCTATCAACCCTGTCAAGTCCCTTCATTATTTCAAACACCTCAATCACATCATCTCTTAACCGCCTCATCTCCAGAGAATATGACCCAAATTTGTCTAGTAGTCAACTTTGTCTGGTTGTCAACTATGCTGATAGACTTAGATTCAGTTCTCAACATCTGCTCCACGGGTGGGGTAAGATATTCCATCGATAGAAATTCTCCTGATAGTTAAAAGTACATTTGTTTCTTCCCCAACATGAAAGCAGTTTGTTGGTTTGAAAGCCTGGGAACTAGAAACAACAGGCAAAGGGTCAACCGTTTGATTTAAAGGTTGGAGACAGGAAGGTCATGAAGCCAGGACAAATGATTGTAAACAATAGGGATAAAGTTGTCTTTTTCATAATCCTCAGGGACTTCTAGCCACAGCAATTGTCTAGGTCAGGAGAGGCAAACTTTCAAAGTTCAGGAGGCACAGAAACAATCTGTATACTGACAAAGAGCCACATGTTTTCCGTACACTATAATAGTATGCCCTTACAGATATTCTCACTGTAAGAAAGAACTTGCACTTATAGAGTAGGGTGACCATAAGTCCCCGTTTGCCAGGGACAGTTCCCGGATGAGGGATTGTGCCCCCGGGGAAACAATGTCCCCGAAAGAGTTCCCGGTTCAGGAAACACGTCGCCGAATACGCGCGTGTTCAAATCAGGAGCTACGTGACCCTGAGCTACCCTGCAGTCAGTCAATAAAGTGGGCAGGGCTGTGCGGCGGGGCAGGTTTCGATTGGTGGGCGGGATGTCAATCTACTGTTTTCAACCAGTAGAAGGGATGGACTCAATGGGCTCAATTTAACCAGGCCCGAGGAGGCGGGATTGGAGACGTGTGAGGTGATAAAATCGCAAAGAATGGCGGGCGGGCCTGATCCCGCCTCTATCCCTCCTCCGAGCAATTTTCCCAAATGCGTGTTTTCTGACCCTGTTTCCATCCCGTCTCCAAGAGGCGGGATAGGCCCTTAACAACCAATCAAGTGCTTCTATAATCCCATTTTGAGAGGCCTTTCTGATTTTATCACTTTTCCCCCGTCCTGCACGCCTCCTCTGGAACACGCCAGTGAATCCTGGCGGCCTCACAAGTGGATTGCTTACTAACAGCTGCAGCTCCACCATTAAAAAGGAGTTTTCAGCAATCATCATTTGCAGGTGGCAGAACTTTGTTGTCTCAAGTGTGGGGGAACTTTTAGCAGGCATACCCATTGTTGTGGAAGTTTGGAGCCTGACACCCATCTCCAGTGTGACCTCCTGGGAAACCCCTCTCGCCACCTTGACTGAGCGCTTCCTCAACTGAGGCATATACCAGAAGCATGGGAACCATTTATTTCCTTTCCTCCTGGACATCAGATTCGGACGAAGACCAGCCGTGGCAGCAGCAGAACCATGAACAACAGCACCACCAACAGCAGCAGCAACAACAGGAGCGCCAAGCAGCTGCTCACCCACCTGAAGCTGCACAGGCCAGAAGGCGCCAGCACGCGACCACATTGCTGCCCGGGATGCAAGGGACGCACTCATCTTGGCCAGATTTGCTTAGCCTGCACAATCAAACAATTTTGCCTCGCACCTTCTTATCAGACCATCGACAATGGCTAAGCACCTGCGGATTCCTATCACTCTGACCACCATACTGACAATTGCAAGTCGCCCTGAGCCATCAATGTGGAAGTCCCATTAGTGAAATGACACACGCCACAACTGCAACAGTTTGCCATCAGAATTTTTTATGACAATAAGCAACTAATGGCTTTTCAAAATTAAACACATTACACCCAAGTGACTACAGTAGCCAGCCTTACCATGGAGGTAGCCAGCCTTTCCAAGGAGGTTGCCATCCTTTCCGTGGCGATGCGTTCATGCGCCAACGCCTCCACAAAGGCTCTGCTCATGTTAGCGATGGACTCCTCCATTCGCTCCACACTCGCAGCGACTCTGGAGACAAAACCTGCCAGAGACTCCTGCACCTGTTCCTGGAGTTCCAGCACCGCTCTCCTTCTGGATGGACCCGGAGGCAGAGGGTCGACATGCACCGGAGCCGAGCTGGGAGCGTCCTCTCCACTGTGACGAGGACTCTCCACTGCTGTCCCTGTCTCAACCATCTGCTGATGCTCACTTGTGAGCTGTGATACACCAGGTGACAACTCTACTCTGTGTCCCGAAGGTCCCACCGAGGTGTGAGAGTCTGCGCTGGTGCAGGGTGTGCTTAATTCTGCTGATGGAGCGCCCTCAGAGGTTGCAGCTTCCTCTGAGGAGTCTTGAAGCTCAGGCTCTTCCTCCTGGATAGTGGGGACGGGGGCTCTCGATGGTACTGTGGGGGAGTAAAGGAAACAGTTAGAGATGTGAGGTAAAGGTTGCATGCACATTTAATTGTGCAAATAATCATAAGTCAATCTGTAAGAGCATCAGAATCATTATCAGTCACTCATGCAATGTCAATGAGAGAGATGCCAAACTATTCTGTCACCAGCTTGCTGTGATGCGCCCGCGTGTCCGTCCCCCACTTGGGAACCCTCCTCAATCCCGGCAATTTCCAGAGCTGCCTCCTCCGAGGTGGTGAGCTGGGCTACTGAGGGTGGCCCTCCTCCTATCCTCGCTCTTTCCCTTATTGTGGGCTCTCTTTTCCTGCAATGAGGGACACAAGTGGAGTTTGAGTGAGAATGAAGGAGTGAGTGTAGAGAATCCATAGCATAGATGCTTAGAAGGAGAAGTGTGTTGTAAATTGTTGTCATTGTGTCACAGTGATAGGGAGTGTGAGGGCTGCATGGTCGAATAGTTAAGTGAATGTGACCATAGAGAGGGAATGGGTAAGGGTGCAGGGATGTCAGTGTCAAGTGGGATGTGGAGGAAGAGGTTGGCAGAGTGCTGATGAGGAAAGGTGGATGGAGATGAGATTGAGGGTGATGAGAAAGTCATACTCACTTTTCCTGTGCGGAGAAGATCATGAAACCTCTTCCTGCACTGCAGCCAGGTTCTGCGACACATAGAGTTGGCATTGACCTCCTATTTGTCTGTTGTGGTAGCTTTTTTCTCCCTGAGGAAGGGAAGGGCACCTCCTTATTAGATCTTGCTCCCTGCACCAGAGCTTGGAGGGAGGGCTCATCCAAGTGAGGTGCACACTTTTGCTTGCTGGTGGACATGGTCGGTAAATGAAGTCCAAAGCGTTTCCAGTCTCCGGAAGAAGCAAGGCTGCTTGCAGGTCTTAAATCCAGCAGCACTGATGATATCATTGGAGGCGACATTCAGGATGGAAAGACTAATTGGGCCAGGGGTTCCCACACGCTGGAAATCAAGTGCCCAATTAGGGGAAAATCGCACTTTTTTCCCACTTCACATCGGAGTCCTGACACGAAAACCACCTGACACGCCCCAGCCCGACCCCAATGGCAAAATCGAGCCCAATGAGTGACTTTAATTTAGGCAGAGATCATGCTCTGTACGCAATACGCATGCTCCGTCCCTCCACCCCCCCATCGCCCGGCCCCACCGAATCCCCGGATAGCTCTGTGAAATTCGGTTGTAGAGAAATCGGCCCCGGAGCCAAAATGTCCGCGTAACGGGACTGCTGGTAACCGGACTATTGAGCGGCGGCTGGAGCCGGGCCGTGTGGACGTCCCGAGAGCGGGATCAGAATGCGCTCAGCGGCCTCGGATGGTGTTGTTGAGTGTCGGGCTGTGAGGAGGAGGAAGGACTGGTGATTGCAGCCGGCAAACGCTGTGAACAGTGGGCGCGTGTTATTGCTGATTCAGTTTGCATCAAAATAACAAAAAATTTTGCCTCGCTACGCTGGGCAACCTACATTTTCTGTGTTGGCTACTTTGTTGTGCTCCCATCCGGATTCAGTTTAGAAAATATGGTCACCCTATTATAAAGCCCCTTTCATGACCTTAGGACGTCACAAAGCGCTTTACAGCCAATGAAGTACATTTGAAATGTAGTCACTGTTGTAATGTAGGGAACACAACAGCCAATTTGCACACAGCAAGCTCCCATAAACAGAAATGAAATGAATGACCAGATCATCTGTTGTTTAGAAGTTGGTTGAGGGATAAGTATTGGCCAGGACACTGGGAGAACTCCCCTGCTCTTCTTTGAAGTACAGTATGCAACAATTTTTTTAACCTGGCCCATCAGTGTGCATTTGATATACTTTCAATTTATTTGAGATCTGGATTGTACGCTCTCATTCCCGTTCTCTCACGTTCATCCTATCACATATTGTCCTTTCTTACTGTCTCCCTCTGTCCTTATCTTCTCATTCCATCTCTTGCTTACTCCTCTATTTTCCTCTCATATTTCTTCTTTCGTCCTTTCATTAAATTCTTCTCTCGATTTCCACTCTCTTTCTCTCATTTACAATCCCTCATAATGCTAGACTTGAATTGACCACATCAAAATTCAAGGCCTGTACATTGAATATTGTTTAAAAAAAGAACAGATTTTGTTGTTAACTACCATTTTACAAAGAGTTGAACTTGCTACAATCTACAAGCTGGAGATAAAAAAAATATTGCAATTATGCATTAAATTCTTGTTGAATCAAAATGTACTCAATCCAAAATAAACATTTGGGCTATTGACTGTGACCGTGGTAAACTATCCCTCCTCCTCCTTCTCGATCTGTTTGCAGCCTTTGACATGGTTGACCTCACCATCTTCCTCCAACGCTGCTCCTCTGTTGTTCAACTGGGTGGGACTTCACTCGCTTGATTCCATTCTTATCTATCCAGTCATAGCCAGAGAATCACCTGCAATGGCTTCTCTTCACACTCCTTCACCATTACTTCTGGAGTCCCCCAAGAAATTATCCTTGGTCCCCTCCTATTTCTCACCTACATTCTGCCAACTACCTTCCCTAGCCACCAAATCCATCCCTTTCCTTGGCCACTGTCTGAGGCTGAAGTTCGCAACCTTGGTGTCCTCTTTGACCCCGAGCTGAGCTTGTGATCCCTTCCTATCCCCTTCATCACCAAGACAGCCTACTTCCATCTCCATAACATTGCCTGTCTCCACCCCTGCCTCAGCTCAATCCATGCCTTTGTTATCTCTAGTCTCAACTATTCCAACGCTCTCCTGGCCCGCCTCCCATCTCCCACCCTTCGTAAACTTGAGCTCATTTAAAACTCTGCTGCCTGTTTCCTAACTTGCACCAAGTCCCATTCACCCATCACCCCTGTGCTCACTGACCTACACTGACTCCCAGTCCGGCAACGCCTCAATTTAAAAATTCGCATCCTTGTTTTCAAATCCCTCCATGGCCTCGCCCCTCCCTATCTTTGTAATCTCCTCCAGACCTACAACCCTCCGAGATATTTCCGCTTCTCCAGTTCTGGCCTCTTGTGCATCTCCGACTTTCATCGCTCCACCATTGGCGGCCTTGTCTTCAGCT
This sequence comes from Somniosus microcephalus, assembly GCF_052327205.1. NCBI lineage: Eukaryota > Metazoa > Chordata > Chondrichthyes > Squaliformes > Somniosidae > Somniosus > Somniosus microcephalus. The sequence continues at coordinate 225,434,525 of NC_140995.1, forward strand.
GCCAAGGCCCTATGTTCTGGAACTCCCTCGTTAAAGCCCTCCACCTCTCTACTTCTCCTTCTTTAAGACGCTCCTTAAAATCTACTTCTTTTACCATGGTTTTGGTCACCTGTCCTAATATCTCCTTATGTAACTCGGTGTTGAATTTTGTTTGATAACGCTCCTGTGAAGTGTCTTGGGACGTTTTACTACGTTAAAGGCGCTATATAACTGCAAATTCTTATTGTTGTAGGGGAATGGATTTGGTTGTGAAGTGCGTTAAATCTATTTCCTTATTTATTCTCAAAAGAAATGCTTTACTGTTTAGAAATGTGTATCCCGAAAAGTTAGGACTGTTCGCCTTGGAACAGAGAAGGTTAAGAGGCGACCTAATAGAGGTTTTCAAGATGATGAGAGGTTTTGATAAAGTAGATCGAGAAAAACTATTGCCCCTGGCGAGTGGGTCAATAACCAGAGGTCATAGATTTAAAATCATTGGCAAACGATCTAGAGGGGAGACGAGAATTTTTTTCACTCAGTTGTCGGGATCTGGAATGCTCGACCTGTAAAAGGTGGTGGAAGTCGATTCTAGAAATAATAGTACTTAAGGGGTGAACTTACAGGATTACGGACAAAAGGTGGGAATGTGGGACTAAGCAGGACTGTTCTTTCAAAGAGCCAGCACAGGCCTGATGGGCCGAATGGCCTCCTTCTGTGTTGTAGGTTTCTATGATTCTATTATTTTCAGATCTATGTCTTCCTCAGGCAGCAATAGTTATGCTGCACATCCAGTGGTAAAGAATGAATATGTTAACAATTCATTCAAATATAGAGCTTAATGTGGTCTCAACGAAAAAAAAAAGGCTGAATGTGTTGCCGTAGTTGATCACATCTCTCGCGTCTGCACAGAGTGCGTGGGCAGTGCAGATGAACAAAGCATTCAAAACAGGCGCACTTCAGCCATAGAATACTTGCATGCATGTCCTGAGATGGCCACTGTGTTATAGACCATCAGGCTTAGTGGCCATAAACTTCTTCCGCTGTAATGTAAAGTATATTATCCTCAAGGATTGACTCCCCTTCCCTCCTCACAAGTGTAAGCCTTGGCTCCTTTGATCTGTACCACACTCTTTCATACCAAGGCTAGCTGTTGAGCCCAGAACTCTACTAGGGTATGACTTACTTAAACCCTATTGTGCAGCACCAAAGCTCAACAACAAGGGTGGTTATGTCCCTTGAAGGGACAGAAGGAGTCAGGGTGATGGTGATCTCCAGTGTTAGGGTAAGGGCCTCCTTCAAAGATGATGGTGGAATGGGTGGCTTTTGAATCTCACCAAAGCACTGCTCAAGTGAGGATTGCTGGAAATCTCAATGAAAATGGGACTTTCACCATTCAGATATTGCTGAAATAATGGAGTTTATACTATAATACTATAATAACAGCACCAATGGTATTGGCTTTTACAGAAACTGCAGGAGCAGCAGGAAAACACTTCCAACCTACTTTGTGAGGTCATCACAATATCCCAATTCTACTGGAGGCAAAACTCAGTAATTGTGTCTGAGGTTAAATTGATGTGCACAGGCTTAGCAGCAAATGACAACTGAGAGACAATTAATTTAATGAGAGCGATTGTTTGTAAAGCAGGTCCCAGGAGTCCGGCGGTCACAGGATGTGCCTGGCACACTGCTAACCAAAACATGGTGCCAGAATCCTGAGGCAATAGGGCAAACATGACTAGGCCAAAATAGAGGACACAATGCCTCAGGTAATTGAGAGTGCCCTGCACACAACTAACCCAACGCAGAGGCCCAAAAGGTAACAGGGGCATGCCTGACACATGGCTAAACCAAACAAGGAATGGGAATCCTGAGGTAAAAGGAGGGGCCTGGCATACAGCGAAGGCAAAGCAGAGCCAAAGATTACAGAAATAACAGGGTAGGCCTAGCACATGGGCTTAAGCAAAAGGAAGGTTAATATTCCTTGGGTGTTTAAGGTGGAAGGTAGGGATTGAATTCATAAGAACATGACAAATAGGAGCAGCTGATCTTCTACCACGTCTCCACTTTCCTGCACTATCCCCATATCACTTGATTCCCTTAATATACAAAAATCTAAGGATCTCTGTCTTGATACTCAACGACTGAGCCTCCAGAGCCCTCTGGGGTTGAGAATTCCAAAGATTCACCACCCTCTGAGTGAAAAAAATTCTCCTCATCTCAGTCCTAATTGGCCGTCCCCTTATTCTGAGACTGTGACCCCTGGTTCTAGACACCCAGCCAGGGGAAATATCCTCCCTGCATCTACCCTGTCAAGCCCTGTAAGAATTTTGTATGTTTCAATGAGATCACCTCTCATTCTTCTAAACTCTATAGAGAATATGGGGGAGAAATTCAGTATAGCCCCGTTTGGGGCGCTAACTTTGCCGGGGAAAAATTAGCGCCCCCGCGCCGGAAATTGGTCGGTTTCGCCCCAAAGGGAAGCGGGGCACTACTGGAGGTGCCCCGCCTCCCTCTTGGGGCGCTGTGAGTGAATATCGTGGTGCTACGTGCTGCAGCGCCACACACTGCGGCATGTCGCGCTGCGGTATTGCAGGCCTTCCTCCCCTTCTTAAAGGGGAGGGGCCTTGTGCAGCATGATCTGGGGCCCAGCCGGGCCCCTGGGGATCGGGAGTGCAGGCAAAAGAGCCCGGCACCCAAGAGAAGTGCCGGGCTCTTGGAGCGCAGCTGGCACTCTGCGGGGGGGGGGGGGGGGGTTCCGGAGGCCGGGGACGGGGGACAGGAGCGTAGGCAGGTGCTGGCAGGCGGCCAACAACAAAAATGGCCCACCTGCACCTCGCCTTTAATTTGCGTCTCCCCGGCCGCAGGTACGCCACCCTGGCCCTGTTGGACATAGCGTCCGGCGGTAAATCAGGGGGTGCTCCCGAACATCGCGGCCGGGGCGTGAGCGGGTCGCTGCGCACACCGATGACGTCATCGCCAGCGGCGCAGCGCTAATGGTTAGCGCCACCACTAACCTCCCGCTGAATTTAGCGGGAGGCGTGGGCAGAGCCGCGGCCGGGCGCTAGTTGGTTTGCACCCCACTTAGCGCCCTCTTAAGGCGCTAACGGGTGGCGCAACCAACTGAATTTTTCCCCCTATAGGTCTAGTCTACTCAATCTCTCCTAATAGGACAATACCCCCATCCCAGAAACCAGTCTGGTGAACCTTTGTTGCACTCCCTCTATGGCAAGTATATCCTACCTTAGGTAAGGAGACCAAAACTGTACACAATACTCCAGCTGTGGTCTCACCAGGGCCCTATATAATTGCAGTAAGACGTCATTACTCTTATACTCAAATCCTCTTGTAATAAAGGCCAGCATACCATTTGCTTTCCTAATTGCTTGCTGTATCTGCATGTTAACTTTCAGTGGTTCATGTACAAGGACACTCAGGTCCCTCTGAACACTAACATTTCCCAATCTCTCACCATTTAAAACATACTCTAATTTTCTAGTTTTCCTACCAAAGTGGATAACTTCACATTTCTCCACATTATATTCCATTTGTCATGTTCTTGCCCACCCACTTAGCTTGTTTATATCCCCTTGAAGCCTTCTTGCATCCTCCTCACAACTTACATTCCCACTCAGCTTTGTATCATCAGCAAACTTGGATATATTATATTTGGTCCCCTCATCCAAATCATTGATGTAGATTGTGAATAGCTGAGGCCCAAGCACTGATCCTTGCGGTACCCCACTAGTTACAGCCTGCCAACCCGAAAATGACCCATTTATTCCTACTCTCTGTTTTCTGTCCATTAACCGATCCTCAATCCATGCTAGTATATTACCCCCAATCCCATGAGCCCTAATTTTGTTTAATAACCTCTTGTGTGGCACCTTATCGAATGCCTTCTGAAAATCCATATACACCACATCCACTGGTTCCCCCTTACAACAGTGACTCAAATTGTAAAAGTACTTCATTGACCATAAAGTGCTTTGAGACGTCCAGTGGTTGTGAAAGGCGCTATAAAAATGCAAGTCTTTCTTTCTTATCTATTCTGCTAGTTACGACCTCAAAAAACAGATTTGTCAAACATGATTTCCCTTTCATAAATCTGTGTTGACTCTGCCCAATCCTATTAGTATTTTTTATGTGCCCTGTTACCATGTCCTTAATAATAGATTCTAGCATTTTCCCTACTACTGATGTCAAGCTAACTGGTCTGTAGTTCCCCGTTTTCCCTCTCCATACTTTCTTAAATAGTGGGCTTACATTTGCTACCTTCCAATCTGCGGGAACCATTCTAGAATCTATGGAATTTTGGAAAATGACAACCAATGCATCCACTATCTCTATAGCCACTGCTTTCAAAATCCTAGGATGTAGGCCATTAGGTCCAGGGAATTTATTGGCTTTCAGTCCCATTAATTTCTCCAGTACTATTTTTTTTACTAATTTCTTTCAGTTCCTCATTCTCGCTAGAGCCTTGATTTTTCACTATTTCCGGGAAGTTTTTTACGTCTTCTTCCATGCAGACAGACACTTGGGGCTGGATTTTGCCAGCCCTGGGGAGGCGGGTTTGGAGGCGGTACTGCCGGGAAAATGGCAGAATTTGGGGGCGGATGCCCAACCCGCCCCCAACCCGCCTCCATGCCATCTTGCCAGGAGGCGGGTAGCCGACCCGTGCCGGGTCCCGCCACCTCGAGGCGGGAAGGGGATTAATGCCAATTAACTGCCTGTTAACAGGTAGTTAACAGGCAGTTTTTTTGCTAATCCCTATTTTGAACCCTGAAGTGTGGGCTTCCCGACGGCTCCGATCATCGCCAGGGTCAGCGAGGCGGACCGTCGGTCTGCGGGGGTTGGAGGGGCCAAGATGTCCGGTGTGCAGGTGAGTAATGGGTGCATGTGTGCAGAGGTAAGTGTGTGAGGTGTGTGTAAAGTGTTTTAATAAGTTTTATTTACCTTTACTTCTTCCTGCTTCCTCCCTTCAGGTCTCGGGAGTCCCTCAGCTCACCGGCACAGAAAGCAGAATGGCCGCTGAACTGTCAAAAGCTGCAGCCTTCTGCTTTCTGGTCAGGAAGGCTTTCTAATTGAGTCTTGAGTAAAGACACAACTTAGAAGACAGATTGTCAGAGTTTGACAGCTTCACAGAGCTGTCAAACGATAACATTTCATCTGTCAAAAGCTCTTGACAGATGAAACGGCACTCTCTGATGTCACCTGTAACTGGCTTTCCCTTAATTGGGCAGGCGGGCTTAACAAGGTCAATCAAGGGAAAATAGCGTGGGTTGGCCACAAGTCGATGGAGGCGTGACTAAAACCCAACAAGTGGGAGTCCCGCCTCCAAAAGCTCCCCATTGACAAAATCCAGCCCAAAGTATTTCCTGCCATTTCCTTATTCCCTATTGTAATTTCTTCTGTCTCTGCCTGTAAGGGACCCACATTTACTTTTGTTAATCTTTTCCTTTTTGTATACCTATAGAAGCTTTTACAGTCTGTTTTTATGTCTTTCGCTAGTTTACTTTCATATTCTATTTTCCCTTTCTTTTTCAATTTCTTGGTCCTCCTTTGCTGAATTCTAAAATCCTCCCAATCCTCGGGTTTACTACTCTTTTTGGAAACATTATAAACCTCTTCCTTTGATCTTATACTATCTTTAACTTCTCTTGTTAGCACAGTTGGACCACTTTTCCTGTGGAGTTTTTGTGCCTTAAAGGAATGTATATTTGTTGTAAATTATGTATTAATTCTTTAAATGCTAGCCGTTGCTTGTCTACCATCATACCTTTTAATGTAATTTCCCAATCTACCGTAGCCAACTCGCCTCTCATACCTACGTAGTTTGCTTCGTTTAGATTTAAGACCCGAGTTTTGGATTGAACTAAATTACTTTCAAACTGAATATAAAATTCTATCATATTATGGTCACTCTTCCCTAAAGGCCCCTTAATTAACCCTTTCTCATTGCACAATACTAGATCTAAAATAGCCTGTTCCCTAGTTGGTTCCTCAACATACTGATCTAGAAAGCTATCTTGCATACATTCCATGAATTTGTCCTCCACACTATTACTGCAAATTTAGTTTGCCCAGTCTATATGTAGATTAAAGTCCCCCATGATCACTATATTACCCTTGTTACATGCATCTCTAATTCCCTGATGTATACTCTGCCCTACATTATAACTACTGTTTGGAAGCCTATAAACAAGTCCCACCAATGTTTTCTGTCCCTTGCTGTTTCTTAGTTCCACCCAAACGGATTCTACTTCTTGATTTTTGGAGCTAAGATCCTTTCTCTCTACTCTCTTTATCCCATCCTTTATTATTAGGGCTAACCCTCCTCCTTTTCCATTTTGCCTATCTCTTCTAAAAGTTAAGTATCCTGGAATATTTAGTTCCCAACCTTGGACACTTTGCCACCATGTCTCCGTTATGGCTATTAGATCAAACCTGTTTATTTCTACCTGCGCTATTAATTCATCTATTTTGTTGCGCATGCTTCGCGCATTCAGATATAGTGCCTTTAGCTTTGACTTTTTTCTATTTTTCCCTGATGTCACCTTAGTCACTGATGCCCTATTACCTTTGTTACTCTCTCTGTCCCTTCCTGACCCACTCTGCTTATTTTTACCCAAAACTCTGCACTCTCTCTCTCCACACTCTCTCTCTCTCCACACATACACTCTCTCTCTCCACACATACACGCTCTCTCTCACACACACTCTCTCTCTCACACACACTCTCTCTCCACACACTCTCTCTCTCACACATACACTCTCTCTCTCACACACACTCTCTCTCTCTCACACACACTCTCTCTCTCACACACACACACTCTCTCTCTCACACACTCTCTCTCTCACACACGCTCTCTCTCTCCACACATACACTCTCTCACACACACTCTCTCTCCACACTCTCTCTCTCCACACATACACTCTCTCTCCACACACACTCTCTCTCAAACACACACTCTCTTGACATTACTCTCACTGCTTTTAAATGTACTTTTTCCTGAATCCTCCCATCCCCCCTTTATTAGTTTATAGCACTGTCTACTGCCCTAGTTATTCAATTCGCCAGGACACTGGTCTCAGCCATCCCAGCGAAACAGCTCCCTCTTTCCCCAGTACTGGTGCCAGTGTCCCATGAACTGAAACCCTTTCCTCCCACACCACACTTTGAGCCACGCATTTAAACATCTAGCCGGAAAAATTTGGTTGTTTTGCGCCTCCCGTTAGCGCCCTAAGAGGGCACCTTAAGAGGACACAAAGGAACTAGCACCCGGGCACAGCACCGCCAGCGCCTCCCGTGAAATTCAGTGGGAGGTTAGCGGCGGCGGTAACCGGTAGCGCCCCGCGGCAATGACGTCATCGCTGTGCGCAGCGCCCCCTGACTTACCGCCGGATGCTATGTCCGACGGGGTCGGGGGGGGGCCAACCTGCGGCCGGGGTGGCGCTAATTAAAGGCGAGGTACCAGGCGGCCATTTTTGTTGCTGGCCGCCTGCCAGCACCTGCCCCCCGTTGCCGTCCCCGGCCTTCTGAGAAGCCCTCCCCCCCACGGAATGCCGGCTGCGCTCCGTGAGCCCGGCACTTCTCTTCAGTGCTGGGTTCTTTTGCCGGCTCTCTGATCCCTGGTGGCCCAACGGGGCCCCGGGTTGCGCTGCGCAAGGCCCTCCCCTTTAAGAAGGGGAGGAAGGCCTGCAGTATCATGGCGGGACGTGGCACTGCAGCACATAGCGCCTCGATATTCCCTCGCAATGCCACAAGAGGGAGGCAGGGCGCTTCTAGTAGTGCCCCGCTTCCCTCTTGGGGCACAACCGATGATTTTCGGCCACGGGGGCACTAAAAGTAGCGCCCTGGCGAAGTTAGCGCCCCAAAGAGGGCACGACTCAATTTTCCCCCCCTAATCTGTTTGTCCCTATGCCAATTTGCACGTGGCTCAGGTAACAATCCAGAAATTATTACCGTTGGGGTTCTGCTTTTTAATTTGGATGTTAGCTCCTCAAACTCCCTCAGCAGAGCCTCATTCCTAGTTCTACCTATGTCGTTAGTTCCTACATGGAGCATGACAACTGGATCCTCCCCCTCCCACTCCAAAGTTCTTCTCCAGCCGTAAGGAGATGTCTTTAACCCTGGCACCAAGCAGGCAACACAACCTTCGGAACTCTCGGTCGTGGCTGCAGAGAACAGTATCTATCCCCCTGACTATACAGTGCCCTACCACAACTACATTCCCTTTCACTCCCCCCACCTGAATGACCTCCTGCACCATGGTGCTATGGTCAGCTTGCTCATCCATCCTGCATCCTCATCCACACAGGCAGCAAGAAACTCATACCTGTTGGACAAGGGCAAAGGCTGAGGCTCCTCCAGCTCTGCACCTGGGGTCCCCTTACCTGCCTGAGTTGCAGTCACACCCTCCTGTCCCTGACCACTAACCAGACCTGTACCACTACCTAACCTAAGGCTGCCTCCTGGATCACAGTGTCCAGGTAACTCTCCCCATCCCTGATGCCCTGCAATGTTTGCTTTGTTGCGCTTGGTTCTTACAGCAACGGGCATAATGGTTGTTTTTGTTGCAACTATTGCATTTTTTACCATATGCTGGACACTTTCTTGGTGTATGCTGTGTACCGCATCGACTACATGACTTCCGATTGTCCCTTTCATTTTCGTTCGCTGGCCATGCCTCTTTTTTCACATTGGCGCTCTTTTTGTTAAACGGTTTGTATCCGTTCTTTCTCACTGCATCCACGTTGCAGCTATTGTCACTGAACAGCTCCTTTGCCTGCAACTTCACAGTCTCTGTAGCCCTACACAGTGCTATGGCTTTTCCCAGGTCTAGATCTTGCTCTCTTAGCAGTCTTTCCCTTAGACCATTATCTGGAATACCACACACCAGTCTGTCTTTTATCAGCGAGTCTGTGAGTCCCCCAAATTCACATGTTTTGCTTCGGTTTCTCAGTTCAGTCACATACTGATCAATAGTCTCACCCGTTTTCTGTACACATGTGAAAAATCTATGCCTCTCAAACGTCACGTTACATTTAGGTATGCAGTAGGCCTCAAACTGTTCCATTATTTTATCTAGCTTCATTTTGTCTCCATCAGCAGCGAATGTGAAGTTATTATACACCTCCAGCGCTTCATCACCCACGACATGTAAGAACAGTGACGCTTTCATTTTATCACCTTTCTCGTCAGCTCCGATTGCTGATAAATACAATCCCAAATGTTGTTTGAACCTCCTCCAATTTTCAGCCACATTACCTGTCAACTGAAGCGTCGCCGGTGGGTGTAAACCTTCCATTTTTCACTTCGTTAGCTATTCTCTAATGGTAAGTAACAATGTTCTCTTTTGGCTCGCTAATCTGTGGAGAGCTGATTTAACTTCAGATTTTTCCTCTTCATCTCTTTCAATCCCACTTCTGACACCATGTATTGATTTCTTTGTGGGTTCAATGACGAGACATTTATGAAAGAGAATGTCTTTTAATCTAAAGTCTGTTCAACTCTTTATACAGCATTTACAGGAGACATCATGCTAGTGATGCATCTAGAACGAAATTGAAACCAAACTAAACTGCCTTGCTTGTCTCTGTCACATGCCCTCTGCTGGTCAGGCACAAGCAATCAATACATGCAAACATGCTGGTAAGGCATCATAATCAAACAGGCAAATACCATCTCTATTTGCTGATATCATTACACACCTTAGACTTCAGCTCAAAAACTCTGAGCTGAAGTTCCTCAAGATGCAGGCACTTACTGAAAACGTGGTTGTCCGGGATCACAATGCTCTCCACAAACTCCCACATGCTGCAGTTGCGGCACACCACCTGCACTGCCATCCCTATATGACCTTTTTTTATTTCATTAAATTTAATTAACTTTGTATTTAGGTAGCTTAGTTTACAGTGTAGTTTCTTGACTACTTACTTGATGTAGCTTAAGTTAAGGGTACTGAAATTAACTATTTACCTATCACACAAAGCACTACAGGAGTGTAGGCAAAAAGCAACAACTCCTTCCCCCTCGTCTCCAAATTCCCACTCTTTCCAAATTCCCAAATAAAACACTCTGTTCAAGTCCACTCCGTTTCATCCCGCTCTGTGCAGACCGGGAATCTGTTACCAAGAAGAGAACATGATCCATCAGAGAGCAGGCATGAAATTTAGAATCCATCTCTTTCTAAACCGCCTGCCTCTGCCCCCACCCACCCCCTCCTCCCCCCGTCCTATTTTCAAAGTCTTGAGCATAGCGCTGGCCAAACTGAATACATTTCTGTGAAATTGAAGCCTAAATGAGTAAGAAGTATTGAGAAACCCGGGACAGGGAATCGAAATGAAAACATTTGTTTCCTCCTTCTTATCTGATAGCAGACGGTAACTTGCTTCTTGCAGAAACCACGGGCTGATTAACCGTCACAGAATGGCCTTGCTCTTCCTTCCTCTTTTTGCTGGCACAGACATCTGTGAAAAAACGTTACAATAACTCTTCACCATTTCGCAAGTGTGGAAAGTAAAGCTTTCACAACCTGAATAGCTTATTCCGACACCTCTACATCAGTTGCACCCGCCTCTCTCAGCACACCGCTGGAAGAGGTACAAGCAAGCCAGCTTTTATGGACCTTCCATCTCTCTCTCAGTATTTTGGGCTGTGATATTAAAGGATGTCTGGGGGCCGTCAATCCACTTCACTGTATCTTGTGGTGGCCAATGGAGGTCCCAATAGATTCGATTTGCCCCCCACCCAATGGATGCTCTTTTGCTTGTTCTTCAATGCTCATCTTAGAAATTCCCTCCTTGGCTTCACCTCATTCTACTGTTCAATCTTCTCCCACCCTACATCCCAGCACACATCCACTGCTCTTCCACCTCTGTTCTGCGGTGTACCCCAACCCACTCCTTCCACTACACCATCAATGGCAAGAGCCTTCAGCCATCACATCACATGGACTCTGGAATCTCTTCCTAAACCTCTTTACCTCATTACCGCTCTCCCCAAAAACCTGCTTGAAACTGACCCCTTTGACTGTGCCTTTAGTCACCTGCCTTAACCTCATCCCTACTTCTCGCTCAGCATCGACCACTCCCCCTGTGAAGTGCTTCAGGATATCTTGTTACGTGAACCTCCTTAAAATTAGAGCTGGGCCATTCAGGGATGATGTCAGGAAGCACTTCTTCACACAAAGGGTAGTGGAAATCTGGAACTCTCTCCCCAAAATGCTGTTGAGGCTGGGAGTCAATTGAAAATTCCAAAACGGAGCTCGATAGTTTTTGTTAGGCACGGGTATTAAGGGATACGGAACCGAGGCGGGTAGATGGAGTTAAGATGCAGATCAGCCATGGTCTAACTGAATGGCAGAACAGGCTCGAGGGGCTGAATCGCTTCCTCCTGTTCATATGAAAAATAGAAATGCAAGACATGTTGATGAAGTTTTACTTCAATGTATAAGTAATGACACGCATTGTGTGTGGGTGATGGTGGAGGGGGGGGTGGGTGCGGGGAGTTGAGGATTGGCACTTCTGCTCATAGTTTTGACTCTCACACTGTAGGTTGCCTCCTCTCAGGCTGGATGGTGACGGTGAGCCTGACAAGCCTGAAGGGAGTGGCAACCCATACTCTTACCAAACAACTTCTAACACCTAGTTCAAATCTAAAGTGGAACTTCCAAGAACATGAATGACTGATGTTTACTGTATTGCTGTGGTCAGTAACCTTGCAATCTATCGGAGGATTGTTGGAATGGTTTCATAATCCAGAGTGCACTAGTCCTCCCAAGGAGACTTTTACTCTGCATCTAACCCGTGATATACCGAACCTGGGAGCGCTTTATTCTGACAACAGTTGCCTGAAAAAGGAAAGAATTCTATTTACCAGCGATATCCTCCCCCACCCTGGTGATTGTGACTGCCCTTTCTAAAATGAAACAGTGGGGGAACGGGACGGGGGTGGGGGGAGGAATAAGAGGGGCAATAGAGAAACATCTGTCTTTCCTGCTATGAGTTGCATGTTGAAGGTAAGCTAGTGGGCTTCAGCTATGCATTTTAGAGCTGTATCTGGTTTTTCAAGGAATATCTGGCAGGTCGATGGATCTGATTAAACTTCTTGTCCACTGGTCCACCTTAATCAGGAGGTGTGATATGTCCCGATTAACATTAAACAAAAGACAAGAGATACCTTGTGGAGGACTCCCAATCATTTAAAAAAGCATATTGCACCCATGTTTGGCTCTCCCTCTGAATCAGAAGGTTGTGGGCTCAAGCCCCATTCCAGGATTCGAGCACATAATCTAGGCTGGCTCTTCAGTGCAGTACTGAGGAAGTGCTGCACTGTTAGAGGTGTCGTCTTTAGCTGAAATGTTGAAAGGGCAGGTGGGCCTCCGTTTAAGTGGCTGTAAAAGAATCCCATGGTACAGGAAACTCTTTGGTATCCGGCACCTTCGGGACCGGGATGGTGCCGGTTGATTAAAAATTCCAGGTAATGGAGATGTATACCTACCAAGGTACGAGAGCCCCGTTACAGGGCCACAGGTGCAGTAACCCCGGTTACACGGCCACAGATCCAGGAGTCCCTGTTACACGGCCACAGGTGCAGGAACCCCGGTTACATGGCCACAGATCCAGGAGTCCCTGTTACACGGCCACAGGTGCAGGAACCCCGGTTACACGGCCACAGATCCAGGAGTCCCTGTTACACGGCCACAGGTGCAGGAACCCCGGTTACACGGCCACAGATCCAGGAGTCCCTGTTACACGGCCACAGGTGCAGGAACCCCGGTTACATGGCCACAGATCCAGGAGTCCCTGTTACACGGTCACAGGTGCAGGAACCCCGGTTACACAGCCACTAATATACAGTAAAACTTACCTGAACCTACTCCTGAATTTTGCTGGTTAATAGAGAATTCCGGATATTTAGGTGCTGTTTAAATGAGAGTTTCCTGTACTACATTTGAAGAAGAGCAGGGAAGCTCTACTGATTTCTTGGCCAATGTTTATCCCTCAACCAAAACAGATTAACTGGTCATTTATGCCATTGCTGTTTGTGGGGCCTTGCTGTGTGCAAACTGGCTGCCATGTTTGCCTGCATAACAACAGTGACTGCACTTGAAAAGTAATTAACTGGCTTTGGGACAAAATAGGAGTTCTTTTTTCTTTTCATGTCCAGCAGGTAAAGCTTTGGTACTAAGATATAGAAGCAGAAAGGCCCTGGGCTCAATTCTCAGTCTGGGCAACAATTGTGATAGTATAACTGGCCTCAATGCCGACCCACACCCACCACCCCCCCCCACCCAACCCCCAACATATTGACTGATCCAGAGATCTGTTTCCATGGCTACTGACACTGCACCCAAGTGGCCATTCTTCCCGTGTTTTTCAAGACAATGAGTGTCACCAGGCTCTCATAGACATCACAGTTGATCCGGTGGTGCTCCTATCATTGCAAGGGTAGATTCCAGCAGAGGTTTTTGCATAATGATCAAGATTGGCTGATATTTGCCTCCCTAGCTCAGGGGCTCTGAGAGCATCCCAACCAGCGCCCCCCCCCGCCACCCCCCCCCCCACCCCGCTCCTGACTGAGATCATCTAGCTCATCAGAGGCCAGGGAATCAAACCTAAGACCCTCCTGTTCTGAATGGTTGAACACCACAAGGGACACATTAACCAACTATCCATTGGGGTGAGCTCCATGTGTTGATTCCTTGAAGGAAAAAGAAAAACAGAGAATTAACCATCAATGCACCAGCAACCTGCAGAACAACACAGAGCTGCTGCAGTCAGTCTCGTCAGTCAGTAACGAGAGGACATAAATTAAAAGAACAAAGCGGGAAGTTAGGAGAATTAAAAATAACAGAGGGTTGTGAGGACATGGAATACCTTACCAGAAACAGTGGTGGAAGCTGAATCCATAATAGATTTTAAAAGGCAGGGGATACATCTGGAAAAGAAAAATATTTTTAAAAAGTTAGCGTGGGGGGGTGGGGGGGGGGGGTGGTGGTGGGGAGGGGGGCAGGAGAATGGGACTAAGTGGCTGGCTCTCTCAGAGAGCCGGCACCAGCACAAAGGGTCAAATGGCCTCCTCCTGTGCCTTAAAATTTGTTGATTTGCCTGCAGCTAACAAAGTGCATACTTTTCACATTTGCCAGTGATAGTTGCAGGAGATCTCCCCGAGGTCCTAGTGCCTCCCAAGGAGATGCTGTTCCACAGCATCCACTCGGTGTAGCTGGATTACATGGTTATAGGGTGAGCTTGTTGAAGTTTACAATATAATAAAAACAGAAAATGCTGAAAACACACACCTGTCAGAATGGAGTAGACACAGATAATAACTTTCTGATTGAGATTAGAATTTTCCTTTTGTTCTTTTTTTCAAAGTATATTTTATGTTTAAATTATTCTATTAGTTGTGCCTCCTCACAAGGGGGCACTTGCAAATTTGTTTTCCTGAAAGTGACACTGGAACAAACCAGCTTAAAAAGGCATCTGTCGGGAGAAAGGACAGGTTCTGACCAAAATGTCAACCTGTCTTCCTTCTTGCCAGATGCCAACTGATGCTGTGTATTTTCAGCACTTTCTGATTTTGTTTCAGATTTTCAGCGTTTGCAGTTTTTTTCCTGCTTTTTATTTATATTAAATATTAAAATAGCTTAGGTAGGGCGAATCCTGAATATATACTACTTAAAAATAAGACAGAACAGTAGGACCAGAGTTCTAGTCAGAAAGGACTACTTAAAAAAAAAGAACTTGCATTTATATAGCACCTTTCACAACCTCAGGATGTCCCAAAGTGCTTTACAGCCAATGAAATACTTTTGAAGTGGAGTCACTGTTGTAATGTAGGAAACACAGGAGCCAATTGCGCACAGCAAGCTCCCACAAACAGCAATGTGATAATGATCAGATAATCTGTTTTTGTTATGTTGATTGAGGGATAAATATTGGCCGGGACACCGGGGATAACTCCCCTGCCCTTCTTGCATGGGATCTTTTACATCCACTTGAGAGAGCAGACGGGGTCTCGGTTTAACGCCTCATCCAAAAGACGGCACCTCCGACAATGTAACACTCCATCAGTACTGCAGTGAAGTGTCAGCCTAGATTTTTGTGCTCAAGTCTCTGGAGTGGGACTCTGGACCCACAACCTTCTGACTCAGAGGGGAGAGTGCTACCCACTGAGCCACAGCTGGCACATGCAAAGGGCGATAAATGCCTAGAATAGTCTACCGCACACAGCGACAGAGACACATCCTTTAGTGCCAGCCACTCAAAGCATAGTTGGATTCTAGGCCGTCAAAAGTTAGAGGACTAGTGGGATGAACTTTGGTGGGCTGAATCTTCTTTGTTCATCTTTGATCTTCCTCATGTCTGATGTGTAAATGTGCTGGTTTACTTAATAACTTTGAATTATAGGAACATGGCAACAGGAGTAGGTCACTTAGCCCCTCAAGCCTGTTCCGCCATTCAATTAGATCATGGCTGATCTGTATCTTAACTCCATCGACCCGCCTTGGTTCTGTAACCTTTAATACCCTTGCCTAACAAATTTTCAACTGACCTATAGCCTCAACAACTTTTTTTTGGGGGGGGAGCGAAATCCCCGAGAGTTCCTGATTCTACTATCCTTTGTGTGAAGAAGTGCTTCCTGACAACACCCCTGAAAGGCCCAGCTCTAATTTTAAGGTTTGTCCCCTTGTTCTGGACTCCCCCACCAGAGGAAGTGAGGAAATAGATTCTCCCTATCTACCCTATCAACTCCTTTAATAATCTTATAAACACCTCAATTAGATCGACCCTTTAATCTTCTATACGCACGGGCATACAGGCCTATTAAAATAGCATGAACCATTGTCCTCAGTTGATCAGAGAAAAACATTGGAGCAGTGACAAAATTACATCTCAAGAGCGCTACAAAGACAAATATATTTGTTGTATGACTTTTTTAAACCAGGAATGTCTAATCTGCAGTCTGTGGGCCACATACAACCTCCGAGGTCTGGCAATCTGGCCCTTGACATCATAGCCCAGTTCAATTTGCACTTATGTTGTTTAATTTGTTGATTTGCCCTGCCATGTTCAGTTGACATGACCGTTCCTTCTGCGGCAGCTCTCCGAGAACTCTGCGTTCCTCCAATGCTGACCTCTTGTGCGTCGCCGATTTTCTTCGCCCTCCATTGACGGCCGTGCCTTCAGCTGTCCAGGCCCTGGAATTCCCTCCCTAAACCTCTCCACCTCCCTCTCTCTCTCCTCCTTGAAGACGCTCCTTAAAACCTACCTCTTTTTGGTCACCCACCCTAATATCTCTTTAAGTGGCTCGGTGCCACCTGTGAAGCACCTTGGTATGTTTTATTACGTTAAAAGTGCTATATAAATGTGTTGTTGTGATTGTTCGAATCATAGATTGATACAGCACAGAAGGCCATTCGGCCCATCGTGCCTCTTTGATACAGCTCTCCAAATGGTTCCACTCCCCTGCTCTTTCCCCATAGCCATGGAAATTTTCCCCTTCAAATATTTAGCCAATTCTCTTTTGAAAGTTACTATTGAATCTGCTTCCACCACCCTTTCAGGCAGTGCATTGCAGATCATAACAACTCACTGCATTACGAATTTCCTCATATTGCCTCTGGTTCTTTTACCAATTCCCTTAACTCTGTGTCCTCTGGATACCGACACTTCTGCCACTGGAAACAATTTCTCCTTATTTACTCTATCAAAAACCCTTCATGATTATGTACACCTCTATCAAATTTCACCCTAATCCTCTCTGCTCTAAGGAAAACAACCCCAGTTTCTCTACTCTCTTCACAAACTGGTCTTTCATCCCTGGTTCTATTCTAGTAAATCTCCTCTGTACCCTCTTTAAGTCTTTGACATCCTTCCTAAAGTGTGGTGCCCAGAATTGGCCACAATACTCCAGCTGGGGCCGAACTAGTGTTTTTTAAAGGTTTAGCATAACTTCCTTGCTTTTGTACTCTATTTATAAAGCCACGGATCCTGTCTGCCTTTTTAACAGCCATCTCAATCTGTCCTGGCACCTTCAGAAAATTGTGTACATACACCCCCAGGTCTCTCTATTCCTGAACCCCCTTTAATATTGTACCATTTAGTTTATATTGCCTCTCCTCATTCATCCTACCAAAATGAATCACTTCACACTTCTCTGCGTTAAAGTTCATCTGCCATGTGGCTGCCCCATTTCACCAGTCTGTCTCTATTCTCCTGGAGCCTGTTGCTATCCTCCTCACCGTTTACTACATTTCCAAGTTTTGTGTCATCTGCAAATTTTGAAATTATGCCCTGTGTACCCAAGTCCAGGTTATTAATATATATCAAAGTGTGTATGCTGCGAGGTTTAGTGACGATGTAGGGGGTGGCGTGTGCCCAGTCAGCTCTGCCCCTGACTGTCTCTGAGCGGTTCGAATCGCTCCCACACCCCTGGGTTCTAGACACCGGGCTTAGGTACAGGCGGCGATACAGAAAATCGAGTAGACAAGTGGTTTGGTGCAAGAAAACTGCAATTTTATTAAAAGGCACAATAAAACACAATCTTACTGAGAATTACTGAAATAATTACAGGCATATAAAATTACACTTATATGGGAATGGGGAACACACGGCACATCGAGGGAAACAAATACATTAAAATCCCCTTATCCTTATCCTTATCCCACCCCCAATACCTAACTAGATTAAGCGAGGTGAGCTACCGCCTGACCCAGCCCCTAGGGTACTGAATTTGGATGATCAGCCATGATCTCATTGAATGGCGGAGCAGGCTCGAAGGGCCGAATGGCCTACTCCTGCTCCTATCTTCTATGTTTCTGTTTCTATAGGGGCCAGGAATTCATGCTCACCAATTCGAAACCTGTTGCTTTAACTGGTTATGGGTTTTGAGGTTCACTCTTGTTGACCTTTGGGGTTCGTCGTTGCCACGTGGTCACAGGGCGCGGCGATGGAGTTGTTTGTGCGAAACACCCTCCTTTTTCCTCCGTTAACGTCTCCCTCGAGTACTTTGTCGCGATGGGTCTTCTTCTTCTTCGGGCGGTCGGTCGCCGACGGTTTTGCTGCGTTCGGGGCTCGGTCGGCGGTTTTTACCATTAGACAGATTTTTCTACCCAAGCTTCAAACGCCAGCTTATTCTTAATGGGGTTTTACAGTTCAAGCATCAAACGCCAGCTTATAACTAGGCCGTTTGTCTTGATTTCACTGTCCATGCTTCAAACGCCAACTTATTCACCAAACACCAGCTTATAACTAGGCCGTTTGTCCCCCAACGCGTCTTTCCGCTGCCCTCTGCCTTTACAGGTTTTACCGTTTTTCTCGTCTCGTCTTGTCTATTTGTTCATGGCCCCGTGTGTCCTGTGCGTTTTCGATTTGGTTCTTGTTCTCCTCCCCATTTGGCCCTGGTGTTGTAATGGGCGTCCTCGGTGTCGGGGCGAGCAAGAGAGCGAGCAGCAAGAGCAAGAGAGCGAGAGCTACCGGTGGCCCTACAATTATACCCGGTTCTTCACCCCTTATCTACACGCCAAATCAGGTCAGTTCTTTGTCTAACTTTTGGCGGGCTCGTCTAAAATGATTACAGTCATTTACTTTAACGACTTCTGGGATGGTTGGCTTCTTGTTTAATGGCTTTGATATCCTGGCTGTTTGTTATTTATGAAACTTAATCGGGTTTCCTGGCTTGGCAGCTACCTGTGAGCTGTTACCGATTATTTATGCGAGAAGTTGATGGCCTCAAGATTAGGGCCATCTTGACTTGATCTGTTCCAAGGTGAAGAATGCATATTCTGTGTTTACCTAGCTGTCTGGCTTTAGAAAAGGACAAAGTCTTTCACAGATCCATGCATGTTAGGTTTCATTTCAGGGCCTGCCTTTTGCAGGGCCTTGCTTTTAAAATCCTGTCGGTTTTGGTCACGAGGTCTCAGAAGCCATTTTGGGTACCCTTTTTAATAACTTGTCCATACAGGGTCCCTTTATCCATAACTTTGGGGAATGTGGGAATTTTGAGAACCCTACACTCCCCCCTGTTGATACTAAACTCGCTTTAAGTATCATCCTGACAAGGTGAGCAAAATTTCCGACCCTCCATAGTCAATCTTCCCATGTAAATACCTATCTATGATCCCACGACACATGCACTTCCCTATTCTGTAAAAATGTAGTGTACATAAGCATACATAGAATAATTACTGTCATTTACACACATCCAAGCATGGAGGGGGTCCAACACCCCTGCACCACTTGGTACACATACATCTTTATTAAGAATAACACGTCGAAAATCTTTATTAAAAACAACAAAAGAACACAAAAAAACAATCTTTATTCAGAAAACACACACAAAAAAAATTCAAACAGGTGTATCTCCCTCCACCTTGACATAATGTTCCTTCCAGGTCCTTTGGTTTCGGAATTTTAGTATTTGGCCTTTTCCCTTGCACTGAGTGCACACTAGGTACAATACTATTCCCAGCTGGCAAACCACGAGGATGTGGGAAGCCAGTCTAATCCACAAAGGGACCTCTATATTTTCAAAAATGTCCCACCAGGGCGGAACTACAATGTCCAATATCTTGGCCTCTATCTCTACCATCTTCTGCTCCAGAGTGTCAAAATGTTTCTGTAGGACTATTGCTGCTTTGAGTATTTTGGTAAGATGTTCTGGGAGAGGGGGATTTTCGTAGCCGAAATGTGCTACATACTTTTGCAGGTTGGTGAAATTCTCTTTTACAGTGAGGTAAACAGTGGAGGGTTCAGGAATGAGGACAATTCGTTCCTGGGCCACTTGAACTTCTGCCTCGGGTTTAAAGCAGGAACTGCTGTCACTTACCGGACACCAGCTATGCTGTCCATGCTGGTAGTGGGGCGCACCTGTGGTGACACATGTCCCACCTCCTATATATGCTACCTGTGGGGGAACATGGTCTTGTGCCATTACCTCCATGGTACAGTTTATAAGTTTTGCGCCAGCAGCTTTAAACCCGCACTGTGGTTTTGAATAGGCGTTCAAGTGCTGGGGACACAGTATTATGTGTGCTCCCCGGCTCCGGCACCCCGAGAGGTCAGTACCTGTCCTAGCGTGCTCCCACTTTATGACATAAGGTGGGACCACTGTGAAACGAATGTGTGCACCCCCTTGAATGACTCCAATGTTCACTACTCTGTATATCGGCGTGGGTCGGGCTGTCCCACCCATGACCGGCATCCTTACTACTATACCCATGATAGTATGATTTGAACGTCCACAATCTACTGGGACTGGGTAGGCCTCAGAAGCTAGCCGGAGTTGACACAGGCTTAATGCATTCTCAAATGGGTGGAGGGCTGCGAGGTATTTGTTGCTGATCCAGGAGGGGACTAAACCCTGTTTTAAATCCTCCAGATTACTGCGGCCCTTGCCCAGCAAACATGCCCCGTACAGCACGCACATCTCGTTCTGTGCAGCCTGGTCAGAAGCATTTCTGTCCTCTCTTATGAGGGCATTCACAGTTTTGCCGTGTCTTTCCAGCTCAGCTATTATTTCTTTTAAATGGACCGTCATGGCCTGGTCCTCATGTAACTCTGAGCCGACTACCTTGTTTTCATCCATCAAGATTTTCCTCAATTGTGTTTTTAAACCGTTTATCTGTGTCTGCAATTCTATGTCATCCAAACTGTTGATGACAGAGGATCCTGTGTTAAACGCTGTGAAAACATCATTCCAGGCTCCCCTTCTTTGTCTCCCCGCATTACCAAAATACTCATGGTGTGTGGTGTACAGTTCTGTCTTGTCTGCATTGGCAAAATCGTACTCGTAGAATTTCCTAAACATCTCTTTTAACAGGGCCTGGTATAGCTGTTCTGTCTCTTTGGGGCACCACTCAGGTAAGTGTACCTCGGTGAGGTTCAGGATCACGGAAGCTACCGCGTAGTGTACCCCCTGGTATAGTACCTGTTCCGTTGGTACTAGTACCAACCCATTCCCTGGTCCCTTGGTGGTGGCAGGGCACCCCTCTCTGTGTGTCCTTGCTGCCTGAGTCATGGGCAGGGGCTTCCGGGCACGTGCCACTAGTTCAGTGGCTTTGACTGGGGCTGGGTAACGTGGGACTATGCAGGTGTGTAGGTGGGAATCCCATTCCACCCCCTTCCCCTTATCCTGCCATGATGCGGAGAAGATGATAGATATGCCTGTGGGACAGGGCCTTTGTGACCCCCACATGCAGACATAAATTCCTTGTTCCGACTCCCACCACTTATCCCAGCACACTCTCATCCCCCCTCGGGTCCCTGTGACTGTCCGGTGGGTGTCGTTCCCCATTCGTTCCCAGTCAGCTGTACGATCCCCCATGTCCTTGCTCAGCTTTCTGAGCCACCACCACCGTCCCAGGGGAATCTGCACCCTGCAGGTCAGGCACACGCGCTTCCCCTCAGCGACCCCGACCCGTGAGGCCACAACCTGTACGCTGGGGCAGGGGAGGGAGGCCTCCCAGTAGGTGAACCCGGTCTGGCTGGAGTACCGGGTGGAGTTGGATCCCAGCCACCCTGGCCATCTTCCCTCATGGGAATAGATGGCGGGCTCCTCCATGCCTTGTTCGCTGCTCCCAGCAGTCACAACTGGTGCTTCTCTCCTGAGCACCCATAGATGTGGGAGTCCTCCACGTCACCTCGCTTTCCAATGTTCATTCCTATCAGGGCGAGTAGGAGTACGCCCCCCTTCATCCTGAAATCCTTTCCTCTACTTGCCCTCCATAGGCAATGATTTCTTAAATCCACCAGGATCCCGTGGCCTACAATAAAGTTGGCTCCCAGGACCCCTCTTCCACCCTCCACTTCCCACTTCATTAGGATACAGGTCCACTTAGAGCGGAGTGTTCCTAAACAAATGGCGAGCGGGATGGAAAATGAGCCGGCCTGTTCCCTGCCTGTGAATCCCGACAGACTGTATGGGACCCCATTAGATAGAGGTGAGGTGGTGGGGTTAGCTGAATGGACCACGGTGCATGATGCCCCCGTGTCCAACAGATAGGTCCCCTTCACCTTTTCTACCTCCATCTCCACGAGGGGTCTCTTCCATTCATCGTACCGAAGGGAACACAATTCAATTCAATTCAATTCAATCCAATTCAATTTTATTTGTCATATATGCAGCAAACGTGTGTTCTGCACAATGAAATGTTGATTTTTACGAGTCCTCCCAACATTGGAATAAATCTGGCATAGCAATGATAAAAATACTGATAGAAATACAGTAATAATAAATAAAACAACAGTAATAAATAACAACAAATTATTTGTTCATGAGTCTTATGTCCTGGGGGTAGAAGCTGTTTCGAAACCTGCTGGTACGAGACCGTATGCTTCGGTATCTCTTACTGGACGGGAGCAGGGCGAAGAGGTTGTGGCTGGGGTGGCTCGCGTCTTTGATGATTCTCAGGGCCTTCCCCTGGCACCTCTCGGGGTAGATATCCTGCACAGCAGGTAGTTTAATTCCTATAGTATGTTGTGCAGCTTTCACCACCATCTGTAGGTAAACAAGCTGCGCTGGCTCTAGTCAGGGCTGTGGGTTGGATGGGGCTGATGGGGTCAGAGCACCGGCAGCGGCTGCTACTCTCCCCTGGCCAGTCAATAAGGACCACATGGTGTCCAAAAATGACTCGACCGTGGCGGGAGGGATTCCTGCCTCTGCCTTTTGGGCTGGGGCTGTGGAATTCTTTCCCTTGTTATCTTTCCTAGGGTTTTTGCACTCCTTCCTCCAGTGTCCATCCTTCCCACACCCGTAACAATTAAGCTTTTTGCTGGAAGGGTTATTCCCTTACCCTGTCCGGGTTTTACCTCATGCACCTTCCCCTTAGGTGGGTGTGCATCAGTTCCCCTACCGTTCTTATAGGCTAGGGTCAACTGTCTGATCACCGTAAGTTCGGTGGTCAGGGGATTCTTGGGGTCGAACCAGACTTCCGCCTTGGCCCGGGCCTGTGGCAAGCTGTTTGCCACCAGGCAAAGGAGCCAGTGGGCCAGCTGACCCTGGTTCAGGAATGCCCGATTAGGTGTCCCAGGACAGGCGCTCCTATATACCGGCCATAACCTGTCCGCGAAAGCCTGCGGGGTTTCCCCTGCGAGCTGCACTGTCTTCTCCACACGGGAGAAAAGACTTCCCTCATTCATCCCCATGGCCTCCAGAACTTCATCACTGAGCTCCTCATACCCGCTCTGCCCCCTCTTACACTCGTCAGAGAGGGACTGGAGGAGCCTACTTTCCAAAGAGAACAGCAGCATTTTGGCCTGCTCAGCATCATCGCACTCGTTGACGCTGGCTGCCTGTTCCACTTCCCTGAAGTGGACCGAGGGGTACCCTTTTTCGGTGAGCTTTGGGATATGGCTCACCATAGCCCTAAGCTGTTGGGTGCTATAGGGTAATACGAACTGGTTTTGGAGGGGTCCCTCGTCCTCGCCATTAATGGGTGGACTGAACCTCCGATGCCGAGCTGGGCACATCGGCCCCGGCTCCAGCCTCTCTTGCGGGGGTTGTTCCACCTCCGCTTCCACCCCTAACCTCACCCCACCTTGCTGCCAGACCTTGCTAAAACCTGGCACTACGGGTGGTGGTCGTGGGACCTGCTGTTCCTCAACCGGGTCGTCCCTTGGCACTACCTGTGGTGTCTGAACCGTTCTCCCCTCATTCCCTGTAAAATCCGCCTGGGCTGCCTTCGGGCTTATGAGGCACACCATGCCCTTTGCCTTCCTTAGGGCCAGCAGGCTCAGATTCTCTATTTGTTCCTTGCAGGGGCCATGATCTGCATCTTCAAACCCCTGTTCGCTCACTAACTTATAAGCTGCCTTTACTTCTTTTACTTTCTCCAACTGCTCTCTTACTTGCCTCGCTAGGACGACGTTCTTTTCCCGCAACCTCAACTCACTGCTCTTGGCTTCGGTGACCTGGCACTGTAGGTATTCCAACCTGGCCTTATGTTCTCCCATTAATTGTACCCTTTCCTGATTCAGGGCCTGCAATGCTACCAGTAACTTCACCCCTGCTAGAGCCTTGTTCTGGACCTCCAGGGCTGACTCCCTTATCTCGGCTGCCTGTGCTGCAACGAGCCTGTCCAAAAGCTGGACCTGTTTCTTGAAGCACATCAGCCAGACTGCCTTCTCTAGGGTTTCTTGTGCTCCTTTCCTTCTGTCCACTTAGCTGCGGCATCTACCGAACGCCCAGCCTTTAACAGGTTGGTGATCCACTTCTTCGTGATATTCACCTTGCTGAACACATAATCAGAAATCCTTTCCTCCATCACGGTTTGCTCTTCCGAGCCATTGTCTACTGTATCGCACCCCTGTTGCCGGTGTCCTGCCGCGGTCGCCATTTCTGTAGGGGGTGGCGTGTGCCCAGTCAGCTCTGCCCGACTGTCTCTGAGTGGTTCGAATCGCTCCCACGCCCCTGGGTTCTAGACACCGGACTTAGGTACAGGCGGCGATACAGAAAATTGAGTAGACAAGTGGTTTGGTGCAAGAAAACCGCAATTTTATTAAAAGGCACAATAAAACACAATCTTACTGAGAATTACTGAAATAATTACAGGCATATAAAATTACACTTATATGGGAATGGGGAACACATGGCACATCGAGGGAAACAAATACATTAAAATCCCCTTATCCTTATCCCACCCCCAATACCTAACTAGATTAAACTATGAGGGGCCAGGAATTCATGCTCACCAATTCGAAACCTGTTGCTTTAACTGGTTGTGGGTTTTGAGGTTCACTCTTGTTGACCTTTGGGGTTTGTCGTTGCCACGTGGTCACAGGGCGCAGCGATGGAGTTGTTTGTGCGAAGCACCCTCCTTTTTCCTCCATTAACGTCTCCGTCGAGTACTTTGTCGTGATGGGTCTTCTTCTTCTTCGGGCGGTCGGTCGCCGATGGTTTTGCTGCGGTTGGGGCTCGGTTGGCGGTTTTTACCGTGAGACAGATTTTTCTACCCAAGCTTCAAACGCCAGCTTATTCTTAATGGGGTTTTACAGTTCAAGCATCAAACGCCAGCTTATAACTAGGCTGTTTGTCCCCAACGCGTCATTCCGCTGCCCTTCTCTGCCTTTACTGGTTTTACCGGTTTTCTCGTCTTGTCTTGTCTATTTGTTCGTGTCCCCGTGTGTCCTGTGCGATTTCGATTCGGTTCTCGTTCTCCTTCCCGTTTGGCCCTGGTGTTGTAATAGGCGTCCTCGGTGTTGGGGCGAGCAAGAGAGCGAGAGCTACCGGTGGGCCTACAATTATACCTGGTTCTTCACCCCTTATCTGCGCGCCAAATCAGGTCAGTTCTTTGTCTAACTTTTGGCAGGCTCGTCTAAAATTATTACAGTCATTTACTTTAATGACTTCTGGGGCGATTGGCTCCTTGTTTAATGGCTTCGATATCCTGGCTGTTTGTTATTTATGAAACTTAATCGGGCTTCCTGGCTTGGCAGCTACCTGTGAGCTGTTACCGATTATTTATGCAAGAAGTTGATGGCCTCAAGATTAGGGCCATCGTGACTTGATCTGTTCCAAGGTGAAGAATGCATATTCTGTGTTTACCTAGCTGTCTGGCTTTAGAAAAGGACAAAGTCTTTCACAGATCCATGCACGTTAGGTTTCGTTTCAGGGCCTGCCTTTTGCAGGGCCTTGCTTTTAAAATCCTGTCGGTTTTGGTCACGAGGTCTCAGAAGCCATTTTGGGTACCCTTTTTAATAACTTGTCCATACAGGGTCCCTTTATCCATAACTTTGGGGAATGTGGGAATTTTGAGAACCCTACACTGACTGTTCTTAGCAGATGCCTTATTGGTGGGTAAATCAACACGAAGATCAGTTAGTGTCAATAACTTGAGATGCGAAGAATGGAACATGGATTTACATGTTGTACTGTATATAGCCACCGAGGCTCCATGTAGCCTATGTAACCCACAGAGATAAAAAAAAGCTTGGACAATCCTGCTCCAGATATTAATATGGCACTGTTTTCACAGAAAGGCATTTGGAAAACTTCACTTGGGAGGGGAATAGGAAGTCAGAGGAACCACCTGTCATTTATGTTCCAAATGATATATTGACATATTTTGCTGTGTTTTGTCTTTGCATTGTGTAAATGCCTCACTTTTCTCCCCTGCTCGCTTGCTGGCACTGCGTCTTTGCTGGGGGGAAGATTTCCACGGGTATTACTGGTTTCTTGACCAAGTGACCATACCTCTCAGGTGAGCCTAGCGATTGAGTATCCACTGTCTATTCAACCATGGGAGGAATTTTTATATTCTTACCCTCATGTGCAAATCCCTCCATGGCCTCGCCTCTCGCTATCTCTGTAACCACCTCCAGCCCTACAAGCCTCCGAGATCTCTGCGTTCCTCCAACTCTGGCCTCTTGCTTCCTTTGCCCCATTGGCGGCCGTGCCTTCAGCAGCCTAGGCCCTAAGCTCTGGAATTCCCTCCCCAAGCCCCTTTGTATCTCCACCTCGCTCTCTCTCTTTAAGACGCTGCTTAAATCCTACCTCTTTGACCAAACATTTGGTTACCTGTCCTAATGTCTCCTTCTTTGGCTTGGTTTTAATTTTTGTCTGATTACACTCCTGTGAAACGCCTTGGAACGTTTTACAACATTAAAAGTGATATATAAATGCCACGTTGTTGTTGTTGTTGTATTGAATAGCTACTGGTCCCTTGCCCAAGTAGCCATACTTCTTTGGTGAGCCTAGGCTTCGAGTGTCCACTGTCTGTTCAACCATGGGGTAGCGTATCGCAGCCGAGTTCAATCCTGTCATTATGTACGTGCACTTTCCTTTGTGGTGGAGGGCTGGCCACTGTGCAGTAGTCACGAGTGGAAAAGCTTGAGTGCTTTATCTATGTTTGTAATCTTAAGTATAATATTGAGTTTAAAAAGTTCTTGCTGTAGCTTGACCCAGCCACCACCCCATCCAATGCAACATCTGAGGACCTGACTTTACAGAGCCACTTGTTTCTGACTGTTCCAGAAACTGAGCCAACCAACTTGATAACTTTATTTAAAATAAGTGGATAGTTGCCACGTTGGGAAGGGACAGAAACCAAAAGAGCCTCAAGTTATTTTTACGTCACATGCAAACAAAAAGGATGACACTTTTCTGATGCAATTGCACTTTCCAACTTACTTCATTCTGTTTGTCTGCTCAGAAACAGTTGGAAAACTGGAACTTAGCTTCCATCGTCCACACTCCATTTTCTGACGAAGGGTCATTGACCCGAAGCACTGACTCTGCTTCTCTCTCTCCGTGATGCTGCCTGACCTGCTGAGCGTTTCCAGCATTTTCTGTTGTCACCCACGATATTTTGTTCTTTGCAGGACAAGGCCTCGCTTGAGATGTTGCCTCATTGCGCAGCCTGCCAGCACGAAGCTCCTCCTTCTGGGCCTAGCCAGTTGGATCGAAATGGCCCATTTTTTTTTCATAGCAACATCCTACGTTATTATGACATAAATCAATCTTACAGCCCAAGAAAATTAAATTCAGAATTGTATTGTACCTTGGTTGTTACTGGTGCAAGACTAGAATTTGGAGACTCAACTTTATCTGTCACTTTTCACTAATTTTGCATTGGCCACGGGTGGAGGGAAGGGCTTTATTTCTGGCAGATAATGGGGCTTCCAACGTCAGGCAGTGACTTCCCCCAAATTTAATTATTAGGGCTGTGCTATTAAGACAATTGCTGCTGAATTTGAATGCACTTGCATTCCGCTCAGAGTGGGGGGTTGCTTAACAATAGCCCAATAGAGGAACCCAGAAAATGTGAGAGGAGGCTGCTTGAATCTATTCACACTTAAACAGAGCACTAAAAAACTGCATTAACAAAAACATATAAAACTTCAACACTGAGCAGCACCGGGCACTCTTGTGTACCGGATCAATGACAAAACAGCAATATATATCCCCAAATTACCCAACACTGCACTTATTATTAGATGATGAAGACGAAACTTTAAACCCATTTACAATAAGAAGTCAAAATGCCTTCAACGTGTTTATTTAAACGAGACGCAAATTTTAAAAAAGCAAAATATTTTCCCTCTCTTATATATATATATATATCAATATATAAACATTTCCACACTCTTATCTTGCAATGCCCATTTTGTTTAAACATGGTGTGTTTACCCACTTCTAAGTGGGGATTTTTTTTTAAACACGAATTCATTTGGCGTGAACTTAGCGAGTATTGGTTTTGAAAAAGCTCTCTTGCAGTGAGTAGAGGGCGGGGAGGGAGGGAGGACTCCACCTCCTGGACGCTGATAAATTGCTACCAGCGGCTTCAAATGTGATGCTCGGTGAGGCGCTGCCTCACTTTAAACAGCTTCCTCAGACCGACACGTGTCGCGCGAACGCCAGGGCAAAGCGGACCAAACAAAATCCGAACTTCTACACCAGACAACTTGATTATTTAAAAAAATATATAAAATACAATTACAAAAAAAAAAGTTACACAGAAACTATTTAAAATATTTGTTTTTTAAGAAAAGCACCAAAATATTTTTTTTTTTAATCCAATCGGATGGTGATTGTTTCCGAGTGTGGGGGGGGGAGTGTTTTTTTTTGGATCCACGGCCGAAGTGGATTTTATAAGGATTTATTTATCCCCCCCTCCCTCCTCCCCTTGTTTTAATTTGGGGGAAGAAACTTTTCCAAAGTTTGCTGGCTGGGAGGTACCGCGCACGCGCGCGCCGCCAAGAGCGCCCCAAATTCAAACGAGAATTTCGCAGGAAAGTGCAGTTTTTGTTTTACAGAAAAAGTGGTTGCTGCTTTTATTTATTTATTTTGTTTTCTTTCTCGCGGGGGGTGCCAAGCTATTTAAAAAAAAAAGTAACAGTATGGTCGACAGGGGCCCCTTACTGACCTCAGCCATCATCTTCTATCTGTCAATCGGCGCTGCTATCTTCCAAGTGCTGGAAGAACCGAACTGGACCGAAGCGGTGGAGCGGTACAAGATCAAAAAGTCTCAGATCCTCAAAGAACATCCCTGTCTCACCCATGCAGCTCTGGAAAAGATTTTAGAGGTAAGAGTTATACACTATAAAGATAACACGCTTCACACACTCCCTCCCCTCTCTGTTGTTTCTCACTTCACTTACATTCCTTCTCACTCACTCCCGCTCTCTCTCCAAATATCATTTAATTTATTAATCTTACATTTTTGATGGTGTGACTCTTTCCTCCCGTCCGCCAGCCAAAGCCACGGTTCCAATCAGTCCCCCCCCCCCTGTATCCGAATCCCATAAAAGTTAACGTTTCATATATGACTTTAGAATTCCCCCAATTACTTTTCACATATGACTCAAATCCCCCAAATTACTTTTCATATATGATTCAAATCCCTCAAATTAATACCTTTCATGTATGACTAAAATCCCCCAACTTTTCATATATATGAAAGGTAATCATTTAGGGGAATTGAGTCATATATGACTTCTGTAATAATATCCCCTCACCCGGTCAAAATTATCTGGCTTGTCGCTTTAAGAGAAGGAGCTTCTGGTGAAGGGTGCTAAGTCGTAATGGAAATGAAAATATACTCTTTCTCCCTTTTCAGACGTTTTCCTTTTTTCTGTCGAGCCCTGGCAGTGAGAGTCCCAAGTTGTGCATTAGAACTCGTGACTTCTTTCATTTGGAGTATTTCCCAACTCCGGCTCAACAGAAGCTGTGTTTTCTTTAAAACACAAAATGTGCCGGCAGTGAGTTTACACACAATGTAAAAAGGACACCAAAAAAAGATTGTTGAAACCTGACTCTCCATGAGCGGGAGGGAGCGGGTGGACTCTGTGAAGTAGGGTCAGTACTTTACTGACCCGCAGTGGGGCGGGGGAGAGAGAGAGAGTCTCTCTCTAAGCACAAAGGCTTGTGTATAATATGACGGTGATCCCGGCTGTTCTGTCTCTCCCAGGCAGAAACGATTTAAAATATATATATATATTAAAAAAACTTGAATGCTGGAAATGCCAAATAGAAACAGTAAATGCACAAGTTGTCCGTCATCATCTCAAAGCTAGCCTTTAACATGCAAGGTTTCAAGCTGGGGTCAGGTCATCGGATTGTCTTCTATCTGCGGGTCGGGTCACGGTTCAGTGTCTTGACTATTTTCTCTCTCTCTCTCATATATGTGTGCATATGTATATATGCGTATATGTTGATCTGCTAGTATGTTATCTCTGTTGCTGTATGCAAATTGTAAAAACAGTTTCTGCGGCTTCATCGCATTGCTTTCCTTGGGGCAGCTGACACTGCCGTTGAGAAGAATAGGCGGCCCCTTCACAAGTGCACAGCAAAAAAAAGTTTGCAATCTACCAGGTTAATATATCAGGCGAGAGACACCCCCTCCCACCCCGGCCACGCTTTTGTCACCAGAAAAGTTTTTCTAGGAGTTTAGATTTTCTCAGGATTAAAGAAAGATCAAAAGTACAGTCTGATACTTGAACAAAATAAACAAGGACGAGGGAAGGAATTGGTGTGCGCTGTTTGTTTGTTTATTGATAATTTACTCGCTCACACTCTCCCTCACACACTTTCTGCACTGCGGGGCAGAATTGCACTTTGTGTATACAGGATGGCCCAAGGACTGTTGCAGAGGCGGAAACCGAAGAATATAAATAAACAGAGGAGAAAAAGCCCAGATAGCACGGCAGCACAGTGTGTGCAGGGGCTTGTGTGGTGTTGAAAGAATCTACTCATTATTCATTCAGTAAAGACGGGTGGCTGAGGAGAGAGTGAATATTCAGACATGCATGTTGGGATTGTACTTAATATTTTGATGACGCGTGAAATGCCAGCATCTCCAGTTTTGAACCCAGAGTCCAAACTCCACCTGCAGATACACCGAGTTATCATGTTGTAAAAGTATTAAGAAAGATTTTTCTGAAATTCTGCTAAATGGAAGTGACTGGTAATGGGGGAGGGGAGTGATTCACTGAAACAGTACCTCTCTCTTAAACCCCAACCAAGCACATCTCTTCGCTGAAAGAAACTGCATACCAGTATAATATTTATTTCCTGGACCCTTTAGAGGTATCTGACCCAAGTGCTGATATCTTTCCACCAACCCCTCTCCTCTCTAAGGTATAAAAAGTATTCTGACTCTGTAAACAGAAGTGTGTTTTTTTAAGATGCCGGTTTACTGATGAACAGTTAGATTGCGGTTCTACCCTGCCTTCCCTCACTTTCCCCCCCCCCCTTAGATTAATTCAGTTGGTTTAACTTGAACCTGCATGCCTTGCAACCTGTCCAGAACGGTTGGGGAAGCAGGTGGGCGGTTTTTCACAGTCAAGTGCACATGTTTTGTGTTTTTTCAGAGACGCCACTGGCAGCTCTCGGCAGAAGTGAAACTTGGTGAGTGAGAGAGCCTGCGATTCTTGGCGGGGTTTCGGGGGAGGGGGGAGGGGGGGGGTGGAGGTTATTGCACCTGTGGTTATAGAGAGCAGCATTCGATAGCAGTTTTTGTTGACAGTCGGCACTGACATGGTGGGCAGCTGTTGAACTCGTCGAGTAATGGGAATGGCCAACATTTGGGGGGGGGGGTTTAAATCTGCTGACAAGCTCCTAATAAGGTTTGTGCTGCAGCGGGTGTTGGGTTTTCAAGTCCAGAACTGAAGGGAGCAGTACTAGGAGGTGGGGGTGTGAGGGACTATGGTTTCAGCTCTGAAAGTCTTCTTGCTGAGGAAAAATGCATTTTGACACCCTCAATAACTCAATGTACAAATATAAGATCGTCGCTAATACATCCAGGAGGGAATTCAGTAGAGACTTCTTTAGCCAGAGAGCAGTTAGAATGTGGAACTTGCTACCACAGGGAGTGGTTGAGGCGACTAGCACAGAGACATTTAAGGGGAAGCTGGGGATGCTAGATAAGTACATGCGGGCGAAAGGATTAGGAGGTTCTGCTGATAGGGTTAGATGAAGTAGGGCGGGAGGAAGCTGGTGTGGAGCATAAACACTGGCATGAACCAGCTGGGCCGAGTGGCCTGTGTCTGTGCTGTAACTTCTATTCACATTGTAAGAGACAGAAGGGGAGGGGAAAGAGGAAAAAATCCTTCAGTTTTTAGAACTTTTTATTTTGGTTTACGTATCAGAAGTTTGTGCAAAACTGACTCAAACCAGATTGTCTGGTCCAGAACCATACAGGTGGCAAGTCAAAGCCGAGGCTGAATTAATTCAGAATGACGTTTAAAACAAATAAAAATTTTCCAACTGCATATTTTTTTCTTGAATTAGTTTTTAAATTGCAGAAATATTTCTTTTGGGGAGTGGTCATGTGGTCAGTTATTGCACGTACCTCCATTTGCAAACCAGCCAAAGTGTCCAGCTGTTTTAGTAGGTGACAATGGGCCTTTAAGTGAAGCTGTCTCCGTCATGGCACTCTTGAGAATCCCTGCCATACAACACCATAAACTGCTTTAAGTCTTTTCTGATGACGGCTTTCTTCAGAGTGAAGAGTCATTGTAAACGGCTTTCCCTTTAATCAACCCCTTGCAATGGGCTCAAGGAGATAAATTGACCTTTAATTGGGCACCTGTTTGCCTTTAAGAGTCAGTTTTGTTGCCTTTGACTTATTGAAGGCCCACCCGTGGTGTGGGTTCTCGAGATGCCCGAGCCACTGACCTGAGCACAGCCTTTGACGTTGGTGCCATTGCAGATAGTGGCATTAGGGAAAGTACCAAATTAGTGGGTACTGCCAGCTTTTGAGTTAAGCCATCCTTCTCCTCCTTGTACGAGTAATGCTGCCATTCACTCACTCACTCGTGTGGAACAACCCTCTGTTGATTTTGAAGAAGTCTCGTCAGCC
Organism: Somniosus microcephalus; assembly: GCF_052327205.1. Lineage (NCBI taxonomy): Eukaryota > Metazoa > Chordata > Chondrichthyes > Squaliformes > Somniosidae > Somniosus > Somniosus microcephalus. The sequence goes on from NC_140995.1 coordinate 225,467,310, forward strand.
ATGGCTCAGTTGGGTAGCACCCTTGCCTCTCGAGTCCGAAGGTTGTGGGTTCATAGTCCCACTCCAGTGACTTGGGCACAAAAAATCTAGGCTGACACTTCACTGCAGTACCGAGGGAGTGTTGCATTGTCAGAGGTGCCGTCATTCAGGTAAGATGTTGAACCGAGGCCCCATCTGCCCCCTCGGGTGGACATAAAAGATCCCATGGCACTATTTCGAGACAAGCAGGGGAGTTCTCCCCGGAATCCTGGTCAATATTTATCCCTCAACCAACATCACTAAAACAGATTATCCGGTGAATTATCTCATTGCTGTTTGTGGGAGCTTGCTGTGTGCAAATTGGCAGCCGTATTTCCTATGTTACAGCAGTGACTATACTTCAAAAGTACTTTTGGTGTGAAGTGCATAGGGATGTCCTGAGGTTGTAAAAGGTGCTATATAAATGTAAGTCCTGCAAAAGTTATTGGAGCAAAATAATGGTAAAACTAAGGTCCCATGGTTAATGCTGGTCTGTGCTGAGTTAGCTGATCTCATCCAAGGTGTTGGGGATAATAAAATTAGCTTCAGTGCCACCGAGCCAGGGGCCAAATCAGTCAGGGTTCTCCCTCCTGCTGGAAAGTGTATGTGAGGACACCGGGAAGGGCGTGATGCACCCACGGTCGAATAGCCTGCCAGTGCCCTCGCGTGAGGAATGACTACTTGTCCAAGAGACCAAATGTGTTCTGACGCCTATGGAACTGTACCGCAGTATGAATCCGTGCCTCCAGGAAAAAGGGGGGGCGGGGGGAGGAGTGGGGAGAAACAGCGATGGGTGGGGAAATCTGCACAAATATGTGGGCAGTTGTTTTGAAAAAGATTTCAAATATGTGTCTTTTTTTTATAGCTCCCCGAATTTCCCCAGTTGCCGGGGAATCTTTGTATAGATGAGTGACGCTGAAACCCTGCCCCCACCCACAGAGGGAGGAGTGGGAGAGCGTCCTCTCTCTCTCTCTCTCTCTCTCTCTCTCTCTCTCTCTCCTGATGAAACCACTTTTTGAAGCAGTTCTTCGCTTGTGAAACCCCAGGAGGTATTGGTGATGATGTGGTGAAGGGGTGAGGGAAATGAGTTCAAGGTGTGGCCACATTGGTTGATGGAAGACGTCTTCTTGCATGGGTGTGGTTGTACCTGTTTGCTGCATGGACTGTTGTAGCGTGAGATCTTGTCGGGCATTTTAACTTCTTTATTTTTTAGTGCACTCTAAAATGTATTTTCTCGTGCAGCTATGGTCGGCGCCGTAATTGCATCACGGCTGAACTGGCTAACGTCGCCGCGTACATGAGCGCTGTGGAAAAGTCCGCCAAGCGGTTCGCAGTGGTGGTGACCCCCTCCCCCTTCAGTAAGCTGAAATGACTGAACTCTATTTTTCTCTCTTTTGACTTGACTGTTGGGGGGGTTTAATTCCCTCTGTGCAACAAACTGGTTGAACGGCCGCGTTAACGGGATAGCACTGGTCGGCAATGTAACGCACACGTTAACCAGCGCGCTTTAAAAATTCCGCACAGAGGAAAGAAAACCCCTTCGTTTTGAATCTGAACCAGCTCAGGTTCAATCATGGCTGTGGTGATGGCCCTTAACCCATTTGGTAATGCCAGCTTTCTGTGATAATAATTGTTTAATAGACTTTTGTTCTGCTGATTTATTGTGTTCCAACATGTATTTAATAGGTTGCCCTTTGACACTCGTGTTGAGGTCACATTGCTATCTGGTAAATTTTACAGCTCGTATTGTGAACTGCAAGTGGAACTTCTCAAGGTCTCTGTCCGAACTACACTAAACGCTTGGCGTTTGTCATATACTTTCATCATTTAAAAAAAAACAAAGTCTCCCCTACCTGTCGGTGTTGACTCCTTGTTGGAGTACAGTTTCTGTGGATACTGATAGTCCTCTTGTACCTTGGCTAAATTGCCATCCTCCTTGTGCAAGCTTTGACGGTAAGCGTCGGCTGGTTATTCGAAGGCTGGTGCTGTCACCGCCAAGCCTGATCCTGTCCTCACCTGACATGTCCAGCAGGAGTCGCTGAAGGTGATCACGAGCCAGACCATTGGCTGTTTTTATTATTCTGTGTGGGCTGGACATGAACTTATTTTATTCTCGTGCTTTTTGCCCCCCTCCGACCCCATCCTTTTATGCTCAAAGTTAAGATGGTCTCTCCTCGGGTAAGCACTGTACTCTGATAACAATTCTTCCTTCCAGGTAGATTAGACATTGATCTTTCACTTTTGGGGCCAGGGTTTGAACCTAAGCCAGACTGATGGAGTGGAAGGATAGCAAAATACTGCAAATGTTGGAAATCCGAAATAACAACAGAAAATGCTGGAAAAACTCAGCAGGCCAGGCAACATCCGTGGAGAGAAATTTGAGTTGACGTTTCGGGTCGAACCCTTCTTCAAAACTGGAAAGAAAAGAAACTAGATCGAAGGCAGGGCTGCGATCGGACAAAAGAATAAAAGAAACAAAAGAAGTAAAAGAGATTAGAAGCTAGACGAGATGGTAATAGGCTGAGATTAGGTGTGAAGTGTACTGGCTGGGCAAGAGATAGCTGCCAGGTGTGAGAGAAACAAAAGGAAAAGCGGGGGGGGGGGGGGAAGGAGTGGAAAAATTACAAGAAAAAATTAAATAGGGGCTGAGGTTATGATCTGAAATTGTTGAACTCGATATTCAGTCCGGAAGGCTGCAGAGTGCCTAATCGGAAGATGAGGTGCTGTTCCTCGAGTTTACGTTGAGCTTCCGTGGAACAATACAAGAGGCCAAGGACGGTGAGGTCCAAGTGGGAATGGAGCGGTGAATTAAAATGACAGGCGACCGGAAGCTCGGGGTCACCCTTACGGACTGAACGGAGGTGTTCCGCAAAGCGGTCACCCAATCTGCGTTTGGTCTCCCCAATGTAGAGGAGACCGCATCGTGAGCAGCGAATACAGTATACTAGATTGCGAGAAGTACAAGTAAATCGCTGTTTCACCTGGAAGGGGTGTTTGGGGCCCTGGACAGTGGGAAGGGGGGAGGTATAGGGGCAGGTGTTACATCTCCTCCACTTGCACGGGAAGGTGCCAGGCGAAGGGGAAGGGCTGTTTGGGGTGATAGAGGAGTGGACTAGGGTGTCTCGGAGGGAGCGGTCCCTGCGGAATGCTGAAAGGGGAGGGGAGGGGAAGATACGTTTGGTGGTGGGATCACTTTGGAGGTAGCGGAAATGCCGGAGGATGATCCGTTGAATGTGGAGGCTGGTGGGGTGAAAGGTGAGGACAAGGGGAACCCTATCGTGGTTCCGGGAGGGAGGGGCAGGGTTTTAGCGCGAACGCAGTCCCCCACTACCACAAATTTTGCAGTCGAGTATCTCGCATTTGGGGACATCGCAGGCGTCAGCACACCCGAAGTGCAATGGGCTAGCCTCGTCCTGGGAGAACCACCTTCTTGATCATGGTCTCTCCCCTGCCTACTCGGACCTCGCCGTCCTTGGCCTCTTGTATTGTTCCACGGAAGCTCAACGTCAACTCGAGGAACAGCACCTCATCTTCCGATTAGGCACTCTGCAGCCTTCCGGACTCAATATCGAGTTCAACAATTTCAGATCATAACCTCGGCCCCTATTTCATTTTTTCTTGTAATTTTTCCACTCCTTTCCACCCCCCCCCCCCCTTTCCTTTTGTCTCTCTCTCACACCTGGCAGCTATCTTTTGCCCTGCCAGTACACTTCACACCTAATCTCAGCCTATTACCATCTCGTCTAGCTTCTAATCTCTTTTACTTCTTTTGTTTCTTTTATTCTTTTGTCCGATCGCAGCCCTGCCTTCGATCTAGTTTCTTTTCTTTCCAGTTTTGAAGAAGGGTTCGACCCGAAACGTCAACTCAAATTTCTCTCCACGGATGTTGACTGACCTGCTGAGTTTTTCCAGAATTTTCTGTTGTTATGATGGGGTGGAAGTCTCCTCTGTCCGTTTTCTGTAATGTGCTTGAGGCATCGATCCACGACACAAAACTGCCCCACGTTATGCACTGATTGGCATTAAGTTAGCAATCTTGCTCCGAGAGGCCACGGGTGTGTGTGTGTGTGTAAAGATGTCGCACTCTTCTGAAGTTGCGGCTGAGGCTCATTGTTGGGTCAGAGTAGAGGGAGCTTTTACTCTTAATCTAACATTGCTTTACCTGATCTGGGAGTGCTTGATGCTGCTGGCACTGGGGGTGTGGGGAGTGGTTTGAAATTCAACTTTGGCAATGGCGCAAAATATGCGGCAGCGAATCGGCCGTCCGTTATACAACCTGCCCAATTATCCTTTCCATTGAATTCAATGAAAAGAAAAATCTGGCAGGATTATATATCGGGCCAAAGTTGAATTTCAGTCCCTGTATGTTTAAAGTGGAAAGTTGCTCCCGTTTCCCAGAAACGTCATTCCCCTCACTTCAAGTGAAAATTTCACCCCGGGAAGGGGTTGGTGGGGGAGAGCCTTTTTTTCTGCACCTTTCTCTCTCTCACCCTCCATCTATTCTGACCACTGGGCTACAGAAGAACATTTTCTGCTTGATGTAGCCTATAAAACCAGTAGCACCCAGATCTGGGGGCCACTGGTCACTGTTTTCATCCCTAACTTTATTCTTTTCTCTTTTGTACGTTAAGTGGCGTAACAGGGTGCAGCCGGAGGCAACTGCAACGAGCGCTGATGTCTCTCGATTTTTGACCCTGGTGGCTGCTGGGAGCACCGAAGGACTCGGGAGAAATTGTACTGGAGTACCAACGGGCAAGTCACAGATTTTCCCCCAGATTTAGTTAGCAGTGCAAAGCTAGGCTTGAAATGTGTCGTGCCAGGTGTCCGAGGAAAGGTAGAGGGCAGCTACCTGGCATTTACAAACATTCATTGGTCCCAAGGTTGGGTTTTAAATTTGAGTGGCTGTCGTGGGCCGAATCGCCTTTTCTCGGTCCGTGTTTTTTTTTACATTGAGTAATTTGAATAGATTAGATGGGATCAAGGCCACCTCTTACTCCTCCTTAATTATAGAGTTTATGTGTATCAAAGTTTTGAGATGCATTTGTCATACCTGAGGCATCACGCATGCAAATTACTGGTGTCACTTTTATTAAAAAAAAAAGTATATTTAAAAAAATATATAAAAAACAGAAAGCCAGTCATTTCCTGCTGGTTTCTACTGACGTTCAATAAGAGTCTGGGATTTACAAGTAGCTGCCAATCTATCTAGCCACATCCGTTTCCCTCCAATTTGAGCTCAATTTTTGCACATTCACAGCAATTAAACATTGTGGCCTTGAAAGCACACACTAAAATGCGTAGAACGCCACCTTGTCAGTCGGATAAATCATTGTGCTTTACGCGGTATAATACTTCTGTCCTTCTAAACTTGTCTCCTTTGACTTAACCCGTGAGCAATGCCAGGAAAGATCCACTATTAACCAATTTTAAATGTTCCATGATGCTGGGTTAACTTTGTGATGGCAGCACTGGCCTTCCGCAGCATGTGGTAAAATAAAGGTAGCGGTGCTGTAGCTGCCGGAATAACCAGTGACACCCAGACCTGGGGGCCACTGGCCACTGTTTTCATCCCTAACTTTATTCCTTTCTCTTTTGTACATTAAGTGGTGTAACAGGGTGCAGCCGGACGGAGGCACCTGCAACGAGCGCTGATGTCTCGCGATTTTTGACCCTGGTGGCTGTTGTCTCTCGACTTCAGCCCACTGAAAGAGAAGGTGTCCGCGACCTACCTCCGGAAGCAGCGGCACCACTGACTGCGATAGGAGCCATTTTTGAGCAGCTCAGGCCTGCAAAGCAGTTTTGCGGCCACCATTGTAGATGGTAGAGAAACAAAATTGGAAATCGAGACTTTTAAAAACACTTTTTGGAGGAGAATTTGGTATACGTTCCAGAATAAAACGGGTCACAACCTATACCAAACTCTGGAAGCGAAGGGCCTGCATGGCCCCCGCTGTTTTGGTCCTCACTGTGTTTAGGCATTCCTGGCAGCTGCCTGAAAGGAGCTTTGGCCCAATTTAAATACGCAACGAAGGGTCCCGTGCCTATTTGATTTAAAAACTAGGCGGAGTATGCGCCATACACGCTCCAACTAATTTTTCCAGTTCTATAGCGGCCTAACTATTGGTCCTTAAAGGGACCACTGGAGGCTGTGGAACAAAGGTCTAGGTTATTTAGACTTTACATTACATTGTGGGACCAGGAGAAGCAGGAATTCTCCTCTTGGCTCCATGGCAAAACTGCGGGCTACTACCAGCCCACGCTTGGCCTCCTTTTGTTTCCCCCTCACACCTGGACTTAACCTGTGGGCTGGCTCTGCGTCCAAACTGGCCAAAATTAGGACCAATATTGGGAAAGACTTGGCGCCTACAGCTCGTCGCTATTATCGTGATGAGGCCCAGGGACCAATTTCTCTCGCGCTTTGGGCCTCAGTCTTGGGAATGATTCCATGTGCGCATTTCGTATCCGAAAACTGGCCCGAGCCAATTTCTACCCCTTTGTTTTGGCTGCTATGTAATTTGCATCATAATTTCAACAGTGGCTTTCAGTGACACTGGTGGGAAAGGATAGACAGAAGAGCCGAAGTATACCTGCAGTACACCCTGCCACACCCCACCTCCTCCCCAAACACACCAGCAGGTGGTATTGCAGAAACACTTCAAGGAAGATTTCTGCAGTGCAAGTGTACTGCAGACTGTAAAGTCAGGACAGTGCTTCTGCAGAGAGTGGCAGAGCGTGAGGCTTGAGCCCAGCAATGTTTTTGTCTTCCTGCAAGTTAGTTCAATGGCCAACTTGTTGTAGGGTGCCACTGAGCAGATACCAGCTCAACAGGGAGGAAGAGAGGAAATCATCTCGACCTGCCTTTGCTTGCCTCCCAGTATCTTGATTTTTGGAATGATAGTGGTAGGGGTGCAGTAGGGTGGGTGGCTGTCTGGCCTGTGGTAGATAGTGCAGAGGAGAAAAATGATTCCCTCCGCTGCACTACTGGAGGCCAATAATTCAGGCACTGTGGCCCTGCCCTCTGAAATTTTTTTTCCCCCAAGACCACTTTGCCTTGTTACCCTCCCACCCTGCTTTCTCCTAGAAACCCTTCTCTTGGATTATACAGTCTGACTCCTTTGAACCCCCTCTCTATCTCCGCCCACCCAACAAATTGCACCCTCCTCCCAGCTCTGTGTCATCATTATTCACCTTGTGAGAAGCTCCGGGTGAAGTCTTTTGTATAATTGGCGCTTGTTATACAAGCGTAACTTTAAAAAAAAAAAAAATCATAAATATTGTATATACAGGAAACTCTCGTTTAAACGGCACCTAAATATCTGGAATTCTCTATTAACCGGCAAAATTCTTGCTCTGAAAACAACACCTCATTAACCGGCAATGTTGCCGAGTCCGAGTCTCCCGCGGTGGCCGAGTTAGTCAGTGGGGGTAGTTCTCCAAACTGCCACTACTCGGCTTCTTGGCGCTGTCGGAAGTCGGAACACCTCAATACCAGGAGTCTGACTCTCCCGCGCTGCCGGTAGTCTCTTCCGATCCGCCATTTTACAGGGGTACTGTGTGTCTCCCACGCTGCTGGTAGTCATTGCATTGCATTGCCCTCAACTGGCAGTACTGTACTTAATCAAGCATCTTCCACCATCCATTTAACACAACATTCTGTAGGTGAGTACCCATTTACTGTATACTGCACATTTCTTGATTTTTTAAAATTTTTCTTCGTTAAAAGTAGCCTCGGTAGATAACCCTCTCCGTCATCCGGAATTTTTGATCAACTGGCAACACGCCGGTCCCATCGGTGCTGGATACCAAAAAAGATTCCTGTATTTTCAGTCAATTTTCTTGTGTTTCTAAGCTCTCCCTGATAATTTTGATAATGGTCTTTAATGGCCTGTTTGAGACCAATTTGTCCTTTTACCCATTACTGTTTAAAAAGAAAATATATTTCAATCATTTATCGCAAATGTTGCTGTTTCCTTTGCTGCTTCTTTGCCAAGGTCAGTGGGTATTACTGATTAACTCCCGGCCTTATCGACCAAGAAACTTTGTTCTCCGCCTGCGCTCGGGAGGCTCTGGAAACTTCCATTCTCTTCTCTTCGACAGAGACCTCCCTTCCCCGCCCTCCCCTCTGGAAGTTCTCGGTTTATTGAAGTATTTCACCACCTTTCTTGCCCAGGAAGAGCATTCCTCTTCAATGTTTTTTTTTCCCCTCATAATTTTCCTAGCAATAACAAATATGTTGGAAGGTGCGAGAATCTGGTTTGACTCAGTCTGACTCTTCCTTCCTGCCATTTCAGTCTCGTATTGCAGCATTAGCCAAACGTTCCACACAGTTCCAGCTATACCCCATGCCACCTGCCTTTGCACGGGAAAGTAAAGAATAAGCCCTGTGAAAACCACTCCACACACCCCAGCGTTGCCCTTGTGCATCACCCAACTCCGAAGGGAGGGAATCGGGTTCAATCCCGAACTATCGCGCTGGAGGATGGCGGGTATTCAGTCCCACAATGAGGGGACTTTCATCTTCCAACTCTGAATTTCAAGGTTTTCCACATCCTGTCTCGAGTTTGTTGGCAGAAACCTGCATTCCCTCATTATAAAATACCAGCCTATTTGTAAATGAAGGAAAAATTTCATTACACCGGTGATTTTCTTGGCACGCGGCTTAATCTCTTGCTGAGAAAATATCATTAGTGTGGTTAAAAAGTTTGACTGAATGCAGGCTAATGTTCAGTCTTTGCCTCTGCCACTGATCTGGAAGTAAGAGCCAAATACTGGCTGAGAAATTATCTTGGGGGCCATGTTGTCCTCTCTCACTCACTCTCGGTTTTTATTGGAAAAAGCAAATGTGACTGAACCGTGAGCAAGACCAGTAGAAAGCAGTAAACCACTTCTGTGTTTACTGCTGCGTGGAGTCTCGCTTCCATTTTAGAATGTGCTTATGGAAATTAGCAGCAAAGCATGAGAAACTGTTGGGAGAATTGTGTGGAAAGGAGAACGATAGAGACAAAAATTGTGTTCAGTACTCGCAATCAGACCTTGTAAGCTTTGCGAAAGAAGGATAAGATCTTAATCACTGTGCAGTTTGCATTTAAGTTGCGTTTTAATATCAACCATAATGCATAACTAGCACTGATAGATGATCAATACTTTTTTCTGAAATCCACTGTATGGAACCGAGCCAATGCCTTTCAACATGCAGCTGGTTTTGTGTGCAATACAGTGATTAGTGTCACTATGTCCAGTGATGTAAGATCAACAGCCAGTGGGACATATTGGAGGTTTAGTGCAAAAAATGAAAAGTAATTCAACTTCTATTTAGAACCATTTAGCATATCCTTTCTATTTAGAACTGTACCATCATCCTTCATCAATACTGCCACGCCCCCTCCTCTCTTTCCTTCTCTATTAATCCTGTATACTTGGTAACCAGGAATATTAAGAACCCATTCCTGGCCTTGTTTGAGCCATGTCTCTGTTAATGCAACCACGTAATAATCCCATGTGGCAACTTGTGCCTGGTGCTCACCAACCTTATTAGTTACACTACGGACATTGACGTACTGTACATACAATTTAATACCTCCTTCCTCACTTTTTTGCTGTTTTCCTCAGTCTGTCCCTGCAATTTTGGGGATATTTCTAATTTTACATTTGTTTACATCTCTCTGTCCTCTGATCTAATTACTGCTCCTTTCTGCTTTTTTTTTTGTGGTTTCCCCGAAGGCGGCGCAAAACTTTTTCTAAAGCGTTACCGCACTCTGCTGACAACTGAATACAAATAAGCATTTTTAATAGATTTATGCTAAGTTACTCGTATTGTAAATTTTCAGACAAGTAGAAAGTCAAGATGGCAACTAAATCACATTGACAAAGTTAAGTAATTTGATTTAGTCAGTTACTTGCTGATTCAGGAATGGTAGCATTGAAATAAAAATTGAGGTAACTGTGTTAAGCAAAATGCCAAGACAGGTGGCAACAAATAATCTAATAGGGTAGAATTTGTAGGGGAATTCCTGCCATAACTTCGGACAATCGGTAAAAACCCCAGAAAAATGGCATCAACAACAACAAATTGCATTTATGTAGTGCCTTTAACATAGTAAAATATCCGAAGGTGTTTAACGGCCGCTTACCGCAGGAGGCAGAACCAATGTTCTCTCTAAGTTGCATGGCTGCACAGCTCTCTGCCGGTCCCATGCAGCCCCGGACCGGCTTTTCTGATGAGTCTCGCGTATGCGCGAAACTGAATTGGGGGGGATCATTGGGCAGGACCCCCGTAGAGAGTGCCGGTGTACATTTGCAAGGAGCAGTTTAATCAAATTCAATTAGAAATTGAAAATTGACTGCTTTGCAATATTTAATCCTTAATGTTATAGATAGAAATCACCTGCTCTATTTCAACTCGCGGATCCCAGAACCAATAACGATTAAATAATAAATTCCGACGCTTATTATTTTATTGGGCTGACCTTGTACGATTCTCTTTCTCGTTGTCAGATTTTTTTATGGGCTCGTTTCCCTCCTGCCAAATGCATTGTGATATAAACACTCCAGGTTTACCAAGCGGAAAAGCTGCAATTTAATTCCTGGAAATAATTGTTGGAGCATAGAATGCTTTGCCGCAGGGCATGGTTGCGACGGAGACTGTGGTATCTTTTAAGGGAAGAGTTGATGCATGTTTAAACCTCTGGTTCTAAGTCAGTGCATATTATCTTTAGCCATGAGGTTATTATGAATAACCATTAGTGACTATAGTAAGAATATTTTCGTTCGGAGACGGCAGGGGTTCAAGAACATGGAGAGGAATGATTATGGAATAACCACTGGCAGTGGACTTTCCATCTGTTTGGGAACTGAGCTCAAAATCTTAGCTTTGACATGTTTGCGACAGTGGAAACAATTTGCAAGTAGTCCTGGTTACCCCCACCACCCCCCCCCCCCCCCCCCCCCCAACCTAATATTGTGTTTGAATGTGTTTTCAGATGTTACTTTAGAACTATTCAAACAAAAAAAACTTAATTTGTGACTATGCTTGATACACCAGGAATAGCACCAGGATTTGTTTGTTTTTGCTGTCGATATAATGCCTGTGGGGATTGTTAAGACCTTGGAATACACAAGTCCTTTTCAATGTTTTGCATGACTTCTGCATCGAGACTTAACTTGTAAACCACCAAAAGTATCAAAACATTTAAAATCCAAGGTGGGCGGGGGGGGGGGAGAACCTCGCTGTCACCACGAGGACAACTTCGTAATCTTGCGAATTACATTTTTTTTTATATGTATATATTTTTGCATCCCTTTCCTTTCCTTTCACTCTTCTGACTCGCTCTGGGATGTAGCCCCCGGGGAGCTGGAGCACCTTGGGACCTTGCCTGATTGGCCGTTATTCACGTGGAGCCTGGAAAATGAGTGCCGTAAAGGCTATTCCACAATGGAGGTGCATATTGGCAGCACCCCTGTCCTGCCCTCAATCAGCAGGTAAATGCACTCCCAGGCATGTGTCGGCATCACGAACTGGGCAGCGCATTCACTCACACACCCACCCAGTTGGCAGAAAGATAAGGTTGGAGGAGGGTTGTATTTCTATTTTGGTGAAACCGTGAATTCTGAAGCCGTCATCAAGTGGGAGGCTGGGTAATAATTACTAAATGTGGCAATTGCTTGGGACTGAACGAACCAGTACACATCTGTTAGCCAGCAGCCCAGTGTTGCTTCATCATCGACTATGTCTTGTTAATCTTTCTTCATTGCAGATGAGTAACCAGCCCCTGTGATGTCATCAGCGCTCCATTGTCAAAAGAAAATTATGCTGATCCCAATTCTACCTTTTTAACAATATATTCTGATAGCGAGACTGTCGCTCTGAACAAATGCTTTTGGCAGGACTGGTCTTGACACTGCACAAGAAAGAACCGTCATCTAATCAGTGCTGTTTTTAATGGCAATGTAGCAGCATTCACTTCTTGGCCTTCAGCTGACCCTTGCCAATCATTAGCACCTTTTTTTTGTTCAATCACGTCGTCTTCATTTGACGGCCTGTTTTGTCGTCCACGCTCGCCTACTCTTTCTGTTCCTGTTTAGTTATAATTCCTCTGCTGTGCTCTTTTTAAAAGAGTGCAGTACGGTCAGTTCTAATTGCTGTAAGCTGTTGAGGGTACAGCCTTTAGAAGACGTCTTAATTTGGTTATGGCATGGGTGGCATGACTTGGAGAGGGTTGTACTGAGACACTGTGGAGGGCTGGGTTGGGTCCCACATGTGATGAGGCCCAGAGGGAAGGGATGGAGGGAGGGGGAATAAAGCATGGGACTGCAAAAATGAGCTGCTTGGGTGAGGAGGGGTTTGCAGTGACGTCACTAGAACTAATCAGTAATTGCACCCACCAGTATAATCCTTAAACATTAAGTGCAAAGCTTTTATTTGTAATTACTCCAACCTTGTGTGCTTATAAGCTGGAGAGACAAAGTGGAGCTGTGGAATGTAAATGGCATCCCTCTCTAGGTGCTGACCATGACTCACTTGTGCTTTTGCCCCCCCAGCATCTTGTGTGGCGGGTCCTCGTGTCAGTACCAGCAACAAATAAGCCCAAGTGTCCCAGGATAGGCAAAGGAAACGGGTTCTAACAAAAAGCACAAGTGCATTTTATTGCAAAGTGCCTGATCAACAATGTTTCTTTGCAGATTATACTGACCTCTATAACTGTTGTGACTTCACTATTTGTTTCTTTTCTTCATTCTTCTAATACTTAATAAAACCAAGTTATATTTTCTTTGCACATTATACCGGGGACTATAATTGTTCTAACTTCACTCCTTGTTTTTTTTTCCCCATATTTTTATATACTTAAAAATAAGTTACCTTCTATAAAGCAGATACATTTCCCAGGGATTTTTCCTTTATTGAAGGTTTTACCTTTGGCCATTGGGAAGAAAGAGTGATGCAGCATGGAGCACCGTTCAATGGGCGGTTGGTTTGCTACAAGACTAGCACGACTTGGGTAGGGTAAGGGTCCTCCTGAGGTGCTGTAAGAAGCTGTGTGTGTGCACACTCGCACACTCTCGTAATCTCGCTTGCTGCTGAGTTTCCAGGTGTCAGCCAAGCTGGAAAACGATGAGCAGACACCAGGTACCTTCACACGGAAGGGTGGAGGCAGGGACTGTGTGCAGTTGGTAGTCCCTGGGCCGCCACACTTGTACTTCCCTTGAGTGATGGGCCTGGGGAGAATTTGCCAGAGCCTGAGCGCGGGTTGGAATGGTGTCTTTTTGGCTGCAGTCAGTTTGCGACCTGGCTGAGACCATGAAGATGAAGGGAGGGGTGTTATTGGGTAGAATGGGTGATGGTGCAGTCTAGCTCATGTCTGCTCTGTGGGACATGGAAGCCCCGATGCGTTTTGACTGGCAGATGAAATAAGACTATAATAGGAGTTGAATGTGTGTTAGCTTTTTGTAAATGAGTCACTTTTTAAGCGTTGGCAACATTCTGTAGTTATCCTGTCTTAATGGCTGATGTAATCATTGCTGATTCGACCAGTTTAGTTGCAGCTGTTGAACCGCAGCGGTATGTAATAAATATTAACTTGATCCTTTGGTGGGGAGCCAGTATTCTTAAAGGTGCTTTTACATCAGCACTAGTTTAGTTCTGGTCACATGAGAGCGGCGACCATGTGCTGGCTCCCTCTGTCTACTCCGCTATAACGTCCGGCTGTATTAAAACTCCCGAAGACCTTTCAGGCGCATTGGTGCTCGTACTTACTTACTAGCGGATCTCCCGTGGCAATGCTCACGATGAGTCAAAGGACGCAATAAAAATCTGACCTCCTGAAGTGTGACAGGAAGTAAATGTGATGTTTACCAAGAAGTAGGTGCCATATGCAAGATTTTTTTTTTAATGTTGCTGGCAGATCACCCGTCGCATTGTTCACTTAGTTGGAGGTGATGCTGTCCTATAGCAGTGTCATCAACAAAGTTTTACAGGAAGTGTGACACTTGTAGAAAGAGTGTGTGTGTAGTTTTAATGTGTCAATAGATTTATTAGATTTTTACCAGTAAGGACTGACTTCTGTAAAAGGGAACTTGTTTTTTTTTATTTTCACCAGGCATTGTAGTCATCCTGAGGGGCCGGGCTGTGGAAAGCATGGTGTTTTTCTCCTTCCACCATGGTGGGGTTGGGAGGGGAGGTGTTCAATATATAAAACAACACCTGGAAGGTTCTAGTGGATGGAGAGAGAGAGAGATGGAACATGAAGAGCTCTGTCTTCTGGCTTATACCACAGCTACTGCTTATTGGTAAGCACCTGCAGTTCCACCTTCAATGTTGCCTGAAGTATATTCGGACGTTGAAGATGCTGTTATGTGATGCCAATGTGATGGATTTTGTGTTGCTGAGGCCTGGGATGAATAATTGGACATGTGGAGATGGATGAATGGATAAGCTGGAGTTTAGCTTGATTACCTTTGGAGAGTGGTGGTGTAATGAGTAGGGAGCCTTCTGTTGGGAACCAAGGGAAAGTTCTGCAACTATGTTCCCAAGATCAGGAGATTAAGTGGGTGTGGTAGAATCCATAATAGGGTAGATTATAGACAGTCTATTGAAGAACTGGGCTGAAAAGGCAATTTTCATTCCATGCTCTCACATTTTAATTAGATAGCTCAACCACTCTGGGCTTTTCTAGTCTCTCCTTGTTGGGGAAAGGGACAGAAACAGCTTCCCTGCTCACAGTGGCATAGTCGAGATAGGGAACTTGCATTTTGGAGCATCTTGCCCTACTTTACCGGGGGGCGGGGGGGGAAGAGGAGTGGTGAGTCAGCCCCCAACTATTGTGGTGGGCTAGACCTAGGAGGAAAGGGCTCCAATGCTTCTCATTCAACCAGTGCTTTGTAAGTAATGGTGCCTGTGGTGTCGTTTTGCTGTGAAACTTTCTACAGAATCTAAAAGAAACTCAGTAAATCGTGGTCAGTACTTTGAAATGGAGTTCTGGATGCACCAGTGGAGACTAATCACTTGAAAAGCAATTGGGTGCCACAATGGGGGACTTGAGTGTGTTTCCGATTTGCTGAACTATGATGAGCCGAACGGTCTTTTCCACCCATAATTATCTTGTGAAATCTCCTACTGGGTAAGGTAGTCAATCACAAGATCGGTTTGGATGAAGGTGGCCTATTTTGTTCAATGTGAATGTTTGTTTGGTTTTTTTTTTAAACCAAAATTCTAAGGAAAAATACTCGATCAATGGGAGTACTTGTAAGGTGCAATGATCATAAGGAATGTTGATCGCTGGCGTTCTGTTCAGGTCATTCCTGTGGTTTTATCTACTGAATTATTTGTTTGCTTTGAACAGTGAGCACTGGTAACATCATGGCTGCCTGCTGGTGAGTTGTGATTAACCACTGGTAGAGCGAAAGTCACGAGGCCCTGGATAGATGACTCATGGCCAGCTGTATGTACTCCTGCTATTGGACTCGTGTCCAAACCACTACCTGACATGGTGTCATTTGCAATTCCTGTTTTTTTTTGTGGAAGTATTAAAAATGTTGACCAAAAATTAACAGGAACAAAGAAAATAAATGTTAATGTGTAAAAGAGGAAATGTTGAAAAACACAGGATCTGTAAAGAAAATATAGACCTTTCAACAGAACTGCTGCAACATTTGCAGATACCGACTGATGTTATGCGCCTTTGTGACCTCCAGACTCGACTATTCCAACGCACTCCTGTCCGGCCTCCCACATTCTACCCTACGAAAACTTGAGCTCATCCAAAACTCAGCTGCCCGTATCCTAACCCGCACCAAGTCCTGTTCATCTATCGCCCCTGTGCTCGCTGACCTACATTGGCTCCTGGTCCGGCAGCACCTCGACTTTAAAATTCTCATCCTTGTTTTTAGGTCCCTCCATGGCCTTACCCCTCCCTATCTCTGTAACCTCCGCCAGCCCCACAACTCTCCCGAGATCTCTGCCAATTCTAGCCCCCTGTGGACCCCTGGTTTTCTTCACTCAATCATTGGCGGCCGTGCCTTCAGCTGCCTAGGCCCTAAGCTCTGGAATTCCCTCCATAAACATCTCTGCCTCTCTCCGTCTCATCCTTTAAGATGCTCCTTAAAACCTACATTTTTGACCAAACTTTTGGTTACCTGTTCTAATATCTCCTTAAGTTGCATACTGTTTGAAATTTTTATTTTTTCAAATATTTATCCACTTACCTTATAAAGCCAATAGAAATTAAAGAAATAATTTTCATTTATATAGCACATCTCATGACCTCTGGCTGTCTCAGAGCACTTTACAGCCAATGAAGTACTTTTTGAAGTGTAGTCACTGATGTAATGTAGGAAACGTGGCAGCCAATTTACGCACAGCAAGGTCCCACAAACAGCCATGTGATAATGACCGGGTAATGCATTTTAGTGATGCTGCTTGAGGGCTAGATATTGGCCAGGCCACCAGGGAGAACCCCCCTGCTCTTTTTAAGGTAGTGCCATGGGATCTTTTACGTCCATGTAAGAGGGCAGACAGGGCCTGGGTTTAACATCTCATCCGAAAGGCGGCACCTCCGACAGTGCAGCCCTCCCTCAATACTGCACTGGAATGTGTCTGCATGGATGTGCACAGTTAGGGTGAGGACATGTCGGGCTTACATCCGATGTCCCCCATGGTCACATACCCTACCTGGGCTCACAGATGAAGAGTAGTCACTTGGGCACGAAGCACAGGGCACTGATGGAACTGTACATTAGAGACAGCAACTGCCTTGCGGAGGGGAGAAAACTGGCAGAGACAAAGAAATACAAAAAAAAAATGAAGAAAACCCACTAATTGCAACAAAAAGACTGGGTGTGTACTCCCGGAAGTAGCCTGGAGATCCGCTCACTCTCTAATTAGACTCTTGAGCTGTCTCCGAGTTCAATGTTAAAGCTTTGAAATAGTTTTAAATGGCCTTATTTCCTCATTGATTTACCACAGAGACATTAGCTTCAGACTACATCTCGTGCACTGCGTCCAGCTCTAGTCACCGAAAGGCGGAAGACATTCAAGTTCTGGAGGCAGGGCGGAGAAGAGCCACAAGGCTGATCCTTGGTGTTAGGAGGCCTGAGTTGCGAGGAAGAGTTGGGGGACCTTCGGTCTTTCTGTCTTGAAAGGTGGCATCACCACGGTATCAGAATGATCCTGCGACTTAGAGGGTTGCCTAACTTGGCGTGTATTCCCTTGAGTTTAGAAGATTGAGGGGATCTGAAGGAAGCGTTTAAAATTTTTAATGGATTCGGTAAGGTAGATCTGGAGAAACTATTTCCTCTGTTGGGAGAATCGAAAACGAGGGAAACAAATATGAAAATGAGAGCTTAGCCATTCAGGGGTGAAATCAGGAAGCACATTTTCACAAAGGGTAGTGGAAATCTGGAATTCTCTACCCCCCACCACCCCCCCCCCCCCCCCCTCCAAAAGAGGTTGTGGACGTGGGTGGGGGGGGGGGGGGCGCGGTAATTGGGGTTTTCAAGACTGAGATCGATAGATTATTGTTAGATAAGTGCATGGAGCTAAGGCAAGTAAATGGAGTTATGGTACAGATCAGCCACAATGTCATTGAATGGCAGAGCAGGCCCGAGGGACTGAATGGTCTACTCCTGCTCCTATGTCTCCTATGTCTGAGAGGTGACTTTAAAGTTAGAAAATTGCGAGAGTCGGACAAAGGGACACAGGTTTAAACTGTTAAAAGGCAAATCTATGACATCTTCACTTGTGTTCGACACATGGGATGCATTTTTGGGTAGAATGATAAAGGAGTAAAATCTAGAATTAAGAAACGATTGATACTGTGCAATGGGAATGTAAGATCTTTCTGGGTGAACGAATTAAAATGGGCCAAATGGCCTTTTTCGTCCATAATTATCTAGAGTGTGCTTCAGGGTATCTTCAGCTGTGGTAGGCTTACATAATATGGGGGGTGGTGGGCAGGAAATAGAGAAACAATTCAGTTGTTTTCATGGGTACAAAAACAGTAACTTTTTTTCCTTAATAATCTAAACTTAGATTATAACCAAGGCTACGGTTTTGTGATATTCACAGAAACAAAAAGAATCATGGAATACAATCTCCAGGACACCAGCAAAAATTCCTGAGTCTTGCAGTAAAAATGGGAGTTCCATAAACTAATGACGACACTTTCCCCTCTTCCTGTTTTTCTTTTTTTTTAGCCCTTTCCTACCAGTGCAATGTTACTTCTCTGTCCCTCTTCTGTCTTCACAATTATCCCTTTGGCTCCTGTTTTTATGCTGAGTTGGGGAGCGCTGCTTGGAGTTTGTTGGGGAGGGGGAGGCTGTGTGTGGAGGGATACAGAAAATAGCTTACAGAGCGACGTTGGGAACCCTTGACCTGTGGGCCTGGATACAGAGTTGGTTATATATTTCTGGATATTGTTGTGAATTAACTTGGGCTCTGAAGCTTGTAATTCTATCTGCACCACATAATAATACTATGCAGTAAGGTACAGTTAAAACTGCTGCCGAATATCATGACCCCTCCCCCCCACCACCCCACAACCTCCCATGTGGTCAGAAGTTACTTGACATCGTTATTACTTCCAGGTTATGCATGGTATAAACCAATAGGAGCAGTAAGAAGGAATGAGTTTGCAGGTAGGGTTACGGTTGACATTTTCTCCCTCTAGTCCCCCTCGTTTTGCCAGCGAGAAAATAGATCATAAATCAAAAGAAGGAACTGCACATCGGGGATCTGTTAGTATCTGTAAAGAAAAAAGACAGGCTGGTTGACATTTCACGTGTAGAGCCTTCAACAGAACTTTGCCTGTTCGGATGTAGGTTTTGTACCTGAAACAATAATCCGTGGGAACATAGGAATTTACAGGACTGGAAGAGACCATTTAGACCCATTTGGCCAGTCTCAAAAATTCTATGGGGGAAAAATTGGGTGGGGGCGCTAATTTTAGCGCCCCTCTGCTGGAAATTTAGTAGTAGCACCCCAAGCAGGAGGTGGCGTGCTCGCTACTGGAAGCACTCCACCTCCTCCTTGGGGCGCTACAACTGAAGATAGCGGCGCTACGTGCAACAGCGGCACGCGTTGGCACATAGCACCGTGTCATTGCAGGCTTCCTCCCCTGATTAAAGGGGAGGGGCCTAGCGCCGCGCGCACCGGGACCCTCCTGGACCACCGGGGAGTGGGGTGCCGTGAGAACACCCCGACACTCGAGAGGAGCGCTGCGCACGGCGATGGTTTGTTCCTGCCCCGTGCTGCCGTCGTGACTACCATGGTTTAGCACTGCGACTCTGCAGCTGTGTGACCGCAGAACAAAACTGTGCCACTGTGGTCATACTCTTATCTGACATGACATCTAAGTGTTGTGAGATGGCTTCCCGAAGGGATGTCACATTGCTGCGCTCCAGAATGCGATGGGAACGGAATCTGGAGCTATACTGTTGCTTCCGAATTGCTGTTAAGTTGAAATAATGTTGCTAGAAAACAAAAGCAACTATAATTGTACCCGTTTAGCCCCATTTACCAGAACCTGCTGAATCTGTCTGTTACTATCAAAGTGATAACTACCTCAGGGTCTCAAGCCATATAATTGGGACTGTTTGTGTCTGGAATGGAGTGTTATAAACATTTATAAGTTTTTAATCACATAAGTACCAACTAGCAATTTTAAAAAAAACAAAGTGAAATTCCTGAAATGTTTCTCTGATGGTCAGAGGGAGGAGTCTACCAGACTGAGGAGCTTGCAGTCTGATCTTGGCCAGGTCACTCTGGGGGAGCTGCGATGCCTGAAGGCTGCATGGGGGAGTGAGAAAGAGACCGAGATAAACACTTGCGTCCTACAGCGAGCGCAATGATGGGAGAACCCTGCTCCCAATAATAAAAAAAACTTTTGAGGGAAATGTTGGCCAGGAGACTGGGGAGAACGCCCCTGCTCTTTGATAGTGCCGCGGGATCTTTTATGTCTGCCTGAGGGGGCAGACAGAGCCTCGGTTTAACGTCGTATCCAAAGAGTTTCTGTTTGCCTGATGTTGCGCTCGCTCTCTCTCTCTCTCTCTCTCTCTCTCTCTCTCTCTCTCTCTCTCTCAGAAGCCCATAGATCTTAGTTAAACATAAGAACATAAGAAATAGGAGCAGGAGTAGGCCATACGGCCCCTCGGGCCTGCTCCGCCATTCAATAGGATCATGGCTGATCTGAATCTAGACTCACGTCCACTTCCCTGCCCTCTCCCCATAACCCCTAATTCCCTTATCTGCTAGGACAATGTCTATCTCCATTTTAAATTTATTTAATGTTGCAGCTTCCACAGCTCTCTGGGGTAGCAAATTCCATAGATTTACTACCCTCTGAGTGAAGAAGTTTCTCCTCCTCTCAGTTTTGACTCATCTCACATTAACCAAAAGCCCAGGCTTAGGGACCTCCAGGTGTGTGCAGGAGATCAGCTCAAGTTTAACCAGCTAAATGCTACTCCAATTATTGATGCAAAACGTTGGCAAGCTTCCATCTATTCACTATCCCATTGGGGCAATGGTTTTCAAAGTTACTTGGAGCAGAGTGGGAAGAATCCTGTCGCCCGGTGACACTAGGAAATTCCTCCTCCCCAGGCCCCACTACTGAGCCAGGCTGACAGGACCGCACCCTCGAGGACTGCGGACCTGCCTTGTAAAGGGGGTGGAACGTGGCGGGGTGGGGGAGGGGTTGACTCATCTAATCTGGAATAACATCCTGGGTCTGCTTTGTATATCCATATGATTAAATTTGTTTTTTTTAATTTGTTTCTGAAGTGCTCCAAATAGATTTGAAAGCCATTGCCCTTTAATTGCTGTATGAGATATGCTTTTTAAAAGAAAATGTTTCCATATGAACCTTACCTCTCGTGACACTTCCTCTCAACTGCAGACAGTTCTCGTGATCCCCAAACAAAATGGTGTGCACTTCTTGCTGTAACTGCTTGTTGTAGTGTAGATAAGCATATTAACAGACGAAAGGAAAGGAGGAACCCTTTTAAAGATTTTTAATGTTTATAAATTAGGTTAATTAACCACAACAAAAGTGTCATGTTTGTCGGTCACAAAAATCTTGCAGTTCTGTGAATTTTTTTTAACACCAGTTACACTGGAATATTGTCGTGGTAACGGCATGTAACTGGTCACACGGTAGGTTTGGATGGAGGGGGCCTTTCGGCCTATTTGATCTCGTCCTTCTGGAATGACAAGCTTGCTATCTTCTCACCACAGCATTGAGATAAAAGTCCAGTGTCCTGGCCTGCATTACTCTTCCTTGCAAACCCATTTCACCCTCTCTAACAGAATACTTTTGACACTTGCCCTTCATAACACTCGATCTGTGACCTCTTGGCCTGCTCGTCTGTTGTATCTGAAAGTGTTGTCTTGGGCGATTCTGCTTAGCTGGATATCGTGTAACCTAAATATACTCCGGGAAGAGAAAGTGTTTGCTCTGTCAATCCAGTTAAGTATCTTGTACCCCTTTTTAAGCTTCCCTCCATGTAGGGCTTCCTCTAATCCTGTCATGAATGGAGAAACCGTATAATCCAGTCTTGTGTTACTCCTTTCACTAAGATGCTTGTGCAACTTCTCAAAGACTAGCGTTCTCGGGAGTGTCTGCAAAAATTGGACTATGATGAAACCCTGGCCTAAAGGCCTACCCCTGTCTCGGTCTATTACTGATTTAGTCAACACTGTCTTATCTCTTTCTGCCGCTTCCGATTTGATTGTTTCAACAAGGATCCTGTATGCTTATATTTTTATTTTAATGAATATTTTTAAGTAAACATTATAATTCCTATCTAGGGAAGAAAGCCTGAGGCCTATACTAACCATTGTCTACATATGCATTCAAATTCTTTATCTAAAGTCTAGGAATCAATAGCTTTATTACACTCCTAAATAAGCAGGTCTTCACAAAGTGCTTTAAACTATAGAAACTTTTTTGAGTGCTCTGCCAATCAGTCCAGGTGTTAATGTAGTATTTACCTGCAGGTCCATGTGAGCATTGTTTAATGTAAAGGAGATTACAGCATCGGAGAGCGATAGCACAGAGCGTATGGAAAGGTTTATTGGGTTAGGTCTGTTGCTGCTGTTAGCGCGTTTGCCCATAACCTGGGTTATCCGTGTAACCAGCAGAGATCTTAACAAAACACGATTGGAGTGAGATTACACCATCTTGTTTCAGCAACAGGCCTTTGGCTCAACTCTTGGTTAGGTTTCTGTGTGAGGATTGTCTTGTCGCTGGGGTTTTAGGCAATGGGGGAATGAGGTGGGGGGAGATGGGGGAGGGGGGCAATAAAATTGCCAACTCCCAAGTGATTCAGTCCCTGGAGAGATCCTGGAGCATGGTACACTCCAATGTTGTGTTCAGAGCTTTGGAGCTGGAGTGATATTTCTGGCGCTTTCAAACTGATGGATTGGAGGGCCGCAGGTGGACCTGGGAGCAAAGCCACTCCACCTCCTAAGGACGGTGAAGGCAGAGTTTGATGCGATGGCTCTCCAGCGACAAAATGTTCTTTTTGCTGCAATAATGGAAGCAAAGGAGTTGAGTGCGTTTTCTCAGTCCTGGCATCCAAGTGTGATCGGTGGGTGGAGGGGGGTTGCTGGTGAAGAGAGAAATGCTGACTTTGGATATGATGTCCTTTTTATATATATACAGAAAAGAAATTGTTTGTTTGTGGTTTCTGGAAGCTGCAATAACAGGAGTTCAGTCTCTTGACGGCGCCACCCGAGTGCTGGTTAGCTGTAACTATTCCGAAGATGTGCCAAGTCTGTGTTTTGTTTTGCTGAGTTTGTAATGATTACCTGCTCAATTAGCGCCAAATCCCAATCCAAAACTAATGTTTAAAAGTTGTCCATTTTCTTCAGAGCGCAGCATTCTGCAGATAGAAGATGCAGCTTCCTGTTTTCTGTGCTGTGCTCTCTAACTGTCTCTATAATTAAATCTCTCTCTTGCAGACTCACCAGGTCTGTGGCTCCCTCTCACTCTTTGAAATTGCTGTACCATCTTTATTGTCACAAATTTTGTTGTTAAATGATTTTTATTATTAACCCTTAGTGACCATCCCAATTACTGCACTAAAAAAAAGCTTGCCTTGCATCCTACTGAATCTGTGTGGGTCTCTCTCTCTCTCTCTCTCTCTGCCTCTCTCTCTCTCTCTCTCTCTCTCTCTCTCTTTCCCTCTCTCTGCACCCATCTCTTTCTTGTGCTCTCTTTCACTGTCTCTGTCTAATTGTATGCAGCATCATTTTTTTTGTACATTACACTTCATTTAATTATTTGCTGGGAAGCACCTGGGGGCATCTTGAGGGCATGAATGGTGCTACATAAATGCTTGTCTTAAATGGTTGCAGGTGGCATGATGTTTAGAGGGTTGTGAATGGAGTCTGTTATTGATTACTACTGGGTCACTTGGAGTGTTAATCACCCAGATTCACTCGGCAACTAGTATTTCTACTGCCTATGGGACTTTGTGTACAAAATTGGGAAACAAATCACACCGCACGCTGTAAATGTAGAGATTTGTGGGATGCTGTGCTGTGCCAATTCTCTCCTTCTCCGCATTGTTACTTGGCTTCACCCATCTGTTGACGGCTGTAGTGTGCGAGTACTCAGACTTCTGTCGCTTGACGCTTTAAAAAGCTTCACCCATTTCAACATGGATTCCGTGTGCTCGCACACTGCAGCCATTTCTACACTTGGTTGACTAAAATTTGAGTGGTAGTTGGGGGTGGTATTTTTGAAATTCCTCTCTGCCCCCCGCCTCCCCCCTCAAACAATAATAACCAAAGTGGAAATGGCTGAACCCTGACCCTCTCTGCTGCACCCTCATGCTTTGATCAGGTCAGGCCTGGCTAGCTCTGTGAAAGTGCGGCTCATGATCTGCAATGGTTTTAATCAAGGTCGATCCAGGCGATGTTTTCAACATGACTGCTGCTCGCTCCTGTTTCCTGTATCGCTCCATGAGCTCTTTCATGCTCTTGTTTTTTTTTCTCTCTCTCTCATTTTCTCTCTTCCTGTCATGAAGGTGTTATCTTCTTTGCTGTGCTATGATTCTATAGTTGGCAGATAACCCTCTGGCAATGATCAGAACTGTGGAAGCCCTTAGGCTCCAGCTTGGCCCTGTCCTCACCGGCTATCTACATATATGGCTACTGTTCCTATAGGTGGATGGCCTCGTTCCTATGAGTGGACGGCCTACTCCTGTTCCTATGGATGGACGGCCTACTCCCTACTCCTGTTTCCTATGTTGCTATATGCACTTATAACAAGGGTCGCTGTATAGTAATCGGGAGCATGAAACCGGCCTATTTTTTTTCCCTTTCCCATCCTCCTTCGCATAGGGCGCTGAGGCCAACAGTAGCACCGCTACTGCACCCTGGCTGAGATCCGATAACTCCGTGGGTCGAACCTAGGACCCCTCACTTCTGTGTTGCTCAGTTCCACACTACGCAGCCCCCTAGCCATCAGAGGACACCCCAGGTGTACTGCTTTTAACTGAACTCTTAAAATGACACAACAACAACACATGCTTCACAGGCATGTCTCATGTAACACTGTGCAGGAGAGGGAAGAGCCTGGAGTGTATCCTAGTGTTACAGTAAATAATCGCATCGTTACAGTGGGAAAGGAGGTTATTGATCATCTTTGAGGAGGAGGAAAACACATGGTTTGTTTTGTGTTGGTTTTAGTCCTTCTGAATCTGTGAGGGTCTCTAATTTTAAGCTGACTTAAATTTCCCTCATTTTGTTTGTAGACTGTCGAAGAGGCTGCCGGACAAGGAGTCACCATCACCGGCAATAGGACCTTCAACAATTGGAACTGGCCCAATGCGGTTATTTTTGCTGCAACAGTCATCACCACAATCGGTAAGTAAATCTCACTGGCAACGAATCTGAATATCAAGAGATGGTCTCACTGCAGGAGCAGATAACTTATTGTGTTTTTTCTCTTTCCTCCTCTGATCCCCATCACCTGTGGTGACAGGGTATGGAAACATCGCACCCAAAACCTCAGCGGGGCGCCTCTTCTGCATCTTCTACGGGCTGTTTGGCACGCCGCTCTGTCTCTCCTGGATTAGCGCGTTGGGCAAGTTCTTCGGAGGACGGGCCAAGAAGTTGGGTGAAGCCTTGACCAGGAAAGGCGTGAGTCCGGTAAGAGTATTAACCACTCTTTTTTTTTTCTTTCTCGTTCTGGGCATTTGAAATTCCAAGTAATGTTCAGCAGGAATAACGGGAAGATCTGAGCCAGATCGGTATACAGTTTATTCCTGAGGGAACACCGCAAGATGAAAAACGTCGTGGTGCTGAGCCCCAGGACCTCCTGACACAAGAGGCAAGCGTGCTATCAACTGAGCCAAGACTGAAGAGGCTAGGCTGTCTTCCACTGTTGAATAGCATCTGTAAAGGGAAAAGAGAGATTAAGATTTTGATTTAAGACCCTCTGTCAGAACAGCTAGTATATTTCCAACCACTTAAGGTATTTTGTAAATATTTATATAGCTAATGTAGTAATACATGCTTTCTTGGGCATGAATCTATCAGTTGAAATATGAGATTAAAAGATGGAAAAGTCACTGTTCCAGGGAATGGAACTGAATTGAAGTAATTGTGAAAGTAACACTTGCTGTTATAGGAAATGGTCTGCTGTCCCTCTGTCTTTGCCCTAATGCTCTGTTTCATCCTTTCATTTAATAGCGGAAGGCCCAGATAACCTGCACGGCTATTTTCATTGTTTGGGGTGTGCTGGTGCATCTGGTGATGCCGCCCTTGGTCTTCATGGTGACTGAAGGTTGGTCGTACATTGAAGGCTTGTACTACTCTTTTATCACGATCTCCACCATCGGATTCGGAGACTTTGTGGCAGGTAAGGAACGTGTTCCAATCAGATCGCCTCTTATTGGGTTAGTGGGCATAAAGTCAGTTTTCAGACCAAGTAAATTTGGAGGTTGGAATGATGGTGAATCTTCAGCATGAAGGGATTTTTGTTTTAAAAAAGTCCGTTCTACATTATGCTGCCTGCCATTCGTGCACAATCTCCCTCTGTCACAAGTCATAGTGCAAGCAGCCAGTAGGACTCTACTCCCCACTCACCCCTGTTGTAGCACGACCGATACAATGCATGAGATAATATTGTAGCTGCACTATCGATTATTTATGCTGCCTAACCCCGAGTCCCTCGGGGACACCACTCCTGAGTGGTAGTCACTTTTGCGCTACTGTGAAGCAGAGTAAGTGCCTCCTAAGCTTCCCTGCTCTCTGCATAGTGGGGCACCGGATAACGACCCCGTAGGCCAGGTCTGGGATGTATGAACCATTACAAGCAGTGTCACCGTACTCTGGTCCCATCGAGGCACAGATCCCACCACTCTATTTTCGGTAAAACGGAGAAGCAGATTTGCTTTAATCAACAACTGCTGTTGATAGTATCTGTATGCTTGACCATGAGCTGAGTATTGACAACATTTGCACTGCAGAGAGGGAGAGGCCAGAGAAGAGCAGCAAGATAGTGTTCTGACCCAACTTCTTGTCAACCCCGCTCACAGGTAAGGGAAGCACGTCAGGAGGTGCAGGCTCAATCTGATGGTCTCCTCCCTCCCCCACTGTCCACCGTGTGGTTTTATTACACATTTGCTGTTTTAACCATATAATTGGTTGGGGGGACCGAGATTTTCCTCCATATGCCGGCCTACAATAGGCCGTCCTGAGGTGGAGAGCCAAGGAAAATGAGTCAGGAAGGACTGAATCCCCACCCCTAAAATTGCCCACGTTTTTTCTCTGCTTTAAGATGACAGCCACCCACCCTGTCTCATGTAAATGTCGACGAGGGGAGTGGGGCTTGAGAGTCTTGTCTCTCTGTAGTGTTGATGTAATGGGAAGAGCCAGTAAGGAGGTCTGTGGTGGCCAGGGGTCAGGCAGTGTGAACATGAAATGCACCCATGGTAGGCAATCTGGCCACCACTACTTCCAACTCGTCCAACTGCCAGTTGTGTGCAGCCAGACTTTTTCACAGCCAAAGAAGTATTTGATCCCGGTCAATTTTGGTGGGAGGGGAGGGGAGGGGAGCGGGAAACTGCTCTTTTTAAAATATTGTCCCTGCCCAATTCAGCTACTAGTGCGAGTGTCCACTGCAGGACCGCAATACTTCCTTCCCTCACCAAGACAGATTCCCACTGAGGAACGCTGGGTGTCCTGAGTATGTAACCCAGGGAAATGGGATTGAGTCACCCGATGGGAAGTTTGGAGCAGCTGGTGGGAGGAAATCCACCCCAACTTGTCCAGTTTTGCTTCGCTCTGATCAACAGAAATGGAGTAACTCAATCTCATGGTCTTTCTGAAATTTGCAAGAGAGATGCGTGCAATTCTGTGAAATAGTGGTTTAATTTTTTTTTTTACCCTCTTCCTCATCCCCCGTTCCTGAATTCCTGACTTCTGAGCTTCTTCCCTATGGAGGAGGAAGGGAGAATGGGAAGGGCCATTACCAGGGTGCTCCTACCTGACTCCTAGTGGTCCACCGACCAGAAGCATTGTTGGAGCCCTTGAACCAGGTTGTCCTTAATGCATGTGTATGACCCAACTAGATCGGGATAGCTAAAAAGGGAAGGCGAATGAAAGAATTTTGATGCTTGTATAAATGAAATAAATTCAAGCAATTGGTGTCATGGGCTTGGGTGAATCCTCTTCACTTTCTGTCCATTTGACATGATCTTTTTTTGTTTTGACTTGTTTTAGTCCAATGGCTGTATGCCATTCCTTTTAACTGTACACTTCTTCTTCCATAGGTGTTGATCCAAACGCAGACTACCATATCCTCTACAGATACTTTGTAGAGCTGTGGATCTACCTGGGTCTGGCATGGCTTTCCCTCTTCTTCAACTGGAAAGTGAGCATGTTTGTTCAGGCACACAAAGCCATTAAGAAGCGGCGGAAGCGAATGAGAGGATCCGTGGAAAATGTGTCGAACCCCCGGCCACTTAATTCAAAAATGTCTGACTCCAAAATGTCGGACTCCGCTGAGGTGAACATCTTTCACTTCCTTTCCAAAAAACAAGAAAGCTACAATGATCTCATCAAGCAGATTGGCTCAAAGACTTCGAAGAATAACGGTGGCAAACTATTGGGTGTTGAGGTCCCAGCCAAACCGACAACAAAGGATGAAAGTAACGGTAAGCCTGGAGCAATCGAGTTCAGAAAAATAGGCCTGAAAAGATTTCGTTATGAGCCAACCAGCCCACCCGCCATCCAAGACGTTGAGGTTACAGTGCCACTAAATGAAGAAAAAGATCTGAACACTCAGCCAGATCGCACCCTGCAAGAGAACCAACTGGATAAAACCGTCCGAGAAGACCATTCGGCGTGGGACACGCGCATCCGCCCACCGTTGTTCTTTGAGAACGTCAACATCAGGTTCATAGACGAACAAAACCTTCTCCGCGACGATGAGAAGGTGGAACTGTCGGTGGACGAGAACCTGGTGGATGAGGGAGAGTCGGATGTCCTGGTGCAGACGCCGGACACTGACCATTCAGACTTCCAGACCTGCAAGCTGGGAGGTCCACTTGACTATGAGCACCTGATGAACAGATATAACAAGGTGCACAATATTGAAGTGGTGATATAACCAAAGGCGTCTTGGGACTCGCTTCTCCAAACCTCCTCCTTCGGTCCCACTTTGGCCCAGGTCCAAGTGCTGAATGAACAAAGGGGGGACGGGTGACACCCTGTTAGTTTGGAGGAGCGGCTAATGACACTTGGCTCTATAGTAAGAACACCTCCAAGGTGCAAGCACAATCTTTTTTTTAAAAGAGGCCTTGGCAAGAAAAGAAGCATCCCTCTTCTAAATGGGAGGGTGGAGAGCTGAATTTCCAGCACAAATGTTGACTGAGATGGAAACACTGACCAAAACTAAAATGTTTCCAACTGTAAAGATATTCAAAGAACTCTTTTTTCTTTTTAATACTGTGAGCTTTTTCGTTCTTCCAAATGACCAGTTAAAAAAAAACTTTTTTTAAGATTTTATTTTTTGAGCCAGGAACTGTAGATCTTAAACAAGACAGTTGCATTTAGTTCCAAGTGTTTCAAGGCTATTTTGGCACAGAAGCTTTCCTCCTGACCTAGATTCAACTACGTAAAAAGAGAGAATGCGGAAATTCCGTGTTCCCGATTTTTTGCAACATGGGAGATTGGGGGTGGGTGGGTGGGAAGTTGGTGTTGCAAGTTCAAGTGACTTGTTGCAGCAAGTGAATTATTGCTGAGAAACTGCCGTTTTCACTGCCTCCAGAACTTCTAAATGCAAAACTCGTGTATCATGCAGTGAGTGCCGAAAGCTCCTGGGATGCTACACTGTGCCAAGTCTCTGTCCCAGTCATCATGTAACAGCCCTATCTACTTAAAGTTTAGATCTGCACCTTATGAGTGACTCTTGTATATGTTTTGTATATATTTTTTTGTTTTGCCTTTGTTTGTGACTTTCCAGCAATACTCCAGAGAGAAATTTTTATTGAGCCTTTGTTTATCTGATACAAAATCTGAAAGAAAATGAACTGAAAATCGATGTGCATCGAATAAGCCAAACAGCGTTTTCCGTGTGCTTTTCAATTGAAATTACGGACAAATCCTGGTAAGAAGCAGAGGAAATATCCTATGATGAACTCGCCAGGACACGACTCCTCCCTTCTCCCCCCCTCGCCGTGTTTATAATGGTGCGACTAAGCCATCACATGTTATTTTCTGTACTCCGGAAACCGAAATACTTTTTGGCACTTAATTGTTTACATTTGTTTCCAGCCTGGTACTCATTTCAGTGGCAGGTGGGCAGCTACCTGTGTTTTTTTTTTGGACGAAGGGAGATGGATTCAAGCTCAGAGCCTGGCTGCGGCACATTGCTTGGTCCCAAGTACGCCAAAAGATGCAATTACTACAGGCGCGTTTTCACTATGTTGTTCGTCGGTTACAGAGTGGAGCTGCTGCAGGAATTCAACTCGGTTGTGCTTTTCCTCTTTCAGTGTGAACTTCTAGGAGAGCCTGTGGGGGGGAAAAAGGATATTGTGACGTTCATGTCCCACTGATCGCAGGCTTGCTCACTTCTCTTTCTGTCTTGGGCTGGTGGGAATATTTCCCAAAGTGGCACGATGTCCTGAAGGTACTAAAAGCGTAAAATCTGCGAGGTGAGGTTCCCGGCGAGGAGCCTCGCCTCGACTAGAGTGAGGATCGGAGAATCGGGCACAAGAAGTCAGTGTTCCCCGATTTGCGCTACGCCTGATTTTTTACGGGTGATTTTTTAAATTTCCATCTGTAGAAACCTCGCCTCTCCAGATTGACCTTGTTATACCTAAATAAATGACTGTTAAAAGTTCCCATTCTTAATAAATTGCCATTTCCTTCAAGGAAACGCTGCACTAGTGTCGAGGAACTATATGGTGAGGCATTGATGTGTTTGTAAAGCTTCATTGTGAGATGAAGGAGCATGATGATGATATTAAGGATTATAAAAGTATTTTTTTAAATAGTCTTTTAACTTTTGCTGTTGTCTTCACAGTCTCAATTGTTAGCAAGTGGAAATCGAATAGATATTCCATAGAACACACTCCCCACTTGGTTGTTTAGTTATTTTCAGTTACAGATGACTCCACTGACGAACATTTCACTTGAGTCTCTCGTGTAGCAACGGTTTAATACACAATCTTGGCCCTTTTTAAGGATTGGGTGGGAATGTGCTTGTTACAGAAATTCTTATTCTATTGCAGAGACACAGAAAAGGCTGGCCAACAAACAGCAAGCTATCCCTGGCCAAACCCCCTTTTTGGAGGCCTCCCACCCCCACCACCCCCATCACCCCCACCCCCCCGCCCATAGAAACGTGACCAGTGGGGGTGTTTCGACCTCACTGTTAAATACAACCAAAACCCGACTACATGTTGGATGCTGGAAGCCTGGCGGCAGGGAGTCAGTGACATGGCAGGGGCTGAGTGACCTCAGTTTTTAAAAAGAAACCAAGGCAACCGCGTAAATTATTGAGCAAAAACAGAATGCGGAGTGTATTCCTGCCTTAAATTCGCTGCCAGGCATTAATCACGTGATCGGTAGCTTGGAAATGACAAGTAACTTTATTTAAAGCAGCGTATGGGCGTAAAGGCACGGGGTGACGAGGGGCAAGGTGAACTGATGGTAGTGGATGTAGGAGCTGTAAGGGTGTATGATTTGAAGTGTAAGACCTGTTTATTCTCTTCCCTGCGCACCCAAGAAAATCTGCTTTATACACTACATTGTCTGAAGGGGTTAGTGTCGTCTGACTTGTCAAGACTGGCTGCACAGAAAGGTTTAAAACTCCTTACAGTGAAAGAGTAGATGAAAATCTTTTCCATCACTGTCACTCCATTACTCCATGTGTTGAATAACTGTTGAACTCCAGAAGCCTGTTGTATTTATTCCTGGAATGTCTTGTATTAAGTGCCGTCGTTCTATGGTTCTCCGTAAATTGTGGACCTAATTTATTTCTGTGTTCATTTGAGAATGTAAATAAATCCTTTTTTATATACAATACTAAGTGGTTCAGTTGGGTGTTTCTTTGCTTTAAAACCAAAAGTGACTAACTCTAACTCCTTTCCCAGGGCCTTAAAACTGCCGTACTTCTTGCCTGTGTCAGTCTCCTTTCTGTGATCGATTCTACAGGCAGAGCCCGACCTTGACATCTCCGTGATCATGGTTTACCTCGTGCTTTCTCTTCTTTTCAACCCATATTAAAGTTAGAGCTAGGCCCGTTCAGGGGTGATGTCAGGAAACACTTCTTCACACAAAGGAATCAAGGGATAGGGCGGGAAAGTGGAGTTGAGGTGGAAGATCAGTCATGATCTTATTGAATGGCAAAGCAGGCTCGAGGGGCTGCGTGGCCTACTCCTGCTATTTCCTATGTTCCGAAGGTAGTAGAACTTTGGAACTCTCTTTCCCTCCCCCAACCCCTCTTTAAAATTCTTTTTAAAAATAGGTGTTGGGCTGGTGGTCGATTGAAAGTTTCAATCGGTAAGATAATGGGACTAAAGGCGGATAAATCCCCTGGACCTGATGGCTTACATCCTAGTGTCTTGAGAGAAGTGGCGGTGGGGATTGCGGATGCATTGGTGGTAATTTTCCAGAGCTCCCTGGATTCAGGAAAGGTCCCAGCAGATTGGAAAACTGCTAATGTAACGCCCTTATTTAAAAAGGGAAGTAGACAAAAGGCTGGAAACTATAGACCAGTTAGCCTAACATCTGTGGTTGGTAAAATGTTGGGAGTCCATTATTAAGGAAGCAGTAACAGGACATTTGGATAAGCATAATTTAATCGGACAGAGTCAGCATGGTTTTATGAAGGGGAAGTCATGTTTGACAAATTTGCTCGAATTCTTTGAGGACGTAACAAACAGGGTGGATAAAGGGGAACCAGTGGATGTGGTGTATTTGGACTTCCAAAAGGCATTTGACAAGGTGCCACACAAGATTACTGCACAAGATTAAAAAATCACGGGATTGGGGGTAATATACTGGCATGGGTGGAAGATTGGCTATCTAACAGAAAACAGAAAGTTGGGATAAATGGTTCATTCTCGGGTTGGCAATCAGTGACTAGTGGTGTTCCGCAGGGGTCAGTGCTGGGACCCCAACTCTTTACAATCTATATTAACGATTTGGAGGAAGGGACCGAGTGCAACATATCCAAGTTTGCCGATGAAACAAAGATGGGAGGGAAAGCAGTGAGTGAGGAGGACATAAAAAACCTGCAAAAGGACATAGACAGGCTGAGTGAGTGGGTAGAAATTTGGCAGATGGAATATAATGTTGGAAAGTGAGGTTATGCAATTTGGCAGAAAAAATCAAAGAGCAAGTTATTATCTAAATGGAGAGAAACTGCAAAGTGCTACAGTACAAAGGGATCTGGGGGTCCTGGTGCATGAAACACAGAAGGTTAGTATGCAGGTACAGCAGGTGATCAGGAAGGCCAATGGAATCTTGGCTTTTATTGCAAGGGGGATGGAGTATAAAAGCAGGGAAGTCTTGCTGCAGTTATACAGGGTACTGGTGAGGCCACACCTGGAATACTGCGTACAGTTTTGGTTTCCATATTTAAGAAAAGATATACTTGCTCTCGAGGCAGTTCAGAGAAGGTTCACTCGGTTGATTCTGGAGATGAGGGGGTTGACTTATGAGGAAAGGTTGAGTAGGTTGGGCCTCTACTCATTGGAATTCAGAAGAATGAGAGGCGATCTTATCGAAACATATAAGATTGTGAGGGGACTTGATCGGGTGGATGCGGGGAGGATGTTTCCACTGATGGGTGAGACTAGAACTAGGGGGCATAATCTTAGAATAAGGGGCTGGCTGCCGTTTCAAAACTGAGAGGAGAAACTTCTTCACTCAGAGGGTAGTAAATCTATGGAATTTGCTACCTCAGAGCTGTGGAAGCTGCGACATTAAATAAATTTAAAACGGAGATAGACAGTTTCCTAGCTGATAAGGGAATTAGGGGTTACGGGGAGCGGGCAGGGAAATGGACGTGAGTCTAGGTTCGGATCAGCCATGATCCTATTGAATGGCGGAGCAGGCCCGAGGGGCCCTTTGGCCTACTCCTGCTCCTACTTCTTATGTTCTTAAAACTGAGATTGATAGATTTTTATTTGGCAATGTTATCACTGGATATAGAACCAAGGTGGGTAAATGGAGTTAAGATACAGATCAGCCAGCTGAATGGCCTACTCCTGTTCGAAGGTGTTCTCTTGCACTCTGGACCTCGCCCATTCTCTAGGTTTTGCTATTTGGTAGGGGGGGTGGGTGGGGAACCTGGACTGACAACTACCCTTATCCAATTCGATCTTTGGCTTATTCCTGTCTTGAGTAAGGCACATTTTCCCCAGGGTATTTGAACTTGATGCTCTCTGTAGGCAAAAAGGAAAAACTGAATGAATACTTGGGAGTCTGAAATAAAAGCAAGATATGCTGGAAATAAACAGCAGGCCTGTCAGTATCTCTAAAGTGACAGGATAAAGTCTTGGGTGTAGACCCTTTGTCAGAATTGGAAAAAGGATGATGATGATAAATGCCCTTTCATAGGACTAGCCTAAAGGGGAGGTAAAGGTCAAGGGTCAAATCTGACATGCTCGTTATAAAGAGGCTCATGGTTTCTGTGGCAGACTTTGGTAACTGGATACCTGAGTTAGGTAGGTCTGCAGTATCCCAGAGCGCAGTTGATTATTGATCAGCCAGCCTTGCTTGCTAATGGGACCTGGAGGTGTAGACCTGTCATTGGAGGCTGGGATTCTTCTTCAGGTCCAGATAACCCTACAAGCCAATCCCCTTATCAAGTTGGGTAGTCCTAGCTGAACAAGCAGCAAGAATGTTACCAGTGCTCTGTAATGACAGATGTTAGGCTAACTGGTCTATAGTTTCCTGCTTTCTGTCTCCCTCCTTTCTTATATAGGGGTGTTACATCTGCGGTTTTCCAATCTGCTGGGACCTCTCCAGAGTCCAGGGAATTTTGGTATATTGCAACCAATGCATCCACTATCTCTGCAGCCATTTCTTTTAAGACCCTGGGAATCGGCCATCTGGTCAAGGGGACTTGTCGTCTTTTAGTCCACTATTTTACCAAGTACTTTTTCCTTAGTGATAGTGATTGTCTTTAGTTACCCCCTCCCTGTGGCCCCTTGATTATCGATTATTGGGATGTTGTTAGTGTTTTCTACCGCGAAGACAGATACAAAATATTTGTTAAGAGTCTCTGCCATTTTCCCGTTCCCTATTATTAATTCTCCAGTCTCATCCTCTAAGGGACCAACACTTACTTTAGCTATTCTTTTCCTTTTTATATACCTGTAGATGCTCTTACTTTCTGTTTTAATATTTTTTGCCAGTTTACTCTTGTAGGACCGGAGGTTCCTATCCGAATAATGAAGTTCGACTCAGTGAAACAAAATAATAAAGTTTATTAAACAAACAACTTAACTGGTAACACTACAGGAGAAGATGTACACAGGTCTGTGCAGCCTCCCAGCACCTTAAAGACTGCTGCAAAGTACTGGAAGCTGACATCATGACGTTCTCCGCGCCAACTGGTGTTCACGTGATCGGCGTCATGATGTCATCACGCGGAAATGCAAGAAAGTACATACAGTTTAAAGGTGCAGTCCACAGCTGCACTACACGGTAGTTAAAGGGATGATTACTAATTGCCCTGAGTCTCTTAGTGGCTCCGCCACAGGCGCTCCCCCAGAATTCTCTTTAACAGACAGTGTCAAACGAACAGGAGGTTTGATGATCCTGCCCGAACGGCTACGAACTTCAGGCAGTGGAAAGTTGGGAGACGAGCCGGTGCTTGGCTGTGTCTGAAGCGGCGCATCCGGGGTGGAGGAAACAGTAGCAGAAGGTGTGGTCCAGGATGAGGCAGAAGCAGGCAGTTTAATGGTGGGCTGTTGCATAACTGGTCTGGCAGTCAACGGTGGTCGTCCACGACGAGGTGGCTGGGTGGCAACAACTGGTTCACTCCGATCTAGATGGGCTGGTTTAAGTCGGTCGATAGAGATGGTATCGGACGTGCCTCCCACTTCGACCGTGAAAAATTTTTCTCCCGATGAGATGACACGAAACGGTCCAGCATAAAGTGGTCTGAGTGTATCTCTATGAGCGTCCTGCCGAATAAAAACGTAATCGGAACTCATAAGTTCTGCCAGAACATGAGGCCTCTGTAGGCTGTGATGCGAGGTTGGAATAGGCAGGAAATTCTTTGCCATCTCGTGATGCTGAAGGAGCTGCTGAGCAGGCGACCACGGTTCTGTATGTGGAGGGAGGAAATCCCCTGGTACTCGAAGTGCTTGACCGTAGACTAACTCAGCCGATGAAGCCTGGAGGTCATCCTTGGGGGCTATGCGGAGGCCTAGCATCACCCAGGAGAGTCTGTCCACCCAGTTGGGACCACGCAAGCTGGCACGGAGGGACGCCTTGAGAGACCGATGAAACCTCTCGCATAGACCGTTCGCTTGCGGATGGTAAGCGGTGGTACGGTGCAGTTTGGTACCCAAGCCCTGTGCAACTGCGTTCCACAACTCTGACGTGAATTGTGGACCTCGGTCAGAGGAGATGTCAGATGGCACCCCAAACCGGGCCACCCACGACGAAATAAATGCCCTGGATACGTCCGCTGCAGTGGTAGCAACCAAGGGAATCGCCTCTGGCCACCTGGTAGTGCGGTCCACTATTGTCAGGAGATGCATGAAACCCCGCAAAGCGGGGAGGGGACCCACTAAGTCCACATGTACGTGATCGAAACGGCGTTCTGGCACCGGGAAGATGGCCACTGGAGCCTTAACATGACGATGGACCTTTGATTTTTGACAGTCCACGCAATTGTTTGTCCAGTCCCGAACGTCCGAATGCATTCCCTTCGAAACAAATTTGCGGGACATGAGCCGTTGTGAAGCTTGCATCCCCAGGTGTGATAAGCCGTGTATAGCCTGAA
This sequence comes from Somniosus microcephalus, assembly GCF_052327205.1. Classification (NCBI taxonomy): domain Eukaryota; kingdom Metazoa; phylum Chordata; class Chondrichthyes; order Squaliformes; family Somniosidae; genus Somniosus; species Somniosus microcephalus. Next base: position 225,503,801 of record NC_140995.1, read on the forward strand.
AAATCTTCTTACGCCATTCGACTGGCACAATGGGCTGTGGCACTCCCATGGATGTGTCACACAAGAGCGTGGTTCCTGCTGATTGGAACATAACATCGGCTACCTGCAAACTAGAAGGCGTAGTCCGATACGCCTGAACTTCGGGATCTGCCAGTTGTTCTTCCGCCAACCCGACGAAATCAATTCCCAGGTGAACTGCCTGGACTGGGGCACGTGAAAGGCAATCAGCCACGAGATTATCTTTGCCGGACACATGTCGTAAATCCGTCGTAAATTCGGATATAAATGTAAGGTGGCGCTGTTGCCGAGCTGACCACGGCTCCGCCGTTTTGGCCATTGCAAAAGTGAGCAGCTTATGGTCCACGAATGCAGTGAATGGGCGCCCTTCTAGGAGAAAACGGAAATGCCGGATGGCCAAAAACAGGGCCAGCAACTCCCTGTCAAAAGTGCTATATTTTCGCTCGTTCTTGCGCAGTTGGCGGCTAAAAAAAGCCAACGGCTGCCAAGTCCCGTCGACCCATTGTTCTTGAACCGCCCCAATGGCATAATCGGAGGCATCGGTAGTAAGGGCGATGGTCGCGCCCAGGAGTGGGTGTGCAAGCATAGTTGCGTCTGGCAACGCCGCCTTGGTGTCAAGGAACGCCTGGTCCATCTGCGGTGTCCAAATGATAACATCTTTGCCCGTCTTCCCTTTGAGTGCTTCATACAGCGGCTGCATCAACTGGGCTGCCTTGGGGACAAAACGATGATAAAAATTTACCATCCCCAGGAACTCCTGAAGAGATTTGAGTGTGTGAGGCCACAGGAATGCTGTAACTGCCTCTACCTTGGTGGCCAGTGGGACGGCGCCGTCTGAGGTAATCCTATGCCCCAGGAAGTCAATGCTGGTTAACCCAAACTGGCATTTGGCTAGGTTTATGATGAGGCCATGTTGGCTGAGACGGGCAAAGAGTGTACGCAAATGGGCCATATGCTCCTTCGTATCCCTACTAGTGATGAGAATGTCATCCAAGTAAACGAAAATGAAGGGAAGGTCCCGTAACACAGAGTCCATGAGTCGCTGAAAGGCCTGAGCTGCATTTTTCAATCCGAACGGCATTCGGAGGAACTCAAAAAAGGCCAAACGGTGTGATGACCGCCGTTTTGGGGACGTCTTGAGGGTGCACAGGAACTTGGTGATATCCACGGACGCGATCTACTTTGGAACATACTGAGATGCCAGCCAGATGGGCCGAAAAATCTTGTATATGCGGTATTGGATACCTGTCCGGTGTAGTGGCTTCGTTAAGGCGTCTGTAATCCCCGCAAGGCCTCCATCCACCACCTGGTTTAGGTACAATGTGTAGTGGGGAGGACCAAGGACTATCGGAGCGTCGGACAATCCCAAGGCGCTCCATGGTCTGAAACTCCGCCTTTGCAGCTGCAAGCTTTCCGGGTTCCAATCTTCGTGCCCGAGCGTAAACAGGCGATCCCGTCGTGGTGATGTGATGCGCCACACCGTGCCTTGCGACTGCTGCCGAAAATGTAGGCCTGGTGAGCTCTGGGAACTCGCTGAGTAGGCGCATAAACCCTTCCTGCGATGGAACCGCACAGGCAACCGACCAGGAGACAGCGGTGCTGCGGTGGCAAGGCACCGCGTGGAAAGTGGACGCATTAATGAGTCGGCAATGTCGAACATCGACCAGAAAGCCATTGGCACAGAAAAAATCAGCCCCCAGGATGGCCTGTGATACTTTAGCCATTATAAACTCTCACACAAAACGCTGACCTCCGAGAGTTAAATTAACTGTCTGTTTACCGAACGTGCGAATGGCCGCACCATTGGCTGCCTCAAGGGAAGGACCGTGACCGCCGGATTGCAGATCCAGCTTTGAAACTGGCAAAATACTGCACTGAGAACCAGTGTCACGCAGGAATCCATAATGTAGAGGAGTTTTCCTGCTGAACCGACTGCCATGGTGAACTGGGTGTGTTTTTCAGACCCTGTCGTACTCATCGCAGCTCGCGGGCTGGCTGGAGATTTTTTTTCAGCGAAACTGCAGGGAGGGCGGCAGCGTCGAGCCTTGGCGCCAAAATGGGCGTGGTACATACACCAGCCTGCGTGCACGCTCCGACTTATTTAAACCAAACACCTGTAGCAAACGAGTTTTTAGAGCTTCATACTTGCCCTCTGCCGGTGGATTGCCAAGGAGGCTGACGACCCGCGAGGCCGTGGCGCTGTCGAGAGTGGAGACCACGTAATAATAACGGGTCGAGTCCACTGTAATATCCCAGAGTGCGAACTGGGCTTCTGCCTGGAAAAACCATGCTGCTGGTTGCTGTTCGCAGAACTGTGGCAATTTAAGGGCAACGGCATTCGTATTCATTATAAATATCTCAACGAAAGTTGTCCGACGAGATCGGGGTCACCAATGTAGGAACGGAGGTTCCTATCCGAATAATGAAGTTCGACTCAGTGAAACAAAATAATAAAGTTTATTAAACAAACAACTTAACTGGTAACACTACAGGAGAAGATGTACACAGGTCTGTGCAGCCTCCCAGCACCTCAAAGACTGCTGCAAAGTACTGGAAGCTGACGTCATGACGTCATCACGTTCTCCGCGCCAACTGGTGGTCACGTGATCGGCGTCATGACAGTTTAAAGGTGCAGTCCACAGCTGCACTACACGGTAGTTAAAGGGATGATTACTAATTGCCCTGAGTCTCTTAGTGGCTCTGCCACACTCTCATGAATCATCTCTCTTAATTTTTAGTCATTCTTTGCTGGTTTTTAAAAATTTCCCAATCCTCTGGTCTCCCACCAATCTTGGCAACATTGTATGCCTTTGTTTTAAATTTGATACCATCCTTTACTTCCTTAGTTAGCCATGGATGGTGCTCCCTTCTCTTAAAATCTTTCTTTCTCCCTGGAATATATTTTTGTTGAGATTTATAATATATCTCCTTAAAAGTCCGCCACTGCATTTCAACATTCTTACCTTTTAATTTATTTTTCCAGTCCACTTTAGCCAGTTCATAGAATCATAGAAAGTTACAGCACAGAAGGAGGCCATTTCGGCCCATCGTGTCCGCGCCGGCCAACAAAGAGCTATCCAGCCTAATCCGACTTCTCAGCTCTTGGTCCGTAGCCCTGCAGGTTAGAGAATCCCAACTGCACATCCAAGAACTTTTTTAATGTGGTTAGGGTTTCTGCCTCGACCACCTTTTCAGGCAGTGAGTTCCAGACCCCCACAACCCTCTGCGTGAAGAAATTTCCCCTTAAATCTCCTCTTAAACCTTCCAATAATTACTTTAAATCTGTGCCCCCTGGTTTTTGACCCCTCTACTAAGGGAAATAGGTCCTGTCTATCCACTTTATCTAGGCCCTCATAATTTTATACACCCCAATAAGGTCTCCCTCAGCCTCCTCCGTTCCAAGGAAAACATTCAGCCTATCCAGTCTTTCCTCATAGCTAAGATTCTCTACTCCCAGCAACATCCTTGTAAATCTCCTCTGTACCCTCTCTAGTGAAATCACATCTTTCCTGTAATGTGGTGACCAGAATTGCATGCAGTACTCTAGCTGAGGCCTAACTAGTGTTTTATACAGTTGAAGCATAACCCCCCCTGCTCTTGTATTCTATGCCACGGCTAATAAAGGCAAGCATTCCGTATGCCTTCTTAACCACCTTATCTACCTGGCCTGCTATTATGCCCGTGTATAATTGAGACACGGACGGCAGGAGTTGATTATAACAAGTCTTTACTGAATGGAGACAACCTGGAAACTGAAACTACAGAAGGCTGCTAGTGCCTTTTATACAGGGGTGGTCACTGCCGGAACTGCAGTCTGAGACCAGTTATTCCCTTAAAGGTACATACACAACAATTCCTCCCCTTTTAGATAAACAGTACATAACATTCATTTAACAACTAAATGATAACTAATTACGATTACAATTACGGTTGCTAGATACATTGGTTGAGGTTAAGCAATTATAAATTCAGTTTTTGAGGAGGCTTCCTGATTCTGCCTGGATAACGCCTCTTTGGGGTATCAGGTTCTTCTGGTAAGGTTGAGTCGGGATCAATATCGTTGTTTGGTTCGTCTGCTTCCAATATCACCGATTCTGCGGTAGATGCAATTGGTACTTCGGTTTCATCGCCAGATGTATCAGATCGTGGTGTGGAGTTGATGTTTTCCAGTGACTCTAGAATCTGGTCAGCATAGCGTCTTACAATGCTCTCCCCAACGTCCACGGTATACATTAGAGGTCCTTGCTGTGTACAGATCGTTCCTGGCTGCCATTTCTCAGTGCGGCAGTCCCGGGCCAAAACTGGTTGACCTATCTTAAAACTCCTGGTCGGCCTTTCATTCAGATTCTGAAACTGCCTGTTCTCCACATCTCTTCTGACGTTTGGCTTAACCAAATCCAAGCGGCATCGTAGTCTTCGATTGAAGAACATCATGGCTGGAGTTTGGTTGGTAACCGCATGTGTCGCATTCCGGTAGGCAAACAAGAAGTTATCCACCTTGTGTTGTAGGGGTATATCTTCATTACACATTGCCTTGATAGCCTTCTTGAATGTTTGAACAAACCTCTCAGCCAATCCATTAGTGGCTGGATGATATGGGGCGGATGTGTAATGCTTAACACCATTGTTCTTTAAGAACCTCCGGAACTCTTCAGACACAAACTGTGGTCCATTGTCAGAGCAAATCTGTTCAGGCAGCCCATTCCTGGCGAATATGGTTCGTAAGACTGATAGTTTTTTCTGTGGTGGTTGAGGACATTTTTATTACCTCTGGCCACTTTGAATGTGCATCCACCGCAATTAAAAACATCAAGTCCATAAAGGGACCAGCAAAATCAATGTGCACCCTTTGCCATGGAGATGAGGGCCACTCCCATGGATGTAGAGGGGCTTGTGGTGGGGCGTTTTGGACCTTCTGTCATCCTGTACAGCTCTTGGTCATCTCTTCGATTTCTCTATCGATTCCCGGCCACCACACAAACGCTCTGGCTAAGTTCTTCATTTTTACCCCTCCCAGATGACCCTCATGAAGCTCATTGAGCACTCTATCCTTCAATTTGGGTGGAATTACTACTCTGGATCCACACATCAAGGTTCCTCTGCACACTGACAGCTGTTCTCTTCTCGGCGAGAATGCTGGCAGCAGTGGTTCGCCATGTGCTGGCCATCCCTTCACCGTTAAATCATAGACCCAGGAGAGTGTCGGGTCATTTCGTGTTTCCTTTTCTATGTTTGCATTCGTCACAGGGAGACATGCGACTATAGTCGAGTGGAATAACTCCACTGGATCCACTGCCAGTTCTTCTTCCACCATTGGCAACGGTAGGCGCGACAATCAATCAGCATTCCCATGCTGTTTAGTTCCTTTGTACTCGATGTCATATTGGTGTGCCCCTAGGAAAAGGGACCACCTCTGCAGCCGTTGTGCCGTCGTTATCGGTATGCCCTTCTGAGGGTTGAAAATGGAGACGAGAGGTTGATGATCAGTTAGTAGAGTAAATTTCTGACCGTGCAGGTAGTGATTGAACTTCTTCACCCCCCACACCAGGCTGAGGGCCTCTCTGTCAATCTGGGCGTAGTTACGCTCGGCTGAAGTTAACGAGCGTGACGCAAAAGCTATCGGCCTCTCTGAACCATCAAGGAATTTATGTGACAGTACTGCCCCAATGCCGTAGGGAGACGCATCACACGCCAGTCTTATCGGTAGTGATGGGTTGTAGTGAGCCAATACTTCTCTTGAAGTGATTAGGTCCTTACTCTTCTGAAAGGCCCGCTTACATTCATCGCTCCATTTCCATGCTACTCCCATTCGTAGTAGGGCGTTCAGTGGATGCAGAATTGTGGACAAATTCGGCAAAAACTTATGGTAGTAATTTACCAATCCGAGGAATTACCTCAGTTGCGACACATTTTCAGGCGCCGGAGCCTTAACTACCGCTTCAATTTTGTCAGGGGACTTATGCAACCCCTCTTCATCAATCACGTGACCACAATACGATATCTGTTTCTTAAAAAACTCGCACTTGGGGCGATTGGCTCGTAGCCCATGTACACGTAGTCTAGTGAGCACCTGCTCTAGGTTGGCAAGGTGTTCACTGTCATCTTCACCTGGCACTAGGATGTCGCCCAAGTAACACTGAGTCCCCGGAATCCCTTGCAGGACTTGTTCCATCGCTCTTTGCCATATTGCCGGAGCTGATGCTACTCCGAATACCAGTCGATTATACTGGTAAAGACCTTCGTGAGTGTTTATCGTGAGATACTTCCTAGAGGATTCTTCAACCTCCATCTGCAAATATGCTTGTGCTAGGTCAATTTGTGTAAAATGCTTCCCTCTAGATAGTGAGGCGAAGATATCTTCTCTCCTTGGAAGAGGATATTGTACTGTGTGAAGGACTGGGTTCACCGTCACCTTGAAGTCCCCACAGATGCGAACCTTCCTTGGCTCCTCAGACTTATTGTTTAACGTTTTCTTCATGACAGGAACGATGGGTGTCGCCCACTCGCTCCAGTCTACCTTAGATAACATGCCTGCATTCTCCAGATTCTCCAGCCCTGCCTCGACGGCTGGGTGAATTGCATATGGTACCGGTCTTGCTTTGAAAAACTTGGGAATTGCATTCTCCTCTATTTTTATCGAGGCGGTTACGCCTTTAAGAGTGCCCAGTTCTTGTTGAAATACCTCTTTGGCGTCAGCTAAGATTGCTGACAATCGTCCAGGAGTGACGTCGTCATCCTTTTTACCAGCCACCGTCAGTGCCTGAATGGAGTGCCAGTCTAAACTTATCTTTCTGATCCATTCACGTCCCAATAACGGTGGTCCACCATCTTGCAGAATGTAAAGATACAATTTCCGTATTTTCTTGCCGTTGTATTCGACAGGCACCCTTATTTTTCCTCTGGGGTATACTTTTTGCCCCGTATATGTCCTCAAGACAATGGATGTCTCTCTCAAGGGTATGTGTGAGAATAGCCACTTGTAGTCTCGTCGATTCATGACGGTTAGAGCTGATCCTGTATCCAATTCCATTTTGACTTGGGACCCTGCTACCATGAGGGTGACCCAGATGGTTCGGTGATCCTCTTTTGCGATTACGTTGTGAAGTTTGAGACAGCTTAGTCTCTTGTTCCCGGATTCACTATCGCTCATCTGGTCTTCGGAACTACTGTCCGTCATCTTTTGTACTTTCCTGTACGGTTCCTTAGTAGCCTTTTTGTTGTCATTGGTCTTCTTCCCAGACCTGCAAACTCGTGCAATGTGTCCCATCTTTCCGCATTGCCTGCATATTTTGTCCTTGGACCAGCAGTCCTTCTGGTCATGGTTTGTTCTGCCGCAGCGATAACATTTTGCAAATCCCCGTGTCATTTCGTGGGTGCCGTATTCCTGTGGCTTTTGTTGTATTACCGCAGCTCCCCTTGCTGCTGCTTCGTACGATACTGCCACGCTGAAAGCCTTATCTAGCGTCAGCACTTTCTCTGAGAGTAACCTCTTCTGGGTTCCTTCACTCAGGAGTCCACAGACAAATTTGTCCCGTAGGGTATCTGCCAGTCCTGCTCCGAACTGGCAGTGCTTTGATAGCTTGCGTAGTTCCGTAAAGTAATCAGCATTGCTCTCATTTTAATGCTGATTTCTCCTGTGGAATTTAAATCTTTCTTCTATCAGCAGTGGTGCAGGGTTTAGGTGTTCCTGTAGGATAGCAACAATTTCGTTAAAACTCTTCGCCTTCGGTTTGGCTGGAGTAATCAAGTCCCGCAATAGGCCGTACGTTCTTGCGCCCATTAAGTTTAGCAGTACCGATGTCTTTTTCTCATCGGCTATTTCGTTTGCCTCGCAATATACCTCGACTCTTTCCACATACGTGGTCCAGTCTTCTATTGCATTATCAAAGGCAGTGATATAGCCAGTCTTCGGCATCTTGGAAATCTAAAATGGCGCCTCCCGCGCTTTGCCTTCTTCCCCGATTTAACAAACTGGCGCCTCCCGCGTTTTGCCTTCCTACCCGCTGAATTAAGATGGCGCCTCCCGCGCTTTGCCTTCTTCCCCACTGTTGCTAGCGCTGCTTTCCACGGTTTCCGTTGTAAACTGCAGCTCCTCGCGGCTTTCTGCGCGTTTAATTTTTGTTGTGTCTGTGTGTTGATAGAGACACTGAAGACAGGAGTTGGTTTCATAGGTGTTTACTAAACAAAGTCTGGAGGGGAACTAACGGATACAACACAATAAACAGGCTTATATAGCCCGAGTGGCCATTACCGGCATTACAGTACACCTGGGGCTCTTAAAGGCACATACACTACAATTCCTCCCTTTTTAGCCAACCAGTACATAATATTTTAAGTAATTATTAATTACATGTTACAAGAAAAATAATCTACACATTGCTGCAGTTAATTAATTATAAGTCAGTCTCTCTGGAGGCTTCCTGACTCGGTCCGGATAACGCCTCGGTGGTGTAGTAGTTTCTGGTGGTGTAGTAGGTTCTTTTGGCAAGGCTGATTCGGCTTGAATGCCAGTGTCGGGTTCATCGGGTTCCAGTATCACTGGATCGGAGGTAGATATGGGTATCTCTACTTCATCGTTAGGCGTAGAGTTGTGGTGTAGGTTGTCCCTTTTCGGATGACTCTATGATTTGGTCAGCATGGCACCTTATTATGCTTTCTCCGATGTCCACGGTATACATCAGCGGTCCTAGTCGTGTGCAGATAGTTCCAGGCTGCCATTTCTCGGTACGGTAGTCCTGGGCCAAAACTTGTTGACCTATCTGGAAGGTTCTAGTTGGCCTTTCATTCATGCCTTAAAATTGCCAGTTCTCCACGTCCCTTCTGATGTTGGGCTTGATCAAATCCAGCTGGCATCTTAGGCTTCTATTGAAGAACATCATGGCGGGAGTTTGGTTTGTGACCATATGTGTTGCATTCCTGTATGTGAACAAGAAGTTATCCACCTTGTGCTGAAGTTTTATGTCTTCATTACCCATGGCCTTTATGGCCTTCTTGAAAGTCTGGACAAACCTTTCAGCCAATCCATTGGTGGCGGGATGGTATGGGGCGGACGTGTAGTGCTTAACCCCATTATTTTTTAAGAACTTCCTGAATTCTTCGGACACAAATTGCGGTCCATTATCAGAACAGATCTGTTCCGGCAGCCCATTCCTGGCAAATATGGTCCTTAATACTGTGATGGTTTTTTCCGTGGTGGTGGAGGACATCTTTATTACCTCCGGCCACTTGGAGTGTGCATCAACCGCGATTAAGAACATTGAGTCCATAAATGGACCAGCAAAGTCGATGTGTACCCTTTGCCAGGGAGATGAGGGCCACTCCCATGGATGTAGAGGGGCTTGGGGTGGAGCGTTTTGGACCTTCTGGCATCCTAGGCAGCTCTTGGTCATTTCTTCGATGTCTCCATCGATACCTGGCCACCATACAAACGCCCTGGCTAGGTTCTTCATTTTCACTCCACCCAGATGCCCCTTGTGAAGCTCCTTTAGAACTTTATCCTGGAGTTTGGGTGGAATCACCACTCTGGATCCACACATCCAGGTTCCTCGGCACACTGACAGCTGTTCTCTTCTTTGTGAGAATGCTGGCAACAGTGGTTCACCATGTGCTGGCCATCCCTTCACTGTTAAATCGTAGACTCGTGAGAGAGTCGGGTCATTTCTAGTTTCCCTTTCAATGGCAGAATTTGTTACTGGTAGACATTCGACTATGGTAGAGTGGAAAATCTCTACTGGGTCTACGGTAGGTGCTTCTTCTACCGTTGGCAATGGTAGGCGCGATAACCCATCAGCATTCCCATGCTGTTTTGATCCTTTGTATTCTATGTTGTATTGGTGTGCCCCTAGAAAAAGGGACCACCTCTGTAGCCTTTGCGCTGTCATAATGGGAACACCCTTTTTAGGGTTGAATATGGAGATGAGGGGTTGATGGTCAGTCAACAAGGTAAATTTTTGTCCGTGTAGGTAATGGTTGAATTTCTTCATTCCCCATACCAGGCTGAGTGCTTCCCTGTCGATTTGGGCATAGTTACGCTCAGCTGAGTTCAATGAGCGTGATGCAAAAGCTATCGGCCGTTCCGAGCCATCAGGGAATTTATGCGATAATACTGCTCCTACGCAGTAAGGGGATGCATCGCACGCCAGTCTGATTGGCAGTGATGGGTTGTAATGAGCCAAAACTTCTTTGGATGTGATTAAGTCTTTGCATTTATGGAAGGCACGTTTACAGTCTTCGCTCCATTTCCAAATTACTCCTGTTTGTAGCAGTTCATTAAGAGGGTGTAGAAGAGTTGATAAGTTCGGTAAAAATTTATGATAGTAATTTATTAATCCCAGGAACGACCTTAATTGTGAAACATTTTCAGGTGCTGAGGCTTTTATGACCGCTTCAATTTTTTCAGGTGACTTATGCAACCCTTCCTTATTAATTATGTGGCCGCAATATGATATTTGATTTTGGAAAAATTCGCACTTGGGGCGATTTGCTCGTAGGCCCCATTCTCTCAGCCTAGTGAGCACCTGCTCCAAATTGGCAAGGTGCTCGTTGTCGTTTTCTCCTGTTACAAGGATGTCGTCTAGGTAGCATTGAGTCCCCGGAATCCCTTGGAGGACTTGCTCCATAGCTCTTTGCCAGATAGCTGGAGCGGATGCTACTCCGAAAACCAGTCGATTGTACTGGTACAGAGCTTTGTGTGTATTTATCGTGAGATATTTTTTAGAGGCCTCTTCAACCTCCATCTGTAGATATGCCTGTGCCAAGTCAATTTTGGTGAAACGTTTCCCTCCGGATAGTGAGGCGAAAATATCTTCTATCCTCGGAAGAGGATACTGTACCGTGTGAAGTACCGGGTTTACAGTCACCTTGAAGTCTCCACAGATGCGAATTTTTCTCTGTTCTGCAGATTTATCATTATTCAATGCTTTCTTCATGACTGGAACGATAGGTGTTGCCCACTCGCTCCAATCTATTTTGGATAATACGCCTGCTTTTTCCAAATTCTCCAGCTCTGCCTCGACTGCTGGACGAATTGCGTATGGCACCGGTCTTGCCTTAAAAACTTGGGAATTGCTGCATCTTCCACTTTTATTGAGGCGGTGATGCCTTTCAAGGTTCCTAGTTTCTGTTGAAACACTTCTTTGGCGTTGGCCAAGATGTCTTTTAATCGTTCAGGTATGACGTCATCATCGTTTTTTTTCTTACTGGTCACTGTCAGTGCCTGAATGGAGTGCCAGTCTAAACGTATTTTCCTGATCCATTCATGTCCCAACAGCGGTGGACCACCATCCTGTAGAATGTATAAATACAACTTTTGTATTTCCTTGCCGTTGTATACAACAGGCACCCTTATTTTTCCTTTGGGGTATACTTTCTGCCCCGTATATGTTTTCAAGATAATGGATGTGTCTTTTAAAGGTATATGCGGAAATAGCCGCTCGTAATCCCGTTGATTTATGACGGTCAGAGCTGATCCTGTATCTAGCTCCATTTTAACTGGGGACCCTGCTATCGTGAGGGTAACCCAAATGGTCTGGTAATCATCTTTGGCAATTACATTATGTAATTTGAGACAGCTTAGTCTCTTGTTTTCGGAGTCGCTATCGCTCTTCTGGTCTTCGGAGATACTGTCCGTCATCATTTGTACCTTTCTGTACTTTTCTTTATTGATTTTTTTTTTCCTGTCTGTGGATTTTTTTTGTCCAGACCGGCATACCCGTGCAATGTGTCCAATCTTTCCGTATTGCCTGCATGCTTTGTCCTTGAACCAGCAGTCCCTCTGGTCATGGGTGGATCTGCCGCAGCGATAACATTGCTCGAAACCCTGTGTCATTTCATGGGTGCCAAAGTCCTGTGTCTTTTGTTGTATATCTGCAGCTCCTCTTGCGGCTGCTTCATATGATACAGCCATACTGAAAGCCTTGTCCAGTGTTAAATCTTTTTCAGAAAGCAGCCTTTTCTGTGTTCCTTCACTTAAGAGACCACAGATGAATTTGTCTCGAAGATAATCTGCTAGTCCTGCCCCGAATTGGCAGTGTTTTGATAGCTTTCTTAATTCGGTGAGGTAATCAGCGTTACTTTCATTCTTGTGTTGATTTCTCTTGAAGAATTTGAATCGTTCCGCTATCAGCAGCGGTGTTGGGTTTAAGTGCTCCTGTAGGGTATCAACAATTTCTTTAAAATTCTTGTCCTTTGGTTTGGCTGGAGTGATTAAATTTCGTAACAGCCCGTATGTCTTTGCGCCCATTAGATTTAGCAGTACTGAAACTTTTTTTTCATCTTCTATTCCATTTGCGGTGCAATATACCTCCACTCTTTCCACATATGTGGTCCAATCCTCTATCTCGTTATCAAAAGCATCAATATTGCCAGACTTAGGCATCCTAGAAAAAAAATGGCGCTTCCCGCGCTTTTCTTTCTTTTCTGCAGAAAAGATATGGTGCCTCCCGCACTTCCCCGCCGCTGCTGCCGATGACAACGCTCTTTCCCGCGGTTTCCGTTCTTTTTAATTATTTATTTACAGTTGGAGACTCGTTCCCGCCGGACTCTCTCTCTAGGTCTGAACGCCGACCTGCTTGCAGCGCCGGCTGTCTCCCGAGTGCTCCCTCCCCGTCTGTTACTGCTTGCCTCCGCTTTCGCTGCTTGGCCCAGCTGTAGAGCCAGCTGCTGGAGCCCCAGCCCGATGCCCAGGAAGGATTATTGCAGTACCTGCCACCAGCTCGGCTAGCTGGTGAAACCACAGCCCTTTGTTTTTCTTGAATTTTCTTCAACTTTGGACACCAGAGGAATCGATGTCCTTGAGGTGCTGCTGAATTGCAGGTAAGCCCGTTTCCAATTCGTCACCACTGTTGTGTCTGTGTGTTGATAGAGACACTGAAGACAGGAGTTGGTTTCATAGGTGTTTACTAAACAAAGTCTGGAGGGGAACTAACGGATACAACACAATATACAGGCTTATATAGCCCGAGTGGCCATTACCGGCATTACAGTACACCTGGGGCTCTTAAAGGCACATACACTACAATTTTTATTTTATTTTATTATTTTCCCGTCATCGGAACAACCTGCGGGACTCTTGCCTCCCTCTTCTCGGGTCTGTATGCTGCCCGGCTTCATAGCACCGGCCGCGCCCTGTGTGCTCCACCCTCTCTCTCTCTCCTCTTCCCGACAACGCTGCTCGGCCCTGTTGCAAGCCACCCGCTCGAGTTCTAGACTGCTGCAGCCCAGGAAGGATCAGTGTACTACCTGCCACCAGCCCGATTAGCTGAAGCACCGTCGACAGGAACCAAGCCCCACTCTCGACAGCCTCTCCTGCAAATCTTCAACTCCGCTGACTCAGAGGCGGATGCCCACGGTCGACGCCCGTTTCTACTGTTTCTTCTTTCTGGCCTCGACCACTGCTCACTCTGCTTCAGGGATGGATCCCATGAGGTGGTGCAGACTGTAGGTAAGTTCGTAGCTGCTCGTTGCCAATATTATGTCCGTGTATAATTGAGACACGGACAGCAGGAGTTGATTATAACAAGTCATAGAGTCATAGAGTCATAGAGTTTTACAGCACAGAAAGAGGCCCTTCGGCCCATCGTGTCTGCGCCGCCCATCCATCCCTGTCCAGTCTAATCCCATTTTCCAGCATTTGGTCCATAGCCTTGTATGCAATGGCATTTCAAGTGCTCATCCAAATGCTTCTTGAATGTTGTGAGGGTTCCTGCCTCTACCACCCTTTCAGGCATTGAGTTCCACATTCCAACCACCCTCTGGGTGAAAAAGTTCCTCCTCAAATCCCCTCTAAATCTCCTGCCCCTTAACCTGAATCTATGCCCCCTTGTTATTGACCCCCCCACTAAGGGGAAAAGTTCCTCTTTATCTACCCTATCTATGCCCCTCATCATTTTGTACACCTCAATCAGGTCCCCCCTCAGCCTTCTTTGCTCCAAGGAAAACAACCCCAGCCTGTTTAGTCTTTCTTCATAGCTGAGGCGCTCCATCCCAGGTAACATCCTGGTGAATCTTCTCTGCACCCTCTCCAAAGCAATCACATCCTTCCTATAGTGAGGCGACCAGAACTGCACACAGTACTCCAGCTGTGGCCTCACCAGCGTTTTGTACAGCTCCATCATAACCTCCCTGCTCTTATATTCTATGCCTCGGCTAATGAAGGCAAGTATCCCATATGCCTTTACTGAATGGAGACAACCTGGAAACTGAAACTACAGAAGGCTGCTAGTGCCTTTTAAACAGGGGTGGTCACTGCCGGTACTGCAGTCTGAGACCAGTTATTCCCTTAAAGGTACATACACAACACCTGCTACCTTCAGGCATCTGTGGACATGCACTCCAAGGTCCCTTTGTTCCTCTACACTACTCAGTGTCCTACCATTTAATGTGTATTCCCTTTCCTTGTTAGCCATCCCCAAATGCATTACCTCGCACTTCTCTGGATTGGATTCCATTTGCCACTGTTCTGCCCACCTGACCAATTTATTGATATCTTCCTGCAGTCTACAGCTTCCTTCTTCAGTATCAACCAGTAACAGCTGATTTTAGTATCATCTGCAAACTTCTTAATCATACCCCCTATATTCAAGTCTAGATCATTGATATATAGCACAAAAAGCAAGGGACCTGGTACTGAGCCCTGCGGAACCCCACTGGAAACAGTCACAAAAACACCCATCAACCATTACCCTCTGCTTTCTACCTCCGAGCCAGTTTTGAATCCAACTTGACACTTTGCCCTGGATCCCATGGACTTTTAACTTCGTGACCAGTCTGCCATGTGGAACCTTCTCAAAAGCCTTGCTAAAGTCCATATACACTACATCAAATGCACTACCCTCATCTACCCTCCTTGTTACCTCCTCAAAAAATTCAATCAAGTTTGTCAGACACGAGCTTCCCTTAACAAATCCGTGCTGACTATCCTTTCTATTTATCCTGCCCTTCAGAATTCTTTCCAATAATTTTCCCACCACTGAGGTGAGGCTGACTGGCCTGTAATTACTCGGTCTATCCTTTTCTCCCTTTTTAAACAAGTTCTGCTCTCATGCCATTGTAATTGCCTTTGTTTACAATCAGGACACTGGTTTGAGATACAACTTTCTTACCCTCCAACTGAATTTGAAATTCAGCCATGTTATGATCACTCTTTCCTAGAGGATCCTTTATTATGAGATCATTTATTAATTCTGTCTCAATTACACAGTACCAGATCCAAGATAGCCAGCTCCCTGGTTGGTTCCATTACATACTGTTCTAGGAAACCATCCCGGATACACTCTTATGAACTCCTCCTCAAGACTACCATGGCCAATTTGATTTGTCCAATCAATATGGAGATTAAAATCACCCATGATTATTACCATACCATTTTTACAGGCCTCCATTATTTATTGATTTATACTCTGTCCAACAGTATTGCTACTGTTCGGGGGCCTGTAGACTACGCCCACCAGAGACTTTATTCCCTTATTATTTTATATCTCCACCCAAACCGATTCTATATCTTGATCTTTTTCTGTCTATCCTTCCAAATTGTCAAAAACCCTGGAATATTCAGTTCCCAACCCTGGTCACCTTGCAACCACGTCTGTGTAATGGCGATCAGATCATGCGTGCATTCAGATATAGAGCTTTTAACTTTGCCTTTTTACCATTTCTCCTTGCTTTGGCCCCATTTTCTGTTGCACTCATATTTTTAAACATTCTGTCCCTTCCTGTCACACTCTGGTTATTATTTCCCCCATTTCTATCCTGCTCTATTGTTTTCTTATTTCTCATTGACTTTTTAAATTCCCACTCACCTGGATCCTCCCCCCCGACTATTTAGTTTAAAGCCCTCTCTACTGCCCTAGTTATTCAATTCGCCAGGACTCTAGCCCCAGCATGGTTCAAGTGAAGTCCGTCCAAACGGAACAGCTCCCTCTTATCCCAGTACTGGTGCCAGTGCCCCACAAATCGAAACCCATTTCTCCCACACAGTCTTTGAGCCACTCGTTCATTTCTCTGACCTTATTTACTCTATGCAAATTCGCTCGTGGCTCAGGTAGTAATCCAGAGATTATTACCTTTGTGGTTCTGCTTTTTAATTTAGCCCCTAGCTGCTCATACTCCCTCAGCAGAACCTCTTTCTTTGTCCTACCTATGTCATTGGTACCTACGTGGACCATGACAACTGGATCTTCTCCCTCCCACTCCAAGTTCCTCTCCAGCCCAGAGGAGATGTCCTTAACCCTGGCACCGGGCAGGCAACACAGCCTTCGGGACTCATGCTCTCGGCTGCAGAGAACAGTATCTATCCCCCTAACTATACTATCCCCAATCACTACAACATTTCTTTTTACTCCCCCCACTTGAATGGCTCCCTGTACCACGGTGCTGTGGTCAGATTGCTCATCCTCCCTGCAGTCCCTGCCCTCGTCCACACAGGGAGCAAGAATCTCGTACCTGTTGGACAAGGCCAAGGGCTGAGGCTCCTCCATCACTACCTCCTGGATTCCAATACCTGCCTCGCTTGTAGTCACACCCTCCTGTCCCTGACCATGGGCCAAATTGGAAGTAATTATTCTAGTGGGTGTGACAGCCTCCTGGAACTTAGTGTCCAGGTAACGCTCCCCTTCCCTAATGTGTCGCAGTGTCTGAAGCTCGGACTCCAGCTCATCAACTCTGAGCCAAAGTTCCTCGAGCAGCCAACATTTGCTGCAGATGTGGTCACCGTGGACCTCAATGGTGTCCATCAGCTCCCATATGCAACAACAACAACACATTGCCTGGTCTCCCATCTCAATTAATTAATTAATTAATTAATTAATTCGTTTTAAAAATGTTAAAATTTGGAACAGGTATAACTTTTAATCTACACCAAGGCACTTAAATTTAGACGCCCAAGTTTGGAAAAAAGTGAGAAATAGAGAAATACTCACCAATCAATCACTTACCTGCTTTCTGGAGACATCACACTTCGATTTCTTTTTACTTCTTTACATTCACCGGTCCGTTGCAGCCGCTCCCGTGGGATCGCGCTCTCCTTTAAATCTGCTGCCGAGGTCTTGCGCTCTCCAGCGTTCCCATGGGCCCCCCCTCACTGTTCTCTAAATGTTCCCCTACTGATACTTGCTCTACTTGATCCACCTCATTCCCCAGAATCAGAAACATACTGATCAAGAAAGTTCTCCTGAACACGCTTCAGAAATTCTTCCCCCCTCTCTGCCCAGTATTACTATCCCAGTCTATATTAGGATAGTTGAAGTCCCCCATTATCACTGCTCTATAGTTCTTGCACCTCTCTGTAATCTCCCTGCAAATTTGCTCCTCTATATCCTTCCCACTAGTTGGCGGCCGATAGAATACAACTAGTAGTGTAATGGCACCTCTATTGTTTCTCAACTCTAACCAAATAGATTCTGTCCTTGACCCCTCCAGGACATCCACTCTCTCCAGCACTGTAACATTCTCCTTAACCAATACTACCACCCCACCTCCTTTCTTTCCTTCCCGATCTTTCCTGAACACCTTATATCCAGGAATATTTAAAACTGAATCCTGCCCTTTTTTGAGCCAGGTCCCAACATCATATTCCCAGATGGCTATTTGTGCCTGCAGCTCACCAATCTTATTTACCACGCTTCGTGCATTCAAACACATGCACTGTAAACCTATCTTACACCTTCTTGTATTCTCTCTTAGTCTGACCCCACCTAATACCATGCTATATCTTATTTTACTGCTTTCTGTCTCTTCCAATCCTTTGTGCATCTTGTTTCTCCTTTCTACATGCTGGTGCCCAACCACTGCCAAATTAGTTTAAACCCTCCCCAACAGCACTAGCAAACCTCCCCGTGAGGACATTGGTTCCTGCCCTGTTGAGGTGTAACCAGTCCGGCTTGTACAGGTCCCACCTCCCCCAGAAATGGTCCCAATGTCCCAGGAATTTAAAGCCCTCCCTCCTGCGCCATCTCTCCAGCCACACATTCATCTGCTCTATCCTCCTATTTCTATACTCACTAGCTCGTGGCACCGGAAGTAATCTGGAGATTACTCCCTTTAAGGTTCTGCTTTTTAATCTCTTTTCTAGCTCCCTAAAATCTGCCTGCAGGACCTCATCTACCTATGTCGTTGGTACCGATATGGACAACGACCTCTGGCTATTCACCCTCCCCCCTCAAAATGTTCTGCAGACTCTCAGTGACATCTTTGACCCTGGCACCAGGGAGGCAACATACTATCCTGCAATCACGTCTGCTGCCGCAGAAACGCCTGTCTGTTACTCTAACTATCGAATCTCCTATCACTACTGCTTTTCGCGATCTTCCTCCTCCCACCCTGTATAGCTGAGCCACTTGTGGTGCCATGGACTTGGCTCTGGCTGTACTTTCCAGAGGAACCATCGCCCTCACCAGTGGGTTGGAGAGTGAGATGCACTCCGGGGACTCTTGCACTACCTGCCTGATCCTCCTTGTCTGTCAGATGGTGACCCATTCCCGCTCTGTCTGCACACTCTCACCCTGCGGGGTGACCACCTCCTGAAACGTGCTATCCATGTTGCTCTCAGCCTCATGGATGCACTGCAGTGATGCCAGCTGCTGCTCATGCTCCGAAACCTGGAGCTTAAGCTCCTCCAGCTGAAGACACTTCCCGCACATGTGGTTGTCCAGGACATGGGAAGCGTTCTGGAGTTACCACATGGCACAAGATGTGCATTCCACAGGACTGAGGTGTCCTGCCAGACCTCTACTTAATAGATTATTAAGTAACTTAACAGAAATAAACTTAATACTTAAAAAAAAAAAATCACCATCTACTCACCAATCAGCTCCTTTCCTTGTGCTGACGTCACTTACCTCACTCCCTGACACTTATGCTCCCTCCCGGTTCTTGAGCCTACCTTTATCTGCGGCCGCTCCTCTCGCTCTCCCGCAGGTCCACTCTTGTGTCTAGTAACTTAGAGACCTTGGGTTCTGTGGCTCCACTCTTCCTTTTCAGCCAGACGTCTCTGTAGTGTATGTGCCTTTAAGTCAGAACTACTTTTACAGCTCCTGTATACTGTAGTACCGGCAGTGACCACACCGCTTTGCGCATGCCTCTGTACCCCCAGTCTTGAGACTACCCTCCTCCAGTAAAGACCTGTTTATTGTTAATGTACAGCATCCGTGTGATTATTTAATAACAGCATATCCACTGAACCACGGATCCAACAGGGGCGATGAGTGTCGATTCGAATCTACCTGCAACATAAAAAAAAATAGTCGAGACCAGGAACACGGGCGTCGACCACGAGCAACCGCCCAGCAGTCAGGCAGAGATTGAACTTCGCAGGGGCGGCTGTGGTGAGCCGGGCTTGGTTCCCCAGCCACGACGAGCAGCAAGAGACCGACGACAGGTCCTGCGCAGACCCTTCCCGAGCAGCGGCGGCTGGAGCCAACCGACGGCAGAGAGAAAGCCGTGCAGCGTCGACGGGGTAAGACAGAGGGTGAAGAGCGCAGGGTGCAGCCAGGGGTTGAACACCGAGCGGCGTCGAGAAAAAGAAAACAAACCGGAGAGAGAGAGGGTAAAGAAACAGCCGGGTTCTAGACTGAGCGGCGTCGAAAAATATAAAAAGAAGAACGCGCAGAGCGCAGCCAGGGCTCACGGGCGAACAGGGTCTGCGGGGCGAAGAAAGGGAAGCGCGGGAGACACCATTGAGCCGCGGAGAAGGAAGAGCGCGGGAGACACCATTTTTAGAAGCCGCAGTGGAGAAGAAGGGCGAGCGCGGGAAGGAAGGAAAGCGCGGGAGACGCCATTTTGTGCCAGCGGAGAAGAAGGGGAAGCACGGGAGGCGCCATTTTTGACAGTTAACTCACACCCAAGGATGCCGAAGAGTGGCAGTATCTCTACGTTCGACAATGAAGTCGAAGATTGGGCGACATATGTGGAACGTATTGAGGTGTACTGCAGGGCAAATGAACTGCCAGATGCTAATAAAGCACTGGTTCTGTTAAATTCCATGGGTGCAAAAACTTATGGGTTGCTGCGAAATCTAATAACCCCAGAGAAGCCGGTAAACAAGAATTTTGAAAGCATAGTAGAAATCCTACAGGACCACTTAAACCCCACACCGCTGCTGATAGCAGAACGATTTAAGTTCCATAAAAGGAACCAACACAAAGCCGAAAGCAATGCTGAGTACCTAACGGAACTGCGCAAGCTATCGAAACACTGCCAGTTTGGAGCGGGACTAGCAGATACGTTAAGGGACAAGTTTGTGTGTGGGCTACAAAGTGAAGGAACCCAGAAACGGCTTCTATCAGAAAAGGACCTTACGCTGGACAAAGCTTTCAGTATGGCAGTATCACACGAAGCAGCCGCAAGGGGCGCTGCAGAGATACAACGGAGACCGCAAGAATATGGCACCAATGAAATGTCCTATGGAACAGGGAAGTGCTATCGCTGCGGCAGAACAACACATGACCAGAAAGATTGTTGGTTCAAGGACCAAGTGTGCAGACAGTGTGGAAAAACAGGACACATAGCAAGAGTCTGCAGGTCTGGGAAGAAAACCAGCAGTAAGAAATCTCCACAGGAGAAGTACAAGAAGGTACACCAGGTGATGGACAGTGGTTCAGATGAACAGAAAAGTGACACAGACTCCGGAAGCAAGGAGCTGGGTTGTCTGAAACTACATAAGGTAACAGAAATGGAGGATCACCAGACTATCTGGGTTACACTCAAGATAGACGGAGTCCAAGTGAAAATGGAATTGGACACAGGGTCAGCTCTAACAGTCATAAATCAAAGAGACTACAAGCGGCTATTTTCACACATACCCTTGAAAGCTACAGAGATTGTCTTGAAGACGTATACGGGTCAAAAAGTCTACCCCAAAGGAAAAATAAGGGTGAAAGTGACATGTAAAGGCCAGGAAATACCTAAAATGGATATATATGTATTGCCAAATGGAGAACCACCACTGCTAGGACGTGAGTGGATCCGGAAGATACATTTAGATTGGCATTCCATACAGGCACTGAAGGTTGAGGCCAAAAAGGATAATGACGTCATACCTGGACGAATGTCAAAAATGCGAACTGACGCAAAAGAAGTGTTCCAGGAGGGACTAGGAACACTAAAAGGAATAACAGCAACGATTAAAATAGAGGAAAATGCAAGCCCAAAGTTTCTGAAGGCCAGACCAGTGCCTTATGCGATCAGACCAGCTGTTGAAGCAGAGCTGGAAGGGTTGGAACGTTCAGGAGTACTGTCCAAAGTGGACTGGAGCGAGTGGGCTACACCCATCGTTCCTGTAATGAAGAGGTCATTGAGTAATACGCCTGGGGAACCAAAGAAGGTCCGCATCTGTGGGGATTTTAAGGTGACAGTGAACCCAGTCCTTCACACAGTACAATATCCGCTTCCACGAATTGAGGATATTTTCGCCTCGCTATCTGGAGGTAAACGCTTCACCAAAATTGATCTAGCCCAGGCGTACTTGCAAATGGAGGTAGAAGAAGCTTCGAAACAATACCTTACGATCAACACTCATAAAGGCCTCTATCAATACAACCGACTGGTGTTTGGAGTAGCCTCGGCTCCGGCTATCTGGCAAAGGGCGACGGATCAGGTCCTGCAAGGGATTCCAGGGACCCAGTGTTATTTGGACGACATCTTTGTCACGGGCGAAAATGACGGTGATCACCTCGCCAACTTGGAGAAGGTGCTCACCAGATTAAAGGAGTATGGGCTACGAGCTAATCGCCACAAGTGCGAGTTTTTCCAGAAACAGATCTCGGACTGTGGCCACGTCATCGATGAAGAGGGGTTACATAAGTCCCCTGACAAGATTGAGGCAGTAGTCAAGGCTCCAGCACCGGAAAATGTGTCACAACTGAGGTCGTTCCTCGGGCTGGTAAACTACTACCACAAGTTCTTACCAAATTTGTCGACGGTATTACACCCACTGAACACCCTACTGCAAACAGGGGTACCATGGAAGTGGGATGACGAACGTAGACGAGCTTTCCAGAAGTGTAAAGAATTGATCACATCAAAAGAGGTGTTGGCCCATTTCAACCCAGCACTACTAATTCGTTTGGCATGTGATGCATCACCCTATGGTATTGGAGCGGTGCTGTCGCACAAATTCCCAGACGGGTTGGAGAGGTCAGTAGCCTTTGCGTCTCGGTCACTAACCTCAGCCGAGCGCAACTACGCCCAGATTGACAGGCAGGCCCTCAGCCTAGTATGGGGAGTAAAAAAATTCAACCACTATCTGCATGGGCAGAAGTTCACCTTGCTGACTGACCACCAACCACTTGTCTCCATCTTTAATCCTAAGAAGGGCGTTCCAGTGATGACTGCACAGCGGTTACAAAGATGGTCCCTGTTTCTAGGGGCGAATCAATATGAAATAGAATATAAAGGCACGAAACAGCATGGGAACGCTGATGGGCTATCGCGCCTGCCACTGCCTACTGTGGAGGAAGCACCAGCAGTGGACCCTATCGAGATATTTTTTTCGTCAATAATTGAACGATTGCCAGTAACAAACGCGGATATAGAGAAGGAGACCCGCAATGATCCGACGCTGTCGCAGGTATATGAATTGACGGTGAGGGGATGGCCAACACATGGCGACTCACTGTTGCCAGCATTCTCATCCAGAAGAGAACAGCTGTCAGTATGCCAGGGGACAGTGATGTTTGGATCCAGAGTGGTGATTTCACCCAAGTTAAGGGAGAGAGTGCTAAAGGAGCTACATGAAGGTCATCTGGGGGGAGTGAAAATGAAAAGCCTTGCTAGGGCTTATGTGTGGTGGCCGGGAATCGATCAACAAATCGAAGACCTAACTAAGAGCTGCTCAGGATGCCAGAAGGTCCAAAATGCACCACCACATGCCCCTCTACACCTATGGGAGTGGCCCTCCTCTCCATGGCAACGGGTGCATATTGATTTTGCTGGTCCATTCATGGACTCAATGTTTTTAATAGCAGTGGATGCTCATTCAAAGTGGCCTGAGGTGATAAAAATGTCTTCAACCACTACAGAGAAAACGATTGCAGTCCTACAGACCATATTTGCCAGAAACGGTTTGCCAGAGCAGATTTGCTCTGATAATGGACCACAGTTTGTGTCCGACGAGTTCCAAAAACTTATGAGATGGAATGTGGTAAGGCATTACACATCCGCCCCGTATCATCCAGCCACAAATGGATTGGCTGAGAGGTTCGTACAAACCTTTAAGAAGGCGCTAAAGGCCATGTGTGTGGTAAACCACTGTTAGCCCTGTACATGTCTGTGTGGTAAACCACTGTTAACTCTGTACAAGTCCGGGCATGTCTCCACCCCTGGCTCCACCCCTAAGCCCGGGTATAAAGGTGACTCACCACCCTTCCCCCGGGAGCTCTTAGGATGGATCCACTAGCAGAGGCATGCTCCAGTTCTTAGTCAATAAAAGCCTACTTCGTATAAGTTCAACTCGTAGTCTTTGGTGTTATTGATAGTGCATCAATGTGCAACGATGAAATTCCACCACAGCATAAGATGGACAGTTTCTTATTAGCCTACCAAAACGTGACACATGCAGTTACCAACCAGGCCTCGGCCATGATGTTCTTTAACCGAAGGTTGAGATCTCGTCTGGACTTGCTCAGACCAAATGTGCGAAGAAATGTTGAGGACAAACAATTCCAGCACATTAATGAGAAGCTGACAAGGAGCTTCAATGTAGGGCAACCAGTCTTGGCCCGTGACTATCGAACAGAGAAATGGCAACCCGGAACGATATGTACAAGGCAGGGGCCATTAATGTACACAGTGGATGTCAGGGAGAACATTGTAAGACGCCACATCGATCAGATCTTAGCGTCACAGGAACGCGTCAACCCCATGTCTCGAGTACCTGGGGATGAACCCGACATACCAGTAGCATCTACTTCAGACCTAGTAGCAGTGGAACCCGATGAACTACCCGATAAAAAGGGGTCAGAATCGCCACTGCAGCAAGAACAAGAACCTCCGGAAAGGCGCTATCCCGAAAGGGTCAGGAAGCCGCCCCAAAGACTGAATCTATAAATGTACTTTTGTTGTTTAATGTACATGTTGAAATGTTAATTGTTATTTGAATATTAGGGGTACTACTAATCTAAAAGGGGAGGAATTGTAGTGTATGTGCCTTTAAGTCAGAACTACTTTTACAGCTCCTGTATACTGTAGTACCGGCAGTGACCACACCGGTATATAAGCTTTGCGCATGCCTCTGTACCCCCAGTCTTGAGATTACCCTCCTCCAGTAAAGACCTGTTTATTGTTAATGTACAGCATCCGTGTGATTATTTAATAACAGCCTATCCACTGAACCACGGATCCAACAGTCTCCACCGCCTTCCTCCTCTCCACCGAATGCCTGCACTCCCAAAATTCCTCCACTCCGCTTGTGGTTTACTCCATTTGCGATCACCCAGCTCTGTCTCCAAGCTCTGTAAATGAATAATAATTTAAAAAAAATACAGAATCCAGTCTAACACATACCTTGTCCTTCTGCCACAGGTTAGCCTGATGACATGACTAAAGCCCCATGACCTTCTCTGTCTGGTTATTGAGTCCATAGTCATCTGGCCAATGCGCTGTGCCATGTCCCCATTGGTCTCACGGTCTGTCCAATAAGCTCCCAAGATTCTTCTTAAGCCAAGTTGGTGGAATGCATGCATATTCCTGTCATGCACTTCCACCTTACGCCCTGTCTCCGAGGCGTACAATAATTTTGGGAGGGCACTAGCATTGTACAATCTCATTTTACGGTGTGCATGTGTCTTCTCACTCTTCCCCGATGTTTGACAAATGAGCAAATGATCCGCCGATTCTTCCTTCACTTCTTCAGTGAGCTGATCATTAGCAGATTCGACACTTCCTGGTGCCTCCCAAAGGAAACTGCTGAAAGTGGCAAATTGCTGCCCTTGCCGATGCTTAGGTCGGGATCTTCTATCTTAGATCGGCTGTCAACGGGCTGATCCCTTAGCTTACCTGTGCACACAGCAGTCACCACTGCAATGTCTTTCCATTAACCCACACTATTCACAGGTGCCAAAATACAGTAACTCATAGAATCATACAGCCCAGAAGGGGCCATTTGGCCCATTGTGCTTGTGGCGGTTCTTTGAAAGATCTATCCAATTATTCCCACTCCCCCTGCTCATCCCCATAGCCCTGCAAATTTTGACCTTTTGAAGTATATATCTAATTCCCTTTTGAAAGTTACTATTGAATCAGCGTCCACCACCCTCTCAGGCAGTGCATTCGCTGTGTAAGAAAAATTCTCTTCATCTCCCCTCTGTTTATTTTTGCCAATTACCTTATATCTGTGTCCTCTGGTTACCGACCCTTCTGCCCGTGGGAACAGTTTCTCCATATCTACTCTATCAAAATCCCACTTAATTTTGAACACCTCTGTAATATCTCCCCTTAACCTTCCCTGCTCTAAGGAGAACAATCTGAGCTTCTCCAGTCTCTCTACATAACTGAAACCCCCTCATCCCTGGTATTGTAATGTATGTACCTTTAAGGGAGAGAACCACTTTTTACAACTCCTGTATACTGTGGTACCGGCAGTGACCACACCTGTATATAAACCCTGAGTAGTGATCTGTACATTTAGTTCTAGAGTAACCCTCATTCAGTAAACACCTGTTGTACCGTTTCTCCTGCAGTCTGTGTCTTATTATACACAGACACAACATTGGCGACGAGCAGATTTGAACCTACCTGCAACTCTGCATCACCTCCCAGGGATTCGCTCCTGGAGAACAGTGGAAGGAGGTCGAGTCCAGAAGCACGGGCGTCGACCACGGGCAACCGCCCAGTCATCCAGCGGAGATTTGAGCATCGCAGGGGAGGCTGTCGAGAGCCAGGCTTGGCTTTCCAGTCATGGTGGTCCAGCAAAACGGGCTGGCAACAGGTACTGCGCAGACCCTTCACGGACAGCGGCGGCTAGAGCCGACCGAGCGGCACAGAAAAAGGCCGAGCAGCGTCGACGGGGGAGAGAGAGAGGGCAGAGTGCACAGGGCGTAGCCGGTGTTCAGGACCGAGCGGCGTCAACGGGGAGAGAGACGAGAGAGAGCAGAGCGCAGCTGGTGTTCAAGGGCCGAGCAGCGTCAACGGGGGAGAGAGACGAGAGAGAGCAGAGCGCAGCCAGTGTTCAAGGGCTGAGCAGCGTCAACAGGGGAGAGAGGAGCGCAGGAAAACGCGAGGCGCTGCCATTGCCACGAGGACCGCAGAGAGCAGCATTGGCAGCAGCGCAGGAGCAGCGCACGAAACCCACAGGGCGTCGCCATTTGCCACGAGGACCGCCGAGAGCGGCGTTGGCAGCAGCGCGGGAGACGCCATTTTAAGTCGCAGCGGGGAAGAAAGGAAAGCGCGGGAGATGCCATTTTAAGCCGCAGTGGGGAAGAAAGGAAAGCGCGGGAGACGCCATTTTAAGCCAGTCTAACCACACCCAAAAATGCCGAAGAGTGGCAGTACCACAGCGTTCGACAATGAAGTCGAAGATTGGACGACATATGTCGAACGCATAGAAATATACTGCAAGGCGAATGAAGTGCCAGATGACAAGAAAGCGCTGGTATTGTTGAATTCCATGGGTGCAAAAACATATGGCTTACTACGAAACCTAGTAACCCCAGAGAAGCCAATAGAAAAGGATTTTGAAAACATAGTGTCAATCCTACAGGACCACTTAAACCCCACACCGCTGCTGATAGCAGAAAGATTTAAGTTTCACAAAAGGAACCAGCATAAAGATGAAAGTAATGCTGAGTATTTAACGGAACTGCGCAAGCTATCGAAACACTGCCAGTTTGGAACGGGACTAGCAGATACTTTAAGGGACAAGTTTGCGTGTGGGCTTCAAAGTGAAGGAACCCAGAAACGGCTTCTATCAGAAAAGGATCTTACGCTGGACAAGGCTTTCAGCATTGCAGTATCACACGAAGCAGCAGCACGGGGCGATGCAGAGATACAACGGAGACTGCAAGAATATGGCACAAATGAAATGTCATACGGAACAGTGAAGTGCTATCGCTGTGGCAGAACAACACACGACCATAATGATTGCTGGTTCAAGGACAAAGTGTGCAGACAGTGTGGAAAAGTAGAACACATAGCAAGAGTCTGCAGGTCGGGAAAGAAAACCAGCAGCAAGAAATCTCCACAGGAGCAGTACAAGAAGGTACATAAGGTGACGGAGAGTAGTTCAGACAAACAGAAAAGTGATACAGACTCCGGAAGCAAGGAGCTGGGTTGTCTGAAACTACATAATGTTATCAAAATGGAGGATCACCAAACTATCTGGGTCACGCTCAAGATAGCAGGAGTCCAAGTGAAAATGGAATTGGACACAGGATCAGCCCTAACAGTCATAAACCGAAGGGAATACAAGCAGCTATTCTCACATATACCCTTGAGAGATACAAAGATTGTCTTGAAGACGTACACGGGTCAAAAAGTCTACCCCAAAGGAAAAATAAGGGTGAACCTTATATATAACGGCAAGGAAACACCAAAAATGGACCTATATGTATTGCCAGATGGAGGACCACCACTACTAGGATGTGAATGGATCCGGAAGATACAGCTAGATTGTCATTCCATACAAGCACTGACTGTAGATGCCAAAAAGGATGACGACGTCACACCTGGACGACTGTCAAAAATGCTAACTGACGCACAAGAAGTGTTCCAGCAGGGACTCGGAACACTAAAAGGCATAACAGCGACGATCAAAATAGAGGAGAATGCAAGCCCAAAGTTTTTAAGGCCAGACCGGTACCTTATGCGATCCGCCCAGCCATCGAAGCAGTGCTGGAAGGTTTGGAACGTTCAGGAGTACTGTCCAAAGTGGACTGGAGCGAGTGGGCTACACCCATCATTCCTGTAATGAAGAGGTCGTTGAGTAATACGCCTGGGGAACCAAAGAAGGTTTGCATCTGTGGGGACTTTAAGGTGACAGTGAACCCAGTCCTTCACACTGTACAATATCCACTTCCGCGGATTGAAGATATTTTCACCTCGCTATCTGGAGGGAAACGCTTCACTAAGATTGATCTGGCCCAGGCGTACCTGCAAATGGAGGTAGAAGAAGCCTCGAAACAGTACCTCACGATCAACACTCATAAAGGTCTCTACCAATACAACCGGCTGGTGTTCGGGGTAGCATCAGCTCCGGCTATTTGGCAAAGGGCAATGGAACAAGTCCTGCAAGGCATTCCAGGGACCCAGTGTTATTGGACGACATCCTGGTCACGGGCGAAAATGACAGTGATCACCTCGCCAACCTGGAGCAGGTGCTCACTAGATTGAAGGAATATGGGCTCCGAGCTAATCGCCACAAATGCGAGTTTTTCCAGAAGCAGATCTCGTATTGTGGCCACGTTATTGATAAAGAGGGGTTACATAAGTCCTCTGAAAAGATTGAGGCAGTATTCAAGGCTCCAGCACCGGAAAATGTGTCACAACTGAGGTCGTTCCTCGGGCTGGTGAACTACTACCATAAGTTCTTGCTGAATTTGTCTACCGTACTACACCCACTGAACACCCTACTGCAAATGGGGGTACCATGGAAGTGGAGTGACGAATGTAAACGAGCTTACCAGAAGAGCAAAGCATTGATCACATCAAAAGAGGTGTTGGCTCATTTCAACCCAGCACTACCAATTCGGTTGGCGTGTGATGCATCACCCTATGGCATTGGAGCGGTGCTGTCGCACAAATTCCAGGACGGCTCGGAGAGGCCAGTAGCCTTTGCGTCTCGGTCACTAACCTCAGCCGAGCGTAACTACGCCCAGATTGACAGGGAGGCCCTCAGCCTAGTGTGGGGAGTGAAAAAGTTCAATCACTATCTGCACGGGCAGAAGTTCACCTTGCTGACTGACCACCAACCACTTGTCTCCATCTTTAATCCAAAGAAGGGCGTTCCGGTGATGACTGCGCAATGGCTACAAAGATGGTCCCTTTTTCTAGGGGCGAACCAATATGAAATCGAGTATAAGGGCACGAAACAGCATGGAAACGCTGATGGGTTATCACGCCTGCCACTGCCTACTGCGGAGGAAGCACCAGCAGTGGATCCTGTTGAAATATTTAATTCGACTATAATTGAATGCTTGCCGGTAACTAACGCTGGTATAGAGAAGGAGACCCGAAATGACCCGACACTGTCTCGGGTATATGATTTGACGGTGAAGGGATGGCCAGCACATGGCGACTCACTGTTGCCAACATTCTCATCCAGAAGAGAACAGCTGCCAGTATGCCAGGGGACCTTGATGTGTGGATCCCGAGTGGTAATTCCACCCAAGTTAAGGGAGAGAGTGCTCAATGAGCTTCACGAAGGTCATCTGGGAGGGGTGAAAATGAAAAGCCTTGCTAGGGCTTATGTGTGGTGGCCGGGGATCGATCAGCAAATCGAGGACCTGACAAAGAGCTGCTCAGGATGCCAGAAGGTCCAAAATGCACCACCACATGCCCCTCTACACCCATGGGAGTGGCCCTCATCTCCATGGCAACGGGTGCATATTGATTTTGCTGGTCCATTCATGGACTCAATGTTTTTAATAGCCGTGGATGTGCGCTCGAAATAGCCTGAGGTGATCAAAATGTCCTCCACCACCATGGAGAAAACTATTGCTGTCCTACGGACGATTTTTGCCAGGAACGGCTTGCCAGAGCAGATTTGCTCTGATACGGACCACAGTTTGTGTCCGAAGAGTTTTGAAGATTTATGAAAAGGAATGGGGTAAGGCATTACACATCCGCCCCGTATCATCCAGCCACAAATGGATTGGCTGAGAGGTTCGTACAAACCTTTAAAAAAGCAGTAAAGGCCATGTGTGATGACGACATTCCACTGCAGCATAAGGTGGACAATTTCCTGTTAGCCTACAGAAATGCAACACATGCAGTCACCAACCAGGCCCTGGCCATGATGTTCTTTAACCGAAGGTTGAGATCTTGTCTGGATTTGCTCAGACCAAATGTAGGAAGAGATGTTGAGAGTAAGCAATTCCAGCACATCAATGAGAAGCCAACAAGGAGCTTCAATGTAGGGCAACCAGTCTTGGCCCGCGACTACCGAACAGAGAAATGGCAACCAGGAACGATATGCACACTGCAGGGGCCACTAATGTACACAGTGGATGTTGGGGAGAACATTGTGAGACGCCATGCTGACCAGATCCTAGAGTCACAGGAACGAGTCAACCCCATGTCTCGGCCATACGTACCTGGTGAGGAACCCGACGTACAGGTCGCATCTACCTCAGAAACAATAGCATTGGAAGCTGATGAATCAACTGACGACAGGGTGCTAGAATCGCCTCCGCACCAAGAGCGAGACACTCGGGAAAGGTGCTATCCAGAAAGAATCAGGAAGCCTCCCCAAAGTCTGAATTTATAAATAGACTATTTTCAGCTAATGTTGCATGTTAAAAGTGTTAATTGTAATTAGTTTGATATTTAATTGTTAAATGAGTGTTATGGTACTGTTAATCTAAAAGGGGAGGAATTGTAATGTATGTACCTTTAAGGGAGAGAACTACTTTTTACAGCTCCTGTATACTGTAGTACCGGCAGTGACCACACCTGTATATAAACCCTGAGTAGTGATCTGTACAGTTAGTTCTAGAGTAACCCTCATTCAGTAAACACCTGTTGTACCGTTTCTCCTGCAGTCTGTGTCTTATTATACACAGACACAACAGGTATCATTCTGGTAAATCTCTGTCTTGTCTTTCACAATTTTCTTTCTTCCTTACCCACACCTATATTTATACAGCGAATGCTTCACAGTGCTCCTATTTCAATAGGTAACATTTGGCTGGTTTGAGCTGCACAGGGAAGGGGCTGACTGACTGGCTTTAATATTTGCAGGCAAGATCTGCCGGGCCTGTCCAAACACTTCAAAATGTCTTAATAAGTGCATGGCTCAGATTTTACTGGATGTATCCATTAGCAACCATGGGCAGCGATGTCTTGACACGAATGTTGTATCTCTCTAAAATTCCAGTTGAGGCCAGTAAAGACTTGCTCAATCGATTTACTGAATAATTGGTATTTGAATAAAAGAAAGAAAGACTTGCATTTATATAGCGCCTTTCACGACCACCGGACGTCTCAAAGTGCTTTACAGCCAATGAAGTACATTTTGAGTGTAGTCACTGTTGTAATGTGGGAAACACAGCAGCCAACTTGCGCACAGCAAGCTCCCACAAACAGCAATATGATTATGACCAGATGAACTGTTATGTTGATTGAGGGATAAATATTGATCAGGATGCCAGGGATAACGCCCCTGCTCTTCTTTGAAATAGTGCCATGGGATCTTTTACTAGGTCTATGGTTGCCTTTTCATCAAGCCAGCTCAGTTAAAAGTCTTTAGCCAATAGGTACCATATTTAAAATTATATATACATGCATACTATTTGCAGAGCTGCATGATTAAATTCCAAATCAACTAGTATGGCCGCACTAGTTTGTAATTTTTAATCAAAATGGAGGGAGGGTGCAGCAAAATGCGTGCAAACCTAAACCATTTTTTGCATTGCAAGCATCTCTCCACAGTTATAAATAGATAAAAGGGAGATAAAATCTCTTTTCATTTCAACATCCTGGGGGTTACCATTGATCAGAAACTTAACTGGACCAGCCATATAAATACTGTGGCTACAAGAGCAGGCCAGAGGCTGGGAATTCTGCGGCGAGTGTCTCACCTCCTGACTCCCCAAAGCCTTTCCACCATCTACAAGGCACAAGTCAGGAGTGTGATGGAATACTCTCCACTTGCCTGGATGAGTGCAGCTCCAACAATACTCAAGAAGCTCGCCACCATTCAGGATAAAACAGCCTGCTTGATTGGCACTCCATCCACCACCTTCAACATTCACTCCCTCCACCACCGGCGCACTGTGGCTGCAGTGTGTACCATCTACAAGATGCACTGCAGCAACTCGCCAAAGCTCCTTCAACAGCACCTTCCAAACCCGCGACCTCTACCACTTAGAAGGACAAGGGCAGCAGACGCATGGGAACATCACCACCTACAAGTTCCCCTCCAAGCCACACACCATCCTGACTTGGACCTGTATCGCCGTTCCTTCATTGTCGCTGGGCCAAAATCCTGGAACTCCCTTCCTAACAGCATTGTGGGTGTACCTACACCATATGGACTGCAGCGGTTCAAGAAGGCGGCTCACCACCATCTTCTCAAGGGCAATTAGGGATGGGCACTAAATGCAGGCCCAGCCAGTGATGCCCACATCCCATCAATGAATAAAAATAAATAAATAAATAAAAAATATATAGCACCTTATCACAACTAGGGCACCTCTCAAAGTCCTTTACGTACAGTAAATTACCTACGTACGCAAATTTGGCGGCCATTTTACGCAGAACAGAATCCCACCGACTGAAGTGATAAGATGGTCAAAGGCTTGAGGTTAAATAGAAATAGCCCAATGTCCTCCCTAGCCAGACTTGGTTATGGTGACTTCTGGAGGTCAATTTTAACTCCCTCCTCCTGGCGGAAACCAGGAAGGGGGGGGTCGTCGACAGGGGGCGTTGTGGGGGGCAGTTAAAAGAGAGCGGGGGGCTTACCCAGTCCTTTCCTACCTCGATCTGGCCCGCTCCAATTTTAAATTGCTGCCTGGAAGGACAGCCACCCCAAGCCGGAGGGGTCCTCTCTAAATATGCAAATCGGACTCCAATGATATAATCCGGGCCTGATCTGCTATTTTCACCTGAGAGCCTGAGCAGGGGAGCAGTGATGGCTTCCCCAACAAACCAAAGCTTCCGGGAACAGGAGTCACGGCCAGAAGAGGTGAGGCAAAGTAAGATTTTGTCCCATTTTTTTGTTTAGTTTCCGTGTAGGCCAGAAGGAGCAGGCCTGGTCCTCTAGACCCCACAAGCAAATTTTGGGCCTACCCAGGCCCGGGTTGCTCACCCCCTTACCCGACCGAGTTCCCCTCCTGGAGCACTGACCTAATTTCGGGGACCGTTCCCTCTGGTCCCCCGGCGGCAACCTCATGACGATTTTAATGGCCGGGCAGTCGCTTTCTGTCAACTTCCCGGCCATTCTGGACAGCAAGGGGCATGCTAGTGAGTCCCGACCGGTAGAATCGGCCTGCCGCCACTCCCGGATGGGCTGGCCACTCACTTTACCGCATTCCCCACCCGGGAGTTAAAATCGAGCCCTTGATATATGACTGATATCCATGGTGTAACACGTATGAATTGGATAAAACAGCAAATACCTGCTCCCCTGATGATTCTGCGAGCTTATCCAGTGAGCTGTATGGGCCAGGAAGATCCCAGGTTTGATCTCCAGTCTGTGCTGCATCAGGTGATCTCAGCCATGGTGCTGTTAGAGCGCTGCATTGGGTTCAGCAGCTCTAATGAGATGTTGTAGCTCCCCTGATACATCAGCTATGAGTGTATTAAGGGAAACGGAAAAGTAACGTCCAAGACTTAATTCCTGGGCTGAGTATGCTAATCTCAGCTCGGGTGGGGCAATAAGTCCTTTTACATTGAATCTTGTTTAGGTTGGATTATTGGCTTCTTGTGTGGCAGCTTCCCATCTTCCACATTGCTAAAATATCTTCCTTATCCCAATGGTATAATGGCCCAGTAATTCCGGTCCCAACGCGTGAGTACGGGTGGGGTACTCACGCGTGGGCCCGTTGGAAGTGCCGGACTTCAGCATGCGCGGGAAACCGGTATTTCCTCCAAGGGGTTCAGAGGTCCAACACGTGTGCGCAGGCTCTGCGCGCACACGTTGAACTTCCTTCTTTTTGACAGCTTTGCCTGTGTGTAAGGGCCTCAACTTTTTAGAAATGTAAAAAGGAGACGTAAGGACTTGATTCTTTAAGGTAAGTGGTCTATTATTTAAAATTATAAAATTTTTTCCACAGCTTTATTGTTTTTAAGGACTTTACAGTAAGGTAAGTGTATTAAGATACTTAAGAAAGGACATACTTGCTCTCGAGTCAGTACAAAGAAGGTTCACTCGGTTAATCCCGGGGATGAGGGGATGGACATATGAGGAGAGGTTGAGTAGATTGGGACTCTACTCATTGGAGTTCAGAAGAATGAGAGGCGATCTTATTGAAACATATAAGATTGTGAAGGGGTTGGATCGGGTGGATGCGGGGAGGATGTTCCCGATGATGGGTGAAACTAGAACTAGGGGGCATAGTCTTAGAATAAGGGGCTGCTCTTTCAAAACTGAGATGAGGAGGAGCTACTTCACTCAGAGGGTGGTAGGTCCATGGAATATGCTGCTCCAAAAAGCTGTAGAAGCTACATCATTACATAAATTTAAAACAGAAATAGACAGTTTCCTAGAAGTAAAGGGAATTAAGGGTTACGGGGAGCGGGCAGGAATTTGGACATGAGTCTAGGTTCGGATCGGTCATGGCCCTGTGGGTAGCGGAGCGGGCCCAGGGGCCGTGTAGCCTGATTCTGCTCCTATTTCGTGTGTCTAATTCTGTTAGATTCAGGAGATGGTTCTGTGATAGTGGATTGGCGGTTAGGATCAGATCAGCCATGATCTTATTGAATGGCGGAGCAGGCTCGAGGGGCCGATTGGCCTATTCCTGCTCCTATTTCTTATGTTCTTATGTTCTTATTTTTAGACCCGATTTCTTAAAAAATTATTTTTTTCAAAAATTTGATTAATTGTTTAAAATAGTTTTTTAAAGTTATTTATAGTTAATTTAATTAGTGGGATGTTTTTTAAAATTTTATTTAAAGTTTAAGTAGTGTTTTGGGCGCCCGTAGTTTTCATGAGTTTGACAGTTCTTACTATCAAACTCATGAATGAAGTTTTCCCTCCCCTGATTGGCTGCCCAGTGCTCACCTGATCCCAGCCGGCACATCGAACTAACTACGCCGCTGGATCAGGCAAGCACAGCGTGCCGACAGCTGAACCGGGCCAGTGACAGGAATTCCAAGCAGGCCCAGGCTTCAGCTGTCGGCGCGCCGGGTAAGTGCACATCGGGGGCTTGCACGCGCGGCAAGCCCCCGAACCTAATTTCTGGGCCAATATATATAGGCCTACAAAAATGTGGCCACCTTGTAACGGGAAAGGGAAGGGCGAAAATTAATAAAAACCTAATTGGTTCTTGGGCTATATACAGAGAGATAGAACGCAACTCCTAGGAGGTGATGATAACTCTGTATAAGAAATGAAAGGCTTGCATTTATATAGCACCTTTCATGACCACCAGATGTCTCAAAGTGCTTTTCAGTCAATGAAGTACTTTTTTTTAAAAGTGGAGTCACTGTTGTAATGTGGGAAACGCGGCAGCAAATTTGCACACAGCAAGTTCCCACAAACAGCAATGTGATAATGACCAGATAATCTGTTTTTGTTATGTTGGGGGATAAATATTGGCCAAGACACCAGGGATAACTCCCCTGCTCTTCTTTGAAATAGTGCCATGGGATCTTTTACATCCACCTGAGAGAGCAGACGGGGCCTCGGATTTAACGTCTCATCCGAAAGACAGCACCTCCAACAGTGCAGCACTCCCTCAGCACTGCACTGGAGTGTCAGCCTGGATTTATGTGCTTAAGTCCCATGGGCGTGGGACTTGACCCCACAACCTTCTAATGTCAGAGGCGAGTTTGCTACCAACTGAGCCACAGCTGACACTAAGGCACTGGAACATATTGTGTACAAGTCTGGTCACTGTACCACAAAAATTTCCAGGCACTGCAAGTAGTGCAGAAAACGGGGACCAAACCTAAGGCATCTGAGCTGTGAGGAGATGTTGAAGAGCCTGAGATCATTTAGTCAGGAGAGGAGAAGGCTCTGGGGAAATATGTTTCAAGTATTCAAGATTTTTAAGGGATGGGATAATGTGAACCCCAATAATATGTTTACGATTACCACAAACTCTCATACCAGGGGGCACGGGCTCAAGGTTAGGAGATGGAAGGTGCACAGACCCTTTAAACGTTTCCATGTAGCGGCAAGTTCCACTCTGTGAGTAAAGAAGTTATTCCTACATTCCTTATTGTATTTATTAGTGACTATCTGATATTTATGAGATATGTTTGTCACTATACTTTTATTTTCAGGCATATATTCCATTCAAATGGTATGAATGCATGAAAAAGGGAAAGAACTCACATTTATATACCACCTTTCACATCCTCGGCACGTCCCAAAATGCTTCTCAGCCAATGAAGTGTTGCTGCAATGTAGGCAGTGACGAGTTAATCTGTTTCAGTGACGTTGGTTGAATGATAAATGTTGGCCAGGACACCGGGGAGAAATGCTGCCCTTTGAATAGTGCCGTGGGATCCACCTCCCAACAAGACAGCACTTCATTAAAATGTCAGCTTAGATTATGTGTTTAGAGTGAGGATTGAACTTTCAGCCTTTTGACTCAGAGACAGGAGGTCTACTGGCTGAACCAAGCTAATCTGTAACTGAGAACAAAAGTGCTGCTCCCATTAGGGATGGATTGTAGCATTTTCTAACACATGAAGCACAGTCTTCAAATTTACCTCACCAGACTGGGGAGAGAATTTTGCATTGCTCTGTCTCCTATAGACCCTTGTCTGGCACTGATTTCTATAATCAGTCTTGGTTTGCATTGTGTACTTTAAGGGGAAAAAAAACAACATACTTCTGCCAGCGCTTCTTTTAATCCATCACTTCAAAGTGCTCCCAATGCCATCGCCACCAGTGGCAGACATGTAATCACCAGTACTGAACCCGAGTCTTATACAGCTCAAACTGCTCTCTCCAGACACAACGCAAGTCTGGCAGCTCAAAGTCTATAATTGCGCTGCTGAGTGTTTATCACTGTTGTCGTCAACACAGTTTGAAAATTTGACATGTGGCAAAAACGGTAATCTTTACTGTTCCCAATGATATTGCATCTTTTTTCATTTCAATTGCAGCAAGGTCGGAGTGCTGGCATTTTAAAATGAAAGCCATGGCTGTGCCCCTCTTAAGTTTCCAGTCGCCCTTTTAGCTTGAGAGCATTACATTTTAATGATAAATTTAAACTGGGTTCTGCTAACTGTTTGCTTGAAAGTATTTCATGCATGTATGAGCTGGGGGGTGGGGGCGCGGGGGTGGGTGAGGCAGTTGGGGGGTGGTGGTGGGGAAAGAGTGAGGCAAGTACAGAGATCCTGTCTGGAGCATAGGTGCTCGCTTCAAAGGACAACCAGCCTCAGCTTTGTTGGTTTCTGCTAGTTGCTGTTGTTTCTCTGATGAGCTGGGTGACTAATTTTTAAAAAACTCGTTTATGGGATGTGGGCGTCGCTGGCAAGGCCAGCATTTATTGTCCATCTCTAATTGCCCTTGAGAAGGTGGTGGTGAGCCGCCTTCTTGAACCGCTGCAGTCCGTGTGGTGAAGGTACGCCCACAGTGCTGTTAGGGAGGGAGTTCCAGGATTTTGACCCAACGACGATGAAGGATCGGCGATATATTTCCAAGTCAGGATGGTGTGTGACTTGGAGAGGAACTTGGAGGTGGTGGTGTTCCCATGCACCTGCTGCCCTTTTCCTTCTCGGTGGAAGAGGAACTTCTACTGGTTCTTCTGCTTTGTTGGTCGCTGGCTTGTGGCTTTACATTTTTTCCGCTGCTTCTGATCTACGGTGACCTCCAACTTCATGTCAACTTCGCCATCATCTTCCTGCACCGCAACCGATTCTCATTACCACGGCAACAACCTCCACCCTTCAACTCTCAACCCTTCAAATAGCTTCTAGACTTCACTCATCTGCCGCATTTCCCACAATACAACAGTGACTCCACTTCAAAAGTACTTCATTGGCTGTAAAGGGCTTTGAGACATCCGGTGGTCGCGAAAGGTGAGATATAAATGCAAGTCTTTCTTTCTTTACTCCTTTCTCCGAGCTTGGACAACACTTTGTCGATGCTCCACGCTGACTCAATCCTACCTATGTCAGCTTTTTCCCTCCACAGGACCTCCGACTTTAACTCTGGACTTCCTAGTATTGTCATCAACCTATTCCCTGTTACTACCAGGGAATATGTATCCCTATAATTGCTACATAACTTGAGATTTTCCCTGTGTCCATTCGTGTGTGCGTTTTGACTGCTGCTCCGGACCCGAGCCGGTCACTTCTATTTCCAATTTTTTCTGCCCCCTTTTTCTTCTCTCTATCCCTCCCTGACCATTCTCTCCTGTCGTCATGCCGCCCTTCATCTCTCCTCTCTCGGATACTCCGCCCTCCCAAATCCCTACCCAACCCTTCATTACTCTTCGGCCTTCCTACTCTCCTGCCGCCATCACAGGCTTGACTCCCTCTTAGATAAGCCCACAGCTTCTCTCTGTGCCTCTCTTGGCATCATCCGAAGTTCCATAGTGGCACTCGTCGCTGTCTCCTCATGAGTAGCAACCTCAACTGTCCCGTCCTACTTTCCCTCCGGCCTTCCCATCCAGCGTGTCTGCATGGGGCTAACCTTGCCAAACTCCTCTCTGTCCAACTCACCCCTCCAAGCATTGACCCTGTGGACTCTGGCAGTGGATCAGCCATCACCAACACTCTCCACATCTCCCTGCAGAATGTCCATTCACTTGCGAACAAGGCCCTTGCCATCCATGAGCTCATCGTGGATGACTGCATCGACATCATGGCTCTGACAGAAACTTGGCTGAGGGGTGATGACACCTTGCCTTCAGTGTCAGCTGTGGCTCAGTGGATAGCACACTTGCCTCTGAGTCAGAAGGTTAGGGGTTCAAGTCCCACTCCATGGGACTTGAGCACATAAAGCTAGGCTGACACTCCCAGTGCATTACTGAGAGAGTGCTGCACTGTCGGAGGTGTTGTCTTTCAGATGAAACGTTAAACCGAGGCCCCGTCTGCTCTCTCAGGTGGACGTAAAAGATCCCATGGCACTATTTCGAAGAAGAGCATGGGAGTTATCCCCGGTGTCCTGGCCAATACTTATCCCTCAATCAAGGACACAAATAACCTCCCAGAGATGTCGGGGAACATAGGGTCTAACGAGAGGGAGGAATTGAATGAAATCAGTATTTGTAGGGAAATGGTGTTAGGGAAATTGACGGGATTGAAGGCCGATAAATCCCCAGGGCCTGATAATCTGCATCCTAGGGTACTTAAGGAAGTGGCCCTGGAAATAGTAGATGCATTGCTGGTCATCTCCAAAATTCTATCGACTCTGGAACAGCTCCCATGGATTGGAGGGTAGCTAATGTAACCCCACTATTTAAAAAAGGTGGTAGAGAGAAAACGGGGAATTATAGACCGGTAAGCCTGACATCGGTAGTGGGGAAAATGTTGGAGTCCATTATAAAAGATGTAATAGCAGAGCACTTGGAAAACAGTGACAGGATCGGACAAAGTCAACATGGATTTACAAAAGGTAAATCATGCTTGACTAATCTACTGGAATTTTTTGAGGATGTAACTGATAGAATAGATAAGGGAGAACCAGTGGATGTGGTGTATTTGGACTTTCAGAAGGCTTTCGATAAGGTCCCGCATAAGAGCTTAGCGTGCAAAGTTAAAGCACATGGGATTGGGGGTAAGGTACTGACTTGGATAGAGAAATGGTTGGCAGACAGGAAGCAAAGAGTTGGAATAAACGGGTCTTTTTCCAAGTGGCAGGCAGTGACTAGTGGGGTACCACAGGGATCAGTGCTAGGACCCCAGCTATTCACAATGTATATATTAATGATCTAGACGAGGGAACTAGATGTAATATCTCCAAGTTTGCAGACGACACAAAGCTAGGTGGGCGTGTGTGCTGTGAGGAGGATGCAGAGAAACTCCAGTATGATTTGGACAGGTTGGGTGATTGGGCAGATTCATGGCAGATGCAGTATAATGTGGATAAATGCGAGGTTATCGACTTTGGTGGCAAAAACAGGAAGGAAGATTATTATCTGAACGGCAATAGATTGGGAAAAGGGGAAGTGCAATGAGACCTGTGTGTCCTTGTGCACCAGTCGCTGAAGGTAAGCATGCAGGTGCAGCAGGTGGTTAAGAAGGCAAATGGATGTTGGCCTTCATAGCGAGAGGATTCGAGTACAGGAGCAAGGATGTCTTGCTGCGGTTGTACAGGGCCTTGGTGAGACCACACCTTCAGTATTGTGTGCAGTTTTGGTCGCCTTATCTGAGGAAGGATGTTCTTGCCATGGAGGGAGTGCAGCGAAGATTCACCAGACTGATACCTGGGATGGCAGGAATGACGTATGAAGAGAGATTGGGTCGATTAGGCTTATATTCGCTGGAGTTTAGAAGAATGAGAGGGGATCTCATTGAAACTTATAAAATTCTAACAGGACTAGACAGACTAGATGCAGGAAGGATGTTCCCGATGGCGGGGGAGTCCAGAACCAGAGGTCACAGTCTAAGGATAAGGGTTAAGCCATTTAGGACTGAGATGAGGAGGAATTTCTTCACCCAGAGAGTGGTGAACCTGTGGAATTCTCTACCACAGAAGGCAGTTGAGGCCAATTCATTCATTATATTCAAGAAGGAGTTAGATATATTTCTTAAGGCTAAAGGGACCAAGGGATATGGAGAGAAGGCAGGGACAGGGTACTGAATTTGGATGATCAGCCATGATCTCATTAAATGGTGGAACAGGCTCGAGGGGCTGAATGGCCTACACCTGCTCCTATCTTCTATGTTTCTATGAACATCACTAAAACAGATTATCTGGTCATTATCACATTGCTGTTTGTGGGAGCTTGCTGTGCGCAAATTGGCTGCCGCGTTTCCCACATTATAACAGTGACTACACTCCAAAAGTACTTTATTGGCTGAAAACCGCTTTGAGACGTCCGGTGTGCGTGAAAGGCGCTATATAAATGCAAGTCTTTCCTCTTTACCCTTAAAGGAAGCCTCCCCGCCTGGCTATACCTTCCACCACTTGTCCCGTCCAGACTGCTATGTTGGCAGTGTGGCTTTCGCCACCAAATCATACCTGAGTCTGTCCCCCTACGCCTCTGGCACTTTCTCCTCCTTTGAGCATCTCACCTCTCATTTAAAATTGTCATTCTCTACCGTCCACCCAAGTACGATAAAAATTTTGACCACCGAGATATCCTCATTGCTTTCCTCCCTCCTTCTCTGCACTGAGCGACTTCTCATCCTCGGTGATTCCAACCTCCATCTCAATTAGTCATGCTCTCTCTCCTCTGCATTCACTGCCCTCCTATCTGCCCTTAATCTTTCCCTCCATGTGAACTCCCCAACCCATATTCATGGCCACCCCCTTGACGTTGCCGTCTCTCGTGGCCTCGCTACCGCTACTCCTACCGTGTCAATCGAAGATAAGGCCATCTCTGACCACTTCCTTGTATCGTTTTCCACCCACATCCCCCATCCCCCACCAACCCTACTTCCTTCTGTGTCCGCCCCTGGAAAAAACTCTCTCCCAACTCCCTTACAACTGCACTTACGAAATCCCAACTGTCCAGCCTTTGGCCCTCCACTCACCACGACATTTCAGCAGCTACTGATCTGCTCAACCACACCTTCATGTGGTCCAAAGATGTGCAGGTTAGGTTGATTGGCTATGATAAAATTGACCCTTAGTGTTAGGGGGATTAAATACGTGGGGTTACGGGGATAGGGTGGGATATGTGTTGGTGTAGGGGTTACGGGGATCGGGGGTGGGATATGTGTCGGTGCAGGCTCGATGGGCCGAAATGGCCTCTATCTGCACTGTGAGGTTTCTGTGATTCTGTGATTCTGATTCATCACCACCTTTGATGCCCTAGTCCTTATTAAAACCATTACTCTCTCTCACCCTGGCCGTTCCCCCTGGTATGGCCCACATCTTCACTCCCTCAAGTCCAAGGGACGCAAACTTGAACGGATATGGCGGACAACTGGTTTAGCCATTCACCGCCAGATCTGGCTGGACCACATAAAGCACTATCGGGTCCTGCTGTTGTCTGCCAAAACTGCTCATTATTCCAGGATAATTCTGGAATGCAAAGATAATCCCTGGCTACTATTTTCTATTGCTAATTGTCTTCTTAAACCCTTTCCCCCTGTCTCTTCCACACTCACCTCCAACAATTGCGAGGAGCTCATGGACTTCTTTGTCTCTAAGATTGAGACCATCTGTTCAGCTGCCTCTGCTACTTCCCTTCCTTCCCCTAGCCCACTCGGCCAAACTTCCTCTAAGGTTCAGCCCTCTCCTCGCCCTGAACTCACATCTTTCTCCAGTTTCTCTCCGATCTCCCCTCTTGACCTCTTCACGCTCATCCTGTCCATGACACCCACTTCCTGCTCCCTCGACCCTACTCCCGCCAAACTGCTGACTACCTGTAAAAGAATGAGCCATACCTATTCAGAAAAATACACCATCCTATGAACGGAATTTTGACTTTATTAAAACATGACAAACTGGGTTTAAAAATCTAAAAGCCTCAAAGACACAGGCTGTAAACAGAATACAGGCTTTTGAGATAAGATGAGTTGTTAACACAAAGCAGTAAACACCATACAAGCTTTTGAAATGGGAATTGGTTGCTGACACTGAAACAATGGCCCTATTGAAGAAGGGTTGGAGTTTCCAGAAAGTCTGATCTTTAGAAAGAGCACAATAAGATTTACCCAGTTAAATTGTTTTAAACAACACTTGGTAAACAGGCACATGAAAGAGCACAATGGTATAATGTTAAGGTGTTATAAACCAACACGTCAGGAAACAGAAACACAGAACATTAAAGAACCATATGCCTTCATAAATATGACATCAAATGAAAGACAGGAGACATAAATCTGTAATACAACCAATTGAGATGGCTAGGAAAACAATCAAGTACTCGGTTGAAGTGTTTTTAATTTACATGTTGTAAAAAGATACAAACAGAAGACTTTGTAGATATGACATCAATAGATGCAGCAAGCAATCACATGGTTTTTGTATTGAACTTGGAACACATAGGAGACTCGAAGTCTGCTTACAACCAGGTAAGGTGATTTAAGAATTGAATAGAAGCCCTTCGTAAAAATGGCATCACA
This sequence comes from Somniosus microcephalus, assembly GCF_052327205.1. Classification (NCBI taxonomy): domain Eukaryota; kingdom Metazoa; phylum Chordata; class Chondrichthyes; order Squaliformes; family Somniosidae; genus Somniosus; species Somniosus microcephalus. The sequence goes on from NC_140995.1 coordinate 225,546,824, forward strand.
GATACACATCTGTTATAACCTTTTTTATGTTAAGTTTTGAACACCTACACAGCAGACAGAATTCTGCAAACTAACAGCTGAATTGACAGTAAGAATAGAAAGAAGTCAACAGAAAGATGACTAGAGATAATTAGCTTACATCAGCAGAAAACTTCAAAGGATATGCCACTGAAAAAAGGGTATAAAATATAGAACTTTCAAATAGGAAGATAGAAGTTGCTGGAAGGGGCAAGTGATTTTCAGAGAACCACTCTGTAAGTCTACAACTCTTTGAGTCTTGGGTAATCAAGGTATTTTGATTTTGGTGGATATCCTGGATTAAGAATAAGAAGTAGAAATGTAAAAATGTAATGAAGTTAAGATTTGAGAATAAGGATCTCTGAGAATAAGAATTGTAAGCAATTTGTTTTTGAACTGTTACTGTTGCGACTGAATCACCAGCTGTTAACAACATGTCGGTTCTTTAATAAATCTATATATTTTTAGAATTGTCTCACAGAGTACTTCTGTATCGAACTTGCAAACTCAATCTCTGTGCAATCTTTGGTGAGGAGGTGCAGAATTCTGGGGGAGTATTCCGGACCCTCATAATATCCAGAAGGTTACAGTCTAGTTAAACTTATTAAAAGTGCTATCTGGAGGACGGCAACATCTTCAAGTCGTTCCTTTCTTTTAGGGAGAGATAGTCTGAACCTTTAGACCCAATTAAGCGTCTTATAGGATTCGGCTATCTCTAACTTTAGTTGAAGGTGAACGTCTGGGGAATATGCCTGATCTGGGGTAGCCCTAAAAGGACTAGGACTAGTAATTATCCCTTCACACCCAACTTCCTTTTTTGGCTCCTATGTTAGCTGACATTGTTAACAGTTCGCTTTCCTCAGGTACTGTCCCCCGTCTCCTTCAAATCTGCTGTCATCATAAAAAACCAACCCTTAACCCCTCCGTCCTTGCAAACTACCACCCCATCTCCAACCTCCCTATCCCATCGTTCCCAGAACTCCATGTTTGAATCCCTCCAATCAGGTTTCCGCCCCCACCACAGTACCGAAACGGCTCTCATCAAAGTCACAAATGACATCCTATATGACTGTGACAAAGGTAAACTATCCCTCCTCGCCCTTCTCGACCTGTCTGCAGCCTTTGACATGGTTGACCACTCCATCCTCCTCCAACACCTCTCCACCGTTGTCCAGCTGGGTGAGACTGCACTCGCCTGGTTCCATTCTTATCAATCTAACTTTAGCCAGAGAATCACCTGCAATGGCTTCTCTTCCAGCTCCCACATCATTACTTCTGGGGTCCCCCAAGTGTCTATCCTTGGCCCCCTCCTATATCTCATCTACATGTTGCCCCTTGGCGACATCATCTGAAAACACGGCATCAGTTTCCACATGTACGCTGATGACACCCAGATCTATCTCACTACCACTTCTCTCGACCCCTCCACGGTCTCTAAATTGACACACTGCTTGTCCGACATACAATGCTGGATGAGCAAACATTTTCCCCAATTAAATATTGGGAAGACCGAAGTCATTGTCTTCGGGCCCCGCCACAAACTCCATTCCCTAGCCAAATACTCCATCCCTCTCCCTAGCAGCTGTCTGAGGCTGAAGCACACTGTTTGCAACCTTGGTGTCATATTTGACCCTGAAATGAGCTTCCGACCACATATCCATGGCACATATATAATATTAATTGGACAAATCAAATTGGGCAGGGCTGCCTTGAGGATGAGTTCATTGAGTGTATTAGGGATGGGTTTCTTGAGCAGTATGTAACTGAACCGACCAGGGGGCAAGCAACCTTAGATCTGGTCCTGTGTAATGAGACAGGATTAATTAAAAATGTCCTAGTAAAGGATCCCCTTGGAATGAGTGACCATAACATGGTTGAATTCCATATTCAATAAAGGAGACTATGAAGGTATGAGAGCGGAATTGAGTAGAGTGGATTGGGAAAATAGATTAAAGGGTAAGACGATACATGATCAGTGGTGTACATTTAAGGAGTTATTTTACAACTTCCAAAAAATATATATTCCACTGAGAAGAAAAGGGTGTAAAAGAAAAGACAGCCATCCATGGCTAAGTAAAGAAATTAAGGATAGTATTCGACTAAAAACAAGGGCATATAAGGTAGCCAAATCTAGTGGGAGGATAGAGGATTGGGAAAACTTTAAAAGACAGCAAAAAATAACAAAAAGATTGATTAAGAAAGGGAAGATAGATTATGAAAGTAAATTAGCAAAAAATATAAAAACAGATAGTAAGAGTTTTTATAGTTGTATAAAAAGAAAAAGGGTGGCTAAAGTAAATATTGGTCCCTTAGAGGATGAGACCGGGAAATTAATGGTGGGAAATATGGAGATGGCAAAAACACTGAATGAATATTTTGTATCAGTCTTTACAGTAGAAGACACTAAGAATATCCCAACACTGGACAAACAGGGGGCTATAGCGGGGGAGGAGCTAAACACGATCAAAATCACTAAGGAAGTGGTACTCGGTAAAATAATGGGACTCAAGGCAGATAAATCACCTGGACCTGATGGCTTACATCCTAGGGTCTTGAGGGAAGTGGCGGTAGGGATTGTGGATGCATTGGTAATAATTTTCCAAAACTCCCTGGACTCGGCAAAGGTCCCGGCAGACTGGAATACTGCTAATGTAACACCCTTATTTAAAAAGGGCAGTAGACAGAAGGCTGGAAACTATCGACCGGTTAGCCTAACATCTGTGGTAGGTAAAATTTTGGAGTCCATTATTAAGGAGACAGTAACAGGACATTTGGATAATCATAATTTAATAGGACAAAGTCAGCATGGTTTTATGAAGGGGAAGTCATGTTTGACAAATTTGCTGGAGTTCTTTGAGGAAGTAACATATAGGGTGGATAAAGGGGAACCAGTGGACGTAGTGTATTTAGACTTCCAAAAGGCATTTGACAAGGTGCCACACAAAAGATTATTGCTTAAGATAAAAAATCACGGGATAGGGGGTAATATTCTGGCATGGATAGAGGATTGGCTATCTAACAGAAGGCAGAGAGTTGGGATAAATGGTTCATTCTCAGAATGGCAATCAGTAACTACTGGTGTTCTGCAGGGGTCGGTGCTGGGTCCCCAACTCTTTACAATCTATATTAATGATTTGGAGGAGGGGACCGAGTGTAACATATCAAAGTTTGCAGATGATACTAAGATGGGAGGGAAAGTAGTGAGTGAGGAGGACATAAAAAACCTGCAAGGGGACATAGACAGGCTAAGTAAGTGGGCAGAGATTTGGCAGATGGAATACAATACTGGAAAGTGTGAGGTTATGTACTTTGGCAGGAAAAATCATAGAGCAAGCTATTATCTTAATGGCAAGAAACTGGAAAGTACTGAAGTACAAAGGGATCTGGGAGTCCTGGTGCACGAAACTCAAAAGGTTAGTATGCAGGTGCAGCAAGTGATTAAGAAGGCCAATGGAATGTTGGCTTTCATTGCTAGGGGGATAGAATATAAAAATAAGGAGGTATAGCTTCAGTTGTACAAGGTATTGGTGATACCGCACCTGGAATACTGCATACAGTTTTGGTGTCCATACTTAAGAAAAGACATACTTGCTCTCGAGTCAGTACAAAGAAGGTTCACTCGGTTAATCCCGGGGATGAGGGGATGGGCATATGAGGAGAGGTTGAGTAGATTGGGACTCTACTCATTGGAGTTCAGAAGAATGAGAGGCGATCTTATTGAAACATATAAGATTGTGAAGGGGTTGGATCGGGTGGATGCGGGGAGGATGTTCCCGATGATGGGTGAAACTAGAACTAGGGGGCATAGTCTTAGAATAAGGGGCTGCTCTTTCAAAACTGAGATGAGGAGGAACTACTTCACTCAGAGGGTGGTAGGTCCATGGAATATGCTGCCCCAAAAAGCTGTAGAAGCTACATCATTACATAAATTTAAAACAGAAATAGACAGTTTCCTAGAAGTAAAGGGAATTAAGGGTTACGGGGAGCGGGCAGGAATTTGGACATGAGTCTAGGTTCGGATCGGACATGGCCCTGTGTGTAGCGGAGCGGGCCCAGGGGCCGTGTAGCCTGATCCTGCTCCTATTTCGTGTGTCTAATTCTGTTAGATTCAGGAGATGGTTCTGTGATAGTAGATTGGCGGTTAGGATCAGATCAGCCATGATCTTATTAAACGGCGGAGCAGGCTCAAGGGGCCGATTGGCCTACTCCTGCTCCCATTTCTTATGTTCTTATGTTCTTAACTAAGACCACCTATTTCCACCTCCGTAACATCGCCAGTCTCCGCCCTTGCCTCAGCTCATCTGCTGCTGAAACCCTCCATGCCTTTGTTACCTCTAGACTTGACTATTCCAACCCACTCCTGGGTGCTACACTCAGTCAAATACTGCCATTATGTCAAGGGCAGTCACTCTCACCTCACTTCTGCAATTAGACTCTTGTCCCCATGTTTGGACCAAGGCTGTAATGAGGCCTGGAGCCAAGTGGTTCTGACATAACCTAAACTGAGCTTCAGTGAGCAGTTTATTGGTGAGCCAGTGCCACTTGCTAGCACTGTCGATGGCACCTTCCATTGCTTTGCTGATGATTGGCAGTGGGCTGATGGAGCGGTAATTGTCTGGATTGGATTTGTCCTGTGTTTTTGTTACTGCGCTGGTTTTGGGAAAGCGGCACTATACTGACCTCCTGGCAATTAATTTGGCACCAAACACGCCGGCCAGAAGCAGAACTGGCAAAAAAGCGGTCCCAAAAATAGAAGGAGAAAATCAAAATACTGCGGATGCTGGAAATCCGAAATAAAAACAGAAAATGCTGGAAATACTCTGCAGGTCAGGCAGCATCTGTGGAGAGAGAAACAGAGCTAACGATTCAGGTCGAGGACCCCCACCCAAGAATGTAATGTCACTGTGCCACACCTGACTGCCACCACAGTCTGAGGTAAGTCAGCAGTATTATGCTTTCAGGTACAATTGCCATCAGCTGTACATTATAAGGTGCAAGTATCTTTATACCTATGGCAAAGAGAATACCTGGCCTACTTGATGGTTCTCAGGAACACTGTAGTGCAATAGCAGCAGTTAAAAACAAGGGTAGACGTCGACGACGAAGTCTAACACCGTTTTCAGTGTGCCAGTGCAGCCTTTGGTCGCCTGAGGAAGAGGGTGTTTGAAGACCAGGACCTCAAACCCGACACTAAGCTCATGGTCTACAGAGCAGCAGTGATACCCGCCCTGCTGTATGCCTCAGAGACATGGACCATGTACAGCAGGCACCTCAAAGCACTGGAGAGGTACCACCAACGCTGCCTCTGCAAGGTCCTGCAAATCCATTGGCAGGATAGGCGCACCAACGTCAGTGTTCTTGCTCAGGCCAACATCCCCAGCATCGAAGCTTTGACCACTCTCAATCAGCTCCGATGGACAGGTCACGTTGTCCGCATGCCCGATACGAGACTCCTAAAACAAGCGCTCTACTCGGAGCTCCGGCACGGCAAGAGAGCCCCAGGTGGGCAGAGGAAACTTCAAGGACACCCTCAAAGCCTCCTTGAAAAAGTGTAACATCCCCATCGACACCTGGGAATCCCTGGCCCAAGACCGCACAAAGTGGAGGAGAAGCATCCGGGAAGGTGCCGAACACCTCGAGTCTCTTCGCCGGGAGCAAGCGGAAGCCAAACGCAGGCAGCGCAAGGAGCGCACGTCAACCCAAGCACCCCACCCACTCGCCCCTTCAACCACCGTCTGCCCCACCTGTGACAGAGACTGTAGGTCCCGCATTGGACTCATCGGTCACCTGCAAACTCATTTTTAATGTGGAAGCAAGTCATCCTCGGTTCCGAGGGACTGCTTAAGAAAAACAATAGCACACTGATAAACCAGGGTAATTAATCTCGATAACTGTTATCACTACATTTAATCACAGCACTCAGTACCTGTTGATAGACCACATCGAAAACACACACCCTATTATTTACCAGCTCTTCCAATCTTTATGGCACATAAAAGCCTGTGATAAGCAAAGAACAGGCCAAGGCAATCAGGAAGCATGACCTGCAAGGCTGGTCATAGTGGAGACTTACAAAGATATTTTATTGAAGGCCAAATTCACACAGATGTTAATGTTGTCGGGTGATCATGTCATAGAAGCGCCTCAAACCACAATGAATTGCTTTTGAAGTACAGTGACCGTTCTGTGACAAACATGGCAGCCATTTTACACTAGCCACCTCCCACAAACAGCCGAAAGATGAGTGGCCAGTTAATGTAATTTTTTTTGGGTGGTTTTGGTTCAGGAAGTAATGCCAACCAAGACACTGGGAGAATCCCTTGCCCTTTTTTGAATAGTCACATGTGAAGAATGACCACTTGGGTAAGGTACCGGGAGGCTGCAACTGTCTGTAGAAATCTATCCCAATGGCTTAAGAGAGAGAAGAGGAGAATTGTGGGACATATGACAATGAAAAATGCCTCACAGGATTTACAGGGTAGCACCTAACCCTGTAAATCTAGGGCAAGAATAATTCCAGATCGGAAGTTGGGTGTTGAAGTACGACCCAGAGGAACTCATTGAAGTCAGAGATAAGAGAAAGCTCAAAAGCACACTCTCTTAAATCTAAGATAACATTATATCCTGTCTGAGTATTTGCAGTGTGATGTCAAACAGATTGGTTTATCTATTATCCTTATATCATTGCCCTGAAACTTACATAAGTGTTCTCTATGTTATGTGGATGTAGGCTAGTCACTTTTGTTAATAGGTAATGTGACTTGATATGTGACGCACTGGATTGGGTTCATTCAGTGCCACCTAAGGCTCCCACAGGAATGCCTGTTTTTTAATGAGGTGTACTCTGGTTAAATATTCATTTTGCTCTTTTTGTTTATTGAGGGCGAGACTTCCTCTTCTTGAGGTAATTTCTCCCTTTGCTCCTTGCTCGGGTCTGTCTGTGCCTTGTGCCAATCGCAGCTTGTTCTGCAGCCGCTCCAAGGTAACTCCCTTTTGGGTGGCAAGATTGTGGACCAGCGCAGCAAACAATAATGAATCTTGAAACTCACTCTGGGCTGTACTGAAGGACCCCTCCAAGCTGTCCAGACAACAGACCCGCTGCTTCAGGACACCAATGATGTGCTTAATCAGAACCCTTCTCGCTGCACGGCTCTCGTTATACCGATGCTCAGAGTCCTGACTGCAATCAGGAGCCAGTTGGTGAGGGGACAGTCCTTGTTCCCCCAGCAGCTAGCCTACCACTCGATGGTCTGGGTGGAACAACAACAACAACAACTTGCATTTATATAGCGCCTTTAACGTAGTAAAACATCACAAGGTGCTTCACAGCAGTGTAATCAGACAAAGTTTGACACCGAGCCACATAAAGTGACATTAGGACAGGTGACCAAAAGCTTGGCCAAAGAGGCAGGTTTTAAGGAGCGTCTTAAAGGAGAGGTAGAGAACAAGAAAAGTTTAGGGAGGGAATCCCAGAGCTTAGGGCCGAGGCAGCTGAAGGCACGGCCGCCAATGGTGATGCGTTAAAAATCGGGGATGTGCAAGGGACCAGAATTGGAGGTGAGTAGAGAGTAGAGGGGGTATAGAGGACTGGAGCAGTATGAAAGCGTCATGACTACTGCCAGGAAACTGGGCGTTGACCTGCGTGAGTCGCTGACTGCGGTCACTCACAAAACAAGTTGAACATTGAGCGAATGGTGCCTGCTAGGGAGCACACCGGGCTATGTGTGTGTGCAGCCTCTGCACCTGCGGGAATCCAGCAATGCGGGTAAATAACAGCGCTCTTTCTTCTGGTTTGTCAGCCTCCATGGGGAAGTTAACGATCTGTCGTCACCTCGTAAACAGTGCATCGGTGGCCTGCTGGAGCATTGTGTGCACAGGAAACTGTCTGAGTTTGTTGATGTCACCAGAAGCAGTTTAGAGGGAGCCAGAGGCATAAGACTTTAGGGCCATGGTGACTGTCACAGTGCAGTGCATGCCCTGGTGTTGGGCTCCAATTGTCACTGCAACAGGTAGGACGGGTATGTGACCGTCTCCCTGTTGAAATGCAGCCGCCTCGCACACCTCTGTAAGGTTCAGGTATGATGTACTGGTGTTGAATTCCCCCATACTGTAATGCCTCCTGCGGCCTCTTCTTGCTGCCTTCCACGCTGCTGCTCCTGCTCCTGAATTGGGAGCCTCAATGGTAAGCACAGTAGCATTCCCATGTTCAATAATTCACAACAAGCATATCCCGTGAAACAGTTCCACAAACTCACTCTTCCAAAGTATTAAACCGAGAAACACATGACAAAACAGCCAAATACCTGGCGCAACAGCATCCACCGAATCCTAAAACGCCAAATCAGAGACTTAACTTGCGGGAAGATGTGGATCCCATTAAATAGCGCTTGTGAAATTTGCTTGCTGATTGTTCCCACCGTGATTTCCTGGGCGGGTTAAGGAAGTGATGTTTCAGGCACCCATGGACAATTTAACAAGAGCGACCTGATCCCAGCACAGGACTCTTATCTGTAACTGATGCCTGCGCTTGTTGGACACCTATCATGCAACTGGACCAATATGGCATCGTGGGCACTTCTGGTGGTCTTCCAGCGCAGAATTGGACCTCGTTGCACCTGTTTTGAAGCCCAGAAATGGGCGCGATGCACCGCAATTTCTTTCCCATAATAGCCCTTTGTAGTGAGCTACATCATTAAGTCATTCAATAATGCTGCTGAGGTGGTGAAATATTTGCCATATTGGTAGTATTGTAGGGAACGTGTTGTTTAAACAAAACAGATATTAAAAGAAACAAATTCTGCTGTTAGTTCTGCCCCTGCTAATAGATCCAAGATGTCCAGCTGGTGTTTATAAAGGTTCTAATTCTGCTTTTATTTTACGGTCAGTAACTCCTACTGTGATAATTCACTGCAGTGGCATGAAAATGATTGTGAACATGTGTTAATTATACCATTTTAGAAGATTCCACTGTGGCTTCCTAATTCAAACAATTTGGTTTGCGATGATTTCTCGACGATCAAATTACTGCCTGGAGGCTCTTTTGAGATTTGCAATTAAAGTCGAAACAAGGGTCATGTTGGCTTGACTGGATTTTATGAGGAGCACATTGCTACCTGGATTTGAACTGTGGTTTCTAAATCAATGGGAGCCCGATCCTTTCGTTTTTTTCCAGTTCTTACTCTTGATTTTCTCCTTCTATCCAATGAACAGTGACTTGTGGTGGAGCGTGGTTCAATGGCCAGAGGCTTGTGGTGGAGCACATATATTTATATTTATATTTATAGGGAATGGTAGCACAGTAGTTATGTTATTGGACTGGTAACCCAGAGACTTGGACTTAATTGATCTGGAGGCATGAGTTCAAATCCCACCACAATAGCTGGGGAATTTAAATTTAGTTAATTAAATAAAATCCAGAATAAAAAGCTAGGGGGAATTTTTTGGGGGGTTAGCGGGTGCAATCGATATCGGGTGGGAGATTTTTTTTTTGACAGTGGGTAGGGAACCCGTTATCAACCCGCCTCCACACTAATCTCCCAGATGTCAGGTCTGTCAGCGCTGAACAGACCCGAGACCAAGCGGCAGGGGAGGCAATTTAGATCATTACGAGATTGTTAAGAGGCACTTAAATAATATTTTAAGCATACCTTTCAAGTATACGAGCTTCCCCACAGGTTATACGCTGCTCGGGGATCACGTCTGCTCAGCAGGTTGTGAGTGGATTCAGCATTGAATTATCTGATTACTTGGCAGTTGCAAAATTGGTATAAAAGCTCCCATCTCACAGCTGTTCACTTTCCAAGCTCAGAAACTGTTGCTTACTGCATTTGGAATACAGATTGAGCTTTATGCAGCTTGCAAGTGTTTGGAGCAAACTCTCTATCCAGTGCCACCTCATTGGAACAACCTTTTTCACCAATGACAGATTTGCTTCTGTCATCTCAACTTCACCTGCCATCTATTACATCAGCATTGGTGCCCTTGAAAGTATCTCACCTTGGTCCTCAGAATCCCACCACGATCAACCCCAACACCAGCAGCACCAGGCACACCAGCAGCACCAACAACAACAACAACATTCTCCGCAATCAACTGATGCTGCACAGGACACAGGGCATCAGCACTCGACCACATTGCTGCTCGGGATGCCAGGGATGGCCTCACCATGGCCAGATTTAGTTAACTTTACTCTGTACACCTTGGCTGCCACATGATGTGCCAGGTTGGCACTGCCCCACACCAACACCATAAAGCATCCCTACGATGCTCAAGCCATTCCTTTCACACTCATCGCCATTGCGGGCTGTACCATTATGTCTCACCATACACTGCAACTCACTAAGCTACTTCCAAAGGTGCACACAAATCTGTCCAAGAACGCAAAGTGTTGAAAATAAAGATTTTAATGATTGACAGCACATTAACAGAAACCTCACATGAACATTGGCTAAAACACCCATGTACCTACCCTTGTGTGTTGTTAGTTGGTATGATTGGACTAGGATGAGGGTGAGTGTGAGGGGTGGCTAGTGAGATGGGGAATTGATAATGTAGATAGAGAGGGATGGGTGGAGGTGCAAGGTAAGTTGGTGTGAGTAAGGATGTGCAGGAGTAGGGTAGGGAAGGCAGAGTGATGGGGATGTGATGAGTGGCACAGCAGGATGAGTGGCATAGTGGTTAGCACTGTTGCCTCACAGCGCCAGGGACCTGGGTTCAAATCCGGCCTCGGGTGACTGTCTGTGTAGAGTTTGCACATTCTCCCCGTGTTTGCGTGGGTTTCCTCCGGGTGCTCTGGTTTCCTCCCACAGTCCAAAGATGTGCGGGTTAGGTTGATTGGCCATGATAAAAAAAAAAATTGACCCTTAGTGTTAGGGGGGATTAAATACGTGGGGTTACGGGGATAGGGCTTGGGTGGGATGGCTGTCGGTGTAGGGACCGGGTGCTAGTGTTTGGATGATCAGCCATGATCTCGTTGAATGGCGGAGCAGGCTCGAAGGGCCGAATGGCCTACTCCTGCTCCTATCTTCTATGTTTCTATGAGGTTGAGTGTGGCTTTGCAGTAACGTGTCATGATCTACTGAGATCATTGAAAGGTTTGCGCCACTGCAGCCTGGTCCTCCTGACAACATCCCTGCTTGTGTCCTCCTGGGCAGTGTGCAACCAGGGTGCATTGGTCCCCTGGGGAGGTCTCTTTTGTCCATGGGAAGGGAAGAGAACCTCCCTGCATGCTATGACTCCCTCCATAAGCATATGGAGGGAGTCATGGGAGAGCCTGGGTGCAGCCCTCTGCCTCTGCAGCACTTGTCAGTGTTTGCAGCACTTCAATGCTGTAGACAGTACAAATGTCAAAATCAATTCACGCATGGTCCCTTTAAGGAAACCGGCTGATGACGCGTTATTAAATGACATCATCAGACCCGCTTCCTTCAATTGGCCGGGAAATGCGCTGGGCAGGCTTAACAAGTCAATGTAAGATCACTATACAGAGCAGGCTGGAGCCAACAGCGGGGTCGTACCCCACCACCAACACCGGCCGCACCGGAACCGCCTCGGTAGGTGAAATCGTGGCCCTAGTGTCAGTAATGGTGACCATGAAACTATTGGATTGTTGTAAAACCAATCTGGTTCATTAAGATCCTTTATAATAATAATAATAATAATCAACTTTATTGTCATTGTTAGTGCACAAGTGCAGTACAATGAAATGTAGGCTTGCGGCTCCCGAGAGTGTATATTTTGATTAAGACATTTAGCATTCAACATTCATTTGGTTTGTAATACATAAACATAAACATAATAAAGTGCATTGGCGGATGTGCAGGCTTTAGAGTTTATTTGCAGAGTTCAATAGGATGACAGCCCTGGGAAAGAAACCGTTCCTAAATCTGGTCGTTCGGGTGCGAATGCATCTGTAGCGTCTCCCAGATGGCAGGGGGGCGAACAAACTGTGGCTGGGGTGGGTAGGGCCTTTGATGATGGTCAGTGACCTCCGTAAACAGCGTTTCTGGTAGATGTTGTCAATGGTCGGCAGCCGGGTGCCGGTAATGCGTTGGGCAGTTTTGATTACCCACTGCAGGGCTTTCCGGTCATAGGAGCTACAGCTGCCATACCACACTGTGATACAGTTCGTCAGGATGCTCTCTATTGTGCAGCGGTAAAAGTTAGAGAGGATCAGGGGTGACAGGTTACATCCCTTCAGCCTCCTTAAGAAATATAGGCGCTGCTGGGCCTTCTTCACCAAAGAGGAGGTATTGAGGGACCAGGAGAGGTCTTCCGTGATGTGGACTCCGAGGAACTTAAAGCTGTCCACCCTTTCCACCACAGCCCCATGGATGTGGATGGGGGTGTGTCTTCCGCCTTTAGACTTCTTGAAGTCCACAATGATTTCCTTGGTTTTCTTGATGTTAAGGGCCAGGTTGTTATCGGCGCACCACTTCACGAGGTGCTGGACCTCCTCCCTGTAGGCTGACTCATCGTTGTTGGTGATCTGGCTTACCACCGTGGTATCATCCGCAAACTTGATGATGGTGTTGGAACCATGAACAGCCACACAGTCATGGGTGAAGAGGGAGTAGAGGAGGGGGCTCAGCACACAACCTTGTGGGGCCCCCGTGTTCAGGGTCGGGGGGGGGAGGTGTGGTTACCTAATTTGACAGACTGGGGTCTGTTAGTTAGGAAGTCCAGGGTCCAGTTGCAAAGGGAAGTGTTCAGGCCAAGAGTGTGGAGTTTGGTGGCCAGCTTGTTGGGGACGATAGTGTTGAATGCTGAGCTGTAGTCTATGAACAGCATCCTTACCTGGTCTGTCCTATTGTAACTTCAGTCCCACAGCAATGTGGTTGACTCTTAACTGCCCTCTGAAATGGCCTAGCAAGCCATTCAGTTGTAACAAACCGCTATGGAAAGCAATAATAAAAATAAAACTGGATGGACCACCTGGCATTGACCTAAGCACCGGCTTCGGACACAAAAACAGCACACCCAGCCCAGTCGGCCCTGCAAAGTCTTCCTCACTAACATCTGGGAACTTGTGCCAAAATTGGGAGAACTGTCCCACAGACTAGTCAAGCAACAGCCTGACATAATCATACTCACAGAATCATACCTTTCAGCCAATGTCCCAAACTCCTCCACCACCATCCCTGGGTATGTCCTGTCCCACTGGCAGGACAGACCCACCAGGGGTGGCGGCACAGTGGTTTACAGTTGGGAGGGAGTGGCCCTGGGAGTCCTCAACATTGATTCCGGACCCCATGAAGTCTCATGGCTTCAGGTCAAGAATGGACAAGGAAACCTCCTGCTGATTACCACCTACCGCCCTCCCTCAGCTGATGAATCAGTCCTCCTCCATGTTGAACACCACTTGGAAGAAGCACTGAGAGAAGCAAGGGCACAGAATGTACTCTGGGTGGGGGACTTCAATGTTCATCACCGAGAGTGGCTCGGTAGCACCACTACTGACCGAGCTGGCCGAGTCCTGAAGGACATAACTGCCAGTCTGGGCCTGCGACAGGTGGTGAGAGAATCAACACGAGGGAAAAACCTACTTGACCTCGTCCTCACCAATCTATCTGTCACAGATGCATCTGTCCATGACAGCATTGGTAGCAGTGACCACCGCACAGTCATTGTGGAGACGAAGTCCCGTCTTCACACTGAGGGCACCCTCCATCGTGTTGTGTGGCACTGCCACCGTGCTAAATGGGACAGATTCAGAACAGATCTAGCAGCTCCAAACTGGGCATTCATGAGGTGCTGTGGGCAATCAGCAGCAGCAGAATTGTATTCCACCACAATCTGTAACCTCATGGCCCGGCATATCCCTCACTGTACCGTTACCATCAAGCCAAGGGGCCACCCTGGTTCAATAAGGAGTGTAGAAGAGCATGCCAGGAGCAGCAAGAGGCCAACCTAAAAATGAGGTGCCAATCTGGGAAAGCTGCAACACAGAACTACATGCATGCGGAAGCAGTATGCCATAGACAGAGCTAAGCGATCCCACAATCAACGGATCATATCAAAGCTCTGCAGTCCTGCCACATCCAGTCGTGAATGGTGGTGGACAGTTAAACAACTAATGGCAGGAGGAGGCTCCATGAATATCCTGATCCTCAATTATCAATTATGGTGGAGCCCAGCATGCGATTGTGAAAGACAAGGCTGAAGTGTTTGCAACCATCTTCAGCCAGAAGTGCCAAATGGATGATCCATATCGGCCACCTCTTGTGGTCACCACCATCACAGAAGCCAGTCTTCAGCCAATTTGATTCACTCCACAAGACATCAAGAAACGGCTGAGCGCTCTCGATGCAGCAAAGGTTATAGGCCCCGACAACATCCCGGTTGTTGTGCTGAAGACTTGTGCTCCAGAACTAGCCGTGCCTCTAGCCAGGCTATTCCAGCACGGCTACAACACTAGCATCTACCCGACAATGTGGATAACTGCCCAGGTATGCCCAGTCCACAAAAAGCTGGACAAATCCAGTCCGGCCAATTACTGCCTCATCAGTCTACTGTCAATCATCAGCAAAGTGATGGAAGGTGTCGTCGACTGTTCTATCAAGCGGCACTTACTCACCAATAACCTGCTCACCGATGCTTAATTTGTGTTCCGCCAGGACCACTCAGCTCCAGACCTTATTACAGCCTTGGTCCAAACATGGAGAAAAGAGCTGAATTCCAGAGGTGAGGTGAGAGTGACTGCCCTTGACATCAAGGCAGCATTTGACTGAGTGTGGCATCAAGAAGCCCTAGTAAAACTGAAGTCAATGGGAATTATGGGGAAAACTCTCCACTGGCTGGAGTCATACCTAGCACAAAGGAAGATGGTTGTGGTGGTTGAAGGTCAATCATCACAGTCCCAGGACATCGCTGCAGAAGTTCCTCAGGGTAGTGTCCTAGGCCCAACCATCTTCAACTGCTTCATCAATGACCTTCCCTCCATCATAAGGTTCGCTGATGATTGCACAGTGTTCAGTGCCATTTGCAACTCCTCAGATAATGAAGCAGTCCATGCCTGCATGCAGCAAGACCTGGACGACATTCAGGCTTGGGCTGATTAAGTGGCAAGTAACATTCGTGCCACACAAGTGCCAAGCAATGACTATCTTCAACAAATGAGAGTCTAACCACTGCCCCTTGACATTCAATGGTATTACCATTGTCGAATCCCCCACCATCAGCATCCTGGAGGTAACCATTGACCAGAAACTTAACTGGACCAGCCACATAAACACTGTGGCAACAAGAGCAGGTCAGAGACTGGGTATTCTGCAGCGAGTGTCTCACCTCTTTACTCCCCAAAGCCTTTCCACCATCTACAAGGCACAAGTCAGGAGTGTGATGGAATACTATCCACTTGCCTGGATGAGTGCAGCTCCAACAACACTCAAGAAGCTCGATACCATCCAGGACAAAGCAACTCGCTTGATTGGCACTCTATCCACCACCTTAAACATTCACTCCCTCCACCACCAGTGTACCGTGACTGCAGTGCGTACCATCTACAAGATGCACTGCAGCAACTCGCCAAGGCTTCTTCGGCAGCACCTCCCAAACTCACGACCTCTTCCACCTAGAAGGACAAGGGCAGTAGGCGCAAGGGAATACCATCACCTGAAAGTTCTCCTCCAAGTCGCACACCATCCTGACTTGGAAATATATCGCCGTTCCTTCATCGTCGCTGGGTCATAATCCTGGAACTCCCTCCCAAACAGCACTATGGGAGTACCTTCACCCCAAGTACTGCAGTGGTTTAAGAAGGCAGCTCACCACCACCTTCTCAAGGCCAAGTAGGGAAGGGCAATAAATGCTGGCCTTGCCAGCGATGCTGACATCCCATGAACGATTAATAAAATAAAACATTGCTGAGTGGGCAGTGGCTGATGGGAGCATGGTTCAATAGGCAGTGACTCGCGGTGGGACATGGTTCAATGATGAACCTCTGGCACTTTGTCTAGGTAGGAAATTATCAATGTTTGAGCTTGAGCTGTTCCTTCATGGACCCATCACCACCCCTATCTCCATTGAAGGTCCACACATAGACACTTTCCATCAGAAGCCATTTGATAGCAATCATGATCAGGAACCCTTGCTGACTTCTGTCCGCTCTAGCCTATTTGCTAAGGCTGATTGAGATGATCTCCCTACTTGTGATTGAACCTCGTACCCCTTCATGCTCTGTAAGGGTCAGCATTGGCTCGACTGCAGCACTCCTACCTCTGCCAGCAGGTTGTGAGTTCAAGCCTCATTTCAAAGACTTGAGTTTGTAATCTAGGCTGACATTTAGGTGCAGTACTGAGGGAGTGCTGCACTGTTGGAGGTACCATTTTTGGGATGAGATGTGAAACCAAGGCCCTACTGCTCTCTCAGTTAGACTAAAACATCCCATGGCACCATTCGAGGAAGAGCAGGGGAGTTGTCCTGGTCTCCTGGCCTGTATTTATCCTTTAATCAACAGCACTAAAACAGATTATCTGATCATTTTCTCTATGTGGGACCTTACTGTGAGGAAATTGGCTGCTCTGTTTCCCTACATTACAACAGTTACTCACTTCAAAAGCACTTTGTTGGTTTTGAAGTGCTTTGGGATGTCCTAAGTTCATAAAACTCTCTTTCTATTGTCTAGTGGCTTATCCATAAGAGGACATTGCCGCCACCAGATTCTTCCAACCGTTACAGATCAGGGCTTTCCCTTGTGCCTCATGCTGTTAAGGAGCTCTTTTATGTTTTCATCCCATCTTATTCTGGGTCTCCCTTGTGTTCTCCGCCATGTTGGTGGTTGTTTGGTGGTGAATGCTTTATATAAATGGAAATTCTTTCTTTCTATCATTTTAGGATTTTCGACCATTTTTCCATCGAAAGAATTTGAAAAGAAGAGTTACTTTTTAATGTTAGGGTATTGTAACAAAGTGTATTCTCACGAGTTTAGATTTTTTTTTAAGAAGCCATTAAGATGATAGGTAGTTAAAATAATAATGAGGTAAGCTTTGACATTGTTCCCCCACAGACTGTATATAAGAAGCAATTCATAAGCATGTCTTTGCAATCAATAGTCACCTCACACCCATTGTATTGGGAAGTCTCTGGTCCCTTCAGGCTTTGAACATAAGAACATAAGAAATAAGAGCAGAAGTAGGCCATATGCCCCCTTGAGCCTGCTCCGTCATTCAATAAGATCATAGCTGATCATCGACCTCAACTCCACTTTCCTGCCCGATCTCCATATCCCTTGATTCCCCTAGAGTCCAAAAATCTATCTCTCTCAGCCTTGAATATACTCAAAGACTCAGCATCCTGGAGTCATTTCTGAGGCAGAGAATTCCAAAATTCACAACCCTCTGAGTGAAGAAATTCCTCCTCATCTCGGTCTTCAATGGCCTACCCCATATCCTGAGACTATGCCCCCTAGTTCTAGACACTCCAGCCAGGGGACACAACCCTCTCAGCATCTACCCTGTCAATCCCCTTCAGAATCTTGTATGTTTCAGTGAGATCACCTCTCATTTTTCTAAACTCCAGAGGGTATAGACCCATTCTACACAAACTCTCAACATAGGACAGCCCTCTCATCCCAGGAATCAATCTAGTGAACCTTCGTTGCACCACCTCCAAGGCAAGTATAGCCTTCCTTAGATAAGGAGACCAAAACTGTGCACAGTATAGTTGAAGATGGTATGGAACAAAAAAACAGAGTCGGAGACAGAGGCAACCAAAAGTTGGTTTCAAACCGAAAGTTGCAAAGGCAAGCTGTGGCCAAGCTCAGTCAAGCCAGATGACTCACTGATGTGGGGAAAGGTACTATATTCAGTGGTTTATTTTCTCATTGGACTCAGTGAATGGAATTATAACTGTTGCTGTGCGTGTTCACTTGCTGTGAAAAAGCAGCTTAGCAACTCATATCTAGAATTGAGAACTTGAATTCAGTCAACAAAATCTGGAAGTAAAAACCTGGTACCAGTAAAAGTGACCATAAAAGATTGTTCTAAAAACCCAACTGGTTCGCTCCTGTCCCTTAGAGATGGAGTCCTGCCGTCCTCACCTGGTCTGTACGTGACTCCAGTCCCGCACCAACATGTTTGACTCTTAACTGCCCTCAGAAGTGGCCTAGCAAGCCAATCAGTTGCACCAAACTGCTGGAAGGCCCACCGTCAACTTCTCAGGGCAACAAGGGATGGGACTGATACCTGGGATGGCAGGAATGACGTATGAGGAGAGATTGGGTCGATTGGGCTTATACTCGCTGGAGTTTAGAAGAATGAGAGGGGATCTCATTGAAACTTATAAAATTCTAACAGGACTGGACAGACTCGATGCAGGAACGATGTTCCCGATGGCGGGGGTGTCCAGAACCAGGGGTCATAGTCTAAGGGTAAGGGGTAAGCCATTTAGGACTGAGATGAGGAGGAATTTTTTCACCCAGAGAGTGGTGAACCTGTGGAATTCTCTACCACAGAAGGCAGTTGAGGCCAACTTATTCAATATATTCAAGAAGGAGTTAGATATATTTCTTAAGGCTAAAGGGATCAAGGGGTATGGGGAGAAAGCAGGGGCAGGGTACTGAATTTGGATGATCAGCCATGATCTCATTAAATGGCGGAACAGGCTCGAGGGGCCGAATGGCCTACTCCTGCTCCTATCTTCTATGTTTCTATGAAATAAATGCCGGCCTTGTCAGCGATGCCCACATCCCGAGACTTAAAAAAAAATTTGGTCTGGGTTCACATGTCCACATGTCCCATTGGGCATTTATTGAGCGACATGAGCTGGGAGCTGGGGCCAGATGCCTGCTGTCTTGGCGGAGAAATGGTGTGCAACATTGAGAAAAGAGGGTGGAAGTAGCTTGGTGAAAAGGGGTGGGATGAGAAAAAATAACTAAAAAGTGCAGATGTGACGATCACAGTTGAGACCACGAGTCAGAAAATTGCTTATAATAAAGAAGAAAGATTTATATTCATTTATACAACACCCTTCATGACCTCAGCAGATCCCAAAGTCCTTCACAGCCAATTAAGTATTTTTGAAGTGCAGTCACTGTTGTAATGTAGGAACCGTGGCAACCAATGTGGGCACAGCAAGCTCCCACGAACAGCAATGAAATAAATGCCCAGATAATCTCTTGTAGGTGTTGGTTGAAGGGTAAATGTTGGCCAGAACACCAGGAAAACACCCCTGCTCTTCTTCGAATAGTACTATAGGATCTTTATCGTCCATCCAAAAGGGCAGACGGGGCCTCAGTTTAACGTCTTATCCAAAAGACCTTGCCACACTCCCTCAGTACTGCACAGAAGTGCCAGCCTAGAATATGTGCTCAAGTCTCTGGAGTGGGACTTGAACCCACAGCCTTCTGACTCAGAGGCGTGACCTTTCAGAGGTAATAACAGAACTCTGTTTGAAGTAAAGTTACTGCCATATCCCAGACATTCGTTTTCTGTTGTTTAATGAGAAAAAAACCTTGAGACAAAATATGTTAAGACAAAAATAATCTCCTGTTGAAAGCCAAATGCTAGTGACCCAAAGGCAATCTCATGCCAGACAAAGCAAACTGTGTTTTATCTCAGACTGTTGGAGACATTGGGACAGTTCATTTAAAGTACCAATGGGTGGAGTGTGTGTGTATACCAACTGGGAACTTTGTCTGGGACATTGGGACACAGGTGGATGTGGTAGTATGTGGCAGATGGGAAGGGACAGCAATGTGCTGTCAAATAAGGCGCGATGGGCAGAATGGCCTCCTTCTGTGCTGTAAATTCTAGAATTTTATGATTAAAATTCTCATCCTTGATTGCAAATCTCTCCATAGGCTTGCCCCTCCCTATCTCTGTAACCCCATCCAGCCCTACAACCCTCCTATATCTCTGTGCTCCTCCAATTCTGGCCCCTTGCGCATCTCCGACTTTTTTCGCTCAACCATTGGCGGACGTGCCTTCAGCTCCCTGGGGCTCGGCTCTTGAAGTCCCTCCCTAAACCTCTCGGCCTCTCTCTCTCTCTCTCCTCCTTTAACACGCTACTTAAAACCTGCCTCTTTCCCTCTCCTAATATCTCCTGATATGGCTCAGTGTCAAATTTTGCCTGATAATGCTTGAAGCACCGTGGGACATTTTACTACATTAAAGGTGCTATATAAATACAAGTTGTTGCTGTTGTTGTTGTAGACAATGCTTCACTCTGCAATTAGGCTCGGTGTCAAATTTTTTTGTCTTAAAATACTTCTGTGCAGCGCCCTGGGATGTTTTACTACGTTAAAGGCGCTATATAAATAGAAGTTGTTGTTGTTGTTCTAGTCGATGTGGGATAGCTAAAGCTCGATTAGCAAAGCACAGCTGCAGAATGGCATTGAGCTCTTTGACACAGGGCGAATGTATCATCTTTCAGTTAACAGTTGATGGTTTTATTCCCTTTAGTTCTGAGCTTAATTTAAAAACTGCATCTGAAGTCCCCAAGGCCATAAATTCCTCAGGCTGGAACAGTTCTCAAATTAATCACTGGCAACTCCATCAAATCACTAACCCTTTCCCTTTAATGCTGAGGAATGTGTTCCTACTGAAACTTCATGCAGATTTAACCTCAGTCGGTGTATTTCTCCCTTGTACTACTCTACACCGTCTCACATGTCAGCAAACAATTTGATGTTTTGACGGGCAATCGGTGCTTATATAAGAACATAAGAAATAGGAGCAGGAGTGGGCCATTTGGCCCTTCGAGCCTGCTCCACCATTCAATAAGATCATGGCTGATCTTCTACCTCATCTCCACTTTCCTGCACTATCCCCATATCCCTTGATTCCCTTAATATTCAAAAATCTATCGATCTCTGTCTTGAATATACTCAATGACTGAGCCTCCACAGCCCTCTGGGGTAGAGAATTCCAAAGATTCACCACCCTCTGAGTGAAGAAATTTCTCCTCATCTCAATCCTAAATGGCCAACCCCTTATTCTGAGACTGTGACCCCTGGTTCTAGACTCCCCAGCCAGGGGAAACATCCTTCCTGCATCTACCCTGTCAAGCCCTGTAAGAATTTTGTATGTTTCAATGAGATCACCTCTCATTCTTCTAAACTCCAGAGAATATAGGCCTAGTCTACTCAATCTCTCCTCATAGGACAATCCCCCCATCCCAGGAACCAGTCTGGTGAACCTTCGTTGCAGTCCCTCTATGGCAAGTATATCCTTCCTTAGGTAAGGAGACCAAAACTGTACACAATACTCCAGGTGTGGTCTCACCAGGGCCCTATATATTTGCAGTAAGACGTCTTTACTCAAATCCTCTTGTACACCTTATTAAACACTGGAGCCGATTCCATGGTCCTACAGGGAAAGACTATGGTGGTGACGAGCATGGACCGGGCAAAGGACTGCAACACTCTAGCGCAAATTCTCTGATCCCTGAGACCTCCGTTCAGAGCCGCGGATTCAGCTTCGTCGCCCCTTTGCCCCTCCTTCCACTTCTATTCTTGAAAAACGCTGGTCCTGAAATTCCGTTTTCAATGAACAATGACATATGTTGCTTTTCTCCTATTAACAAAACTGTGGAAAGAAAGGAAGACTTGCATTAAATAGTGCCTATCACGAACTCAGAATGTCCCAAAGCAGTTTACTGCCAATAGAGTACTTTTGAAGTGTAATCACTGTTGTAATGTAGGAAACGTGGCAACCATTTTGCGCACAGCAAGCTCCCACATACAGCAATGAGATAAGGACCAGATAATCTGTTTTTAGTGACGTTGGTTGAGGGATAAATATTGGCCAGGACACCGGGGAAAACTCCTGTCCTCTTCTTTGAAATAGTGCCGTGGGATCTCACGTCCCCCTGAGAGAGCAGGCAGGGCCTTGGTTTCATCCGAAAGGCGGCACCTCCAACAGTGCTAGGAGTCCCTTAGTACTGCACTGGAGTCTCAGCGTAGATTTTGTGCTCATGTCTCTGGAGTTGGACTTGACCCCACGACCTTCTGACTCAGAGGCGAGAGTGCGGCCACTGAGCCATGTCTGAACACTGTAAGCGTTAGTGTGGAGGGGCACAGCCTCAAAGCGTGTGATTTCTGAGAATGCGATTTCTTACGTTGGTCATTAAATCGAGAAAGAAATCGCAGGCATTGTCTGGTTTATCGTTAAAATGGGAATCTCACCCTCAACACCACCCCCGCACCCACCATTCCCCATTGTGAGAAACAGTCGACCACAAGTTACACTGCCGTGACAAATGATCAGCTCCCCTCCCACCACTATCGCTTGGAAAATAAGCATGCAGACAGTATAGATATCAAGCATCATTCCCTGCTCGGGTGGAAGTGTTGTTGATGTCTGTGCGTGCGAGTGTGTTTTGACTGGATTGGAATGCCCAAAAGACTTGTTTGTAAAAACATTTGGGCATCTAGTTTGGATGATTGCCTTGACATGAATCGGAAGGAGTCTAATTACACTGTAGTTTTGCAGTCATTTCATTTACCTCTGTACAAAGTTGAAAGTGTCGGCTCTGGTGCCTCAGCTTTGCCGGCACTTTTGGCAAACCGGTCTTGGGGAGGAGGGGGAGAAATCAGTTTGGTGACATGCTCACTGTGTCACCCAGGCCGATACTTACCAGTGCATCTCTCCTGGGCTGCTTGTTGTGCCAGTCTTCTCAGGCCGATGCTGGTGATGGGGTTGGAAGGGAGTAGCGGGACGTGGGTGGCGAGGGATATAAGGAAGTGGTTAGAGAGCAGGGCCTTGACTGCAATTGAGACCTCGGGAGTAGACATCACGGGAGAGGCCAAGGTTGAGCGGGGTGGCCGTGAATGTGGGTAGGAGAGTTTATATGGAGGGGAAAGGTTAGAGAGGAAAGGAGGACAATGAAATCAGAGAAGAGGGAGGCAAGAGGAGAGAGATGGAGATTGAAATCACCGAGGACAAAGAATTACTCAGCGCAGAGGCTGAGGGAGAAACAGAGGGAGAATATCTTGATGAGAAACTTGGTGTGGGGCTTGGGATGGTAGATCACAAGGATATTAAAGGAGAGGTGAGTGGGATAGAAGGTGAGGGGTAGAGAAACTTGAAGTAGCAGAAAGTGCCAGAGGGGTGGGGGGGGGGGTGAAAACTTCAATTGGCCTCAGAGGCTCAGTGAGGAACAATGTTAGGAGGACTTCCTGCCCACGAACCCTAACCAGTGACCCCTGCTGGAGTGTACACGTGTGCAGATGTTAGGTGTGGACCGTATCTGGCACAATGGTGCTGCCCCCGCCCCCATGATTGAATCGTCGGACAATACTTTGGTTGCTTCGTAACTTCTTTTAACAAGTTGTAAGTAAACAGAATGCTCGGCCATGTGTTCTGGTCTAGCTGATGCTGTGACATGAGTTGATTACATTTGCAGTACATCTGTGAGTATCTAGGGAAAGGGTGTCAGTGACGGGAGATGGCATGCTTTCTACTTTGGGCGTTAAATGTCGGCATCAAACGCACCTGGATAAGATATCGCACAGCTAGCTGCAGAGTGAAACTCTGCCTCACAACTGGAAACCTACTGCACCTGTTGGACATTTCCGTTTTCCCGCACCAGTCACCCTTGTGGTTTCTCCGAGTGAGATTGTCAATTCTGTGCGAATTAGGAGCAGTTCTGTGTTGTATTCCATTGCCCATGAGGAGCTTGGTAGAAACTCTCCAAAGATAGAGTAACCCTGCAGTTTGGGGCTATATTTGAACCCAGTTCCCGTAGGTGAAAGGATGGCGAGGTAGTCCCTTAACCCCTTCCAGTCCCCGAAGTGCTGTGGGTCAATGTAATTCCTTACATTGGTCCTGAATGATATCAGCACTTGTCCTGTGCAGCTGAACTGTACGAAAGAAACAAATGAAGAACTTGTATTTGTATAGCGCTTTCAATGACCCTAGGGTGCTCTAAAGTGCTTCACAGCCACTGTAATCACTGTCGATAAACCTGGCAGACAATGTGAGCATAGCAAGGTTCCACAAACAGCAATGTGATAATGGCCAGATAATCTGTTTTATTGATGTTGATTGAGGGATAAATATTGGCCAGGAGACCAGGGGACCTCCCCTGCAACTCTTCAAATAGTGCCATGCGATTTTTTTACATCCACCAGAGAGGGCAGACGCGGCCTCGGTTTAACATCTCATCCAAAATACAGAGCCTCTGATGGTGCAGCGCTCCCTCAGCCCTGCACTGGAGTGACAATCTAGATTACATACTGAAGTCCCTGGGGTGGGGCTTGAACCCTCGGGCGAGAATGCTACCACTGAACCAAGGCTGGCACCTAAAGATGACACGAACAACCACATTTCCGTAGAATATTGGGTCATAAAAGGGATGGTAGGTATCTGATCGGTTTGAGAAATAATTGAAGCATAAACCGGTACCAAAATCTGGCTACAATGATGTTACCTTTCCCAGAATGCACTGCACGAAGCAGATACAATGGCAGCCTACTTGGGTGCTGAGAAACATAGAGAAATAGGAGCAGGAGTCGGCCATTCGGCCCTTCGAGCCTGCTCCGCCATTCAATATGATCATGGCTGATCCTCTATCTCAATATCATATTTCCGCTCTCTCCCCATACCCCTTGATGCCTTTTGTGTCTAGAAATCTATCTATCCCCTTTTTAAATATATTCAGTCGGAAGGTCATAGGATAGATTTAATAATAATAATAATAATCAATAATAATCAACTTTATTGTCATTGTTAGTGCACAAGTGCAATACAACGAAATGTAAGCTTGCGGCTCCTGAGAGGTGAGCCTTGTACATGGTTCAGAGTAGTTGGCTTGGGGTTTAGTTTGTGAATAATCACTGAAACAGATATCACCCTTTCAATCCAAGATAAATAAGAACAAATATAATGGCTTTCTTTAAATTTCAGTAATAGGGCCTCACAGTGGATCGCTAAAGGGACACTGCTTTTCAAAACTCATGATTGTGGCAGCTCAAAATGGTTTAATTGCAACGAAAATAATGAATGACTTTGTGGTTTTTCTTCCTGCCAGGTTTGATTAATCACGGTTCAGGGGTATTAGTGGCTAGTGGTAGGGTAGTGGTAGTGTTCCTGCACGAGCAATCCCAAGGCTTGGACTAATAATCCAGTAGAACGTGAGTTCAAATCCCATCCAAGGCAGTTTGGGAATTTGAATTCAGTGTAAAAAGTCTGGAAATAAAAAGCTGGCATCAGTAAAAGTGACCATGAAGCTTATCGGAGTGTCGTTAAAAACAAAAACCCAACTGGTTCACTAATGTCCTTTAGGGAAGGAAACCTGCCGTCCTTACCCAGTCTGGTCTACATGTGACTCCAGTCCCATTCCAATGAGATTAACTGAAGTGGCCCAGCAGTTGTATCAAACTGCTATCAGTAGATCAAGGAGAAGGCCTGCCACCACCTTCTCAGAGCAACTAGGGATGACCAATAAATGCCAGCATTGCCAGTGATGCCCACATCCTGAGAATGTATTTTTAAAAAGTCCTGCACGCCCCCACCCCACCCCCACTGATCGCTCACTTGATCCTCAACTCTCTGATACTGAGCCATGAGAAAAGAAAGGACTTGCATTTATTTAGCGCCCTATATTTAATCTCTCAGAAACATCCCAAAGCACGCATCAAGACATGGAAACACATTGAGGAGCTCCCAGATTCAATTCCGGGACTGTGTTGGGTTAGCTAATCTGAGTTGAGGTGGTGATATGAGCGTTACACTGGGCCTCAATGCCATTGGGCTGTGGAAACGCAAATGAGTCAGGGTTCTCACTCCTGACTGATATCCAGCAACCCCTGCTGTGTGTGGCTATTGGGGGAGGACAGGATTAAGCTCAGCTGTGATACTCCCGACAGCCCAGGTTCACCCATGATGAGTGGTCACTTGGGTGAAGTACTGGAGAGCAGCTGGTTCTCCAGGGCCCATGCCCCAGCATTAGTCGGCGCCTTTAGAAGAGGAGGCGTGGGGGGTGCAAAAAAAGTGCTAGTTGGAGCTTAAATGCAAAATATATGCAAGTCCTTTCTTACTTATCATGCATTGGCTAAGAGACAGAAAGCAGACAGAGAGTAGTAATGAACGGTTGTTTTTCAGACTGGAGGGAAGTGTACAGTGGTGTTTATCCCCAGGAGTTCGGTATTAAGACCACTGCTCTTTTTGATATATGTTAATGAGCTGCACTGCATATAGCACCTTTCACGACCTCAGCCTCAAACAAAAGAAACTGGGCATCATTTTTATTGAGGAACCCTGTTAGGATCCTCATCAAGAGTGGTGTTGGTTAGTACACTGTTAAAGAGTCCCTTGTCTGCACATCCTGCGGATGTGGAATGAAGCATTCGCTGCACTGATGGTGGAATCTGTTATCGACTAGATGGGTGAGTGAATGAAAGATCACTGCACTATGATCACATTGGACAGATCTCGGGGAGAGCTTGTGGAAATGGCAGCTGCTGCAGTGGAGAGATAGTCTTGTTATGCTCACTTGTGCTTCTGTTTACGCATAAATACCGACTGTGGTAAGACCATAATTATATGATGGTTTGTTAACTGTTTTGAATAGGCTGACGAAAGCTCTTATTTGAGACCTTGAGTGAGTCCATTGCTGGTGTCACGGATTTATAGTTGTTTCTGTGATCTGATGGTATATTTTCTCCTGACTCTGTGGTAAGAAGCTCGAATCCCAGCAATGGTTTACACCCTGCATCATATGATGGGCTTCTGCTGGCACTCAACTACACCACTGGGCAGGATGAGGTGCAGAGAGGAAACAGCTGTCGTTGTTGTCCGTCTCATCCCATTTCACTGGGATCCAGTCAACCAATGAAGTGATAAATGCTTTGGAGGTTTTGTGAGTAGGGGCGGGAAACAGGATTGTAGCATTGTACTTATTCTACGTACTCATCGTACGTTTCCTACATCACAACAGTGACTACACGACAAAAGTACTTCATTGGCTGTAAAGCATTTTGGGACATGCTGAGGTCGTGAAAGGCGCTATATAAATGCAAGTCCTTTCTTTCTTATCATACATTGCTAAGAGACAGAAAGCAGAGAGTAGAAGTGAATGGTTGTTTTTCAGACTCGAGGAAAGTTTACAGTGGTGTCTCCCAGGGGTTGGTATTAGGACCATTGCTCTTTTTGATATATGTTAATGACCTGGACTTGGGTAAATTTCAATGTTTGCAGATAAAACAAACCTTGGAAATGCAGCAACCAGTGAGGAGGACACTAACAGACATCAGGACCACATAGACAGACTGGTGAAATGGGCCGACACATGGCAGATGCAATTTAACACAGAGAAATGTGAAGTGATGCATTTTGGGAGGAAGAATGAGGAGAGGCAATATAAACGAAATGGAACAATTTAAAAAGAGGAGCAGGAACAGAGAGACCTGGGGTTCACATACACAAATCTTTGAAGGTGGCAGAACAAGTTGATAAAGCTGTTAAAAAAGCAGACAGGATCCTGGGCTTTATAAATAGAGACATAGGCCCCGATTTTCGGCTTGTGTGGGAAATGGTCAGGTTTCCCCGAATGTGGGGTTTCTGACACACATAAAAAATTGTCAGCCAGCTCCATGCAATTTTCCCTCAATTGGCCAATTAATTCCCAGCATGTGGGAAGTCTTGCTAATTGTCCAATTCGAGTCAGAAATCCTCACAGTATGATGTCAACATTCGTGGTGCTTTCAAGGTCCATAGCAAGCACTGCATCCTCTGAAGGCTTCCAAACAAACCATGCAGGATGGCAGGTGGCCAGTGCCAGGCTCCGAACTGCCTTCAAATTTGACGAGGCTTCACTGCAGGCATTATTGGATGGGGTTAGGGCCCACAGGGAGGTCCTCTTCCCTAGGTCAGGGAGGAAGAGCCCTCCCACTGAGACCAATGCTGCATGGATGCAGGTGTCAGCAGAAGGTATGAGAGCGGAATTGATTAGAGTGGACTGGGAAAATAGATTAAAGGGTAAGACGGTACATGATGTGCAGGTTAGGTTGATTTGGCTATGATAAATTGACCCTTAGTGTTAGGGGATTAAATGTGTGGGGATAGGGTGGGATATGTGTCGGTGCAGGCTCGATGGGCCGAAATGGCCTCTATCTGCACTGTAGATTCTGTGATTCTGTGATTCTGTGATGATCAGTGGTGTACATTTAAGGAGTTATTTTACAACTTCCAAAAAAAAAATATTCCACTGAGGAAAAAAGGGTGTAAAAGAAAAGATAGCCATCCATGGCTAAGTAAAGTAATTAAGGATAGTATCTGACTAAAAACAAGGGCATATAAGGTAGCCAAATCTAGTGGGAGGTGTTGTGTATGTACCTTTAAGGGACTAACTGGTCTCAGACTGCAGTACCGGCAGTGACCACCCCTGTATAAAAAGTCCTAGCAGGCTTCTGTAGTTTCAGTTTCCAGGTTGTCTCCATTCAGTAAAGACTTGTTATAATCAACTCCTGCAGTCCATGTCTCAATTATACACGGACATAATAGTGGCGGCGAGTAAGCAACGAACTTACCTGCAACTCGGCAGCACCTCAGACGACGTTGTTGAAGGTCGAAGCCAGAAGAAAGAAAAAAGTAAAAAATAATCCAAATCATCGAGTTGGGGAGTGCAGGAGAGACTGTCGATAGCCAGGCTTGGTTCTCCAGTCTGTGGTTTCCCAGCTGGTCGGGCTGGTGGCAGGTAGTGCACTGATTCTTCCTGGGCTGCGGCTGGCTGGGGCTTGATCGGGTGGCTCTGCAACGGGGCCGGGCAGCGAGTCGGGAAGCAAAGAGGGAGAGGGAGGGTGGAGCACACAGGGCACAGCCGGTGCTTCGAAGCCGTGCAGCGTTCGGATCTAAGAAGAGGGAGGGAAGTGTCCCAGAGGGTCCACTCCACGGCGGGAATGGTTCTTCAATTAACGGAGCAAATATTGAAGCGCGATAGGAAAATAAAAATACCGCGGAGAGCAGCGGCAGCGCCGGGAAAGCGCGGGAGGCGCCATCTTAACTCGGCGGGGAAGAAGGAAAAGCGCGGGAGGCGCCATTTTGATCCATCGGAGACGAAGGCAAAGCGCGGGAGGCGCCATCTTAGATTTTCAAGATGCCAAAGACTGGCGATATCACTGCCTTCGATAATGCAATAGAAGACTGGACCACGTATGTGGAAAGAGTCGAGGTATATTGCGAGGCAAACAAAATAGCCGATGAGAAAAAGGCATCGGTATTGCTAAATTTAATGGGCGCAAGAACGTATGGCCTATTGCGGGACCTGATTACTCCAGCCAAACCGAAGGCGAAGAGTTTTAACGAAATTGTTGCTATCCTACAGGAACACCTAAATCCTACACCACTGCTGATAGCAGAAAGATTTAAATTCCACAGGAGAAATCAGCATAAAAATGAGAGCAATGCTGATTACCTTACGGAACTACGCAAGCTATCAAAACACTGCCAGTTCGGAGCAGGACTGGCAGATACCTTACGGGACAAATTTGTCTGTGGAATCCTGAGTGAAGGAACCCAGAAGAGGTTACTCTCAGAGAAAGAGCTGACGCTAGATAAGGCTTTCAGCGTGGCAGTATCGTACGAAGCAGCAGCAAGGGGAGCTGCGGAAATACAACAAAAGCCACAGGAATACGGCACCCACGAAATGACACGGGGTTTTGCAAAATGTTATTGCTGCGGCAGAACAAACCATGACCAGAAGGACTGCTGGTCCAAGGACAAAATATGCAGGCAATGCGGAAAGATGGGACATATTGCACGAGTTTGCAGGTCTGGGAAGAAGACCAACAACAACAAAAAGGCTACTAAGGAACCGTACAGGAAAGTACAAAAGATGACGGACAGTAGTTCCGAAGACCAGATGAGCGATAGTGAATCCGGGAACAAGAGACTAAGCTGTCTCAAACTTCACAACATAATCGCAAAAGAGGATCACCGAACCATTTGGGTCACCCTCACGATAGCAGGGTCCCAAGTCAAAATGGAATTGGATACAGGATCAGCTCTAACCGTCATGAATCGACGAGACTACGAGCGGCTATTCTCACACATACCCTTGAGAGAGACATCCATTGCCTTGCGGACGTATACGGGGCAAAAAGTATACCCCAGAGGAAAAATAAGGGTGCCTGTCGAATACAACGGCAAGAAAATACGGAAATTGTATCTCTACATTCTGCAAGATGGTGGACCATCGTAATTGGGACGTGAATGGATCAGAAAGATAAGTTTACACTGGCACTCCATTCAGGCACTGACGGTGGCTGGTAAAAAGTATGACGACGTCACTCCTGGACGATTGTCAACAATCTTAGCTGACGCCAAAGAGGTATTTCAACAAGAACTGGGCACTCTTAAAGGCGTAACCGCCTCGATAAAAATAGAGGAGAATGCAATTCCCAAGTTTTTCAAAGCAAGACCGGTACCATATGCAATTCGCCCAGCCGTCGAGGCAGAGCTGGAGAATCTGGAGAATGCAGGCGTGTTATCTAAGGTAGACTGGAGCGAGTGGGCGACACCCATCGTTCCTGTCATGAAGAAAACGTTAAACAATAAGTCTGAGGAGCCAAGGAAGGTTCTGTGGTGTATGTGCCTTTAAGAGCAATTATGGTGTATGTGCCTTTAAGAGGCCCAGGTGTGCGTAATGCTGGTAATTGCCACTTGGGCTATATAAGCCTGTGTATTGTGTATATACTTTAGAAACCCCCCCCCCCCCAGACTTGCTTAGTAAATACCTATGAACCAACTCCTGTCTTCAGTGTCTTTATCTACACACGGACACTACAGTGGCGACGAAGTGGAAACGGACTTACCTGCAATTCGGCAGCACCTCAAGGACATCGATTCCTCCAGCGTCCAGAAGACTCAAGGAAGTAAGAGAAACTGTGGTTTCACCAGCTGGCCAAGCTGGTGACAGGTACTGCGCTAATCCTTCCTGGGCGTCAGGCTGGAGCTCCAGCGGCGGGCTCTACAGTTGAGACAGGCAGCGAAATCGGAGGCAAGCAATAACGGACTGGGAGGGTGCACTCGAGAGACGGCCGGCGCGGCAAGCAGGTCAGCGTTTAGACCTCCGTCGGGAACGAGTCTCCAACAGTGAATAAACGGAAACCACAGTAAAACAGCGTTGTTATCGGTAGCAGCGGCGGGAAAGCGCGGGAAGTGCCATATCGTTGCTACAGAAAAAAAAAACACGGGAAGCGCCATATCTTTTCTGAAATGCCTAAATCTGGTAATATTGAGGCTTTTGATGGCGAAATAGAAGATTGGACCACATACGTGGAAAGAGTAGAGGTTTATTGCACTGCAAATGGAATAGCAGATGAAAAAAAAGCTTCAGTACTTCTGAACTTAATGGGCGCGAAGACATACGGGCTGTTACGAAATTTAATCACTCCAGCCAAACCAAAGGACAAGACTTTTAAAGAAATTGTTGATACCCTGCAGGAGCATTTAAACCCAACACCGCTGCTGATAGCGGAACGATTCAAGTTCTTCAAGAGAAATCAACACAAGAATGAAAGTAACGCTGATTACCTAACCGAATTAAGAAAGCTATCAAAGTACTGCCAATTCGGAGCAGGACTATCGGATTATCTTCGAGACAAATTTGTTTGCGGTCTCTTAAGTGAAGGAACACAAAAAAGACTGCTTTCTGAAAAAGATTTAACATTGGACAAAGCTTTCAGTATGGCTGTATCATACGAAGCAGCAGCAAAAGGAGCTGCAGAGATACAACAAGAGACACAGGACTTCGGCACCCATAAAATGACACAGGAGTTCGGAAGCTGTTATCGCTGCGGCAGATCCACCCATAACCAGAGGGACTGCTGGTTCAAGAGCAAAGCATGCAGGCAATGTGGTAAGATTGGACACATTGCATGGGTATGCCAATCTGGACAAAATAAATCCACTGACAGAAAACAAAAAATCAATAAAGAAAAGTACAGGAAGGTACAAATGATGACGGACAATAGCTCCGAAGACCAGAATAGCGATAGCGACTCTGAAAACAAGAGACGAAGCTGTCTCAAATTACATAATGTACTTGCCAAAGAGGATTACCAAACCATTTGGGTTACCCTCACAATAGCAGGGTCCCCAGTTAAAATGGAGCTAGATACAGGATCAGCTCTAACCGTAATAAATCGACGAGATTACGAGAGGCTATTTTCGCATATACCTCTAAAAGACACATCCATTATCTTAAAAACATATACGGGGCAGAAAGTCTACCCCAGAGGAAAAATAAGGGTGCCTGTGGTATACAACGGCAAAGAAATACAAAAGTTGTATTTATACATTCTACAAGATGGTGGTCCACCGTTGTTGGGACGTGAATGGATAAGGAAGATACGTTTAGACTGGCACTCCATTCAGGCACTGACGGTGACCAGTAAGGAAAAAACAATGATGACATCATACCTGAACGATTAAAAGACATCTTGGCCAACGCCAAAGAAGTGTTTCAAGGGAAACTAGGAACCTTGAAAGGCATCACCGCCTCAATAAAAGTGGAAGATACAGCAATTCCAAAATTTTTTAAGGCAAGACCGGTGCCATACGCAATACGTCCGGCAGTCGAGGCAGAGCTGGAGAATTTGGAAAAGGCAGGCGTATTATCCAAAATAGATTGGAGCGAATGGGCAACACCCATCGTTCCAGTCATGAAAAAAACATTGAAAAATAACTCTGAGGAACAGAAAAAAATTCGCATCTGTGGGGACTTTAAGGTGACTGTAAACCCGGTCCTTCACACGGTACAGTATCCTCTTCCGAGGATAGAAGATATTTTCGCCTCACTATCCGGAGGGAAACGTTTCACAAAAATTGACCTGGCACAGGCATATCTACAGATGAAGGTTGAGGAGACCTCTAAAAAGTATCTCACAATAAACACATACAAAGGCCTGTACCATCAGCTCCAGCTATCTGGCAAAGAGCTATGGAGCAAGTCCTGCAATGCTACCTAGACGACATCCTTATAACAGGAGAAAACGACAACGAGCACCTTGCCAATTTGGAGCAGGTGCTCACTAGGCTGAAAGAACGGGGCCTACGAGCAAATCGCCCCAAGTGCGAATTTTTCCAAAATCAGATATCATATTGTGGCCACATAATTAATAAGGAAGGGTTGCATAAGTCACCTGAAAAAATTGAAGCAGTTATAAAAGCCCCAGCACCTGAAAATGTTTCACAATTAAGGTCATTCCTGGGATTAATAAATTACTATCATAAATTTTTACCAAACTTATCAACTATTCTACACCCTCTTAATGATCTTCTACAGACAGGAGTGATTTGGAAATGGAACGAAGACTTAAACATGCCTTCCATAAATGTAAAGACTTAATCACATCCAAGAAAGTTTTGGCTCATTACAACCCATCACTACCAATCAGACTGGCGTGCGATGCATCCCCTTACGGCATAGGAGCGGTATTGTCCCATAGATTCCCTGATGGCTCGGAACGGCCGATAGCTTTTGCGTCACGCTCGTTGAACTCAGCTGAGCGTAACTATGCCCAGATAGACAGGGAAGCACTCAGCCTGGTATGGGGAGTGAAGAAATTCAACCATTACCTACACGGACAAAAATTTACCTTGCTGACTGACCATCAACCCCTCATCTCCATATTCAACCCTAAAAAAGGTGTCCCCATTATGACGGCACAAAGACTACAGAGGTGGTCCCTTTTTCTAGGGGCACACCAATACAACATTGAATACAAAGGGTCAAAACAGCATGGGAATGCTGACGGTTTATCGCGCCTACCGTTGCCAACGATAGAAGAGGCACCTACAGTAGATCCAGTAGAGATATTCCACTCTACCATAGTGGAATGTCTACTGGTGACAAATTCTGCCATTGAAAGGGAGACAAGAAATGACCCTACTCTCTCACGGGTCTACGATTTAACAGTGAAGGGATGGCCAGCACATGGCGAACCACTGTTGCCAGCATTCTCGCAAAGAAGAGAACAGCTGTCAGTGTGCCGAGGAACCTTGATGTGTGGATCCAGAGTGGTGATTCCACCCAAACTCCAGGATAAAGTGCTAAAGGAGCTTCACGAGGGGCATCTGGGTGGAGTGAAAATGAAGAACCTAGCTAGGGCGTTTGTATGGTGGCCAGGTATCGATGGAGACATCGAAGACATGACCAAGAGCTGCCTAGGATGCCAGAAGGTCCAAAATGCTCCGCCACAGGCCCCTCTACATCCATGGGAGTGGCCCTCATCTCCCTGGCAAAGGGTGCACATCGACTTTGCTGGTCCATTTATGGACTCAATGTTCTTAATCGCAGTTGATGCACACTCCAAGTGGCTGGAGGTAATAAAGATGTCCTCCACCACCACGGAAAAAACCATCACAGTATTAAGGACCATATTTGCCAGGAATGGGCTGCCGGAGCAGATATGTTCTGATAATGGACTGCAATTTGTGTCCGAAGAATTCAGAAAGTTCTTAAAGAACAATGGGGTAAAGCACTACACGTCCGCCCCATACCATCCCGCCACCAATGGATTGGCTGAAAGGTTTGTCCAGACCTTCAAGAAGGCCATCAAGGCCATGGGTAATGAAGACATAAAACTTCAGCACAAGGTGGATAACTTCTTATTTGCATATAGGAATGCAACGCATATGGTTACTAACCAAACTCCCGCCATGATGTTCTACAATAGAAACCTAAGATGCCGGCTGGATTTGGTCAAGCCCAACATCCGAAGGGACGTGGAGAACCGGCAGTTTCAGGGCATGAATGAAAGGCCAACTAGGGCCTTCCAGATAGGCCAACCGGTTTTGGCCCGGGACTACCGTACCGAGAAATGGCAGCCTGGAACTATCTGCACACGATTAGAACCACTGATGTATACCGTGGACATCGGAGACAGCATAATAAGGCGCCATGCTGACCAAATCATCAAGTCATCCAAAAAGGGACAACCTACACCACCACTCTATACATCTAACGATGAAGTAGAGATACCCATATCTACCTCCGATCCGGTGATACTGGAGCCCGATGAACCCGACACTGGCCTTCAAGCCGAATCAGCCTTGCCAGAAGAACCTACTACACCACCAGAAACTACTACACCCCCGAGGCGTTATCCGGACCGAGTCAGGAAGCCTCCTGAGAGACTAACTTATAATTAATTAATACAGCAATGTATATTATTTTGCATATAACATGTAATTAATAATTACTTAAAATATGATGTACTAGTTAGCTAGAAGGGGAGGAATTGTGGTGTATGTGCCTTTAAGAGCAATTATGGTGTATGTGCCTTTAAGAGCCCCAGGTGTGCGTAATGCTGGTAATTGCCACTTGGGCTATATAAGCCTGTGTATTGTGTATATACTTTAGAAAACCCCCCCCCAGACTTGCTTAGTAAATACCTATGAACCAACTCCTGTCTTCAGTGTCTTTATCTACACACGGACACTACAGGTTCGCATCCATGGGGTCTTCAAGGTGACGGTGAACCCAGTCCTTCACACAGTACAATATCCTCTTCCAAGAATAGAAGATATCTTCGCCTCACTATCTGGAGGGAAGCGTTTTACAAAAATTGACCTAGCACAAGCATATTTGCAGATGGAGGTTGAAGAATCCTCTAGGAAGTATCTCACGATAAACACTCACAAAGGTCTTTACCAGTATAATCGACTGGTATTCGGAGTAGCATCAGCTCCGGCGATATGGCAAAGAGCGATGGAACAAATGTGGAAGTACAGTTTCTCACTTAGACACAAAATGGCTTCCTAGGCATAGAATAAAAACTCAAATGGCCGACAGCATGATTCACTAAAGGCAAGGGGATGAGACATATATTCTCCTTATCTGTGACAAGCTTAACAAGGAGCCTCAGTTAACGAACAAACAGCCAAGGACATGATAAGGTAAATATCGGCCCATGGGTCCAGTTGGTACAGTGAGAGAACAGAGGGAACAGAGAGATCCCATAATAAAGGATTAGTTAATCTTATCCCAAGGTATTTCCGTTCGTTATTCTAACGCAGCCCGGAATACATTGTTTCAATAATTCGCAAGGTCTGTGCCTTTGTAATCAGTTATGATTCAATACTATGTCATGTGGCATAGAAAGTCTGTTTTGCTTTTTACTGTATAAATATGTTACAATTTCTGTATTACTTTGAAGAGGTCTGATGTAGCCCTTGTCTACACAACTCTTCCCTTGCAAGCAAATAAAGCCTGTCTTTAATGATACTTTGTGTTTAAGAGTCTTACTAGGGAGTCGAGACTTCGACACAAGTCCTGCAAGGGATTCCGGGGGCTCAGTGTTACTTGGACGACATCCTAGTGACAGGTGAAGATGACAGTGAACACCTTGCCAACCTAGAGCAGGTGCTCACTAGACTACGTGAACATGGGCTACGAGCCAATCGCCCCAAGTGCGAGTTTTTTAAGAAACAGATATCGTATTGTGGCCACGTGATTGATGAAGAGGGGTTGCATAAGTCCCCTGACAAAATTGAAGCGGTAGTTAAGGCTCCAGCGCCTGAAAATATGTCGCAACTGAGGTCATTCCTCGGATTGGTGAATTACTACCATAAGTTTTTGCCGAATTTGTCCACAATTCTGCATCCACTGAACACCCTACTACGAATGGGAGTGGCATGGAAATGGAGCAATGAATGTAAGCGGGCCTTTCAGAAGAGTAAGGACCTAATCACTTCAAGAGAAGTATTGGCTCACTACAACCCATCACTACCGATAAGACTGGCGTGTGATGCGTCTCCCTACGGCATTGGGGCGGTACTGTCACATAAATTCCTTGATGGTTCAGAGAGGCTGATAGCTTTTGCGTCACGCTCGTTAACTTCAGCCGAGCGTAACTACGCCCAGATTGACAGAGAGGCCCTCAGCCTGGTGTGGGGGGTGAAGAAGTTCAATCACTACCTGCACGGTCAGAAATTTACTCTACTAACTGATCATCAACCTTCGTCTCCATTTTCAACCCTCAGAAGGGCGTACCGATAATGACGGCACAACAGCTGCAGAGGTGGTCCCTTTTCCTAGGGGCACACCAATATGACATCGAGTACAAAGGAACTAAACAGCATGGGAATGCTGATGGATTGTCGCGCCTACCGTTGCCGGCAGTGGAAGAAGAACTGGCAGTGGATCCAGTGGAGTTATTCCACTCGACTATAGTCGAATGTCTCCCTGTGACGAATGCAAACATAGAAAAGGAAACACGAAATGACCCGACACTCTCCTGGGTCTATGATTTAACGGTGAAGGGATGGCCAGCACATGGCGAACCACTGCTGCCAGCATTCTCGCCGAGAAGAGAACAGCTGTCAGTGTGCAGAGGAACCTTGATGTGTGGATCCAGAGTAGTAATTCCACCCAAATTGAAGGATAGAGTGCTCAATGAGCTTCATGAGGGTCATCTGGGAGGGGTAAAAATGAAGAACTTAGCCAGAGCGTTTGTGTGGTGGCCGGGAATCGATAGAGAAATCGAAGAGATGACCAAGAGCTGTACAGGATGACAGAAGGTCCAAAACGCCCCACCACAAGCCCCTCTACATCCATGGGAGTGGCCCTCATCTCCATGGCAAAGGGTGCACATTGATTTTGCTGGTCCCTTTATGGACTTGATGTTTTTAATTGCGGTGGATGCACATTCAAAGTGGCCAGAGGTAATAAAAATGTCCTCAACCACCACAGAAAAAACTATCACAGTCTTACGAACCATATTCGCCAGGAATGGGCTGCCTGAACAGATTTGCTCTGACAATGGACCACAGTTTGTGTCTGAAGAGTTCCGGAGGTTCTTAAAGAACAATGGTGTTAAGCATTACACATCCGCCCCACATCATCCAGCCACTAATGGATTGGCCGAGAGGTTTGTTCAAACATTCAAGAAGGCTATCAAGGCAATGTGTAATGAAGATATACCCCTACAACACAAGGTGGATAACTTCTTGTTTGCCTACCGGAATGCGACACATGCGGTTACCAACCAAACTCCAGCCATGATGTTCTTCAATCGAAGACTACGAAGCCGCTTGGATTTGGTTAAGCCAAACATCAGAAGAGATGTGGAGTGATGCGCTATCAATTACTCATAAAAGACTGAGAGTTAAGAGAGTAACTAAAGGCTTTTATTAACAAAAGAATGAAGGTCTGCCTCGAGTGGTCGACCGGTCCAGAAATACAAAGGGCTGGGGAGCAGTCACCTTTATACTAGCACTTGTGGGAGGAGTCAGCCGAGGCATGTCCAGGCATGTACACAGTGGAATACAAACAGTGGTTTACCACATTCACCCCTTGTTTAAAATTGAGTCCGGCGGGGTGAAGTGTATTAAAAGTTAGTGTATTGGAGTCTCTCCGGAGGTCTTGTCTGCCGCTGTGATCGACGTGGCGACGGCAGGGGTAGTGGAGCTTCCGGCGTCGAGTCCTGCGTGGGCTGTGGCACAGGCGTGTCGTCCTCGTAGATGTCAAGCGGGTCGCGGGGCCCAGGCCTGCCGTCTGCTGGGGCTGGATATCGGATCGTGGGGGGGGGTGGTAGTGAGTAGTGGGTTACTGCGGCCCCCGAGGGTGCAAGGTCTCTTATGGAGACTGTGTCCTCCCGCCCGTCCGGGTATGCAATGTAAGCATACTGGGGGTTGACGTGGAGGAGGTCGACCCTCTCGACCAGGGGGTCCGTTTTATGGGTCCTCACGTACCTTCTCAGTAGGACCGGCCCTGGGGACGTCAGCCATGGCGGTAGCGATGTCCCCGATGTGGACTTCCTTGGGAAGACAAACATTTTCTCATGAGGGGTGGCGTTAGTGGCAGTGCAGAGCAGTGACCGAATAGAGTGGAGCGCATCGGGGAGCACATCCTGCCAGCGGGAGGTTGGAAGGCCCCTAGACTTTAAGGCTAGCAGGGCGGCCTTCCAAACTGTCACATTTTCTCTTTCCACCTGTCCGTTCCCCCGGGGGTTGTAACTGGTGGTCCTGCTTGTGGCAATACCCCTAGTTAGCAGGTACTGACGGACTTCGTCGCTCATAAACGATGAGCCCCGGTCGCTATGGATATAGCTGGGGAAACCGAACAGGGTGAAGAGGTCGTTCAGACATTTAATGACCGTGGCACTGGTCATGTCCGGGCAGGGGATGGCGAACGGGAAACGGGAGTACTCATCAATAATATTGAGGAAGTACACATTGCGGTCGGAGGAGGGGAGGGGCCCTTTAAAATCAACGCTCAGGCGCTCGAAGGGGCGAGTGGCTTTTATCAGGTGGGCCCTGTCTGGTCTATAAAAGTGCG
The DNA here is from genome assembly GCF_052327205.1 of Somniosus microcephalus. Taxonomy (NCBI): domain Eukaryota; kingdom Metazoa; phylum Chordata; class Chondrichthyes; order Squaliformes; family Somniosidae; genus Somniosus; species Somniosus microcephalus. Next base: position 225,586,064 of record NC_140995.1, read on the forward strand.
GTTTGCACTCAGCGCAGACTTGGCAGTTCCTGGTCATGGTCCTGACCTCCTCAATAGAGTAAGGCAGGTTGCGGGCCTTGATGAAGTGGAAGAACCTGGTGACCCCCGGGTATAATAGGAGAAAAACCCTACGCACCTCTTCAGGGCCTTGAGGCAGTGGGGCAGTGGGAGTTCCATAAGGGGACGCATCCGGTCGGGGTCGGGGCCGATGACTCCGTGTTCCACAACACAGCCAAGGATGGTGAGGCGGTTTGTGCGGAATATGCACTTCTCCTTGTTATATGTCAGGTTCAGGAGTTGGGCAGTGCGGAGGAATTTTTCGAGGTTTGGGTCATGGATGACCGAGTACACTCGGTGGTTCACTTTGGAGGTCAGGACCTCCAGTTTGTCCTCGTCCGATTTGATTGCTGCGGAGGCAGTCAGGAATTTTTCGAAACACTTAAGCCAGTGGGTCTTTAATCTGGTTTTTCGCGTCTCCCGGGAGATCACATGGGTTCGGGTGGATGGAGAGTGATAGAAGATTTGAGGTTAGGATCAGATCAGCCATGATCTTATTGAATGGTGGAGCAGGCTCGAGGGGCCGATTGGCCTACTCCTGCTCCTATTTCTTATGTTCTTATGTTCTTATGCCAACTCGCTGGGAGTCACCAGAAGAACCTTGGCATTACACCTCTAACTCCTTCCTTTACTCCCCCAGAGTAGCATCCAGAGCCTCCGTCCTCACTGTGGAGGAGGAAGAGGCTGTGCAGCCAGACTCCTCAGAGGAAGCTCCAACCTCTGAGGGCGCAGCGTCAGCAGAAGTAAGCGCACCCAGCACCAGCGCAGACACTCACACCTCGGGGGGACCTTCGGGACATAGAGTAGTGTTGTCACCTGGTGTTTCACAGCTCACAAGTGAGCCTCAGCAGATTCTGGAGACAGGGACAGCAGTGGAGAGTCCTCGTCAGAGGGCGCAGGACTCTGCCAGCTCAGCTCAGCTGCGCTGCATGTCGACCCTCTGCCTCTGGGTCCATCCGCAAGAGAAGAGGTGATGGATCTCCATGCACAGATGCAGGAGTCTCTGGCAGGTTTTGTCTCCAGGGTCACTGCGAGTGTGGAGCGAATGGAGGAGTCCATAGCGACCATGAGCAGAGCCTTTGTGGAGTCATTGGCGCATGAACGCATCACCATAGAAAGGTTGGCAACTTCCATGGAGGAGATAACTCGCCAGGGTACGGAAAACATGGTGAGTGCTCATAAGAGAATGACATCTCTTGAGGAGCGTTGGCCATCTGTTGAACAGAGAAACCAGATCTTCATGGAAGTCCTTCTGAGTAGGACTGCCAGTGCAGAAATGGTCCCCATGGCCCCCTAAAGCGCAGCAAGGTGCTCTCAAGCCACTTCCAAGCGCTGGCCCCTTCTGGCCTGTGCAGCTTCAGGTGAGTGAGCAGCAGCCTGGTGCTCCTGGTGCTCATCCTGCTGTTCCTGGTTCTGCTGCTGCCGCCTCTGCTGCTGGAGATCCTCTAATGGCAAGAAGGGAAGGAAAAAAAGGCGTCCCATGCTTCTCGCAGATGCCTCCGCTGAGGAAGCGCTGAGTGAGGGTGGCGAGATGGGCTTCCCAGGAGATCGCATTGGAGAAGTGTGTGAGGCTCCAACCTTCCACAGCTGTGCCTAAGCCTTGAAGAAGTAGCCCCAAACCTGCAGCAGCACGGTCCTTCAACATACAAGTGCTGTCCCTTTAAATCGCAGCTTTCCCCGAGCTGCAGCTGACAGCAAGCAAGCCGGTGTGGCGTTGCCACATTGGGGAAACACTGTGTGTATGTAGATAAACCTGTATAATCCCCTTTTAACTGCTGTATTCCCCTCCCCCCGCAAGACAGTTGCAAGCTGAGAGGAATAAGGCATGTTCAGACTTGCCTGCTGCTGAGAGAAGGAAAACCAATCAGGTTCCAGCAGGTGACCAATCCGTGAGTCATCACAGGCTCGCGGGCTTTACGAATTCAGTACTGTATTGTGAGAGTTGGAGTAAAGACCTATTTCTTGTAGCTCGCTGTGTTGCCTATTTCTTTACGCGGGAGACTGTAGTCTCCCACATTGGTGACCCCGAATGTCGGCGGCCGAAGCCCCCGACACACGTAGCCCTACAGAGACCAGCAACGACCCGATGGCAACCAGCAGCAGCCCGATGTCGGCTGGCGCCGCGTCCTTGAAGCTCCCCACCTTCTGGGAACACCAAGCACCAGCTTGGTTCGCGCACACGGAGGCCCAATTCACCCTTCGCAGGGTTCGAGACGATGAAGAAAGGTACCTCCACGTAATCTCAGCACTAGCAAGCTCCACCGCCGCCGAAGTTCTCGACCTGCTGGGGAACCCACCACAGACCGGCAAGTACTCAACCATTAAGGGCCGTTGGCTGCAGGCTTACCGCCTGTCCGGGGAGGAGAGGGCCCGTAGGCTTCTTTCACTACCAGGCCTCGGCGACTCTACCCCGACCCAGTTGACGAGCCGGATGCTTGCGCTCCTGGGCTCTGAACCGCAGTGCTTCTTGTTTTGGGCCCTTTCCTCAGCCTGCTTCCTCAGCAGGTACAGACTGCCCTCGCGGGGTCCCCGATCACGGACTGCGTACAACTGGCAGCTGCCGCGGACAAAGTCTTTGCTGTCGCCCAACTCGGCTGTGCAGCCGCGAGGCTCCCCGACACCACCGAGCGCGCTCCGCCACGCCAGGCCGCAGAACTATGCTACTACCACGCGCGTTTTGGCCACAAGGCCCAACGCTGCAGAGCACCCTGCTCTTTTGATCAAACCAAGATGGCCACCCGGCCCAACGCGCCAGCCCCGCGCCGCCGTCTAGGCCCGCTTGACCGCACCCCCGCCGCCACGATGGCCATCGGCACCGCAGGTAAACTGCTGTACATAACCGACTCCCTTTCAGGGCGCAGATTCCTTTGCGACACCGGAGCCCAATGCAGCATAATTCCTGCCTCCCAGCTCGACATCCAGGCAGGCTGCAGCGGCCCACGCCTCGTGGCGGCAAATGGCGCAGCCATCGCTACTTTTGGAACGCGACGGGCCGAGGTTTGTTTCAACGGCCAGCGATTTACGTGGGATTTCGTGACGGCCTCGGTGGCACATCCCTTGCTGGGCGCCGATTTTCTTTGCGCCCACGGACTCCTGGTCGACGTCCGCAACAGGTGCCTGATCGACGCAGCAACTTTCGCTTCACTGGCCTGCCAGCAGAGCAACAGCCCGGCCCTCGTCGGGTCCTGCTCTGCCCCGGCGGATGACGACTATGCCCGCCTACTCGCAGATTTCCCGAGGCTCACACAACCGACTTTCTCAGCCGCGGCAGCCAAGCATGGTGTCGAGCACCACATCGCCACTACGGGACCACCAGTGTTCGCCCGAGCCAGACGCCTGGACCCAGCTAAGATGGCAGTGGCCAAGGAAGAATTCGCCACGATGGAGAAACTGGGCATCATCCGCCGCTCGAACAGCCCCTGGTCGACCCCCCGCCACATTGTGCCCAAGCCGGGCAGTGGCTGGCGCCCCTGCGGCGACTACTGATGGCTCAACGACGCCACCACACCCGATAGATACCCCATTCCGCACATCCAAGACTTCTCGGCACACCTAGCAGGAAAGTCCGTCTTTTCCAAGGTCGACCTGATTCGCGGCTACCATCAGGTCCCCGTCCACCACGCAGACGTCCAGAAGACGGCGGTCATCACCCCCTTCGGACTGTTCGAGTTCCTGCGCATGCCCTTCAGGCTCAAGAACGCCGCACAGGCCTTCCAACGGCTCATGGATTCCGTCCTACGGGACCTGAGCTTCCTGTTCATCTATCTGGACGATATCCTCGTGGCCAGCACCAGCAAGGCTGAACACATCGCGCATTTGCGCTCTCTTTTCCAGCGCCTCAGCCAACACGGGCTAATCGTCAACCCGGCCAAATGCCAGTTCAGAGCAGCCCAAATTGACTTTCTCGGCCACAGAATCTCGCCAAGGGGAGCCATTCCCCTACCTTCCAAGGTGCAGGCGGTGGCGGACTTTCCCCAGCCCACCTCGGTCAAGGCGCTGCAGGAATTTTTGGGGATGGTCAATTTCTATCACCGTTTCGTGCCCAAGGCCGCCTCACTCATGCGCCCCCTCTACGAAGCCACCAGGGGCAAAACGGGCAAAGAGCAACTCACCTGGTCCAGCGAGATGGCGACAGCCTTCCACCAGGCCAAAAGCGCCTTGGCCAACGCCACACTACTGGCCCACCCCATCCCGGGTGCCAAGACCGCCCTCACCACGGACGCCTCGGATTACGCCGTCGGCACTGTCCAGCAACAGTGGGTCGAAGGCGCATGGCAGCCACTGGCATTTTTCAGCCGACAGCTGCGCAAGAACGAGCAGGCCTACAGCACGTTCGACAGAGAGCTCCTGGCCCTGTTCCTGGCATTCCGGCACTTCCGTTTCCTCCTGGAAGGCCGGCCGTTCACCGCATTCGTGGACCACAAGCTGCTCACTTTCGCCATGGCCAAAGTAACCGAACCCTGGTCCGCGTGCCAACAGCGCCAACTCAACTTCATCTCGGAGTTCACCACGGACATCCGCCACGTCGCCGGCAAGGACAATTTGGTGGCTGACTGCCTCTCAAGACCCTCGCTCCACACAGTGCACCTGGGCGTCGACTACGCCAGCATGGCGAGAGACCAGGCCGCCGACGCGGAGATCCAGGCCCTCAGGACGTCAACCACCAGCCTCACTCTGGCCGACATCCACTTCCACGCAGCCGGCACAACCCTCCTGTGCGACGTCTCAGTCCCCTCGCCTAGGCCGGTCGTCCCATCCGCCTGGCGCAAGCGAGTTTTCGACATCATCCACGGCCTCTCACATCCAGGAATGCGTGCGTCTCAGAAACTCATGTCCGCCAAGTTCGTCTGGCCTGGACTCCACAAGGATGTGAGAGACTGGACCAACACATGCATGGCGTGTCAGCGCGCTAAGGTCCAGCAGCACACCAAGGCGCCATTGGAGTGTTTCCCGGTGCCCGAGAGGCGTTTCGACCACGTCCACGTCGATCTGGTAGGCCCCTTGCCGCCGTCGCATGGTTTCACACACCTGCTCACGATCGTCGACCGCACCACCAGATGGCCCGAGGCGGTTCCCCTCGCCTCCACCACCATGACCGACGTCGTGCGAGCATTCGTCTCGCCATGGGTGGCCCGGTTCGGTGTGCCGACCGACATATCCTCGGACAGAGGCCCCCAGTTCACCTCCCACTTGTGGAATGCCATCACCGCCGGCCTCGGCACCAAGTTGCACAGGACAACAGCCTACCACCCGCAGGCCAACGGGCTCTGCGAGCGCTTTCATCGTTCCTTGAAAGCCTCCCTCCGCGCCAGCCTGGCCGACACCAGCTGGATCGACAAACTACCCTGGGTCCTCCTGGGATTGCGCACCGTGCCCAAAGAGGACCTCCGCGCCTCCGCGGCCGAGATGGTCTACGGCCAACCGCTCAGAGTACCAGGCGACTTCCTCCCCCTGACAACGGAGCCGTGGTCGGCCGCCAGACAGCTTTCCCTGCACCAGGACGCGGCCCAGCAATTCCGTCCAGTGCCCACTTCGCAACACGGCCCGCAGCCGTCCTACGTGCCTCGGGATTTATGGCATGCGGAGTTCGTCTTCGTGCGCCGGGATGCGCACAGAGGCCCACTGCAGGCACCATACACCGGCCCCTTCTCAGTATTGGAGACGGGGGACAAAGCTTTTCTTATCGACGTCGGCGGGAAGCTGGACCTTATTTCAGTAGACCGCCTCAAACCGGCGCACCTGGACCTCAGCCTCCCGTTTCGTCCAGCTCTTCCCCCACGGCGGGGCAGACCTCCCGCGTTGGCGGTGGCCCCACAAGAGGACCAAGACACGCCAGAACCTTACTTCCCGGCCGCCGCCCCACCTTCGCCGGCAGCCCATCCAGCCAGCCCACCGGCAGACCAGCCGCCAGACCAGCCGGCCGACCTCCCAGACAGCCCTCCTCACACGCCAGATGGCTACTACAGCCGCTACGGCCGTTTGGTCAAACCTCCGCAGAGACTGACTTTTACAGTTAACGAGGATTCTGGGGGGGCGTATGTGGCGTTGCCACATTGGGGAAACACTGTGTGTATGTAGATAAACCTGTATAATCCCCTTTTAACTGCTGTATTCCCCTCCCCCCGCAAGACAGTTGCAAGCTGAGAGGAATAAGGCATGTTCAGACTTGCCTGCTGCTGAGAGAAGGAAAACCAATCAGGTTCCAGCAGGTGACCAATCCGTGAGTCATCACAGGCTCGCGGGCTTTACGAATTCAGTACTGTATTGTGAGAGTTGGAGTAAAGACCTATTTCTTGTAGCTCGCTGTGTTGCCTATTTCTTTACGCGGGAGACTGTAGTCTCCCACACCGGCAAGCTTCATGCAGGCGTGTTTGATGTGGGGAAAGCCCCAAAGTCGCAATGGCCCCGGAAAATCTTCTTCAACAAGGTAATTATTGGTCATTAGTGTGCCGACGACCAGTCCCGCCAGCGGCGGCCGGGACTGAAGCGGGTTGCGGGGAAACGGCCATCCGAAAGTCGGACGGGGCGGGGAATCAGGCGGGGGGGGGCCGACCCGTTTTTTCAGCGATTTTCGGCCCCCGGCTGCCTGAAAAGCCGCCCAATGGCGGCCAGAAAATTGACCCCATAAAGTACAAAGGCAAGGAAGTTATGCCAAACATTTATACATCACTAGTTAGGCCTCAGATGGAGTATTGTGTCCAATTCTGGGCACCACACTTTCGGAAGAATGTCAAGCCCTTAGAGAGTGGAGGAGATTTACTGGAACGGTACTAGAGATGAGGGACTTCAGTTATGTGGAGAGACTAGAGAAGCTGGGATGGTTCTCCTTAGAGCAGAGAAGGTTGAAGAGAGATTTAATAGAGGTGATCAAAATTATGAAGGGTTTTGATAGAGTAAATAAGGAGAAATAGTTTCCACTGGCAGGAGGTTCAGTAACCAGTGAACGCAGATTTAAGGCAATTGGCAGATGAGGAGAATTTGCAGCGAGTTGTTATGATCTGGAATGCACTGCCTGAAAGGGTGGTGGAAGCAGATTCGATAATAACTTTCAAAAGAGACGTTGGGGTTTACGTACACAAATCTTTCAAAAGGAATACTTGAAAAGGAAAAATTTGCAGGGCTATGGGAAAAATCCGGGGAGTGGGGCTAATTGGATAGTTCTATCAAAGAGCTGGCACGGACAATGGCCTACTTCTGTGCTGTGTCATTCTATGATTATGTTCTCTTGGACAAGCAAAAAATTATACATGGAGGGAAATAGTTTAAAAATAATTTACAATGGAAATTGAGTGGTGCAGTCGGTTTGCACACTTGCCTTTTTCATTAATTTGTTCTGGGGACGAGGGTGACACTGGCAAGGTTTCATTTATTGCCCACCCCTAGTTTCCCTGAGAAGATGGTTCTGGGCCTTCTCCTTGATCCACTACAGTCCTTGTGCTGACGGTGCTCCCATGATGGTATTATTCAGGAAATTCCAGGACATCAACCCAGCGACAATGAAAGAACGGTGATGTATGTCAACGTCAGGATGATGTGTAACCTGGAGTGTTCCAATGACATTGCTGCTCTTGTGGTGGTAGGGGTTGCTGAGAGGTGGGTGCAGTTGAAGTCACCTTGGTGAGTTGCTGCAGTGCATCCTGCAAATAGTACACACTGCAACTACACTGAGCCTCTGGTGGAGGGAATGGATATTGCCTGTCATCTCTGGGACTTGGATTTAAATCCACACCATACCAATCAGATCAAAGATCCCCACCTCATCTGCTAGCTTCAAGGCCCCTGTATGAAATCTATGTGGAAATCTAGCTTTTATTTACCTCTGTTGCATAAAAGACTATTATTATTGCTGGTCTTTAATAAATTAGAGGGTGGACCTTTGTGTTTTATTTATATCTGTTCCATTCAAGGTTAGTTGGATTTGGCAGATTGACTGACCTATCTGTCAAACTTCTAGTCCAGAGCATTTGATAATTGGAAAGTTGGGGAGAGAAACAGAGACTATGGCCCCGATTTTCGGCTTGTGTGGGAAATGGTCGGGTTTCCCCGAATGTGGGGTTTCTGACACACGTAAAAAAGTGTCAGCCAGCTCCACGCAATTTTCCCTCAAGTGGCCAATTAATTCCCAGCATGTGGGAAGCCTTGCTAATTGTCCAATTCGAGTTAGAAATCCCCACATGATGTCATCATTCGTGGTGCTTTCAAGGTCCATAGCAAGCACTGCATCCTCTGAAGGTTTCCAAATGAACCATACAGGATGGCAGAGGAGGCTGCAGCAGCTGTGGCCAGTGCCAGACCCCGAGCTGCCTCCAAATTCGACGAGGCTTCACTGCAGGCATTATTGGATGGGGTTAGGGCCCACAGGGAGGTCCTCTTCCCTAGGTCAGGGAGGAAGAGGCCTCCCACTGAGACCAAGGCTGCATGGATGCAGGTGTCAGCAGATGCCAACTCGCTGGGAGTCACCAGAAGAACATTGGCATTACATCTCTAACTCCTTCCTTTACTCCCCCACAGTACCATCCAGAGCCCCCGTCCTCACTGTGGAGGAGGAAGAGGCTGTGCAGCCAGACACCTCAGAGGAAGCTCCAACCTCTGAGGGCGCAGCGTCAGCAGAAGTAAGCGCACCCAGCACCAGCGCAGACACTCACACCTTGGGGGGACCTTCGGGACATAGAGTAGCGTTGTCACCTGGTGTTTCACAGCTCACAAGTGAGCCTCAGCAGATTCTGGAGACAGGGACAGCAGTGGAGAGTCTTCGTCGGAGGGCGCAGGACTCTGCCAGCTCAGCTCAGTTGCGCTGCATGTCGACCCTCTGCCTCTGGGTCCATCCGCAAGAGAAGAGGTGATGGATCTCCATGCACAGATGCAGGAGTCTCTGGCAGGTTTTGTCTCCAGGGTCGCTGCGAGTGTGGAGCGAATGGAGGAGTCCATAGCGACCATGAGCAGAGCCTTTGTGGAGTCATTGGCGCATGAACGCATCACCATGGAAAGGTTGGCAACCTCCACGCAGGAGATAACTCACCAGGGTACGGAAAACATGGTGAGTGCTCATAAGAGAATGACATCTCTTGAGGAGCGTTGGCCATCTGTTGAACAGAGAAACCAGATCTTCATGGAAGTCCTTCTGAGTAGGACTGCCAGTGCAGAAACGGGTCCCACTGGCCCCCTAAAGCACAGCAAGGTGCTTTCAAGCCACTTTCAAGCGCTGGCCCCTTCTGGCCTGTGCAGCTTCAGGTGAGTGAGCAGCAGCCTGGTGCTCCTGGCGCTCATCCTGCTGTTCCTGGTTCTGCTGCTGCCGCCTCTGCTGTTGGAGATCCTCTAATGCCAGGAAGGGAAGGTACCAAAGCCCTCCCATGCTTCTGGCAGATGCCTCCGTTGAGGGGGCACTGAGTTAGGGTGGTGAGAGGGGCTTCCCAGGAGCTCACACTGGAGAAGTGTGTGAGGCTCCAACTTTCTACAGCTGTTCCTAAGCCTTCAACAAGTTCCCCCAAGCCTTCATCAACAAGGTCCTGCAGCCTGCAAATGCTGCCCCTTTAAATCTCTTCAGCCCTCATTGACCTGCAGCTGACAGCAAGCAAGCCAACTGTTTTCACGCCAGCTCTCATCAGCGGGGTTCCCCGCAGGTGTGTTTAATGTGGGGAAAGCCCCAAAGTTGCATCGGCCTATGAAAATCTACCTCAACAAGGAGATAATTGCTCATTACTGCTCCGACAACCAGTCCCGCCAGCGGCGGGCGGGACTGAGGCGGGTCGCGTAGAAATGGCGGTCCGAAAGTCGGACGGGGCGGGGAATCAGGCGGGGGGGGGTCCCGACCCGCTTTTTCGCTGATTTTTGGCCCCCAGCCGCCTAGAAAGCCACCTCACGGCGGCCACAAAATCGACCCCTATGGCCCCGATTTTCTGTCAGCCGTCGGGCGGCTTTTCAGGCGGCCGGGGGCCGAAAATCGCTGAAAAAGCGGGTCGCGAGCCCCCCCACCTGATTCTCCACCCCGTCCGACTTTCGGACCGCCGTTTCTCCGCGACCCTCTTCAGTCCCGCCCGCCGCTGGCGGGACTGGCCGTTGGAACACTAATGAGCAATTATTACCTTGTTTAAGTTGATTTTCAGGGGCTGTTGCAATTTTGAGGCATTCCCCACATCAAACACGCCTGCGCGGAACCCCGCTGATGAAACCTGGCGTGAAGCTTGCTGGCTTGCTTGCTGTCAGCTGCAGGTCATTCGGAGAAGCTGCGATTTAAAGGGACAGCACTTGTATGTTGAAGGACCTTGTTGCTGCAGGCTTGGGGCTACTTCTTCAAGGCTTAGGCACAGCTGTGGAAGGTTGGAGCCTCACGCACTTCTCCAATGCAATCTCCTGGGAAGCCCCTCTCGCCACCCTCACTCAGCGCTTCCTCAGCGGAGGCATCTATGCGAAGCATGGGCCAGCGCTTGGAAGTGGCTTGAGAGCACCTTGCTGCGCTTTAGGGGGCCATGGGGACCCGTTTCTGCACTGGCAGTCCTACTCAGAAGGACTTCCATGAAGATCTGGTTTCTCTGTTCAATAGATGGCCAACGCTCCTCAAGAGATGTCATTCTCTTATGAGCACTCACCATGTTTTCCGTACCCTGGCGAGTTATCTCCTCCATGGAGGTTGCCAACCTTTCCATGGTGATGCGTTCATGCGCCAATGACTCCACAAAGGCTCTGCTCATGGTCGCTATGGACTCCTCCATTCGCTCCACACTCGCAGCGACCCTGGAGACAAAACCTGCCTGAGACTCCTGCATCTGTGCATGGAGATCCATCACCTCTTCTCTTGCGGATGGACCCAGAGGCAGAGGGTCGACATGCAGCGCAACTGAGCTGAGCTGGCAGAGTCCTGCGCCCTCTGACGAGGACTCTCCACTGCTGTCCCTGTCTCCAGAATCTGCTGAGGCTCACTTGTGAGCTGTGAAACACCAGGTGACAACACTACTCTATGTCCCGAAGGTCCCCCCGAGGTGTGAGTGTCTGCGCTGGTGCTGGGTGCGCTTACTTCTGCTGACGCTGTGCCCTCAGAGGTTGGAGCTTCCTCTGAGGAGTCTGGCTGCACAGCCTCTTCCTCCTCCACAGTGAGGACGGGGGCTCTGGATGGTACTGTGGGGGAGTAAAGGAAGGAGTTAGAGATGTGATGCCAAGGTCCTTCTGGTGACTCCCAGCGAGTTGACATCTGCTGACACCTGCACCCATGCAGCCTTGGTCTCAGTGGGAGGCCTCTTCCTCCCTGACCTAGGGAAGAGGACCTCCCTGTGGGTCCTAACCCCATCCAATAATGCCTGCAGTGAAGCCTCGTCGACTTTGAAGGCAGCTCGGGGTCTGGCACTGGCCACAGCTGCTGCAGCCTCCTCTGCCATCCTGTATGGTTCGTTTGGAAACCTTCAGAGGATGCAGTGCTTGCTATGGACCTTGAAAGCACCACAAATGATGACATCATACTGTGGGGCTTTCTGACTAGAAATGGACAATTAGCAAGGCTGCCCACATGCTGGGAATTAATTGGCCACTTGAGGGAAAATTGCGTGGAGCTGGCTGACACATTTTTTTGTGTGTCAGAACCCCACATTCGGGGGAATCCGACCCTTTCCCACACAAGCCGCAAAATCGGGCCCGTTAACTCTGTTTCTCTCTCTCTCCACAGATACTGCCTGACCTGCTGAATACTGCCAGCATTTTCTGTTTTTATTTCCCCTCTTTAAGGTTTGAAGACCAACGGTTGGAATTGGAAGTTTACTCTTCGAGTTGATAGGTTTAGCTCGGGCCAGTGATTAATGAACAAGGCTGCAGACAGTTTCTCTAGGCCAGATTGGAACTGTCTAATGTGCTATATAAATGCGAGTGTGTCATTGCTGCCTCCTGCACACTGGCCTTGTATAGTAAGGAAAGTGACTTCACCAAAGTGTAGTACAGCCATATCCATAATAAGCTCAGGAGTCATTTGTGGCCACCCTTCCCTTCACCTGTGACCCTTGGCAAACTTACTGCTCTCTGTGCCACTAAGACTCCAGTCACGACCCGCCCAACTTTGAGCTGAGCTGGGATCCAGTACTGATCTCATTCCCTTTCTTGCTCTCCAGCAAAGGAAGGGAAGGGAATGCTATTAGGAAGCGGATTTCATAAAGCAGTAAAGACTCCTTGGGATGTTTTACTAAGTTAAAGGCAACAAGAACTTCCACTGGGCCAGAACTTCGGGTCCCCACGGGTGAGTACGCGCTGGGTACTCACGCGTAGGCCCAACGAAAGTGCTGGTTTCGTGCATGCATTGCGCATGCGCTGGAAACCGGAACTTCCGTTCTCTTAAAGGAAGGGGTTCACAGGTCGACCGAGTGCGCCGGAGAGGCAGCACGTACGCCTGGGACTTCCATTTTTTTTGCAGGTTTCTCCGGGAGGGTAAGTCTCCAGGAACTATGCTTGTAAAAAGCAGTCGCAAGGCCTGCTTTTAACAAGGTAAGTGGTGAATTAAGTTAAATTAAAACATTTTTCCGCAGGTTTATTATTTTTAAATACTTTAAAGAAAGGTAAGTTTATTTTTAGCCCCGTTAGAAACTGTAATTAATTTTTTCAAAAATTTAAATTATTGTTTAAAATAGTTATTTTATGTAATTTATAGTTATTTTAAAAATGTGATTTTTTTTTTTATTTATTTGAAATTTTAGTTATGTTTTGGGGCTGAATTGTATTCTTAGATTTGACGGGTCTTCCTGTCAAATCTATGAATACAGATTCCCTGCTACCATTGGCTCTCCATGGCCCACGTGATCCCAGGGGACGCTTCGAACTAACTGCTCCCCTGGGATACGCAAGCACTGCGCACCGGCAGTTGGAGCAGGCCCGGGATTGGAATCCCACGTGGGCCTACAGCACAACGGCCGGCGCGCTAGGTAAGTGCAGGTCGGAGCCAAAAGCTTGGTAAAAGAGGTAGGTTTTAAGGAGCATCTTAAAGGAGTAGAGCGAGCTAGAGGGGCAGAGAGATTTAGGGAGGAAATTCCAGAGCTTGGGGCCAAGACAGCTAAAGCCACAGCCACCAATGGTGGAGCGATGAAAATCGGGGATACACAAGAGGCCAGAATCGATGAACGTAGAGATTTCGGATGGTTGATCGGCTGGTCTCCAAATACTTAATTGGAGGAAGGCAAATTTCAGTGGGCTGAGAATGGATCTACCCGGGTAAATTGGAATCAAAGATTGGCAGGCAAAACTGTAATCGACCAATGGCTGCCTTTAAAGAGATGAGTCGGGTACAGTTGAGGTACATTCCCACGAGGGGGAAAGGTAGGGCAACTAAAGCCAGAGCTCTCTGGATGATGAAAGAGATAGGGAGTAAGTTGAAGCAGATAAAGAGCGTGTATGACAGATGTCAGGTTGAGAATACAAGTGAGAATCAGGCTGAATATAGAAAGTTCAGAGGGGAAGTGAAAAAGAAAATAAGAGGGGCGAAGAAAGAATATGAGAATAGATTGGCAGCTAACATAAAAGGAAATTCAAAAGTCTTCTATAGGCATATAAATAGTAAACGGGTAGTAAGAGGAGGGGTGGGGCCAATTAGGGACCAAAATGGAGACCTACGCATAGAGGCAGAGGGCATGGCTGAGGTAATAAATGAGTACTTGCATCTGTATTCACCAAGGAAGAAGATGCTGCCAAAGTCATACTGAAAGAGGAGGTAGTGGAGATACTGGATGGGATAAAAATTGACTAGAAAGATTGTCTGTACTTAAAGTTGATAAGTCACCAGGAGCAGATGGGATGCATCCTAGGATGCTGAGGGAGGTTAAGGAGGAAATCAATGAGGGACTGGCCATAATCTTCCAATCCTCCTTAGATACGGGAGTGGTGTCAGAGGACTGGAGGATTGCAAATGTTACACCCTTGTTCAAAAAAGGGCGTAAGGATAAACCCAGCAACTGCAGGCCAGTCATTTCAACCTCGGTAGTGGGGAAGCTTTTAGAAACGATAATCAGGGACAAAGTTAACATTCACTTGGACAAGTGTGGATTGATTAAGTAAAGCCAGCACAGATTTGTTGAAGGCAAATCGTGTTTAACTAACTTGATTGAGATTTTTGATGAGGTAACAGAGAGGGTTGATGAGGGCAATGCAGTTGACGTGGTGTATATGGACTTCCAAAAGGCCCTTGATAAAGTGCCACATAATTGGCTTGACAGCAAAGTTGAAGCCCATGGAATGAAAGGGACAGTGGCAGCATGGATACGAAATTGGCTAACTGACAGGAAACAGAGTCGTGGTGAATGGTTCTTTTTCGGACTGGAGGAAGGTATACAGTGGTGTTCCCCAGGGGTCGGTACTAGAACCACTGCTTTTCTTGATATATATTAATGACTTGGACTTGGGTGTACAGGACACAATTTCAAAATTTGCAGATGACACAAAACTTGGAAGTATAGTGAACAGTGAGGAGGATAGTGATAGACTTCAAGAAGACATAGACAGGCTGGTGAAATGGGCGGACATGTGGCAGATAATATTTAACACAGAAAAGATGAAGTGATACAATTTGGTAGGAAGAATGAGGAGAGGCAATATAAACTAAAGGGTACAATCCTAAAGGGGGTGCATGAACAGAGAGACCTGGGAGTATATGTGCACAAATCTTTGAAGGTGGCAGGGCAGTTTGAGAAGGCAGTTTAAAATGCATATGGGATCCTGGGCTTAGAGGTATAGAGTACAAATGCAAAGAAGTTATGATGAACCTTTATAAAACACTGGTTCGGCCTCAACTGGAGTATTGTGTCCAATTCTGGTCACCGCACTTTAGGAAGGATATGAAGGCCTTAGAGAGGGTGCAGAAAAGATTTATGAGAATGATTCCAGGGATGAGGGACTTCAGTTACATGGATAAATTGGAGAAGTTGCGGTTGTGTAGAATTCGCAAAATTGAACATTGTCCTATAAGGGTCTATTGGCAGAAAAGGCCTTAACTTTTAAAGACTGTTTTAAAAGAAGCCCAGAAAAAGGGACACACAAAATGGCCGCCAGACCCCGTGACCAGCTTTTTGGGACACTTTAAAATGGTTCCTGCAGTCCCCAGACAGCTTTTTGTGGATTCAGCCCACAGTAGGTTCTGGAAGGCAGTTTCAGGGAAAACGAAACCAGACAGAGCCCCATACATATAGATTGGATGCAGATCCGATCAGATCGGCCTGTAGATAAAGGCCATCAAAATGTTTACCCAGACAAAGGGAAACAGTTTCATATTCATAGGGGGAACATCAAGCACCGTTTTAAGACATCAGAAGGACATTAAAGACAATACAGGGTCGTTCCAGACCAGAGATGGCAGTTACCGGCCATCCCGAAGATACTTTAAAAACAAAGACTACCCCGCTGTGCTACAAGCCCGCCAAAAGTTAAACAAAGACTAACCTTGATTTGGTGGGAGATAAGGGCTTCTTTGAGAAGTATAACTGGAGTCCCGGGGTAGCCATCGGGAGCTTTTTGAGCTAGCTTGCCTTTTCGAGAGCCGTGGAGGAACGTCGATCCGGAGACCAGCCAAGAAGGTGATTCGAGTCTGCGTCCCACCCCGGGGTAACCATCGGGAGATCATCGACAAACCCCGGGCCGTTGACGAGACAAAGGACAGTAGCCCTCCAGAGGAAACCTATCTGAAAATGGTAAACCAGCTGGGCTCTGCGAAGAAACCTATCTAACCATGGTCAAATAGTTGGTCTCCATCCACGCCGACGTCCAGGCCTGCCAGCATCCAGCCTGTCCGTGACCTTCACCGTGAGGAAGAAGAGAGAGTGTTGCAGCCCGCAGCGTTGACCACGTGGAGACAGGGCGCCTGAGAGGATCAAAACGCAGACCTTTCAAAATCTTATACTTTCTAATTGGATTGGTGAGCATGTTTCTGGCCCCTCATAATCTGATCTAGCTAGGCTTAGGGGGTGGGCATTTTGGGTATAATTAATTATGAGTTGTTGTCCCTCGATGTTCCGTGTGTTTCCCCATTTCGTGATGACTTTTGTAAAGTATAACATGCCTGTATATATGTTGGTTAGTCCTGTATTATGATTTGTTTTTCCCTCCCATGTACCTTATTTGGCCTACATTCAATTTGTTCCTTTATGCAATAAAATTTCATTTCGTTTTCATTAAACCTGATCTATAGAGTATTCTCTAAATTGTAGTTCCTGCCTCAAAGTCCAGTGTATAGAACCTAAGGGGCGAGTGGGTCGAACCACTCAAGGTTTTACTGTGCAAGAGAGAGAGGCCTCTAGAGAGAGAAACCTCTGCGATCGAAAACCCCTTACAGTTGTTCTCCTTAGAGCAGAGAAGGTTGAGAGGAGATTTGATAGAGGTGTTCAAAATCATGAGGGGTCTGGACAGAGTAGATAGAGAGAAACTGTTCCCATTGGCGGAAGGGCCGAGAACCAGAGGACACAGATTCAAGGTGATTGGCAAAAGATCCAAAGGCGACGTGAGGAAATACTATTTTACGCAGTGAGTGGTTAGGATCTGAAATTCACTGCCTGAAAGGGTGGTGGAGCTAGACTCAATCATGGCTTTCAAAAGGGAATTGGATAAGTACCTGAAGGAAAAAAATTTGCAGGGCTACGGGGAAAGGGTGGGGGAGTGGGACTAGCTGAAGTGCTGTTGCAGAGAACTGGCACGGGCTCGACGGGCTGAATGGCCTCCTTCTGAGCTGTAACCATTCTATGATTCTATGGAGGAGGTTACAGAGATAGGGAAAGGCGAGGCCATGGAGGGACTTGAACACAAGGCTGAGAAAGGTGCAATATAAATGCAAGTTGTTGATTTTTGCTGTTGTACTTTTAAAATGTAACTCTTGCCCTACAGTTTTCCTATAGGGAGCTGCCTGCCCCTCCCCCGTATATAGAAACAGGAGTAGGCCAGTCAGCCCCTCGAACCTGGTCTGCCATTCAAGTAGATCATGGCTGATCTGTCCCTCAACATCATTTTTCTGCCTTAGCTTGTATCCCTTGACACCCTTACCCAACAAAAATCTATCTCAGTCTTGAATTTTTCAATTGTCCCTCAGCATTTATAGCCTTGTCGGTGAGAGAGTTCAATGTTTTTGCTACCCTCCATGTGAAAAAATGCTTCCTGATTTCACTCCTGAATGGTCGAGCTTAATATTAAGATCATGTCCCCTTGCTCTTGATACCACCCCACCCCCCACCACCAGAGGAAATTGTTTCTCCGTATCTACCCTAGCAAATCCTTTTAAGATTTTAAACACCTCGATCAGATCAACCCTCAATTTCCTATACGCAAGGAAGCCAAGGTTATGCAACCTGTCCTTGACCCTCTAAACCCCAGTACCATTCTGGTGGTAACAGTTGGCAACAGTTTATAGCGAGATGACTGAAATCGGGAAACAAATACCGACATTGGAAATTGCAGGTACTGACCATTTCACAGTTGGCTCTCAAGCAGGCTATTGTTTGCAAATGTGGCCTTAGATAAAAAAAAGTTAGTGAGTAACTGTGGTGTAGTTAATCAGTATCACTGCTGCTCTGTAGACCATGAGCTTAGTGCCGGGTTTGATGTCCTGGTCTTCAAACACTCTCCAGTGTTTGTCCACTGGTAACTCTCCAGTGCTTTGAGGTGCCTGCTGTATGCCTCAGAGACATGGCCCATGTACAGCAGACACCTCAAAGCACTGGAGAGGTACCACCAAAGCTGCCTCTGCAAGATCCTGCAAATCCATTGGCAGGATAGGCGCACCAATGTCAGTGTTCTCGCTCAGGCCAACATCCCCAGCATCGAAGCTTTGACCACGTTCGATCAGCTCCGATGGACGGGTCACATTGTCCACATGCCCAATACGAGACTCCCAAAACAAGCGCTCTACTCAGAGCTCCGACACGGCAAGCGAGCCCCAGGTGGGCAGGGGAAACGCTTCAAGGACACCCTCAAAGCCTCCTTGAAAAAGTGCAACATCCCCACTGACACCTGGGAATCCCTGGCCCAAGGCCGCACAAAGTGAAGGAGAAGCATCCGGGAAGGCGCCAAACACCTCGAATCTCTTCGCCGGGAGCAAGCGGAAGCCAAGCGTAGGCAGCACAAGGAGCGCACGTCAACCCAAGCACCCCACCCACCCGCCTCTTCAACCACCGTCTGCCCCACCTGTGACAGAGACTGTAGGTCCCGCATTGGACTCATCAGTCACCTGAGAACTCATTTTTAATGTGGAAGCAAGTCATCCTCGGTTCCGAGGGACTGCCTAAGAAGAAGAAGAAGAGGTTGATCAGTGATCTATAGTGATTACAGAGATCTTCCTAAAGGTTCAACCTGTGAAGTCTTTCTCGAAGGGGAAGCTAGATCAACACATGAGGGAGAAAAGAAAAGGTTCTGCTGATAGGGTGAGATGAAGAGAGGTGGGAGGAGGCTCGTGAGGAGCATGCATCAGCTGGGGCTGAATGGCCTGTTTCTGTGCTGTACATTCTATGTAATTCTATGGAACTTTTGGTTGTCTCAAATTGACTGAGATTATTGAAAGGTGATTTCCACTGAATGGTGAATTGGCAATAAAGGGGCATAGACACAGGAATAGCACTAGAGGCATGACGAGGGAGGTTTTGTTTTTTAAAATAAAGGGTAATTGAAGCTAAGTCAATCACAATAATCGAGGTAGTTAGATTAATGTTTGAAGAAGAAAATTATTAAATGGTGCAGGGAAAGAGCAGGGAAATGCATGTTGAGTCGATAGCTAGCACTGGCACTGGCACTGGCCCAATGGGCTGAAGGGTCCCTTTCTGTTGAAATTTTAATGATTCTTAGCCTATGTAAGAAGCTGTACATTCTATTTGGACTATAGGACTTGGATGTTTGTACACGCAGTTGATTAGTGTTGAGTTACGGGTACAGTAACTGGTTTGTGTTGGATTTCATTGTTCGCCTGTTAATAATTGTTTTTTTGGTGTTGATTAGTATCTGCATCAACTAGATAGGAATGGTTTATAAATTCATCAGCTAATAACCCAGATGGCATTGATGATTAGGACCAGAAGAGGCACACAGTGTTCAAACTGAGCAGCGTGACTCAGAGTCTTGCCCAGGAATTTCCCCACCCCACGTAGACAACTATCATGAAGAAGGGTGTGATGTTCTGGGTGTATGCACTGGGAGCATGCACTTAGTGACATTGTCTAGACTGCCTCATCTCTTACACCATATAGCTTAACTAACCATAAGCACCATCAACTGTGAGAACACCACAGGCGAATAGATGGCCTTTGTTAAAATTAACTTTCAGGCATTTGGGGACCTGATCATGAAATGCCACTGATTTCTGCTCCATCTAGGCCTGTGGCTACCACAGGTGTGAGGAGATAGCTCCATCCTGTACTTTGAGGGTCAAATTTGGAGGGTAAAAAAGAGGGAATAAGGTATAAGTGTTAGTGAAGAATTCAACCACAGTCCTGTGGGTTGTCCTATTCAGAATCCATATGGATGCTGTTAAGGAAATGGAAAGGTAGAGATCTTGCTGTGCTTTACATGCTACTGAACAGTGGAGATGAGATAGAGAGAGAGATCTATATGGGAAGGACAGAGCAATAATACTGAGCAATTTTAACTATCCTAAGATAGATTATATTCAAAGTAATGCATGTGGTCAAAGTGAGGAATGCTTTTTAGAATGCATCCAGGACCACTTCCGAGATCAGTAAGTTTCTAATCCAACAAGAAATGAAGCATTGCTTGATTTACTTCTGGGAAATGACTTTGGCAAATAACTGATGTAAAAGTAGGAGAATAATTGGGGAATAGCAACTGCAACATAGTTAGGATCAATGTAAGAACAGGAAAGGATAATGAAGAGTCAAAGATAAGTGTACTGGACTGTGGAAAAGGCAAAGTTAAGCAAGATAGAAGGGGATTGGGCACAAATTAACTGATCAGCAAAGTTAGCAAACAGGTCAACTGATCAGCAGCGGGAAGTCTTCAAATCTAAGGTGGACAGAATATAAATTATGTTTTCTTAAGGCATAAAGCAGGTGCATCAAAGAAAGAAAGAAAGAAAGAGGTTAGATAGGGAGTAATTGTGACTTTGGCGGATAGTATAAAACGGGCGATATCCGATCAGCCGCTCGTTCTACATCTCTCCCGATTGTCATTTCTATTGGAGAGATGTATAACGGACGGCTGATCTGATACTGCCCATTTTACACGATCCCCCAAAGTCCTAATTACTCCCTATCTGTCTAACCTCTCTCTGAAGTGTATATGGAATCCAAAAGTGGCCGTGCTTTCAGCTGCCTAGGCCCTAAACTCTGAATTTCCTCCATAAACCTCTCCACCCTAATATATCTTTATGTGGCTCGGTGTCAAATTTTGTTTGATAACGCCCCTGTGAAGCACCTTGGGGCATTATTTTACGTGAAAGGTGCTATATAAATGTAAGCTGTTGCTGTTGAGATACATAGAGAAGCTTCAACTAACTGCATTAGATTCCTATTAAAGCCTAAACGCCTCTAGAAAATAGGCATCGAAAACGCACTGCAATAACTGCACTTATGCTACAGTGTACTCTGACATTACCAATGTCACTACCTAGAGTACGAAGATTGTTGCTCGACTATAAAGAACTTCAGCTCTGAACGTTAGATGAATTACCACTAAACCTTGTAACAAAAGAGGAAACAGCGCATTGCAAAAGCCTCGGAGGATGTAGTGTGCACACACAGTACATAGTCTTATTGTGGTTGTTGGAGCTTGTTGTGCACTTGAGCTGTGCCAGAAACCAATTGAACTTTGTTCCAGAAACTACACAGAAATTTCCTGACTGAGCCAGCTGTAGGTACAAGAATCATTTGCTGCAGGGCGGCTTTGGGTTATAAAGGCTTCCAAGTCGTGCTCACGTGCATGCTCGTAATTTTGTAAGTGATACCAACGGTATAAAATAATGGCACATCAGTGGCAAGAATAAGGACATAAGAAACATAAGGAATAGGAGCAGGAGTCGGCCATTTGGCTCTTCGAGCCTGCTCCACCATTCAATAAGATCATGGCTGATCTTCTACCTCATCTCCACTTTCCTGCCCTATCCCCATATCCCTTGATTCCCTTAATATTCAAAAATCTATCGATCTCTGTCTTGAATATACTCAACGACTGAGCCTCCACAGCCCTCTGGTGTAGAGAATTCCAAAGATTCACCACCCTCTGAGTGAAGAAATTTCTCCTCATCTCAGTCCTAAATGGCCAACCCCTTATTCTGAGACTGTGACCCCTGGTTCTAGACTCCCCAGCCAGGGGAAACATCCTCCCTGCATCTACCCTGTCAAGCCCTATAAGATTTTTGTATGTTTAAATGAGATCACCTCTCATTCTTCTAAACTCCAGAGAATATAGGCCTAGTCTACTCAATCTCTCCTCATAGGACAATCCCCCCATCCCAGGAATCAGTCTGGTGAACCTTTGTTGCACTCCCTCTATGGCAAGTATATCCTTCCTTAGGTAAGGAGACCAAAACTGTACACAATACTCCAGGTGTGGTCTCACCAGGGCCCTATATAATTGCAGTAAGACATCTTTACTCTTATACTCAAATCCTCTTGTAATAAAGGCCAACATACCATTTGCTTTCTTACTTGCTGGCTGTACCTGCATGTTAACTTTCAGTGATTCGTGTACAAGGACACCCAGGTCCCTCTGAACACCAACATTTCCCAATCTCTCACCATTTAAAAAATACTCTGCTTTTCTAATTTTCCCACCAAAGGGGATAACTTCACATTTCTCCAAATTATATTCCATTTGCCATTTTCTTGCCCACTCAATTAGCTTGCCTATAACCCCTTGAAGCCTCCTTGCATCCTCCTCACAACTTACATTCCCATCCAGCTTTGTATTATCAGCAAACTTGGATATATTACATTTGGTTCCCCTCCCCAGAATCTGCACGTGTCCTTGATTACGACAACCATTTTGAAGATGACGTGGGGTGTCTGCCTCCCCACCAAACCCCAATCCTGTTGGAGCTCTTCAATTAGAGGGGTTCGTTTTCCCCTTCACCACTCGGGCGGTACCCGGCAGAGCAGATCCTCCCTCCCGTTACCAAACCCGCCCGACTCATTTCCATGGAAATCAATGGAAATGAAACTGAAGCCGGATTCTATAACAGATGGGAGATCCACTCCGCCGGGTGCTGCGCAAACGGTGAAGCGTGAAAATTCCCCCCTCTCCCCCCATTAGCGTTTCTGGCTCTTGGTTGAATCCGCCCGATAAAATACGTGAAATCACTTCTGTGCACGTGCAGGAGAATCGCTGGCCGTGCTCAGCCAAGAGCCAGAAAAACAATTGTCCCGCTTCTGAGTCAGAAGGCTGTGGGCTCAAGCCCCACTTCAGAGACTTGAGCACATAATCTAGGCTGACACTCCGGTGCAGTGCTGAGCGAGTGCTGCACCATCGGAGGTGCCGTCTTTTGAATGAGACATTAAACCGAGGACCATTCTGCCCTCACAGGTGAATGCAAAAGATCCCATGACACTGTATCAAAGAAGAGCAGGGGAGTTCTCCCCGGTGTTCTGGCCGTTATTCATCCTTCAACCAACTTCACTAAAATAGATTATCTAGTTGCTATCTCATTGTCACATTGCTGTTTGTGGGAGCTTGCTGTGCGCAAATTGGCTGCCGTGTTTCCCACAATACAGCAGTGACTACACTTCAAAAGTGCTTCATTGGCTGTAAAGTGCTTTGGGATGTCCCGACGTTGTGAAAGACGCTGTAGAAATGCACATTCTTTCTTTGTTCAACTGTCTGGTTTCCTTACATTCCAGCAGGCAAGGCTGTCATTTCATGGATCACCACATAGCGGGACCTAGCAATGCGCAATTTACTTGGATGGGATTGCATAACCAGCAGTTCCCGCAAAGCAGTATCGCCAGACTGAATCACGTCGGGTTCATCGACATTGGCAGACGGTTCGTGTGCTCCAGCTGCACCTCGGATGATTTACGGCCAAAGATTGCATCAGTTTCCCGCACTTCTCTTTATAACCGGCAGTGAAATTGGCTGGTAGCAAGTCTGGGGTGGAGAGCTTAGCTTGGATGTTGAATTAATTCATTGCTCTGTGCCGCTTTAACTGGGGTGTTGACAGTGACACGTTCATCCCTGTCTTTGTTGCCTCCGGACTCGGCTATTCCAATACTCTCCTGGTCACCCTCCCATCTTCCACCCTCCGTAAACTTGAGCTCATCCAAAACTCCGTTGCCTTTATCCTAAATTGCACCAAGTTCTATTCACCCATCACTGCTGTGCTCGCTGACTTTACATGTCCCGGTCCAGCAACGCCTTGATTTTAAAATTCTTATCCTTGTTTTCAAATTCCTCCATTGCCTCGCCCCTCCCTATCTCTGTAACCTCCTCCAGCCCCACAAGCCTTCGAGATATCTGCGCTCCTCCAATTCTGGCCTCTTGCGCATCCCTAAGTTTCATTGCTCCACCATTAGTGG
The DNA here is from genome assembly GCF_052327205.1 of Somniosus microcephalus. Taxonomy (NCBI): domain Eukaryota; kingdom Metazoa; phylum Chordata; class Chondrichthyes; order Squaliformes; family Somniosidae; genus Somniosus; species Somniosus microcephalus. Next base: position 225,609,574 of record NC_140995.1, read on the forward strand.
CCGTGCCTTCAGCCGCCTAGGCCCTGAACTCTGGAATTCCCTCCATAAACCTCTCTGCCTCGCCACCTCTCTCTCCCCCTTTAAGACGCTCCTTAAAGTCTACCTCTTTGACCAAGCTTTTGGTCACCAGTCCTAATATCTCCTTATGTGGCTTGGTGTCAAATTTTGTTTGATAATCGCTTCTGTTTTCCTACATTAAAGGTGTAATATAAATGCAAGCTGTTGCTGTTGTATCATGCGACTACCAGGATGGTAGGAGGCGAACTAGATGGGCCTTGATATCTTTCGTCATCTAGCAAAGTTCCTATGTTCCCCTTGTCCTATTAGAAACATAGAAACATAGAAGATAGGAGCAGGAGTAGGCCATTCGGCCCCTCGAGCCTGCTCCGACATTCAATGCGATCATGGCTGATCATCCAAATTCAGTACCCTGTCCCTGCTTTCTCCCCATATCCCTTGATCCCTTTAGCCTTAAGAAATATATCCAACTCCTTCTTGAATATATTTAATGACTTGGCCTCTACTGCCTTCTGTGGTAGAGAATTCCACAGGTTCACCACTCTCTGGGTGAAGAAATTCCTCCTCATTTCTGTCCTAAATGGCTTACCCCTTATCCTTAGAATTGCCGGTTTAGTTTGAAAGTAGTGTTCTCAATTTACCTTTTCCTGTCCCACTTACTATCGTACACCTCTGAAGAGATTCCCCCCTTACTAGGTCCTCAATAGTGAACCAAATACTGTCTCCGTTTCAGTCAAATTCGGTCAGTGCTGACTGTTGCAAAGCCCAAGGTTTTTTTTTTCAGTTGTTCCTCATAAAACAAGCTTCCACACGGCAGCAGCCAAAACATCCGCAGCAGGGTGAAGTTTCCCTAGTGGCTAACCTTGTGCTATTGCAGCAGGGTGTTTGGAGCAGCATGTTCTCAGTTTTGCTCAAAACGGAACCTGACTGGAAACTCCCCTCATGAGCAAAGTCGCGTTTACATACAAAATGCAACCGGTTGCAAGAAGAGTTATTTTGAATGTTGGAATGATGAACTACCTCTCTCTCCCCTTTTCTTCGCCAAGCGCCCAGCGGTGTGGCGCTTTGGAACGCCAGGGCAAGCCAAGGAGTGGCACGTGGGTGTGGCTTGCTTTGCTTTGCTACCAATCTTGGATATACCGCTGTAGGGAGGTGCAGAGCAGAGATCGGGCACCTCCGCTTGGAAGGGCTGGGGAGGGGAAGAGGACTATCAGATGGAGAGTCTTCAGCTGGTCAGTTTAGGCTGCCAATGATGTCAAGAATGGCATCAGCAGAGGTGGTCACATTTCTTGTGACAACAGAGATTGATGCAGTGTTGACTAATAGCGGGATAAGGAGGGGGAGAGATGGGCGTTAGTATCACATGAGGCCCAAAAATCTCCTGGGGTTATTTCACCTGTGTTGATTTTTTTTTAACACTTAGGGCTGGATTTTCATTGAGGAGTCGGGCAGGAGGCGGGACTACAACTTTCAGGGTTGTAGTCCCGCCTCCATCGAGTTCTAGCCAACCCACGCGATTTTGACTTGATTGACCTTGTTGAGCCCACCCAGCAGGCTCAGCAGGCCAATTAAGGGCCGTCCGGCAACAGGTGACGTCACAGATTGATATTTCACCTGTCAAGATCTGTACTCTAAGTTAATTCCTTCCTCTCAGGATGATTTAGAGATCTCCCCGGAACAGAAAACTGAATGCTGGAACTTTTGACAGATCGCGGCCATTCTGCTTTCTGTGCCGGTGAGATGAGGGACTCCCGAGACCTGAAGGAAGGAAGGCTGTAAAGGTATGTAAATGTAAGTAAAACTTCTTTAAATACTTTAAACACACCAAACACACTTACCTCTGCACTCATGCACCCATCACTCACCTGAACACTCATCTCGACCCCTCCAAGCCCTTCATCCCGACGGCCCACCTCGCTAACTTGGCGTGGTTTGGAGCCATCGGGAATCCCGCATTTCAACAATGAAAATAGGGATTAGGCTAAAAACTGGCTGTTAACTACCTGTTAACAGGCAGTTAATTGGCACTAATCCCCTTCCCGCCTCAGGGAGGCAGGTCCCAGCACAGGTCGGGTACCCGCCTCCTTTGAAACTGGAATGGAGGCGGGTTGGGGCGGGATGGGTTCGTGCCCCCCGATTTCGGGATTTTAACCCCCCACATGCCTCCAAATCCCGCCTCCACGGCCCAATGAAAATCCTGCCCTCAAGTGAGTTCTCTTAGTCTCCGCCCATATAAGCAAAAGAACCAAACACAGACCACCAAGTTACTCACCACTGTTTGTGGGATCTTGCTGTGTACAGCTTGACTGCTGCCTTTGTCTACATAACAACAGTCAGTGCTCTTCAAAAGTAATCCATTTTAGGTGAAGTGCCTTATGCCGATTATGAGGGCTTTGGTTAGGTGCCATTTTAATATGCCGTTCTACTTGAGCTGCTTTTATGCTGCTGTTGTAGGTAGGATTCTTGGAAAACAGTTGCTGGTTTACAGCATTTACACCAATAAAACCTGATCCAGCTGGCAGACTTGTCGAGCCAATAGTAGAAAATGTTTGGAACTGTCTCACGGGTGCTGTTCTCGCAGAATCCGAACTGACATCTCCCCAGTACAATGTCTTTGTGTCATTGATTTACTGTTGAACTGCGTTTTCACTACTTCTGGAAAAAACTTTCTGCAGCGCCGTTCATAACCGCAGAACCTCCCAAAGTGCCTCTACAGCCAATGAAGTACTATTTATGAAGTGCAGTCACTGTTGTAATGTAGGAATTGCGGCAGCCAATCTGTGCACAGCAAGATCCCACAAAAAGCAATGTGATAACAAAAATGCAATAATTGGCTTTATTAAAATGTTATTTTCCTGCTACTTTGTGTTCACTTTTCCTTTCTTCACCTCCCCATTTTCATAGAATCATAGAAAACTACAGAAAGAAAAGAAAGACTTACATTGATATACAGTAGCACCTTTCACAACCACCGGACGCCTCAACGCGCTTTACAGCCAATGAAGTACTTTTTTTTTGGAGTGTAGTCGCTGTTGTAATGTGGGAAACGCAGCAGCCAATCTGTGCACAGCAAGCTCCCACAAACAGCAAGGTGATAATGACCAGATAATCTGTCTTTTAGTGATGTTGGTTGAGGGATAAATGTTGTGCCAGGACACCGGGGATAACTCCCCTGCTCTTCTTTGAAATAGTGCCATGGGATCTTTTACATTCACCTGAGAGGACAGACAGGGGCCTCGGTTGAACGTCTCATCCAAAAGACAGAACCCCCCGACAGTGCAGCTCTCCCTCAGCACTGCGCTGGAGTGTTAGCCTAGATTTTGTGCTCAAGTCTTTGGAGTGGGATTTGAGCCCACGATCTTCTGACTCAGAGGTGCTATTCACTGAGCCAAAGCTGACAACTTTGCATATAATACAGAGAAGTAATTCCTTTACAAGTAATACATGTAATTAAGTTACAGTTAAACTGAGCTTTATGTAAAGACACTGTTTGTTTAGTGAGGATTTGGACTTGTAATTCTGATATTCATAGTTGACTCAACACCCAGAGGACCTGCCCAGCTTCTCTTTGAAGATCTCATCACCTGTCACTCAGCCCAGTGAGCACAGACTAAGAGCGGCCCCCCCAGTAACGGTTCAGATTACGCAAAGGCTGTAATCACCCTTCCTTTGTGGAAGAATTACCTTTCCAAATATTTTGCCTTCTGATTATAGAAACAGTGAATACTGACAGCATGAGGGGAGCTGGCTCTGAAGAGCCCAGTGGGAGAGGGGGAGGGGGTGTATGAGCGGGATGAGAAACAGACGTCATAATCTAATCAGTAGAGAGATACATTCATGAGTCCAAGGGTGCTTCAGCAGTTGTCTTCTTTCAACTGTACATCTGAACTTGTTTTTCTTGCGCTGTCTGATTCATCAACTGCGAATCATTTACGAGTGATGTTACGAGTACTCACTGGTGGGACAAACACTTTAACAGAAATACTGAAAATGGAGAAAACCCAAAACTCACATCGCAGTTGAGATACAGTGCAGGCGTCGCTATCGCTGTTCTTTCTTTATTCCGGAGTATTACAAAGTATTTACAGCACAGAAACAGGCCATTCAGCCCAACAGGTTCATGCTGGTGTTTATGCTCCACACCAGCCTCCTCCCACCCTACTTCATCTCACCATTACCATATCCTTCTACTCCTTTCTCCCTCATGTGCTCAGCTAGCCTCCCCTTAAATGCATCTATACTGTCCGCCTCAACTACTCCTTGTGGTAGCGAGTTCCACATTCTAACCACTCTCTGGGTAAAGAAGTTTCTCCTGAATTCCCTATTGGATTTATTAGTGACTATCTTATATCTAAGGCTCCTAGTTCTGGTCTCGCCCGCAGTGGAAACACCTTCTCCACGTCTACCCTATCGAACTCTTTCATAATCTTGAAGACCTCTATCAGGTCACCCCTCAGTCTTCTCATTTCTATAGTAAAAAAAGAGCCCCAGCCTGTTCAATCTTTCCTGATGAGTATAATCTCTCGGTTCTGGCATCATTCTAGTAAATCCTTTTTGCACCTCCTCCAGTGCCTCTATATCATTTTAAAATAAGGAGAACAGAACTGTTCACCGCACTCCAAGTGTGCTCTAACCAGGGTTCTATACAAGTTCAACATAACGGGGGGAATTTTAACCTAAAAAAAAACAGGTGAGTTTGGAACGTGGGGGGAGTTAAATCCACTTAACGACCTGGCCCGAGCCCCAATCTTCTGCCTGATGCCCTGATCCTCTTCACGGCCCGGCCCCTACGCGAACCCTCCCTCCCTCCTCTGTGCAGCTTAGAGCCGCAGGCCGACCCACCTGGAGACAGCCAGCCTCTCAATCTGGCTGGCTGCGGGTGGGAAACAGAGGCCTCACATGCAAATCAGGCCCTGTGGGAAACCCGGCCTCCCGGGTTTCCTGACCGCCTCTGAGCCCCCCCTGCCCTCAACCCACTTTCCGCCTTAAAATCCAGCCCGACATCTTTGCTTTTCAATTCTATCCCTCTAGAAATGAACCTTAGTGCTTTGCTTACCTTTTTTATGGCTTTAACCTGCGTCGCTACTTTTAGTTATTTGTGTATCTGTAATCCCAGATATCTCTGTTCCTCTACCCACTTAGGGCTAAATATTCAATAGCCCCGAAAACGGGCGCTGGGATTGCGATGCGCGATTAACCCGCATCTGTTCAAAGTAATGTAAGCAGCGGGCAAACTTGGTGCTGCCTGCTAATTTAAATGATAGTAGCATGCAGCCCAGCGCTAAACGCGCTGCTGAGTGGCTGCACGCTCCCCAGGGGGCCCAAGTTCGTGCGAGGCGAGCACCAATTAAAGCTAGCCTGCACTTCTTTAAGGCAGTCTACACCTCTTAAAGGGGCACGACAGGCACATCAGCCAAACACATTGAACCACACTCACTGACACACTTCCCTCTCTTTTGGTGGATCACAACCGGAGGCAGTGGCAGCTAGCTGGAGGGGGACAGGCGCACCTCCATATCCTGACCCCGCTTGAGGAGATAGTGCTCAGCATAATTGGAGTGGCTGTGACTGAGGCAGTGGCCAGTGGTGGCGCTGAAACCATTGAAGATGACGGTATGCTCATACCTAAGCCTCCTTCTCACATCCCACTTCCTCTCATCACATAAGAGACTTACAAGCTGAAGATGGTGTAAACATCTTGCTTCCACCCCACCTGCCCCAGCCCCTCACCAGTACCCTACCCTTGTGCCTTTCTAATTTCAGAGACCCAAGAAATTCAACTTGGCCAGAGGAAGAGGAAGTGGAAGAGTGATGATGAAGAAGAAACACCGTCACTCGATCTGACACTCGCAACCACCAGCTCAGATACTGGCAATGTGTGGACTTTAGAGGGTAGCTTAGAGGCGGGATCTGTACGTGGTGTGTCACTGGGCATGAGCGGGCTGCAGCCAAGGCAGGGGGAAAGGGTAGTGCAGGTGTCAGCTCCCCGGAGGGCGAGGTCGCACACGAATTCTGTTGCACAGGACTCAGATGAGGACTTCGATGGGGCAGCCTACAGAACAAAGCTGATGGGTATGCACCATCAACATCCTTGGTGTCAAAATTGACCACAAACTTAACTGGGCCAACCACATAAATACTGTGGCTATAAGAGCAGGTCAGAGGCTTGGTATTCTGCAGCGAGTGACTGACCGCCTGATTCCCCAAAGCCTTTCCACCATCTACAAGGCACAAGTCAGGAGTGTGATGGAATACTCTCCACTTGCCTGGATGAGTGCAGCTCCAAAACTAAAGTAACTCAACACCATCCACACAAAGCAGCCCGCTTGATTGGCACCCCATCCACCACCTTAAAAGTTCACTCCCTCCACCACCGGCATACCATGGCTGCAGTGTGTACCATCTGCAAGATGCACTGCAGCAATTCACCAAGGCTTCTTCGACAGCACCTCCCAAACCTGGGACCTCTACCACTGAGAAGGACAAGGACAGCAGGCACATGGGAACACCACCACCTCCAAGCTCCCCTCCAAGTCACACAACATCCTGACTTGGAAATATAGCGCCGTTCCTTCATCATTGCTGGGTCAAAATCCTGGAACTCCCTACCTAACAGCACTGTGGGAGTACCTTCACCACATGGACTGCAGCGGTTCAAGAAGGCGGCTCACCACCACCTTCTCAAGGACAATTAGGGATGGGCAATAAATGCTGGCCTTGCCAGCGACGCCCACATCCCATAAGCGAATAAAAAAAAACTGCTTGGCTAGAGGCGCGGCTCGTTCTGAGATCTTGGGCTTCATAAATAGAGATATTGAGTATAAAAGTAGAGAAGTTATGCTGAGCATTTATAAAGTGCTGGTTAGGCCACAACTGGAGTATTGCATCCAGTTCTGGTCACCACACTTTAGGAAGGATGTGAAGGCACTTGAGAGGGTGCAGAGGAGATTTACCAGAATGATTCCGGGGATGGGGGACCTTAGCTACAAGGACAGGTTGGAGAAGTTGGATTTGTTTTCATTAGAGCAAAGGAGGTTGAGGGGTGATTTGATAGAGGTGTACAAGATTGTGACGTGTTTGGATCGGCTAGACGGGGAAAGGCTTTTCCCACTAGTTGATGGTACAAGGACTAGAGGACACAGATTTAAGGTTTTGGGCAAAAGATACAGGGGGGTCGTGAGGAGAAACTTTTTTACGCAGCGAGTGGTGAGGACCTGAAACTCGCTGCCAATGGAAGTGGTGGAAGTGGAGACACTCAGGGGGAGAAATTCAGTAGGTTGCGCCACCCATTAACGCCTTAAGAGGGCGCTAAGTGGGTCGCAAGCCAACTGGCGCTCGGGCGTGGCACTGCCCACGCCTCCCGCTAAATTCCGCCGGACATTAGTGGTGGCACTAACCGTTAGCGCTGCGCCGCTGCCGATGATGTCATCGGTGTGTGCAGCGCCCCGCTGATGCCCCGACCGCGATATTCGGCAGCGCCTCCGGGGACGGGAGCGCAGGCAGGTGCTGGCAGGCGGCCAGCAACTAAAATGGCCGCCCGACACCTCACCTTTAATTTGCACCGTCCCGGCCGCAGGTAGGCCCCCCTGACCCTGTCGGACATAGCATCTGGCATTAAGTCAGGGGGCGCTACAGAAGATCGCGGCCGGGGCGCGAGCGGGGCACTGCGCACGGCAATGATGTCATTGGTGGTGACGCAGCGCCGCGGGGTGCTAATGGTTACCGCCACTGCTAACCTCCTGCTGAATTTCACGGGAGGCGTTGGCGGCGCTGCACCCAGGCGCTAGTTGCTTTGCGCCCTGTTAGCGGCCTCTTAGGGTGCTAACGGGGGGGCGCAAATCAACCTAATTTTTCCCCTATGACTCTATGACAAGTTTTCAGTACGATAGCTGGGATGTTGTTGGGGCCCATAGCCTTTTCTGTATCCAGTGCGCTCAGCCATTTCTTGATATCACTTGGAGTGAATCAGATTGGCTGAAGACTGGCTTCTGTGATGGTGGGGTACTCAGGAGTAGGCCGATATGGTCATCCATTCGGCACTTCTGGCTGAAGATGGTTGCAAACGCTTCAGCCTTGTCTTTTGCACTCACGTGCTGGGCTCCACCATCATTGAGGATGGGGATATTCACGGAGCCTCCTCCTCCCGTTAGTTGTTTAATGGCGCACCACCATTCACGACTGGTTGTGGCAGGACTGCAGAGCTTTGATCTGATCCATTGATTGTGGGATCGCTTAGCCCTGTCTATAGCATGCTGCTTCCGCTTTTTAGCATGCATGTACTCCTGTGTTGCAGCTTCCCCAGGTTGGCTCTGTGATCCCTATGATCACTATTGCCTAGATATTCCCCTATGACGACTTCTCTTATCTGTTCTATTTCATTTCTCACTACCAGATCCAGCAGTGCTCCCTCTCTTGTCAGGCTTTTTATATACTGAATAAGAAAGGAGTCCTGCTCATATTGTAGAAACTCCATTCCCTGTACCCCTGTCGTTACCTCTTCTTGCTAGTTTATTTGGGGGTAGTTAAAATCTTACGTGATTATTTTTCCAATTTCTTTACTCATTTCACATATTTGTTTACATATTTTTTCCTTCACTTCCTTTCCACTATTAGGTGGACTCTAGTATACCCCTATTAGCATGACCAATCCCTTTCTATCTTTTGTTTCAATCCATATGGATTCTGTTTCTAACATTCTGTTAGTTATCTCCATTTTTTCTACTGCCATGATGTTATCTCTAATTAGTACAGTTACCCACCTCCCCTTCTTCCTTCCTTCCCTATCCTTTCTGAATATGTTGTAACCTGCAATATTTAGTTGCCAGTCCCATTCTTTACGTAGCCATGTTTCAGTTATTCCGACTACATCTGGTTCCTCGCTACAGATTCTTGCCTCCAGTTCCTCTGTTTTTATTCTGGATGTTGTGTACATTGCTGTACAGGCAGATTAATTCATCTTTAATAGTTGTTCCTTTTACTTTATTTTTAACATTCCTTTTATACTTCTGTTTTATAACTGTATTTGTTCCCTGACTGTTTATGTTACCTGTATTACTTAACTTGGTCTGACCTTTACTCTCATCTTCTATTTTATCTTCAGATTGATGATATTTTCACCAGATCACTTCCCCATCTTACTAGTTCAAAGTCCTACTGACAGCCCTATTGGTCCTTTCTGCCAGGACACAAGATCCACTCCGGCTCAGGTGGAGCCCGTCCCAGCGGTACAGTTCCTTCCTGTCCCAGTATTGGTGCCAATGTCCCATGAAATGGAACCCTTCCTTCCTAGATCAGTCTTTCAGCCACGCAGTCACCATCCTGATCTGCCTGTGGGCCAGGAGGAGCAGGAGTGCTTCCTCCGAGGCCCCCAAGCTAATGTGCTTCCGTCCCCGCCATCGGGAAACCCCGCCATGATACGGGCCGCCCCGCAATCGGATCCCACCCACAACACCCCTGTGATAACCCACAACACCCCTGTGATCACCCACAGCACCCCTGTGATCACCCACAGCACCCCTGTGATCACCCACAACACTCCTGTGATCACCCACAACACCCCTGTGATCACCCACAGCACCCCTGTGATCACCCACAACACCCCTGTGATAACCCACAACACCCCTGTGATCACCCACAGCACCCCTGTGATCACCCACAACACCCCTGTGATAACCCACAACACCCCTGTGATCACCCACAACACCCCTGTGATCACCCACAGCACCCCTGTGATCACCCACAACACCCCTGTGATAACCCACAACACCCCTGTGATCACCCACAACACTCCTGTGATCACCCACAACACCCCTGTGATCACCCACAGCACCCCTGTGATCACCCACAACACCCCTGTGATCACCCACAGCACCCCTGTGATCACCCACAACACCCCTGTGATCACCCACAGCACCCCTGTGATCACCCACAACACTCCTGTGATCACCCACAACACCCCTGTGATCACCCACAGCACCCCTGTGATCACCCACAGCACCCCTGTGAGCACCCACAGCACCCCTGTGATCACCCACAACACTCCTGTGATCACCCACAACACCCCTGTGATCACCCACAGCACCCCTGTGATCACCCACAGCACCCCTGTGATCACCCACAACACCCCTGTGATCACCGACACACTCCCCATGGTCACCACCCCGCCCCTGAGCCCCCATCTCCGCCCCCGATCTGTCTCCGACGCCTCCGCAACCCTCCAAACCACGCTGTACCCACCCCGCCCCTTGCAACCTCTACTCCAGCAGCACTAAACACACCCGCTCCTGGGCTGTGGCCTCCGCTGCAGCCTTCCCTGCCCGACAGGGAGCCAAACCTGTCAATCAGACCGGCTTCTGGGCGGGGATCCTATTGGGAAGGAAAAAAGCACGCACGCCGTGGCGTTAGCGCGTGGGGAAACCTTGGACTTCCGGGTTTCCTGACCAGAACTTCTACACCCACCCCCCACCCAACCCCCCGCCCCTTGGAAATCCCACGCCAGTAAAGATCGGGGCCAGTATCTCGTATAACTGTTGTGGTCCCTTGCAGAGCTGTAACTCTTCTACCTCGATATCCATCTTTTCTACAGTGACTAATGTGTCTCTCCATCTAGTCTAGGGTTGCCCTCATTTTCTATTTCCTGTTGCAGTCCACAGCTGGAGCTCCTTATGGACTGTGTTTTCACACAATCCAGCACCATGATCAAACCATGATCAAGGAATTAACTTAATTATCTGGGACACTGGTGGTTGTTGTGTTCTTTTCTGAATGGATTTTTTTTGCTGATCTTCAATTGCCATTTAAGGCAAGTGGGTCCGTGTCCAGTGCATTGGTGGTCGAAGGCATCACAGCTCCTCTCTCCTGAGTGAGCGGTGGCCTGATGGAGGGAGAGTAATAAAGAAAAGAAAGACTAGCATTTCTATCGCACCTGTCATGACCGCAGGACACTTGTGACTTACAAGCTGAAGATGACGTAAACATCTTGCTTCCACCCCATGAAGTCATGGGAAGTGGCGGAAAATCACGCAGCCCGGAGACGACCCACCGACACAGGTAGGCGGTGGTATCATGTTCCAGTGCAGTGGCGCTGGGGGGTGGGCGGGGTGGGGGGGGGGTGGGGGGTGGGTGGCACGGTATGGTTGGGGTCTCGCGTTCGGGAAGGAGGGGAGTCTTTCTTTCCCTGGGATGGCAGGAATGGCGTATGAGGAGAGATTGGGTCAATTGGGCTTATACTCGCTGGAGTTTAGAAGAATGAGAGGGGATCTCATTGAAACTTATAAAATTCTAACATGACTAGACAGACTAGATGCAGGAAGGATGTTCCCGGTGGCGGGGGAGTCCAGACCAGGGGTCACAGTCTAAGGATAAGGGGTAAGCCATTTAGGACAGAGATGAGGAGGAATTTCTTCACCCATGGCTGGGGATGTTGACCTGATACAAAGCAAGATCAAAAGTTATCCTACATCACTAAACAAAATTGTCAATCAAAGTGGGGTCCAAATGCAATTCTTTGTACCTGTACAACAAAGCAACACTGCTACCATGGGTGAGTCTCCACAATCTGCGACCAACCTCCCCACAACTCTAAAAATGAAATGGTCACTACAGATAATGCATGTCATCTGTAATACTCGTTAATCAATCCACATAAACACAGGTCAAGTGACTCATTCTGAAACAGCATCACATATCATGCAAAGATGTAGATTTGCTAAATTCATAGGAACAGGAGTGGGTCACGGCTGACCTGTACCTCAACTCCATTTACCTTGTCCTTCAATGTCAAGCCCAAAGATGGCATACTGAACGTCAGGTACAATAGCATTCCCCTAGGAATCCACATTTTTAAAAAAAACCAGAGGCATTGGTCTGGTTAGGGATTAAAGGTATGACTCAAAACAAGGCAGACTCCCAATCTTTCACAAAAGCATTGGGCAATATTGGCAAAAACACAGTGATATGTCTGTGTGGAATTCCTCTGCCATTATAACAAAACCATAAACAGTTGTTAAAATAGTGGGAAAAAATGAACACACTGACCAGTTGCTTGCGAATACTGCACAGACAGCGTCAATCCCAGTGCGAGGAGGGGGTGGTGAGGGGAGGGGGAGAGGGAGGGGGAGAAGAGCTGGTTGCCATTTTCATGCATGTGACATTTTCCTAAAACGCTGACACCTTTTTGATGGCAATTATCTTCACAGCAGAATATTTGGCATGCACGAGGAAAGTTGGCTAAACCCTTTCCGATAAGGATTCCCTTTAATACCCTGTGGTATTAAGCCAGGAAGTTCCCCTGGATCAATTCGTGCTCCGTGTCGTGTTAGCTGATCTAAGCCAACAGGGGCACTATTCAGCTCGCAGGTGAAGAATAGCTACCTGGTTGGGGCACCCGGCACCTGAGGAACCAGACCTCAGCATGACTCAGAGCCTTCAGGGGAGGAAGAGGGATGGAGAGGGTGCAGCGGAGATTTACTAGAATGGTACGAGGAAGGGGGGCACTTCAGTTACGTGGAGAGACTGGAGAAGCTGGGTGACGTAAGAAAACTACTGAGCGCTTGGTTTGAGTATAAAACAAGGCTTTAATCAACTGTTTCAAAACCATGAATTCTAGTTACATCACTAGTTCCTGGTTACAGAAACATCCTGAGCAAGCTGGGCCCACGCCCGAGTATTTATACTTTCCTTGGATGGCGCCACCAGCTGGCCGTCCAGTGTTATCTCATGAGTCATTTCTACATGAATGGTAAGATTCATGACACAGGGGTTGTTTTCCTTAGAGCAGAGAAGGTTAAGAGGGGATTTGATAGAGGTGTTCAAAATCATTAATAGTTTTGATAGAGCAAATAAGGAGAAACTGTTTCCAGTGGAAGAAGGGTCGGTAACCAGAGGACACAGATTTAAGGTGATTGGCCAAAGAACCAGAGGCGACAGGAGGAACATTTTTTTAACACAGTGAGCTGTTGTGATCTGGAATGCATTGCCTGAAAGGGTGGTGGATGCAGCTTCAATAGTAACATTCAAAAGGATAATACTTGAAGGGAAAACACTTGCAGGGCTATGGGAAAAGAGCAGGGGATTGGGATTAATTAGATAGCTCTACCAAAGAGCTGGCACAGGCACGATGGGCTGAATGGCCTCCTTCCTGTGCTGTATTATTCTAGGATTCTATTGGGGAAGATTGGCCTATCCTATGAGGTAATTGAGCCAAGGTAGAGTTGGCCTACAGTGTTCAAAGGTTTTCTTACTCCATTTATAATATCACCTGCTAAAGATAATGGATGTGGTTATGGAATTGGACTGGCAGTCCAGAGGTCATGAGTTCAACTCCCACCATAGCAAATTATGAAATTCAAATTATGAAATTAAATTCTATGGGGGAGAAATTCGGTATCGCCCCGTTTGGGGCGCAATTATCGGCCGGGCACAAAGTTTAGCGCCTGGCGCTAATTATCGCCTCCGACTGCAAACTTGGCTTCTATCGCCCCTGGAGGTGATTGGAGCGCTAAATCAGGCGCTACACACCTCTTTTAAGGTGCTAACGCTGAGGAGTTCTTAAAGGGGAGGGTCGATCTTGCTCTCTATCCACACCCTGTTCATTGCAGCCTTGCATCTTGGCCTGGAGAGACCTGTACATCAAATCTGTTGGAAAGAACAATGGAGAGGCCCAGGGAAAGAGCTCAGAGTGCAGCCCCCATAGTCTCTTCTAAATCGATGCAAGGAAGGTCAAATTAAAATGAACCTGCAAAGTGCTGCTCAGTACCCAAAACTCCTTCACACAGCGTTGAATCTCTTCGGAAGTCTCTCTCTCTCTCAGAATGCGTGGTGCAAAAATGTCACTGACAAAAAAAGGCAGGAAGCGGTCGCCTTTAAAAAGCGCTCCCCCATTCCCTTCCCGACTGCAAAACGCTCCCCCTGGCAGCAGGCAGTAAGGCAGGGGGCACCACTCAATATCCGGTCCGGGGCGCAACCGGGGCGATGCACGCTCGACTGATGCCACGATCTGCGGGCGCAGGAGATCGTGACGGTAGTGTTTAGCGCCGCCGCAAAATGTCTGGTCAATTTCGCGAGCTGCGCAAACATGCCCGGGTGCTAGTTGTTTTGCGACCCATTAGTGTCCTCTTAAGGGAGGCGCAAAGCAACCACATTTTTTCCCCTATACATCTTGTAATTAGTAGTAGGAAAAACCGCTGTGAAAGGTGCTGGATTGTTGCTAGAAAGAAAGTTATCAGCCTTGGCTCAGTGACAGTACTCTCACCTCTGACTCAGAAGGTTGTGGGTTCAAGGAGGCTTTTGATAAATGTCAGGCTGATAATACAGTCAAGAACCAAGCTGAATGCAGAAAGTACAGAGGAGAACTGAATAAGGAAATCAAAGGGGCAAAGAGAGTGTATGAGAATAGATTAGTGGCTAACATAAAAGGGAATCCCAACATATAAACATATATATATAGTGAAAGGGTAGTCAAAGGAAGGGTGGGACTGATTAGGGACCAACAAGGAGATCTTCTTATGGAGGCAGAGGGCATGGCTGAGGTACTAAATGAGTACTTTGCATCTGTCTTCACTAAAGAAGAGAATGCTGCCAGGGTCACAGTAAAGGAAAAGGTAGCGGAGGAATTGGATAGGATAAAAATAGATAAAGCTGAGGTACTTAAAAGGTTGGCAGTGCTCAAAATAGAAAATACAACTGGTCCAGATGAGATACATCCTAGGTCGCTGAGGGAAGTAAGGGTGGAGATAGCAGAGGCTCTGGCCACAATCTGCAAATCGTCCTTAGGTATGGGGGTGGTGCCAGAGGACTGGATGATTGCAAATGTTACACTCCTGTTCAAAAAAAGGAAGAGGGATAAACCCAGCAACTACAGGTCAGTTAGCCTAACCTCGGTGGTGGGCACAATAATCCAGGACAAAGTTAATTGCCACTTGGACAAATATGGATTAATAAATGACAGCCAGCATGGATTTATTAAAGGCAAATCATGTTTGAATAACTTAATTGAGTTCTTCGATGAAGTAACGGAAAGGGTTGACCATGGTAGTGCGGTTGATGTTGTGTATATGGACTTTCAAAAGGCGTTTGATAAAATACCACATAATAGACTTGTTAGCAAAATTGAAGCCCATTAAAGGGGCAGTGGCAGCGTGGATGTGAAATTGGCTAAGAGATAGAAAGCAGAGGACAGTGAAGGGTTATTTTTCAGAATGGAGGGATGTCTGCATTTGTGTCCCGCAGGGGTTGATATTAGGACCACTGATCTTTTTTATATATATTAATGACCTTGACTTAGGTATACAGGGCAACATTTCAAAGTTTGCAGATGATATGAAACTCGGATATTTAGTAAGCAGCGAGGAGGACACTGTTCTCTGCAGCCAGGAGCGTGAGTCCAGAAGGCTATGTTGCCTACCCAGTGCCAGGGTAAAGGACATCTCCTCTGGGCTGGAGAAGAACTTGGAGTGGGAGGGGGAGGATCCAGTTGTCGTGGTCCACGTAGGTACCAACGACATAGGTAGGACTAAGAAAGAGGTTCTGCTGAGAGAGTTTGAGCAGCTAGGGACTAAATTAAAAAGCAGAACCACAAAGGTCATAATATCTGGATTATTACCAGAGCCACGAGCAAATTGGCATAGGGTCAATAGGATCAGGGAGATGAATGTGTAGCTCAAAGATTGGTGTGGGAGAAGCGGGTTTCGATTCATGGGGCACTGGCACCAGTACTAGGGAAAGAGAGAGCGGTTCCGTTGGGACGGACTACACCTGAACCATGCTGGGACCAGAGTTCTAGCGAATCGAATAACTAGGGAGGTAGATAGGGCTTTAAACTAAATAAGGGGGGGAAGGGTCCCGGTGGAGAGAAATCTAGAACGCTAAAGAGAAAAGACAAGGAAGCAGTGCAGGAAAGTGATTGGGGTAAGGATAACCAGATTGTGTCAGGAAGAGACAGAGCGTACAAACAAAGGAGTGCACTAACAAATAGGGTCCGGGTAAGAAAAAATGGTAATAAGACAAATAGGGCCATAGTACAAAAAAATGT
This sequence comes from Somniosus microcephalus, assembly GCF_052327205.1. Lineage (NCBI taxonomy): Eukaryota > Metazoa > Chordata > Chondrichthyes > Squaliformes > Somniosidae > Somniosus > Somniosus microcephalus. The sequence continues at coordinate 225,625,622 of NC_140995.1, forward strand.
TAAGATGTCTAAAAATGTTAAAAAGACAAATCTAAAGGCACTGTATCTGAATACACGAAGCATTCGTAATAAGGTCGACGAATTAACAGCGCAAATAGATGTAAACGGATACGATATAATTGCGATTACGGAGGCATGGTTGCAGGGTGACCAAGGCTGGGAGCTGAATATCCAAGGATATCCAAGGAAAAGGAGGTGGGGTGGCGTTGTTAGTAAAGGATGAAATCAGAGCAATAGAGAGAAAGGATATTGGCTCAGAAAATAAAGATGTAAAATCAGTCTGGGTGGAGCTAAGAAGCACCAAGGGGTAGAACACATTAGTGGGAGTTGTCTATAGGCCTCCAAACAGTAGTGGTAATGTAGGGGATGGCATCAAACAGGAAATTAGAACTGCATGTAACAAGGGTGCTGCAGTAATCATGGGTGACTTTAATCTACGTATAGACTGACCAAACCAAATTAGCAATAATAGTGTGGAGGATGAATTCCTGGAATGTGTACGAGATGATTTTTTAGATCAGTACATTGAGGAGCCAACTAGGAAACAGGCTATCCTAGATTGGGTATTGTGCAATGAGAAGGGGTTAATTAATAATCTTGTTGTGTGGGGTCCTTTAGGGAAGAGTGACCATAACATGATAGAATTCTTCATTAAGATGGAAAGTGAAGAAACTAGGGTCCTAAATCTAACCAAAGGAAACTACGAAGGTATGAGGAGTGAGTTGGCTGTGATAGATTGGGGAGCTTCATTAAAAGGCATGAGGGTGGATAGGCAATGGCTTATATTCAAGGAACGAATGCATGAATTGCAACAGTTATACATTCCTTTCTGGCGCAAAAACACAAAAGGAAAAGTGGCCCAACCATGGCTAACAAAAGAAAGTAAGGATAGTATTAGATCCAAAGAGAAGTCATATAAAGTTGCCAGAAAATGTAGCAAGCCAGAGGATTGGGAGCAGTTTAGAGTTCAGCAAAAAAGGACCAAGAGATTGATTAAGAGGGGAAAAATAGAGTATGAGAGTAAACTTGCAAGGAACATAAAAGCGGATTGTAAAAGCTTCTACAAGTATGTAAAAAGAAAAAGATTAGTGAAGACAAATGTAGGTCCCTTACAGTCAGAAAAGGGAGAATTTATAATGGGGAACAAGGAAATGGTTTGGCAATTAAACAAACACTTTGGTTCTGTCTTCACGGAAGAGGGCACAAATAACTTCCCAGAAATGCTAAGGAACCAAGGGTCCAGTGAGAAGGAGGAATTAAAGGAAATTAGTATTAGTAAAAAAATAGTGCTGGAGAAATTAATGGGACTGAAAGCTGATAAATCCCCAGGGCCTGATAATCTGCATCCCAGAGTACTAAAAGAGGTAGCCATGGAAATAGTGGATGCATTGGTTGTTATCTTCCAAAATTCTATAGGTTATGGAACAGTTCCTGCAGATTCGAGGGTGGCAAATGTAACCCCACTATTTAAAAAAGGAGGGAGAGAGAAAACAGGGAACTACAGACCGGTTAGCCTAACATCAGTAATAAGGAAAAAGCTAGAGTCTATTATAAAGGATGTGATAACAGAACACTTAGAAAATATCAACAGGAAACAGAGAGCAGGAATAAATGGGTCTTTTTTGGGGTGGCAGGCGGTGACTAGTGGGGTACCGCAGGGTTCAGTGCTTGGGCCCCAGCTATTCACAATATATATCAATGATTTGGATGAGGAAACCAAATGTAATATTTCCAAGTTTGCTGACGACACGAAACTAGGTGGGATTGTGAGTTGTGAGGAGGATGCAAAGAGACTTCAAGGCGATTTAGACAAGTTGAATGAGTGGGCAAATACATGGCAGATGCAGTATAATGTGGATAAATGTGAAGTTATCCACTTAGGTAGGAAAAACAGAAAGGCAGAGTATTAATTAAATGGTGATAGATTGGGAAATGTTGCTGTACAGATGGACCTGGGTGTCCTTGTACACATAGAAACATAGAAACATAGAAACATAGAAGATAGGAGCAGGAGTAGGCCATTCGGCCCCTCGAGCCTGTTCCGCCATTCAATGAGATCATGGCTGATCATCCAAATTCAGTACCCTGTCCCTGCTTTCTCCCCATACCCCTTGATCCCTTTAGCCTTAAGAAATATATCTAACTCCTTCTTGAATATATTTAATGATTTGGCCTCAACTGCCTTCTGTGGTAGAGAATTCCACAGGTTCAGCACTCTCTGGGTGAAGAAATTCCTCCTCATCTCAGTCCTAAATGGCTTACCCCTTATCCTTAGACTGTGACCCCTGGTTCTGGACTCCCCCGCCATCGGGAACATCCTTCCTGCATCTAGTCTGTCTAGTCCTGTTAGAATTTTATAAGTTTCCATGAGATCCCCTCTCATTCTTCTAAACTCTAGCGAATATAAGCCTAATCGACCCAATGTCACCTCATACGTCATTCCTGCCATCCCAGGTATCAGTCTGGTGAATCTTTGCTGCACTTTCTCCATGGCAAGAACATCCTTTCTCAGATCAGTCACTGAAAGCAAACATGCAGGTGCAGCAAACAGGAAGGCAAATGGTATGTTGGCCTTCATTGCAAGAGGATTTGAGTACAGGAGCAAGGATGTCTTACTGCAGTTATAAAGGGCCTTGGTGAGACCACACCTGGAGTACTGTGTGCAGTTTTGGTCTCCTTACCTAAGAAAGGATATACTTGCCATAGAGGGAGTGCAGCGAAGGTTCACCAGACTGATTCCTGGGATGGCAGGACCATCGTACGAGGAGAGATTAGGTCGACTAAGCCTGTATTCACTAGCGTTTAGAAGAATGAGAGGGGATCTCATTGAAATGTATAAAATTCTGACAGGGCTAGACAGACTGGATGCAGGGAGGATGTTTCCCCTGGCCAGGGGGTCTAGAACGAGGGGCCACAGTCTCAGGATACAGGGTAGGACATTTAGGACTGAGATGAGGAGAAATTTCTTCACTCAGAGGGTGGTGAACCTGTGGAATTCTCTACCACAGAAGGCTGTGGAGGCCAAGTCACTGAATATATTTAAGAAGGAGATAGATAGATTTCTAGACACAAAAGGCATCAAGGGGTATGGGGAGAGAGCGGGACTATGGTATTGAGATAGAGGATTCACCATGATCGTATTGAATGACAGAGCAGGCTCGAAGGGCCGAATGGTCTACTCCTGCTCCTATTTTTCTATGTTTCTAAAAGACTTCAGGACCACATAGACAGACTTGTGAAATGGGCAGACAAATGGCAGATGCAATTTAACGCAGAGAATTGTGAAATGCTGAATTTTGGTAGGAAGAACAATGAGAGACAATATAAACTAAATGGTACAATTTTAAAAGGGTTGTAGGAACGGAGGGACCTGGCGGTTTAAGTACACAAATCTTTGAAGGAGGCAGGACAAGCTGAGAAGGTTGCTAACAATGCATACGGATACATGGCTTTCTAAACCAAGGCATAGAGCACAAAAGCAAGGAAGTTATGCTAGACATTTATAAATTGCTGGATAAGCCCCAGCTGGAATATTGCGTCCAATTCTGGGCACCACACTTTAGGAAGGAGGTCAAGATCTTAGAGCGGGTGTAGCGGAGATTTATTAGAATGGTATCAGGGATACGGGACTTCAGTTATATGGAGAGATTGGAGAAGCTGTGGTTCTCTTTCAAGCAGAGAAGGTTAAGGTGAGATTTAAACTGTTTCCAGTGGCAGAAGGGTCGGTAACCAGATGTCACAGGTTGAAGGCAATTGGCAAAAGAACCAGAGCAGAGACTGAGGAGAATTTTTTTATGTTGCGAGTTGTTGTGATCTGGAATGCGCTGCCTGAAAGGGCGGTGGAAGCAGATTCAATAATAACTTTCGAAAGGGAATTGGATATATTCTTGAAGGGTAAAAATTTGTTGGGCTGTGAGGAAAGGGAGCACAATGGGACATAATAGCAGGAGTAGGCCATTCAGTCCCTCGAGCCTATTCCGCCATTCAATTAGATCATGGCTGATCTGTATCTTAAATCCATCTACCCGCCTTGATTCCATAACCCTTAATCCCCTTGACTAACAAAAATCTATCAATCTTACTTTTGGAATTTTCAATTGACCCCCAGCCTCCACAGCTTTTTAGGGGAGAGAGTTCCAGATTTACACCACTCCTTGTGTGAAGACTGTTTCCTGACATCACCCCTGAACGGCCTAGCTCTCATTTTAAGGTTATGCTCCCTTGCTTTGGACTCGCCCACCAGAGGAGATAGTTTATCTCTACCCTACCAAATCCTTTAATCAGTGTAAACAGTAGGACTAATTGGATAGTTCTTTCAAAGAACTGGCACAGGCATGATGGGCCGAATGGCCTCCTTGTGTACTGTATCATGCTAGCTATTCTGTCTAAGTCTTTCTTTAGGACTTGAGCACATAATTCTGTCTGACAGTTCAGTGAGGGAGTGCTGCATGGTTAGAAGTACTGACATCTCAGATGAGATGTTAAACCGAGACCCCGTCTGCTCTCTCCCTCTCAGGTAGATGTAAAAGATCGCACAGCACTATTCAAAGAAGATTAGGGGAGTTTTCCTGGTGTCTTGGGCAATATTTATCCCTCAACGAACATCACTAAATGAAATTATCTGGTCATTTATTTCATCATTGTCTGTGAGACCTTGCTGTGTGTACATTGAATGTTGCGTTTTTCTACATTACAACAGTGATTGCACTTCAAAAGTATTTCATTGGCTGTGAAGTGCTTTGGGATGCCCTGAGGTCATGAAAGGCAATTGTATAAATGGAAGTTATTTCTTTTTCAATTATAAAGAAAGAACTTGCATATACAGCGCCTTTCGCGACCTCAGGACATCGAAACGCTTTACAGCCAATGAAGAACTTATGCACTAATGTCCTGCAGCTAAGAGAATGTCTGGCCTATCTACGAATCTAGTCTACACTCCGCAGTTGACTCTTATGCCTCGAGGCTCTGCGGAGGGTCTTCCGATCTCCTATTGTACCTTCGGTGGGAGGTTGGTGGAAACCCTGGAGAAATGGTGTAACCTAAGTTACGGTTGGAAAGCAGAAGAGCTCTATGGGAATACCACCCCTTTGGGGCCTCTGAAGTGGATTGACAAGGCAAATTGGTGATTCATGTAGACAACCGCTGAACCCTTCGGAGGGCAATCACAGATAACCGTGACCTTGCCAGTGTTGCCCGCTTTTAGAACAATTGGTTTGCTGTTTTCCAAAAACTCTTGCATACTATCTATTGTGTACATATTTTACTTATTACGCAGTTCTTATCTATAACACTGTTACAGTACACAACACTCTTATTTCCACTGAAGATTTTTCTGTTCCACCCACACAGAGTGTGATTGCAGAGTACAGACCTGCCTTCAGAATCAAAGCCCAAACCATCAAGAACAAGCCAAATCTTTCCTACCGTTTCTTTGTCTTGGGTAGTTGGGCAGTGGACACAAGGAGAACACTAAAATCATTTGGAAAAACGTATGTGCACTTCACAAATACACTGTAACCTTATATATCCACTTGGAAGAAAGTTTTGCGGCATAGGCTGTTAGGACCACAATGTTTTATTATTGGAATATTATGATGATGTCAGTCATGACTCAGTCGTAGCACTCTCTCACCTCTGAGTCCGAAGGTTGTGGATTCAAGCCTCACTCCAGAGACTTAAGCACATAATCTAGGCTGACACTCCAGTCCAGCACTGAGGGAGTGCTGCACTGTCGGAGGTGCCGACTTATGGATGAGATGTTAAACCGAGGTCCCGTCCCCCCTCTCAGGTGGATGTAAAAGATCCCATGGCACCATTTTGAAGAAGAGCAAGGGAGTTCTCCCCAGTGTCCTAGCCGATATTTTTCCCTTAACCAACATCACTAAAAACATCTGGTCATTATCACATTGCTGTAGCATTTTCTACATTACATCAGTGACTACACTTCAAAAGTACTTCATTGACTGTAAAGCACTTTGAGAAGTTCTGATGTCGTGAAAGGTGCTATATAAATGCAAATCTTTCTTTATATAGATATACTTTTGGAAGAAAGTTATCAGGAAGTTTTTTGAGGCACAGGCTGTTAGGAACAATGATGTTTTATTATTGGAATGTTAGATGGTGTGCTGACAGATTGTGATAGTGAGGGAGGGGATGAAGGTTACAATGCAAATAGGTTGGGGCTGCATGGTACCGGTATAAAAAAAATGTTTGGGCAGGTTTTACACCGGGGGACTTTAACCATTTCAATGGGGCAATGACTTTTCTTTTAACAAAAGGGCCTGTCAAACAATCACAGTGAGATGCAATTTGCACCCCGTGTAGTGTTGCGAAGATATCTTTACTTTGCTTACATGGGATACTTGTTGTGTATGTAACCGTTTACCTTTAAGGGAACTATAGAATGTGACCGTTCGCCTTTAAGAGCACTACTTCAGGGTGGCACTATTTATTGGCTCATGTATACTGTAATACCGATAGTGACCACACCAGTATATAAGGGTTGTGATACGTTAACTAGGGCGGAAATCGCCCAGACCTCTGAATAGTAAAGACCTGTTTTGTTTGTACTTCTAAAGTCTCTGAAGTTATTTACTGCACAACCTACAGACTTTACAGTGGCGACGAGTCCGATCGTACCCTGCGGCAAGACTAACCAGTAGCAGAGAGCTTCAAAAAGAAAACACGAGGCTCCGTCTACTAAAAGTATAGTACTTACTGGAAGCTGGAAGATTAACAGCAAAGCTGCGGCAGCAACAGGCACAGATTACCCTGCTACCACATCTTGAGCGAGCCAATCAGCCTAAAACAAGGCGGCCGAAGAGACTGTGAGTAGTTAAAACAAATAAATTTAAAAAAAAAACGGGGTAGAAGTATTTGGAGGAGAAGGGCAAAGCATTCGGGTCCAACGGCGTCGGGTGACAGCCGGACCGCGGGCAATGTGAGAAGCCGTGCAGCAACCGCTGCCACGAAACGCTGAGCCTGCGAGTAGGCGCGGGAGTGTCAGAGCCGAGAGCCGCGCGAGCGGGGGAGCCAGAGCCGAGCGGGAGGCGTTGCAAGCCAGCGATCGCATCTCCAGATAAGGGCCGAGAGCCGCGAGAGCGATCGGATCTACAGATAAGGGCCGGCAGCCGCTTCGCGATCCAGCGATCGCATTATAGATAAGGACCGCACTCGGGCTGACAGACGGCGTCGGGGGACCGGGTGAAGACCGCCAAGCGCGGGAAAACCGCCATTGAAGTGGGCGGGGAGAGCGAGAAGCGCGGGAAAGCCGCCATTTTTCGGGGAAAACCGCTGAAGAAGAAGGAAGAAGCGGGAAACCGCCATCTTGGAAATTATTAAGAATTTCAGAAAAGTAATAAGATTTTTCAGAAAGGCTGGTGTGTTCTCAAGAAGAGAGAAGAAAATTAATAATAAGTAAAGTAATACTTGTACTGTTCTCAAAAAGAGAAGAAGATGCCTAAGCGAGGAAATATTAATGACTTTAATGCAGAAATAGAAGACTGGGCCACGTATGTAGAACGCATAGAAATATATTGCGTAGCCAACGAAATTGAGGATGACAACAAGGCAATAACTTTGTTAAATTCGATGGGAGCAAAAACATACGGGCTTTTGAAACATCTAATAGCACCAGTTAAACCAGTGGACCAGACCTTCGAAGAGATCGTAACAGTGTTGAAGGATCACTTGAACCCCACACCGTTGATGCTGGCTGAACGATTTAAATTTTACGCCAGAACCCAGAGGCAAGATGAAAGCAATGCGGAATACTTAGTCGAACTGCGTAAGCTAGCGAAATACTGCCAGTTTGGAGGGAATTTGACAGAGGCGCTGCGGGACAAGTTCGTATGCGGCTTGGCCAAAGAAGGAACGCAGAAGCGACTTCTGGAAGAAAACGACCTCACACTGGACAGGGCTGTCCTCATAGCTTCATCGCACGAAGCCGCAGCGAAAGGGACGGCGGAAATGCAGCTAAAGGCGGCGGCACTCGGGGTGGACCAAATTACAACAAGCACTCCCAAATGCTACCGTTGTGGAAAGACAACGCACGACCAGAATCAGTGCTGGTTTAAGAACCAAGAGTGCAGGAAATGTGGCAAACTGGGTCACATCGCGAAGGTATGCAGGTCCGGAAAGAAGACCAACAAGCAAAGGAAGCCACCACCACAAGGAAAGTACAACAAGGTGCATCAGGTGGCTGAAAAGAGTTCAGACGAACAAAATTCAGACTCAGACCCAAACAGCCAGGAGCTGGATAGTCTGAGAATCCACCATGTGGGTAAAGTAACTGATCTACAGTTGATCTGGGTCACACTAAAAATAGCGGGAGTCCAAGTACGAATGGAGCTGGACACGGGATCAGCTGTATCCGTCATCAACCAAAAGGACTATCACCGGCTATTCTCTCACATACCCTTAAGAAATACCAAATTCGTATTACAGACATACACGGGGCATCATGTATACCCCCTGGGAAAAATACGAGTCAAGGTGAGAGATAGGGGTAAAGAACACCCACGAATGTATCTGTACGTATTACCTGAGGGAGGACCACCACTTCTGGGACGGGAGTGGATCAAGAAAATAGACATGGAATGGCACTACCGACAAGCAATGACGAGTGAGGACTCGGTGCAGACAAGCAGCTCAGACTCCGAGCCGGAAGACGATAAGTCCAGCTTATGTATGAAAAACAAGATTAACATGAACTCACGGACTAAGGTTGGGAAATCGATGGCGTGCATAAAGACAGAGAATTCTGAGTCTGTTCAAGCTACAGACAGATGCATTACGGAGGAACACCGGGCTAGAACTCAACGTTATGTCAAAGTACAACGACAATTAGAACAGTTGAGTGCCCATCTCCTACAAGAGATGGAAAAGGTGAAAAAGTTCTGGGACACCGAATGGGAGTCCCTGGAAAGACAACAGAGACAGCTCGCTCAAGCAGAGAGCGACCATAGAGCCATCGTGGCCAAGTACCAATCACATCTCCCTGAGGCTGTTCAGGAACTAGAATATACACAGAACGATCCAAAGGAAGAGGAATCTTCAGGAAGTCAGGATGGTATTCCAGTTCACCTCTACGACTTGTTGCAAGCAGAGTGTAACGAGTTGAAAGAACAGTATGAACAGGCTCGGACTACAATCCTGGAAGGGGTTAACTTGGCAACTTCCGAAAAGCTCGTGTTAGTGAAAGAACATGAACGACTAAAGGTTGACCATAAGCAAGAATTACAAAGTCTGCAGGAAATGTTTGATGAGCTTCAGGCCAAGGCTGACTCATCGTTAGGGATTCAATCCATAGGAAAAAAATTAGTGGTGGAAGACATACCAGAACAGGGAATACAGGATGTCCAAGAACTCGTTAAATTATTAAAGGAAACACAAAATAAATATGAAGCGGCAATGGCCGAGGTCCAACGACTTGAAGAACAGATGCAACTGGAAATCTTTTCAGTGGAAGAAAAGGGAACTGTAAGAAACACAGAGACCGTAAGAATGGGCCATGAACATGAGCTTAAATCGTCAGAGGAGAAGGGTTTGGAGCTCTCAAAAGTTATTGAAATAGCCGAGGTTGCAACACAGACTGAGAAGATGGCAGCAGAGCAACCCTTAGATACCAAAAGTACGCTGACTCATGTCAAGGTTGAACAACAGAACGCTGAAACAACTGCTCCGGTAGAGGGATTGAATAGTCCGATCAATCAATCTCCAAAGGAAGTTGAAGTATTAAAATCACAAATGAGGTCATTAGTAAACAACTTGCTGAAAGCCCAGAAAAAGTTAGAGGAAGCGGAACACGTGAAGAAGTCTCTTCAGGAAAGATGTCTGGATTTGGAACAAAAGCTGGCTGACGTCCAGCTGGGTAGGGAGGACATAGAAGACCCTCTCGCTGGCCTAGCTCAGGACGACTCCGAATATTACTATGTCCTGTCCTGCCCAACTTGTAACTTCGACTCCCACCATACAGAAATCATGGAGGAGCACCGAAAGTCTACGGAACATCGGGAGAAGGTGGCTCTACTACGGAAAAAGGAGGAAGAGAAGGAGGAACTGCGCATGCAGCTGGCAGCTGACAGTGGAGCCCAGAGAGTCTCCAAGAAGCAGAAAAGGAAAAGTCGAAACAGAAGATGACCCATCTGAACCATGATTACCTCTACCAGATCACACACGTGGTCCCTCCGAACGGAGCCAATTCAGTTCGGAAGTTCAAACTGTTAAACCCATGGAAGGACTATTGAATGAGTCACTCCAGCAATGTGAACCGACTACACCACAGAGACTGAATCTATGAACTGTTTTCCACAGAGACTGAATCTGTGATCTGTTTTGACATGAAGTTATATATGTTATTATGTTATGTTAAACATGAAGTTATATGACGTTGACTCCATCGAGAGTATATCTGTAAATTGTTATATGACGTTGACTCCATCGAGAGTATATCTGCAACCTGTTTATATAAAATTGAAGATTGTATGTTTAACGGGATTCTGTAAGTAATAAGCTAGGAAGGGAGGAGTGTTGTGTATGTAACCGTTTACCTTTAAGGGAACTATAGAATGTGACCGTTCGCCTTTAAGAGCACTACTTCAGGGTGGCACTATTTATTGGCTCATGTATACTGTAATACCGATAGTGACCACACCAGTATATAAGGGTTGTGATACGTTAACTAGGGCGGAAATCGCCCAGACCTCTGAATAGTAAAGACCTGTTTTGTTTGTACTTCTAAAGTCTCTGAAGTTATTTACTGCACAACCTACAGACTTTACAATACTCATGGTGAAAACCTCCCATATGGGACCACCCTTACATCAAACGAATTCCCATTCAAGCGCAGGCAAAATTCGTGAAAGTTATTAGGAATTAAGAATTCTTTTTCTTTTTATGAAATTAAAATGTTCCATTTTTGGGAACAGGGAAAGACTATTTTACTCTCTTTTTGCTTTCAAGCAACCCCTCACCTGTCTTCTCATCAAATCCCTCACTGCTTTCTCTGAAAATATATCGAATCCATTTTTTAAAATTCGCTTATGGGATGTGAGCGTCGCTGGCAAGGCCAGCATTTATTGCCCATCCCTAGTTGCCCTTGAGAAGGTGGTGGTGAGCCGCCGCCTTGAACCGCTGCAGTCCGTGTGAAGAAGGTACTCCCACAGTGCTGTTAGGTAGGGAGTTCCAGGATTTTGACCCAGCGACGATGAAGGAACGGCGATAAACTTCTAAGTCAGGATGGTGTGTGATTTGGAGGGGAACTTTGCACCTGCTGCCCTTGTCCTTCTAGGTGGAAGAGGTCACAGGTTTGGGAGGTGTTTGGGATATACTTCAACATCCTGCCCTGGTAACCCATTCCACAATCCTGTTACTCTCTGTTAAGGAGCTCCATCTGAATTTCCTTCTCACTCCTAACTTCTTAAGTTTTTGTTATATATATACCTGAACCAGGCAAGTCCACAGGAGTCAAGGGTATTGTTGATCGACCAGCTAGCTTGGCTCACGAACGGGACCTGGAAGGGTAGTTCTGTTACTGGGGCTCTTCAAATGAGACTATGGCGATGAAATTGGTGTACACCTGTACTGGTAAATGGGCTCATAGCGAATTGGCAGACCTGTTTTACATGGTGTCCGTTTTATTTTTCCTGTTGACGTCAATGGAAAATAAACTTGACCACAGTGTACAAAATGGCTGCCGATGCACTATGAGCCTGTTAGGCACGACTGGCCAATTGCACCCCCTATATATAGATAGATATACTGATGCACGGATTACCAATTGCTTCTGGTGACGTCACTGAATTTCTCTTCCTCTTGTTACCATCAGTTTTTCAATATTGCTTTCATCTGGGTGAAATGAGAAAAATATCACACAGAAACAGCACCATAATGTTCATCTGGCTCCCTGACACTGCTGTAATGGGTATGGCCAGTCTGCTAGTTCTGATGGGGTCATCAGCAACTTCAGTGAGATTGATAGCTATTGTACTTGCAGATTATTAATCGAACCTTTGAAGGCACTCTGATGGGAGCAAATATATTGTAGTCATTACACTTTAGGGTCTCCTCTTATACTGTTTGTTATATGACTGGAGAAAATGTTCCAGAGAGTCTGAAATAAAAGCAGCCTTTACATTACCGCACCAACTTGAGTGTTTACTGGACATAATAAAGCGAACCAAAAATCAGCAGAAATAAACAGGAAAAGGATACATTAATCAGGATTCTTTGCCTTTATCCCACTTTTTTCTGTTTTGTTAAAGATATGTCTATTGTCTGCCTTTCCTTCTGCTGTCTCTGTTCATCACACACCAGGCCCAGGCAACATAGACACGATGGGCCTCCTTCTGTGCTGTAAAATTCTATGATTTCAGGATTTAAACCATTCGATAACCTAAATTCAGGCTTCTGGCACAGGGTGATGCCTTACTGTCCAATTTTATTTTCCCTTTCCATCAGAGTTTGGGTACTAGCCCCATTCTGCACCTTTCCCCAACCTCAGAGCTCAACTTATAAATCTCAATGCATGGACGTGGCCAATCACGGACAGGATCATGCACCCTACAAGTCGGCAGAAGGACGCCTGTGTGTTGTTTACATGTTAAAGGGGTCCTGAGCGTGATGCTGCCTCTTTAAGAGAGAGCATTATCCATGTGTGGGTTTGTTCTCACTGTTTCTATCACCATTTACACTCTGAAGAGAGTAAGCGGGCTCACTTGTAAACAAGGTTTTCTTTCAGCTCCAGTGAGCCAAGGTACGGTGACGTTGTGCCTTTTGTGCTGCGGTCTGCAGCATTAGTCATCCATTAATGATCTACAGCCGGGTAACAAAGGCCTCTCAATGAACAAACAGCCTATTTGTGAATATTGATAGCTTGCAACAATATTGCCATTTACATTGCCAAGTGTTTATCAGAATGAACTTGGAACGCACAGCAATTTAGGCCCTTAACCTGTCACTGTCAATGCAACACTTAATCCAGGCCTCACATTAGATTTTGTAATGAGTAATGAGCTTGATTTAGTCAATAATCTAACGGTAAGGGAGCACCAAACTAACAGTGACCGGAATATAATAGAATTCGATATTGTAGGAACGGAGGTTCCTATCCGAATAATGAAGTCCAACGCAGTGAAACGAAATAATCAAGCTTTAATATACAAACAACTTTAACTAATAAAACTACAAGAGCAGATGTAAGCAGGTCTGTCCAGTCCCACAGCCTCTCCAAGACTGCCGCTAAATACTGGAACCCGACGTCATGACGTCATCACGTTCTCCGCGCCAACTGGGGGTCACGTGATCGGCGTCATGACGTCATCACGCGGAAATACAAGAAACTACACACAACTTAAAGGTGCAGTCCTCAACTGCACTACAGAGTAGTTAAAGGAATGATTATTGTTCAGTGTCTCTTGGTGGCTCCGCCACAGGCGCCCCCCCAGAATTCTCTTTAACAGACAGCGTCAAACGAGCAGGAGGTTTAATGATTCTGCCCGAACGACTACGAACTTCAGACAATGGACCGTTGGAAGATGAGCCAATACTTGGTTGTGTCTGAAGCGGTACATCTGGGGTAGAGGAAACAGTAGCAGGAGGTGTAGACAAGGATGAAGCTGAAGCAGGCAATTTAATAGTAGACTGCTGCATAATTGGTCTAGCAGCCAACGGTGGTCGTCCATGACGAGGTGGCTGAGCAACAACCACTGGTTCACTCCGATCCAGATGGGCTGGTTTAAGTCGGTCGATGGAGATGGTATCAGACTTACCTCCTACTTCGACCGTAAAATATTTCTCTCCCGCAGCGATGGCACGAAACGGTCCAGCATAAGGTGGTCTGAGTGTATCTCTATGAGCATCCTGCCGAATATAAACATAATCGGAACTCATAAGTTCTGCCGGAACATGAGGCCTCTGTAGGCTGTGATGCGAGGTTGGAATAGGCAGGAAATTCTTTGCCACCTCCTGATGCTGAAGGAGCTGCTGAGCAGGCGACCACGATTCTGTATGTGGAGGGAGGAAGTCCCCTGGTACTCGAAGTGCTTGACCGTAGACTAACTCAGCCGATGAAGCCTGGAGGTCATCTTTAGGGGCTGTACGAAGGCCTAGCATCACCCAAGGGAGTCTATCCACCCAGTTGGAACCACGCAAGCTGGCACGGAGGGACGCCTTTAGAGACCGATGAAACCTCTCACATAAGCCATTTGCTTGCGGATGGTAAGCGGTGGTACGGTGCAGCTTGGTCCCCAAGCCCTGTGCAACTGCATTCCACAACTCTGACGTAAATTGTGGACCTCGGTCAGAGGAGATATCAGATGGCACTCCAAACCGGGCCACCCACGACGAAATGAACGCCCTGGATACGTCCGCTGTAGTAGTAGCAACCAAGGGAATCGCCTCTGGCCACCTGGTAGTACGGTCCACTATTGTCAGGAGATGCATAAAACCCCGCGAAATGGGGAGGGGGCCCACTAAGTCCACATGTACATGGTCAAACCGGCGTTCAGGCACTGGAAAAATGGCCACTGGAGCCTTAACGTGACGGTGGACCTTTGATTTTTGACAGTCCACGCAATTGTTTGTCCAGTCCCGAACGTCTAAATGCAATCCCTTCCAAACAAATTTACGGGACATAAGTCGTTGTGAAGCTCGCATCCCCGGGTGTGATAAGCCATGTATAACCTGAAAAATCTTCTTACGCCATTCGACTGGCACAATGGGCCGGGGCACTCCCATGGATATATCACACAAGAGCATGGTTCCTGCTGATTGGAACATAACATCGGCTACCTGCAAGCTGGAAGGCATGGTCCGATACGCCTGAACTTCAGGATCCGCCAGCTGTTCTTTCGCCAACCCGACGAAATCGATTCCCAGGTGAATTGCCTGGACTGGGGCACGCGAAAGGCAATCAGCCACAAGATTATCTTTGCCAGACACATGTCGTAAATCCGTCGTAAATTCAGATATAAATGTAAGGTGGCGCTGTTGCCGGGCTGACCACGGCTCCGCCGTTTTGGCCATTGCAAAAGTGAGCGGTTTATGGTCCACAAATATAGTAAACGGACGCCCTTCTAGGAGAAAACGAAAATGCCGGATGGCCAAAAACAAGGCCAGCAACTCCCTATCAAAAGTGCTATATTTTCGCTCATTTTTACGCAGTTGGCGGCTAAAAAAGGCCAATGGCTGCCAAGTCCCGTCAACCCATTGTTCCTGAACTGCCCCGATGGCGTAATCGGAGGCATCGGTAGTAAGGGCGATGGTCGCGCCCGGGAGTGGGTGTGCAAGCATAGTTGCATCTGCCAATGCCGCCTTGGTGTCCAGCAATGCCTGGTCCATCTGTGGTGTCCAAATGATAACATCTTTACCCGACTTCCCTTTAAGCGCTTCGTACAGTGGCTGCATTAATTGGGCTGCCTTGGGGACAAAACGATGATAAAAATTTACCATCCCCAGGAACTCCTGAAGAGATTTAAGTATATGAGGCCGCGGGAATGCCGTAACTGCCTCTACCTTAGTGGCCAGTGGGACGGCGCCTTCTGAGGTGATCCTATGCCCCAGAAAGTCAATGCTGGTTAACCCAAACTGGCATTTGGCTAGATTTATGATGAGGCCATGTTGGCTAAGACGGGCAAAGAGTGTACGTAAATGAGCCATGTGCTCCTCCTTATCCTTACTAGCAATGAGAATATCATCCAAGTAAATGAAAATGAAAGGAAGGTCCCGTAACACAGAGTCCATAAGTCGCTGAAAAGCCTGAGCTGCATTTTTCAATCCAAATGGCATGTGAAGGAACTCAAAAAGGCCAAACGGTGTGATGACCGCCGTTTTGGGGATGTCTTGAGGGTGCACAGGAACTTGGTGATATCCACGAACGAGGTCTACTTTGGAAAATATTGAGTTACCAGCCAAATGAGCCGAAAAATCTTGTATATGCGGTATTGGATACCTATCCGGCATAGTGGCTTCGTTAAGGCATCTGTAATCCCCACAAGGCCTCCATCCGCCACCTGGTTTAGGTACAATGTGTAGTGGGGAAGACTAAGGACTATCGGAGCGTCGGACAATCCCAAGGCGCTCCATAATCTGAAACTCTGCCTTTGCGGCTATAAGCTTTCCGGGTTCCAATCTTCGTGCCCGAGCGTAAACAGGCGATCCCGTTGTGGTGATATAATGCACCACACCGTGCTTCGCGACTGCTGCCGAGAATGTAGGCCTGGTGAGCCCCGGGAACTCGCCAAGTAGGCGCCTAAACCCTTCCTGCGATGGAACCGCACAAGCAACCGACCAGGAGACAGCAGTACTGCGGTGACAAGGCACCGCATGGAAAGTAGACGCATTAATGAGTCGACAATGTTGGACGTCGACCAGAAAACCATAGGCACAGAAAAAATCAGCCCCAGGATGGCCTGTGATACTTTAGCCGTTATAAATTCCCATACAAAACATTGACCTCCAAGAGTTATATTAACTGTCCGTTTACCGAACGTGCGAATGGCCGCACCATTAGCTGCCTCGAGGGAAGGGCCGTGACCGCCGGATTGTAGATCTAGCTTTGAAACTGGCAAAATACTGCACTGAGAACCAGTATCACACAAGAATCGTCGCCCTGTTCTGGAATCAGTAATATAGAGGAGTTTTCCTGCTGAACCGACTGCCATGGTGAACTGGGTGTGTTTGTCAGCCCCTGTCTTCTTCATCGAAGTTTGTGAGCCTGCTGGAGATTTTTTTTCAACAAAACTGCAGGGAGGATGGCAGCGTCGAGCCTTGGCGCCAAAACGGGCGTGGTACACACACCAGCCTGCTGGAGGAGGGCTGGACTTTGCTCGCATAGGGGAAAGACGCCTCGTGGCTGCGCAACTCTGCTGTGTGACCATAAAAGTCTTATCTGCCTCTGCAGCCAGCTCGGCACAGTCCGTAATCGTAGAACTGGCCAAGACTGCCTGAACTGGCTCGGGTAGCTGGCAGAGGAAGAGCTCTCGAAATAAAAAACATTGGGGCTCCGAACCCAAAAGCGTGAGCATTTGGCTCATCAATTCTGATGGTTTTGAGTCCCCAAGACCGGGCATAGCGATAAGCCTGCGTGCACGCTCCGACTTAGTTAAATCAAACACCTGTAGTAAACGATCTTTTAAAGCTTCATACTTGCCCTCTGCCGGTGGATTCCCCAGGATGCTGATGACCCGTGAAGCCGTGGCGTTTTCCAGAGCGGAAACCACGCAATAATAACGGGTTGAATCCGCTGTAATGTCCCGGATAGCAAACTGGGCTTCTGCCTGGAAAAACCATGCTGCTGGTTGCTGTTCCCAGAACTGCGGCAATTTAAGGGCAACGGCGTTCGTGTTCATTGTAAGTATCTCGAAGAAAGTTGTCCAACGAGCTCGAGGTCACCAATGTAGGAACGGAGGTTCCTATCCGAATAATGAAGTCCAACGCAGTGAAACGAAATAATCAAGCTTTAATATACAAACAACTTTAACTAATAAAACTACAAGAGCAGATGTAAGCAGGTCTGTCCAGTCCCACAGCCTCTCCAAGACTGCCGCTAAATACTGGAACCCGACGTCATGACGTCATCACGTTCTCCGCGCCAACTGGGGGTCACGTGATCGGCGTCATGACGTCATCACGCGGAAATACAAGAAACTACACACAACTTAAAGGTGCAGTCCTCAACTGCACTACAGAGTAGTTAAAGGAATGATTATTGTTCAGTGTCTCTTGGTGGCTCCGCCACAATATTAGGTTTGAGAGGGAGAATGGTGAGTCACAAACCAAGGTTTTAAATTTAGGTAGGGCTGACTTTGGAGGAGTGAGGCAGAAATTAAGCACAATAGACAGGGCAGAACTATTAACGGATAAAACTACAGACAAACAGTGGGAGGTGTTCAAAGAAGTATTTGGTAGAATACAAGACCTGAACATACCCCTAAAGGGCAAGATCTCTACTTGTGTAATTAAACAACCTTGGTCAACAAGAGAAGTGAGAGATAGTATATAAAACTAAAAGAAAGGGCTTATATGAAGACAAAGAACAGTAGAGATCGCATGGACTGGGAGAAACACAAAGAACAGCAAAGCGATACAAAGAAAGTAGTAAGAGCTTCAAAAAAGGACTACAAGAACAACATTGTGAGGGATATCAAGGACAACACTAAAAGATTTTACAAGTATATTAAGAGATGGAGGGTGGCTAAGAGAAATGTGGGCCCCTTAAAGGCATACACAGGGGTAATTGAAAATCAGGAAACGGCAGACTTGTTGAATACTTACTTTGTATCGTTCTTCACAGTTGAGGATGAGGATAAAGTATCAGAGATAAAAGGAAAAATAAAAATAAAACTAAGTAAAAACATGGTAATGCAGAAACTAATGAGACTAATGATAGACAAATCTCCAATATCGATGGTTTCCATCCCAGGGCATTAAAAGAAGTCGGTGAGGAAACTGTAGATGCTCTCGCCATCATCATCCAAAACTCTCTGGATTCAGGAATTGTCTCCTTGGATTGGAAAATTGTCAATGTCACTCCACTATTTAAGATGGGTCAAAGAGATAAACTAGGTAATTATAGGTCTATTAGTCTAATGTCATTTGTGGGGAAGTTACTAGAATCTGTTGTTCTTCTTCTTCTTAGGCAGTCCCTCGGAACCGAGGATGACTTGCTTCCACATTAAAAATGAGTTCTCAGGTGACTGATGAGTCCAATGCAGGACCTACAGTCTCTGTCACAGGTGGGGCAGACGGTGGTTGAAGGGGCGGGTGGGTGGGGTGCTTGGGTTGACGTGCGCTCCTTACGTTGTCTGCGCTTGGCTTCCACTTGCTCCCGGCGAAGAGACTCGAGGTGTTTGGCGCCTTCCCTGATGCTTCTCCTCCATTTTGTGCAGTCTTGGGCCAGGGATTCCCAGGTGTCAGTGGAGGCTTCAAGGAGGCTTTGAGGGTGTCCTTGAAGCATTTCCTCTGCCCACCTGGGGCTCTCTTGCCGTGTTGGAGCTCTGAGTAGAGCGCTTGTTTTGGGAGTTTCGTATCGGGCATGCGGACGATGTGACCCATCCATCGGAGCTGATCGAGCGTGGTCAAAGCTTTGATGCTGGGGATGTTGGCCTAAGCGAGAACACTGACGTTGGTGCACCTATCCTGCCAATGGATTTGTAGGATCTTGTGGAGGCAGCGTTGGTGATACCTCTCCAGTGCTTTGAGGTGCCTGCTGTACATGGTCCATGTCTCTGAGGCATACAGCAGGGCAGGTATCACTGCTGCTCTGTAGACCATGAGCTTAGTGCCGGGGAGGTGTGATCGGCAGAGAGGGGGTAGGGAAAGCCAACTCCAACAGTACCCTCCTCCTGTCGAAATGCTCAGAACATGGCCTTGTCATAACCAACACCTTGTTCTGTCAGAGAGACAAGTACAAGGCTTCATGGCAGCACCCTCGCTCCAAGCACTGGCATCTGCTGGACTACGTCATCGTCCGAGCGAGGGACCACAAGGACGTCCGCATCACTCGCGCCATGACAGGAGCTGACGACTGCTGGACAGACCACCGCCTAATCCGCTCTGTCATCTCCATCAATGTAACCCCAAAACAGCGGCGGCAACAGAAACAATGCCGCAGGAAAATCAACGCTGGAGCACTCAAAGACCCCGCCAAGAAAGCCCTATTCAGCCTGCGCCTCACAACCAACCTGACAACTCCCAGTGATGCAAAGACACAGAGTGTCCACAGCGCCTGGTCTGCACTCAAGGCCTCCATAATCAGCACCTGTGAAGAGACGCTCGGTCACTCGACCAGGAAACACCAAGACTGGTTCGATGAGAATGACTAGGAGATTCAGGAGCTAATAAGCCACAAGCGCAAGGCATTCCTGATCTGGAAACAGCAACACAACTTGAGAGCAAGAAAGCAGCTCTACAGAGTCCTGAAGGCCGAGGTCCAACAAGAAACTCGCGATCTAAAGAACAGATGGTGGGTGGAGAAAGTGCAGGAGATCCAGCAGCTAGCCGATAACCACGGTGTGTGTGGATCCTTTAGTGCAGTCAAGACCATCTACGGCCCAAACATCCAAGGTCCCACCCCACTGTGGGCCAAGAATGGAGAGGTACTCATCAAGAACAGAGAGGCAGTCAGTGCCCGCTAGAAGGGGCACTTCAAAGATCTCCTTAGCCGAGACTCTGTCTTTGACGCGTGTGTCCTCAACTCCATCCCGCAGCATGCTACCCGCCACCATCTTAGCACAACCCCAGCCCGACATGAGGTTTGAAAGGCCATCCGACAACTGAAGAACAACAAAGCCTCAGGAGCAGATGGAATCCCTGCCGAGACAGTAAAGCATGGCTGAGAAGCACTACTGGTGCAAATTCATGAACTCATTTCTCTTATCTGGAAGGAGGAGGGCATGCCAGGGGATCTCAGAGATGCCGTAATTGTGACCATCTTCAAGAAAGGTGACAAGTCCGATTGCAGTAATTACAGAGGAGTTTCCCTGCTGTCTGCCACAGGGATCGCAAGAATCCTCCTCAATTGCCTTCTCCCAGTGGCCGAAGAGCTCCTCCCAGAGGCGCAATGCGGATTCCGCCCACTAAGGGGCACAATGGACATGATCTTCACTGTGCGTCAATTACGAGAGAAATGCACAGAGCAGCACCAAACACTGTACATGGCCTTCTTTGACCTCACAAAGGCCTTCAACACTGTCAAACGTGAGGGATTATGGAGTGTCCTCCTCAAATTCGGCTGCCCTCAAAAGTTTGTCACCATCCTCCGCCTGCTTCATGACGACATGCAAGCCATGATCCTGACCAACGGATCCACCACAGACCCAATTCATGTATGGACCGAGGTCAAGCAAGGCTGTGTCATCGCACCAACGCTCTTCTCGATTTTCCTTGCTGCAATGCTCCATCTCACCCTTAATCTGTTATTAGGGACAAAGTGACTGAGCATTTGGACAAACATAAACTGATCAGAGCGAACCAGCATGGATTTGTAATGGCTAATTCATGTCTAAGGAACCTAGTTGATTTTTTTTTGAGGAGGTACCAAACGTGCGGGGAGAAATTCGGTATCGCCCCATTTGGGGCGCTAGTATTGGCGGTACGCAAAGTTTAGCGCCAGGCGCAATTTATCGCCACCTCGAGTGATATTGGGTTGCAGCGCCCCTGAAGGTGATTGCGGCGCTAAATCAGGCACTGCACGGTACTCTTAAGGCGTTAATCAATAATCGATTTCCCCGAGACACGCTGGCGCCGGCCAGCTCTTAAAGGGGCGGGTCAATTAACATCAGCAGCCACACTCTGCGCCTTGTAGGCCTCAAAATCGGCGGTGACCTACCTGTGGCGTTCAAAACTTCCAAGACATGGAGAGGGTCAGGGAGAGAGCGCAGCGCTTTAGCGATGGGGCATTGGATGCTCTGGTTGGCGCAGTGAAGCGCCGGCGAGCTATGCTGTACCCCGAGAATGGCAGGAGGCCTCATCAGAGCGAATACCGCAGAGCTTGGAGGGTTGTTTCCCAAAGAGTCACCTCCAGCAGCATGGTGCCCAGGACTCCTGTGCAATGCAGGAAGAAGTTCAACGACCTCACTCGGGGCGTTAGGGTGAGTGCCTTTTTCACAATCATCTTCATCCCTCCATCTGCACCTGACTTTATGGCCAGAGGGTGCGCGAAGCCCCAATGGCCATCTGTCAGCCAGCACCCATGGCCCTTTCTGGAAGCACACACGCACATTCAGCTCAGTGCATAATGTAAGGGCTATTCTACCATGGGGGGGCATGTAATCTCAGCTCAGGGCAGCATGTTTCATCACTTCCCGTCCTTTCTCCTGCAGGCCAAGCTGGCCAGGAACCGTAGGGAGCAGCTTCGCACCGGAGGAGGCCGGCCTCACCTGCAGACCCTCAAAGACCTCGAGGAGCGAGTCCACCAGATGGTTGGAAGCCGGATGAGTGGTCCTGTCACCTCTGGAGCTGCCGACCCCATTGTGCACAGCGATGGTAAGGTCATCACCTTTTTGAACTCTCTCCTTCCACTTGTTCCCCCCACCAGCATGCTTTTTCACTTTGGACCCAAGTCAGCGCATTGCAGCACTCGTGCATCCCTTGCTGCCACCCTGTCCTTTCGCTAAAGCCACTCTTCAACCTCCCTGCTTTCAGATGCTGTATCACCAGCTCGGGAGCCGGGCCCTCAAGCTGCCACTGCCACTGACTCTGGAGGCGACGAGCAGGAGGAATCCGGACCATCCCTACCACCCTCAGGCGAGCCAGCCCATCTGCAGACTGGGGAGACTACTTCCCTGGAGGGGAGCGGGGGGAATGCTCTGAGGAGGAACCAATTCCAGGAACCAGCGGGCTGCAGCAATGCAAGGGGGGTAGGGAAGCTCAGGGGCCGTCTCCCCGGAGGGCGAGTCAGGCCACGAGTGCTGCTGCACAGAGCGCAGAAGAGGTGCGTGCCCTCGCAGAAATGAGCGCCCAGGCTGGGCTGAGGCACACTGAGCTCATGGCTGCAGTGGCAAGGATGCCTGAATCCATCGAGACACTGGCAAGGAGTGTCCAAGACTTCGGCGCAGCACAGACAAGGAGTGCGCAGGACTTCGGGGCAGCACAGGCAAGGAGTGCGCAGGACTTTGGGGCAGCACTGGAAAGGACTGTCCAGGGCTTCACCGAAGCACTGGCACCTGCCACGCAACTGCTGAGTGCTGCCACGCAGTCACTCGCTGGTCTCATGCAGACGCAGATTGAGGCCACGCGACCACTGACTGCTGCCACCCTCGCTGGATCAGGTAGGATTACCCGGGGCCCTTGCAGCACCAGGGCAGGCCAGCAATCTATGGACCATCCGATTGCTGCGCATGCTGCGGTGCTGCCCCGTCAGAGTGCCAGTGTGTCGGCCGACCAGGGAGCTGCTGTCCGCTCTCAGGATGACAGCATTCCTGATGCCACCGCTGGCACGTCTCCACTGCAGCTGCCACCACCTGCAGGACAGACTGCTTCCACCCATGCACAGTTGGAGCAGTCAGCAGCCGGGCCCTCCAGGCCCAGAGGTCGTCCAGGCCGTCCCTCGGGGGCATCTGCGCTTTCGGATAGTCAGCAGGCCTCCCCCAGCCTTGCTCCAGCCACTGGGGTCCCATTACGGAGGAGCTGCAGGGAGGGAAGGGGCCAATCTCGCAAGAGAAGCAGATCACCATCAAGGGGGAAAGAGTAGAAGGTGCTGCTGAAACGTCTTATTTGTAGAAATCAAGGCCGAGGATGCTGGTCTGAATGTTAGTTATGTTTTGGACAGTCTCCCAGGTGTGCGAGCCACTTATGTGGCAGTCTGTTTGTTTTGCTTTCTGTTGCCATTGCTTTGTCTTGTTGGAAGGAAGCGCATTTTGTACAATAAACAACTTTCTTTATTTACAATGGCCATGTCTGCTATTTACATGCATTTTGCCCTTCACAGGCTTTGGGGTATCAGAACGGTTCCATTCCTGTTCTTGGAATGACAGCAAGCATTCCGTGAGAGGGGCCTAGAAGCGACTTCTGATCAGCCTCTGACGGACGGCCCTTCCAGTTTGTGCCTCCCTCCCATCTTGGTCCTCCTCCTCCTCTTCCTCCTCCTCCTCCTCCTCTGCTGGTGCTTCAATGGCTGGTGGCATTGGCTGGGTGCGTAGGATGGCGAGGTTATGCAGCATGCAACAGACTACGATGAAGTGGGAGACTCGCTCTGGTGAGTACTGCAAGGTGCCTCCGGAATGGTCCAGACAGCGGAACCGCTGCTTCAGCACACCGATTGTGTGCTCCACAATGTTACTCGTCGCCTGATGGCTCGCATTGAAGTGCTCTTCAGCAGGAGTGCTGGGCGAACGGAGCGGGGTCATCAGCCATGGGCACAGAGGATAGCCCTTGTCACCAAGAAGCCAGCCTCCTGGGTGAGCCGGGGCCTCGAATAGGTCTGCAACTGAAGTCTGGCGCAGGATGAAGGCGTCGTGGCTGCTGCCAGGGAACTGCGCATTGACTGCGAGGATCAGCTGTTGGTGGTCACAGACCAGCTGGACATTCAAGGAATGGAAGCCCTTGCGGTTGCGGAACTCCTCCGGATGCAATACAGGCGCTTGCAAAGCCACGTGCGTGCAGTCAATGGCACCCTGCACCATGGGGAAGTCCGCTATTGCTGTGAAGCCCTCTGCGCGCTCCCGCTGCTTGTCCGGGGTCATTGGGGAGGAGATGTACTGCCGCCTCCTTTTAAACAGGGCATCAGTCACTTGACGGATGCAGCAATGCACCGCAAACTGCGAGATGTTGGCTATGTCCCCAGTTGCGGCCTGAAAGGAGTCGCTTGCGTAGAAGTTTAGGGCAACAGTCATCTTCACAGCCACCGACAGAGATGTCCTGCTGCAGATCTGGCTGAATCAGGTGGCACAACTCAGTCACCACCTCCTTTCTAAAGTGCAGCCTTCTGATACACTGCTCCTCCGACATGTCCATGTAGGAAAACTGCTGTCGGAAAACCCTGGCAGCGTAAGGTCTGGTGTGGTGACATCTGTTGGCCCTCCTCCGTCTGGCCATGCCTGCCCCTCTCTCCCTGCATCTCTGTGCCCTTTCCAGATGATTCAGCAGCAGGACGGTCCCCTCCAATGGGGCCCCCATAATAAGTGCGCACAGAAAGTTTCCCTGTTTGAAATGCTCACCAACAGCAAGGTGATGGTCAGAAGGCTGAACTTCTTCTGCCAGCGCTGGCTTAGTGGTGAAATGGCTCTCAGTGTGCAGCTCAGCAACTCTCTGTAACTCTCGAAGAAGTTGTGCTCCAAAAATGGCTGCCGCTTTTATACCACAGCAGTCCCCTTTAAAGAACGCCCCCCCAGCCCGACAGCGACTGGGGAACATTCCAGGTAAGTTGTCCTTATTAGCGCCAGGCGGAACAGAGGGGGGCGCCACTGAATTTCCGGTCCAGGGCGCCCAAAAGGCGTTGCACACTGAAATGACGTCATGATCTGCCTGCGCCCGTGAGCGGGCGCTAAGATTTAGTGCCGGCGCTAAATGTCCGCTCAATATGGGAAGAGGCGCAGGGTTCACTGCGCCCGGGTGCTAGTTGGTTACCGCCCCACTTCTCGGCCTCTTCAGGCGCTAATGGTGGCGCAACCAACCGAATTTCTCCCCCGTGGTGTATATGGATGTTATTTATATGGACTTCCAGAAGGCATTCGACAAGGTTTCACATAAGAGACTGTTAACAAAAATGAGAGCTCATTGAATTGGAAACAACCTATTGATATGGGTAGGGAAATGGTTAGGAGGTAGGGACACAGTATGGATACTAGGTATGTAATCTAAGGGCTAAAAATTCGGTGGCGCCGCGTTTGGGGCGCCAATCTCGCCTGGGCGCTGGAATTTGCGCTCCGGGCGGAGCCGCTTGCGCCTTCCCGATATTCAGTTGGAGCGCCCCAAGAGGGACTCGGGGCGCTGCTCGAGGCTCCCCACGTCCCGCTTGGGGCGCTCAAACTGAATATTGCAGCGCTACGTGCCGCAGCGCCACACACTGCGGCACGGTGCACTGCGGTACTGCAGGCCCTCCTCCCCTTCTTAAGGGGGAGGGGCCTGCACCAGCGCGATGTCCGATCGCGAGTGCCGGCAAAAGAGCCTGGCACCGAGGACAAGTGCCGGGCTCTCGGGACACAGCCGGCACTGCCCGGGGGGGGGGATCAGGAGGCTGGGGATGGAGGTGCTGGCAGGCGGCCACCGAAAAAATGGCCGCCCCGCACCTCCACCTTAATTTCCGCCACTACCGCCACAGGTAGGCCCCGTGAACCGGGCGCAATTTGCGATCGACGTTACAGAGGCGGGCGCGACCAAATATCGTGATCAGGGTGGTAGCGGGGTGCTGCGCCCACCGATGATGTCATCGGTGGTGGCGCAGCGCAACAGGCTAACGCCGCCATTAGCGCCCTGCTAAATATCGCGGAAGGCACGGCTAGTGGCGCTAAAGCCACTGAGTGCCCTCTTTAGGCGCTAACTGGTGGCACAGCCCACCGAATTTCTAGGCCGTGTCAGGATGTGACTAGTGGTATCCCCCAGCGATCTGTACCAGTGCCACAGCTTTTCACTGTAAACATAGAAACATAGAGATAGGAACAGGAGTAGGCCATTCGGCCCTTCGAGCCTGCTCCGCCATTCAATGAGATCATGGCTGATCTTCGTCTGAGATCATAGCTGATCTTACCAGTTCAGTACCCCGTCCCCGCCTTTTCTCCGTAACCCTTAATCCCCTTAGCCTTCAGAAATATATCCAATTCTCTCTTGAAAATATTTATTGAATTAGCCTTCACAGCCCTCTGTGGCAGGGAATTCCACAGGCTCACCACTCTTTGAGTGAAGAAATTCTTCCTCATCTCTGTTTTAAATGATTTGCCCGCTATTTTTAGACTGTGGCCCCTGGTTCTGTGCTCCCCTGCCATTGGAAACATTCTCTCTGAACTCAGCCTGTCCAGGCCTGCCATAATTTTATATGTTTCGATGAGATCCCCTCTCAATCTTCTAAACTCCAGTGAGTACAAGCCCAAACTATTCAATCTCTCCTCGTAGGTCATTCCCGCCATTCCAGGTATCAGCCTGGTGAATCGCCGCTGCACTCTTTCCATGGCAAGAACATCCTTCCACAGATGGGGCGACCAAAACTGTACACAATACTCCAGATGCGGTCTCACCAGCACCTTGTACAGCTGTAGTAAGGTATCCCTATTCCTATACTCGAACCCCCTTGATATGAAGGCCAACATACCATTTGCCTTCTTAATCGCCTGTTGCACCTGCATGCTCTTCTTCAGTGACTGGTGCACAAGAACACCCAGGTCCCTCTGCACTTCCCCATCTCCCAATCTATTGCCATTTAGATAATAATCCACCCTCCTGTTTTTACCCCCAAAGTGGATAACCTCGCATTTATCCACATTATAGTGCATCTGCCACGTATCCGCCCATTCCCCCAACCTGTCCAAATCGCACTGTAGCCTCCTGACATCCTCATCAGAGCCCACCCCTCCTCCTAGTTTAGTGTCGTCAGCGAATTTGGAAATATTGCATCCAATTCCCTGATCCAGATCATTTATATATATTGTGAACAGCTGGGGTCCCAGGACAGATCCTTGCGGCACCCCGCTGGTCACTGCCTGCCACTCCGAAAACGAGCCGTTTATTCCAACTCTCTGTTTTCTATCCGCCAGCCAGTTCTCTATCCACGTTAATACTTTGCCCCCAATCCCATGAGCCTTAATTTTGCATGATAATCTTTTGTGTGGAACCTTATCGAAGGCTTTCTGGAAGTCAAGGTACACCACATCCACTGGCTCTCCCCCATCTATTTTACCAGTTACTTCCTCAAAAAATTCCAGCAGATTAGTCAAACACGATTTACCCTTTGCAAATCCATGTTGACTCTGTCCGATCCTTTCCCCATTTGTCAAGTGCTCCGCTATTTTATCCTTAATAATGGACTCTAGCATTTTGCCCACAACCGATGTAAGGCTTACTGGTCTATAATTCCCTGCTTTCTCTCTACCCCCCTTTTTAAGTAGTTGTGAATGACTCAGATGAAAGAAAGGGCAGCACGGTGGCATAGTGGTTAGCACTGTTCCCTCACAGCGCCAGGGACCCGGGTTCGAATCCGGCCTCGGGCGACTGTCTGTGTGGAGTTTGCACATTCTCCCCGTGTTTGCATGGGTTTACTCCGGGTGCTCCGGTTTCCTCCCACAGTCCAAAGATGTGCGGGTTAGGTTGATTGGCTATGATAAATTGACCCTTAGTGTTAGGGGGATTAAATACGTGGGGTTACAGGGATAGGGTGGGATATTGTGTTGGTGTAGGGGTTACGGGGATCAGGTGGGATATGTGTCGGTGCAGGCTCGATGGGCTGAAATTGCCTCTATCTGCACTGTGGGGTTTCTGTGATTCTGTGAATAGACGGCCGTATATCTAAATTTGCTGACGACACTGAGTTAGGCCAAATCACGAGTGACGAGAGAGGAGAGCATCTAACATGACAGCAGCCAATGTGTCAACTGTTGATGTTTATGATTATTTCGATTAAGGACCATTTTGAAAGGTGTGGGATGGATTATTCTGGAACTCTTCCATCCTCTAATCTAGCCTTGTCTTAGAAGATACTTCTGCAAGGCACTGGCAGGCCTATTAAATGACCATATATAAAAATAGCAAATTGGAATGTTTGCGCAAAGTATGAATGGAATCCTCTGCTTGTAAGATAGAGTCCTTCTTGTTCACGTGTAGTCTAATCAATTCTTCCTGTGTATTCCAGAGGATCCAAAGTTATCGGAAGCGGCTGGTGGTATGCATAACAGGGCTTAATTCTATTTTTTTTAAAAGAGAGCTGAATAAATATCTGATTAGGAATGGGTTTAAAAGGAAAAGGGACAAGCATAGAGTGAATTAATCAAACAGACCATAATGGTTCCAGTCCCAGTGGGATGGAAAGATGTCACTGTGGAATGCGACTCGCCAGGGTTGAATAATGGGGATTCAAAGGAGTCGTAAGTAAATGCAGATGTGACAGACTTGTTTTCAACTTGAAAGGGAAGGAATTTTCTTACTTGTCCTAAAATTCGATTTTTTGCTTCAATTGAAAGTTCAATCATTGCTCTTTGATCTACCTGATACCCACATGAGGATCATCCGCCGAGAATTTCCTCGAAGCTGCTCTGGCACCGTGGTTGTAACTTTGGCAGAAGTGTGGTGGAAATTGTTAGATCCGTGTATCTTGATGTTGTGTGTCCTTCAATAATTAGACAAGAGACTGCAGGGAACAATCAACAGGTGTTTACTGGATGAGGGTTACTCTAAAACTAACTGTACAGATCTCAGGGTTTATATACAGGTGTGGTCACTGCCGGTACTACAGTATACAGGAGCTGTAAAAAGTAGTTCTCCCCTTAAAGGTACATACACTACAATTCCTCCCCTTTTAGATTTACCGTACCTTAACATTCATTTAACAATTAAATATCAACTAATTACAATTAACACTTTTAACATGCAACATTAACTGAAAATAGTCTATTTATAAATTCAGTCTTTGGGGAGGCTTCCTGATCCTTTCTGGATAGCGTCTTTCCTGAGTGTCTTGCTCTTGGTGCGGAGGCGATTCTGGCCCCCTGTCGTCGGTTGGTTCATCAGCTTCCGATGCTACTGTTTCTGGGGTAGATGCTACCTGTACGGCGGGTTCATCACCAGGTACGCGAGACATGGGGTTGACTCGTTCCTGTGACTCTAGGATCTGGTCAACATGGCGTCTCACAATGTTCTCCCCAACATCCACTGTGTACATTAATGGCCCCTGCCATGTGCATATCGTTCCTGGTTGCCATTTCTCTGTTCGGTAGTCGCGGGCCAGGACTGGTTGCCCTACATTGAAGCTCCTTGTCGGCTTCTCATTGATGTGCTGGAATTGCTTATTCTCAACATCTCTTCGTACATTTGGTCTGAGCAAATCCAGACGAGATCTCAACCTTCGGTTAAAGAACATCATGGCCGGGGTCTGGTTGGTGACTGCATGTGTCGCATTTCTGTAGGCTAACAGGAAATTGTCCACCTTATGCTGCAGTGGAATGTCGTCATCGCACATGGCCCTTACTGCTTTTTTAAAGGTTTCTACGAACCTCTCAGCCAATCCATTTGTGGCTGGATGATGCGAGGCGGATGTGTAATGCCTTACCCCATTCCTTCTCATAAATCTTCGAAACTCTTCGGACACAAACTGTGGTCCGTTATCAGAGCAAATCTGCTCTGGCAAGCCGTTCCTGGCAAATATGGTCCGTAGGACTGCAATCGTTTTCTCCGTGGTGGTGGAGGACATTTTGATCACCTCAGGCCATTTCGAGTGCGCATCCACGGCTATTAAAAACATTGAGTCCATGAATGGACCAGCAAAATCAATATGCACCCGTTGCCATGGAGATGAGGGAAACTCCCATGGGTGTAGAGGGGCATGTGGTGGTGCATTTTGGACCTTATGGCATCCTGAGCAGCTCTTTGTCAGGTCCTCGATTTGCTGATCGATCCCCGGCCACCACACATAAGCCCTAGCAAGGCTTTTCATTTTCACCCCTCCCAGATGACCTTCGTGAAGCTCATTGAGCACTCTCTCCCTTAACTTGGGTGGAATTACCACTCGGGATCCACACATCAAGGTCCCCTGGCATACTGACAGCTGTTCTCTTCTGGATGAGAATGCTGGCAACAGTGAGTCGCCATGTGTTGGCCATCCCTTCACCGTCACCGACTAGAGCGGGCCTGTGTGGGAACACAGCATTGGCGGCAGTTCAAACCGGTGGCAGTGAGTCAGGAGCAGCCCGACTAGAGCGGGCCTGTGTGGGAACACAGCATCGGCGGCAGTTCAAACCGGTGGCAGTGAGTCAGGAGCAGCCCGACTAGAGCGGGCCTGTGTGGGAACACAGCATCGGCGGCAGTTCAAACCGGTGGCAGTGAGTCAGGAGCAGCATACCAATTCAACAGCAGGGGAGAGAGGTAAAAAGTAATCAAAGTGTGACGTCACCAGGAAGCAGGTAAGTGATTGGTTGGTGAGTATTTGGTTGGTGAGTATATCTCTTTTTTTTTTAACTTTAACTCTGGTTTATAGTTTCTAAGGTCTCTCTGGTGTAGCAGGGACTGTTGGTAAACCAATTAACTGTAGTGTAATTAGTGGGATTGATTGATTTAATTTAAATTCAATTAATTAAAGGGTAAGTCATGGCAGGACAGCCGGGCCCCGTGATCTGCTCCTCCTGCGATATGTGGGAACTCAGGGACACTTCCTGTGTCCCTGACAACTACATGTGCAGGAAGTGCATCCAGCTGCAGCTACTGACAGACCGCATTGCGGCGCTGGAGCTGCGATTGGACAAATACTGGAGCGTTCACGATGCTCAGGACAACGTGAATAGCATATTTACGGAGTTGGACACACCGCAGGTAGAGGTTGGACAGGAAGAAAGGGAACGGGTGACCAACAGGCAGAGTACTAGGCGCAGGCAGGTAGTGCAGGGGTCCCCTGTGGCCATCCCCCTCTCCAACAGATACACCACTTTGAGTACTGTTGGGGGGGATGGCTTGTCAGAGGAAGGCAGCAGCAGCCAACTTCCTGGCACCAGGGGTGGCTCTGCTGCACAGAATGGGAGGAAAAGGAGGGGTAGAGCGGTAGTAATAGGGGATTCAATTGTAAGGGGAATAGATAGGCGTTTCTGCGGCCGCAAACGAGACTCCAGGATGGTGTGTTGCCTCCCTGGTGCAAGGGTCAAGGATGTCTCCGAGCGACTCCAGAACATCTTGGAAGGGGAGGGTGAACAGCCAGTTGTCGTGGTGCATATAGGCACCAGCGATATAGGTAAAAAGCAGGATGAGGTCCTAAAAGCGGAGTATAGGGAGTTAGGAGATAAATTAAAAAACAGGACCTCAAAGGTAGTAATCTCAGGATTGCTACCAGTGCCACGTGCTAGTCAGAGTAGAAATAGAAGGATACTTCAGATGAATACGTGGCTAGAGGAATGGTGCCAGGGGAAGGGATTCAAGTTCCTGGGACATTGGAACCGGTTCTGGGGGAGGTGGGACCAGTTCAAACCGGACGGTTTGCACCTGGGCAGGGCTGGAACCAATGTCCTAGGGGGAGTGTTTGCTAGTGCTGTGGGGGAGGGTTTAAACTAAAATGGCAGGGGGTTGGGAACCTGAGCAGGGAGACAGAGGAAAGGGAAACAAGGATAAAAGCAAAAGATAGGAAGGAGAAAAACAAAAGTGGCAGTCAGAGAAATCAACGGTTTAAATCAAACATGGCCACAGTAAATAATAATTCTAATAGGTCTAAGAGCATTAAAAAAGCAAGCCTGAAGGCTTTGTGTCTTAATGCGAGGAGCATTTGTAATAAGGTGGATGAATTGGCTGCGCAAATAGAAGTAAACAAATACGATTTGGTTGGGATTACGGAAACGTGGCTCAAGGAAGGCCAGGACTGGGAACTCAACATATTCAGGAAAGATAGGCAAAAAGGAAAGGGAGGTGGGATAGCATTACTGGTTAAAGAAGGGATTAACACAATTATAATGAAAGATATTAGCTCTGATGAGGTGGAATCTGTATAAGTAGAATTGAGAAATACTAAGGGGAAAAAAACGTTAGTGGGAGTGGTTTATAGACCTCCAAACAGTAAGGCGGAGGTTGGGGATGGCATTAAAAGAGAAATTAAAGAAGCGTGCAATAAGGGCACAGCAGTCATCATGGGTGACTTTAATCTACATATAGATTGGGCCAACCAAATGAGTAACATTACTGTGGAGGAGGAATTCCTGGAGTGTTTACGGGATGGTTTCCTGGACCAATATGTCGAGGAACCAACCAGAGATCAGGCCATCTTAGACTGGGTATTATGTAACGAGAAAGGATTAATTAGCAATCTTGTTGTAAGAGGCCCCTTGGGTCAGAACGATCATAATATGATCGAATTCTTCATTAAGATGGAGAATGAAGTAGTTGACTCGGAGACTAGGGTCCTCAATTTAAATAAAGGAAATTATGATGGTCTGAGGAGCGAGTTGGGTAGGATTGATTGGGGAATGGCACTCAAAGGGTTGACGATGGATAGGCAATGGCAAACATGCAAAGACCGAATGGATGAACTACAGAATTTGTTCATCCAAGTTTGGCATAAAAATAAAACAAAAAAGGTGACCCAACCGTGGCTAACAAGGGAAATTAGGGATAGCATAAGGTCCAAGGAGAGGGCATATAAATTGGCCAGAAAAAGCAATAATCCTGAGGATTGGGAGCAGTTTAGGATTCAACAAAGGAGGACAAAGGGATTCATTAAGAAAGGGAAAATAGAATATGAGAGTAAGCTTGCAGAGAACATAAAAACTGACTGTAAAAGCTTTTATAGATATGTGAAGAGAAAAAGATTGGTGAAGTCAAGCGTAGGTCCCTTGCAGTCAGAATCGGGGGAATTTATAATGGGGAACAAAGAAATGGCAGACCAACTAAATACATATTTTGGTTCTGTCTTCACAAAGGAGGACACAAATAACCTCCCAGAGATGCCGGGGAACATAGGGTCTGATGAAAGGGTGGAACTGAAAGAAATCAGTATTTGTAGGGAAATGGTGTTAGGAAAATTGATGGGACTGAATGCCGATAAATCCCCAGGGCCTGATAATCTACATCCCAGGGTACTTAAGGAAGTGGCCCTAGAAATAGTAGATGCATTGCTGGTCATCTTCCAGAACTCGATAGACTCTGGAACGGTACCCATGGATTGGCGGGTAGCTAATGTTACCCTACTATTCAAAAAAGGTGGTAGAGAAAAGGCTTGACATTGGTAGTGGGGAAAATGCTAGAGTCCATTATAAAAGATGTAATAGCAGAGCACTTGGAAAGCAGTGACTGGATCGGACAAAGTCAACATGGATTTACAAAAGGTAAATCATGCTTGACTAATCTACTGGAATTTTTTGAGGATGTAACTGGTAAAATAGATAAGGGAGAACCAGTGGATGTGGTGTATTTGGACTTTCAGAAGGCTTTCGATAAGGTCCCGCATAAGAGGTTAGCATGCAAAATTAAGGCACATGGGATTGGGGGCAAGGTATTGACTTGGATAGAGAACTGGTTGGCGGACAGAAAGCAAAGAGTTGGAATAAACGGGTCATTTTCCGAGTGGCAGGCAGTGACTAGTGGGATACCGCAAGGAACGGTCCTAGGACCCCAGCTGTTCACAATATATATTAATGATCTGGACGAGGGAATTGGATGTAATATCTCCAAATTTGCAGATGACACAAAGCTGGGGGGGAGGGTATGCTGTGAGGAGGATGTCGTGAAACTCCAGCACGATTTGGACAGGTTGGGTGATTGGGCAGAAACTTGGCAAATGCACTATAATGTGGATAAATGTGAGGTTATCCACTTTGGTGGCAAAAACAGGAAGGCAGATTATTATTTGAATGGTAATAGATTGGGAGAAGGGGAAGTGCAAAGAGACCTGGGTGTTCTTGTGCACCAGTCGCTGAAGGTAAGCATGCAGGTGCAGCAGGCGGTTAAGAAGGCAAATGGTATGTTGGCCTTCGTAGCAAGAGAGTTCGAGTGCAAGAACAAGGATGTCTTGCTGCAGATTTACAGGGCCTTGGTGAGACCACACCTTGAGTATTGTGTGCAGTTTTGGTCGCCTTACCTGAGGAAGGACGTTCTTGCCATGGAAGGAGTGCAGCGAAGATTCACCAGGCTGATACCTGGGATGGCAAGAATGACGTATGAGGAGAGATTGTGTCGATTGGGCTTATACTCACTGGAGTTTAGAAGATTGAGAGGAGCTCTCATCGAAACCTATAAAATTCTGTCAGGCCTGGACAGACTAGATGCAGGAAGGATGATTCTGATGGCCGCGGAGTCCAGAACCAGGGGTCA
Source organism: Somniosus microcephalus (assembly GCF_052327205.1). NCBI lineage: Eukaryota > Metazoa > Chordata > Chondrichthyes > Squaliformes > Somniosidae > Somniosus > Somniosus microcephalus. The sequence continues at coordinate 225,660,041 of NC_140995.1, forward strand.
TAGTCTAAGGATAAGGGGTAAGCCATTTAGGACTGAAATGAGGAGGAATTTCTTCACCCAGAGAGTGGTGAACCTGTGGAATTCTCTGCCACAGAGGGCAGTGGAGGTCAGTTCATTAAGTATATTCAAGAAAGAGTTGGATATATTTCTTAAGGCTAAAGGGATCAAGGGATACGGGGAGAAGGCAGGGACCGGGTACTGAATTTGGATGATCAGCCATGATCTCATTGAATGGCGGAGCAGGCTCGAAGGGCCGAATGGCCTACTCCTGCTCCTATCTTCTATGTATCTATACCCGAGACAGTGTCGGGTCATTTTGGGTCTCCTTCTCTATATCAGCGTTAGTTACTGGCAAGCGTTCAATTATTGTTGAATGAAATATTTTGACAGGGTCCACTTCTGGTGCTTCCTCCGCAGTGGGCAGTGGCAGGCATGATAGCCCATCAGCGTTTCCATGCTGTTTCGTGCCCTTATACTCGATTTCATATTGGTTCGCCCCTAGAAAAAGGGACCATCTTTGTAGCCGTTGCGCAGTCATCACCGGAACGCCCTTCTTTGGATTAAAGATGGAGACAAGTGGTTGGTGGTCAGTCAGCAAGGTGAACTTCTGCCCGTGCAGATAGTGATTGAACTTTTTCACTCCCCACACTAGGCTGAGGGCCTTCCTGTCAATCTGGGCGTAGTTACGCTCGGCTGAGGTTAGTGACCGAGACGCAAAAGCTACTGGCCTCTCCGAGCCGTCCGGGAATTTGTGCGACAGCACCGCTCCAATGCCATAGGGTGATGCATCACGCGCCAACCGAATTGGTAGTGCTGGGTTGAAATGAGCCAACACCTCTTTTGATGTGATCAATGCTTTGCTCTTCTGGAAAGCTCGTTTACATTCGTCAGTCCACTTCCATGGTACCCCTGTTTGCAGTAGGGTGTTCAGTGGGTGTAGGACTGTCGACAAATTCGGCAAGAACTTATGGTAGTAGTTCACCAGCCCGAGGAACGACCTCAGTTGTGACACAGTTTCCGGTGCTGGAGCCTTGACTACTGCCTCAATCTTTTCAGGGGACTTATGTAACTCCTCTTCATCATTAACGTGGCCACAATACGAGATCTGCTTCTGGAAAAACTCGCATTTGTGGCGATTAGCTCGGAGCCCATATTCCTTCAATCTAGTGAGCACCTGCTCCAGGTTGGCGAGGTGATCACTGTCATTTTCGCCCGTGACCAGGATGTCGTCCAAATAACACTGGGTCCCTGGAATCCCTTGCAGGACTTGATCCATTGCCCTTTGCCAAATAGCCAGAGCTGATGCTACCCCGAACACCAGCCGGTTGTATTGGTAGAGACCTTTATGAGTGTTGATCGTGAGGTACTGTTTCGAGGCTTCTTCTACCTCCATTTGCAGGTACGCCTGGGCTAGATCAATCTTAGTGAAGCGTTTCCCTCCAGATAGCGAGGCGAAAATATCTTCAATCCGCGGAAGCGGATATTGTACCGTGTGAAGGACTGGGTTCACTGTCACCTTAAAGTCCCCACAGATGCGAACCTTCTTTGGTTCCCCAGGCGTATTACTCAACGACCTCTTCATTACAGGAACGATGGGTGTAGCCCACTCGCTCCAGTCCACTTTGGACAGTACTCCTGAACGTTCCAAACCTTCCAGCTCTGCTTCGACGGCTGGGCGGATCGCATAAGGCATCGGTCTGGCCTTAAAAAACTTTGGGCTTGCATTTTCCTCTATTTTGATCGTCGCTATTATGCCTTTTAGTGTTCCGAGTCCCTGCTGGAACACTTCTTGTGCGTCAGTTAGCATTTTTGACAGTCGTCCAGGTGTGACATCGTCATCCTTTTTGGCATCTACAGTCAGTGCTTGTATGGAATGCCAATCTAGCTGTATCTTCCGGATCCATTCACGTCCTAGTAGTGGTGGTCCTCCATCTGGCAATACATATAGGTCCATTTTTGGTGTTTCCTTGCCATTATATATAACGTTCACCCTTATTTTTCTTTTGGGGTAGACTTTTTGCCCCGTGTACGTCTTCAAGGCAATCTCTGTATCTCTCAAGGGTATATGTGAGAATAGCCGCTTGTAGTCCCTTCGGTTTATGACTGTTAGGGCTGATCCTGTGTCCAATTCCATTTTCACTTGGACTCCGGCTTTCTTGAGCGTGACCCAGATAGTTTGGTGATCCTCCATTTTGATCACATTATGTAGTTTCAGACAACCCAGCTCCTTGCTTCCGGAGTCTGTATCACTTTTCTGTTCATCTGAACTACTCTCCGTCACCTTATGTACCTTCTTGTACTTCTCCTGTGGAGATTTCTTGCTGCTGGTTTTCTTTCCCGACCTGCAGACTCTTGCTATGTGTCCTACTTTCCCACACTGTCTGCACACTTAGTCCTTGAACCAGCAATCCTTATGGTTGTGTGTTGTTCTGCCGCAGTGAAAGCACTTCACTGTTCCGTATGACATTTCATTTGTGCCATATTCTTGCGGTCTCCGTTGTATCTCTGCCGCGCCCCGTGCTGCTGCTTCGTGTGATACTGCCATGCTGAAAGCCTTGTCCAGCGTAAGATCCTTTTCTGATAGAAGCCGTTTCTGGGTTCCTTCACTTTGAAGCCCACACACAAAGTTGTCCCTTAAAGTATCTGCTAGTCCCGTTCCAAACTGGCAGTGTTTCGATAGCTTGCGCAGTTCCGTTAAAAACTCAGCATTACTTTCATCTTTATGCTGGTTCCTTTTGTGAAACTTAAATCTTTCTGCTATCAGCAGCGGTGTGGGGTTTAAGTGGTCCTGTAGGATTGACACTATGTTTTCAAAATCCTTTTCCACTGGCTTCTCTGGGGTTACTAGGTTTCGCAGTAAGCCATACGTTTTTGCACCCATTGAATTCAATAATACCAGCGCTTTCCTGTCATCTGGCACTTCATTCACCTTGCAGTACACTTCTATGCGTTCGACATATGTCGTCCAATCTTCGACTTCATTGTCGAACGCTGTGACACTGCCACTCTTCGGCATCCCTGGGTGTGGTTAGACTGGCTCAAAATGGCATCTCCCGCGCTCTCCCTTCTTCTCCGCTGCGGCTCAAAATGGCGTCTCCCGCACTTTCCTTTCTTCCCCGCTGACGCTGCTCGGCCCTTGAACACCGACTGCGCTCTGCGCGTTTTCCTGCGCGCCTCTCTCTCTCGTTGACGCTGCTCGGCCCTTGAACACCGGCTGCGCTCTGCTCTCTCTCGCTGACGCCGCTCGGTCCTGAACACCGGCCGCGCCCTGTGCGCTCTACCCTCTCTCTTCTCCCGTCGACGCCGCTCGGTCCTGTACACCGGCTGCGCCCTGTGCGCTCTACCCTCTCTCTTCTCCCGTCGATGCTGCTCGGCCTTTTTCTGTGCCATCGGTCGGCTCTAGCCACCGCTGTCCGGGATGGGTCTGCGCCGTACCTGTTGCCAGCCCTTTTCGCTGGACCACCGTGACTGGAGAACCAAGCCCGGCTCTCGACACCTCCCCTGCGATGCTCAAATCTCCGCTGGATGACTGGGGGGTTTCCCGTGGTCGACGCCCGTGCTTCTGGACTCGGCCTTCTTCTTTCACTGTTCTCCAGGAGCGAATCCCTGGGAGGTGATGCAGAGTTGCAGGTAGGTTTGAATCCCATCCTCGTCGCCAATGTTAGATCCGTGTATCTTGATGTTGTGTGTCCTTCAATAATTAGACAAGAGACTGCAGGGAACAATCAACAGGTGTTTACTGGATGAGGGTTACTCTAAAACTAACTATGCAGATCCCTACTCAGGGTTTATATACAGGTGTGGTCACTGCCGGTACTACAGTATACAGGAGCTGTAAAAAGTAGTTCTCCCCTTAAAGGTACATACACTACAGAAATTACATAGGATTACATAGGATGTACAGCACAGAAACAAGCCATTCGGCCCAACCAGTCCATGCTGGCGTTTATGCTCCACTCGAGCCTTCTCCCGTCCTTTGTCATCTAACTCTATCAGCATACCCCCCTTTTCCCTCATGTGTTTATCCAGCCTCCCCTTAAATGCATCTATACTATTCACTTCAACCACTCCCTGTGGTAGCGAGTTCCACATTCTCACCACTCTCTGGGTAAAGAAGTTTCTTCTGAATTCCCTATTTGATTTCTTGGTTACTATCTTATATTAATGGCCTCTGGTTTTGCTTTTCCCCACAAGGGGGACTGTGTGGTGATTGTAAGAATACTGTATGGTGATGCTGGTTACTGCAGTAGTATCTGGGTTTGAATCCAGCTCAGGCTGATGGTAAACAAAAGGGCCCTCTCTCTGCTGCCTGGAAGGGCCTTATGTGAGATGAATGTGCAGCAGTCTTGACCCAGTTCCAGACACAACATCCGACCATAATTGTAGTTTTTTTTTGGCGTGTGTGTCTAGTCAGCTCTGCCCCTGACTGCCTCTGAACGGTTCGAATCGCTCCACACCCCTGGGTTCTAGACACCGGACTTAGGTACAGGCGACGATACAGAAAATTGAGTAGACAAGAGGTTTGGTGCAAGAAAACCAAAATTTTATTAAAAGGCTGAATAAAACACAATACTACTGAGAATTACTGGTATAGTTACAGGCGTAAAACAGTTAGTACACTTATGTGGGAATGGGGAACACACGGCACATCGAGGGAAACAAATACACTAAAAATCCCCTTATCCTTAATCCCATCCCCTATACCTAACTAGATTAAGCTATGAGGGGCCAGGAATTCATGCTCACCAATTCAAAACCTGTTGCTTCAGATGGTGGGGTTTGAGGTCCGCTCTTCCTGTCCTTTGGGGTATCCCGTCGCCACGTGGTCACAGGGCGCGGCGCTGAGGTTGTTTGTGCAAAGGTACCCTCCCTTTTCCTCCATTAATGTCATCGTCGAGTCGCGATGGGTCTTCTTCTTCTTCCTCCTCGGGCGGTCGTCGGCGGTATTGTTGCGGTTGGGGGTCAGTTGGCGGTCTTTACCGTTTAAATGATTTTGCTAGCCATGCTTCGAACCCCAGTTTATTCTTCAACCGGGCTATTACTGTCCATGTGACAAACGCCAGCTTATAACTAGGCCGTTTGTCTCGATTTTGCTACCCATTCTTTGAACGCAAGCATATTCTTAAAAACGGGGTTTTACTGTCTGTGCATGTAACGCCAACTTATTCACCAAACACCAGCTTATAACTGGGCGTTTGTCCCCCAATGCGTCTTTCCGCTGCCCTTCTCTGCCTTTACCGGTTTACCTTCTTCTTCGTCTCGTCTCGTCTGCCCGTTTGTGGCCTGTGTGTCCTGTGTGGTTTTGAACTCAGGTCTCGTTCTCCTCCCGCATTTGGCCCCGGTGTAATGGGCGTCCTTGGTTGTTGAGCGGCGCGGGGAGCGAGAAGAGAGAGCCCGCCACGAGGCCAGGGCACGAGAACGAGAGGCAGCAGGCCAAAAGTCAAACGACAAGAGGGCAGAGCAAGAGCGTAAGAGATAAGAGACCGATCATTACCGATGGGCCTACAATTATACCCGAATCTTCATTCCTCATCTGCGCGCCAAATCAGGTCAGTCCTTTGTCTAACTTTTGGCGGGCTCGTTTAAACTGATTACAGCCATTTACTTTAACGACTCCTGAAATGGCTGTCTCTGTGTTATAATGGTTTAGATATCCTGGTTGTTGGTTATGCATGAGACTTAATCGGGTTTTCCTGACTTGATGGCTTCTGTGAGCTGTTACCGATTAAATATGCAGAAACCTAATGGCCTCGATTTTAGGCCCATTCTAGCTTGATTTGTTTCAAATTGAATGAATGCATATTCTGTGTTTACTTTGGCTGTCTGGCTCCAGATTCTTTTCACAGATTCCTGCATTTTTGGTTTCGTCTCCGGGCCTGCCTGTCTGCAGAGCCCTGCTTTAAAAATCCTGTCGGTTTTGGTCACGAGGTTACAGAAGCCATTTTGGGTACCCTGTTTTTAATAACTTGTCCAAACAGGGTCCCTTGATCCATAATTTGGGGAGTGCGGGAATTTTGAGAACCCTGCACTTACAATAATTCAGTGCGAATTGGGACCTGCACTAGGGGATGCTATGCACATCGGGTGCTTAGTTGGCCGCTGTAGTGTATGTGCCTTTAAGTCAGAACTACTTTTACAGCTCCTGTATACTGTAGTACCGGCAGTGACCACACCTGTATATAAGCTTTGCGCATGCCTCTGTACCCCCTGTCTTGAGACTACCCTCCTCCAGTAAAGACCTGTTTATTGTTAATGTACGGCATCCGTGTGATTATTTAATAACAGCATATCCACTGAACCACGGATCCAACAGTGGCGACGAGTGTCGATTCGAATCTACTTGCAACAAAATAAAAAAATAAAAAAATAGTCGAGGCCAGGAACACGGGCGTCGACCACGAGCAACCGCCCAGCAGTCAGGCAGAGATTGAACTTCACAGGGGAGGCTGTGGAGAGCCGGGCTTGGTTCCCCAGCCACGACGAGCAGCAAGAGACCGACGACAGGTCCAGCGCAGACCCCTCCCGAGCAGCGGCGGCTGGAGCCGACCGACGACGGAGAGAAAGCCGAGCAGCATCGACGGGGTAAGACAGAGGGTGAAGAGCACAGGGCGCAGCCGGGAGTTGAACACCGAGCGGCGTCGAGAAAAAGAAAACAAACCGGAGAGAGAGAGGGTAGAGAAACAGCCGGGTTCTAGACTGAGCGGCGAAGAAAAATATAAAAAGAAGAACGCGCAGAGCACAGCCAGGGATCACGGGCTGAACAGGGTCAGCGGGGCGAAGAAAGGGGAGCACGGGAGATGCCATTGAGCCGCGGAGAAGAAGAAAGAGCGTGGGAGACGCCATTTTTAGAAGCCGCAGCGGAGAAGAAGGGCGAGCGCGGGAAGGAAGGAAAGCGCGGGAGACACCATTTTGTGCCAGCGGAAAAGAAGGGGAAGCACGGGAGACGCCATTTTTGACAGTTAACTCACACCCAAGGATGCCGAAGAGTGGCAGTATCTCTAAGTTCGACAATGAAGTCGAAGATTGGGCGAAATATGTGGAACGTATTGAGGTGTACTGCAGGGCGAATGAAGTGCCAGATGCTAATAAAGCACTGGTTCTGTTACATTCCATGGGTGCAAAAACTTATGGGTTACTGCGAAATCTAATAACCCCAGAGAAGCCAGTAAACAAGAATTTTGAAAGCATAGTAGAAATCCTACAGGACCAGTTAAACCCCACACCGCTGCTGATAGCAGAACGATTTAAGTTCCATAAAAGGAACCAACACAAAGGTGAAAGCAATGCTGAGCACCTAACGGAACTGCGCAAGCTATCGAAACACTGCCAGTTTGGAGCGGGACTAGCAGATACGTTAAGGGACAAGTTTGTGTGTGGGCTACAAAGTGAAGGAACCCAGAAACGGCTTCTATCAGAAAAGGACCTTACGCTGGACAAAGCTTTCAGTATGGCAGTATCACACGAAGCAGCCGCAAGGGGCGCTGCAGAGATACAACGGAGACCGCAAGAATATGGCACCAATGAAATGTCCTATGGAACAGGGAAGTGCTATCGCTGCGGCAGAACAACACATGACCAGAAAGATTGTTGGTTCAAGGACCAAGTGTGCAGACAGTGTGGGAAAGCAGGACACATAGCAAGAGTCTGCAGGTCTGGGAAGAAAACCAACAGTAAGAAATCTCCACAGGAGAAGTACAAAAAGGTACACCAGGTGATGGACAGTGGTTCAGACGAACAGAAAAGTGACACAGACTCCGGAATCAAGGAGCTGGGTTGTCTGAAACTACATAAGGTAACAGAAATGGAGGATCACCAGACTATCTGGGTTACACTCAAGATAGATGGAGTCCAAGTGAAAATGGAATTGGACACAGGGTCAGCTCTAACAGTCATAAATCAAAGAGTCTACAAGTGGCTATTTTCACATATACCCTTGAAAGCTACAGAGATTGTCTTGAAGACGTATACGGGCAAAAAGTCTACCCCAAAGGAAAAATAAGGGTGAAAGTGACATATAAAGGCCAGGAAATACCTAAAATGGATATATATGTATTGCCAGATGGAGGACCACCACTGCTAGGATGTGAATGGATCCAGAAGATACAATTAGATTGGCATTCCATACAGGCACTGAAGGTGGAGGCCAAAAAGGATGACGACGTCACACCTGGACGACTGTCAAAAATGATAACTGACGCAAAAGTAGTGTTCCAGGAGGGACTAGGAACACTAAAAGGAATAACAGCAACGATTAAAATAGAGGAAAATGCAAGCCCAAAGTTTCTGAAGGCCAGACCAGTGCCTTATGCGATCAGACCAGCTGTTGAAGCAGAGCTGGAAGGGTTGGAACGTTCAGGAGTACTGTCCAAAGTGGACTGGAGCGAGTGGGCTACACCCATCGTTCCTGTAATGAAGAGGTCGTTGAGTAATATGCCTGGGGAACCAAAGAAGGTCCGCATCTGTGGGGATTTTAAGGTGACAGTGAACCAAGTCCTTCACACGGTACAATATCCGCTTCCACGAATAGAGGGTATTTTCACCTCGCTATCTGGAGGTAAACGCTTCACCAAAATTGATCTAGCCCAGGCATACTTGCAAATGGAGGTAGAAGAAGCTTCCAAATAATACCTTACGATCAACACTCATAAAGGTCTCTATCAATACAACCGGCTGGTGTTTGGAGTAGCCTCGGCTCTGGCTATCTGGCAAAGGGCGATGGATCAGGTCCTGCAAGGGATTCCAGGGACCCAGTGTTATTTGGACGACAACTTGGTCATGGGTGAAAATGACGGTGATCACCTCGCCAACTTGGAGAAGGTGCTCACCAGATTAAAGGAGTATGGGCTACGAGCTAATCGCCACAAGTGCAAGTTTTTCCAGAAACAGATCTCGTATTGTGGCAACGTCATCGATGAAGAGGGGTTACATAAGTCCCCTGACAAGATTGAGGCAGTAGTCAAGGCTCCAGCACTGGAAAATGTGTCACAACTGAGGTCATTCCTCGGGCTGGTAAACTACTACCACAAGTTCTTACCAAATTTGTCTACGGTATTACACCCACTGAACACCCTACTGCAAACAGGGGCACCATGGAAGTGGGATGACGAACGTAGACGAGCTTTCCAGAAGTGTAAAGAATTGATCACATCAAAAGAGGTGTTGGCCCATTTCAAACCAGCACTACCAATTCGTTTGGCATGTGATGCATCACCCTATGGTATTGGAGCGGTGCTGTCGCACAAATTCCCTGACGGGTTGGAGAGGCCAGTAGCCTTTGTGTCTCGGTCACTAACCTCAGCCGAGTGCAACTACGCCCAGATTGACAGGGAGGCCCTCAGCCTAGTATGGGGAGTAAAAAAATTCAACCACTATCTGCATGGGCAGAAGTTCACCTTGCTGACTGACCACCAACCACTTGTCTCCATCTTTAATCCTAAGAAGGGCATTCCAGTGATGACTGCACAGTGGTTACAAAGATGGTCCCGGTTTCTAGGGGCGAATCAATATGAAATAGAATATAAAGGCACGAAACAGCATGGGAATGCTGATGGGCTATCGTGCCTGCCACTGCCTACTGTGGAGGAAGCACCAGCAGTGGACCCTATCGAGATATTTTATTCGTCAATAATTGAACGATTGCCAGTAACGAACGCGGATATAGAGAAGGAGACCCGCAATGATCCGATGCTGTCTCGGGTATATGAATTGACGGTGAAGGGATGGCCAACTCATGGCGACTCACTGTTGCCAGCATTCTCATCCAGAAGAGAACAGCTGTCAGTATGCCAGGGGACAGTGATGTGTGGATCCAGAGTGGTGATTCCACCCAAGTTAAGGGAGAGAGTGCTAAATGAGCTACATGAAGGTCATCTGGGGGGAGTGAATATGAAAAGCCTTGCTAGGGCTTATGTGTGGTGGCCAGGAATCGATCAACAAATCGAAGACCTAACTAAGAGCTACTTAGGATGCCAGAAGGTCCAAAATGCACCACCACATGCCCCTCTACACCCATGGGAGTGGCCCTCCTCTCCATGGCAACGGGTGCATATTGATTTTGCTGGTCCATTCATGGACTCAATGTTCTTAATAGCAGTGGATGCTCATTCAAAGTGGCCTGAGGTGATAAAAAATGTCTTCAACCACTACAGAGAAAATGATTGCAGTCCTACGGACCATATTTGCCAGAAACGGTTTGCCAGAGCAGATTTGCTCTGATAATGGACCACAGTTTGTGTCCGACGAGTTCCAAAAATTTATGAGAAGGAATGGGGTAAGGCATTACACATCCGCCCTGTATCATCCAGCCACAAATGAATTGGCTGAGAGGTTCGTACAAACCTTTAAGAAGGCGATAAAGGCCATGTGCGATGATGAAATTCCACTGCAGCGTAAGATGGACAATTTCTTATTAGCCTACCGAAACACGACACATGCAGTTACTAACCAGACCCCGGCCATGATGTTCTTTAACCGAAGGTTGAGATCTCGTCTGGACTTGCTCAGACCAAATGTGCGAAGAAATGTTGAGGACAAACAATTCCAGCACATCAATGAGAAGCCGACAAGGAGCTTCAATGTAGGGCAACCAGTCTTGGCCCGTGACTATTGAACAGAGAAATGGTAACCCGGAACGATATGTACAAGGCAGGGGCCATTAATGTACACAGTCGATTTCGGGGAGAACATTGTGAGACGCCACGTCGATCAGATCTTAGCGTCACAGGAACGCGTCAACCCCATGTCTCGAGTACCTGGGGATGAACCCGACATACCGGTAGCATCTACCTCAGACCCAGTATCAGTGGAACCCGATGAACTACCCGATGAAAAGGGGTCAGAATCGCCTCTGCACCAAGAACAAGAACCTCCGGAAAGGCTCTATCCCGAAAGGGTCAGGAAGTCGCCCCAAAGACTGAATCTATAAATGTACTTTTGTTGTTTAATGTACATGTTTTAATGTCAATTGTTATTTGAATATTAGGGGTACTACTAATCTAAAAGGGGAGGAATTGTAGTGTATGTGCCTTTAAGTCAGAACTACTTTTACAGCTCCTGTATACTGTAGTACTGGCAGTGACCACACCTGTATATAAGCTTTGTGCATGCCTCTGTACCCCCTGTCTTGAGACTACCCTCCTCCAGTAAAGACCTGTTTATTGTTAATGTACGGCATCCGTGTGATTATTTAATAACAGCATATCCACTGAACCACAGATCCAACAGCCGCAGGCCTCAGTACCTAGCAAAGAAAGACACCTGCATCCGATGTGGGGCAGCACTTTGGACGCCTGGAATTGCATTATTGTCCCCAATGAGTGAAAGGGGAAAGGTAGGTTCAATTTTCAGTTGGACGTTCTTTGTCATGGTATGGCACTAACTTTTCAGTATCTGGTCAAAGACTCCATTGGGATGGCTGTTTGTTCTTAATTCTTTCTTGGGAGATGGACATCGCTGGCAAGGCCAGCGTTTATTGCCCATCCCTAGTTGCCCTTGAGAAGGTGATGGGTACAGTAAAAGGAAATTCATCCTACATCGAAGCCCTGCTTTAGCCAATCTTGAAACAATTGAAGCTAATATTGGTACCAAAAGCACTAACCTTGCTCAGCACAAAAATTCTAAAGCAGATGATGATAGCGTGACTTAAGTGTCAGCTGTGACTCAGTGGGGCGCACTCTCTAGGTGGGAGGGGCTAGGAATGAGCAGGTGCTGCTGGGTGCTTGATTACTGCAGGGAGTTGGAGTGAGTTTGTAAAAAGTTGGTGGTGGATTTTTTTTCAGGTTTTAGGGCCTTTTTGGTCCTTAAATGAGAGGCCCAGCAGGATAAACTTAATCAGGGGAGAAAATGTTGGGGGAAGGGAGAAAAAAAGGCCCAAAGATTTCGACCAGGACCCCAGGAGGTTTGGAAAAGAAAACACGGTGGTGGTTCAGTGCGAGGATAAGGAGATACGAGCTTGGAATATTATCCAGGCGGTACATGAGGACTGCAGCGAGGGAAGCTGCTTTGCCTGCCGGCCAAAGCTGAATGTTGGGTTCAAGGTGACGGCCAGTGGCCGAGAGGAGGTGGAAAGATTTATATTGAGTTTGAAGGTTGGAGATAAGTTCTTGGAGTTATCTCTGCTATATTCTGAAGAGGTGGTGGTCTCATTCTTAAATCTGCCGGTTTATATTGAGGACGATGTGCTAATAAAAAGTTGGAGTCGTGAAGCATTAAAATTTGCTCAGCAATAAAGAGGAGATACTGTCCAGGAATGCGGGTAACAGATGGAACCGGTTATGTAAAGATGCGGTTCCCGGAGGGGGTGAAGTCCTTGCCGTATAGCATGACATTTGAGACAATGGAAGGAGTGTCGTACCTCCGGGTACTGCATGATTTCCAGGTGAAGGTTTGTTATTATTGTCTTGGACACAACCATCTTGTAAGAAGCTGTCCAGACTTGTACTGTTATAGCTGCGGCGAGTCTGGACACATCGCTCGGAGCTGCAAGGCGGAGAGTTGTGGGGTGTGTCACAAAGTCCCCACCCGCTGTGAGTGTGATGCAGAGCGAAGCCCCTTGAGTGATGAGGCGATGGGAGAAGGAGAAGGGGCAAGAGATGTGAGTGGAGCGGCAGGAGGAGCAGAGCAGGCGGAGGACACAGCTGGTGAATGGAAGGAGAAAAGAGTACAGGAAGAGGCAGAAAATTGTGGAACAGAGAACAGGATGGAGATGGTGGAAAACACACCAAGTACGGTGGAAAAGGACAAAGACAGCAGCGGGCAGCATGGGTCGAGGGCAGAGTCGAGCCATAATACGACTCGCTCTCCCTAAAGAATCTGGTGTCCACGGGGGGAGAGGAGGCGAGAATGGGGTGCGGAGTAAGTGTAAGTACGCCAAAGAAAGACGGGGAGTCGGTCATCTCAGGGAGCAGGAGGGGGCAAGATAAGGAGAGGGTGCAAGAGGCAGGAGCCTTAAAGGGGCAGCAGGACAGGAGCGGGGAGGCAAAGATGCCAGAAGGGAGCAATATAGGTGCAGACGTGCCATTGTCCCAGAGAGAGAAGAAACGGGGAGCAAGGGTCAGCGGTGGAGATGAGGCCGAAGGGAGTGGCACTGCTGGAGAAACCATGATAGCAGGAAGACTCTCTAAGGGAGATTATGGGGTCGATTTTCATTGACCCGTGGCGTCGGGATTGGAGGCGTGCAGGGGGTTAAAGTCCCAAATTCGGGGGTCCCAACACCATCCCGCCCCCAACCCGCCTCCATGTAAGTTTCAAAGGAGGCGGGTACCCACCCCGCACTGGGACCCGCCTACCCGAGGCGGGAAGGGATTAGTGCCAATTAACTGCCTGTTAACAGGTAGTTAACTGGCAGTTTTTAAGCCTAATCCCTATTTTAAAGCTTGAAGTGTGGGATTCCCGATGGCTCCAAACCACGCCAAGTTAGAGGAGTCAGGCCGTCGGGTTGAAGGACTTGGAGGGGTCGAGATGTCAGTGTTCAGGTGAGTGATGGGTGCATGAGTGCAAAGGTAAGTGTGTTTGGTGTGTCTAAAGTGTGTAAAGAAGTTTAAATTACCTGTACATACCTTTTCAGCCTTCCTCTAGGTTTCAGGAGTCCATCATCTCACCGGCACAGAAAGCAGAATGGCTGCGAACTGTCAAAAGTGACAGCCTGCAGCTTTCTGTGCCGGAGAGATTTCTAACTGAGTCTGTGTAGAAGGACTCGGGTTAGAAGTAAGACTGTCAGTGTTTGACAGCTTCAAACAGCTGGGAAACACTGATATTTCATCTGTCAAAATGTCTTGACAGATGAAATTTCAGTCTGTGACGTCACCTGTTGCTGGGTGGCCCTTAAAAGGCCTGCTGAGCCCGCTCAGCGGGCTCAATAAGGTCAATCAAGTTAAAATCGCGTGGATTGGCCGCATCTCGATGGAGGAGGGACTACAACCCCTAAAGTTGTAGTCCCGCCTCCAACCCGACTTCTGAATGAAAATCACCCCCTATGTATCTGACGGGGAGCAGGGAAGGGAGGTTACAGAAGAGCTTGAGAGTGAGGAGTCAGAGAGGGACAGAGACATGGAAGTGGGAGTTGGGGTGGCATTGTGTGGAAAGGGAGAGGTTAGTGAGGGGTAGAAGGAGGGAAAAGGGACAGCTTCTCGGCCCAAATCTAATATAAGAAAGAGGCTGAAACTGCGGGGAAGATTCAAACAGGAGGTGAAAAAGAGCCAGAGGCTGCAGGAAAAAGCAACAGCTGCCCAAAAAGTTGGGACGGAGCATGAGAGGGGGGAAGGGCCAGAGATTATCAGGCACACTTCCCTTATTCGGAGCCATGATTACTGATCAATTTTTAAAGTACAATAGATTAGTATATGTTATGGGAGACAAATTAAACTTCAGGTTTTAATGTTAATATGTGGTGGAGGAATTGCTGTGCAGAGCGGTGGAATGGATTTGTATGATACAATGGAATGATCACGATGTTGTAAAAGTTTTTAATGTTCAATAAATAATATATATATATATTTTAAAAAAGTGGGTAGCACTCTCGCCCCAGAGTCAGAAGGTTGTGGGTTCAAGTTACACTCCAGAGACTTGAGTACAAAAATCTAGGCTGGCACTCCAGTGCAGTGCTGAGGGAGTGCTGCACTGTCAGAGGTGCCGTCTTTCGGATGAGGCGTTAAACTGAGGCCCTGTCTGCTCTCTCAGGTGGATGTTAAAGATCCCATGGCATTATTTCGAAGGAGTGCAGGTGAGTTATCCCCGGTGTCCTGGCCAATATTTATCCCCCAACCAACATCCCTAAAACAGATGATCTGGTCATTATCACATCGCTGTTTGTGAGAGCTTGCTGTGCACAAATTGGCTGCCATGTTTTCTACATTACAACAGTGACTACACTTCAAAAGTACTTAATTGGCTGTAAAGTGCTTTGGGGCATCCGGTGGTTGTGAAAGGCGCTATGTAAATGCAAGTCTTTCTTTTTATTCAAGAAGCACCAACTGTTAATAAGCCTCCCTCTGATACCACAGTGGCATCATCAGGATGCACCAGTTCATGCTCAGGTCGACTTTCTTCTTGACAAAATTGAATTTTATATCTCTCAGCTTTAGAGCCTTAAATTGTTAATGATGGTCTGTTAGGTTTTGTACTGTACATAGGTGTGGCGAGGTGTTACTGAAATGGCTCAGATTTCACAAGAGTGAAAGATAAGAATTAGTGATTGTGAATGTGATTTTTGCAGTAGCCTGTTGTCAGGTGAAGCGTCCATGTTAGCTGAGTTTCTTTTAATCGGACAGTGTCTCCTGTACAGTGGGAGTTTCTACTCCCCACTCCCACAGATCACAACCAGTAACTTGCATTTACAAAGTGCCACATTATGTTGAAGTGTAATCACTGTAAAAGCACTGGAGAGGTAACACCAACGCTGCCTCCACAAGATCCTGCAAATCCATTGGCAGGATAGGCGCACCAACGTCAGTGTTCTCGCTCAGGCCAACATCCCCAGCATCGAAGCTTTGACCACACTCGATCAGCTCCGATGGACAGGTCACATCGTCCGCATGCCCGATATGAGACTCCCAAAACAAGCACTCTACTCGGAGCTCCAGCACGGCAAGAGAGCCCCAGGTGGGCAGAGGAAACGCTTCAAGGACACCCTCAAAGCCTCCTTGAAAAAGTGTAACATCCCCACCGACACATGGGAATCCCTGGCTCAAGACCGCACAAAGTGGAGGAGAAGCATCCGGGAAGGCGCCGAACACCTCGAGTCTCTTCGCCGGGAGCAAGCGGAAGCCAAGCGCAGGCAGCGCAAGGAGCGCACGTCAACCCAAGCACCCCGCCCACCCGCCCCTTCAACCACCGTCTGCCCCACCTGTGACAGAGACTGTAGGTCCCGTATTGGACTCATCAGTCACCTGCGAACTCATTTTTAATGTGGAAGCAAGTCATCCTCGGTTCCGAGGGACTGCCTAAGAAGAAGAATGTAGGCAAACGCGGAAGTCAATTTGCCCACAGCAAGGTTCCAGAAACAGCAAATGATTTACCAGGTAATTGGGGGTAATGGTGACTTCGGTCGATTCCCACAATGGATTTAAACACACAGACAAGACTTTTAAATTTGAGGCAAGGGGAACCAGGAGCCACTGTAAGTCAATGAGAAAGGGTGATAGGTAAACGGGGCTTGATGCGGATGGGACACGGGCATCAGAGTTTTGGATGAGCTGGAGTTTACAGCGGGCGGGAGACGGCCGGAAGAGCATGGAGTTACCGAGTTATGTGACAAAGGCATGGATCAGGGTCTCGGCAGCAGATGATGGTCTGAGGCGGGGGGCAGAAGCGGGAGATGTTACCGAGGTGGAAGTAGGTGGTCTTTGCGATGGAGTGGATATGAGGTCAGAAGCTAAGCTCAGGATTGCATAGGACGGCGAGGTTGTGAACAGCCTGGTTCAACCAGAGACAGTGCGGGTGGGGGGATGGAGTCAGTGGTGAGGGGAACGGAGTTTGTGGTGGGGATCGAATACAATGGGCAGGATTTTCATTCAGGAGTCGGGTTGGAGGCGGGACTACAACTTTCGGGGTTGTTGTTCCGCCTCCATCGAGATGCGGCCAATCCACGCGATTTTAACTTGACTGACCTTGTTGAGCCCGCCCAGCGGGCTCAGCAGACCAATTAAGGGCCACCCAGCAACAGGTGACGTCACAGACTGAAATTTCATCTGTCAAGAGATTTTGACAGATGAAATATTAGTGTTTCACAGCTGTTTGAAGCTGTCAAACACTGACAGTCTTACTTCTAACCTGAGTCCTTCTCCACAGTCTCAGTTAGAAATCTCTCTGGCACAGAAAGCTGCAGGCTGTCACTTGTAACCCCGCTGTCGACATCCGGCACAGGCCACAGACCACTGCGTCTACACCACTGGTCTGACCGCCTCCGCCAATACAATTTCAGTCTCCAGTTCACACCAGGACGTGACAATGTTGTTGCGGGTCTGCTCTCCCGCACTGCCTCTTCCCCAACCCCACTCGTCGGGTTTGAACATGTGGAACAGGATATCATCCAGATGCTGCACACACCCCTCCAAACCACAGTCTCTCTCCAGGAGCTCAAAGAGGCCTCTGAACAGGATCCGGCCCTCTCCCAGCTGTGCACCTTCATCAGAGATGGCTGGCCTTGCAAGGTGCCTGAGGAACTGTCTGCCTACTCCAGAGTTAAAGAGGAGCTCTCCTGCTGGAATGACTCCTGTGTTGCACGTGGGCTCTGCACTGTGGTCCCAAGTGCCCTTCGTGTGCGTGTTTTATCCATGGTGCACGAGGGCCACTTGGGCATAGTGAAGCTCAAACAACGATGCCGAGACCTAGTGTGGTGGCCGGGTATTGACAGGGAAATCGAGGCCTTGGTAAAGGACTGTGCAGCCTGCCTTGTAAGTGGCAAGACTGGCCACCAAGCTCCTCCACCCCTGCAACCCCTTGCCTGGCCCTCTCAGCCCTGGGAGCACCTGCGGCTGGACGTCTGCGGGGAGATCCATGGTGTCCCCCACCATCAACGGTTCCTAGTGGTGACCTATGACCTGCACTCAAAATGGCCAGAGGTCACTGCTGTGGGCTCCGTCACCTCTCAGGTCATCATCGATATCCTTGAATCCCTCTTCTCCCGCTGGGGGCATCCAAAGGCCATCACCACAGACAATGGACCCAAATGGTCTCTTTGGAACTCTCCTCTTACCTTGAGAGCAAGGGCATCCATCACATACGCACACCCCGAGTCAAATGGGGGGGTGGAGTGTTTTAACCAGACACTGAAAAATGACCTCAGAGCACACCTATCCCAGGGTGTGTGTTTGACAAGGCCCTCCTCCACACACTGCTGCACTACAGAGCCTCCCAGCATTCCACTACAGGGGTCTCACCCGCATCCCTCATGCTAGGCCGTGAGCTCATACTGCCCCTTCACAGAAACCACAGAAACCCCACAGTGCAGATAGAGGCCATTTTGGCCCATCGAGCCTGCACCGACACATATCCCACCCGATCCCCGTAACCCCTACACCAACACATATCCCACCCTATCCCCGTAACCCCACGTATTTAATCCCCCTAACACTAAGGGTCAATTTATCATAGCCAGTCAACCTAACCCGCACATCTTTGGACTGTGGGAGGAAACCGGATCACCCAGAGGAAACCCACGCAAACACGGGGAGAATGTGCAAACTCCACACAGACAGTCACCCGAGGCCGGATTCGAACCCGGGTCCCTGGCGCTGTGAGGCAACAGTGCTAACCACTATGCCACCGTGCTGCCCTTGGCAGGCTCCGCCCCTCGCTAGCTCAGAGCCCTGCTCCACGGGCTCAAGCCACAGTCGCTAGACAGCAGGAGAAGATGAAACTCCGCTTCAACCAGTCGAAGAGGGCCAAGGCGCCCAACATCTCAGTCTCCGATTGGGTCAGAGTCCGCAGGCCTCACCGCAACAATAAGATGGCCTCATTCTGGTCCTCCCCTCTCCAAATCAGCCGTCAATTTGGACCAGCCACTTTCTGCCTCACTGACGGCTCTCGGTCGCATGCCAGCTGCCTTCGGAAGGTGCCAGCACCCCCTGATGCGGGAATATACGGATCTAATCCCCGAGCCTTACCCCCAGAGTGGCGGGATGCACATGTGGCTCAGCCAGCCAAACCTCAAGCAGAGATTGTGCCTCAGCCTGCTCCTCACCAGTCCCCACCTCGGCCTGCTCTTCACCAGTCCGCACTTCGGCCTGTTTGTACACGTTCTCGCCCTGGCCACCTACAGGGCTTTGTCACTACATTTCATGTTTGAAATTCTGTGAGGGGGGAGGAAATGTTATGTCTGACATTGGTGATAGGTACTTGATTGCCTTGGCCTGAGCACATGGAGTTTGATAGTGCTGTTATCGTTGTATTGTGTCTGACATTGGATATAGGTATTCGATTGCTTTTGCCTGTAAGAGTGTGTTTGGATCAGCCATTAAAAGCAACATGAATTGAGCTCTGATACGGCCTCTGGATTATCTTTGCAAACTCAACACACTTACCTTTGTGATGTGCCTCAATGAATCCGAGACTCAACGTTAGCGGAGCAAAGCAAGGCTTTTATTAACTCAGAAAGTAATACACAGTGGAGAAGTGTCTCTCATCCAGAGATCTGCTGTACTGCCTGTGAGACACGCTGGGGCCTGCTTAAGTAGGGGCCAGGTATGGGCGGAGCCCTACACACAATACAATACAGGTAAGGAAATGAAACTGAAGCTGAAATACAATACAGGTAAGGAAATGAAACTGAAGCTAAACTCCCCTGCTTGTCACAGTCACAGGCACAATCAAACACAGAGAATACAGCGTGCCTGATGAATGGCATATTTCATCACATTCACCCCTTCTACAGATTTAGTCTGTTCGGGGGTTTGGTAGTCCTCTGTGACCGACGTAGCTGTTGTGGTGCCGCGGGTGTCGGCTGGGTGTCCCCGGTGGCCTCCTGGGTCTCTGCCGGGGGCGCCGCCAGGGTTGTGGAAGGGGTAGTTGGTGGGGGCACCGTTGGTCTATGTTCTTCCGGGGGTGATGAAAGAATAGTGGGTGGGTAAGAGTTGCTGTGATCGTTGTTGCTGTTGTTGTCGTGGCTGTTGTCGTTACCGGCTGGGGCGACATCTTTTATGGACACGGTGTCCTCCCTTCCGTCGGCGTGCCGGACATACGCGTATTGGGGGTTGGCGTGGAGTAGGTGCACTGACTCCACGAGAGGGTCCGTCTTGTGGCCCCTCACATGCCTTCGTACAAATACCGGACCTGGGATGGAGAGCCATGACGGCATGGATACGCCTGAGGTGGATTTCCGGGGAAAGACAAACATTCGTTCATGAGGCGTGGCATTAGTGGCAGTACACAATAGCGACCGTATCGAATGGAGCACATCTGGGAGGACTTCCTGCCAGCGGGAGGTAGGGAGGCCCTTGGTTCTTAGAGCTAGAGTGACTGCTTTCCATACTGTCCCGTTCTCTCGCTCCACCTGACCGTTACCCTGGGGGTTGTAGCTGGTGGTACGGCTCGTGGCGATCCCCCTGGACAGCATGTACTGGCGTAGTTCTTCACTCATGAAGGACGCCCCCCTATCCGTATGGATGTAGCTCGGCATACCGAACAGGCAGAACAGGCTGTTGAGGCATTTAATGACCGTGGCACTGGTCATGTCTGGGCAGGGGAAGGCGAATGGGAAACGGGAGTATTCGTCCACAATGTTCAGGAAGTAAACATTGCGGTCGGCTGACGGGAGGGGGCCCTTGAAATCTAAGCTGAGCCGCTCAAAGGGCCGTGTAGCTTTGATTAAGTGGGCTCTATCTGGGCGGTAGAACCAAGGTTTGCACTCAGCGCAAGTGCGGCAGTTCCTGGTCAGAGACCGAACTTCCTCAATCGAGTAGGGTAAGTTGCGGGACTTTATGAAGTGGAACAGCCGTGTGACCCCTGGGTGGCAGAGGTCGTTGTGGAGGGTCTGTAGCCGATCCCCGGTGGCACTGGCACACATCCCTCATGAGAGGGCGTCGGGGGATTCGTTAAGGGCCCCTGGCCGGCAAATGATGTCATACTCGAAGGTGGAGAGCTCGATCCGCCACCTGAGAATCTTATCATTTTTAATCTTCCCCTTCTGTTTATTATTAAACATAAACGCTACCGACCGCTGGTTGGTAAGTAGGGTGAAGCGTTTGCTGGCTAGGTAGTGGCGTCAGTGGCGCACTGCCTCCACGATGGCTTGGGCCTCCTTTTCCATGGAGGAGTGTCTGATCTCGGGCCCTTGGAGGGTCCTCGAGAAGAAAGCTACGGGCCGCCCCGCCTGGTTGAGGGTGGCCGCCAAGGCAAAGTCAGACGCATCACTTTCCACTTGAAAGGGAGTGTTCTCGTCCACTGCCTGTAGCGTGGCCCGCTCAATATCCCGCTTAATGCTTTTGAAGGCGGCGTGGGCCTCAGCAGAGAGCGGAAAAGAGGATGCTTTCAAGAGGGGGCGGGCTTTGTCGGAGTAGTTGGGGACCCATTGGGCATAATAAGAAAATAACCCCAGGCACCTTTTCAGGGCTTTGGGAGTGTTGGGCAGGGGCAGCTCCCGTAGGGGGCGCAATCGGTTGGGGTCTGGTCCGATTTCCCCATTCTCCACCACGCTGCCTAGTATGCAGAGGCGCGTGGTGTTGAAAACGCACTTGTCCTCGTTATAAGTGAGGTTGAGTTTTTGTGCGGTTTTCAGGAACCTCTCGAGGTTCGAGTCGTGATCCTGCTGGTTGTGACCGCAGATGGTGATGTTGTCGAGGTAGGGGAAGGTTGCCTGCAAGTGGTGGTCATCGACCATGCGGTCCATCTCCCTCTGGAAGACCGAGACCCCATTCGTCACCCCAAAGGGAACTCTGAGGAATTGGTAGAGGCGTCCGTTCGCCTCGAAGGCGGTGTACGGGCGGTCCTCTGGTCTGATAGGGAGCTGGTGGTACGCTGACTTGAGGTCGATGGTGGAGAACACCCGGTATTGGGCAATTTGGTTCACCATTTCTGATATGCGGGGTAGCGGGTAGGCGTCTAGTTGTGTGTACATGTTGATTGTTTGGCTATAGTCGATCACCATCCGTTTCTTCTCGCTACCCCTTGGGCGCGCCACGGGCTGTTGCTGCGTTCAATAACGCACTCCCTCAGCAGCCTGTCCACCTCGGTCGCGATAAACCGCCTGTCCTCCCAGCTGTACCTCCTGCTTTTGGTCGCTATTGGCCGGCAGTTGGGAGTAAGATTCGCGAATAGCGAAGGCGGCTTTACCTTCAGGGTAGCCAGACCGCACACTGTGAGGGGCGGCTGGGACCCACCGTAATTGAGCGTGATGCTTTGGTGGTGGCACTGGAAGTCCAGGCCCAAGGTCACGCCCGCACATAGACTCTTCATGATTAGTAATTTAAAATGATCATATACAGTTCCGTTAACGGACAATTGTACCGTGCAGTAACCCATAATGGTCGATGTTTGGGTTTTATCAGCCATAGAGATGGTGCCCCGAGCAGGGACCACCGTTAGAGAGAGTTGTTGTACTAGTCCAGGGTGAATAAAACTCTCCGTGCTTCCACTGTCAATTAAACATTTAAACCCGCACCCGTTTACCTCGATGTCCACCATTGATTTGGATAGCGGGTGCGGTCTGGTCTGGTCCACTGTGACCGATGCCACTGTAGGGCCCTGATCGAGACAAGATGGCGTCCACGCTGTCTGCTCACAAGATGGCGGACCCCACGAGGTCGGGCAAGATGGCGTCCAAGATGGCCGCTCCCACGGCGCACATGCGGCGGTGGCGGGTTTTCCAGCGGGGTTCCCTCTGCACACCTTCCCGAAGTGCCCCTTCTTACCGCACTTAAAGCAGGTGGTGCCTTTCGCCGGGCACAGGTTTCTGGTGTGCTTCGGCTGCCCGCAGAAGTAGCAGTTGGGGCCCCGACGCGTCGCGGCTGTCGTAGGGCTTCTGGGGGGAGAGCGGGGCCCCGACAGTGTCGGGCTGCCGGGCGGGGAAGATGCCTTCCAAGATGGCGGCGCCCTTGGTGCACACGTGGCGGCGTGGGCGGCGCGGGCTGAAGAGTAGGCGTCCGAGTTTCTCTGGGCCACATCCAGGGATCGCGCTGTGTCCACAGCCTGTTTCAGGTCCAATCCCGTTTTTTCCAGTAGTCTCTGCCGGATGTAAGTGGAGCTGAGGCCTGTGATAAAGGCATCACAAACAAGCTCGTCGGTGTACACTGCGCCTTTTACATCTTGGCACTTGTAGTCTTTGCCAAGCGTTTTCAGGGTGACTAGGAACTCATCCAGCGATTCCCCAGGTCGCTGTGTGCGAGTAGCGAGCAGATGCCTAGCGTACACCTCGTTCGTAGGCTGCTGGTAATGCGCCTTTAGGATGTCGCAGGCGGCCGGGTACGTGTCGGCGTCTTGGATGAGGGGGTAAACCCAGTGGCTTACCCAATTCCACAGGATTCCGAGTTTCATACTTTCAGCGTCCGTAGCGTCTGTGATGGCTGCGGAATTGTCCAGGAAGAATTCCATACACTTAAACCAGTGTCCGAATCGTGCCGATGCGTCCGAAGCATGCGGGTCCAAATCCAAACGTTCAGGTTTCAAGAGTTGATCCATTGCGTTGAAAATTGAGTTAATAAAATTGATGTGCCTCAATGAATCCGAGACTCAACGTTAACGGAGCAAAGCAAGGCTTTTATTAACTCAGAAAGTAATACACAGTGGAGAAGTGTCTCTCATCCAGAGATCTGCTGTACTGCCTGTGAGACACGCTGGGGCCTGCTTAAGTAGGGGCCAGGTATGGGCGGAGCCCTACACACAATACAATACAGGTAAGGAAATGAAACTGAAGCTGAAATACAATACAGGTAAGGAAATGAAACTGAAGCTAAACTCCCCTGCTTGTCACAGTCACAGGCACAATCAAACACAGAGAATACAGCGTGCCTGATGAATGGCATATTTCATCACACTTTGCACTCATGCACATATCACTTACCTGAACACGGACATCTCGACCCCTCCAAGCCCTTCAACCTGACGGCCCGACTCCTCTAACTTGGCGTGGTTTGGAGCCGTCGGGAATCCCACAGTTCAACCTTAAAAATAGGGATTAGGCTAAAAACTGCCTGTTAACTACCTGTTAACAGGCAGTTAATTGGCACAAATCCCCTTCCCGCCTCGGGGAGACGGGCCCCAGTGCGGGGTGGGTACCCGCCTCCTTTGAAACTGGCATGGAGGCGGGCTGGGAGCGGGATGGGGTCGGGACCCCAGATTTCGGGATTTTAACCCCCCGCACGCCTCCAATCCTGACTCCACAGCACAATGAAAATCGAGCTCAATGGCTTCGGTATGCTCTGTGCTTGACCGGAGGCTGTCAAGACCCATCCAAGACTGGATATTGGACAAGCCATCTGACAGTACAGAGGCAGTGGAGTGGGCCAAGAGAGGGGGTGAAGATTAAGTAAGACATTTACGATTGGGCTATTTGTGGACATTTGTTTTCCGTGCGAGTTCTGCTTCCTTCAGCTTTGTTAGAGTTTAGCTGGACCCGTGGATTCATTCCATCTTGTGACAGGTTCCTGTGTAAAGAGACCTGATATAATGTAACACATTACAACAAGAGAGTTGTTGTTGAGAGTATCAGTTCTGTGGCTTCTGTCTGAGATACAGCAACAGATGGACCCAGTTTAATAAAGGGTCCCATTCACCAGCAAATCTGTGTAAAATGGAATATTTCCAGTTATTCTCCATGTTCCTTTTGGAGCCAGGAAACACTCTTTTGAGTGTTTAATTTTGGGTTGAGCTGTAGCATCTATTTAGTGCCACGCCATCCTAATGCAGTTCATACCATTTGAGACCTTTGACTTCCCTGCTCTGTTCATTATGTGGCTGGTGAGCCCATTAGAATTGTATTCAATCTAAAAGTGGCCTGTTGTTGTTGTGTTTTAAATGCCCGGAGTTTCCTCCAGGTTCAAAAACAGCAAATTAGGCTTTTAATAGAAAAGCAGCTCTATAAATATGCATTTCATATAAATCGCACAGAGCTGGGCCCAGATTTATTTTGGGTTCCGGGTGTTTGTAAGTAGCCATGACCAGCCCAAGACTAATAAGGCTCCCTCTCAGCTGTAATTCACTTTTGTTTCTTTACAGAGTAGATACGGTTCAAGTTAAGCTGCTGAACAAGGATTTTTTTTCTCCCTTTAGTTCTCTCCCCACCTCCTGCTTCCATATGTCAGGGGCTGGGTATCAGTTCTGGGGCTTCTATCTGAGAGAGCAGGTCAGAGACTGGGGGGGAGAAATTGAGTATAGCCCCGTTTGGGGCGCCAGCCTCGCCAGGGCGCTAAAAGTAGCGCCCTGGAAACATTCGCGCCCGCCCACCGGAAATTAAGTGGTAGCGCCCCAAAGGGAAGCGCGGCGCTACTGGAGGCGCCCCGCATCCCTCTTGGGGCGCTGCGAATGAATATCGTGGCGCAACGTGCCGCAGCGCCACACGCTGCGGCACGTCGCGCTGCGGTATTGCAGGCCTTCCTCCCCTTCTTAAAGGGGAGGTGCCTTGTGCAGCGTGATCTGAGGCCCAGCTGGGCCCCCGAGGATCGGGAGTGCAGGCAAAAGAGCCCGGCACCAAAGAGAAGTGCCGGGCTCTTGGAACGCAGCCGGCACTCCGCGGGGGGGGTGGTTCAGGAGGCCGGGAATGGGAGCGCAGGCAGGTGCTGGCAGGCGGCCAACAACAAAAATGGCCGCCCCGCACCTCGCCTTTAATTTGCGCCTCCCCGGCCGCAGGTAGGCCCCCCGAACCGGTTGGACATAGCGTCCGGCGGTAAATCAGGGGGCGCTGCCGAATATCATGGCAGGGGCATCAGCGGGGCGCTGCGCACACCGATGACGCCATCGGCAGCGGCGCAGCGCAGCGCTAACGGTTAGCACCACCACTAACGTCCCACGGAATTTAGCGGGAGGCGTGGGCAGTGCCGCGCCCGGGCGCCAGTTGGCTTGTGACCCACTTAGCGCCCTCTTAAGGCGCTAACGGGTGGGGCAACCTACTGAATTTCTCCCCCTGGGTATTCTGTGGCGAGTGTCTCACCTCCTGACTCCCCAAAGACTTTCCACCATCTACAGGGCACAAGTCAGGAGTGTGATGGAATACTCTCCACTTACCTGGATGAGTGCAGCTCCAAGAACACTCAAGAAGCTCGACACCATCCAGGACAAAGCAGCCCATGCACCACCTTAAACATTCACTCCCTCCACCACTGGTGTACCGTGGCTGCAGTGTGTACCATCTACAAGATGCACTGCAGCAACTCGCCAAGACTTCTTCGGCAGCACCTCCCAAACCCGCGACCTCTTCCACCTAGAAGCACAAGGGCAGCAGGTAATGGGAACACCACCACCTCCAAGTTCCCCTCCGAGTCACACACCATCCTGACTTGGAAGTATATCGCCATTCCTTCATCGTCGCTGGGTCAAAATCCTGGAACTCCCTCCCTAACAGCACTGTGGGGAGTACCTTCACCACAAGGACTGCAGTGGTTCAAGATGGCGGCTCACCACCACCTTCTCAAGGGCAACTAGGGATGGGCAATAAATGCTGGCCTTGCCAGCGACGCCCACATCCCTGAGGAAGAATTTCTTCACTCAAAGAGTGGTGAGCCTGTGGAATTCCCTGCCACAGAGGGCTGTGAAGGCTAATTCAATAAATATTTTCAAGAGAGAATTGGATATATTTCTGAAGGCTAAGGGGATTAAGGGTTACGGAGAAAAGGCGGGGACGGGGTACTGAACTGGTAAGATCAGCTATGATCTCAGACGAAGATCAGCCATGATCTCATTGAATGGCGGAGCAGGCTCGAAGGGCCGAATGGCCTACTCCTGTTCCTATCTCTATGTTTCTATGTTTCTATGAATGAAAAAAAAAAGTCAAAACTCCATAAAATACCATGCTCAGTGGGTATTTTCATCATGTGTGAGATTAGAAAGCATTTATGTAGCACCTTACACATCCTCAGGATGTCTCAAATACTTTACAGCCAATGAAGTAATTTTTGAAGTGTAGTCGCTGTTGTAATGTAGGAAACGCAGCAGCCAATTTGCGCTCAGCAAGGACCCACAAACAGCAATGAGAGAATGACCAAATAATCTGTTTTAGTGATGTTGTTTGAGGGATAAATATTGGCCAGGACACCAGAGAGAACTCCCCTGCTCTTCTTTGAAAGAGTGCCATGGGATCTTTTACATCCACCTGATGGGGCAGACAGGGCCTCAGTTTAACGTCTCATCTGAAAGGCGGCACCTCTGACAGTGCAGCACTCCCTCAGTACTGCACCAGAGTGTCAGCCTAGATTTTGTGCTCAAGTCTCTGGAGTGGACTACAACCTTTTGACTCAGAGGCGAGAGCGCTACCAACTGAGCACGGTTACCACCTAAACATTTCCTCGGCGCACGAGCCCGATTGGTGAACTTTTGCCTCTGTGTCAACAGAAAGACCACTAACTATTAACCCACGCTCCTAAAATGACCACTGGGATCGGTAACAGGTGATAACACATGCACTCACTGATTTGGGGTTATTTTGCTTGTTAAGCAGTAGCCGAGTGGATTTGTACAAGGTTATGCATTTTGCTGACATCACAAAGAGAAACCCAGCTATCAGTGATGGAGGGTGTGGGAGGGAACCAGATTATATGAAATTTTAAGTCAGTCTCCAAATAAATATGTTGCCGTGTAGCTTCCTGGTTACAAAGCGTCACTCGCCACAATTCCAATCTTGATCTTTCCCAACTTGCCTCCAAGTATCAGCTGCGGCTCAGTGGGTAGCACCCTCGCTTCTGAGTCAGAAGGTTGTGAGTTCAAGTCCCACTCTCAGAGATTTGAGCACACAAACCTAGGCTGACCCTTCAGTGCATTACTGAGGAGGCGCAGTCTTTCGGGTGAGAAGTTAAACTGAGGTCCCATCCGCTCTTTCAGGTAAACATGAAAGATCGCCTGGCACTATTGCAAAAAAGAGCAGGGGAGTTATCCCTGGTGCCCTGCCCAATATTTATCCCTCAATCAATGTCACTAAAAGAGATTATCTGGTCATTATCACATTGCTGAGTGGTGAACCTATGGAATTCTCTACCACACAAGGCAGTTGAGGCCAATTCATTAAATATATTCAAGAAGGAGTTACAGTAGATATATTTCTTAAGGCTCAAAGGATATGGGGAGAAAGCAGGGACAGGGTACTGAATTTGGATGATCAGCCATGATCTCATTAAATGGCGGAACAGGCTCGAGGGGCCGAATGGCCTACTCCTGCTCCTATCTTCTATGTTTCTATGCTGTTTGTGGGATCTTGCTGTGTGTAAATTAGCTGCTGCGTTTCCTACAATTCAACAGTGACTACATTTCAAAAAGTACTTCATTGGCTGTAAAGCACTTTGAGACATCCGGTGGTTGTGAAAGGCGCTATATAAATGCAAGTTTTTATTTCTTTCTATTGGGTTGAATGGTGGGCACCAATCTGTGTTTTTAATTGCTAAAGGTCGGCCAAGTTACAACAGGCTATGGAAATTTATTATCCTATCGCACAAAACAAAAGGGACCTTGGAATCTTATACACAGGAGAGCAGCTGAGAACATTTCGCTTCAGTCAGCTGTTCTCCATCATTGCTCTCCAATGCCCCACAGAGCCCAGTACATGTAGAAACACTCACACACACCCTGCCCAGCTTCTTGAACTATTAAGTAATGCCAATCCAGGGCCGCTGTAATTCCTGGCAGGTACAGATTGATGGCACAAAAGGTCCTCACAGCTGCTGCTACCTGACATAATTGGAAACTATTTGACCTGGCTATGTTCTCTTCTCCAGATCCCTTTGCAATCTCACCCTACCCTCTCTCTGCAACCTCCGCCAGCTTTAAATCCCCTCCTGCATACTTTATATCCTCCCACTCTTGGTATTTTGTGCGCCCTGCCCTGCCCCTGCCACTTCAACCACCATCGGTGGCAGAACCTTCAGCCACCTTGGTTCTACTGCCTGGAGTCATCCTCCTAAATCCCTCCACCTCTCCACTCCTTATGACCTTCTTGAAATCCATCTTTTCAATCAAGCTTTGAGTCACTTCTCCTAAATCGGCCACCATGGCTTGTCGTTTGCTTCTTTGTCCTTTCTCTATCTATATTTTTCTTGCCTTCCTTTCCGCCTGTAAAGGGTTTTCTGTGTTGAAGGACCTAAAACTTTTGTTGTCATTTGCCAGGCCCTGCCAATGGGTTTGAAAAATTAATATCCAAATGTGTCATTGTGTTGCAGAAGTGACATCCTGTTGTTTGAGTGCATCCTCCCTCTCCATAGTAAAGGTGATACTAGCTGCGCTCTGTTCGTTGGGGTACAGCGTGAAAGCGTAAAGTAAATCATGATGATGAGCAACAGAAAGGTAGGCATGTGAAAGGCTTAATCTGAATTTATTCAGCTAATTCTGACAATTAGGTCCATTCTCAGAATTGGAAGTTTCTCCAGAATTAGCTGAGGACTTAACAGTAACCTAACAAAATATTTTTTGGTTAAGGCTCTTTAGTTACCTCTTTCCCTGCTTTCAAAAGCCGCCTCAATACCTTCCTCATCAGCCATGCCCTTGGTCCCCATCCTGGCCTCTCCTACCCTTGCCACATTCATTTCCTCCTTAATATAAAGTACTCAGCCTTTCCCTATCGGTGTCTGCCATATCCCTTGCCCCTTAGTGTAAAGCACTTGGACGGACCTTTCTGCTTGAGGAAGGTGTTGTCATTGGTATTGGCTCACAGGGTGAATGAAACAGGGTGAAGGAAGATCCTGGTCTGATTCCTGGCCTGTGCTGAGCTGGCTGATCTCTACAGGCGTGCGGCAATTGGACGTCACATCCCCGGGATAAGGGAGTTGAAAATTCAGCCAGGACTCCTTTTTATTTATTCATTCATGGGATGTGGGCATCGTTGGCAAGGCCAGCATTTATTGTCCATCCCTAGTTGCCCTTGAGAAGGTGGTGGTGAGCAGCCTTCTTGAACCGCTGCACTCCGTGTGGTGAAGGTACTCCCACAGTGCTGTTAGCTAGGGAGTTCCAGGATTTTGACCCAGCGACGATGAAGGATCAGCGATATATTTCTAAGTCAGGATGTTGTGTGACTTGGAAGGAAACTTGGAGGTGGTGGTGTTCCCATGCGCCTGCTGCCCTTGTCCTTCTAGGTGGTAGAGGTCGCGGGTTTGGGAAGTGCTGCCGAAGAAGCCTTGGCGAGTTGCTGCAGTGCATCTTGTAGATGGTACACACTGCAGCCACGGTACGCCGGTGGTGGAGGGAGTGAATGTTTAAGGTGGTGGATGGGGTGCCAATCAAGTGGGCTGCTTTGTCTTGGATGGTGTCAAACTTCTTGAGTGTTGTTGGA
The DNA here is from genome assembly GCF_052327205.1 of Somniosus microcephalus. Classification (NCBI taxonomy): domain Eukaryota; kingdom Metazoa; phylum Chordata; class Chondrichthyes; order Squaliformes; family Somniosidae; genus Somniosus; species Somniosus microcephalus. The sequence goes on from NC_140995.1 coordinate 225,689,934, forward strand.
GCTGCACTCATCCAGGAAAGTGGAGAGTATTCCATCACACTCCTGACTTGTGCCTTGTAGATGGTGGAAAGTCTTTGGGGAGTCAGGAGGTAAGACACTCGCTGCAGAATACCTAGCCTCTGACCTGCTCTTGTGGCCACAGTATTTGTGTGGCTGGTCCAGTTAAGTTTCTGGTCAATGGTGACCCCCAGGATATTTATGCTGGGGGAATTAGGCGATGGTACTGCCGTTGAATGTCAAGGGGCGATGGTTAGACGCTCGCTTGTTGGAGATAGTGATTGCCTGGCACTTGTGTGCCGCGAATGTTACCTGCCCCTTATCAGCCCAAGTCTGAATGTCCAGGTCTTGCTGCATGCGGGCATGGACTGCTTCATTATCTGAGGAGTTGCGGATGGCACTGAACACCATGCAGTCATCAGCGAACATCCCTACTTCTGACCTTATGATGGAGGGATGGTCATTGATGAAGCAGCTGAAGATGGTTGGGCCTAGGACACTGCCCTGACAAACTCCTGCAGCGACATCCTGGGACTGTGATGATTGACCTTCAACCACCACAACCACCTTCCTTTGTGCTAGGTATGACTCCAGCCAGTGGAGAGTTTTCCGCCCGATTCCCATTGACTTCAGTTTTACTAGGGCTCCTTGATGCCACACTCGGTCAAATGCTGCCTTGATGTCAAGGGAAGTCACTCTCACCTCACCTCTGGAATTCAGCTTTTTTGTCGATGTTTGGACCAAGGCTGTAATGAGGTCTGGAGCCGAGTGGTCCTGGAGGAACCCAAACTGGGCATCAGTGAACAGGTTATTGGTGAGTAAGTGCTGCTTGATAGCACTGTCGACGACACCTTCTATCACTTTGCTGATGATTGAGAGTAGACTGATGGGGCGGTAATTGGCCGCATTGGATTTGTCCTACTTTTTGTGGACAGGCCATACCTGTGCAGTTTTCCAGATTGTCGGATAGTTGCCAGTGTTATAGCTGTACTGGAACAACTTGGCTAGACGCGCGGCTAGTTCTGGAGCACAAGTCTTCAGCACGACAGCCGGGATGTTGTCAGGGCCCAAAGCCTTTGCTGTATCCAGTGCGCTCAGCCGTTTCTGGATATCACGTGGAGTGAATCGAATTGGCTGACGACTGGCATCTGTGGTGGTGGGGACCTCAGGAGGAGGCCGTTATGGATCATCCACTCGGCACTTCTGGCTGAAGATGGTTGCAGATGCTATCCTGATCATTATCTGGAGAATTCAGTTGGAAGGTGCCATTGCATGGTTGTTGGGTAAGGATAGGCACCTCCTCCCCTCTCCTCCCCATATTGAATAGCTTGCCAACACTCCTTGTATAGGCTTGCAGATGATGATTGGCCATGAGGATAATAGGTACTTGAGGGCTCATAGACCTTGTGGAACTTCCTCGTTGCAAAAATCTAATCACAACAACAAAACAATAACATTCTTGCAAAGGGATCAGAAGTTCCTTCACTATCTTGAGAAACACAGATCAGTAAACAGGAGTGGCACAGCTTAGACGGAATGTACTACACCTGACACAGCTGCCAGGGGTGTTGCACTCTCAGTACTGACAGTCCTCACTTTGATAAGGGCAAAAAAAAATATTTTTGGGGAGAGACGAAAAGACTAGAACACTGTGTGACCAAAGCAAACAAGAAGCCATTGTACAAAAAGAAAGCCATGGTATGTGAGTTTTAACTAGGGTTATTAATATTTCATCTGATTGTAAACAGTAATCATTAGCCTATGGTTCACTGCAGGTCCTGCACATGATATTTATTTGCTATTTTCTTTCATTGTTCTCAGGAATGTTCTTTCAGGGCCACCAACACTGGGGTAATAACAAGTGTCAGACTTTTTCAGATCAAGTAAGGAGCGAGACAAGTCGCTTCCCATTTTGTAACCAAATGCCCATCAGCCTCTGCAAGCAGAAGAGACAGGCTGATGTTTCAGCTCTTTGCTCAGAAGAGTGATGAAGGAATAGACTCGCGTTTATTCATAGGAACGAGAGATATTAACACAACAAGCACTATTCGAAGAGGATCATGGAGTGCCCCGGCCTTCTGGCCAACATTCCTCCCTCACTCAATGCCGCCCGATCACTCACACCATCCGCAGCCGCCTATATCGGTCAAATAGCGTTAACCATTTCCTATCACCAGAGGAGTCGATTACACAGGTGCCGCTTATATCGTATTAAGCCCGCCAACTAATACGGGCAGTTGAACAAGTGCCTACCTTTTACTGTACGTACCCAGATTCTGGATGAAACTGTTAATGTTTAAGAGAGGCAGTTGCTAAGCAACTTTGTTCGTTATTTACCTTTTTGGTTTTACCGCCCACCGCATATAGTGGCACTGCATATAGTGGGCCAATCGCGTTGACACCAATGCACCCACAATAAGCGGTACCTTCACAAATACAGACTGACTGACCACTCATTTAATTGCTATTTGTGGGATCTTGCTCTGTGCAAAATGATTGCTGCATCCAGCTACTTAATGAGAGTCACTGCAAAGTAACTCGTTGAATGTGAAGTTCCTGGGAAACACAAAAAAGGGGATATAATACACGGCTACCATCGCGCACCAGTCCATGATTTGCGGGGACTGTCCACGTGTCTGAAGAAGAGCATTGACCAGGTCCTCTCCCACTAACCGAAGCACCACTCCTGAGACCCCAGAAGATAAATCCTGCGGCTTCAACACTTGGAGTGATTAAAAGATTGGAATCTAATCAGGGGAACAACACGGCAAAATACTGTGGATTGCTGGAAATCCGAAATAAAAATAGAAAATGTTGGAAAACACTCAGCAGGTCAGGAAGTTTCTTTGGAAAGAGAAACAGAGTTAAGGTTTCAGGTCGATGACCTTTGGAAAGTCCTTCCAGCATCTTCTGTTTTTAAATCTAATCACAGGGATCAACTGGTTTATACATACAATAATGAATACTTGGGAGCGATCTCAAACCAATAAACTAATTGAGGAGTTCTCAACAGGTCTAAGTCATAACTGTGAATCATAAATCCTGACAATACAGCTTTGGTGTGACTTTGCCAGATCGTTGTTATTTATATTACCTACTCTCGGTTTTATGTGGCCATTTTCTCGTGGTAACGGTCAGTTTTATTGCTGACTGAGATCAGCTGTGCGTACGCTGGCCGTCAGAGCGATCTATCTACTTGATCAACGACATTCAGACAAGAGCATTATCGATTGGGCTGTTAAGGCTGACAGCGTAATGAGAAATAATTTGCGGTAAATAACCCTAAAATTCCACGTCAGTTCTCTGCAATAATATTTTCTTATCAACGTTGACTGATTATCAACAGAGTAGTTTTAATGTAAGGGGAAAGGTTGTTAATAAAACACTTACTTAGAAGCGCAGTACTGGTAAAAGTTACAGTGGGTGCCAAGCTCAATTTCCCCACTGAGGCCTTTTAGCAAAGCCCAATTGAGGCCTATGTCTGTAAAGGCCTATATATTTTTTTCAATCTGTTTGGATTAATTTTGCACAAAGGGATGTAAAAGTGGTGCATATATTTGCTGCAATTTCTGTCTTCAACCATTGTTGACTGCATGCACAAAGGAATGTGCTCTCGCACCACAAATCCACATGATCATCTTGACCCATATTTTTTGTGGTTGGTGGCAGGCAGGCAGCTGCATGCTCTGGCAGGAGGGCATCTCATATTGAGGTCCTAGATATGCCTGCCTTTTCGTGGGATACGTGGAACACTCTTTGTTCCAGTCCTACTCAGGTCCCCTCCCTCACCTCTTTTTCCGATACATTGATGACTGTATCGGTGCCGTTTCCTGCTCTCGCCCTGAACTAGACAATTTCATTCACTTTGCCTCCAATTTCCACCCTTCCCTCACCTTCACATGGTTCATCTCTGACTCTTCCCTTCCCTTTCTCGACTTCTCTTTCTCCATCTCTGGCGATAGGTTATTGACCAACATTCACTACAAGCCCACTGACTGCCACAGCTACCTGGACTACACTTCCTCCCACCCTGCCTCCTGTAAGGACTCTATTCCATTCTCCCAGTTTCTCCGTCTCCGCCGCATCTGCTCCGACGATGCCACCTTCCACACCAGTGCTTCCGACATGTCTTCCTTTTTCCTCAACCGAGGATTCCCCTCTACCGTGGTTGACACGGCCCTCGACCGTGTCCGTTCTATCTCCCGCACTTCTGCCCACACCCCCGCCCCTCCCTCCCGGAACCACGATAGGATTCCCCTTGTCCTCACCTTTCACCCCACCAGCCTCCACATTCAACGGATCATCCTCCGCCATTTCCGCCACCTCCAAAGTGATCCCACCACCAAACGCATCTTCCCCTCCCCTTTCAGCATTCCGTAGGGACCGCTCCCTCCGAGACACCCTAGTCCACTCCTCTATCACCCCCAGCACCCCTTCCCCTTCGCCTGGCACCTTCCCGTGCAAGCGCAGGAGATGTAACACCTGCCCTTATACCTCCCCCCTTCCCACTGTCCAGGGCCCCAAACACCCCTTCCAGGTGAAACAGCAATTTACTTGTACTTCTTGCAATCTAGTATACTGTATTCGCTGCTCACGATGCGGTCTCCTCTACATTGGGGAAACCAAACGCAGATTGGGTGACCGCTTTGTGGAACACCTCCGTTCAGTCCGTAAGGGTGACCCTGAGCTTCCAGTCGCCTGTCATTTTAATTCACCGCTCCATTCCCACTCGGACCTCACCATCCTCGGCCTCTTGCATTGTTCCACGGAAGCTCAGCATAAACTCGAGGAACAGCACCTCATCTTCCGATTAGGCACTTTATAGCCTTCCGGACTCAATATCGAGTTCAACAATTTCTGATCATAACCTCGGCCCCTATTACATTTTTACTTATATTTTTTATCCACACCTTTGTTTTGGCCTCCCCCCCCACCCCTTTCTTTTTTTTTCTCTCTCCCACATGGCAGCTGTCTCCCATTCTGCCAGCGCATTTCACACCTAATCTAGAGCCGTCTTTTGTCTCCACTAGTCCTGTCACCATCTCGTCTCGTTTTGAATACCTCTTAATGTCTCTACTTCTCTTTTGTTCTCTCCCAGCCTGGCCTCTTAATCCATTTCATTTCCTGTGCTTCTTTAGTCTTGACAAAGGGGTTTTCACCCGAAACATTGACTCTATTTCCTCTCCATGGATGTTGCCTGCCCTGCTGAGTTTTTCCAGCATTTTCTGTTGTTATTCTGCATATTGAGAGATTGTGTAACCTGCGCCCAAGATTTTCCATCCAAATTTTCTGGTACCTGCTCTCAGTGTGTGTCAGGATAATCGTGAAAGAGTCTCCTTAGAATAGGAACATAGGAATGTACAGAACCGGGAAAGACCATTACGGCCCATCTGCCCATCCCTTTGTTGAGGAATTATCATATCCCGCAATAACTCTCATACCCCTCTAGCAGATTTTATTCTCCAGGTACTTATTCATCTTATTCTTGAACTTGCTGAAACAATCAACCCCACTGCCTCCACTCCATACATTGACCATCCTCTGTGTAGTTAACTCTACACTGTCTTTTCATTCCTTCCCCCCCAGCAACCCTTCTAACTTTGAGACTATGTTCGCTTGTTTATAATCTGTGAATACATTAAAAATATTGGGGTAATTTTGACTTTGGGAGATAGTGCAAAATGGGAGATATCGGGGTCAATTTTCCTGGAGCCGTCAGGCGGGGTTTCAGGCGTGTTGGGGGGGGGAAATCCCGAATTCGGGGGTCCCGACACCATCCCGCCCAAAACCCCGCTCCACGCAAGTTTCAGAGGCGGCGGGTACCCGCTCCACACTGGAACCCGCCGACCCCAGGCGGGAAGGGATTAGTGCCACTTAACTGCCTGTTAACAGGTAGTTAACAGGCAGTTTTTAGCCTAATCCCTATTTTGAGGGGTGTCGTGTGGGATTCCCGACGGCTCCAAACCACGCCAGGTTAGAGCAGGCGGGCCGTCGGGTTGAAGGACTTGGAGGGGTCGCGATGTCGGTGTTCAGGTGAGTGATGGGTGCATGAGTGCAAAGGTAAGTGTGTTTGGTGTGTCTAAAGTGCGTAAAGAACTTTTACTTACCTGTACTTACCTTAACAGCCTTTCTTCCTGTAGGCATTGGGAGCGCATCACTCAGCCGGCACTTAAAGCTGAATGGCTGCGATCTGTGAAAAGTGACAGGTTTCAGCTTTGAGTGCTGCTGAGAGTTCTAACTGAGTCTGTGCAGAAGGACTCATGTTAGAACTCAGACTGTCTGGGGGAAAAATTGGATGAGTAGCGCCACCTGTTAGCGCCTAAAGAGGCAGTCAGTGGCTGTAGCGCCACTGGCTGCGCCTCCCGCGATATTCAGCAGGGGCACTAATGGTGGCGCTAGCCTTTTGCGCTGCGCCGCCACCGATGACGTCATCGGTGTGCGCAGCGCCCCATTCGCGCCCCGATCGCGATATTTGGTAGCGAACGCCGCTGTAGCGCTGTTCGCTACCCGCGCCCGGTTCACGGGGCCTTGCTGCGCCGGCAGAGGCGCAAGTTAAGTTGGAGGTGCGGGGCGGCCGCTTTTTTGGCGGCCGCCTGCCAGCACCTCCGTCCCCGGCCTCCTGGTCCCCCCCCCGCGGCATTGCCGGCTGTTTCCTGAGAGCCCGGCACTTCTCCTTGGTGCCGGGCTCTTTTGCCGGCACTCGCGATCGGGGCTCGCGCTGTTGCAGGTCCCTCCCCCTTAACAGTGGGAGGAAGGCCTGCAGTACCGCAGCGTGCCGTGCCGCAGCGTGTGGCGCTGCGGCACGTAGCGCTGCGAAATTCACTTTCAGCACCCTAAGAGGGACGTGGAGTGCCTCGAGCCGCGCCCCGTCTCCCTCTAGGGGCACTTCAACTGAATTTGCGGCGCTCGCTAATGCGGCGATCGCGGCGCAAATTCCAGCGCCCAGGCGAACTTTGCGCCGCTTGGGCGCCTCAGGCCAATTTCTAGGCCTCAGTGTTTGACAGCTTCAAACAGCTGTGAAACACTGATATTTCATCTGTCAAGAACTCTTGATGAAATTGCAGTCTGTGACATCACCTGTTGCCGGGTGGCCCTTAATTGGCCTGCTGAGCCCGCTGGGCGGGCTTAACAAGGTCAATCAAGGGAAAATCGTGCGGATTGGCCGGACATCGATGTAGGTGGGTCTAAAACCCGAAAGTTGTAGTCCCGCCTTCTTCCCGACAGCTTCGGGAAAATTGACCCCATCGATTCAGTTGCTCTTATATATCTCCATTTTAACTTCCGTTGACTTTAGAGTTGGGTGAGCTGTACAACAGGCGGCTGAATTGCCCAAAGTCAAAATTATCTCCATTGATGTTGCTCTTGGCCGGGAATTTCCTTCGAGCTGCTGCTGCCATAACTATAGCGGGCAGGGGGACCATATTGGTCTTTCCCAGTCCGCTACATTGATTCCTTCAGGATCGTCAACACTTCTATAAGATCACCTCGGGCCTTCTCTTCTCCAGTGTCAAAGTTCCCAGCTTCTGTAGCCTCTTCTCCTAACTCAATCCGGACTATCGATTAAATTGCTCTTCATTGCTCTCTCTCGAATACCTGGCTGCCTTTCTCATAACATGGTGACCAGAATTAAACACACTCCATCAGACAGGGCTGGTGAGAAGCTTTCTGACATTGGTAGAAAACAATGGAAGAAGTGATTCATATCATTATAGACTGATTAATCCATCGTGTTAAAAGGCTTCCCATGTTGAGCAGTGAAATGATCTGAATTGTTTAAGGCTGCACAATGCCTGATTATTATTTAGACAGCAGCATTTGGGAGCAGCAGGTCATACTTTGTCCCGGGTTACTGCTCTTACCCTTTATCTCGAGGGCCTGACCTAGCCTTTGTTCCACAGGCCCCATTCCTGCCCTTTGCTTTAGGGAGGCTGCTCTGATCCTTTGTCCCATTGGTCCTGCTCTGATCCTTTGTCCCATTGGTCCTGCTCTGATCCTTTGTCCCATTGGTCCTGCTCTGATCCTTTGTCCCATTGGTCCTGCTCTAATCCTATGTCCCATTGGCCCTGCTCTGATCCTTTGTCCCATTGGTCCTGCTCTGATCCTTTGTCCCATTGGTCCTGCTCTGATCCTTTGTCCCATTGGTCCTGCTCTGATCCTTTGTCCCATTGGTCCTGCTCTAATCCTATGTCCCATTGGCCCTGCTCTGATCCTTTGTCCCATTGGTCCTGCTCTGATCCTTTGTCCCATTGGCCCTGCTCTGATCCTTTGTCCCATTGGTCCTGCGCTGATCCTTTGTCCCATTGGTCCTGCTCTGATCCTTTTTCCCATTGGTCCTGCTCTGATCCTTTGTCCCATTGGCCCTGCGCTGATCCTTTGTCCCATTGGTCCTGCTCTGATCCTTTTTCCCATTGGTCCTGCGCTGATCCTTTGTCCCATTGGTCCTGCTCTGATCGTTTGTCCCATTGGTCCTGCGCTGATCCTTTGTCCCATTGGTCCTGCGCTGATCCTTTGTCCCATTGGTCCTGCGCTGATCCTTTGTCCCATTGGTCCTGCTCTGATCCTTTTTCCCATTGGTCCTGCGCTGATCCTTTGTCCCATTGGTCCTGCTCTGATCGTTTGTCCCATTGGTCCTGCGCTGATCCTTTGTCCCATTGGTCCTGCGCTGATCCTTTGTCCCATTGGTCCTGCTCTGATCCTTTTTCCCATTGGTCCTGCTCTGATCCTTTGTCCCATTGGTCCTGCTCTGATCTTTTGTCCCATTGGTGCTGATGCTTATATCCAAATTGGATACTCCTTTGGTAGGGCCAATTGAAGTGGTTTTATTTGTAATTGTTTCTGGATTCTTAAGTGGGATTCATTTACTACCGCTGGACTAATATTATGAGGACGTGCGTAGTCCTTGTGATAAGCGCAAATTGAGATAGTGATATGTGTGCTTAATGTAATATGTGTCTAACTATTAAAAGTAATCTATACCTTAATAACTGATCAAATTTTACAGCACCCTGGGCTGGTTAAATTAGAGGTCAGGGGTTATCTATTTGCTTACCCTTGCAAGTTAGAAATTCCACAGTCCAGAAAATCTGTCATTTAAAAAAAATCAAACACCCTAAGCAAAGCCCAACAATAAAGGATGGTGTTCTCACATAAATGGCTCAGAATCCCAGACAAAAAAAATACAAGTTAGCTGTGTGAAAGTGATTAAAGAGAAAAATTCATTCATATGCATGTGCTCTTATCTGGAGATGGCTGAAGGCAAACAATATGACTGACTGCTCGGTGAGAACATTACTGGCGGATCAATGTATAAAAATAACAGGTCAGGAACAAGGCCCGCGATTAGAAGCGATTGTATTACTTTTATTCATAGCTCCACGATTACGCGGACTGGACTCCCAGACAAATGCTGTGTAGTTTAACAAGTTTTTTTTTAAAAGGTGGATGACAGGCTGGTGAGGATCAGAGTTAGAGTTGGAAGGGTCCCTACAGATAAAGAACATGCAAATGCTGTACGGAACAAGGTGGCTCTGAGCTGCTGAGACCATGTACATGTTATGCTAAAGAACATCACTCCTTTAGGATGCAAGCTTGGATGGATATCCTGCAGTATGGTGTGACTTAATATGGGAGGGTTCAGGAGGGGAACAAAGGATTGCAAAACCTTTCTTAAGGAGATTAAATGGGTTGGGTAGAATCCATAATAGAAGGAACTTTACATGCTTGGTGCAAGTTCCACACCTACCATTGTCTTCTGCTTACTCGTAACAGTAAATCCTGGCTTGTACAACACTGTGGGAACATTTTATTCATGAGAAAATCCATTGTAGATCTGTTTCAATGCACTGCATAACTCATTTTAGATTACAGGACAAATACAGATCAGAGATAACAACAGAAAATGCTGGAAAAACTCAGCAGGCCAGGCAACATCTGTGGAGAGAGAAACAGAGTTAACGTTTCAGGTCGAAACCCTTCTACAGAACTGAGAAAAAAAGGCAGGAAATGAAAAGATTAAAAGGCAGTTTGGGGGCTGGGAAATGGGGGAGGGGATGAAAGAAGAGACATTAAGAGATATTCAAGGTGAGACGAGATAGTAACAGGACAGGTAAAGACACAAACAATGGCTCTAGATGAAGTGTGAAATGCGCTGGCAGAGTGAAAGACAGCTGCCTTGTGGGAGAGAAAGAAAAAAAAGGAAAAGGCGCAAACCAAAGGTGTGGATAAAAAATATAAAAATATAATAGGGGCCGAGGTTATGATCTGAAATTGTTGAACTCGATATTGAGTCCGGAAGGCTGTAAAGTGCCTAATCGGAAGATGAGATGCTGTTCCTCGAGTTTACGCTGAGCTTCCGTGGAACAATGCAAGAGGCCGAGGACGGTGAGGTCTGAGTGGGAATGGGGCGGTGAATTGAAATGACAGGCAACCGGAAGCTCGGGGTCACCCTTACGGACTGAACGGAGGTGTTCCGCAGATCAGAGAGGCCAACTAAATCACATTTCCATACAGACCCATGATCTCTTGCTCCTTCACGGTATCTCTTGCTCTCTCAGGTTGATTTAAAAGATCCCACGGCCCTATTTTGAAGATGAGCAGGGGAGCTATCCCCGGTGTCCTGGCCAATATTTATCCATCAACCAATATACCAAAAAACAGATTATCTGGTCATTATCACATTGCTGTTTGTGGGACCTTGCTGTGCTCAAATTGACTGAGATTTTGCTCACCTGTCCTAATATCGCCTTATGTGGCTCGGTGTCAAGTTTTGTTTGATAAAACTCCTGTGAAGTACCTTGGGACGTTTTACTACGTGCTATATAAGCACAAGTTGGTGTTGTTGTTGCCCTAAACAGTTCTTTTATCAGCTTGTACCAATGTCTCCTCATATTATAGAACTGGACAAGGTCCATTCTCATGTGAAGGTTAAACACTCCTAAGGTTGGGAATTTCCTAGGAGCTGCTCCTACTCCACTGTCATAACCAGAAGTGTGGCTGATACCCTACTTAAGTGTATAAGTTCCGTCTCTTTATAACCTCTTCCAGCTCTACAACACCCCCCCACCCCACGCACCCCCGCTCCACAACCCCCCCTCCACAAGATCTCTGTGCTCCTCCAAATCTGGTCTCTTGCGCATCTCTGAATTTCATCGCTCCACCATTGGCGCCCGTGCCATCAGCTGTGTAGGCCCTAAGCTCTGGAATTACCACCCTAAACCTCTACGCCTCGCTACTTCTCCCTCCTCCTTTAAGATGTTCCTTAAATCCTACCTCTTTGGCGAAGCTTTTGGTCACCTGTTCAAACTTCTCATGTGGCTCGGTGTTAAATTTTTGTTTGATAACACGCCAGCGAAGCGCCTTGCGACGTTTTACTATGTAATAGGTGCTATATAAATGCAAGTTGTTGTTGTAACCGGAGTTTCCACCACATTTCCAGTGAAGTTACAGCAGCGAGCAGCGGAGGAGCAGCTCTGAGGAATTTCCTGGCCCATGTTTGCTTTTAACCTTCCCTCATTAATCAATCCCCTGATATTAGGACAGTGTCAGCCTTGGCTCAGTGGTAGCACGCTCAGGTCTGAGTCAGAAGGCTGTGGGTTCCAATCCCACTCCAGAGACTTGAGCAGATAAAGCTAGGCTGACTCTCCAGTGCAGTGCTGAGGGAGTGCTGCACACTGTTGGAGGTGCCGTCTTTCCCGGATGGACATTAAACCGAGGCCCCATCTGTTCTCTAAGCTGGACGTAAAAGATCCCACGGCACTATTCAAAGAAGGTCATGTGAGTTCTCCTGATGTCCTGGCCAATATTCATCCCTCAGCAAACACTGACAACAGATTATCTGGTCATTATCACATTGCTGTTTGTGAGACCTTACTCTGTGCAAATTGGCTGCCACGTTTCCTACATTACAACAGTGATTACGCTTCAAAAAGTACTTCATTGCTGTAAAGCGCCTTGTGGCGTCATGAGAGGCTCTATATTAATGCAAGTTCTTTCTGATACGAGAGTTTAGTCTCATTTTCCTTTTTCACACTGCTTTCAGGGCTTGGATGTTACTTTTGTGTCTTAGGTCTTTGTGACTGGAACTGAATGCAGTGCTGCAGGTGCAGCTTGATTGAAGCACTATAGATTCTTCCTTTTTCCTCAACCGAGGATTCTCCTCTACCATGGTTGACATGGTCCTTGACCGTGTCCATTTTATTTCCCATTCATCTGCTCCCACCCCTTCCCCTCCTTCCCGGAACCACGATAGGGTTTCCCTTGACCTCACCTTTCACCCCACCAGCCTCCACATTCAACGGATCAGCCTCCTCCATTTCCGCCACCTCCAGCATGATCCCACCACCAAACACATCTTCCCCTCCCCTTTCCGCATTCTGAAGGGACTGCTCCCTCCGCGACACCCTGGTCCACTCCTCTATCACCCCAGCACCCTTCCCACGGCACCTTCCCGTGCAAGCGCAGGAGATGCAACACCTGCACTTTTACCTCCTCCCTTCCCACTGTCCAGGACCCCAAACACTCCTTCCAGGTGAAACAGTGATTTACTTGTACTTCTTGCAACTTACTATACTGTATTCGCTGCTCATGATGCAGTCTCCTGTATACTGGGGAGACCAAATGCAGATTGGGTGATGGCTTTGCATTCAGTCCGTAAGGAGGACCCTGAGCTTCCGGTTGCCTGTCACTTTAATTCTCCGCTCCACTCCCACTCTGATCTCTCTGTCCTCGGCCTCTTACACTGTTCCAACGAAGCTCAACGTAAGCTCGAGGAACAACATTTCATCTTTCAATTAGGCACTTTACAGCCTCTGGACTCAACATCGAGTTCAACAATTTCAGGCCATAACCTCGGCCCTTATTTCTTTTTCCACTCACATGGCAGCTGTTGATGATTCTGCCAGCGCCATTTTCACCTCATCTAGAGTCATCTTTTGTTTCTTAACTTGTCCCATTACCATCTCCTTTTGCCTTGCACCATCATCCCTTTTGTCTTTTAATCTCTCCTGCCTTCCATCCTATCACAGAACCTTCCCTTTTGTTCTTTCCTCCCCTCCTCCCTTTCCCTGCCCTTACAGCTGTTTCAGAATCTGTTACATCTCTAACTTTTTCCAGTCCTGACGAAGGGTCACTGACCTGAAATGTTAGCTCTGTTTCTCTCTCCACGGATGCGGCCTGACCTGCTGAGTGTTTCCAGCATTTTCTGTTGTTATTTTACTACAGACAACTTGTCTACCAGACTTCGCCACTGCTGCTTTTCAACCAGCCACAAGTGGGTGTGCAGCAATATCCTGGGGTGAGGCATCAAGCAGAGGGCATTTCCCCAGAACAAATTATAGTGAGGATGTTGCCAGGACTGGAGAATTTTAGCTATAAGTAAAGATTGGATAGGCTGGGGTTGTTTTCTTTGGAACAGAGGAGGCTGAGGGGAGACTTAATTGAGGTGTATAAAATTATGAGGGGCCTAGATAGAGTGGATAGGAAGGACTTATTTCCTACTAGCAGAGAGATCAATAACCAGGGGGCATAGATTTAAAGTAATTGGTTGAAGGATTAGTGGGGAGTTGAGGCCAACTTTTTTCACCCAGAGGGTGGTGGGGGTCTGGAACTCGCTACCTGAAAGGGTGGTAGAGGCAGAAACCCTCATCACATTTAAAAAGTATTTGGATAGGCACTTGAAGTGCTGTAACCTACCAGGCTATGGACCAAGAGCTGGGAAGTGGGGTTAGGGTGGATAGCTCTTTGTCGGCTAGCACAGACACGATGGGCCGAATGGCCTCCTTCTGTGCTGTAAGTTTCTATGACGCTATGATTCTTTAGCGCCTTTAACAAAGTGCTTCACAAGGTTGTCAAACAAAATTTGACACCGAGCCACATAAGGAGATATTCGGACAGTTGACCAAGCTTGGTCAAAGCGGCAGGTTTTTAGGAGAATGTTAAAGAAGAGAGAGAGGTTGAGAGGCGGAGTGGTTTAGGGAGGGAATTCTAGAGATTAGGGCCTAGGCAACTGAAGGCACAGCCTCCAATGGTAGAGCGATTAAAATCATAGGTGCACATGAGGCCAGAATTGGAGAGATCTCGGGTGCGGGGGGGGGGGAGAGGGAAGGGGGTTGTAGTACTGGAGGAGGTTACAGAGATAGGAAGGGATGAGTCCCCTGCAGCAGACTGCAGTGGTTCAAGAAGGCGGCTCACCACCACCTTCTCAAGGGCAATTAGGGAATGGGCAATAAATGCTGGCCTTGCCAGCGACACTCATATCCCATAAACGAATAAAAAAAATGCAAGGCTTCACAATGCAGACACAATACAGCCAAGAAGACGTCACATAAAATGTAATCGACAAATCAATAGCTGCTCCACCTTCGAATACAATTAACAAGGCCCTTTCAGTACACCGCACTTAAATAGCCCACTTCTGCACTTTGTACATCAATGACATGTTTTCCTCATTATTGGATGATTCATTTCTTAGATGAGATTTACTGCACGTCTCACATCAATGGCTGGCACTGTAGACCAAAAGGGGCACCGACCCGCTACACCCACTCTGCTCAGTTCCCAAACTGTCATTTTTTTTTTTATTCGTTCATGGGATTTAGGCGTTGCTGGCAAGGCTAGCATTTATTGCCCATCCCTGATTGCCCTTGAGGATGTGGTGGTGAGCCGCCTTCTTGAACTGCTGCAGTCCATGTGGTGAAGGTACTCCCACAGTGCTGTTAGGAAGGGAGTTCCAGGATTTTGACCCAGCGACGATGAAGGATCGGCGATATATTTCCAAGTCAGGAGGTGAGACACTCGTCGCAGAATCCCTAGCCTCTGACCGGCTCTTGTTGCCACAGTATTTATATGGCTGGTCCAGTTAAGTTTCTGGTCAATGGTGACCCCAGGATATTGATGGTGGGGGATTCGGCGATGGTAATTGAATGTCATGGGGCAGTGGTTAGACTATCGCTTGTTGGAGATCGTCAGTGCCAGGCACTTCTGTGGCGCGAATGTTACCTGCCACTTATCAGCCCAAGCCTGAACGTCGTCCAGGTCTTGTTACATGTGAGCATGGACTGTTTCATTATCTGAGGAGTTGTGAATGGCACTGAACACTCTGCAGTCATCAGCGAACATCCCCATTCCTGACCTTATGTTGGAGGGAAAGTCATTGATGAAGCAGCTGAAGATGGTTGGGCCTAGGACACTGCCCTGAGGAACTCCTGCAGCGATGTCCTGGGGCTGTGATGATTGACCTTCAATCAACACAAACATCTTCCTTTGTGCTAGGTATGACTCCAGCCAGTGGAGCGTTTCCCCCCCGATTCCCATTGACTTCAATTTTACTAGGGCTCCTTCATGGCACACTTGGTCAAATACTGCCTTGGTGTCAAGGGCAGTCTCTCTCACCTCACCTCTGGAATTCAGCTCCTTTGTCCATGTTTGGACCAAGGCAGTAATGAGGTCGGGAGCAGAGTGGTCTTGGTGGAACCCAAATTGAGCATCAGTGAGCAGGTTATAGGTGAGTAAGCGCCGCTTGATAGCACTGTCGATGACATCTTCCATCACTTTGCTGATGATTGAGAGTAGACTGATTGGGTGATAATTGGCTGGATTAGATTTGTCCTGCTTTTTGTGGACAGGACATACCTGGGCAGTTTTCCACATTGTTGGATAGATGCTAGTATTGTAGCTGTACTGGAACAGCTTGGCTAGAGGCACGGTTAGTTCTGGAGCACAAGTCTTCAGCATGATAGCTGGGATGTTGTCAGGGCCCATAGCCTTTGTTGTATCCAATGCGCTGAACCGTTTCTTGATATCACGTGGAGTGAATTGAATTGGCTGAAGACTGGCTTCTGTGATGGTGGGGACCTCAGGAGGAGGCCGATATGGATCATCCACTCGGCACTTCTGGCTGAAGATGGTTGCAAACGCTTCAGCCTTGTCTTTTGCACTCACATGCTGGGCTCCACCATCATTGAGGATGGGGATATTCATGGAGCCTCCTCCTCCCATTAGTTGTTTAATGGTCCACCACCATTCGCGACTGGATGTGGCAGGACTGCAGAGCTTTGATCTGATCCGTTGATTGTGGGATCGCTTAGCTCTGTCTATAGCATGCTGCTTCCACTTTTTGGCATGCATGTAGTCTTGTATTGCAGCTTCCCTAGGTTGGCATCTCATATTTAGGTACACCTGGTGCTGCTCCTGTCATGCTTTTCCACACTCCTTATTGAACCAGGGTTGGTCCCCTGGCTTGATGGTTCCCCATTTGTTATGCATAAAGTAATTCCACAGGGGATGCACTTCCAGATATGCGAAACCCCACTTACCACTACTTGTCCTTTCTCAGATGGTAAATAAGATAGTCTCAGATAGATCCCAGTTTGCTTTGTAGCTTCTGAGAGCAGCGAAAATGGCCCCAGAACCAGAACCAAGTGGTGACAGGGCAGAATTTCTTCAACATGTAGAACAAACTGGCGGTGCAGATTATTGAATAGGAAACTTTAGAAGGGGTGGGTAAAAGGCAATATGGTACGGTAATCATAAAAAGCATTAGAGGGGAGGTTAGAAAAATGTTTCCACAGAGAGTGGTTGGAATGTGAAATTCTCTGCCACAAACCATGGTTGGAGCAGCGTCCATGAATTCTTTTAAAAGCAAATTAGATAAAAGGATTTGGAGGGCAAACCATAGAGTGAGATTAGAGTTGGCGAAGAAAGGATGAAAGGAAGGAACGAAAGAAAGAAGGAAAGAAGAAAGAAAGAATTAACTTTTATTTATACAATTTATACATTTCACAACCTCAGGGTGTCCCAAAGCACTTCCCACCCAACAAAATACTTTTGAAGTGTAGTCACTGTTGTAATGTAGGAAACACGGCAGCCAATTTACGTACAGCAAGCTCCCACAAACATCAATAAATGACCAGATAATCTGTTTTACTGGTGTTGATTGAGAGTCTCTGAGGCTAACGACTGGGTCTCATCAGCACCTCGCTGGCCAGCTGCCTGCCTGCAATGGCCGGCTATGGCAGGTGACGATCGGGAGCCGGAGGCCGCCCTCTGGCTCTCAGGTAAGGGGCGGGGGGGGGGTGGGTTTGAAAGGGTTCCGCGGGTGGCCAGAACGGGGGATCCCAGGGCAACAGAGGCCCAGAATGACCTTGTGGGGCCCAGAGGGGTCGGGTGCCCGGCAGGTTTCGCCGGTTGGAGTGACCATGGTGGTCGATCCGGCCAGTTGGCTGTTAAAATTGTCTCCGGCTCCTATCTGAGACATAGGACCTCGGATTAGCATATGTTAATGAGGCGCCTGCCTGATTCAGGTGCATGCCTCAATCAGCCGATGTTAAAATCGCCGCAGGATGGAATCGGAGCGGGGGCAAAGGGGCCGTTCGATTTTAACTCCCGCTCCGCCCGGTTTCTGCTGGGCAGAGGGAGTCAGAATCCCATCTGTAGTGTCAGTTATCCAAAGGAAAATAGTGCCGTCAATGCAGTAAAGTATTTATTATGCCCCCACGCACCCCCTCCACCCCGCTACCCGACTGACAGAAATCTGATGATCCTGTCGGCCCAAGTATGACTGTCGTATGAGAAGAGATTGAGTAAAATAGGCCTGTATTCTCTTGAATTCAGAAGAATGAGAGGGGTTCTCATTGAAGCATACAAAATTATTACAGGGCTTGATAGGGTGGATGTTGGAAGAATGTTTCCCTTGGCTGGGGAGTCCAGAACCAGGGGCCACAGCCTCAGGATAAAGGATAGGCCATTCAGGACTGAGATGAGAAGAAATTTCTTCACACAGAGGGTGGTGAATCTTTGGAATTCTCTACCCCAGAGGGCTGTGGAGGCTCAGTCATTGGGTATATTCAAAACAGAAGTCGATAGATTTCTGACGAGTAAGGGCATCAAGGGATATGGCGATAGGGCCAGTGAATGGAGTTGAGGTAGAAGATCAGCCATGATCTCATTGAATGGCGGAGCAGGCTCGAAGGGCCGAATGGCCGACTCCTGCTCCTATTTTTTATGTTCTTATGTTCTTAGTGCAATGTAATTCTGACAGACTCCCCCCTCCCACTGTCACACTATCCTTTCGTAACTGAGAAGGAAGAAGCTAGATTTACATTGCACTCACTTTGGGAATCAGTGTACTGAATCTGCTAACCCCAACTTCACCTGTTACCTATCATTTTAAACATTTAAACTATTGCTTTTCCAATTCTTCTGAGGAAAACATTAAAAAATGCCTCTGCCCGTCTTGATAACATGGTTCAAAAGCTTCAACAACCTGCTGTGTTACCTTCTGGGCTCTCGCTAATCCATTAATGTCTGTCCTTCGAATTGCAGTATAAAGCACAGCCGAGCACTCTGTCTGACTGATGTATTGCACAGAAGTTTCAATGAGTGGTGCGTTATCACATCCAAATTCTTTTTTCCATTTTACCATCAATTAACCCCTCGTCATTAAGGCATGCTCAATATTTTTAGCGCCACTCTGAATTACTGTGAATTTTTCTGCAAGTAGTGAGTGGTTTGGGTGTGGAAGGAAAAGACAGATATTCGGGGAAAGATAGTCAATTATATCTCTGGGGATAGGCTATTGACAAACATTCACTACAAGCCCACTGACTCCCACAGCTACCTGGAATACACTTCCTCCCACCCCGCTTCCTGTAAGGATTCTATTCCATTCTCCCAGTTTTTCCGTCTCCGCTGCATCTGCTCTGACGATGCCACCTTCTATACCAGTGCTTCCGACATGTCTTCCTTTTCCCTCAACCGAGGATTCCCCTCTACTGTAGTTGACACGGCTCTTGGCCGTGTCCGTTCTATCTCCCGCACTTCTGCTCTCACTCCTTACCCTCCATCCTGGAACCACGATAGGGTTCCCCTTGTCCTCACCTTTCACCCCACCAGCCTCCACATTCAACGGATCATCCTCCACCATTTCCGCCACCTCCAGCGTGATCCCACCACCAAACACATCTTCCCCTCACCTCCCCTTTCAGTATTCCGGAGGGACTGCTCCCTTTGCGACACCCTGGTCCACTCCTCTATCACCCCCAACACCCCTTCCCCTTCACCCGGCACCTTCCCGTGCAAGCGCAGGAGATGCAACACCTGCCCTTTTACCTCTTCCCTTCCCACTGTCCAGGGCCCCAAACACTCCT
This sequence comes from Somniosus microcephalus, assembly GCF_052327205.1. Lineage (NCBI taxonomy): Eukaryota > Metazoa > Chordata > Chondrichthyes > Squaliformes > Somniosidae > Somniosus > Somniosus microcephalus. The sequence goes on from NC_140995.1 coordinate 225,709,073, forward strand.
TCAAGGTGAAACAGCGATTTACTTGTACTGCTTGCAAATTATTATACTGAATTCGCTGCTCACAATGCATTGGGGAGACCAAACGCAGATTGGGTGACCGCTTTGCGGACCATCTCCGTTCAGTCCGTAAGGATGACCCCGAGCTTCTGGTCGCCTGACACTTTAATTCTCCGCTCCACTCCCACTCTGACCTCTCAGTCCTCGGCCTCTTACACTGTTCCAATGAAGCTCAACGTAAGCTCGAGGAACAGCACCCCATCTTTCGATTAGGCACTTTACAGCCTTCTGGATTCAACATAGAGTTCAACAATTTCAGACCATAACCTCTGCCCCTATCCTTTTTTTTCCATTTATTTTATTTATTATTTATTTATTTATTTTCTCTCTCTCCCACATGGCAGTGCCATTTATACTTCATCTAGAACCATCTTTTGTTTCTTAACTTGTCCCATTACCATCTCCTTTTGCCTTGCACCATCTCTTAATCTCTCCTGCCTTCCATCCTATCACAGACCTTCCCTTTTGTTCTTTCCTCCCCTCCCCCCTTTCCCTGTCCCTACACTTGCTTAAAAATCTGTTCCATCTCCAACTTTTTCCAGTTCTGACGCAGGGTCACAGACCTGAAACGTTAACTCTGTTTCTCTCTCCACAGATGCTGCCTGACCTGCTGAGTATTTCCAGCATTTTCTGTTTTTATTATAGTCAATTATATCCCCAGCTTCCTGATATTTTAATAGTTTATTTTCCTGCTTTCTTCGCTGAGAATCAGATTGAAATATAAGGCCTTCATATTACGCCGTGAGGTCGTGGCCTGTGGATGTTTTACTCATTTGTCTGAAATGTTTTACTTTGCTCTTTTAGGCAAGCGACAAACCATCTATTTAAAGTGATTAACGGCCCTGCTATCATTGCAGGGATAGGGATCTCAATACACCCACAACGTAATTTGAAGGCTCTGACGCGATGTTCTGCCTTGTGCTGCCACCAATTTAAAAACTTGCAATAACGTGAATGAGACGTGCCTGTCTTCTGAGAAAAGTCTTAATTCTGGCTGTTGCTAATGCTTAACATTTCGCTCAGGAAATGACGCACTCATTCACCCATCTTTTGACACATTTATTCAAATTTGTTGGCACGGTGATATAATGAAACTATCAGAGTTGCTCTGGGACTTGCAAAGTCTGGGCATCCAGCCTGTTCTCACTTGGAAGACAAGAATTTTGAAGAGCTGAAAAAAAGGCTGTTAGGTCCAACAAGCCTGCAGCCATTCAATCCACTGCTGAATCGCTGACCAATCTTGGCTCCTTGTCCACCAACGCCTTGATTTTAAAGGTCTCATCCTATGTCCAAATCCCTCCATAGCATCGCCCCTTCCTATCTCTGCAACCTCCTGCAACCCTCTAAAAACTCTCTGGGGGGAAAAATTGGATCGCGCCCCCTACTTTAATCGCCCCCACAAAATTAGCACCCCATGCCCGAAATTCACTGGTAGCGCCCCGCCTCCCTCTTGGGGCGCTGCGAGTGAATATCACGGCGCTATGTGCCGCAGCGCCACGCTCTGCGGCACGTCGCGCCGCAGTACTGCAGGTCTTCCTCCCCTTATTAAAGGGGAGGGGCCTTGCGCAGCGCAACCTGGGGCCCAGCTGGGCCACCAGGGATCAGAGTGCCGGCAAAAGAGCCTGGCAATCAAGAGGCGTGCCGGGCTCACAGAGCCGCTAACCTCCCGCTGAATTTCGCGGGAGGCGTTGGCAGCGCCGCGCCCGGGCGCTAGTTGCTTTGCGCCCCATTAGCGCCCTCTTAGGGCTCTAACAGGAGGCGCAAATCAACCGAATTTTCCCCCCTCTGTTCCGCCAACTCATCCTCCACTTCCTTCGCCCACCATTGGCTGCCGTGTCTTACCTGTTTGACCAAGCTTTTGGTCACCCATCCTCATATCTCCTTCTTTGGCTCGGTGTCAATTTGCACACCTGTGAAGCACCTTTGGATCTTTTCTTACGTTAAAGGAGCTATATAGATGCAGGTTGTTGCTAATCATTTGCCAAGAGCCATTTTAAAGATAGCAAAGTGATTGTATTTATTTTTATCCCACATGAGCCTGCTAAATGATACACTGCACACCTTGTACCAACAGAGAGGAGACCAGGGGGATATTAGACTCTGTAATCCTGCCTGAAATCCACTTGGCTGAGGCCTTCAGAGGGAGCCTTATTGCCCATGGGACGCATCTGCCCTGTTCAGGTCTCTCACCGCCTCGGTGTCTCCGCCGCAGCACCCTCGGGAATTTCCGCCCCTCACATTGGTGGGCTCCCCCTTGACAGCGGGAATCCCACCAGCAATCTGCAGAATGAACCCTGACCCAGGAACATGGGTCAGGGTCAGGGTAGATCCGCAAGTCCCGCCCTGCCAGAACTCCGCCCCAAAGAGGAAATTCTGCTCCCTCACACACTGCCCCAAATCCTGTGGAATTCTGCTGGGGTCGCTGGCTCCACTTTTTGACTGGTGTCTGACACAGAATGGTGGCAAGTGGAAGCATAAATGTCGGGGTTGTGAGGGAGAGCAGCACTCTATGGCCTGGTATAACCCCCCTCCCAAAAACAGCGCAGTAACGTAAAAATCCCTTAAATAGCAGTGGTGTGGATGGGTTAGATGAGGCTTGGCGAAAACCCATTTTTCATGAAGTGCTTTGTTAGTGCACCTCATACAGGAACACAAGGGGTATTAATGACAAGGCTAGTTTTAAATTGAACTCTAAAGTCGTCTCTACAAATTGCCGTTTCTTTACCAACCAAATCATACAGAGGGGTATATTTTCCATTTGGTAAAGTTCAAATGCTTAGTGCACCTGTAATATCTTCGTTTGTGAACTCTTTCTAAGGAGGTGACAATCCAAAAGAAATAGCGCCAGAGGAATGTAGTATGAGTGTACCGAGTGCTTGTTCTTGAACTTTGCTGATTGAGAATATATTCCATAGTGTACAATCGCCCTCCGCCCCTCACCTTGGTGAATTTTGTGATCATCAAGATGACGGATGCTATCAGTACAAGGGAAATGGGACATGGCATCAGCATCAAGCACCCTTAAGTCAGGCACAGCCTAGTTAGCACAGCTTATAGCCTCCTCTATTCTGCCCTAACTACTTGCCTCAACCCCCTAATCTCATTCCCTACTGTGCCTTGCATTTCCTAGATCAGCTGCCATGCAGCCTGCGTGCCAGTTAGTGCCAGTTTTGTGTGGTGGGCACATGCCTGTTAGGAAATGGCATGAGACCGGCCAGAAATGACTTTGTGCACAATAAAGGTTTCCCTGTTGGCTGTAAAGGTCCTATCAGTCAGGGGCTGGAATCAAACCCAACAGCCAGAGGCAAAAGCCAGCGTCCTAACTGTGCCAGCCCACCACCCAATTCCTTAACATTTGAACTTTTACCATTTTTTTTCTCTCTAGACAGGAACCTGGTCCTAAAAACTGAAGCTGTACGATTTCCCAAATTCACAGCCATCTAGATTCTATCAGGAAATAAATAAGCTTGGCCAGAATCTAAATATCAAGGCTTCATTAGAATAATAGAAAGAACTATAAATTTCAGGTGCAGGGGGGGGTGGGTGGGGGGGAAGGGTGTGATGGGCACAATGGGCGGCCAATCTGATATCGCCCCCGTCGAAGTTGATAGTTCCGGGGAATATTTCTGTAACGATGGAGAAGAGAGGGTAAGAATTTAGAGATACCCACTCAGGGCAAAGTGTTTCCATTAAATGACAACAGATTCGATCTAGACTGCAGAAGTAAGTCAGTCTGCAAGACTGAATTTTAAAGCAGAGGCTGAGCTGTTGAATGTAGAGCTGTTTTCAACTGCAACATTTTAGCTGTTATTCCGTTACCATTCATAGACTCATAGAATTATACAGCACAGAAGGAGGCCATTCGGCCCATCATGCCTGTGCCGGCTCTTTGAAAGAGTTGTCCAATTAGTCTCACTCCTCCGCTCTTTCCCCATAGCCCTGCAAATTTTTCATGTATATATCCAATTCCCATTTGAAAGTTATTATTGAATCTGCTTCCACCGTCCTTTCAGGCCGTGCATTCCAGATCATAACAACACGCTGCATAAAAAAATTCTCCTCATCGGCCCTCTGGTTCTTTTGCCGATGAACTGAAGTCTGTGTCCCCTTGTGCCCTCCTGCCAGTGGGAACAATTTCTCCTTATCAAAACCATCATTAATTTGGAATTCAACATTGAATTATTATGGACACTCAAAACAATAGCATTCATTTAATATCACAAAATAAATTTAAAAAGTAATGTTTTGAGGCATATTTGTTGTGATAGCATATAAACCCTATTAATTTGAGCACAGTGAGGATGTAGGGAGGAGGGAGAGCATGTTCGGTCAGTGCCCTTAGAGCTTACATGTAAGAAAAGGGGAAAATTCAGAACATCACTGCCCATGTAGTGAAGAGACCAGAAAGGTTGCAACAGAGAAACAGAAGGGCCTAGAGGAGGTTTATGGATCGTCTATCAGGTGACACAGTGTTTATTTGTATTCTGGTTATAGAGTCTGACTCTACGACCAGAATACAAATAAACATGGTCTATCAAGGAGTGCAAGGGAGGTGTCAGACGAGCCACCTTCCAGGTATGGAAGTACAAATCATGGGCAGATTTGAGCTTTGTGGAGAGGATCCATCACGGCCCTGTTCTGTGTCAGCCGTAGCTCAGTGGGTAGCATTCTTGCCTCTAAGTCAGAAGGTTGTGGGTTCAATTCCCCCTGCAGAGACTTCATAAAATCATAGAAATTCACAGCTTAGAAGAAGACTATTTGGCCCATTGTGTCTGTGCTGGCTGGAAAAAGAGCAATCTAGCTTTAATCCCACATTCCAGCTCTTGGTCCATAGGATACGGCACGTCAAGTGCATATCCAAGTACTTCTTAAATGAGATGAGAGTCTCTGCCTCTACCACCCTTTCAGGCAGTGAGTTTCAGACCCCAACCACCCTCTGGGTGAAAAAAATTCTCCTCAACTCCCCCTAATCCTTCTACCAATTACTTTAAATCTATGCCCCCTGGTTATTGACCTCTCTGCTAAGGGAAATAGGTCCTTCCTATCAATCTATCTAGTCCCCTCATAATTTTATACACCTCAATCAAGTCTCCTCTCAGCCTCCTCTGTTCCAAAGAAAACAAACCGCAGCCTATCCAATCTTTCCACATAGCTAAGATTCTCTACTCCCGGCAACATCCTCGTAAATCTCCTCTGTACCCTCTCTAATGCAATCGCATCTTCCCTGTAATGTGGTGACCAGGACTCTAGTGTTTTATACAGTTCTAGTATAAACTATGTTCTTATATTCTATGCCTTGGCTAATAAAGGAAAGTATCCTGTATGCCTTCTTAACCACCTTATCTACCTGTCCTGCTACATTCAGGGATTGGTGGACATGCACTCCAAGGACCCTCTGTTCCTCTACACTTCTCAGTATCCTACCATTTATTGTGTATTCCCTTGTCTTGTTAGCCCTCCCCAAATGCATTACCTCACACTTCTCTGGATTGAATTCCATTTGCCACTTTTCTGCCCACCTGACCAGTCCATTGATATCTTCCTGCAGTCTACAACTTTCTTCCTCACTATCAACCACATGGCCAATTTTTGTATCATTTGCAAACTTCTTAATCATCATGCCCCCTACATTGAAGTCCAAATCATTGATATATACCACAAAAAGCAAGGGACCTAGCACTAAGCCCTATGGCATCCCACTGGAAATAGCCCTCCAGTCACAAAAACACCCGTCGACCATTACCCTTTGCTTCCTGCCACTGAGCCAATTTAGGATCCACCTTGCCACTTTCCCTTGGATCCCATAGGTTTTTACTTTTCTGACCAGGCTGCCATGCCTTGTCAGAAGTCGTGCTAAAATCCATGTAGACTACATCAAATGTGTTACTCTTATCAACCCTCCTTGTTACCTCCTCAAAAAATTCAATCAAGTTAGTTAGGCACGACCTTCCCTTAACAAATCCATGCTGACTGTCCTTGATTAACCTGTGCCTTTCTAAATGACAATTAATACTGTCCCTCTGAATTTTTTCCAATAATTTGCCTACCACTGAGGTTAGGCTGACTGACCTGTAATTACTCAGTCTATCCATTTCTCCCTTTTTAAAAAATGGTACAACGTTAGCAGTTATCCAGTCCACCACGCCTATGGCTAGAAAGGATTGGAAAATGATGGTCAGAGCCTCCGCTATTTCCTCCCTTGCTTTACTTAACAGCCTGGGATACATTTCATCCGGGCCTGGTGATTTATCTACTTTCAATGATGCTAAAGCCCCTTAATATTTCTTCTCTCACTATGTTTAGCTCACCTAATATTTCACACCCCTCCTTAACTACAATCTCTGCATCGTTCCTCTCTTTTTCAAGACAGATGCAAAGTATTCATTAAGAACCATATTCACATCTCCTGCCTGCACACATAGTTTATCTTGTTGGTCTCTAATAGGCCCTACCCTTTCTTTAATTATCCTCTTGCTCTTTATGCATTTATAAAACATCTTTGGGTTTTCCTTGATTTTACTTGCCAATATTTTTTCATGCCCTCTCTTTGCTTTCCTAATTTTCTTTTTTATTTCCTTCCTGCACTTTCTATCCTTCTCTAGGCTTTCTGCAGTATTTAGCTCTCGGTATCTGATATAAGCTTCCCTTTTTTGCCTTATATGCCTCTTGACATCCAGGAGGCTTTAGATTTTAGAGTCCCATCCTTTTTCTTTGTGGGAACAGATTTTCCCTGAACCCTCACTTTCTCTTCCTTGAATGCCTCCCACTGCTCAGACACTGATTTACCTTCAAGTTTCTGTTTCCAGTCCACTTTTGCTAAATCACATCTCAGCTTAGTAAAATTGGCCTTTCCCCAATTGAAAACTTTTACTCCTGGTCTATCTTTGTCCTTTTCCATAACTGCACTAAATCTAACTGAATTATGATCACTAGCCCCAAAATGCTCTCTCACTGATACTCCTTTCACCTGCCCAGCTTCATTCCCTAAAACTAAGTCTAGAACTGCCCTCTCTCTTGTTGGGTATGCTACATACTAGCTAAAAATGTTCTTCTGAATAGATTTTAAGAATTCTGCACCTTTTACACTGATTCTATCCCAGTTAATATTAGGGTAGTTGAAATCCCCTACTATTACTGCCCTATTGTTTTTGCACTTCTCAGAAATTTGCCTACATATTAGCTCTTCTAACTCCCTCTATTTATTTGGAGGTCTATAGTACACTCCCAGTAGTGTGATTGCCCCTTTTTTGTTCTTCAGTTCAACCCATATGGCCTCATTGGATGATCCTTCGAAGATATCATTCCTCCTCACAGCTATAATTGTTTCTTTAACCAATATTGCGACACCCTCTCCTTTTTATCCCCCTCTCTATCTGGTCTGAAAACCCTGTAACCAGGAATGTTGAGCTGCCATTCCTGCCTTTCTTTCAACCATGTTTCAGTAATAGCTATGATATCATACTTCTACATGTCTATCTGTGCCCTCAGCTCATCTTCCTTATTCACTAGACTCCTTGCATTGAAGGAGACACCATTAAGCACTGCCAAACCCCTTTGTTGTCTATGTCCTAACTTTTGTTTCCTCTGCCTTCCAAACTCACTTACTAATTTTCTGCCTCCATTTCCAGCTTTGTTTTTCTCCGTTCTGAATCTATGCTCAGGTTCTCATCCCCCTGCCAAGCTAGTTTAATCCCTCCCAACAGCTCTAGCAAACCTCCCCACGAGGGTATTGGTCCTGGCCCTGTTGAGGTGCAACCCGTCTGGCCTGTACAGGTCCCACCTTCCCCAGAAACGGTCCCAATGCCTCAGGAATCCTGCATCAACCCTCTAGCCACACATTTGTCTGCTCTATCCTCCTATTTCTGCACTCACTAGCGTGTGGCACCAGGAGTAATCCATAGATTATTACCTTTGAGGTCCTGCTTATTAATCTCTTCCTAGCTCCGTAAAATCTGCCTGCAGGACCTCATTCCTATGTCATTCATTCCGATATGGACCACGACCTCTGGCTGTTCGCCATCCCCCCTCAGAATATCCTGCAGCCACCCAGTGACATCCATGAATATGGCACCAGGTAGGCCACATACCATATCACGTCTGCAGCCACAGAAATGCCTGTCTGTTCCCCTAACTATTGAATCCCCTACCACTATTGCTTTTCTGACCTTCCTCATCCTCCCCTGTACAGCTGAGCCACCCATGGTGCTGTGGCCTTTGCTCTGGCTGTACTCCCCAGAAGACCCATCACCCTCACCAGTACTGAATACCAGTTAGAGAGTGAGATGCACTTAGGAGACTCCTGCACTACCTGCCTGGCCCTCCTTGTCTGTCTGGTGGTCCCCACTCCCTCTCTGCCTGGAAACTCTTAAGCTCCGAGGTGGCCACCCCTGAAACATGTTATCTGTGTTGCTCTCAGCCTCGCGGATGTACTGCAGTGACGCCAGCCACTGCTCAAGCTCTGAAACTCAGAGCTCGAGCTCCTCTAACTGACGGCACTTCCTGCACATATGGTTGTCCAGGACACGAGAAGCATCCTGGACTTCCCACATGGCACAGGATGTGCATTTGATGGGACTGAGGTGCCCTGCCATGCCTCTATTTATAAGACTGCTAACTAAATGTCTTAGTTTAACCCACTGCCCTAACGTAGAGAGAAAAAAAGACAACAGTTTTTACTCAAGTTTAACAAGAACCACTGAGATATTAAACATGGAGAACCTAAACATTAGGGCCTAGAAATTGAGTGCCCTTAGCGCCGATTTTGCGGCGCTAGAGGGCCTAGCGCTGCATTTGGCGCCGGCGCCGAAATTGCCTGGGGCCCTTACGCCGCGGTAGACCGGTAGCGCTGCGCCGGCACCGATGACGTCATCGGTGTGCGCAGCGTCCCGGTTGCCATGCCGACGGGCCCCAGCGCCGAAATTCAGTTGCGGCCGCCTCGCCCGTGACAGCCGCAACTAAGACTCTGGCAACAGAGTCTTACGAGTCTTTGCGCCGGCGCATTAAAGGCCCCGCGGCGGCCGGCCGCTTTCCCGCCGGCCGCCTGGCCGCAGCTCCCTCCCCGGACTTCCCCCCACCCCCCCCCCCCGGAACAGAAGCAAGCCCGGCACTTGTCCGAGGTGCCGGGCTCATTTTTTAAAAGATTTTCGCGGGCCGCGATCGGGTGCAGGCAGCTCCTCCTTAAGGGAAGGAGGAGGCCTGCACTTCCCGAGCCTGCCGCACCGCATCGGGTGCCGCAGCGCCGGAATTGCGGCGCGAAACGGCAGTTAGCGCCGATTTACCGCCGCAAAGACCCTTCAGTAGCGCCGGCAGCCATTTGGGCGCGGCCCTGCTGAATTTTTGGCGCGCGCAGGGGGACTTAGCGCCGGCACTAACTTCCGGCGCTAAAGCCCTGGCTAAGCCAAAACTCAATTTCTAGGCCTAGATCTCTAGATACTTAACTTAGAGTCCTCCTTTTGAGCTGGACTTGAGAAACCGCCTTCCTCCTCTCCACCGAATTCCTACTATCACCAAATTCTTCCACTCTGATTGTGATCCACTCTGCTTGTGATCCACTCTGCTTGTGATCCACTCTGCTTGTGATCCACTCTGCTTGTGATTCACCCAGCTCTGTCTCCAAGCTCTGTGCTCAAGCTCAAAAACCTAGGCTGACACTCCAGTATAATACTGAGGGAGTGCTGCACTGCCGGAGTTGTCGCCTTTCCGATGAGGCATAAAACTGAGGCCCTCAGGTGGACGTAAAAGATCCCATGGCACTATTTCGAAGAAGAGCAGGGGAGTTGTCCCCAGTGTCCTGGCCAGTATTTATCCCTCAATCAACGTCACTAAAAACAAATTATCTGGTCATCACCACATTCCTGTTTGTGGGAGCTTGCTGTGCGCAAATTGGCTGCCGTGTTTCCTATATTACAACAGTGGCTCCACTTCAAAAGTACTTCATTAGCTATAAAGCGCTTTGGGTCATCCTGGGGTCGTGAAAGGTGCTATATAAAAGCAAGGTCTTTCTTTGCTCTTTCTGATTGGCTGTCCCTACGTTTGCCATTTCCCCTGACCATGATCACATGTTTGATCACCATTTCCTGTGCACGCTAGCAGCTCTTCAGTGTCACTCTGATTGGAATGCCAAAGACAAGACTTCTATCGGTCCACATTTCAAACTCCAACTGAATTCAGACCATGCACATCATATCTGGAGCTGCAAAGTGCTCCACTGCATCGAGGCACTAGGCATTCGCAATGGCCCCCCTCACCCTGATTTAATGAAAACATTTACCGGGGCACAGGTCAAATAGCATTAGAAATGTTTTATTTTATATGGATCAGGTAACCACTGGAAGAGGGAGACTGTGTTAAACCTACTGTGGAGGAGAAAGTCAGAGGTCAGTGTCAAACTCGCACAATACTCAGGCTCTAAGGATTAAGATAAATAACTAGCATTGTATATTGTAAATCAGATTGCAGGATTGGCAGTGCAATTGCACATCTGAAGGCGAGTACAAGCTGACCTTCTAAACGGCCAGTTCAATCAGCTGATTACTTACCCAGCCCTTGATCTCAACCTTTAATCTCTCTGCTTACATACTTTAAAGGGACGTAATTGAATTTTGTTTTATGTTTGTTGGTTACAGAGCATATGAAAATGGGTATCCATGACGATGAAGACAAAAATGTGTCCTGATCCCCAGAGTGCAACTGAACCTCCTTAGGCATGTTCACCTCTCGCCTCACTCTATCTGCCTGTTCCCAGATACTGGATATTGGCTCTGCTGGAATATAGCACTGTTCACTCTCTCTCTCTCTGGCAAGAAAAAATAAAGCGAAACTATTGAGAGGGTGGGTTATCCCAGTCTCTATAGCAATAGGCAATAAATTATAGTTTAACAGAGCCCACTCATTTCGCTACACATGTTGGGACAGCCCCCTCCTCCAAATCTTATTCCTGTGCCGGAAAGGGAAATCACTGAATCGTCCAGTACCCAAACAGGGCAACAACAGAAGGAGCGAGCCTCCTAGGAATAGAGGCAGACACATGGGGGTAGGAGCCCTGCTCCAATTCTTGGTCAGTTTGCCATTCGTCTGAGCTGACACCGTCCGTGAAGTACTGGTAGATGCTGCTGTGAATTTAAAAGATACAAGTATAGTGCCATAGAATCATACAGCACAGAAGGAGGCCATTCGGATCCATTGGCTGGAAACTCAGGGGGTGGGTTTGGAGGCGGGACATCCAGCAAAATCACAAAGATTGACAGCGGATCGGAAACCCGCTGTCAAGCCGCCTCCAAACAATCTTCCCAGGTGTCGGGTCCCCGATTTGCACATGGACCTGACATCTAGCGGCAGGAGGAGGATTATAGGCACTTAACTGCTTGTTAACAGGCAGTTAAGAGGCTTTTTGCAATTTTGACAGGTTTACTGCGGGCTTCCCGACATCCGGACACCACGCCAGGTAAGTGGTGTGAAGGATCCAATGGTACACTGGTGAATTTCAGAGGTAAGAAAATGTTGGGAAAATCATTTTTAATGCATTTACACTTTTCTGTAGGTGACAAGTTTTGGATTGTGTGTGTAGTCCCACCTCATTGGGAGAACCCCTCTCACCAGTGACAGATCGCTTCTGTAAGCTCACCTTCAGCTGCCATCTGTTCTAGCCTAAGGAGGGAGTCACTGGAGAGCCTGGGTGCAAGGACACACTTTTGTACAGTGATTGTCAGTGTTTGCAGCACCTCAATGCTGTCAAACACTGAAAAATCAGCTGTGAAAAAAAGTAGTGCGTGGCCCCTTTAAGAAAACCGGCAGATGACGCGTCATCAACTGACGTCATCTGACACCGGCTTCCTCTTAATTGGCCGGCAAGCCCACAGGGCAGGTTTAACAAGGCCACTTGACGCAAAATCGCATCTGTGTGCCTGATGTCATTGGGGGCGGGACTGGAACCTGGAAGGCAGCTGTACCGCATTGATAGGAAAAATCGCGGCCCTTGCGCCTTTGCCGGTTCTTTGAAAGAGCTATCCAATTAGTTTCACTGTCCTGCTCGTTACCCATAGCTCTGCAAATGTTTTTGTTTCAAGTGTTTATTCAATCGCCTTTTGAAAGTTACTATTGAATCTGCTTCCACCAGCCTTTCAGGTAGTGCATTCTGATGGCCAGTTAGCATGTAATCTGATGGATACGCCTGTTGAGTGCACTGATGAAGCAGGAGAAATAATAAACCAATGACAGTGACAACATTCTGGTTGTACAGTTCTGCTCAATGCAAAATGAGGGGTTCAATAGGCTCTGGAAACATTACAGAGGACATGGGAGGAGTCTGATCCCTTAGAGGGATGATCCATTAGTGGGATGAAATTGATCTTTACCAGTAGCATAATAGGAGCTCACAGTGAATCGGCAGCCCTGTTTGAAGCCAATGGAAAAGAAAATTGGGCACGTGTAAAATGGCTGCCGAGCCGCTATGTGCCTGTTTCACACTCATGGCAAAGATCAATTTTACCCCCCAGGATTCTTCAGTCTGAAGAAGAGCGGTCTTTAGAAAAAGTGTTGAGGTCCTTCAGGCAGAGTTTCAGGAGCTAGGAAAAAGATTTTTTTTTTTAAAAGGACTTCCAAGATAGTAATCCGAGGATTACTCCCAGTGGCACATGCTAGAGAGAAGAGAAATAAGAAGGTAAATACGTGGATGGAGAAGTGGTGCAGGAGGGAGGATTTCAGACTCTTGGGGCATTAGGATCGGTTCTGGGGGAAGGGGCACTTGTATAAGGTGGACGGGTTGCACCTGAACAAAGCTGGAAGCAATGTTCTCGCTGAGAGGTTAACTCGTGCTGTTGGGGAGGGTTTAAACTAATTTGACTGGGGAGGGGAACCAGAGGGGTACCGGAAAATAGCAGAAAGGAGCAGAAATGAGATAAGAGGACAGAGAGATATAAACAGCAGTAAAATTAGAAATATCCCCAAAATTGCAGGGACCAGATTGAGGAAAATAACAAAAGTGAGGAAGGAGGTATTGAACTGTTTGTATGTCACTGTCCGTAGTGTGACTAATAGGGTTGGTGAGCTGCAGGCTCAAATTGCTACATGGGATTATGAAGTGGTTGCATTAACAGACATGGCTCAAACAAGGCCAGGAATGGGTTCTTAATATTCCTGGTTACCAAGTATTCAGGAATGATAGAGAAGGAAAAAGATGAGGGGGCGTGGCAGTGTTGATTAAGGATGATATTAAAGTTCTAAAAAGAAAGGATATACTAGATGGTTCTAGGACTGAATCTAGCTTGAGTTGAGGAACAGAGGGGGAGCTGTTACATTGTTGGGAGTTGTTATTATAGAGCTCCAAACAGTGAGATGGAGATAGATGAGCAAATTTGACGGCAAATTTCAAAGGCGTGTAACAAAAATACAGTAGTAATATTAGGAGACTTTAATTACCCTAATATAGACTGGGAAAAACATAGTGCTAAAGGTAGGGAGGGAGAGGAGTTTTGGATATGTGTACAGGAGCACATACTCGATCAATATGTCTCCAGTCCCAATGAGGAAGGAAGCAGTGTTGGATCTGGTGCTGGGAAATGAAGTAGGACAAGTGGAAAGTGTTAGAGTAGGACATCATACAGGTAACAGTGACCACAACATCATTCGGTTTAAAGTAGTTATGGAAAGAGACCAGAAAATATCAAAAGTAAAAATGCTCAACTGGGGAAGAGCTAATTTCAGTGATTTAAGAAGGGACCTAGCACAGGTAGATTGGAAAAGGTGATGGGCAATGAAGGGCACTCAAGGAAGAGATAGTTCAGGTGCAAAGTAAGTATATTCCTTTGAAGGGAAAAGGTAGAGCATCCAAAGCTAATGCGCCCTGGATGACAAAGGAAATAAAAGTTAAAATTAAACAGAGAAAGGAGGCTTATGACAAATGCCAGGAGTAAGATTCAATTAATAACCAGGAAGATTAAGAAAGTACAGGAGGGAATTGAAAAAGTTAAAACAAAGTGAGGTTACGAGACAAGATTAGCAGACAACATTAAATTGAACCCTAATACATTTTACAAACATATAAAGTATAAACGGTTAGCTAGGGAAAAAGTTGGCCTTATTAAAAACCCAAAGAGAAACCTTATACAGGTAGACTATCCTTTATCCGCACTTCTGAAAAATGAAAACCTCTGAAAACCGAAAGTTTTTTTGTGGAGCGTAAGTCGTGCGTACGACATAACCCGAGTGGCGCCAAACATGACCCGACGTGGCCGATGCTTTTCTGACCTGATTTGCGGGCCAGCTTAGCGTAAGAGTCAGCCGCTATCCGGCTTTCCCACAACTGGTGGCGGCAGTCGAGCCCCAGACCCCCACTAAGTCAAGGAATTCAGACACGGAGCAGGGGGAGCTGTAAACAGACTGGGAGCGGCAGCACAGAGAAGCAGGAAGGGGAATGAGACACGGAGCAGGGGGAGCTGTAAACAGACTGGGAGCGGCAGCACAGAGAAGCAGGAAGGGGAATTCAGACACGGAGCAGGGGGAGCTGTAAACAGACTGTGAGCGGCAGCACAGAGAAGCAGGACGGGGAATGAGACACGGAACAGTCGCAAGAGGTAGCCTGAACTTTTAAAATTTATATTAAATACAAATACTAATTACCAAATTAATTTAATGTTCAGGGTTTCCCAGTCTGAAATAATACCTTTTGAAATCCAAAAATTTCTGAAAACCGAAACACAGCTGGTCCCAAGGTTTTCGGATAAGGGATAGTCAACCTGTAGTCATAGGGGGGAGAATTCAGTTGTTTGCGCCTCCCGTTAGCGCCTTAAGAGGGTGCCAAGTGGGGCGCAAAGCAACTAGCGCCCTGCGCAACGATGTTTGCGCCGCTCGCGAAATTAACTAGACATTTTGCAGCGGCGCTAAACACTACCACCACGATCTCCTGCGCCGGCAGATTGTGACGTCAGTCGATTGCGCAACACCCCGTTAGCGCCCCGGACTGGATATTGAGTGGCGCCCCCTGCCTTACCGCCTGCCGCTAGCAACGACAGGTTGAGGGGAGCGTCATGCTGTCAGAAAGGGACTAGGGGAGCACTATTTAAAGGCGACCACTTCCTGCCTTTTTTTTCGGTGACATTTTTGCACCATGCATTCTGAGAGAGAGAGAGAGAGAGAGACTTCTGGAGAGATCCAACGCCGTGTGAAGGAGTTTTGGGTACTGAGCAGCACTTTGCAGGTTGATTTTGATTTGCCCTTCCTTGTATCGATTTAGAAGAGACTGTGGGGTCTGCACTCTGAGCTCTTTCCCTGGTTCTCTCCATTGTTCTTTCCAGCAGATTTGATGTACAGGTCTCTCCAGGCTGAGATTCAGGCCGAGGTTCAAGGCTGCAATGAGCAGGATGTGGATGGAGAGCAAGATCAACCCTCCCCTTTAAGATAAAAACAGAAAATGCTGGAGAAACTCAGCAGGTCAAGCAGCATCTGTGAAGAGAGAAACAGATTTAACGTTTCAGGTCGATGACCATTCGTCAGAACTCCCCTTTAAGAATTGGACGGTGCCAGTGTGTCTGTGTTCCATCGCTGACTGAAATCACATGAGCTTCACCAGCGCTGTGAGGTAGCGCCTCGCTCCTCAGCCTTAGTGCCTTAAGAGAGGTGTGTAGCGCCTGATTTAGCGCTCCAATCAGCTCCAGGGGTGATAAAAGCCAAGTTTGCTGTCGGAGGCGATAATTAGCGCCAGGCACTAAACTTTGCACACCACCAATAATAGCGCCCCAAATGGGGTGATACCGAATTTTTCCCCCATAGAGGCCCTTTGGCCCATCGTGTCTGTGCCGGCCATCAAGCCCTATCTATTCTAATCCCATTTTCCAGCACTTGGTCCGTAGCCTTGTATGCTATGGCATTTCAAGTGCTCATCTAAATGCTTCTTGAATGTTGTGAGAGTTCCTGCCTCTACCACCCTTTCAGGCAGTGAGTTCCAGATTCCAACCACCCTCTGGGTGAAAAAGTTTTTCCTCAAATCCCCTCTAAACTTCCTGCCCCTTGAAACTATGCCCCCTGGTTATTGACCCCTCTACTAAGGGGAAAAGTTTCTTTCTATCTACCCTATCTATGCCCCTCATAATTTTGTACACCTCATCCCCCCTCAGCCTTCTCTGCTCTAAGGAAAACAACCCCAGCCTGTCCAGTCTCCCTTCATAGCTGAAACGCCCTAGCCCAGGTAACATCCTGGTGAATCTCCACGCACCCTCTCTAATGCAATCACATTCCTCCTATAGTGTGGCGACCAGAACTGCACACAGTATTCCAGCTGTGGCCTAACTAGCGTTTTGTACGGCTCCATCATAACCTCCCTGCTCTTATATTCTATGCCTTGGCTAATGAAGGCAAGTATCCCATATGCCTTCTTAACCACCTTATCTACCTGTCCTGCTGCCTTCAGGGATCTATGTACATGCACACCAAGGTTCCTCTGATCGTCTGTCCTTCCTAGGGTCCCACCATTCATTGTGTATTCCCTTGCCTTGTTAGTCCTCCCAAAATGCATCACCTCACACTTTTCAGGGTTAATTTCCATTTGCCACTGTTCTGCCCATCTGACCAACCCGTCTATATCGTCCTGTAGCCTGAGGCTTCCCTCCTCGCTATTTACCACTCCACCAATTTTCGTGTCATCTGCGAACTTACTGATCATACCTCCTACATTCATATCTAAATCATTAATGTACACTTCATGTAGGTGCAGAGGACGAAGACATGGCTAAAGGATTAAATGAGTACTTTGCATCTGTCTTCACAAAGGAAATGGATGATGTGAAGGTTACACAAAAAGAGGAGAGGGAAGTTATGGACAGTAATAGAGAGAGAAGATGTGCTAAAAAGATCATCATTATTGAAAGTTGGTAAGTCACCTGGTCCAGATGGAATGTATCCTAGGCTGCTGAAAGAAGCAAAGGTAAGAATAGCAAAGGTATTGGTCACAATCTTTCAATCCTCATTGGATACAGGAGTAGTGCTGGAAGACTGGACAGTTACTAATGTTACACCACTATTCAAGAAATGAGAAAAGGATAAGCCAAGAAACTATAGGCTAGTCAGCCTAACATCGGTGGTGGGGAAGTTATTGGAAACCATTATCAGGAACAAAATAAACTTTCATTTGGAAAGGCATGGGTTAGTCAAGGAGAGCCAGCATGGATTTGTTAAAGACAAATCGTGTCTGACTAACTTGATTGAATTCTTTGATGAGGTAATAGTGAAGGTTGATCAAAGTTGTGCAGTAGATGTTGATTATATGGACTTTCGGAAGGCATTCGACAAAGTGCCACAGAGCCACCAAGGCCCGGTTGCTGAAGCGCTGAGCTCTTTCCCTGGGCCTCTCCATTGGTGGTTCGAGCAGAATTGAATCTCCAGGCCGAGATTCAAGGCTGCAATGAGCAGGGTGTGGCTGGACAACAAGATCGACCCTCCCCTTTAAGAACTGGCCGGCGCCAGTCTGTCTGTGTTCCATTGCTGACTGACATCACATGAGCTTCGTCAGCACTCTGAGGTAGCGCCTCGCTCCTCGGCGTTAGCACCTTAAGGCAGGTGTGTAGCGCCTGATTTAGCGCTCAAATCACCTCCAAGGGCGATAGAGGCCAAGTTTTCAGTCAGAGGTGATAATTAGCGTCAGGCGCTAAACTTTGCGCCCGGACGATAATTGCACCCCAAACGGGGCGATTCCAGATTTCTCCCCCTAGAAACGTTAGCGCCTGGCGCTAATTTTCTCAACTTTTAAAATTTAGCACCCCAAACGGGGCTATAATGAATTTCTCCCCCAGAATCCTTAATGATGGCGGGGAAATTGGTAAGGAAAGAGATATGGGTTAATTAGGTTTATAAATAGAGGAATAGAATATAAAAGCAAAAAGATCATGTTAGAACTTTATAAATCACTGGTTAGGCCTCAGCTGGAGTGTTGTGGACAATTCTGGGCTCCACACTTCAGGAAAGGTGTAAAGGCCTTAGAAAGGGTGCAGAGGAGGTTTACCAGGATGTTACCAGTGATGAGGCCCTTCAGTTATGCGGAGAGGTTGGAAAAGTTGGGACTGTTCTCCTTGAACAGAGAAGGTTGAGAGGTGACCTAGTAGAGGTTTTCAAGATGATGAGAGGTTTTGATAGAGTAAATAGAGAGAAACTGTTCCCTCTGGCGAGTGGGTCAATAACCAGAGGTCATAGATTTAAAATCATTGGCAAAAAATCTAGAGGGGAGATAAGGAGAATTTTTTTCACTCAGAGAGTTGTCGGGATCTGGAACGCTCGACCTGTAAAAGGTGGTGGAAGCTGATCCCATAAATAGTTTTAAAAGGGAGTTGGACGGGTCCTTGAGGATGAGAAACTTACAGGGTTACAGACAAAAAGCGGGGATTGTGGGACTAAGCACGACTGCTCTTTCAAAGAGCCAGCACAGGCTCGACGGGCCGAATGGCCTCCTTCTGTGCTGTAAGTTTCTAGGATTCATAGAAGTGTGAAAGATACTTAATAGGGCAGAAAAAGTGAACCTGGAGAAAATCTTCAGGTACCCCAAGGCAAGAGGGCACAGATTCCGTGTAGTGAAGGGTAAGTTTGGGACAGATGCCACCAAGCATTTCTTTACAGGGCTGGATTGAGGTGCCAGGAAGGGTGGTTGGGACCATGATATTTAAGAAACAGAAGACGGAAGGCTTGGTATTCTGGAAGGATGAGTTCAAATGGTCTGAAGGGCGTTTAACCCTTTGAGCCTAACTTGCGATCTTGTAAAGAAAGAATGAGAAAACAGAGAGAGAAGCAAACGGTAAGAAAAAAAGAGAGATGAAAGAGACTGGAAAAAGGAGAATGTTTTCACAGGTAGAAAGCAACTGAAACAACAACAAAAAAGGACTTGATAAAAGAGAAGCAGAGAAATAGAAAATGAATGCTTTCCTCCGCTGATTTATTTTTCCGTCTTCCATGCCATCCCCTGCAAGAAGATGGGCTTCGGATTAACCCCAGGATTCCAGCCACACTATTCTATAGCCTGACCCAGTGGATGCAGTCTATTTCATGTCCATGCCCCATGGGGAAGTAACCGTTCCATCTGACCACTCTCAGTGGCAGCACGGTTCAGTTTGTGGACTGACCATGTTCCGAGATTCATGGGCATGGATCTGTATTCCATCACTCTGTAGTACAGCACGGTGGAAGTATTCATGAGAGTGGTCCGGTCCTTGGACAACATGCCGCTTGAGCTTGTGAACCTTGTTACATTTTAATTGAATAACACTGCTGTACTGCACAGCCTGATGGTGTGTATCCAACTCTAGCCGACCGATCGCTGTGTTATCTGTGCTTGGCCTACTCTTGTGTTTTGTACTAGCTTCCTGTAGATTTTATGAAATATCTCTGCAAAACTGTAACCTGACTACAACCGTAGGTTATGTACTCACGTCGCATACTGTGTTCAGCAGTAAAACAAATGGGTTATTGACTTGCGTATATGGCCAGAACATTCTGACCCTCAACATCATTCAAAATAAATGACTAGTTCAAACTAACACAAACACTTATTATTCATATCCTAGCCCTGCTACAGTCAAGTATCATTCGTGCTGCTTTGAGCCTAGTGCAACTACCCTGATAACTAACATAAGTTAAGGTATGGCCCCATTACTTAGAAACATAGAAACATAGAAGATAGGAGCAGGAGCAGGCCATTCGGCCCTTCGAGCCTGCTCTGCCATTTAATGAGATCATGGCTGTTGTGTATGTACCTTTAAGGGAATAACTGGTCTCAAACTGCAGTACCGGCAGTGACCACCCCTGTATAAAAGGCCCTAGCAGGCTTCTGTAGTTTCAGTTTCCAGGTTGTCTCCATTCAGTAAAGACTTGTTATAATCAACTCCTGCAGTCCGTGTCTCAATTATACACGGACATAATACTGGCGACAAGTAAGAAAGGAACTTACCTGCAACTCGGCAGCACCTCAGACAGCATTATTGAAGGTCGAAGCCAAAGAATTAAAAAAAATCCAAATCATCGAATTGAAAAGTGCAGGAGAGACTGTCGAGAGCCAGGCTTGGTCTCCAGTCTGTGGTTTCCCAGCTAATCGGGCTGGTGGCAGGTAGTGCACTGATCCTTCCTGGGCTGCGGCGGGCTAGAGCTCGATCGGGTGGCTCTGCAACGGGGCCGGGCAGCGAGTCGGGAAGCAGAGAGAGAGAGGGTGGAGCACACAGGGCGCGGCCGGTGCTTCGCAGCCGGGCAGCGTTCGGACCTAAGAAGAGGGAGGGAAGTGTCCCAGAGGGTCTGCTCCATGACGGGAACGGTTCTTCAATTAACGGAGCAAATATTGAAGCGCGATAGAAAAATAAAAATACCGCGGAGAGCAGCGCTGGCAGCAGCGGCAGCGGCGGGAAAGCGTGGGAGGCGCCATCTTAACTCGGCGGGCAAGAAGGAAAAGCGCGGGAGGCGCCATTTTGATCCATCGGGGACGAAGGCAAAGCACGGGAGGCGCCATCTTAGATTTTCAAGTTGCCAAAGACTGGCGATATCACTGCCTTCGATAATGCAATAGAAGACTGGACCACGTATGTGGAAAGAGTCGAGGTATATTGCGAGGCAAACGAAATAGCCGATGAGAAAAAGGCATCGGTATTGCTAAATTTAATGGGCGCAAGAACGTACGGCCTATTGCGGGACCTGATTACTCCAGCCAAACCGAAGGCGAAGAGTTTTAACGAAATTGTTGCTTTCCTACAGGAACACCTAAATCCTACACCGCTGCTGATAGCAGAAAGATTTAAATGCCACAGGAGAAATCAGCATAAAAATGAGAGCAATGCTGATTACCTTACGGAACTACGCAAGCTATCAAAGCACTGCCAGTTCGGAGCAGGACTGGCAGATACCTTACGGGACAAATTTGTCTGTGGACTCCTAAGTGAAGGAACCCAGAAGAGGTTACTCTCAGAGAAAGAGCTGACGCTAGATAAGGCTTTCAGCGTGGCAGTATCGTACGAAGCAGCAGCAAGGGGAGCTGCGGAAATACAACAAAAGCCACAGGAATACGGCACCCACGAAATGACACGGGGATTTGCAAAATGTTATCGCTGCGGCAGAACAAACCATGACCAGAAGGACTGCTGGTCCAAGGACAAAATATGCAGGCAATGCGGAAAGATGGGACACATTGCACAAGTTTGCAGGTCTGGGAAGAAGACCAATGACAACAAAAAGACTACTAAGGAACCATACAGGAAAGTACAAAAGATGACGGACAGTAGTTCCGAAGACCAGATGAGCGATAGTGAATCCGGGAACAAGAGACTAAGCTGTCTCAAACTTCACAACGTAATCGCAAAAGAGGATCACCGAACCATTTGGGTCACCCTCACGATAGCAGGGTCCCAAGTCAAAATGGAATTGGATACAGGATCAGCTCTAACCGTCATGAATCGACGAGACTACAAGCGGCTATTCTCACACATACCCTTGAGAGAGACATCCATTGTCTTGAGGACGTATACGGGGCAAAAAGTATACACCAGAGGAAAAATAAGGGTGCCTGTCGAATACAACGGCAAGAAAATACAGAAATTGTATCTCTACATTCTGCAAGATGGTGGACCACCGTTATTGGGACGTGAATGGATCAGAAAGATAAGTTTAGACTGGCACTCCATTCAGGCACTGACGGTGGCTGGTAAGAAGGATGACGACGTCACTCCTGGACGATTGTCAACAATCTTAGCTGACGCCAAAGAGGTATTTCAACAAGAACTGGGCACTCTTAAAGGCGTAACCGCCTCGATAAAAATAGAGGAGAATGCAATTCCCAAGTTTTTCAAAGCAAGACTGGTACCATATGCAATTCACCCAGCCGTCGAGGCAGAGCTGGAAAATCTGGAGAAGGCAGGCGTGTTGTCTAAGGTCGACTGGAGCGAGTGGGCGACACCCATCATTCCTGTCATGAAGAAAACGTTAAACAGTGGCCCAGAAATTCGAGTCGGGGGCTTGCCGCGCGTGTAAGCCCCCGATCTGCACTTACCCGACGCGCCGGCCGTTGAGCTTCAGGGACGCCTGGAATTGCTGTTTTAAAATGTTGACTCCCGGGCAGCGTCTGACGTCACGCCGCCCAGGAGTGCAGCCAGCGCGAAGCCTGTAGCGCGCTGTGCAACTGAGACACGCCCCTTGAGGTCTCAGTTTAACAGGACACGCCCCCAATGTTTCTGCCAAGCTGCTAAGCATTTTTACATGCAAAGCAGCAGTTTAAATAGGTTTTTGGAAGTTTTTTGAAGCTTTTGGTAACTTTTATAAACTTTTAAAAACGTTTACATTATTTTGAAGAATCTGAAGTAGTTTTAAACAGAATTAAAGCAATTTAAAGACTTTTAAAAGCCCTAAAAGAATTTTTTTAATTCCATTTATTTATTTAGCAATGTCGTTGTCATATGTGTCTTCACACTGTTCCCTTTGGGGAACTGTATGAAGTGGTGGGAGGATTTATGGCCATGATTAACGCTCATTCCGTGACCGTAACCATCTTTGAACCAGCCATTAGGGCGGTTAGTCCTATGGCGGGAGGGTTTTACGGGCTCCCACAAGCTATACAAGGAGGGGGGGCCACCCACACCCACGGACGCAAATATCCCACTGGATGTCAACCCAGAATTTAGAGCCGGAGCTCCGACTCCACTTGCCGGGACTATCTGGAGCGGGGTTCGAAACCCTACCCTGACCTGGCCCAGCGGCGGGGATCCTACCGCTATGCCAAAGGCCCAATCCGATTAGCAACGTGAAATGGCTGGAATGAGCACAATTCACGGCATTAAAAGAACTCACAATTGAACTGATGATGACCTCAGCAATCTCCTCAAGGAGGTGGAGGCGCAGCGCCTGCTCATCATTGGTAATGAGAAGTCAAAGGCGCCGCAAAAAGGGCAGATGATAGCTTGGTCTTTCAAGTGGCAGCATAGGGCTCCAGTCACGGGGAGGGAAAAGGCGCAGGAAACGTATGGGTGTCACCTTTTGTGCGGAGTGGGCCTTTTGCGTAGCAGTAAGCATCCCCGCCGCTGGGCCAGAAGGAGTAGGGTTTCGAACCCCACTCCAGACAGTCCCGGCAAGTGGAGTCGGAGCTCCAACTATAAATTCTGGGTGGACATCCACCGGGATACTTGCGTCCGTGGGTGTGGGTGGCCCCCCCCCTCAGATGGGTTGTGGGAGCCCGTAAAACCCTGACGCCATAGGACTAACCACCCTAATGGCTGGTTCAAAGATGGTTACAGTCACGGAATGAGCGTTAATCATGGCCATAAATCCTTCCACCACTTCATACAGTTCCCGAAAGGGAACAGTGTGAGGATACGTACGACGATGACCTCTTGCGCAATGCACCTCCTTGGACCCTCAGTCGCAGATGCGAGGGGGCAAATCGTGCAATTGTTAAATTTTTCATTTTATTGACATGTAAAATGTTGGCCCAGTAATTCCCTTCCATATGCGCGAGTACGGTCGGGGTACTTACGCGTCTGGCCGGAGGAAATGCCGGTTTTCAGCATGCACAGCGCATGCGGGGAAAACCGGCATTTCCTGTCCTCTGAACGAAGGGGTTCAGAGGCAGAACGCGTGCGCAGTAAAATTCACCGCTTTCATTCATGCTTTCAGTGAGGTCAAGTCCTTACAACTTACACATGAAAAAAGCATGGGTACAGTTGCTCCAGAGGCTGCGGAGGAAGATATTTCTTATCGTGGAGCTTCTGAAAGTATGTATGTCTGTATATATTCCTTTGCGTGTTATGTATATATTCCTTTACTTATGTGTATGAATGTATTATTTAATTATGACTTTCAGAGAAAGTAACTTATTGGAAAATCATAATTAAAAACATACATTCATACACATAAGTAAAGGAATATAAAACATACATACATATACGTAAAGGAATATATGCGGACATACATACATACTGATGAAAAGTTTCTTTCTTAAAAGTGCTGGAAATGTTACATTACTCATTTTAGAACACTCATTTTCACATTCAATTCACACAGCCACAATTGCTCCTTCTACCTACCATTCTGAAAACCCGTTTAAAAAAAAAAATTTAAACTTTAAAACTTACTTAAAATTTCTTAAAATAACTTCCCTCCCTTTCCCAAACAAAAATATTGCCTTTCAGAAGCTCCACGATAAAATATATCTTCCTCCGCAGCCTTGGAACAACTTTACACATGCTTTTTTCAAGTGTAACTTGTAAGGACTTACCCTCACTGAATCCATGAATGAAATCGACGAAGTTCACTGCGCAAGCGCTGCCTGTGCAGTCGCACGCGCTGTGCCTATGAACCCCTTCGTTCCGAGGACTGGAAATGCCGGCGTTCCCCGCATGCGCTGTGCATGCTGAACGCCGGCATTTCCAACGGCCAGATGCGTGAGTACCCAGACCGTACTCACGCATTTGGTCACGAATTTCTGGCCCAGTAAGTCTGAGGAGCCAAGGAAGGTTCGCATCTGTGGGGACTTCAAGGTGACGGTGAACCCAGTCCTTCACACAGTACAATATCCTCTTCCAAGGATAGAAGATATCTTCGCCTCACTATCTGGAGGGAAGCGTTTTACAAAAATTGACCTAGCACAAGCATATTTGCAGATGGAGGTTGAAGAATCCTCTAGGAAGTATCTCACGATAAACACTCACAAAGGTCTTTACCAGTATAATCGACTGGTATTCGGAATAGCATCAGCTCCGGCGATATGGCAAGGAGCGATGGAACAAGTCCTGCAAGGGATTCCGGGGACTCAGTGTTACTTGGACGACATCCTAGTGACAGGTGAAGATGACAGTGAACACCTTGCCAACCTAGAGCAGGTGCTCACTAGACTACGTGAACATGGGCTACAAGCCAATCGCCGTAAGTGCGAGTTTTATAAGAAACAGATATCGTATTGTGGCCACGTGATTGATGAAGAGGGGTTGCATAAGTCCCCTGACAAAATTGAAGCGGTAGTTAAGGCTCCAGCGCCTGAAAATGTGTCGCAACTGAGGTCATTCCTCGGATTGGTGAATTACTACCATAAGTTTTTGCCGAATTTGTCCACAATTCTGCATCCACTGAACGCCCTACTTCGAACGGGAGTAGCATGGAAATGGAGTGATGAATGTAAGCGGGCCTTTCAGAAGAGTAAGGACCTAATCACTTCAAGAGAAGTATTGGCTCACTACAACCCATCACTACCGATAAGACTGGCGTGTGATGCGTCTCCCTACGGTGTTGGGGCGGTACTGTCACATAAATTCCTTGATGGTTCAGAGAGGCCGATAGCTTTTGCGTCACGCTCGTTAACTTCAGCCGAGCGTAACCACGCCCAGATTGACAAAGAGGCCCTCAGCCTGGTGTGGGGGGTGAAGAAGTTCAATCACTACCTGCACGGTCAGAAATTTAATCTACTAACTGATCATCAACCTCTCATCTCCATTTTCAACCCTCAGAAGGGCGTACCGATAATGACGGCACAACGGCTACAGAGGTGGTCCCTTTTCCTAGGGGCACACCGATATGACATCGAGTACAAAGGAACTAAACAGCATGGGAATGCTGATGGATTGTCGCGCCTACCGTTGCCGACGGTGGAAGAAGAACTGGCAGTGGATCCAGTGGAGTTATTCCACTCGACTATAGTCGAATGTCTCCCTGTGACGAATGCAAACATAGAAAAGGAAACACGAAATGACCCGACACTCTCCTCGGTCTATGATTTAACGGTGAAGGGATGGCCAGCACATGGCGAACCACTGCTGCCAGCATTCTCGCCGAGAAGAGAACAGCTGTCAGTGTGCCGAGGAACCTTGATGTGTGGATCCAGAGTAGTAATTCCACCCAAATTGAAGGACAGAGTGCTCAATGAGCTTCATGAGGGTCATCTGGGAGGGGTAAAAATGAAGAACTTAGCCAGAGCGTTTGTGTGGTGGCCGGGAATCGATAGAGAAATCGAAGAGATGACCAAGAGCTGTACAGGATGTCAGAAGGTCCAAAACGCCCCACCACAAGCCCCTCTACATCCATGGTAGTGGCTCTCATCTCCATGGCAAAGGGTGCACATTAATTTTGCTGGTCCCTTTATGGACTCGATGTTTTTAATTGCGGTGGATGCACATTCAAAGTGGCCAGAGGTAATAAAAATGTCCTCAACCACCACAGAAAAAACTATCACAGTCTTACATACCAGATTCGCCAGGAATGGGCTGCCTGAACAGATTTGCTCTGACAATGGACCACAGTTTGTGTCTGAAGAGTTACGGAGGTTCTTAAAGAACAATGGTGTTAAGCATTACACATCCGCCCCATATCATCCAGCCACTAATGGATTGGCCGAGAGGTTTGTTCAAACATTCAAGAAGGCTATCAAGGCAATGTGTAATGAAGATATACCCCTACAACACAAGGTGGATAACTTCTTGTTTGCCTACCGGAATGCGACACATGCGGTTACCAACCAAACTCCAGCCATGATGTTCTTCAATCGAAGACTACGATGCCGCTTGGATTTGGTTAAGCCAAACGTCAGAAGAGATGTGGAGAACAGGCAGTTTCAGAATATGAATGAAAGGCCGACCAGGAGTTTTAAGATAGGTCAACCAGTTTTGGCCCGGGACTACCGCACAGAGAAATGGCAGCCAGGAACGATCTGTACACGGCAAGGACCTCTAATGTATACCGTGGACATTGGAGAGAGCATTGTAAGACGCCATGCTGACCAGATTCTAGAGTCACTGGAAAACAGCAACTCCACACCATGATCTAATACACCTGGCGATGAAACCGAAGTACCAATTGCATCTACCGCAGAATCGGTGATATTGGAAACAGACGAACCAAACAACGACATTGATCCCAACGCAACCTTGCCAGAAGAACCTGATATCCCAAAGAGGCGTTATCCAGACAGAATCAGGAAGCCTCCTCAAAGACTGAACTTATAATTGCTTAACTTCAACCAATGTATCTAGCAATCGTAATTGTAATTGTAATTAGTTATTATTTAGTTGTTAAATGAATGTTATGTACTGTTTATCTAAAAGGGGAGGAATTGTTGTGTATGTACCTTTAAGGGAATAACTGGTCTCAGACTGCAGTACCGGCAGTGACCACCCCTGTATAAAAGGCCCTAGCAGGCTTCTGTAGTTTCAGTTTCCAGGTTGTCTCCATTCAGTAAAGACTTGTTATAATCAACTCCTGCAGTACGTGTCTCAATTATACACGGACATAATAATGGCTGATCATCCAAATTCAGTTCCCTGTCCCTGCTTTCTCCCCATATCCCTTGATCCCTTTACCCTTAAGAAATATATCTAACTCCTTCTTGAATATATTTAATGAATTGGCCTCAACTGCCTTCTGTGGCAGAGAATTCCACCAGTTCACCACTCTCTGGGTGAAGAAATTCCTCCTCATCTCTGTCCTAAATGGCTTACCCCTTATCCTTAGACTGTGACCCCTGGTTCTGGACTCCCCCGCCATCGGGAACATCCTTCCTGCATCTAGTCTGTCCAGTCCTGTCAGAATTTTATAAGTTTCAATGAGATCCCCTCTCATTCTTCTAAACTCCAGCGAATATAAGCCCAATCGTCTCAATCTCTCCTCATACATAATTTCCTGCCATCCCAGGTATCAGTCTGGTGAATCTTCACTGCACTCCCTCCATGACAAGAACATTCTTCCTCAGATAAGGCGACCAAAACTGCACACAATAGAGGTGTGGTCTCACCAAGGCCCTGTACAACTGCAGCAAGACATTCTTGTTCCTGTACATGAATCCTCTCACGAATCCTCTCCCGTTTATTGCAACTCTTTGCTTCCTGTCTGCCAACCAGTTCTCTTTCCAAGTCAGTACCTTACCCCCAATCCCATGTGCTTTAACTTTACATGCTAATCTCTTATGCAGGACCTTATCGAAAGCCTTCTGCAAGTCCAAATACACCACATCCACTGATTCTCCCTTATCTATTCTACCAGTTACATTCTCAAAAAATTCCAGTAGATTAGTCAAGCACGATTTACCTTTTGTAAATCCATGTTGACTTTGTCCGATCCTGTCACTGTTTTCCAAGTGCTCTGCTATTACATCTTTTATAATGGACTCTAGCATTTTCCCCACTACCGATGTCAGGCTTACCAGTCTATAATTCCTCGTTTTCTCTCTACCACCTTTTTTAAATAGTGGGGTTACATTAGCTAATCCAATCCATGGGAACTGTGCCAGAGTCTATAGAATTTTGGAAGATGACCAGCAATGCATCTACTATTTCGAGGGTCACTTCCTTAAGTACCCTAGGATGTAGATTATCAGGCCCTGGGGATTTATTGGCCTTCAATCCCGTCAATTTCCCTAACACCATTTCCCTACAAACACTGATTTCATTCAGTTCCTCCCTCTCATTAGACCCTATGTTCCCCGACATTTCTGGGAGGTTATTTGTGTCCCTCTTTGTGAAGACATAACCTCTCCTTGGATCTTATGCTATCCCTAATTTCCCTTGTTAGCCACGGATGCACCACCTTTTTTGTTTTATTTTTATGCCAAACAGGGATGAACAAATTCTGTAGTTCATCCATGCGATCTTTAAATGTTTGCCATTGCCTATCCACCGTCAACCCTTTAAGTAACATTCCCCAATCCATCCTAGCCAACTCACACCTCGTACCATCGTAGTTTCCTTTATTTAAATTCAGGACCCTAGTCTCTGAGACAACTACTTCACTCTGCATCTTAATGAAGAATTCTATCATATTATGATCGTTCCTCCAAAAGGGGCCTTGCACAACAAGATTGCTAATTAATCCTTTCTCATTACATAATACCCAGTCTAAGATGGGCTGATCTCCAGTTGGTTCCTCGACATATTCATCCAGGAAACCATCCTGTATACACTCTAGGAATTCCTCCTCCACAGTATTGTTAATAATTTGGTTAACCCAATCTATATGTAGATTAAAGTCACCAAAGATAACAGCTGTGCCCTTATTGCACACATCTCTAATTTCCCATTTAATGCCATCCCCAAACTCAGCATTACTGTTTGGGGGTCTGTATACAACTCCCACTAACGTTTTCTGCCCCTTGGTATTTCTCAGTTCTACCCATACAGATTCCATATCATCAGAGCTAATATCCTTCCTTACTATTGTGTTACTCTCCTCTTTAACCAGCAATACTACTCCACCTCCTTTTCCTTTTTGCCTGTCTTTCCTGAATATTGAATACCACTGGATGTTGAATTCCCAGCCTTGGTCACCCTGGAGCCATGTCTCCGTAATCCCAATTATATCATATCTGTTTATATCTATTTGCGCAGCTAATTCATCCACCTTATTATGAATGCTCCTCGCATTAAGACACAAAGGCCTAGAAATTGAGTTTGCGCTGCGCCGGGGCTTAACGCCGGAAATTTAGCGCCGGTGCTAAGTCGCGCTGCGCGCGCCAAAAATTCAGTAGCGCCGCGCCCAAACGGCTGCCGGCGCTACTGAAGGCTGTTTGCGCCTGAAAACTGGCGCTACGCGCCGCATTGCGGCGCTATTCCGGCGCTGCGGCGCCCGATGCGGTGCGGCAGGCTCGGGAAGTGCAGGCCTCCTCCTTCAGTTAAGGAGGAGCTGCCTGCACCCGCCCGCTGGCCGGTTAAATCGCCACAAAAATGAGCCCGGCACCTCGGGGAAGTGCCGGGCTCGCAGCCGAGAAGCATCTGTTCCGCGGGGGGGGGGGTGGGGGAGTCCGGGGAGGGAGGTGCGGGCAGGCGGCCGGCGGGAAAGCGGCCGGCCGCCGCTCCACCTTTATGCGCCGGTGCAAAGTCGTGTAAGACTCTGTTGCCAGAGTCTTAGTTGCGGCTGCCACGGGCGAGGCGGCCGCAACTGAATTTCGGCGCTGGGGCCCGTCACCACGGCAACCGGGACGCTGCGCACACCGATGACGTCATCGGTGCCGGCGCAGCGCTACCGGTGTAACACCGATGTTGGGCCCTAGTCAATTTCAAAACCGGCTGTAAGTCCAGCGCAATGCCCTCTAGCGCCGCAAAATGGGCGCTAAGCCCACTCAATTTCTAGGCCAAAGCCTTCAGGCTTGTTTTTTTAATACTCTTAGTCCTTTTAGAATTATTATTTACTGTGGCTTTGTTTGATTTAACCCTTGATTTTTCTGCCTTCCACTTTTGCTTTTCTCCTTCCTGTCTTTTGCTTCTATCCTTGCTTCCCTTTCCTCTGTTTCCCTGCACAAGTTCCCAACCCCCTGCCATTTTAGTTTAAACCCTCCCCAACAGCACTAGGTTGACACCAGTACTCTTGCAGATTAATATCCTAATGCAGATGAATGCTACAACCCTAATACTGCACTGGTAATTGTCCAGAACTATTTGACCTGATATGGCTACTGGTGCTGGTTCAAGTTTAGGACTATCAACTAGTCCATCAGTGCACCGCGGCTGCAGTGTGTACCAGCTACAAGATGCACTGCAGCAACTCGCCAAGCTTTCTTCGACAGCACCTCTCAAACCCGTGACCTCTACCACATCGAAGGACAAGGGCAGCAGGCGCATGGGAACACCACCACCTCCAAGTTCCCCTCCAAGTCACACACCATCCTGACTTGGAAATATATGACTGTGATAAATGGCAGTTGGAAACATTACCTGTAAACATCTGACATGATTCTCTGACTATATAAGCTGTGTCTTTATGCATTTCTCCACTTCACCTGACGAAGGAGCAGCGCTCCGAAAGCTTGTGATTCCAAATAAAGCTGCTGGACTATAACCTGGTGTTGTGTGACTTCTTACATTTGTCCACCCCAGTCCAACTCTAGCATCTCCACACCATGGGAAATATATCGCCGTTCCTTCATCGTCGCTGGGTCAAAATCCTGGAACTCCCTCCCTAACAACACTGTGGGAGTACCTGCACCACTAAGACTGCAGCGGTTCAAGAAGGCAGCTCACCACCACCTTCTCAAGGGCACCTAGGGATGGGCAATAAATGGTGACCTTGCCAGTGATGCCCAAATCCCAGGACCGAATAAAGAAAATCTTTGCTGTAATTTCTACACTGGCACTGGTATAGTAATAACTGGATATGTAAATTATTTCTATGTAGTTGTCATGTCAGTCTCTGGTGGCCTGTGACATTTTTAAAATTGGATTACTGCCTTATAATCAATACCAGTCATTAGTTTAGCGATATAAAATAAATTACATGCACCACTTGATGAGATTACAGTCTTGCAGTTGCTCACAGTTATCCATTACTCGCTATACATCATTTTTTAAATATTCAGTGGGAGAAAAATGGTGCAGCAAATAAACAGCAAGAAGGACAGATGTCTCACAGATCTGATGCTGGTGGGTGCTGTGAATGGTCAGTGTGGCTTTAGACTGTACCAAGTCCAGGAATCTATTACTAAAACACATGCCCTATTGTCCGCCCTCACCTCTACTTTAGCCCCACCATCATTGAAACCCTTATCTACATTTTCATTACCTCAAGACTTGACATTTCCAATGCCCTCCTCACAGGCTTCCCTAGCTCCCTCCTGCACAAATTCCAACTCATCAAAAACTCCACCACTCCATCCTGTGGCACTAAGTCCTGCTCATCTATCCGCCCTGTTCTTGATGATCTGCAATGGCTCCCTGTCTCTCAACACACCAAATTCTTGTCCTCCTTTAAAAATCCCTCCATGGCCTCACCTCACCCTACCTCTGCAGCCTACTCCATCCCTCCATCGCTATGGGTGTCCTGTGGTCTTCCATCTCTGGCATTGGTGCATCCCTTCCTCCCAGTGTTTCTCCATTGGAGGCAGACTCTCTGGAACTAAACTCCTACTCCCCACATGCCCTGCCGCACCCCCCACAACTCTTTGCCTTGCTAATTCCCTCTGTACTTTTAAACTCTCCTAAAAACCTATCTTGTCTGTGTTGTGTATGTACCTTTAAGAGAGAACTGATTTTATACTGTAGTACCAGCAGTGACCACACCTGTATATAAAGCCATAGCAGGCTTCTGTACTTTCAGTTTCAGCATACCCTCTGTTCAGTAAATGCCTGTTATTATTGTTCTCCTGCAGTCCGTGTGTTATTGATACGTGGACACTACACTGGCGACGAGCAGGTTCGAACTCACCTGCAGTACTGCATCACCTCACGGGGATCTTTCCCTGAAAAGAAGCTTCTTGGAGGTCGAAGTCAGAGCAACGGGCGTCGACCGCGGGCAACCACCCAGTGATCCATCGGAGTTCGGAGAATCACAGGGGAGGCTGTGGAGAGCTGAGCTTAGCTCCCCAGTCAAGGTGTTCCAGCAAATCATGCTGGTAGCAGGTAGTGCGCTGACCCTTCCGGACTGCGGCGGGCTCGAGCTCGATCGAGCGGCTCTGCAAAGGGGCCGTGCAGCGTCGTCGGGAGGAAAAGAGAGAGAGAGAGGGTGGAGTGCACAGAGTGCGGTTGGTGCTCAAGAACCGGGCAGCGTAGAGATAATAAAACGAGGGGAAGGAAAAGAAAGATGCGCCGAAGCCGCGGGGCGCCACCATTACCCTGTAGAACACTAGGAGCAGTGTGGCAGCAAGGGGAAGAAGGAAAAGCGCAGGAGGCGCCATTTTATTCCATTGGGGAAGAAGGAAAAGCGCGGGAGGCGCCATTTTAATCCATTGGGGAAGAAGGAAAAGCGCGGGAGGCGCCATTTTAAACCACCCAAGATGCTGAAGAGTGGCAGTATCACTGCTCTCGACAACGAAATAGAAGACTGGACCACGTATGTGGAAAGAATTGAAGTGTACTGCAAGGCAAATGAGGTGGCCGATGGAAAGAAGGCGTCGGTATTATTAAATTTGATGGGCGCGAGAACGTACGGCCTATTGCGGAATTTAATTACCCCAGCTAAACCAATGGAGAAAAGTTTTGAAGAGATTGTTAATATCTTACAGGAACACCTAAACCCTACACCGCTACTGATAGCAGAAAGATTCAGGTTCCATAAAAGAAACCAGCACAAAGATGAGAGTAATGCTGACTATCTTACGGAACTACGCAAGTTATCGAAGCACTGCCAGTTCGGAGCAGGACTGGCAGACACCTTAAGGGATAAGTTTGTCTGCGGGCTGCAGAGTGAAGGAACCCAGAAACGACTACTTTCGGAAAAGGACCTGACGCTAGAACAGGCTTTCAGCGTGGCAGTATCCTACGAAGCAGCAGCACGGGGAGCTGCGGAAATACAACAGAAACCACAAGAATACAGCGCTAACGAAATGGCATATGGAGCAGAAAAGTGCTATCGCTGCAGCAGAACAACCCATGATCAGAAGGACTGCTGGTTTAAGGACAAAGTATGCAGGCAATCTGGGAAAGTGGGACACATAGCAAGAGTCTGCAGGTCAGGAAAGAAAACCAACACTAAAAGAACTACTAAGGAAAAGTACAGTAAAGTAAAAAAAAAATGACAGACAGTAGTTCAGAACATCAGGAGAGTGATAATGACTCCGGGAGCAGGAGACTAAGTTGTCTAAAGTTACACAACGTGATCGCAAAGGAGGATCACCGAACCATTTGGGTCACCCTCATGATAGCAGGGTCCCAAGTAAAGATGGAATTGGACACAGGATCAGCCCTAACTGTCGTGAATCGATGAGACTATGAGCGGCTATTCTCACACATACCCTTGAAGGACACGTCCATTGTATTGAAGACATACACGGGGCAAAAAGTCTACCCCAGAGGAAAAATAAGGGTGCCAGTTAAATACAATGGCAAGGAAACACAGAAACTGTATCTATATATACTACAAGATGGAGGACCACCATTATTGGGACGTGAATGGATCCGAAAAATACAATTGGATTGGCATTCCATTCAGGCGCTAACTGTGACTGACAAAAAGGATGACGACGTCACACCTGGACGACTGTCAAAAATTCTAACTGACGCGAAAGAGGTGTTCCAACAAGGACTTGGGACTCTAAAAGGAGTAACGGCAATGATAAAAATCGAAAATAACGCAAACCCAAAAATTTTTAAGGCCAGACTTGTACCGTATGCGATCCGCCCAGCCATTGAAGCAGAGCTGGAGAGTCTGGAGCATTCAGGTGTGCTGTCCAAGGTGGACTGGAGCGAGTGGGCCACACCTATCATTCCTGTAATGAAGAAATCATTGAGCAGCACGCCTGGGGAGCCGATGAAGGTTCGCATCTGTGGGGACTTCAAGGTAACTGTGAACCCAGTCCTGCACACAGTACAATATCCACTTCCACGGATAGAAGATATTTTTGCCTCACTATCTGGAGGGAAACGCTTTACGAAGATTGATCTGGCCCAAGCGTATCTACAAATGGAGGTGGAAGAAGCACCTAGGAAATACCTCACGATAAACACTCACAAAGGTCTTTACCAGTACAACCGACTGGTATTCGGGGTAGCATCAGCCCCGGCTATTTGGCAGAGGGCGATGGAACAAGTCCTGCAAGGGATCCCGGGGACCCAGTGTTATTTGGACGACATCCTGGTTACGGGCAAAAATGACAGTGAACACCTTGCCAACCTGGAGCAGGTGCTCACTAGATTACAAGAATATGGGCTACGAGCCAACCGCCCCAAATGCGAGTTTTTCAGGAGACAAATCTCATATTGTGGCCACATGATTGATGAGGAGGGGTTACATAAGTCCCCAGACAAGATTGAGGCAGTAGTCAAGGCTCCAGCACCGGAAAATGTGTCGCAACTGAGGTCGTTCCTCGGGTTGGTGAACTATTACCATAAGTTCTTGCCAAATTTATCTAAAATTCTGCACCCACTGAACGCCCTGCTGCAAACTGGAGTAACATGGAAATGGAGTGATGAGTGTAAGTGTGCCTTTCAGAAATGTAAATGCCTAATCACTTCAAAAGAAGTATTGGCCCACTACAATCCAACACTACCGATTCGGTTGGCATGTGATGCGTCTCCCTACGGCATTGGAGCGGTGCTGTCACACAAATTCCTTGACGGTTCAGAGAGGCCAATAGCCTTTGCGTCGCGCTCGTTAACCTCAGCCGAGCTTAACTACGCCCAGATTGACAGGGAGGCCCTCAGCCTGGTGTGGGGGGTGAAGAAGTTCAATCACTATCTGCACGGGCAGAAATTCACCCTACTGACTGATCAGCAGCCTCTGGTCTCCATTTTTAACCCAAAGAAGGGCATTCCGGTGATGACGGCGCAACGGCTGCAAAGATGGTCACTTTTTCTAGGGGCACATCAATACGACATAGAGTACAAGGGTACGAAACAGCATGGAAACACTGATGGGCTGTCGCGCCTACCGTTGCCTATGGTGGAGGAAGCACCTGCAGTGGACCCTGTTGAGATATTCCATGCGACCATAGTCGAATGTCTACCTGTTACAAACTCAAGTATAGAGAAGGATAACCGAAATGACCCGACACTCTCTCGGGTCTGTGATTTGACGGTGAAGGGATGGCCAGCACATGGCGACTCACTGTTGCCAGCATTCTCGCCAAGGAGAGAACAGCTGTCAGTGTGCCGGGGGACCTTGATGTGTGGATCCCGAGTGGTAATTCCACCCAAGTTAAGAGATAGAATGCTTAATGAGCTTCATGAGGGTCATCTGGGAGGGGTAAAAATGAAGAGCCTAGCCAGGGCGTTTGTGTGGTGGCCGGGAATCGATAAAGAAATCGAGGATATGACCAAGAGGTGCACAGGATGCCAGAAGGTCCAAAATGCTCCACCACAGGCCCCGCTACACCCATGGGAGTGGCCTTCATCTCCATGGCAACGGGTACACATTGATTTTGCTGATCCATTTATGGACTCAATGTTTTTAATCGCCGTGGATGCCCATTCGAAATGGCCAGAGGTCATCAAAATGTCCTCCACCACCACGGAGAAAACTATTGCAGTCCTACGGACCATCTTCGCTAGGAATGGCTTGCCAGAACAGATTTGCTCCGACAATGGACCACAGTTTGTGTCCGAGGATTTCCGTAGGTTTCTGAGGAATAATGGGGTAAAACATTACACATCTGCCCCATACCATCCAGCCACAAATGGATTGGCTGAGAGGTTTGTTCAGACCTTTAAAAAGGCAATAAAGGCGATGTATAACGACGACATACCACTACAACACAAGGTGGATAATTTCTTGTTTGCTTACTGGAATGCAACACATGCAGTCACCAACCAAGCTCCAGCCATAATGTTCTTCAACCGAAGGCTAAGATGTCGCCTGGATTTGCTCAAACCAAACATAAGACGAGATGTTGAGGATAAGCAATTCCAGCACATCAATGAGAAGCCAACCAGGAGCTTCAAGATAGGGCAACCAGTCTTGGCCCGCGACTACCGAACAGAAAAATGGCAGCCAGGAACGATATGCACACAGCAGGGACCACTAATGTACACAGTGGACGTTGGCGAGAGCATCGTGAGACGCCATGCTGACCAGATTCTAGAGTCACAGGAACAAGCCAAACCCATACCATGAGCATGTGCACCTGGTAATGAACCCGAAGTACAGATTGCGTCTACCTCAGAATCAGTGGTATTGGAAGCTGACGAACCAACCAATGACAATGAGCCAGAATCGACTCCGCCGCAAGAACAGGATACTCGAGAAAGGTGCTATCCAGTCAGGATCAGAAAGCCTCCTCAAAGACTGAATTTATAAATGATTATTTCAGTTGATGTATATAGTACAGAGAAAATTGTAATTGTAATTATTTATTATATTGTTAAATGAATGATATGTACTGTTTATCTAAAAGGGGAGGAATTATTGTGTATGTACCTTTAAGAGAGAACTGATTTTATACTGTAGTACCGGCAGTGACCACACCTGTATATAAAGCCATAGCAGGCTTCTGTACTTTCAGTTTCAGCATACCCTCTGTTCAGTAAATACCTGTTATTATTGTTCTCCTGCAGTCCGTGTGTTATTGATACGCGGACACTACAGTTACCTCTCTTGGTTCTTGTACTATTGCTTGGTTCATTCTCTTTGACCTGAAGTGAGTTGGGATGTTTTATCATATCAACAAATATAAGTTACTGTTGAATAGGAAGATGGGTCTTCCCTGCAGCATGCTGAAATATTCCAGTACTAGGTAGATGTAGACTTTATGGCATCTTCTTCTCCTTCTTAGGCAGTCCCTTGGAACTGAAGATGACTTGCTTCCACGTTAAAAATGAGTTCGCAGGTGACTGATGAGTCCAATGTGGGACCTACAGTCTCTATCACAGGCGGGGCAGACGGTGGTTGAAGGGGCGGGTGGGTGGGGTGCTTGGGTTGACGTGCACTCCTTGCGCTGCTTGCGCTTGGCTTCTGCTTGCTCCCGGCGAAGAGACTCGAGGTGTTCGGCGCCTTCCCAGATGCTTCTCCTCCACTTTGTGCAGTCTTGGGCCAGGGATTCCTAGGTGTCGGTGGGGATATTACACTTTTTCAAGGAGGCTTTGAGGGTGTCCTTGAAGCGTTTCCTCTGCCCACCTGGGGCTCTCTTGCCATGCCGGAGCTCCGAGTAGAGTGCTTGTTTTGGGGAGTCTCGTATCGGGCATGCAGATGATGTGGCCCGTCCGTCGGAGCTGATCGAGTGTGGTCAAAGCTTTGATGTTGGCCTGAGCGAGAACACTGACGTTGGTGCGCCTATCCTGCCAATGGATTTGCAGGATCTTGCAGAGGCAGCGTTGGTGGTACCTCTCCAGTGCTTTATGGAATATTGTAGTTATCAATAGCGATAAGTGAACAATTCCCACAGTCCACCAATTTTTCCAACCATTTATTTGCCCCAGGGTAAATCAGATGTGAATATCATGTTAAAAGTTGTAACTTGAAATGGATCTGAAACTTACAAAAGTTACCATCGAGATGTGTATATAAATTGTTCCCACATTTCGGCAGCACCCCAAACTGTAACCCTCACCAGGAAAACAAATACCTATCCATTTCAATATAAGTTGCCGCAATGCCGAATCAAAATTACATTTTCTGTCAAAAAAAAATA
Organism: Somniosus microcephalus; assembly: GCF_052327205.1. Lineage (NCBI taxonomy): Eukaryota > Metazoa > Chordata > Chondrichthyes > Squaliformes > Somniosidae > Somniosus > Somniosus microcephalus. The sequence goes on from NC_140995.1 coordinate 225,747,099, forward strand.
AAAGGAGTAGCTCGAGGAATTTTTTCCCGGTGTTCGGAGATGGAATGCTTTACCAGAGGAGCCTCTTGATGCCAATCAAACATGGCTTTAAAGGGGTATTTAGGCAATTGAAATAGAAAGATACCTAAAGGGCTTGGGAGATGGGGTTAGAGCAATAGGTCTGGAGTGGAGCAAACACCAGCACAGGTACGATGGGCTGAAAGGCCTCTTTACACACCGGACGTGCAGTCTGTATGACATTGACTTTGTCAACGGAAGAGAACTGCTACTCTTAATTACTGCCTGTACTGGTTGTCTTTCACATGGAGTGTTAAACACTGTGTTCAGGCTGGTGTCATCAGCAAAGGGAACAATGTAACTTTAAAGAATTCCACCATTGATCAGGACGAGAAGCAAAGCTTGGCCCTGCTGCTTCCCTCAGAGACTCCGGCATAATTGTTGAAATCAGAAGAAAGAAAAGAATTTATTGCCACCCGACGTTTTCATCCATCTGTTTGAGCATCTGACCAGATATGTTGCAAGAGACTAGCTTTTCAATGAGACGAGGATGTGCTATCCTAACCAACGCTCCAGCCACGTGAAGCTGTCGCTTCATGCTGGCCATCAAGAGAATGGCTCCATTTCTGGGCAAGTAGATTGGAAGCATCACTGAATGACAAAAAAAATTGAACCCCTCGATTAGATTCCAGTCTGTAATCACTCCCAGGTATCCATTATTCTATATATAAACCATCTGAACCGTTCGATTAGATTCCAGCCTGTAATCACTCCCAGGTATCCATTATTCTATATATAAACCATCTGAACCCCTCGATTAGATTCCAGCCTGTAATCACTCCCAGGTATCCATTATTCTATATATAAACCATCTGAACCCCTCGATTAGATTCTAGTCTGTAACCACTCCCTGGTATCCATTATTCTATATATAAACCATCTGAACCCCTCGATTAGATTCCAGTCTGTAATCACTCCCAGGTATCCATTATTCTATATATAAACCATCTGAACCCCTCGATTAGATTCCAGTCTGTAATCACTCCCAGGTATCCATTATTCTATATATAAACCGTCTGAACCCCTCGATTAGATTCCAGTCTGTAATCACTCCCAGGTATCCATTATTCTATATATAAACCATCTGAACCCCTCGATTAGATTCCAGTCTGTAATCACTCCCAGGTATCCATTATTCTATATATAAACCATCTGAACCCCTCGATTAGATTCCAGTCTGTAATCACTCCCAGGTATCCATTATTCTATATATAAACCGTCTGAACCCCTCGATTAGATTCCAGTCTGTAATCACTCCCAGGTATCCATTATTCTATATATAAACCATCTGAACCCCTCGATTAGATTCCAGCCTGTAATCACTCCCAGGTATCCATTATTCTATATATAAACTATCTGAACCCCTCGATTAGATTCCAGTCTGTAATCACTCCCAGGTATCCATTATTCTATATATAAACTATCTGAACCCCTCGATTAGATTCCAGTCTGTAATCACTCCCAGGTATCCATTATTCTATATATAAACCATCCGAACCCCTCGATTAGATTCCAGTCTGTAATCACTCCCAGGTATCCATTATTCTATATATAAACCATCTGAACCCCTCGATTAGATTCCAGTCTGTAATCACTCCCAGTTATCCATTATTCTATATATAAACCATCTGAACCCCTCGATTAGATTCCAGTCTGTAATCACTCCCAGGTATCCATTATTCTATATATAAACCATCCGAACCCCTCGATTAGATTCCAGTCTGTAATCACTCCCAGGTATCCATTATTCTATATATAAACCATCTGAACCCCTCGATTAGATTCCAGTCTGTAATCACTCCCAGGTATCCATTATTCTATATATAAACCATCCGAACCCCTCGATTAGATTCCAGTCTGTAATCACTCCCAGGTATCCATTATTCTATATATAAACCATCTGAACCCCTCGATTAGATTCCAGTCTGTAATCACTCCCAGGTATCCATTATTCTATATATAAACCATCTGAACCCCTCGATTAGATTCCAGTCTGTAATCACTCCCAGGTATCCAATATTCTATATATAAACCATCTGAACCCCTCGATTAGATTCCAGCCTGTAATCACTCCCAGGTATCCATTATTCTATATATAAACCATCTGAACCCCTCGATTAGATTCCAGACTGTAATCACTCCCAGGTATCCATTATTCTATATATAAACCATCTGAACCCCTCGATTAGATTCCAGTCTGTAATCACTCCCAGGTATCCATTATTCTATATATAAACCATCTGAACCCCTCGATTAGATTCCAGTCTGTATCCACTCCCAGGTATCTATTATTCTAAATATAAACCATCTGAACCCCTCGATTAGATTCCAGCCTGTAATCACTCCCAGGTATCCATTATTCTATATATAAACCATCTGAACCCCTCGATTAGATTCCAGTCTGTATCCACTCCCAGGTATCTATTATTCTAAATATAAACCATTTGAACCCCTCGATTAGATTCCAGCCTGTAATCACTCCCAGGTATCTATTATTCTAAATATAAACCATCTGAACCCCTCGATTAGATTCCAGCCTGTAATCACTCCCAGGTATCCATTATTCTATATATAAACCATCTGAACCCCTCGATTAGATTCCAGTCTGTATCCACTCCCAGGTATCTATTATTCTAAATATAAACCATTTGAACCCCTCGATTAGATTCCAGCCTGTAATCACTCCCAGGTATCTATTATTCTAAATATAAACCATCTGAACCCCTCGATTAGATTCCAGCCTGTAATCACTCCCAGGTATCCATTATTCTATATATAAACCATCTGAACCCCTCGATTAGATTCCAGTCTGTATCCACTCCCAGGTATCTATTATTCTAAATATAAACCATCTGAACCCCTCGATTAGATTCCAGCCTGTAATCTCTCCCAGGTATCCATTATTCTATATATAAACCATCTGAACCCCTCGATTAGATTCCAGTCTGTAATCACTCCCAGGTATCCATTATTCTATATATAAACCATCTGAATCCCTCGATTAGATTCCAGTCTGTATCCACTCCCAGGTATCTATTATTCTAAATATAAACCATTTGAACCCCTCGATTAGATTCCAGTCTGTAATCACTCCCGGGTATCCATTATTCTATATATAAACCATCTGAACCCCTCGATTAGATTCCAGCCTGTAATCACTCCCAGGTATCCATTATTCTATATATAAACCATCTGAACCCCTCGATTAGATTCCAGTCTGTAATCACTCCCAGGTATCCATTATTCTATATATAAACCATCTGAACCCCTCGATTAGATTCCAGTCTGTAATCACTCCCAGGTATCCATTATTCTATATATAAACCATCTGAACCCCTCGATTAGATTCCAGTCTGTAATCACTCCCAGGTATCCATTATTCTATATATAAACCATCTGAACCCCTCGATTAGATTCCAGTCTGTAATCACTCCCAGGTATCCATTATTCTATATATAAACCATCTGAACCCCTCGATTAGATTCCAGTCTGTAATCACTCCCAGGTATCCATTATTCTATATATAAACCATCTGAACCCCTCGATTAGATTCCAGTCTGTAATCACTCCCAGGTATCCATTATTATTCTATATATAAACCATCTGAACCCTTCGATTAGATTCCAGCCTGTAATCACTCCCAGGGATCCATTATTCTATATATAAACCATCTGAACCGTTCGATTAGATTCCAGCCTGTAATCACTCCCAGGTATCCATTATTCTATATATAAACCATCTGAACCCCTCGATTAGATTCCAGTCTGTAAGCACTCCCAGGTATCCATTATTCTATATATAAACCATCTGAACCCCTCGATTAGATTCCAGTCTGTAATCACTCCCAGGTATCCATTATTCTATATATAAACCATCTGAACCCCTCGATTAGATTCCAGCCTGTAATCACTCCCAGGTATCCATTATTCTATATATAAACCATCTGAACCCCTCGATTAGATTCCAGCCTGTAATCACTCCCAGGTATCCATTATTCTATATATAAACCATCTGAACCCCTCGATTAGATTCCAGCCTGTAATCACTCCCAGGTATCCATTATTCTATATATAAACCATCTGAACCCCTCGATTAGATTCCAGTCTGTAATCACTCCCAGGTATCCATTATTCTATATATTAACCATCTGAACCCCTCGATTAGATTCCAGTCTGTAATCACTCCCGGGTATCCATTATTCTATATATAAACCATCTGAACCCCTCGATTAGATTCCAGTCTGTAATCACTCCCAGGTATCCATTATTCTATATATTAACCATCTGAACCCCTCGATTAGATTCCAGCCTGTAATCACTCCCGGGTATCCATTATTCTATATATTAACCATCTGAACCCCTCGATTAGATTCCAGTCTGTAATCACTCCCAGGTATCCATTATTCTATATATAAACCATCTGAACCCCTCGATTAGATTCCAGTCTGTAATCACTCCCAGGTATCCATTATTCTATATATAAACCATCTGAACCCCTCGATTAGATTCCAGTCCGTAATCACTCCCAGGGATCCATTATTCTATATATAAACCATCTGAACCCCTCGATTAGATTCCAGTCTGTAATCACTCCCAGGTATCCATTATTCTATATATAAACCATCTGAACCCCTCGATTAGATTCCAGCCTGTAATCACTCCCAGGTATCCATTATTCTATATATAAACCATCTGAACCCCTCGATTAGATTCCAGTCCGTAATCACTCCCAGGGATCCATTATTCTATATATAAACCATCTGAACCCCTCGATTAGATTCCAGTCTGTAATCACTCCCAGGTATCCATTATTCTATATATAAACCACCTGAACCCCTCGATTAGATTCCAGCCTGTAATCACTCCCAGGTATCCATTATTCTATATATAAACCATCTGAACCCCTCGATTAGATTCCAGCCTGTAATCACTCCCAGGTATCCATTATTTTATATATAAACCACCTGAACCCCTCGATTAGATTCCAGCCTGTAATCACTCCCAGGTATCCATTATTCTATATATAAACCATCTGAACCCCTCGATTAGATTCCAGTCTGTAATCACTCCCAGGTATCCATTATTCTATATATAAACCATCTGAACCCCTCGATTAGATTCCAGTCTGTAATCTCTCCCGGGTATCCATTATTATTTCTATATATAAACCATCTGAACCTCTCCATTGGAATGCAACTCTCTAATGAGGAATCCATTGTTCTCCTTAACCCTAAATTACCCGAGATATATTAGTTGTACAGTTGAAATCATTTGTCTTAGCAGAGGTGTTAACCTGTCGACCTTAAACAGGCTGGAGCCTCCAAGAAAGTAATTTCAAAGGAACATGTCAGGGATTGTTGTGCTGTTATACCTTCTGTACAAATACTAGTTTGACACAAGTATAACCTAATAGTGTGTGATATACTACTCCTTTAAGATTCCGTCCTTGAGGCGCTGGCCTGCGAAATATATCTGCTGCTTTGCCTGTCACACTGAGTTCTAAGTGTTCTTTAACTAATGCCAAAGACTACAACTGAGTTATGGGCCTTTTCACTAGTAATTCAATGTCATGGGTGAGCGGTTTTCCACTGGGTAGTGAATACAATTTCCCATTGAAAGCTATATCATGGGTTCTATTACTTTACTGTTGTGTTTGGTCAGATGGAAACCACAAAAAGCTCTGCTGATCTGCTCAACAAATAATTTTCCATTATTTTTTAACAAGACAACAAAGCCCAATAATATATTACTTTTTCCATATACGAATCCACAGAAGCTTCACACAAATTTCCTGTCAGATATTTGTCTGGTAAGCTCATCCGATGGAGCGCACTCACTTCCAACATGTGCGGCCTTAATGCGAGACAGCTGTCGCGTCCGGCCTTCGTACTAATGCACAAAGAGGCAGCTGCCACTGAGTCCGACCCTCTGCCCTTGACCTTTGGCCCTCTGCCGGCTGTTAAATATAATTAGAGATGAATAGAGCGTACTCCTGGGGGCTGGAGTAGGTGGGGGATTGCCGGGGGGGAGGGTGGTGGTGGGGGCAGTGAGGGGGGGGCGGGGAGACGTTTAGAGAGTTCTCACAGGTGGTCCCAAACGCACAGACTTTGATGCTCTAGTTGGAACAAAAAGCATCATGGGAATGTGGCCCAGTGTAAAAAAAGGCAATGACATCTGGGCAATTTCTTGTACTCTCTCCAATCCTTTTCATCTTTTCTACAAAGCTGTTAGAGAAAATTAAAACCTCTCCTTCTAATTAACCGCTCTACCAGTGTATAGACAAAAGTGCCGACAGTGGAGGGGCGGGCGGGGAATATAACAACAACAACTTGTATTTATATAACGGCAACACTCCCAAGAAGTTTAAATTCTCTCCCATACAGCACCAGGTATAGCTCCCCTGGTGGCTCAGTTGGGAAGGACCCTGTCACGGACAGGCTCAGCTGTGACACCACAGTCCAATAGTTGTCTGACAGGCCATAGCAGTGGAAAAATGAAGGAAAATCAGGTGGCAAGGCTTACAGCTGCCTCCCCGCCCCTAGCAGCGTCGATCTAGATTTCCCTCGCTCCCCCCACTGCAGGCCGTCTGACCCCAGACCGCCCTCACCGCCTGGTACATGACAATGGGGAGTCTTCCCCCACTGTCGGCCCTCGGGACCCTCAGAGAGAGAGGAATGGCGGTAGATCCCGGGGGCAGCTTCGGCAAGTCCATTGAATCCTCCTTTAGGAAGGACAGGGCTCACGAGTGGGACCTATCTCTCCTCTGCCTCCAAAACCTTAGCCCTCGGCTCATTCTGAGACCGTACAACTGCATCGATCTTCGGGCCTGTTGTGCCTTATTTTAAACCTGTCCCCCTCCTCTACACCCACAGCAGTCCTGCTGCATCTTCCCTCCCGCCGGCAGTGGCAAGCTCCAATCTTGCAGACGGCGATCCCACCGGGAACCCAACCCAGGAAAACAGGTTGGGGGTCACGGCAAGGGCCAAGGCACCAACAGTGGTCCTGCCCAGTCCTCTGCCAGGTGGAAAATCCCAGCCTTGTTGTCTAGGTTCT